>NC_143150.1:45287500-46537500 GCF_059928025.1 Delphinapterus leucas | reverse complement strand
CAAAAACTAAAAAGAAAGAAACACAAGCATAGTACTAAAGAAAATTATAAAACGACAAAGGAAGAAACAAAAAGAAGAAATGAACAGAGAAAAACTAAAAAGGCAACCTGAAAACAAGTAACAAAATGGCAATAAGTACATTTTTACCAGTAATTACTTTAAATACCAATGGACTGAATGTTCCAGTCAAAAGACATAGAGTGACTGATTGGATAAAAAAAAAAAAAGAAACTTCTATATGCTGCCTATAAGAGGCTCACTTCAGAGCTAAAGACACACAGATTGAAAGTGAGGAGATGAAAAAAGATATTTCATGCAAACTCAAATGAAAATAAAGTGGGGGGGGTAGCAATATTCATATCAGAAAGAATAGACTTTAAAAGAAAGGTTATAATAAAAGACAAATAAGGGCATTATATAATGGGATCAATAAGAGAAGAGGATGTTACACTTGCTAACATATATGCACCGAATGGAGGGGCACCTAAATATATAAAACAAATATTAGCAGATATAAAGGGAGAAATTGATAATAATACAATAATATTTGGAGAGTTTAACATCCCACTTACATCAATGGACATATGATCCAGGCATAAAATCAATAAGGCACAGCAATCTTAAATGACACAGCAACTCAGTTGGACCTAATAGATATCTACAGGACATTCCATCCAAAAACAGCAGAATATACATTCTTTTCAAGTACACATAGATCACTCTCCAGGATAGATCACATGCTAGACCACAAAACAAGTTTCAACAAATTTAAGAGGCTAGAACTACAAATAGAACTAAATAAATCTAAAAAAAAACTACCATATGATCCAGCAATTTCACTCTGAGTATATATATGGACAAAGCAAAAACATTAATTCAAAAACATATACACACCGCAATGTTCATAGCAGTAGTATTTTCAATAGCCAAGATATGGAAGCCACCAAAGTGTCCATCCACAGATGAATGGATAGGGAAATTGTACTCTGTGCATGTGTATGTGAGTGTGTGTATGTGTGTGTGCATACACACAGTGGAATATTAGCCATAAAAAAGAATGAAATTCTGCCATTTGCAGCCACGTGGATGGACCTGGAGAATATTAGTTAAGGGAAATAAGTCAGATAGTGAAAGACAAATAACTTATATCACTTATGTATGGAATCTAAATAACAAAACAAATGAATGTATATAGCAAAACAGAAACAGATTCACAGATATAGAAAACAAACTAGTGGTTAACATTGGGGAGTGGGAAGGAGGGAGGGGCAAGATAGGGGTATGAGATTAAGAGGTACCAACTACTATGTATAAAATAGATAAGCAACAATAATATATATTGAGCAGCATAAAGAATTATAGCCATTATCTTATAATAACTTTTAATGGAGTATAATTTATAAAAATACTGAATCACCATGCTGTTGCACACCTTAAATTAATGTAATATTGTAAATAAATTATACTTCAATAAAAAAGCTCTAAAGCTAAAATGAAATTTTATGATCACCATGTTTATAAGTTTATATCCACTTTATTAATGTATGTAAAAATTAATCAAAGTTGTAAATTAGGAGACCTTCAAGATGGCAGAGGAGTAAGATGTGGAGATCACCTTCCTCCCCAAAAAGACATAAGAAATATATCTACATGTGGAAAAACTCCTACAGAAGACCTACTGAATGCTGGCAGAAGACATCAGACTTCCCAAAAAGCAAGAAAATCCCCACATAACTGGGTAGTGCAAAAGATAAAACAGAGACAAAAGAATAGGGATGAGACCTGCACCATGGGGAGGGAGCTGTGAAGGAGGAAATCTTTCCACACACTAGGAAGATCCTTCACTGGTTGGGACAGGGGGTGGGGGGGTTGAAACATCGGAGTCACGAAGGAGAGCACAGCAACAGGGGTGCAGAGAGCAAAGTGGAGAGATTCCCACACACAGGATCACTGATGACCAGCACTCACCAGCCTGAGAGGCTTGTCTGCTAACCCAATGGAGGGTTGGGGCCTGGGAGCTGAGGCTTCCTGTTCAGAGGTCAGATCCCAAGGAAAGGACTGGGGTTGGCTGTGTGAACACAGCCTGAAGGAGGCTAGTGCACCACAGCTAGTCAAGAAGGAGTCTGGGAAAAACTCTGGACCTGCCTAAGAGGCAAGAGACCATTGTTTCAGGGTGCGCGAGGAGAGGGGATTCAGAGCACTGCCTAAACAAGCTCCAGAGAAGGTAGTGAGCCACGGCTATCAGCACAGACACCAGAGACGGGCATGAAAAGCCAAGGCTGCTGCTGCAGCCACCAAGAAACCTGTGTGCAAGCACGGATCACTATCCACACCTCCCCTCCCTGGAGCCTGTGCAGCCGGCTACTGCCAGAGTCCCATGATCCACGGACAACTTCCCTGGGAGAACACACAGCATGCCTCAGGCTGTTGCAATGTTGCTCTGGCCTGTGCTGCCACTGCAGGCTCACCCCACACATCCGTACCCATCCCTCCCCTGGGACTGAGTGAGCCAGAGCCGCCTAATCAGCTGCTCCATTAACCCCATCCTCTCTGGGTGGGAACAGACTGCCCCAGTGACCTACACGCAAAGGCAGGGCCAATCCAAAGCTGAACCCCAGGAGCTGTGTGAACAAAGAGAAAGGGAAATTTCTCCCAGCAGCCTCAGGACCAGTGGATTAAATCTCACAATCAACTTGATGTACTCTTGCATCTCGTGAATACCTGAAGAGACAAAGAACCATCCCAAAACTGAGGCAGTGGACTTTGGGAGCAACTCTACACATGGGGTTTGCTATATGTGACTGACTGGTTTCTGGCTTTATATTTATCTTAGTTTAGTATTTAGAGTTTTTATCATTGGTACATTTGTTTATTGATTTGGTTGTACCCTTCCTTTTTTAAATTTACATATATATTTTTTTCCTTTTTCTCTTTTTGTAGGTGTGTATGTGTATGCTTCTTTCTGTGATTTTGTCTGTATAGCTTTCCTTTTACCATGTGACCTAGAGTTCTGTCTGTCCTTTTATTTTTTTATTTCTTTTTAGTATAGCTTTTAGCACTTGCTATCATTGGTGGATTTCTTTTTGGGTCTAGCTGCTCTCTCCTCTCTTTTGATTTTCTTTTTTTTAATTACTTTTTAATTTTAATATTTTTTTAATTTTTTAAAAAATTATTTTGCTGTATGCGGGCCTCTCACTGCTGTGGCCTCTCCCGTTGCAGAGCACAGGCCCCAGACGCGCAGGCTCAGCAGCCATGGCTCACAGGCCCAGCTGCTCCGCGGCATGTGGGATCTTCCCAGACCGGGGCACAAACCCACGTCCCCTGCATCAACAGGTGGACTCTCAACCACTGCGCCACCAGGGAAGCCCTAATTTTTTATTTTAATAACTTTATTTATTTTTATTTTTTTCTTTCGTTCTTTCTTTTTTTCTCCCTTTTATTCCAAGCCATGTCACTGACAGGGTCTTGGTGCTCTGGCCGGGTGTCAGGCCTATGCCTCTGAGGTGGGAGAGCTAGTTCAGGACATTGGTCTACCGGAGACCTGCTGGCTCCATGTAATATCAAAGGGCAAAAACCACCCAGAGATCTCCATCTCGATGTTAAGATGGAGCTCCATTCAACGACCAGCAAGCTAACGTTCTGGACACCTTATGCCAAACAACTAGCAAGACGAATACAACCTCACCCATGAGAGAGAGGCTGCCTAAAATCATAATAAGGTCACAGACACACCAAAACACACCACCGGAAGTGGTCCTGCCCACCAGAAAGACAAGATCCTGCCTCATCCACCATAGCACAGGCACTAGTCCCCTCTACCAGGAAGCCTACACAACCCACTGAACCAAACTTAGCGACTGGGGGCAGACACCAAAAACCATAGGAACAACAAGCCTGCAGCCTGCGAAGAGGAGACCCAAACACAGTAAGTTAAGGAAAATGACAAGACAGAGAAATACACAGCAGATGAAGGAGCAAGGTAAAAACCGACCACACCAAACAAATAAAGAGGAAATAGGCAGTCTACCTGAAAAAGAATTCAGAGTAATGATAGTAACAGTGACTCAAAGTGTTGGAAATAGAATGGAGAAAATACAACAAACATTTAACAAGGAACTAGAAGAAATGAAGAGCAAACAAACAATGATGAACAACATAATAAACGAAATTAAAAATTTGCTTGAAGGAATCTATAGCAGAATAACTGAGGCAGAAGAACGGTTAAGTCACCTGGAAGATAAATAGTGGAAATAACTAGTGCAGAGCAGAATAAAGAAAAAGGAATGAAAAGAATTAAGGAAAGTCTTACAGACCTCTGGGACAATATTAAACACACCAACATTCAAATTATAGGGGTGCCAGAAGAAGAAGAGAAAAAGAAATGGACAGAGAAAATATTTGAAGACATTATAGTTGAAAACTTCCCTAATAAGGGAAAGGATAGTCAATCAAGTCCAGAAGGCACAGAGAGTCCCATACAGGAATAAATCCAAGGAGAAACACAGCAAAACACATATTGATCAAACTATCAAAAATTAAATACAAAGAAAAATTATTAAAAGCAGCACGGGAAAAACAACAAATAATACGCAAAGGAATCCCCACAAGTTTAACAGCTGATTATGCAGCAGAAACTGTGCAGTTCAGAAGGGAGTGGCAAGACATATTTAAAGTGATGAAAGGGAAAAATCTACAACCAAGTCTACTCTACCCAGAAAGAATTTCATTCAGATTCAACAGAGTAATTAAAACTTTTACAGGCAAGCAAAAGCTAAGAGAATTCAGCACCACCAAACCAGCTTTAAAACAAAGGCTAAAGCAACTTCTCTAGGCAAGAAACACAAGAGAAGGAAAAGACCTACCAATAACAAACCCAAAACAATTAAGAAAAAGGTAATAGGAACATACATATTGATAATTATCTTAAATGTAAATGGATTAAATGCTCCCACCAATAAACATAGACTGGCTGAATGGATACAAAAACAAGACCGTATTTATGCCATCTACAAGAGACCCACTTCAGACCGGGGACACATACAGACTGAAAATGATGGGATGGAATAAGTTATTCCATGCAAATAGAAATCAAAAGAAAGCTGGAGTAGCAATTCTCATATCAGACAAAGTAGACTTTAAAATAAAGACTATTAGAAGAGACAAAGAAGGACACTACATAATGATCAAGGGATCAATCCAGGAAGAAGATATAACGGTTGTAAATATATATGCACCCAACATAGAAGCACCTCAATACGTAAGTCAAATGTTAACAGTCATAAAAGGGGAAATCGACAGTAACACATTCATACTATGGGACTTTAACACCCCACTTTCACCAATGGACAGATCATCCAAAATGAAAATAAATAAGGAAACACAAGCTTTAAATGATGCATTAAACAAGATGGACATAATTGATATTTATAGGACATTCCATCCAAAAACAACAGAATACATTTTCGTCTCAAGTGCTCATGGAACAATCTCCAGGATAGATCATATTTTGGGTCACCAGTCATGTTTTGGTAAACTTAAGAAAATTGAAATAGTATCAAGTATCTTTTCCAACCACAACGCTATGAGACTAGGTATCAATTACAGGAAAAAAAAACTGTAAAGACTACAAACACATGGAGGCTAAACAATACACTACTTAATATCCAAGAGATCGCTGAAGAAATCAAAGAGGAAATCAATAAATGCCTAGAAACAAATGACAATGAAAACATGATGAACCAAAACATATGGATGCAGCCAAAGAATTTCTAAGACAGAAGTTTATAGCAGTACAATCTTACCTCAAGAAAAAAGAAATATCTCGAATAAACAACCTAAGCTTACACCTAAAGTAATTAGAGAAAGAAAGAAAAACCCTCCAACGTTAGCAGAAGGAAAGAAATCATAAAGATCCGATCAGAAATAAATGAAAAAGAAATGAAGGAAATGATAGCAAAGATCAATAAAACTAAAAGCTGGTTCTTTGAGAGATAAAGAAAATTGATCAACCATTAGCCAGACTCATCAAAAAACAAGGGAGAAGACTCAAATCAAAAGAATTAGAAATGAAAAAGGAGAAGTAACAAGTGACCTTGCAGAAATACAAAGGATCATGAGAGATTACTACAAACAACTATATGCCAATAAAATGGACAACCTGGAAGAAATGGACAAATTCTTAGAAATGCACAACCTTCTGAGACTGAATCAGGAAGAAATAGAAAATATAAACCGACCAATCACAGGCACTGAAATTGAGACTGTGAATAAAAATATTCCAACAAACAAAAACCCAGGACGAGATGGCTTCACAGACGTATTCTGTCAAATATTTAGAGAAGAGCTAACACCTACCTTTCTCAAACTCTTCCAAAATACAGCAGAGGGAGCAAGACTCCCAAATTCATCCTATGAGGCCACCATCACCTTGATACCATAACAAGACAAAGCTGTCACTAGAAAAGAAAACTACAAGCCAATATCACTGATTAACATAGATGCAAAAATCCTCAACAAAATACTGGCAAACAGAATCCAACAGCACATTAAAGGATCATACACCATGATCAAGTGGAGTTTACCCCAGGAATGCAAGGATTCTTTAATATACACAAGTCAAACAACGTGATAAACCATATTAACAAATTGAAGGAGAAAATCCATATGATCATCTCAATAGATGAAGAAAAATCTTTGGACAAAATTCAACACCCATTTAGGATAAAAACCCTCCAGAAAGTACGCATAGAGGGAACTTACCTCAACATAATAAAGGTGATATATGACAAACCCACAGCCAACATAATTCTCAATGGTGAAAAACAGAAACCATTTCCTCTAAGGTCAGGAACAAGACAAGGTTGTCCACTCTCAGCACTATTACTCAATATAGTTTTGGAAGTTTTAGCCACAGCAATCAGAGAAGAAAAGGAAATAAAAGGAATCCAAATCAGAAAAGAAGAAGTAAAGCTGTTACTGTTTGCAGGTGACATGATACTATACATAGAGAATCCTAAAGATGCTACCAGAAAACTACTAGAGCTAATCAATGAATTTGTTAAAGTAGCAGGATACAAAACTAATGCACAGAAATCTCTTGCATTCCTATACACTAATGATGAAAAATCTGAAAGAGAGTTTAGGGAAACACTCCCATTTGCCATTGCAACAAAAGGAATAAAATACCTAGGAATACACCTACCTAATGAGACAAAATACCTGTATGTACAAAACTATAACACACTGATGAAAGAAATTAAATGTGATACAAACAGATGGAGAGATATTCCATGATCTTGGATTGGAAGAATCAACATTGTGAAAAAGACTATACTACCCAATGCAATCTATAGATTCAGTGCAATCCCTATCAAACTACCAATGGCATTTTTCACAGAACTAGAGCAAAATATTTCACAATTTGTATGGAAACACAAAGGACCCTGAAGAGTCCACACAATCTTGAAAAACAAAAACAGAGCTGAGGGAATCAGGCTCCCTGATTTACTATACTACAAAGCTACAGTAATCAAGACAGTACAGTACTGGCACAATAACAGCAATATAGATCAAAGAAAGAGGAATAGGAATACCAGAGATAAACCCACACACATATGGTCACCTTATTTTTAAGAAAGGAAACAAGAATATACAATGGAGAAAAGACAGCCCCTCCAGTAAGTGGTGCTGGGAAAAGTGGGCAGCTACATGTTAAATCATGAAATTAGAATACTCTCTAACACCATACACCAAAATAAACTCAATATGGATTAAAGACCTAAATGTAAGGCCAGAAACTATCAAACTCTTAGAGGAAAACATAAGCAGAACACTCTATGACATAGATCCTTTTTGACCCACCTCCTAGAGAATTGGAGATAAAAACAAAAATAAACAAATGGGACCTAATGAAACTTCAAAGCTTTTGCTCAGCAAAGGAAACCAGAAACAAGACCAAAAGAAAACCCTCAGAATGGGAGAAAATATTTGCCAACGAAGCTACTAACAAAGGATTAATCTCCAAACTTTACAAGCAGCTCATGCAGCTCAATATCAAAAAAACAAACAACCCAATCCAAAAATGAGCAGAAGACCTAAATAGACATTTCTCCAAAGAACATATACAGATTGCCAACAAACACATGAAAGGATGCTCTATATCACTAATCATTAGAGAAATGCAAACCAAAACTACAAAGAGGTATCACCTCACTGTGGTCAGAATGGCCATCATCAACAAATCTACAAAGAATAAATGATGGAGAGGGTGTGGAGAAAAGGGACCACTCTTGCACTGTTGGTGGGAATGTAAATTGATACAGTCACTGCAGAGAACAGTGTGGAGGTTCCTTAAAAAACTAAAAATAGAACTACCATACAACTCAGGAATCCCACTACTGGGCATATACCCTGAGTAAACCATAATTCAAAAAGAGCCATGTACCACAATGTTCATTGCAGCTCTATTTACAATAGCCAGGATATGGAAAAAACCTAAGTGCCCATCAACAGATGAATGGATAAAGAAGATGTGGCACATATATACAATGGAATATTACTCAGCCATAAAAAGAAATGAAATTGAGTTATTTGTAGTGAGGGGGATGGACCTAGTGATTGTCATACAGAGTGAAGTAAGTCAGAAGGAGAAAAATAAATACTGTATGCTAACACATATATATGGAAGCTAAAGAAAAAAAAAGTTCTGAAGAACCTAGAGGCAGGACAGGAATAAAAGTGCAGATGTAGAGAACGGACTTGAGGACACGGGAAGGGGGAAGGGCAAGCTGGGATGAAATGAGGGAGTGACGTGGACACATATACACTACCAAATGTAAAATCGATAGCTAGTGGGAAGCAGCTGCATGGCACGGGGCGATCAGCTCTGTGCTTTGTGACCACTTAGAGGGATTGTATAGGTAGTGTCAGAGGGAGACTCAAGAGGGAGGAGATATGGGGATATATGTATATGTATAGCTGATTCACTTTTTTATTAGGCAGAAACTAATGCACCATTGTAAAGCAATTATACTCCAATAAAGTTGTTAAAATAATTGTAAATTAAAAAAATAATCATATGAAATCAAAATTCAATAATTCCTTCAAAGGATAAGTTTAGGGTATTAAAAAAGAAAAAAGTTTGTGGAGATGGGATAGCAAAACAAATTTTTAAAGGATAAATTATGAGGAAGTGCCATAGATGGATAGTTTATATACAGAACTAGTTAAACAAATTGATTACAAAGAGCTGTTACTAACATTTCCATACTGCATTGGGTGGAGGTGTCAATGTGGTCCCTTAGGGATCCACTCTGAGTTCAAAACAATTCAATATTTTCATTTACTACTTAGAGAATAGAAGGGAGAACATGCTAATAAAATTTACAGGTGTTCCTGCACTTTGCAGGATAGGTATAAAAATAGAGTACAAGGGCTTCCCTGGTGGCGCAGTGGTTGAGAATCTGCCTGCCAATGCAGGGGACACAGGTTTGTGCCCTGGTCTGGGAAGATCCCACATGCCACGGAGCAACTGGGCCCGTGAGCCACAATTACTGAGCCTGCACATCTGGAGCCTGGGCTCTGCAATAAGAGAGGCCACTATAGTGAGAGGTCTGCGCACTGTGATGAAGAGTGGTCACCACTTGCCACAACTAGAGAAAGCCCTCACACAGAAACGAAGACCCAACACAGCCATAAATAAATAAATAAATAAATAAATAAAAATAGAGTACAAGCAGGACAAATTTGTAAATGGGCAGAAATCAATAAAATGAGATTCAATAAAGCATTCATAAATATAATGTATTTCACAAAGAAAAAATTAATCAAATGCACCAATGTAAAACAGACTCACAAGAGAGTCTAAGGGTTATAGTAGAAAATGAAATGAATGTGTATCAGCAACATAACTGTCAAACCTCAAAGGCCAGTGCTGATCAAGTTACAAAAATGAATCTTTTTCTTAGTGGGGAAAAAAAGAAGAAAGGTTATGCTAATCTATACAAGTACTCCAGTACATCCAGGGTGTCAACCTAAAGGATTGATAGATAGGTAGGTTACAGAGAGGTGACTGGAAAGTTAAAAGAATTCATGTAGAAAAAAATAAGACTGGCATAAAACAAAGATAAATGGAGAAGAATAATCAAAGGAAGTAAAGTAGATCTAGTTGAGCAAAGCAGAAGCCAAGGAATGGACATGCAGGAAAAGGTGAAGGAGGGAAAGGGAGGGAAGGAGAAGCCAGAGAAAGGGAATGGAGAGGGGAGAGGAACAAAGAGAAGGAGGAAAGGATGCAGGACTTTCTAAAGGGATGAAGGAGTACAACAGGAGAATATCATCAAAAGAAGTTTGTCTCATGAATTCACTTCACAAAGGAATTATGCAGAGAATTGGTGGTGTTTCCAAGTAATATTTTAATTGGAGTGTTTCCAAGGGATGCACTTTCAATAATTTAGATCCTTAGTTGAAATGATCTTCAGATCAGCAAAGAAATTGGATTTTAGAGAACATATTAGTATAAAAGGATCAGGTTCTCATAAGAAATTTGTGGGCCAAATAACAGCTAAGAGAGTGAAAGAAAGCACTTTCAATTTAAAAAAAAATTAAAAATTAAAAATTCCAAAGCAATGCAAACTATCCAAGAGCATATTCATAAAAGGAACACAGTCATGTATTTTCCTTCATAGAATAACTCTGTAATTTATATAATTTTAGAAGTAAAATATCACCATAAGACAATTTGAAAATTATTGGGAAATATTTTTATAACTAAAATCACTTATAATTTCATCATCATCAATACTTTGATTTATGTACTTGACTCTTCTGCACAATATAGACCTTTTAAAAATTAGTATAATTTTGCACAAGCAGTTGTGTATCTTCATTTTTATTACCTATATTATTAATATGTTCCTGAAAAGTGAATATTCTTTGAAAACATGACTACTAATAGCTGCATTGTATTCAACTTTTGGACATATATAAATATCTTCCTATTGTTGAATACTTAATTATCCAACTTTGTATCATTATAAATAATGCTGCTGTGGACGTTTTGTCTACATAGTTTGATATTTTGTTATCACGCATTCTCAAGAAGTTGTTTTTATTTGTTTTTTTTTTTCTTTTTTGCATTACGCGGGCCTCTTACTTTTGTGGCCTCTCCCGTTGTGGAGCACAAGGTACGGCCACGCAGGCTCAGTGGCCATGGCTCACGGGCCCAGCTGCTCTGCGGCATGTGGGATCTTCCCAGACCGGGACACGAACCCGTGTGCCCTGCATTGGCAGGTGGACTCTCAACCACTGTGCCACCAGGGAAGCCCCTCAAGAAGTTTTAATGTGAACGTTTTATGGCTTCATGCATGCTCTGTGTTATCTGTGCCTATGTGTATACACATACACAGGAAGAGAGACTGCTTTTCAGAAAGGTTGCCTGCACTTCTCCCAACAATTGGTGAAAATACTCATCTCACTTTATCCCTACCAGTATTACATGAGAAATATTACTGAAGTTATATTTCTTTAATTACTATATTTGATATTAATTTTTTATGAGCTGTCGTGTTTTGTCAACTTGGTGTCATTCTTGTTACACTCTTCTTAGTTAATTAAAAATTAAGAACATTAATTTTGGTCATTTCCATTAGAAATATTTTCCTAACTGGTTTTCTGATTGTACTATTGTTTTTGTGCTTTTTGTTGTGTAGAAAATACAATGTATACATAAATATATTGACTTTTTACTTGGTGATTTCTTTATGGCTTTTATGCCTTGAAAGTTCTTCCCCAACTAGCTATCAATTAAATTTTCACATATGTTTTATTCTAGCCATTTATGATTTGAATTTTTATGTATAAGTAATGAATTAATCTACAGTTTATTTTAGTATATGACATGAATTGAGGCTTTTTTTCAAAATAATTAGCTTAATTTCTCAACATTTCAAAATAATATATTTCTTATCCCATTTGTTTGTTATGATCCTATGTCATATATCAAAAGTTTTAATAAATTGTGTTTATTTCAAGGGTTTGGAATGAAAGGTAAACTGACACTGAATAGCCAGTGAATGCAGGATAAAGGACACTTCTACAAGAAATGGAGAGAGGAATAAGGACAATGCAGCAAGCAAAGGCAAACAGATACAATGACTAGAGTTGAGCAACAGGACAGGTGAGAAATGTGATGGGTTCCCATTGCTTTATAAGAAACTGTGTACGGTTACATAGAGGAGAAAAGGAAGAAAGCACATGAAAAAACTTACATGTGTAGGGTTGGGATGGGGCATGAAGGAAAAACAAAGTGAAAAAGAAAAACAGACCTCACTGTATATGGAACCTGTCCATCTGGAAAATAATAGGTAGGAGATGAAATAGTTCTCATAAGGAGGGAAGTAACAGAATTTGAAGCAGGTCAAAGACACAGAAAGAGAGGTATAAGAAGGCAAAAGAATGTGGTAAACGAAATGACAGATGTAGGCTAAAAGTCAAGCTCAAAAACAAAAATAAAATGTAGAATCAGGGAAGTTTTATACAAAGAATCATCAAAGAGGGAAAATATTCATAAAGCAAAAATAGATGGGCTCATGAGGTCATTAAAAAAATTAAGCAGCAGCAAGAAATGGTACAGGACAAGGCTGAGGAAGTCTTGTGGAATGTTCTAGTAACAAACAGGGAGTTAAAATACTGGGGCAGCAAGAAAGATCTCTACCCAAAAGAACAGCATATAGATGAGGACACAGCAATACCTGGTCTTTGAAAGTGTTAAATTGTCATCATGAAATATTTTTAGAGTTTTCAGCTGTTATATATAAATATGTAGTCGTTATAGCTTTAAAATATTTCATAGAGTCTTGTTAAAAGGAAGGGGATTTAAAAGGTAAAATAATCATGGTCTTGAGGACTAAGACCCTCGGAGGACGAGGGTGACGGGGAATGGAAACTCCAATGCCTAAAAATTAATTAGAGAACCAGGAGAAAAAGTAGCTAAAAAGATAAAGCCTATTACTTATTCATCCTTCATTAATTCAACAAATATAATTTCCAGGGCTTACCACATTAAGTAGAGGGGGGAGATATAAAATAAATACCAGAGACAGGAGAAGATGGCGGAAGAGTAAGACGTGGATATCACCTTCCTCCCCACAGATACACCAGAAATACATCTACACGTGGGAAAACTTCTACAGAACACCCACTGAATGCTGGCAGAAGACCTCAGATCTTTCAAAAGGCAAGAAACTCCCCACGTACCTGGGTAGGGCAAAAGAAAAAAGAATAAACAGAGACAAAAGAATAGGGACGGGACCTGCACCAGTGGGAGGGACCCGTGAAGGAGGAAACGTTTCCACACACTAGGAAGCCCTTCGTGGGTGGAGACTGTGAGTGGCAGAGGGGGGAAACTTTGGAGCCGCGGAGGAGAGCACAGCAACAGGGGTGTGGAGGGCAAAGGGGAGAGATTCCCCCACAGAAGATCGGTGCTGACCAGCACTCACCAGCCCGAGAGGCTTGTCTGCTCACCTGCCGGGGCGGGCGGGGGCTGGGAGCTGAGGCTCGGGCTTCCCTCGGATCCCAGGGAGAAGACTGGGGTTGGCGTCGTGAACACAGTCTGAATGGGCTAGTGCGCCACAGCTAGCCAGGAGGGAGTCCGGGGAAAAGACTGGAGCTGCCAAAGAGACAAAAGACATTTTCTTGCCTCTTTGTTTCCTGGTGCACCAGGAGAAGGGATTGAGAGGGCTGCTTAAAGGAGCTCCAGAGACGGGCGTGAGCCGCGGCTATCAGCGCAGGGCCCAGAGACAAGAATGAGATGCTAAGGCTGCTGCTGCAGCCACCAAGAAGCCTGTGTGTGAGCACAGGTCACTATCCCCACCTCCCCTCCTGAGAGCCTGTGCAGCCCACCACTGCCAGGGTCACGGGATCCAGGGACAACTTCCCCAGGAGAACGCACGGCGTGCCTCACGCTAGTGCAACGTCACGCTGGCCTCTGCTGCCGCAGGCTCCCACCGCATCCATACCCCTCCTTCCCCCCGGGCTGAGTGAGCCAGAGCCCCCAAATCAGCTGCTCCTTTAACCCCGTCCTGTCTAAGTGAAGAACACAAGCCCTCATGGGACTTACACGCAGAGGCGGGTCCAATTCCAAAGCTGAAACCCGGGATCTGTGCGAACAAAGAAGAGAAAGGGAAATCTCTCTCAGCAGCCTCAGAAGCAGTGGATTAAATCTCCACAATCAACTTGATGTACCCTGAATCTGTGGAATACCTGAATAGACAACGAATCATCCCAAATTGAGGAGGTGGACTTTTGGAGCAAGATATATTATTTTTTCCCCTTTTCCTATTTTTGTGAGTGTCTATGTGTATGCTTCTGTGTGAGATTTTGTCCGTATAGCTTTTTTTTCACCATTTCTCCTAGAGTTCTTTCTGTCCGTGTTTTCTTTTTTTTTACTTTTTAAAATTTTCTTAATAATTATTTTTTATATTTTATTTGAATAACTTTATTTTATATTTATTTTATTTTATCCTCTTTCTTTCTTTCTATTTTTTCTCACTTTTATTCTGAGCCATGTGGAGGACACTCTCTTGGTGCTCCGGCCAGGTGTCAGGGCTGTGCCACTGAAGTGGGAGAGCCAACTTCAGGACACTGGTCCACAAGAGACCTCCCAGTTCCATGTAATATCAAACAGTGAAAACCTCCCAGAAATCTCCATCCCAACACCAACACCCAGCTTCACTCAACGACCAGCAAGCTACAGTGCTGGACACCCTATGCCAAACAACTAGCAAGACAGGAACACAGCCCCATACATTAGCAGAGAGGCTGCCTAAAATGTTAATACGACCACAGACACCCCAAAACACACCACCAGACGTGGACCTACCCACCAGAAAGACAAGATCCAGCCTCATCCACCAGAACACAGGCACTAGTCCCCTCCACCAGGAAGACTACACAACCCACTGAACCAACTTTAGCCACTGGGGACAGACACCAAAAACAACAGGAAAAACAAACCTGCAGCCTGTGAAAAGGAGACCCCAAACACAGTAAGATAAGCAAAATGAGAAGACAGAAAAACACACAGCAGATGAAGGAGCAAGGTAAAACCCCACAAGACTTAACAAATGAAGAGTAAATAGGCAATGTACCTGAAGAAGAATTCAGAATAATGATAGTAAAGATGATCCAAAATCTTGGAAATAGAATAGAGAAAGTGCAGGAAAATTTAACAAGAACCTAGAAGAACTAAAGAGGAAAAAAGCAATGATGAACAGCACAATAAATGAAATTAAAAATACTCAAGAAGGGATCAATAGCAGAATAACTGAGGCAGAAGAATGGATAAGTGACCTGGAAGATAAAAGAGTGGAAATAAATACTGCATAGAAGAATAAAGAAAAAGAATGAAAAGAACTGAGGAGAGTCTCAGACACCTCTGGGACAACATTCGAATTATAGGGGTCCCAGAAGAAGAAGAGAAAAAGAAAGGGACTGAGAAAATATTTGAAGAGATTATAGTTGAAAACTTCCCTAATATGGGAAGGAAATAGTTAATCCAGTCCAGGAAGCATACTGGACTGGAGCCCCATACAGGATAAATCCAAGGAGAAACACGCAAAGACACATATTAATCAAATTATCAAAAATGAAATACAAAGAAAACATATTAAAGCAGCAAGGGAAAAACAACAGATAACACACAAGGGAATCCCCATAAGGTTAACAGCTGATCTTGCAGCAGAAACTGCAAGCCAGAAGGGAATGGCAGGACATATTTAAAGTGATGAAGGAGAAAAAACTACAACCAAGATTACTCTACCCAAGAAGGATCTCATTCAGTTTTGATGGAGAAATTAAAACATTTACAGACAAGCAAAAGCTGGGAGAGTTCAGCAGCACAAAAGCAGCTTTACAACAAATGCTAAAGGAACTTCTCTAGGCAAGAAACACAAGAGAAGGAAAAGACATACAATAACAAACCCAAAACAATTTAGAAAATGGGAATAGGAACATTCATATCATTACTTACCTTAAATGTAAATGAATTAAATGCTTCCACCAAAAGACACAGACTGCCTGAATGGATACAAAAACAAGACTGTATTTATGCTGTCTACAAAAGACCCACTTCAGACCTAGGGACACTTACAGACTGAAAGTCAGGAGATGGAAAAAGATATTCCATGCAAATGGAAATCAGAAGAAAGCCAGAGTAGTAAATCTCATATCAGAAAAAGTAGACTTTAAAATAATGGCTGTTACAAGAGAGAAAGAAGGACACTACATAATGATCAAGGTATCGATCCAAGAAGAAGATATAACAATTGTAATTATATATGCTCCAAACATAGGATCACCTCAATACATAAGGCAAATACTAACAGTCATAAAAGGGGAAATCGACAGTAACACAATCATAGTATGGGACTTTAACACCCCACTTTCACCAATGGAAAGATCATCCAAAATGAAAATAAATAAGGAAACACAAGCTTTAAATGATACATTAAACAAGATGGACTTAATTGATATTTATAGGACATTCCATCCAAAAACAACAGGATACACTTTCTTCTCAAGTGCTCATGGAACATTCTCCAGGATAGATCATATCTTGGGTCACAAATCAAGCCTTGGTAATTTTAAGAAAATGGAAATCGCACCAAGTATCTTTTCTGACCACAACACTATGAGACTAGATATTAATTACAGGAAAAAATCTGTAAAAAATACAAACACATGGAGGCAAAACCATACACTACTTAATAACCAAGAGATCACTGAAAAAATCAAAGCGGAAACAAAAAAAAATACCTAGAAAGAAATGACAATGCAAACATGATGACCTAAAACCTATGGGATGTAGCAAAAACAGTTCTAAGAGGGAAGTTTATAGCAATAGAAACCTACATCAAGAAACAAGAAACATCTCTAAAAAATAAACTAACCTTACACCTAAAGCAAGTAGAGAATGAAGAACAAAAAACCCACAAAGTTAGAAGAAGGAAGGAATTCATAAAGATCAGATCAGAAATAAATGAAAAAGAAATGAAGGAAACGAAAGCAAAGATCAATAAAACTAAAAGCTAGCTCTTCGAGAAGATAAACAAAATTGATAAACCATTAGCTAGACTCATCAAGAAAAAAAGGGAGAAGTTTCACATCAATAGAATTAGAAATGAAAAAGTAGAAGTAACAACTGACACTGCAGAAATACAAAAGATCATGAGAGATTACTACAAGCAATTCTATGCCAATAAAAGGGACAACCTGGAAGAAATGGACAAATTCTTAGAAATGCACAACTGCCAAGAACGAATCAGGAAGAAACAGAAAATATGAACAGACCAATCACAAGCACTGAAATTGAGACTGTGATTAAAAATCTTCCAACAAACAAAAGCCCAGGACCAGATGGCTTCACAGGTGAATTCTATCAAACACTTAGAGAAGACCTAATGGCTATCCTTCTCAAACTCTTCCAAAATATTGCAGATGGAGGAACACTCCCAAACTCATTTTACGAGGCCACCATAACCCTGCTACCAAAACCAGACAAAGATGTCACAAAGAAAGAAAACTACAGGCCAATATCACTGATGAACATAGATGCAAAAATCCTCAACAAGATACTAGCAAACAGAATCCAACAGTAAATTAAAAGGATCATACACCATCATCAAGTGGGGTTTATTCCAGGAACACAAGGATTCTTCAATATACGCAAATCAATCAATGTGATACATCATATTAACAAACTGAAGGAGAAAAACCGTATGATCATCTCAATAGATGCAGAGAAAGCTTTTGACAAAGCTCAACACCGATTTATGATAAAAACCCTGCAGAAAGTAGGCATAGAGGGAACTCAACATCATAAAGGCCATATATAACAAACCCACAGCCAAGATCGTCCTCAATGGTGAAAAACTGAAACCATTCCCACTAAGATCAGGAACAAGACAAAGTTGCCTACTCTCACCACTCTTATTCAACATAGTTTTGGAGGTTTTAGCCACAGCAATCAGAGAAGAAAAGAAATAAAAGGAATCCAAATCGGAAAAGAAGAAGAAAAGCTGTCACTGTTTGCAGATGACATACTCTACATAGAGAATACTAAAGATGCTACCAGAAAACTACTAGAGCTAATCAATGAATTTGGTAAAGTAGCAGGATACACAATTAGTGTACAGTAATCTCTCGCATTCTTATACACTAGTGATGAAAAATCTGAAAATGAAATTAAGAATACACTCCCATTTACCATTGCAACAGAAAGAATAAAATATCTAGGAATAAACCTACCTCAGGAGACAAAAGACCTGTATGCAGAAAATTATGACAGTGATGAAAGAAATTATAGTTGATACAAATAGATGGAGAGATATACCTTGTTCTTGGATTGGAAGAATCAACATTGTGAAAATGACTCTACTACCCAAAGCAATCTACAGATTCAATGCAATCCCTATCAAGCTACCACTGACATTTTTCACAGAACCAGAACAAAAAATTTCACAATTTGTATGGAAACACAAAAGACCCTGAATAGCCAAAGCCATCTTGAGAAAGAAAAGTGGAGGTGGAGGAATCAGGCTCCCTGACATCAGACTATACTACAAAGCTACAGTAATCAAGACAGTATAGTACTGGCACAAAAACATAAATATAGGTCAATGGAACAGGATAGAAAGCCGAGATATAAACCCACACACATATGGTCGCCTTATCTTTGATAAAGGAGGAAAGAATATACAGTGGAGAAAAGACAGTCTCTTCAATAAGTGGTGCTGGGAAAACTGGACAGGTACATGTAAAAGTATGAAATTAGAGCAGTCCCTAACACCATACACAAAACTAAACTCAAAATGGATTAAAGACCCAAATGTAAGGCCAGACACTATCAAACTCTTAGAGGAAAACATAGGCAGAACACTCTATGACATAAATCACAGCAAGATCCTTTTTGACCCACCTCCTAGAGAAATGGAAATAAAAACAAAAATAAACAAATGGGACCTAATGGAACTTCAAAGCTTTTGCTCAGCAAAGGAAACCAGAAACAAGACCAAAAGACAACCCTCAGAATGGGAGAAAATATTTCCCAATGAAGCAACTGACAAAGGATTACTCTCCAAAATTTACAAGCAGCTCATGCAGCTCGATAACAAAAAAACAAACAACCGAATCCAAAAATGGGCAGAAGATCTAAATAGACATTTCTCCAAAGAAGATATACAGATTGCCAACAAATGCATGAAAGAATGCTCAACAGCATTAATCATTAGAGAAATGCAAGTCAAAACTGCAATGAGATAACATCTCACACCGGTCAGAATGGCTTTCATCAAAAAATCTAGAAACTATAAATGCTGGAGAGGGTGTGGAGAAAAGGGAAACCTCTTGCACTGGGAATGTAAATTGATACAGCCACCATGGAGAACAATATGGGGGTTCCTTAAAAAACTACAAATCGAACTACCATACGACCCAGCAATCCCACTACTGGGCATATACCCTGAGAAAACCATAATTCAAAAAGACTCATGTACCACAATGTTCATTGCAGCTCTATTTACAATAGCCAGGATATGGAAAAAACCTAAGTGCCCATCAACAGATGAATGGATAAAGAAGATGTGGCACATATATACAATGGAATATTACTCAGCCATAAAAAGAAACGAAATTGAGTTATTTGTGGTGAGGTGGATGGACCTAGAGTCTGTCATACAGAGTGAAGTATGTCAGAAAGAGAAAAACTAGTACTGTATGCTAACACATATATATGGAATCTAAGATAAAAAAAAAAGTCATGAAGACCCTAGGAGTAAGATGGGAATAAAGACACCAACCTACTAGAGCATGGGCTTGAGGATATGGGGAGGGGGAAGGGTAAGCTGTCACAGAGTGAGAGAGTGGCATGGACATATATACACTACCAAACATAAAATAGATAGCTAGTGGGAAGTAGCCGCATAGCACAGGGAGATCAGCTAGGTGGTTTGTGACCACCTAGAGGGGTGGCATAGGGAGGGTGGGAGGGAGGGAGATGCAAGAGGGAAGAGATATGGGAATATATGTATATGTATAACTGATTCACTTTGTTATAAAGCAGAAACTAACACACCATTGTAAAGCAATTATACTCCAATAAAGATGTTAAAAGAAAAATAAAATAAATAAATACCAGTCTCTGCCCTCAAAGATGTCCCACCTAGTGTAGAAAGCAAAATAGTATATAAGACATTCCAATGCTATGGGATATTGCTATATTCAATTATGCACAATCTTCTATAGAAGCAAAGAAGAGGAAATGCCTAACTTCGTGGGGTGGGGGATGAGGAAGAGTTCAGGAGGAGAGCATAATCGGAGACCATTTTACAGAGAAGGTGACCTTTGAGCTGAATCTTAAAGACTACTTAGATATCAATCAGCTAGTCCAGGGGAGAAAGCATGGAGATGTGAAGATGTATATTTGGATTATAGAAAGCAATTAAGTGTGACTAGATCATAGGATATGTACAACGATGTAGTAGAAAATGAGGCCTGAAGGAGAGACAGAAACCATGTCTTCAAACCATGCCAAAGACAATGAGGAGCCATCAAAGATCTATAAGCAAGAGAGTGAAATGATCAGATTTACCTTTTGCTAAAGCCATGATGGTTTCAACTGGGAGGAAGAAAGTTTGGAGGAAGGGAATTATAATAGGAAGCTTTTGCAATGGTCCAAGTAAGAGATTATAAAGACATGGATTAGGAAAATGACGACAAAATTGGATAGAAACGATTGCATCGGAAACAGCAAAAAGTAGAATTAGTAAATCTTGGTAATTTGTTGGCTATGAAATGTGAGAGAGTGGGAGGATTCAGAGCTAATACCAAATGCCCCGCGGCAGCCTTCAACCATCAGATTTGAATGGTGGCATTGCTTGGCTGTGGCGGCATGGGTGCCCCCTCATTACCCCCGGCCTGGCAGCTCTACCTCAAGGACCACTGCATCTCCACATTTAGGAACTGGCCCTTCTTGGAAGGCTGCACCTGTACCCTGGAGCGGATGGCCATGGCTGGCTTCATCCACTGTCCCCTGAGAACAAGCCTGACTTGGCTCAGTGTTTCTTCTGCTTCAAGGAGTTGGAAGGCTGGGAGCCAGATGACTACTCTATTGAAGAACATAAAAAGCATTCATCTGGTTGTGCTTTCCTTTCTGTCAAGAAGCAGTTTGAAGAATTAACCCTCAGCGAATTTTTGAAACTGGATAAAGAAAGAGCCAAGAACAAAATTGCAAAGGAAACCAACAATAAGCAGGAAGAATTTGAAGAAACTGCAAAGAAAGTCCGCTGTGCCATTGAGCAGCTGGCTGCCTCGGGACTACTCCACTGTCACTGCCCCACAGCGACACAGACACATCATTTCCAAGGCACAGCCCTCAGCGTTACCAGCTTTTCTCTGGGGCCTCTTAACTGTGCCTTAGGAAAGGAGAACATAAACATTTTGAAATTAGAATATTTAAACTGTATTTTTGGTATATTTCTTGAAGGTGGTGCCAGGGACTACTTTTGTTGTACAGCTAGTGCTAAGTACAGTGACTGAGTCTCTCTTAAAAAATAAAAAAAAGCAAGAGAGAGACAGAAAGAATGTTTAGGTTTCTGGCTTGCACTAGGTGAATGAGACTGGGAACGCTGAAAGAGGTTCAGGTTTGTAGAAGACTGTGAACTTGACTAGGGATAGGATGAGTTTAAATGATCTCCAGAATATATGGTGGAAACATAGAAAGAGCTGGAGATATATGCTCAGAGCTCAGTAAAGGGACCTGAGTTATATAAATTTAGGACTAGAATAAGAAAGGAAAAAGGTGGGTAGATTCAAGCATTTTAAGTGACAAGACCTGAATTATGGGAAAGAGGACAGCAAAATAAATGTGTCAGGGAAACAATGCAAATTTAGTACACTGTATTTATAGAACATGAACAGACTATGTTTGTAGAAATTCTTGTTCTGTAAGGTATCAAAGAGTAAATATGTACACTATAAGAGTCCTTATTTTAAAAGAAGCTTTAACAAAAAAATGAAATAAAAGATGCCAACGTGTTTTTGCAATGTTGAATACAAAGTGCTAAGTATTTTTCTAATAAACTGCTCTTAAATCCACCTATCCCTGCTCCATAAACAGTTATTTTCACCATCTGCCAGCAGCAGTCCCTCCCCTTATAAATCTTTCTTCATTTATTTTTCTCATGCTCAAAAATTGCAGAACAAGTGAGAGAAGGTGGAGCATAACTGCTATGAGCTATTAGAATGAGTGACAGAGCCCAAAAATGGAAACATAAATTTTGACAAACTCCCTCAGCAACTATATACTCCTAAGGGTGTCAGGGACATATCCAGCATGCTTCATCTAGGACTCTTTTTTTCTCCTTTTTCAGAAATTGACCAAGTTCTGATACAAATATGAAAGCATTGGAAATGCAGTAAAAAAGTAGCAAAGATGTGGCACCTTTCAGGATTTGCCTGAAAGAGAAATAGACTGGAGCAGCAGTCTCCAACCTTTTCGGCACCAGGGACCGGTTTTGTGGAAGAAAATTTTTCACACACCAGTGGGGGGATAGTTTCAGGATGATTCAATCACATTACATTTATTGTGTACTTTATTTCTATCATTATTACATTGTAATATATAATGAAATAATTATACAACTCACCATAATGCAGAATCAGTGGGAGCCCTGAACTTGTTTTCAATTGCCAGTCACTGACAGGGTTTTTGTTGTTGTTGTTGTTTATAAATTTATTTTTGGCTGCATTGGGTGTTCGTAGCTGCATATGGGCTTTCTCTAGTTGTGGTGAGCAAAGGCTACTCTTCGTTGCAGTGCATGGGCTTCTCATTGTGGTGGCTTCTCTTGGTGCGGAGCACGGGCTCTAGGTGCATGGGCTTCAGTAGTTGTGGCTCGCAGGCTCCAGAGCACAGGCTCAGTAGTTATATCACACAGGCTTAGTTGTTCTGTGGCATGTGGTATCTTCCCAGACCAGGGCTCAAACCCATGTCCCCTGCATTGGCAGGCAGATTCTTAACCACTACACCACTAGGGAAGCCTGACAGGGTTTTGATATGAGTCTGCAAGCAATTTATTTATTATGGTCTCTGTGCAGTCAAACCTCTCTGCTAATGATAACCTGTATTTGCAGCCACTCCCCAGCACTAACATCACCCCCTCAGCTCCACCTCATATCATCAGGCATTAGATTCTCATAAGGAGCATGCAACCTAGATCCCTCACATGCACAGTTCACAGTAGTGTTCACACTCTTATGATGATCTAATGCTGCCACTGATCTGACAGGAGGTGAAGTTCAGGCGGTAATGTGAACAATGGGGAGCGGCTGTAAATACGGATGAAGCCTCGCTCGCTCACCTGCTGCTCACCTCCTGCTATGCAGCCCAGTTCCTAACAAGCCACTGACTGGTACCAGTCCATGGCCTGGGGGTTGGAGACCCCTGAACTAGAGAATTGACTTGCGTGATTCCCCTTACACAGTAAGTCAAATTCAAGGTCACAGGCTTAGAGAGTTAAGGATTGGCTGTAGGGCAATTGTAGTTTTTCACATGCCATAGAAGATCCCATGACTTGAACACCTCTACTCCCCACAATTTCGCTTTATTTTCACCAAATCGTGGCCCCACTAAATTAACACTGCTGTGACACTAAAAGAGCTGATGTAAAATTTAAAAGATTTTAAACCTAAGAAAATCAACCACACATTTACCCAGATTTGAATTGTATTTTCTCTCTGATTCCCAAAC
Source organism: Delphinapterus leucas (assembly GCF_059928025.1). Classification (NCBI taxonomy): domain Eukaryota; kingdom Metazoa; phylum Chordata; class Mammalia; order Artiodactyla; family Monodontidae; genus Delphinapterus; species Delphinapterus leucas. The sequence continues at coordinate 46,513,703 of NC_143150.1, read as the reverse complement.
TATAATTCTTTGTTCCTTTCCTTTCAGTATATTCATTTTGGTGTTGAATTCAGCAGCCTATACACTAAATTGTAAATCTACAATGAAGAGTCACCCTCAACAAAGATTGAAGATAAAATCATATGCATTCCCCATTTTTTCTCTCCTGTTTAAGAAAGTATCTCAAATACAAAAGCAAAACCTGATAAAAAATATGACAGGGAGATATTTCCTATGTTATTTAAATTACTGTGAATTTTAATTAGAAAAGTTACAAGTCCCCAGTATATAAATGGCTAACAACAACAACAACAAAAAATGAGGCAGTCTCATAAGAGAAAATGTAACTAACAAACAAATATACGGGAATATGTTCAATCTTGGAAGCAATCAGAAAAGTTTAACAAAGCTATAATGAGGTAATATTTTTACCAATTCAATTTAGATTTTCTGACTTGCTCCTGGTTGGTTTCCTTCCACCACAGCTCAACTCCTGAAAGGCAACACAGATGTTAATTTCAACCTGGTTTGGTCTAGATACAAATGATGAAGATGGAAAAACACACATTCTGATTTTTCCCCAAGTCCTATGTCGCCTAAAGATAACCCTGGACTCAGAAGCCCCCAAGATATAGATACAAAACACCTGCCATCTGCTCTCAGTTATCTTGTGCTTTCTTTACTTGAGTACCTCAGCACAGCCAATCACCTGCAGCATGGTGTTCACTGAGGTTCTTAATGCTGATTTTGTGGCCCTGTGCCAGTTAAGAAAATGCCTTCTGAATCCTCACAGAAAGAAATTTTCTTCAGCCTGATCTTCATGTTGGGTATATTTTATCATATTCTAAGTCATTGAAAAATGAAGCATGAATTTCGTAAACTGACTACTAACCTTCTAGTTCCTCAACCATGTTGGATATGAAAAAATTTACTTAAGTTTCTAAGTACAATGAATCAGTGGCAGCCTGGCAAATCACCCAAATGTCTATAGACTCTGTTACCAAGCCTTCCCCTAGAGCTGCAGGGTTAATTCAGAAATAGAAGAGCCCCACCCTGTCAGAAATCAGCAGGCAGGCTACAATGAGGAAAACAAATGTTTGAAGGACCAGCCTGCCTGGATTTTATTCTCAGCTGCAGCATCTCTTCACTGTGCATTTCTCTTCCCTATGACAGTGAGATCTCGCCATATAGCATTTAGAGAGCATCAGATAAAAGATGTTATTTAAGGGAAGTTAGTATTACTATTAGAGCTACTGTTGTGTCTTTCCCAGCATCAGTGTCTGAGGAGAAAGATGCTTTAGTCACAAAAAGGAGGGGAAAGATAACTGCATATAGCTCCGCTGAAGCTGCTTAGAGAGGGTGAGAGACAGATAGACAAAGACAAGATTTCTCATTACTAAAGGTAAGTGCTTAGAGTAGTGGATGCCAATGTTTTGAAATATGTGGATCTCTTTTAAACTTAAAATAATTCTCTCTCTCTCTCAATTTCTTTCAGTCTCTCTTTCACACTCACACACACATACACACACACAAACACACACACAAACATGAGAGTCATATATTTAGGATATGTTCATTGAGAAAATGCTCAACAACAAAAACCTACAATAAATTCAGCAACACTTATAAATAAGCTTATATTTTATTCATCATAGCAACATCTACATACATTTATATATCTATATATATATATATTTTTTACATCTTTATTGGAGTATAATTGCTTTACAACGGTGTGTTCGTTTCTCCTTTATAACAAAGTGAATCAGTTATACATAAACATATGTTCCCATATCTCTTCCCTCTTGCGTCTCCCTCCCTCACACCCTCCCTATCCCACCCCGCCAGGCGGTCACAAAGCACTCACCTGATCTCCCTGTGCTATGCAGCTGCTTCCCACTAGCTATCTACCTTACGTTTGGTAGTGTATATATGTCCATGTCTCTCTCTCGCGTTGTCACAGCTTACACTTCCCCCTCCCCATATCCTCAAGTCCATTCTCTAGTAGGTCTGTGTCTTTATTCCTGTCTTACCCCAAGGTTCTTCAAGACATGTTTTTTCTTAAATTCCATATATATGTGTTAGCATACGGTATTTGTCTTTCTCTTTCTGACCTACTTCACTCTGTATGACAGACTCTAGGTCCATCCACCTCATTAAAAAGAGCTCAATTTCGTTTCTTTTTATGGCTGAGTAATATTCCATTGTATATATGTACCACATCTTCTTTATCCATTCATCCAATGATGGACACTTACGTTACTTCCATCTCCTGGCTATTGTAAATAGAACTGCAATGAACATTTTAGTACATAACTCTGTTTGAATTATGGTTTTCTCAGGGTATATGCCCAGTAGTGGGATTGCTGGGTCGTATGGTAGTTCGATTTGTAGTTTTTGAAGGAACCTCCATACTGTTCCCCATAGTGGCTGTACCAATTCACATTCCCACCAACAGTGCAAGAGTGTTCCCTTTTATCCACACCCTCTCCAGCATTTATTCTTTCTAGATTTTTTGATGATGGACATTCTGACTGGTGTGAGATGATATCTCATTGTAGTTTTGATTTGTATTTCTCTAATGATTAATGATGTTGAGCATTCATTCATATGCTTGTTGGCAGTTTGTATATCTTCTTTGGAGAAATGTCTATTTAGGTCTTCTGCCCATTTTTGGATTGGGTTGTTTGTTTATTTGTTATCGAGCTGTATGAGCGGCTTATAAATTTTGGAGATTAATCCTTTGTCAGTTGCTTCATTTGCAAATACTTTCTTCCATTCTGAGGGTTGTCTTTTGGTCTTGTTTATGGTTTCCTTTGCTGTGCAAAAGCTTTGAAGTTTCATTCGGTCCCATTTGTTTATTTTTGGTTTTATTTCCATTTCTCTAGGAGGTGGGTCCAAAAGGATCTTGCTGTGATTTATGTCATAGAGTGTTCTGCCTATGTTTTCCTCTAAGAGTTTGATAGTTTCTGGCCTTACATTTAGGTCTTTAATCCATTTTGAGCTTATTTTTGTTTATGGTGTTAGGGAGTGTTCTAATTTCATACTTTTACATGTATCTGTCCAGTTTTCCCAGCACCACTTATTGAAGAGGCTGTCCTTTCTCCACTGTACATTCCTGCCTCCTTTATCAACAATAAGGTGACCATATGTGCGTGGGTTTATCTCTGGGCTTTCTATCCTGTTCCATTGATCTATCTTATTGTTTTTGTGCCAGTACCGTATTGTCTTGATTACTGTAGCTTTGTAGTATAGTCTGAAGTCAGGAAGCCTGATTACTCCAGCTCCGTTTTTCGTTCTCAAGATTGCTTTGGCTATTCAGGGTCTTTTGTGCTCCATACAAATTGTGAAATGTTTTGTTCTAGTTCTGTGAAAAATGCCAGTGGTAGTTTGATAGGGGTTGCATTAAATCTGTAGGTTGCTTTGGGTAGTAGAGTCATTTTCACAATGTTGATTCTTCTAATCCAAGAACATGGTGTATCTCTCCATCTATTTGTATCATCTTTAATTTCTTTCATCAGTATCTTATAATTTTCTACATACAGGTCTTTTGTCTCCTTAGGTAGGTTTATTCCTAGATATTTTATTCTTTTTGTTGCAATGGTAAATGGGAGTGTTTCCTTGATTTCACTTTCAGACTTTTCATCATTAGTGTATCGGAATGCCAGAGATTTCTGTGCATTAATTTTGTATCCTGCTGCTTTACCAAATTCATTGATTAGCTCTAGTAATTTTCTGGTGGTATCTTTAGGTTTCTCTATGTATAGTATTATGTCACCTGCAAACAGTGACAGCTTTACTTCCTCTTTTCCGATTTGGATTCCTTTTATTTCCTTCTCTTCTCTGATTGCTGTGGCTAAAGCTTCCAAAACTATGTTGAATAAGAGTGGTGAGAGTGGGCAACCTTGTCTTGTTTCTGATCTTAGTGGAAATGCTTTCAATTTTTCACCATTGAGGACAATGTTGGCTGTGGGTTTGTCATATATGGCCTTTATTATGTTGAGGAAAGTTTCCTCTATGCCTACTTTCTGCAGGGTTTTTATCATAAATGGGTGTTGAATTTGGTCAAAAGCTTTCTCTGAATCTATTGAGAGGAACATATGGTTTTTCTCCTTCAATTTGTTAATATGGTTTATCACATTGATTGATTTCCATATATTGAAGAATCCTTGCATTCCTGGAATAAACCCCACTTGATCATGGTGTATCATCCTTTTAATGTGCTGTTGGATTCCGTTTGCTAGTATTTTGTTGAGGATTTTTGCATCTATGTTCATCAGTGATATTGGCCTGTAGTTTTCTTTCCTTCTGACATCCTTGTCTGGTTTTGGTATCAAGGTGATGGTGGCCTCGTAGAATGAGTTTGGGAGTGTTCCTCCCTCTGCTATATTTTGGAAGACTTTGAGAAGGATAGGTATTACCTCTTCTCTGAATGTTTGATAGAATTTGCCTGTGAAGCCATCTGGTCCTGGGCTTTTTTTTGTTGGAAGATTTTTAATCACAGTTTCAATTTCAGTGCTTGTGATTGGTCTGTTCATATTTTCTATTTCTTCCTGATTCAGTCTTGGCAGGTTGTGCATTTCTAAAACTTTGTCCGTTTCTTCTAGGTTGTCCATTTTATTGGCATAGAGTTGCTTGTAGTAATCTCTCATGATCTTTTGTATTTCTACAGTGTCAGTTTTTACTTCTCCTTTTTCGTTTCTAATTCTATTGATTTGATTCTTCTCCCTTCTTTCCTTGATGAGTCTGGCTAGTGCTTTATCAATTTTATCTTCTCAAAGAACTAACTTTTAGTTTTATTGATTTTTGCTACCGTTTCCTTCATTTCTTTTTCATTTATTTCTGATCTGATTTATATGATTTCTTTCCTTCTGCTAACTATGGGGATTTTTGTTCTTCTTTCTCTAATTGCTTTAGGTGCAAGTTTAGGTTGTTTATTCGAGATGTTTCCTGTTTCTTAAGGTAGGATTGTATTGCTATAGACTTCCCTCTTAGAACTGCTTTTGCTGCATCCCATAGGTTTTGGGTTGTCATGTCTCCACTGTCATTTGTTTCTAGGTATTTTTTAATTTCCTCTTTGATTTCAACAGTGATCACTCCGTTATTAAGTAGTGTATTCTTTAGCTTCCATGTGTTTGTATTTTTTACATATCTTTTCCTGTAATTGATATCTAGTCTCATAGTGTTGTGGTCGGAAAAGATACTTGATACAATTTCAACTGTCTTAAGTTTATCAAGGCTTGATTTGTGACCCAAGATATGATCTATCCTGGAGAATGTTCCATGGGCACTTGAGAAAAAAGTGTACTCTGTTGTTTTTGGATGGAATGTCCTATAAATATCAATTATGTCCATCTTGTTTAATGTATCATTTAAAGCTTGTGTTTCCTTATTTATTTTCATTTTGGATAATCTGTCGATTGGTGAAAGTGGGGTGTTAAAGTCCCATACTATGATTCTGTTACTGTCGATTTCCCCTTTTATGGCTATTAGTATTTGCTTTATGTATTGAAGTACTCCTATGTTGGTTGCATAAATATTTACAATTGTTATATCTTCTTCTTGAATCGATCCCTTGATCATTATGTAGTGTCCTTCTTTGTCTCTTCTAATAGTCTTTATTTTAAAGTCTATTTTGCCTGATATGAGAATTGCTACTCCAGATTTCTTTTGGTTTCCATTTGCATGGAATATCTTTTCCTTCCCCTTACTTTCAGTCTGTATGTGTCTCTAGGTCTGCAGTGGATGTCTTGTAGACAGCATATATAAGGGTCTTGTTTTTGTATCCATTCAGCCAATCTGTGTCTTTTGGTGGGAGTATTTAGTCCACTTACATTTAAGGTAATTATCAATATGTATGTTCCTATTCCCATTTCCTTAATTGTTTTTGGTTCGTTATTGTAAGTCTTTTCCTTCTTTTGTGTTTCTTGCCCAGAGAAGTTCCTTTAGCATTTGTTGTAAAGCTGGTTTGGTGGTGCTGAACTCTCTCTGCTTTGGCTTTTCACTAAAGATTTTAATTTCTCCATCAAATCTGAATGAGATCCTTGCTGGGTAGACTAATCTTGGTTGCAGATTTTTCTCCTTCATCACTTTAAATATGTCCTGCCTGTCCCTTCTGGTTTGCACAGTTTCTGCTGAAAGATCAGTGGTTAACCTTATGGGGATTCCCTTGTGTGTTATTTGTTGTTTTTCCCTTGTTGCTTTTAATATATTTTCTTTGTATTTAATTTTTGACAGTTTGATGAATATGTGTCTTGGCATATTTCTCCTTGGATTTTTCCTGTATGGGAATCTCTGTGCTTCCTGGACTTGGTTAACTATTTCCTTTCCCATATTAGGGAAGTTTTCAACTATAATCTCTTCAAATATTTTCTCAGTCCCTTTCTTTTTCTCTTCTTCTTCTGGGACCCCTATAATTCAAGTGTTGGAGCATTTAATGTTGTACCAGAAGTCTCTGAGACTGTCCTCAGTTCTTTTCATTCTTTTTTCTTTATTCTGCCCTGCAGTAGTTATTTCCACTATTTTATCTTCCAGGTCACTTATCCATTCTTCTGCCTCAGTTATTCTGCTATTGATCCCATCTTGAGTGTCTTTAATTTCATTTATTGTGTTGTTCAGCGTTGTTTGTTTCAGCTTTATTTCTTCTAGGTCCTTGTTAAATGTTTCTTGCATTTTGTCTATTCTATTTCCAAGATTTTGGATCATCTTTACTATAATTATTCTGAATTCTTTTTTTAGGTAGACTGCCTATTTCCTCATCATTTGTTAGGTCTGGTGGGATTTTATCTTTCTCATTCATCTGCTATGTATTTTTCTGTCTTCTCATTTTGCTTATCTTACTGTGTTTGGGGTCTCCTTTTTGCAGCCTGCAGGTTCGTAGTTCCCGTTGTTCTTGGTGTCTGTCCCCAGTGGCTAAGTTTGGTTCAGTGGGTTGTGTAGGCTTCCTGGTGGAGGGGACTAGTGCCTGTGTTCTGGTGGATGAGGCTGCATCTTGTCTTTCTGGTGGGCAGGTGCACGTCTGGTGGTGTGCTTTGGGGTGTCTGTGGACTTATGATTTTAGGCAGCCTCTCTGCTAATCAATGGGGTTGTGTTCCTGTCTTGCTAGTTGTTTGGCATCGGGTGTCCAGCACTGTAGCTTGCTGGTCATTGAGTGAAGCTGGGTGCTGGTGTTGAGATGTAGATCTCTGGGAGATTTTCACCATTTGTTATGTGGAGCTGGGAGGTGTCTTGTGGACCAGGGTCCTGAAGTTGGCTCTCCCACCTCAGAGGCACAGCACTGACTCCTGTCTGGAGCACCAATAGCCTTTCATCCACACAATAACGTGGCTGCAGTTGGAGGCCTCAGTTTCTTACCACATGGATCTCTCCTTAGGGCTGCTTGAGTGTCCTCATGACATGGCATCTGGCTTACTCCAGGATGAGTGATAGTCAACCAAAATTTTTGGAGCAGCTGCTAGATGCCTGACCCTGTTTGGCGTTCAGCAGTGATCAAGACAGGAAGAGTCCAGCTTTCATGAAACATGTAGTGGGGAGGAGAGATGGGTGCAACTTGGGTTAGGGATTTCATCTTGCTGGGCCTCTGTTTTCTCATCCGGCCCACCGTCCCCACGACTGTCGCGACCTCGGCCAACGGGGCCCCTCCAGATCCGGTAGCCTCAGTAAGGCCGCCCTCCCCTCGGGCTCCGGGACAGTTCAGAGACGGCGGAGGGAAGAGACCCTGAGCTTCGGGAGTTCATGTACATACATTTGTGAAACATTAGTACATGGATATCCAAAGTACATTATTTATTTATTTTAGAAGCAATGTTTGTTGGGCATATGTATTCTTACATTTCTTGCTATAACTCCATGCCACCCCAAGTCAAGAACCATTGATTTAGAGTATATTGTTTAAAGTCCCAGGCAACCAAAGGTTGTGGGGCAAGCTCCTGGGAGCCACATACCCACATTCTAGTAGATAGTAATCCAGGGCCTAGCAGCACTAGGGTTTCATATATTGTATAGTTCTCTTTTAAATACAAAATAAATAAAATTTATTCACCATCGATGATTACTTAAAAGAGCACAAGCCAAACAACAGGAGACCCACTGCTATCTTTCTTGAGTAAAAGCTTCAGCTAGGCCTTTGTGCCTTTCATAACAATATAAAGTGTACTTTTTAACGATTTCTGTATTATGACTCAGACTAAATCTGGTGACATTCTTGTAAGAAACCATCTAGTGTTTCCAATATCATCTTGTTTAATTCATGCAGCTGTCACTGTATACTCCCTTTATGCCCCTGAGAAGAAGGTATTAGGAAAAGCAATTAGGGCCTTAGCTTTTTCTCTAAATCATATCCTGGGAACTTAAACAACCCACGTTGCATTTTCACTGTTTCATTGCACAGCTCCAATTTTAACATGATTTCCTGTAGTGGACCTCCAGAAGAAGTGTAGCAGACTCCAAGCATTTGGGACACTGGGTATTGCCCCATAGGCCAGACAAATCCACAGGTAGACAAGGAAAACAATGGTAAAAACCACAAAAGCATAGTCTGGTGGTTCTTGAGCTTCTTTTCAGAGATTGTAATGCTCTCTATGCCAACTATTCTTTATTTATTGTTTATCAATCAACATATGCGTTCATTTTACAAACACATTAAAGAGCTTTCAAACAAATGCAAAATACAGGAAAATGACACAAACAGATGAGATAGCAAGAGGGACATCTTCATCATAGAGTTCTGTGCTGGAAGGCTTTGCTGAAGTGATGGGATGCAAAGGAGTATTTGAAGCTTTGTCCTATGAAAATTTCAGCTTTTTATATTTCAACTGCAATTGCAATCCCACCCCCTAAAAAAATCACATCCTCTATTGGCATGTACTGAAGAAGGTTTTAATTTTTTTTTTGCTCATATTTTTAACTGTAACAGGTCTGGCTAGGAAGTGAAAAGAAAGTATGTTGGCATCTAATGACAGCTCAGGGAGTGAAGTATCTTGAGCAGGAGTATACCTAGATGGAAAGAAAAGCAAAATGTTGGGAAAGATAAGCTGGTTAGATGGGTGCAGTCCTTTACCTGTCCTCCCAAACAGATTGCTACTTGTACACATCTGCTCTGATTCAAGTCCTTACTTTGACTTTTAAAATCACTTGACTGCCTTAAAGTCAGAAAGAGAAAAACAAATATCATATATTAATGCTTATATGTGGAATCAGAAAAAATTGGTATAGATGATCTTATTTGCAAAGCAGAAATAGAGACACAGACATAGAGAACAAATGTATGGATGCCAAGGGGGAAGGGGGGGTGGGAGGAATTGGGAGATTGGGACTGACATATATACACTATTGATACTATGTATAAAATAGATAACTAATGAACCTACTGTATAGCACAGGGAACTCTACTCAGTGCTCTGTGGTGACCTAAATGGGAAGGAAATCCAAAAATGAGGTGATATATGTATACGCATAGCTGATTCACTTTGCTGTACAGCAGAAACTAGCCCATCATTGTAAAGCAGCTATACTCCAATAATTTTTTAAAATACATTATCATCCTCTCTTAACAGCAGCTTGCAAATAATGGGCTAGGTGGTGGACACTCACTAGGGTAAACCCCCACCCCCCCCATGTGTAATCCCTTGTGCAATCCCCTCCCTTTGAGTGTGCAGTAAAAACCTGCAAACTTCTTCTAACCAATAAAATATGACAAAGGTGATGAGATGTCATGCCCTCCTGTGATCTGTTATATAATAGGGCAAAGGTGAAGGGATTTTTCAGATGTAATTAGGTGTCTAATTGACTTTTAATTAATCAAAGGGAGATTATCCTAGTTTGAACTGAACCCTTTAAAAGAGAGTTTAGGCCTTCCCTTATATGGGAGGTTCCAAGCAGCAGAGATTCTCTCTCTATTACAGCCTTTGAAGAAGCAAGCTGCCATGAATTCCACAGCCTCAGGGTACTAGATTCCATCAACTACCTGAATGGGCTTAGAAGCCTAGTTAAACTTCAAGATGAGAATGCAGTCTGGCCGACATTGACTGCAACCTTGTGAGACCCTGAACAAAGGATACAGCTAAGCTCTGCCCAGCCTCCTGACACATCAACATGGTGAAATAATGAATGTGTGATGTTTTAATGGGCTAAGTTTGAAACTCTTTTATGCCGCAATAGAACAGTAATACAGGAGAACACATTTATTTTCCTCAGTTTTCTAAGGAAGTCCTAGGAGGAAATGTAGACCCAATGACAAATGTGATCAAGTGGAAAGAGTAGTAAATGAGGCATGAAGGCCCGGTTCAAATCCTGGCTAGCTTGATCTGGAGCAAGATACTCAACCCCTTTGAGCTTGTAAGGTCATCTGCCAAATGGAATTGATGTAACCTGCCTAATTCTTCTCGCAAGGTTCTGAGGGAGGACTTTGAAAACTGCAAAATGCTGAGCTCATATTATATGGCACTTACCATGTTCCAAGTAGTATTCTAATTTTCCTGTGTGTATTAAATCACGTAATCCTCAAACAACCCTATAAAGTAGATACATTTTATGATCATTATCTCCATTTGATAGATGAAAGACATGAGATACATAGAGGTGAAAAATCTTGCCCAAGATCACACAACTGTTAGTAAGAACAAGCCTTTAAACCCAGGCAGTGTGGTTCCAGGTTCTTTCCTCTTAATTATTGCACTGTGTTGCCTCTTGAAGCTTTAATAAGTGCAGGAAATCCACTCCTTCTGAAGCAAGCTGAGCCTTGATGCCAACATATTCTGAAAGAGATTCAAGATCCTCAGATGAGAGTTATCCCTATAAGCCTCTGCTTTGATGCATTCTTCCAGATTTGTTATCTTGGTTTTTCTAACACAACCACATATATTTTTTCCAAAAGAAATTCACCAGGAAGCAACAATCCTCTTTCTCTTCCATAAAGCGCATTGGCACCATCCACAGTGCTCAGTCCCACTTTTTCATACACACCACCACCTCCTTCTACTGTTTCCCATTATTACTTAGCTGAGACCACATGAACATCCGCTTACAACAAACACAGTTTATCTTCAAATACAGATTTGCATAAAAACCAAGCATAAAGGGAACAGAAACATTTTTTACTGAATTGCTTTTAGGTATACTGCATGATTTCCATTATGTATACTGCCTGCTTTTGCAAATCTCTAGGCATGTAGGATCAATTCTTAATTTATCAGAAGAACACCAGAGCTAGAGAAAGCCTTGCTTAAAGGATCATATGGTACAATCCCATAATTTGGGAAGATTATCTTTTTACATTTAAATCTTGCTGAAGTTAAAAGAAAATATCTTACCTCCTTTAAAGGAACATTATAGTTCTTAAGCTAGTATTTAAAAGTTCCTCTTGAAGCAAACTGAAATTTCCTCTGCATCAATTTAAGCAAAGCAAGGTTCTATTCAAGCTTCAGAAACAGCTAAAAAAACTTTCTAAACCATTCCCTGGTACCCCTAGATTAAATTAGCACCTTAACCCTTCAGCATTCTGGGTACACATACTTTTATTATGCTGTTTATATAATAATGCTGGTGTTTATTTATACATCTGCCACCACCCCAACAGAGAGTCCTTGAGGGCAGGGGCAACGTTCTACTTATCTTTGTGTACCTCACACTTGGCAGAGTGACTAGCACATGTTAGAAAGTTGAAAGAAAAATTTGAATTAATGAATGACTAAATGAAGTAAATTTCATACTGTTCCATCTGTGAGCAAAGAACTGAGCAGCTTCCTATTCATAAAACCTTTCTTACAAAGACCAATATTAGCTCTCTCCTTTTGTCTATTGCTCATTAAACAAACTCAAATTCTTTCCTGTCCATAGGACATATTTTTCCAATCTGTAAGCCAAAGTTTCCTTGACTCTCTCCGTATCTATTTCAGTGGAATGATCAAGATCAGAATCATAGTGCTATATACATCAATAACTGTTTAAATGCACTTCCCATTTATATAATCAAGATCATAATCATTGTGTTATACACACTGATAACTGTATTTAAATGTAGCTCCCTTTATGCAATTAGATTCCTTCCAAAAAGTTGGCTGTGAATTGAGTTATCACAAATCCGTTTCTATATAAAATTCACCAGGGCAGCTTATTATTTGGAGAGTATCCAAATAATTTTAAAAGTTAAAAAAGTTTTTTTTTTAATATGAGTAATCTTCCTCTAGTTATATTTCCCAAAGAGGCAGTACAGTGTAATGGGATTCACATTCGATTTGAAATGAAAAGAACTGAGTTTAAAACCGGATCTTTCTGTATTCCCTCAGGCATTTCACTCACATTTTGGGGGTCTGTTTTCTCTTCTGTTAAATGGGGATTATACTAATAAATAACTCACAGGAGCATTTTAGGACCAAATACACTTATGATGTTTGTGAAAGGGCTGTATTCACTGTTAAACAAATATTTATGATAATTATAAGTAATAATAATAAATTTTATATGCAGTTTCCTTAAAGTTAGATTCCTCAATCTAATAGAAGTATCATTTTGTACATTTAACATATGTTGATTTATTTTTACCATGGCACTGTACTGCTTGTTCATATTTAGTGCGAGATCAACTATAACTCTCAGAACTTCATCTGTGATGCTTGGGACTATCCAGTCTTTTTCAACTCTGTATTAATGAATTTGAGTTTTCATATCCCTGTGATAGCTCATCCTTTTATTTTTTTCCCTAGTGAGATACATTTTTCTCTAATTCATCAAGGTAATTTTTAGTATTTCTCTCTGGCATCTATCAAAACACTCAGTAACAGGCACCCTAGAAATATATAGATAAGCCAACATTCTGCATATTCTTCCTCTATCTGGGAAGTAGATGTCTATGAGGGCTGTCTCTATAGTAGTGCCAAAGATACATGAATTGAGTGTACCTGAAACAGTATTTGGAGCTCTATTTTGGCAGATGGAAGAGGGAGGCATCTTTCTCTGCTAGTGAACATAGCACAACCTTCTCAGACACACATAGAGGGGCCAAAGAAGCACCCAGGCATCTTTCAATAAGTGAGCCTTATTGGCAAATGAGCTTTTATCTGACTTTCATAAGCAGATGCTAAAAGGACCCACAACTGGAAAGCATACCAAGCCCTGGAATAATTCAAGAAAGAAGCTCAATGAACTACTTAGAGGAGGGTAGTGATCTGAGCTACAACGATTTATATATTATATAAAATGGGCTGTGCATTGCAAAAAGGACAAAAATAATGGATTTGGGGTTCATGGTCAGGGACTGCTAAATAATAGCCCAGGATTTTAGCAGTGGGATTAAAGTGAAATGGATGGGTAAGCTTAGTTTTAAATAAATAAATGAGTGTCTATATTTAGTAGGCACTGCATCTATGACTAGAGAGGGAGGGGAAAAGTTAACGTTTAAGAAGAGTCCAGGGCTTCCCTGGTGACACAGTTGTTGAGAGTCCGCCTGCCGATGCAGGGGACACGGGTTCGTGCCCCGGTCCGGGAAGATCCCACATGCCGTGGAGCGGCTGGACCCATGAGCCATGGCCGCTGAGCCTGCGCGTCCGGAGCCTGTGCTCCACAACGGGAGAGGCCATGGAAGTGAGAGGCCTGCGTACTGCAAAAAAAAAAAAAAAAAAAAAAAAAAAATGAAGAAGAGTCCAAATAGCTTGAGGTAAAGCTAACAAATATTGGTGAGGAAAAGGGAAGGAAAAAGAAACATCAAGTCTTAATCAGTACATAATGGGTTCCATTTTGCCAACTCCCCCCTAGAAGAGTCTGCACAGAACTAACACTTGTTAAATGTGTGACTTAACATTGAAAGAAAAAGGCATTCCAGAAAACCGGAGCTCCTAGAGCCCAAAACGGCACTCAGACTTAAAAATAACAAGTGTTCAATAAAAATCCCTACATATGAGATTGAATATCAAAGATCCTAAGGTACAGAGATGTATTTGAGTATTGAGAACCCAAGTATAAAAAACAGAAAGTTAGAAACCATAAAATTGTGTCTAGGAATTGAATCAAAATTAATTGTTTCAAGACACTGTACTGGGCAAAATGGTAGTGGTGGTAATAAATAGATGAATAGGGCACACCCTTTGTCTTCAAATAGCCAAAAATCTATTTGGAACATTCATATAAAAATATCTAGCTTTCAAAGGGAAAAAGAGTATTGAAGATTCACTCTACTGTGTATTGAAACATACTCCCAAGCTATAATAATTTTTAAAATGTGGGTCTGATGTAAAAGCAAACAGACATGTCAATGAAAAGAAAAAGCAGAACATAAGTGTTTTGTTTTTGCTTTTATTTTTGTTTTTTTGGATATATACCCAGGAGTGGAATTGCTGGGTCATATGGTAGTTCTATTTATTAGGTTTTTGAGAAACCTCCATACTGTTTTCCACAGTGGCTGCACCAATTTACATTCCCACCAACAGTGTGTGAGGGGTCGCTTTTCTCCACATCCTTTCCAACAATTGTTATTTGTATTCTTTTTAATAATAACTATTCTGCAGGTGTGAGATGATATCTCATTGTGGTTTTGATTTGCATTTCTCTAATAATTAGCAATATTGAGCATCTTTTCATGTGCCTGTTGGCCATCTGCATTTCCTCTTTGGAAAAATGTCTATTCAGTTCTTCTGCCTATTTTTTAATCAGGTTGTTTGTTTGTTCTGATGTTGAGCTTTATGAGCTTTTTATATATTTTGGATGTTAACCCCTTATCAGTGATATCATTTGCAAATATTTTCTCCCATTCTGTAGGTTGTCTTTTTTGTTTTGTCGATGGTTTCCTTTGCTGTGCAAAAGGTTTAAAGTTTAATTAGTTTCCATTTGTTAATTTTTGCTTTTATTTCCTTTGTTTTGGGAGACAGATCCAAAAAAATATTGCTATGATTTATATCAAAGAGTGTTCTGCCTATGTTTTCCTCTAGGAGTTATATGGTTTCCAGTCTTACATTTAGGTTTTTAATCCATTTTGAGTTTATGTTTGTATATGCTGTTAGAGAATGTTCTAATCTCATTCTTTTACATGTAGCTGTGCAGTTTTCCCAGTACCACTTATTGAAGAGACTGTCTTTTCTCCATTGTATATTTTTTTGCCTCCTTTATCATAGATTAATTGATCATAAGCACATAGGTTTACCTCTGGGCTCACTATTCTGTTCCATTGATCTGTGTGTTTGTTTTTGTGCCAGTACCATACTGTTTTAATTACTGTAGCCTTGTAGTGTAATCTGAAGTCAGGAAGTGTGATTCCCTTGGTTCTGTCCTTCTTTCTCAAGATTGTTTTGGTTATTCTGGGTCTTTTGTATTTCCATACAGATTTTAAAATTACTTGTCCTAGTTCTGTGAAAAAAAAATGCCATTGGTATTTTTATAGGGACTGTAATGAATTTGTAGATTGCCTTGGACAGTATGGTCATACAACAAAAACACTAATTCAGAAAGATATATGCACCCCAATGTTCATAGCAGCATTATTTACAATTGCTGAGATATGGAAGCAATCTATGTATCCATCAACAGATGAATGGGTAAAGAAAATGTGGTGTATATATAAAATGGAATACAACTCAGTCATAAAAAGGAATGGAATTTTGCCATTTGGAATAACATGGATGGACTTGGAGGATATTATGCTAAGTGACATAAGTCAGACAAAGAAAGACAAATACTGTATGATCATTTACATGTAGAATCTAAAAAATACAAGAAACTAGTTAATATAACAAAAAAAATCACAGATATAGAGAACAAACTAGTGGTTACCAGTGAGGAGAGGGAAGAGGGGAAGGGCAATATAGGGATAGGGAATTAAGAGGTGCAAACTATTATGTATAAAATAAGCTACAAGGATATATTGTACAACACAGGGAATATAGCCAATAGTTTATAATAACTATGAATAGAGTATAACCTTTAAATTTTGTGAATTACTATATTGTACACCTGTAATGTGTATAATACTGTACATCAACTATACTTCAATTAAAAAAAAAAGCACATAGATTCAGACTCTAGAGCCGAGATACATAAGAATCAAATAAAGAAATAAAGTACATCAAAAATTAGTTTAAAGGGAACTCCCTGGAGGTCAAGTTGTTGGGTCTTGTCACTTTCACTGCTGGGGCCTGGGTTCAGTCCCTGGTTGGGGAACTAAGATCCCACAAGCCTCAGGGTGTGGCAAAAAAAATTAGTTTTAAAAGTCCAGTGTTATTCTATAAAGACAGAATGTAAGTCATGTGAAAAAATTCTGTTTAAAACTTGCATCATACACCAACATAATTGATTAAAGCGTTAAATATTTTAAAACATTTTTAACTAGAAGAAAATATGTCAATGTTAACCTGTTTTCAGGATGAGGAAGAACTTACTGAGCTTAAGAAAAATAGAAGAAACCACAATGGAAAAGATTGAATAGATTTAACAACATTGAAAATTTTTAACTTCTCCATGAAAAGGGTTATGTAAAAAAACTCAAACAAACTGCACTATTTAAAAATATTTTCCAAGGGCTAATAATCCTTAATATACAAAGGGCTCATTTGAATAATAGAAACAACTACAGAAACCTTAATAAATTATTGGGCAGAGAACATTATCAGAAAATTTGCAAAATAAAAGACTTTAATGACTGGTAAATATGGAAAAACATCCAAATTCACTGATACTCAGACAAATGTATAATAAAAAGACAGTATCTCTATCAAAATTCCAATGATATTCTTCAAAGAAATGGAAAAGCTGATCCTCAAATTCACATGGAATTGCAAAGGGCCATGAATAGCCAAAACAGACTTTTGAAAAAGAATGTTGGAGGGCTTACATCTCCTGACTTTGAAACTTATTATAAAGCTACAACAACTAAAACAGTATATTACTAGCATAAGGGCTGGCATATGTAACAATGGGATAGAACAGAGAGCCCAGTAATAAACTTACATATATGGTCAACTAATTTTTGACAAGAGTACCAAGACCATTCAATGGGGAAAGGACAGTCTTTTCAACAAATGGTGCTGGTAAAACTGTATATACACATACAAAAGAATGAATTTGGACACTTACACCATATATAAAAATAACTCAAAATGCATCAAAAATGTAAACTTAAGAGCTAGAACTATAAAAATCCTAGAAGAAAACATTGGGGAAAATCCTCATGACATTGGAGTGGCAAAAATTTCATAGATGTGACACCAATAGCACAGGCAACAAAAGAAAAAATAGATATACTGACTTCATCAAAATCAAGAACTTTCATGCATCAAAGAAACTATAAAGAAAGCAAAAAGACAATCTAAATAATGAGAAAAATATTTGCAAATCATATATCTGATAAGGTACTAATATCCAGACTATACAAAGAATACCTAAAACTCAAAAATGAAACAACCCAATTCCAAAATTCATAAAGGATATGAATTGACATTTCTCCAAAGAAGATATATACAAATGGCCAATGAGTACATTAGAAAGGTGCTCAAAATCATCAGTCTTTAGGGGAATGCAAATCAAAACCACAATGAGATACCACTTCACAGCTACTAGGATAGCTTTATTTTTTAAAAAAAGAAAGAAAGAAATATAATAAGTGTTGGTGAGAATGTGGAAAAGTTGAAACTCTCACACATTACTGGTGAGAATGTAACGTGATGCAGTCACTATGAAAAGCAATTTGGCAGTTTGTCAGAGTTAAACATAGAATTACCATAAGATCCCAAAATTCCACTTCCAAGTATATAATCAAAAGAATTAAGAGGGCTTTCCTGGTGGCACAGTGGCTGGGGGTCCGCCTGCCGATGCAGGGGACATGGGTTCATGCCCCAGTCTGGAAGGATCTCACATGCCGCGGAGTGGCTGGGCCCGTGGGCCATGGCCGCTGAGCCTGCATGTCCGGGGCCTGGGTTCCGCAGCAGGAGAGGCCGCAGCAGTGAAAGGCCTGCATACCGCAAAAAAAAAAAAAAAAAAAGAATTAAGAGTAGGGACTTAAACAGATATTTGTATACCAACATTCATAACAATATTATTCACAATAGCCAAAAGGTGGAGAAAAAACAAGTGTCCATTGACAGGTTACTCAGAATGTGGCATATACATACAATGGAATAGTAATTACCCATAAAAAACAATGGAATTTTGATATGTGTTACAACATAGATGGACTTTGCAAACATTATGCTAAGTAAAATAAGACAGACACAGAAAGACAAATATTATGTAATTCCACTTATATGAGGTACCTAGAATAGGCAAATTCATGGAGATAAAAAGTAGGTAAAAGTTACCAGGAGCTGAGGGGGAGGGAAACATGGAAGTTATTTTTTAATGGGCAGAGTTTATGTTGGGGTTGATAAAAAGTTGGGGGGTGGATATAGTGGTGTTTGTTACACAACATTGTGAATATGTTTAATGCCGCTAAATTTTACACTTACGAATGTAAAAATGACAAATATTACACATATATTGCTACAATAAAAAAGACAATGATCTACCATTTTCCCAAATCAATGTATATGCAGGTCAGGTCTGTGCCCAGGAGTTCATAAACAATCTTATGGATTGTCTTTCCTGAGTTCCTCTCACTCTGCAAAGATTAAAAACAGTGGAAATATCTAGTGTTGAGAATAGTGATGGAGAAAAGGTATTCTCATACATTGTTTATAAGAATGTAAACTGGTACAATCCTTAGGAAAGGCAATTTGGAGATAGATGGAGAGAGATAGAGATAGAGGTAAATATAGGGACAGAAAGAGAGAAATATATATCTTCCACATTTCCTACAAAGAAATAAGAAAATATAATTATGTTAACAGTGTTTATTACTTAATAGTAGGACAATAGGTTGTTATTGTTTAAGTTGGATACTTTATTATACACTTCAAATTTTATATAATGAACGCTTATTGTCTGTATAATTATAAAAATATTCTAAGGAACATAGGAACAGGAAAAAAAATACAATTGACAATATAAATCATTTTTAAATGCCAGATGATTGAAAGAGACAATAAGTGCCTTAGAAAGTCAGCTTTCCTGGCCAGGGAAACCTTCTCAAAAGAGCTGGGTTATAACAGATTCCAATAAACTGAGAGAATGGCTGAAGACATCCTAGGTAGGCAGAATAGAGGTGAGAATACAAATGGTAATACCAGCCTGGCTAGAGTATACATAGAGCAAAAGTCATAGACTGGCAGCCCTCAGCCATGTGTTCTTTTGACAAAACTGTTTTTTTTTTAAGTGGTCGACAATATCTAAAAATGCAAAGATTTCATATAAAAATCTGAATTTCTGGCTTTTCTTGAAAAAATGAAAACTCTGGCAACACCGGGCTTGCAAGTTTCACAGAGCAATAATCAGCTTAGCCATGAATTGTATACACACTGTAGGTGGAAAATTTGCTTCCCTGTTTGCCACAGTACTCACTCAGCTAGACCCACTAATTGGCATTACCCACCTGATGCCTATGATCATTTGATTTTGTAAATTCTCTCACAGGAAATCAGTAAGAGAAAAGAAAGCTTAGGGTTAGACTATAGATGGCCCTAAATGTTAGATTATGGAACTTGGATCTGATTCAATAGACAGCAGATAGCTCTTGAAGGTTTTTGAGTGGATGAGTAACAATAATATTAAGAGCTGAATATGGTAAAGTTTAAACAGCATATAGCTTGCACAATGAATTTGAGGTTGAAAGAAAAAGAAACAGCCTCAGTGTGAAGAGAGAAGATGTCTGAAAAGTGGTGTTAAGGGTGAAAAAAAGAAGGGTTAAAACACAAGAGTGAAGAATTGGTAAAATGTGGTGACTGAATCTTGAGTGGCACATGAGGGAAAAGGTCAAAACTAATAGAGGAAGAAGGCTCAGGGAGAAGAAAGGCAAAGATAAGCCTGGGGGAGGAAGAAAATGATGTTATTACAGAAGTAGGAAATTTAATAGGCAGGGTGAATCTAGGAATATACAGTAAATTCATGTAAACCTTTGTGCAGGTTTGTACAACTGTTTTTCCTATTAAAATGCAGGGCCAGGCTTCCCTGGTGGCACAGTGGTTGGGAGTCTGCCTGCCGATGCAGGGGACACGGGTTCGTGCCCTGGTCTGGGAGGATCCCACATGCCGTGGAGCGGCTGCGCCCATGGGCCATGGCTGCTGAGCCTGTGCGTCTGGAGCCTGTGCTCCACAATGGGAGAGGCCACAACAGTGAGAGGCCCGCATATCAAAAAAAAAAATGCAGGGCCATGTTTTATTTTTCTGTCAATCTTCAGCACCTAACACAGGGTCTGGAATTAAAAAAAAAACATATCCACTAAATGCTACTTGAATCCAATATAATTTAAAGTACTATAGCAAGATAAACAAGTAACAATGTTAAGGATGATAGTCTAGAGCTCAGGAAAGAGGTTAGAAGCAGAACTATAAATCTGGGAGTCATCCACATGAATAAGAGAATAGAAGATATAAAAAAGGGATAAGGTCACTTAGTGGAAATTGAGTTGAAAAACAGAGCACAGGGGAGTAAAATTCAGAGAACAGCTACACTGAAGAGATGGGAAGAAATCAGGGAGGAAAACAAAAGAGAAAAATTGAGCAAAGTAAGAAGAGACTCTGAATGATAGAAAGCTGATGGAGAAAAGACTTCTAAGATGGAGTAGTTGGGCATATCACCAAGGATAAATTAGACAAACATAATGTAGAAGCAAGTTATAGAAGTTTGATTCCATTTATATAAAGATCAAAGAAAAACAGATAAAACTAGCAATATATTTATGTAAAGATGTGTGTATAGGCTTCCCATGTATGGGATAAAATGATTTTTCTTAAAAAAAAGCAAGCAGATGATTAACACAAAATTCAAATTAGTTGTTATTTGGTGGATGGGGATGGAGGAGGATGTAGGGAAGAGGAATACAAGGTAGGCAAATGTTCTATGTCTTAATATAGAGATTACATGGATATTTGTTATGTTATTAGTGAAACTGTACATATTTTAATAGAGAGAGAAGAAGCTTGGTAGCATTTCCAAATCCACAAATATATTCTATGGATATATTACACAAGCAATCAAATGCAAATACATTTGCTTCCATAAGTATGTTCACTGCAACCTGTGGTAACAATAATCTGGATGCAACCAAAATGTCTATCAATAGGAAACCAATTAAATAAGCTATAATTCATTCTTACAAGGGAAGACTACTCAGTCATTTTTTAAATGAGGTAAATCTGTATATACCAATATAGAATGGACTACGAGACTTATTTTTAAGTGGAGAAAGTAATCACATAATAGATTATACATAATATGACCCTGTTTGTATTAAAAGGTGTTTGATTATGCACAGAAAATTTCTGGAAGGATATACAATAAACTGTTGCAGTCATTACTTTCTGGGATTAGAAATGAGGAATCCAGAACAGGGTTGGAAAACTTTTACTTTTTATTTTATACCTTTCGAAATAACCCACCAAGGATGGTTGTTTTTGTTTTTCACTTCCTTCATTTCTTTTTTTTCATATAGTTTATTTTATTTTATTATTATTTTTTGGATGACAAAGTTGCAGAATTAGTGAGGAAGAGAAGAAAGACTGGGACAAGCCACTAAATTTGATGATTTCAAAGTCACTAGGAGACTTTACTAGAATAGGTTTTTAGAACGGTGGGAACAGAAGATAGGCTGAAGATAAAGAAAATCTCAGTAACAAGAGTATGTTACTCTTGAAAAATCTGATGATAAAAAGAGAAAGAAACAGAATGGTTGCTAGTAAGAATGACAAAGATAAATTAGGGGCTCGGTTAGGCCAGTTTTTTATTATTGTGATTTTAAAGGGCTTGTAGAGCTGAGCTTGTTTATAGGTAAAGGGGAAAAAGTCAGTGGAGAGAAAGAGATGTTGATGAAGGTAAAGGTGAGTGCTTTAAAAGGCTCAGAACAAAGTCAAAACTAGGGAGGAAATAACCTGAAGCATTCTAAGGGAGCAGCTGAAAGAAGACAATGATGGACAGGCTCTCCCTTGAGAGGAATACTGAGAGAGCATGAACTCGAAGAACCCCAGGGAGGGACAGCTGACATCTGGGGCAGCAGACTATCAAATAGGATGAGCACAGAAAAGCACTCTCTTGACATGGACAAAAGAGGGATTTTTTTTAAGTGTAGGGAAGAGGTTTCATGAGGAAGAAAAGTCAAAAGTAGACTCTAAAAAATCAAGGAGAGAACTAGGAAAAAGGAAATCTAGGTACAGAAACTCAAAAGTATGTCATTGATCTTGGAGGTAAAGAGGAAAGGAGAAATACATATATCTACAAATGACACTTCATTTAGAGGATGATATAGGGAGCAGAGAATCAATGGCACACCGGGTTAGATTCCATAATATATTTATTATTATTATTATATTTTGGAGAGAAACATGCACACAAAAATAACTTTCCACAAAGTTTTCTTCAAGACTTTGAACATTTTCATTCTGTACTGCTTCTACTTTCCTCAAGACACTTTGAAGTTTGCCCTGTGCACGTCCCTGTAGTCTGGTTTACTGGGAGGCTTTGGCTTCAGGTGCAAGGAACTCTAAGCTCAAAAGGGAGCAAGCTCTATTTAAATGAAGCACTCCATATTTTCCCTGCCTTGTCCAAAAGACTAGGGGAAGATAAACCCAAATGTACCATTCTTATAGAAAATATCTTCCCCTTGGCCTCTCAAGACAGGCCTCTACTGAAAACTGTGTCGAGGTTACCCTCCCTGGCCTCTGCTTCTTGGATTCAAGATTTATTTTCAAATAACAGTTTTTACCTCTTTGACCTGTTTTTCAACACAGTGAATCTTTTTTTTTCCATTTTCACATGCAGGGGCTTTATTTTCATGATAGACTGAGTCTCTTCACAGTGTCAAGCATGGCATGATCCTTGAAAAAGTCTAATGTGACATGACAGACAGACAGCACAGCCAGAAAAATCCAAAAAGAAAATCTCAAAGTGACCTTTCTTAAAACACAGACAGAAAAACACATAACTATTTCCTTAAACCTAAAGAATTTCATGAGGTGAAAGAGGCTAATAGGCTTTGCCAGGTAAAACTAACTACTCTACTGGAAAAAAAAAGGACCCTGATGAGCCCATATACTTTTTAATGATAGATGCAAACAAAATCCACTTTATTTAGACACTAAAAAGGTTGATTACAGGAAGTAAAATGTATAATTAGTCCAAAATGATGTGAAGTATATTTGGTTACCATACATACCATGTGGGCTATATTCCTTCTGTCAAGAATAAATAGACTGAGGGAAGGCAGGTCCAACTAGTCAGTACCAGGAGAAACTGCCTATGCTACAAAATAGGTAGTATACCATAAAATTCTGAAGCGAGAGCCCCCAACTCTATTTCAATTAGTATGACCTCCTGGCATTTTGAGTTTTCTATGGTGAAGATAGTTCTTTGGTTAGGTCTTATAAAGACGTCACTGGGATTGGGAATGTGTCAACTCCCAAGCTGCATAGGCTTTAAGCATTATCAAGTAAGAATAGATAAGTGGAAAGAAACAAATCAAACATCAATACGAGCCAATACACACTATTCACAGATTTCATATTTTCACATTTGCCCACTCACTAAAATTTATTTGTAAACCTAAAATCAATATTCACAGAGCTTTTGCAGTCATTTGCAGACATGCACATGCACAGAGCAGTGAAAAGTTCGAGTCTCCCGTAAACATGTTCCCTGCTGAGGTTGAACAAGGTGACATCCTGCCTTCTTGTTTCAGATCTCATACTGTAAAGAATCCCATGGTATATTTAATGCCACACATTTGCTTCATTTTTAGTAATTTCACTTTTTTTGTATGACTCCCAAACATAGTCCCATGGTGCTGTCTAGTGTGCCTAAGCTTAAGAAGGTTGTGGTATGCCTTATGTGAAAAAAAAATGTGTTATATAAGCTTTGTTCATGTATGAGTTATAGTGCTATTGGCCATTAGTTCAATGTTAATAAATAAACAATATATATTAAATAAGGTGTTTTTAAATAGAAATACATATAAAACAAGGTTATATGTTGGTCTATTGACAAAAATGTTGTGACCAGAGGCTCACAGGCACTTAACACTGTATTTTCCTTAGAGGCAATGATTGAATATTCATTAATTCAGCGTTTTCATTGAAAAGCAAAACTCTCATATGACTGTATTTTCCCAAATTATGATCCTGTCCAAGAAACACATTAGGGAGGAAGGTGGCTATGAGTCAGGAATCCAGCATCACTCATTTTCTTATTGGTATGGTAAATGAGAATGCTAGTTATAAAAACATATTGTGAAACATTAATAATAAGGAAAATAGGTAAGAGATAATTAAAGAATGAAAAAATGCTTAGGTCAGTGCTTGACACATAACATTTGAATATGAATGTAAGAAGCTACTTCTAATTTCACTACAAAACTCATTAGAAATAAATAACTGAAAAATCGTTGGAGTCTACATAGGGCTGCAATAGTTTATATCTCCACCAGCAAGAGTAGGAAGACCTTGTGATGAAAGGATCATAGGATAAAGTCCTTAGAAAGGAATTGATTTAGTATTGTAGCTAAATTAGCTCTATACACAAACTAGCGAAACTGAAAATCAAGATTCAAAATGATCAAACTGATTCCATGTAACCTAACTGTATGGAAGAAAAAATTCCAAGACTATTTAAAGGAGTAAAACAAAGCCCAGCACTCCACAATATAAAATTCACAAGATCTCGCAAACTTGTGTTACAATCAAAACTCACTAAGCTTACAAAGAAACAGAGAAATATGACCCATTGCCAGGAGAAAAAAAGATTAATCAATAGAAGCACACCCATTATTGACAGAAAATTATGGTATTGGCAAACAAAGATGTTTAAATTTATAGTCCATATTTTCAAGATGGTATAGAAAACCATGAACATAAAAAAGGGAATGGAAAGTATAAAAAAGACCAAATGATATGATTTTGGAAATGAAAAATGCAGTAGACTGAATTCTACAGATTAGACACTGCAGAAGAAAAGATAAGTGAACCTGAAGACATAGTAATAGACACTATACAAAATAAAGGACAAAGAGCTAAGAAAGACTAAGAAAATAAGCAGATCATCAGTGATTTATGTAACTAAATCAAGTAATCTAGCATATGTGTAATTGGAGTTCCAGAAAAATGAGAGGGTTAGAAAATATTTGAAGAAGCAATGTTCAAAATATTTCCAAATTTTATTAAAATCATAAATGCAAAGAACCAAGAAGTTAAAAAATTCCAAACAGAAGAAACATAAAACCATATTAAGGCCCATAATAATCAAATTTCTGAAAACTAGTGATAATCCAGAGAAAACACACAGACACACACACACACGCACAGACACACACACACACACACATAAAACCAAGATAAGAAAGACATCACTCTTCTAGTCAGAAACCATAAAAGACCAAAAATAATGGAGAGACATTATCAAAGCACTAGAAGAAAACAAAACAACGAACACAAAGTGTCAACCTAGATTTCTATACCCAGAGAAAACAGGTTTAAAAAAAAGGTCAAATGATGACTTTTTCAGACAAACAAAAGTTGGAAGAATCCATCATCACTAAATTGCACTACAGAACATGTTATAGAAACTTCTTCAGCCAACTGAAATTATACCAGATAGAAATTTGTATCCACCCAAAAAATGAAGAATGAAATGGTAATATAGGTAAATAAAAAATATATTTTAAGTCTCCCTATTAGATAATTGACTGTATAAAGAATAAATAGCAATATATTTTGGGTGTGATAACATAAATAAAAGAAAAATGTACAAAACAATGGCATATAGTATGAGAGGGAAATAGAAGTATACCCTTGTAGATTCTAATATAATAAATAAAATGATATAATATTATTTTAAGATAGACTGTGATAATATAAATTGTATATTTTAAACACTAGAGAAATTACTATAAAAAAGCAAAGCTGTATAGCTTTTTTTAAAAAGTGTAAATAAGGTGGAGTTTTTAAAAATACGTAATCCAAAAGAGGCAGGAGGAGGACAAATGGAATAAAGAAGAGAAGGGCAAGTAGAAGGAAAATAGGAAGATGATAGGTTTAAGTGAAATTTCACTGATAATTATATTACATACAAATGGTCTAAACACTCCAAATAAAAGACAGATATCCAGATTGGATAACTAAGCAAGACCTGACCACATGGAGGAACTCAATATAAAGAAATAGTCATATTAATAGTAAAACATACAATGATGTACCATACAAACACAAATCAAACTGAAGCTTCAGTAGCTATATTAATATAAGACAAATTATATTTCAGAAGAATATCACTAAGATATAAAAGAGGGGCATTTTATAATGATAAAGGTATAGACTCATTAAGAAGATATAATAATCCTTAAATGTGTATGTATCTAATTACAGTGATTTAAAATAAATAAAGTAAAAACAAATAGAACTGAAGGAAAAGAGATAAAATAACATTTTCAACTGGATATTTCAATACTCTTATCTCCATTATCAATAGAAAAAGCAGACAGAAAATCAGTAAGGATATAGGTGGCTTGAACAATACTATCAACCAAGTTGACCTAATGGATAGTTATAAAATATTGCACAAAACAATAGAAAAATACATATTCTTTTCAAATGCACATGGAATATTCACAAAATAAACCATATTCTGAGCCATAAAACAAGTCTAAGTAAATTTAAGAGTAATGAAATCATGAAATGTGTCCTCTGACAAT
Organism: Delphinapterus leucas; assembly: GCF_059928025.1. Lineage (NCBI taxonomy): Eukaryota > Metazoa > Chordata > Mammalia > Artiodactyla > Monodontidae > Delphinapterus > Delphinapterus leucas. The sequence goes on along the minus strand of NC_143150.1, from coordinate 46,486,981 downwards.
AATGTAATTAAGAAATCAATAACAAAGATTTTCTGAAAAGTCTTTAAAAATTAAATATATTTGTAAGTAATCCATGGGTCAAGGAAGAAGTCAGAAGGAAACTATGTTATTTTTAACTGAATAAAATTTAAAATACAACATATCAAAATTTGTGAGATGCAGCTAAAGCAGTACTTAGAAAAAAGTTTTATACCATTAAATACTTATATTAGAAAAGAAAATCTCTAATCAGTTAATCTAAGTTTCCTAAGAAACCAGTAAAGGAAGAGTAGTTAAACTAAATAAGAGTAAGAAAATAATAAAGAGAAGAAATGAATGAATGAGAAGACAAAAAATAACAGAGAAAAATCAATTCTACCAAAAGTTGATTTCTTGAAAAAATCAATAAAAGCGATCAAATTCTACCTAGACTCAGCAAGGAAAAGAAGAGGGAAGACACAAATTACCATTATCAGAAATAAAGGATGAGACATCACAACAAATCCTTCAGATATTTAAAGGAATCATAAGTACCTCATTCCAAGTAACATGGGATAAGCACATTCCACCATTTTCACCATCTGAACATAACTATAAACCTGAACAGAATTCATGGACTAGCTATATGAGGACTCAGAAAATTAAGTAACAGCAGGTAGATTGAAGGAGAATTTAAAGTAAAACTAAACCAGTGGTGTTTTTGCCAATTTACGAATTTCACCAATTTACCATTTTTTTTCCTTCAATATCTCCCAGTTTCAACTCAGTGAAGCCTGAAATCCAGCACTGAGCACTGTGGTGCAAACATAGAGGCATCAAGGAGAAGCCTGGCTCAAGGAGCAGGAAAGATAATAAGTAAAGCTCAAAGAGAGTAGAGAAAATCTCCAGGTATTTTTCTATCCTTTTTCTCTGTTCTCTCCCATCCCAGCTTCCAGGCAGTCCTGTAGTGACAGCAGCAAGATTTATAGCAGCCAGCAAGATGAGAGAGCAGAAACCAAAATTCAGAGACAGGAAACTTTCTCTCCATTGGTGGGAGGGGAGTTATGAATTCAGAAGGTTGGGACCAAACCCCAATGCTATGTTTTTTCTTCTCTCTGTCCTCTTACAGCTTATCCCTAGAGACAGTGTAACTGTGGGAGGTTTCTGGATGGAAAAATTTTAAAAGGAACACCAAGGAACCATCATATCAAGGACATAGTAGAGTGGGAGGAGCTCAGGAAAGACAGCCCACAAAACTTTATGAACTCCTGGGCATGGCCCTGACCTGCATATGTATGGATATTGTCCTAATTAGCATAATACAGGCTTTGAGAACTAAGCTAATGAATAGACCTCTGCCCATGTTCCAGGTTGACCACTGGGTGGCATACACATGGGGAAGATTCAAATAACTTTAAAACTTGAATTGACATTTGAATCTCAGCACATAGAAAGTAGGTTGAATTGTAATCTGAACCTAACCAGACCAATTGCTAGAAAAAAATGTATCAACATTCTCCATAATATTTTAAATAAGACTCAGAGTCTCCTAACCTAATATTCCTAATATCCAATAAATAATACAAAATATTTGGCATTTGAATAACCACATAAATATCAGCTGCATGGAAAAATACAATCAACTTACAGCAAGGTTAAGATTACACAAATGCTGGAATTATCTGACAAGATTTTAAACAGCAGTTAACAATGCTCAACTGAGTAACTGCAAACACTCTTGAAAGAATTATTAAAACAGAAAATATAAGCAGAACAGAACTTATAAAAAAAAAACCAAAAGGAAATTTTAAAACTGAAAACTACCATAACTGAAATAAAGAAACTTACTGGATGGACTCAATAGAACAGAGATAACAGAAGAAATAGTCAATGAAGTTGAAGACATCAATAGAAATAATTGAATATGAACAACAGAGGACAAAATATTTTAAAAAATAAACAGATCCTCAGAGACCTATGAGAAAACAACAAAAGGTATAACATTTGTGTCATCAGGACTCAAGAAAGAAAGGAGAAAGAATGTAGTGCTAAAAAAAATTGAAAAAATAATCAACAAAAATTACCCAAGTTTAGTGAAAGATACACAGTATTACTTTTCTATTGCTGCTGTAAATAAATTACCACAGATTCAGCAGATGAAAAAAAAACACAAATTTATTATCTCCCATATCTGTGTATAGGTCTGAAGTCAGGTATAGCATGGCTCAGTTTGTTCCTCCACTGAGAATCTCACAAAGACAAAATCAATGTATCATCCAACCTGATCTAGAGGCTCTGGGTTAGAACTGACTTCCCAGCTCATTCAGGTTGTTGGCAGAATTCACTTTCATGTAGGACTGAGGTCACCATTTTCTTGCTGACTGTCAGCCAGGGGTTGTTCTTTGCATTCCCTGGCTCATGGCTCATGGTTAATCGCTCCTGTCAAAATCAGCAATGCAGGTCAAATTCTTGTCATGCTTTAAATTTCTCTGACTCCTCTACTCCTGGCACATCACAATAACATATTTTTTCTGCTGCATCTCTCTGAGTAACTTTTCTGCCTTCCTCTTCCACTTTCAAGGGCTCATGTTATTACGTTGGTCCCATTTAGCCTATCTTGGAGTAAACTGATTAAAAATTTCAATTCCAATGCAAAGACCCTTTTCCCATATAACATATATTCACATGTACTGGGGATTAGGGTATGGGCATCTTTGGGGGACCATTATTTTGCCTACCACATAAATCTGTATATTCGAGGAGCTGAGGACATCCCAAACAGGATAAACCAAAATACTTCTCCACTCAGGTACATCATAATCAAACTACTGACAACCAAAGATAGAAAAAATTCCTGAAAGTAGACAGGGAAATGACGCATTATCTAGAGAGGAACAACAATTCAAGTAAATGATGATTGCTCATTAGAAATCAAGAAACAAGTATTAGCAACATATTTTTCAAGTACTAAAAGGAAAATATTGTCTACCTAGAATTCTATATCCAGCAAAATTATCCTTCAGGGATGAAAGAGAAATCAAGATATTCTTTAATGAAAGAAAACCAATGTAATTCATTACCAGCAGGTATGTTCTTAAAAAATTTGTGAAGGAAGCTATTCAAGTAAAAAAGGGAAACACTACCAGAAGGAAAATTGGGACATAAATAATAAAGGAGAGCAATATAAATGGTAAATAACTAGATATGAGACTATTCTTCTATTCACTTCTACAAAACATGTGTGATAGTTCAAACCAAAAAGTATAACATTGTTTGATTGATGAGGTTTTAAATGTGTATAAAAGTGATATATAAGACACCTATAGAGGAAAAGCTTTCAAACTTTCACCACTGAGTGTAATGTTAGCTGTGGGCTTGTTATATTTTGTTGAGGTATGTTCATTTTATACCTAATTTGTTGAGAGTTTTTAATCATGAAAGGATGTTGTACTTGTCAGATACCTTTTCTTCATCTATTGAGATGATCACATATACACATATATATATATATATATATATATATATATATATATATATAGTTTTTTTTTTGTGGCACATGGACCTCTCACTGTTGTGGCCTCTCCTGTTGTGGAGCACAGGCTCCAGACACGCAGGCTCAGTGGCCATGGCTCATGGGCCCAGCCACTCTGCGGCATGTGGGATCTTCCCGGACCGGGTCACGAACACGTGTCCCCTGCATCGGCAGGTGGACTCTCAACCACTGCACCACCAGGGAAGCCCGATCATATAATTTTTATCTTTCATTCTATTAATGTGATATAGTATGTTGAAACATCCTTGCATGCCAGGGATAAATTCCAATTGGTCATGGTATATGATCCTTTTAATGTACAATTGAATTCAGTTTCCTAATATTTTGTGGAGGATTTTTACATTTATATTCATCAGGGATATTGACCTGTAGTGGGGGTTTTGTTTGTTTGTTTGGCTGGTTGTTTTTGTAGTGTCCTTATCTGGCTTTTGTATCAGGGTAATGTTGGCTTCATAAAATGATTTGGGGAGTGTTTCCTCTTCTTCAGTGTTTTGGAAGACTTTGAGGATTGGATTTAATTCTTTTAATGTGTGATAGAATTCACCAAGGAAACCATCTGGTCCTGAGCTTTTCTTTGTTGGGAGGTTTTTGATTACTAATTCAACCTCCCTACTCATTGCTAGTCTGTTTAGATTTTCTATTTCTTCTTGATATATAGTCTTGGTAAGTCGTATGTTTCCAGAAATTTATCTATTTATTCTAAGTTATCAAATTTGTTGGTGCATAACTGTACACAGTAGTCTTTTATGGTATTTCTGTGGTATCAGTTATAAAGTTTCCTTTTCCATTTCTGATTTTATTAATTTGTCTTCTCTCTTTTTTCTTAGTGTAGCTAAAGTTTTGTCAATTTTGTTTATCTTTACTATTTATTTTTATTTGTTTGAAACCACAAAAGACCTCAAAATAACCAAAGCAATCCTGAGAAAGAAGAACAAACCTGAAGGTATCATGCTTCTTGACTTCAAACTGTACTACAGAGACCAAGACTCTGGAAGCATGTGCTTCTCTTCTCCAGCAGCATCTCTGTTAGACATTCCACTCTGGGAGGCTTCCAGGCTCAGTTTGTGAAGTGATCCTGGCAGATACTCAGGGACCAAGCATCTTCAGGGTGGGGCTATGCCGGGAGGATCTGCTTCACACATGAATGAGGTGAATTCTCTTGGCAAGCCTGCTGGCAGCTCTAGAGTAACAATGTAACTGGTCTGTGATGTTCCATTTACAAATTCCTAGAAGATGGAGACAAGATGGTGGAGTAGAAGGCTGTGAGCTCAGCTATATAACATATAACAACTAACTACTGAAAAACAATTTAAAAATAAACCTCTGGAACTTACCAAAAAAGATATCCTACATCCAAGGACAAAGAAGAAGCCACGATGAGACAGTAGAAGGGGCACAACTGTGATAAAATCAAATCCCATTACCACCAGGTGGGTGACCCACAAACTGGAAAATAATTATACCACAGAAGTTCTCCCACAGGAGTGAAAGTTCTGAGCCCCACATCAGCCTCCTCAGCTTGGGAGTCTGGCAATAGGAAGAGGAGTCCCCAGAGAAACTGCCTTTGAAGGTCAGCAGGTTTTGATCACAGGAATTCCACAGGACTAGGGGAAACAGAACTCCATTCTTGGAGAGCACACACAAGGTCTCATGCACAACAGGACCCAGGGAAAAAAGGAGTGACCTCATAAGGGCCTGTGCCAGATCTAACTAATAGTATTGGAGGGTCTCATGCAGAGGTGGGGGATGGCTGTGGCTCACTACGGAGACAAAGACACTGGTGGCAGCAGTGCTGGGGAGTACTCCTTGGCATGAGCCCTCCTGGAAGCCACCATTTTCTCACCAAGACCTTGCCTGACCCAACAGCCTGTAGGTACCAGTGCTGCTGGGTCATCTCAGGACAAACAACCAACAGAGCAGGAACACAGCACCACTCATCAGCAGACAGGCTACCTAAAGTCTTCCTGAGTACAGAGCTGCCAGGTAAACACACTGAAACGGCCCTGGCCACAAGAGGGACAAGACACAGCTCCAGCCACCAGTATACAATAATCAGTCCCTCCCCTCAGGAAGCCATCACAAGGGTCTTATACAGCCTCACCCAACTGGAGGCAGACACCAGAAACAAGAAAACTACAACCCTGCAGCCTGTGGAATGGAAACCACAATCACATAAAGTTAGAAAAAATGAGACAGCAGAGAAATATGTCCCAGATGAAGGAACAAGACAAAAACCTCAGAAGAACCACTAAATGATGTGGAGATAGGCAATTTACACAAAAAATAATTCAGAGTACTGATAGAAAAGATGATCCAAGATCTTGGAAAAAGAATGGAAGCACAGATTGAGAGGATACAGATAAGCTTAACAAAGACATAGAAGAACCACAGAACAAACAAAAAGAGAAGAACAATACAATAACTGAAAGAAGAATTCGTTAGAAGGAATCAATAGCAGAATAACTGAGGCAGAAGAATGGATAAGTGACCAGGAAGACACAATGGTGGAAATTAATGCCATGGAAAATAATAAAGAAAAAAAATTAAAAGAAATGAGGACAGGGGCTTCCCTGGTGGCACAGTGATTGAGAGACTGCCTGCTGATGCAGGGGACATGGGTTCATGCCCCGGTCTGGGAAGATCCCACATGCAGCAGAGCGGCTGGGCCCATGAGCCATGGCCACTGAGCCTGCGTGTCCGGAGCCTGTGCTCCACAATGGGAGAGGCCACAACAGTGAGAGCCCCACGTACTGCAAAACAACAAAAAAGAAATGAGGACAATCTAAGAGACCACTGAGACAACACTAAACGCACCAACAATTGCATTATATGGGTCCCAGAAGAAGAGAGAGAGAGAAAGGACCTGAGAAACTATTTGAAGAGATAATAGTTGAAAATTTCCATAACAAGGAAAAGGAAATAGTCATGCAAGTCTAGGAAGCACAGAGAGTCTCAGGAATGATAAACCCAAGGAGGAACATACTGTGACATATAGTAATCACAGTGACAAAAATTAAAGACAAAGAAAAATGTTAAAAGCAACAAGGGAAAATTAACAAAAAACATGCAAGGGAATTACCATAAGGTTATCAGCAGATTTTTCAGCAGAAAATCTACAGGCCAGAAGGGAGTAGCAGGATATAAAGTAATGAAACAGAAGAAGCTTCAACCAAGAATTCTCTACCCAGAAAGACTCTCATTCAGATTTGATGGAGAAATCAAAAGCTTTATAAATAAGAAAAAGCTAAGTGAATTCAGCACCTCCAGACCAGCTTTGCAATGAATGCTAAAGGAACTATTCTAGGCGGAAAAAGGAAAGGCCACAACTAGAAACAAGAAAATTACAAATGGAAATGCTCACCAGTAAAAGCAAACATACAATAAGATAGGAAATCATCGACACACAAATATGATATCAAACCAGGAATAGTGAGGAGAGTGCAAATGCAGGATATTGGAAGTGCATTTGAAATTAAAAGACCATCAGCTTAAAACAGCCTTGTTTATATATAGTCTGCTATAACAAAATCTCACGGTAACCACACACCAAAAATCTACAATAGATACACACACAAAAAAAGAAAAAGGAGTCCAAACACAGCACTGAATTTAGTCATCAAATCACAAGAGAAGATAACAAAAGAGGAAGGGAGGAAAAAAGACCACCAAAAACAAATCCAAAGCAATTAATAAAATGGCAATAAGAACATACATATCAATAATTACTTTAAATGTAAATGAACTAAATGTTCCAACCAAAAGAGATAGACTGGCTGAATGGATACAAAAACAAGACCCATAGAAATGTTGTCTACAAAAGACCTACTTCAGATCTAGGGATACATACAGACTGAAAGTGAAGGGATGGAAAAAGGTATTCCATGCAAATGGAAATCAAAAGAAAGCTGGAGTAGCAATACTCAGACAAAAATAGACTTGAAAATAAAGGCTGTTACTAGAGACAAAGAAGGACACTAGATAATGATCAAGGGATCAATCACAGAAGAAGATATAACAATTGTAAATATATATGTACCCAATATAGGAGCACCCCAATATATAAGGCAAATACTAACAGCCATAAAAGGAGATATTACAGTAACACAATAATAGTGAGGGTGGGCTTCCCTGCTGGCGCAGTGGTTCAGAGTCCACCTGCCAATGCAGAGGGCATGGGTTCATGCCCCGGTCCGGGAAGATCCCACATGTTGTGGAGCAGCTGGGCCCATGAGCCATGGCCACTGAGCCTGCGTGTCCGGAGCCTGTGCTCCACAATGGGAGAGGCCACAGCAGTGAGAGGCCCACATACCACAAAAAATAAAAAAATAAAAAGAATAATAATAGTGGGGGTCTTTAACACCCCACTTTCATCAATGGACAGATAATCCAGGCAGAAAATCAATAAGGAAACGCAGACATTAAATGTGACATTAGAATAGAGGAATTTAATTGATATTTATAGAGCATTCCATCCAAAAGGAACAGAATACACAGTCTTCTCTAGTGCACATGGAACATTTTCCATGATTGATCCTATGCTGGGTCAGAAAGCAAGCCTCAGTAAATTTAAGAAATTTGAAATCATATCAAGCATCTTTTCTGACCAAAACACTATGAGATTAGAAATCAACTACAAGAAAAAAACTGTAAAAAATTACACAAGCACTTGGAGGCTAAATAATGTGCTACTAAACAAGTAATGGATCACTGAAGAAATCAAAGAGGATATAAAAAAATACCTAGAGAAAAATAAAAACAAAAGCATGATGATCCAAAACCTATGGGACGTGGCAAAAGTAGTGCTGAGAGAGAAGATTATAACAATACAATCTTACCACAGGAAACAATAAAAAAAACTCAAATAAACAACCCAACCTTACACCTAAAGCAACTAGAGAAAGAAAAACAAACAAAATGCAAAGTTAGTAGAAGGAAAGAATCATAAAAGTCAGAGCATAAATAAATGAAATAGAGACAAAGAAAACAATAGAAAAGATCAATGAAACTAAAAGCTGCTTCTTTGAGAAGGTAAACAAAATTGATAAACCTTTAGCCAGACTAATCAAGAAAAAATGGGAGAGGGCTCAAATCAATAAAATTAGGAATGAAAAAGGAGAAGTTACAACGGACACTGCAGAAATACAAAGGATCATGACAGACTACTACAAGCAACTGTATGCCAATAAAATGGACAACCTACAAGACATGAAAAACTTCTTAGAAATGTATAATCTCCTAAGACTAACCCAGGAAGAAATAGAAAATATGAATAGACCAATCACAAGTACGAAAATTGAAACTGTGATTAAAAAACTCCCAACAAAATAAGTCCAGGACCAGATGGCTTCACTGGCAAATTCTATCAAACATATAGAGAAGAGTTAACACCTATGCTTCTGAAACTATTCCAAAAAATCACAGAGGAAGGAACACTCCCACACTCATTCTATGGGAACACTATCGACCTGATTCCAAAACCAGATAAAGATACAACAAAAAAGAAAGTTACAGGCCAATATCACTGATGAACATAGACACAAAAATCCTCAATAAAATAATAGCAAACCAAATCCAACAATACATTAAAAGGATCATACATCATGATCAAGTGGGATTTATCCCAGGGATGCAAGGATTTTTCAATATCCACAAGTCAATCAGTGTGATACGCCACATCAAAATATTGAAGAATAAAAATGATATGATCATCTCAATAGGTGCAGAGAAAGCTTTTGACAAAATTCTACCCCATTTATGATAAAAGCTCTCCAGAATGTGAGCACTAAGGAAACATACCTCAACATAATAAAGGCCATATATGACAAATCTACATCCAGCATCATACTCAATGGGGAAAAGCTGAAAGCATTTTCTCTAAGATCAGGAATAAGACAAGGATGTCCACTCTTGCCACTTATATTCAACATAGTTTTGGAAGTCCTAGCCATGACAATCAGAGAAGAAAAAGAAATAAAAGGAATCCAAATGGAAAAGAAGAAATAAAACTGTCACTATTTGCTGATGACATGATAATATACATAGAAAATCCTAAAGGTGCTACCAGAAAGCTACTAGAGCTCATCAATGAAATTGGTAAAGTTACAGGATACAAAGTTATTACACAGAAACCTATTCCATTTCTATACACTAAAAGCAAAAGGTCAGAAAGAGAAATTAAAGAAACAATCCCATTTACCATTGCATCAAAAAGTATAAAATATCTAGGAATAAACCTACCTAAGGAGGAAAAATGTCTGTACCTTTTCTGTACTCAGAAAATTATAAGACACTGATGAAAGAAATTGAAGGTAACACATACAGATGGAAAGACATCCCACGTTCTTGGATTGGAAGAATCAATATTGTCAAAATGACTATACTGCCCAAAGCAATATATAGGTTCAATGCAATCCCTATCATATTACTGAAGGCATTTTTTACAGAACTAGATGAAAAAAATTTTAAATATGTATGGAAACATAAAAGACCCCGAATAGCCAAAGCAATCTTGAGGAAGCAAAATGGAACTGGAGGAAACAGGCTCCCTGACTTCAGACTATACTACAAAGCTACAGTCATTAAAACAGTATGGTACTGGCACAAAAACAGTAATATAGATCAATGGAATAGGACAGAAAGTCCAGAGATAAACCCACACACCTATGGTCAATTAATCTATGACAAATGAGGCAAGACTATACAATGGAGCAAAGATAGTCTCTTCAATAAATGGTGCTGAGAAAACTGGACAGCTATATGTAAAAGAATGAATTTACAACATTCTCTAACACCATACACCAAAATAAGCTCAGAATGTATTAAAGACCTAAATGTAAGACCGGATACTATAAAACTCTTAGAGGAAAACATAGGCAGAACACACTTTGACATAAATAGCAGCAATATATTTTTTGATCCTTCTCCTAGAGTTGTGGAAATAAGAGCAAAAATAAACAAATGGGACCTAATTAAGCTCAAATGCTTTTTTCACAGCAAAGGAAACCATAAACAAAACAAAAAGACAACCCACAGAATGGGAGAAAATATTTACAAATGATGCAACCGACAAGGGATTAATCTTCAAAATTTACAAACAGCTCATGCATCTCAATATCAAAAAACAAACAAACAACCCAATCAAAGAATGGACAGAAGACCAAAATAGGCATTTCTCCAAAGAAGATATACAGATGGACAAGGGGTACATGAAACTTGCTCACCATCTCTAATTATTAGAGAAATGCAAATCAAATGTACAATGAGATATCACCTCACACCAGTCAGAATGGCCATCATCAAAATATCTACAAACAATAAATTCTGGAGACGGTGTGCAGAAAAGGGGACCCTCCTATACTGTTGGAGGGAAAATAAATTGGTACAGCCACTATAGTGGACAGTGTTGAGGTTCCTTAAGAAACTAAAAGTTGAGCTACCATATGATCCAGCAATCCCACTCCTGCCTATATATCTGGAGGAAACCATGATTCAAAAGCTTACATGTACCCCAATGTTCATTGCAGTGCTGTTTACAATAGCCAAGACATGGAAACATCCTAAATGTCCATCAACAGGGGAATGGATAGAGAAGATGTGGTATATATGTGCAATAGAATATTACTCTGCCATTAAAAAGAATGAAATAATGCCATTTGCCACAACATGGATGGACCTGGAGATTATCATACTAACTGAAGTAATTCAGACAGAGAAAGCCACGTATCATATGATATTGCATATATGTGGAATATAAAACAGAATTGATACAAATGAACTTATCTACAAAATAGAAACAGACTCAAAATAGAGAACAAAGTTATGGTTACCAAGGGGGAAGTATGGAGGAGAGGGATAGATTGGGAGTTTGGGATTGACATATACACACTACTATATTTGAAATAGATAGCCAACAAGGACCTACTGTATAGCACAGAGAACTCTGCTCAATATTCTGTAATTACCTAAATAGAACAGAAGTTGAGAAAGAATAGATACATGTATATGTACAACTGAATCACTTTGTTGTACACCTGAAACTAACACAACATTTTTAATCAACTATACTCCAATATAAAATAAAAATTTCAAAAAAACTATACTACAAAGCTATAGTAATCAAAATAATATGGTACTAGTATAAATATAGACATAAAGATCAATGGAACAGAATCAAGAGTCCAGAAATAAGCCCTCCCATATACAGTCAACTAATATTTGACAAGGGAGCCATGAGTACACTATAGGGAAAAGATAGCCTCTTCAATAAATACTGGAATAACTGGATAACCACACACAAAATCATAAATTTGGACTCTTATCTTGCACCATTCACAAAAATTTATTCAGAATGTATTAAAGACTTAAACATAAGACCTGAAACTGTAACATTCCTAAAAGAAGACATATGGGATAAACTCTTTGACATTGGTCTTGGCAGTGATTTTTTGGATATGACACCAATAGTACAGGCAACAGTACATAACTAGAAAACCTACTGTATATCACAGAGAACTCTACTCAGTGCTCTGTGGTGACCTAAATGAGAAGGAAATCCAAAAAGGAAGTGTTATTTGTATATGTGTAGCTAATTCACCTTGCTGTACAGTATAAACTAACACAATACTGTAAAGCAACTATTCGCCAATATATATTTTGAATTACAGGTGACAAAAGCAAAAATCAAGAAATGGTACTACATCAAATCAAAAAGCTTCTGCACAGCAAAAGGAAAAATCCACAAAATGAAAATGCAACCTACCCAATGGGAGAAAATATTTGCAAATCGTACATCTGATAAGGGGCTAATACACAAAATATATTTTAAAAAAAACTCATACAACTCAGTAGCAGAATAAAAGCAATCTGATTTTTTTAAAATTGACATAGTTACTAGATAAACATTTTTCCAAATATGATACAAATAGTAACAGGTAAATGAAAAGATGCACAACAACACTAATCACCAGGAAAATGCAAATCAAAACTACAATGAGATATCACTTCACACATGTTAGAATACCTATCATCAAAAGGAAAAGAGATAACAAGTGTTTGTGAGGATGTGAAGAAAGAGGAACCCCTGTCCACTGTTGGTAGGAATGTAAATTGGTACAACCACTATGTAAAACTGTACAGAGGTTCCTCAAAAAATTAAAAATAGAACTACCATATGATCCAACAATTCCACTTTTGGATATATATCCAAAAGAAATTTCATTAGATTTCAAGGACCTATCTTCACTATCTTGTTCATTGCAGCATTATTCACAATAGCCATGATTTGGAAACATTCTTAATGTTCATAAATGGATGAATGCATCAAGAAGATGCAATATATACATATATACAATGGAATATTATTCAGCCACAGGAAAGAAGGAAATCTTTCCATTTGCAACAAAATGGATCAAACTTGAGAGCATCTTGCTAAGTTACACAAGTCAGACTGAGAAAGATAAATACTGAATGATATCACTTTTATGTAGAATATAAAAAAGCTGAACTCATAGAAACAGAGAGTAGAATGTTGGTTACCAGGGGCTAAGGGGTGGGAGAATAGGGGAGATACTAGTCAAAGTGTACAAACTTTCAGTTATAAGATATGTAAGTTTGAGGGATCTAGTATACAGCATGATGATTATATTTAATAATACTGTATTATATACTTGGAAGTTGCTGAAAGAGTAGATCTTAAATGTTCTCACCACAAAAAAGAAATAGTAACTATGTAAGATGATGGAAGTGATAATTATTTCACAATATTTAAGTATATCAACTCAATATGTGCTTCACCATAAACTTATACACTGTTATATATCAAACGTATCTCAAGAAAGTTGTTTTAAAAAAAAAAGACACCTATAGCGTAGAAGGGGAAGGAAAAGGGAAATAGATATTGGTAAGTTTCTGCATTCCAATTGACATGGTAAAATATTGATTCTAAATATACTGTGCAAAGTTAAGTATGTATTTTGTAATTCCTAGATACAAAGATATATAGCTAAAACACAATATATAAATTAAAATGGAACACTGAAAACTGTACAAATAATCAAAAAGAGGGCTGAAAATGAGAAACAGTGTAGACTTAAATGCAAACATATCAGAAATTACATCAAATGTAAATGATATAAAAGCAGCAGTTAAAAGACAGAACTTACTTAAAAAGATGAAAAAGATATAATTCAACTAAATGCTATCTACAATAATTTCAAATATAATAATATAGATATGTTATAGAGAAAAGATATACCATACAAACACAAATTAAAAGAAAGTCAATGTGCTTATATTAATATGAAAGCAGGCTTTAGAACGAACAAAATTAAAAGATAAAAAGACATCACATATTGACTAATGGGTCAATTCGCCAAGAAGTTATAACAATTCTAAATCCATATATATCTAACTACTGACATTTAAAACACCTGAAGCAAAAACAAACAGAACCAAAAAGAGAAACAGACAAATACACAATTATAGTTGAAGACTTCAACACTCCTCTGTTAGTGATAGAACTAGTAGAGATAAACTTGGCAAGAATAGAGAAGAACTGAATGACACAATCAAACAATTGAACTAACTGACAATTACACAATACTCGATTCAACAATAGCAGAATACACAGTCATTTAAAGAACACATGGAACATTTTATGTCACAAAACAAACCTTAACAAATTTTTAAAAATTGAAATCGTATAAAGTATGTCCCATCTGACCATGGTGTAATTAAGCTACAAAATCTAAAACAGAAGTATAAAGTTAATATCTCTAATCAATTCAAAATTAAACAACACACTGCTAAATTTGAACTTAATATAAATTAAAATACAACATATCAAATTTTGTGAGACATGGTTAAGCAATGCTTAGAATAAAATTTATATCATTTAATGATTATGTTAGAAAAGAAAAAAGGTCACAAATCAATAATTTAAGTTTCCACCTAAAGAAACTAGAAAAGGAAGAGTAAAATAAACCCAAAGCAAGAGCAAGGAAAGAAATAATCAAGATAAGAGCTGATATCAATAAACTCGATACAGAAAAACAACAGAAAATCTCAATTAACTGAAAATATGTTTCTCTGAAAAGATCAATAAAATTGGTAAACCTCAAGAATTACCGATACAGAAAAAAAAGAGGAGTCACAAATTACCAATACCAGAAATAGAAAATGGGATATCAGTATAGAATCCACAGATATTAAAAGGATAATAAGGAAATATTGTAATTAAATCTACACACATAAATTAACAACTTAGATCAAAATGTTCAACTCCTAGGCAATCATAAATTACTAAAACTCACCCATGATGAAGTAGATAACTTGACTAACCATATACCTATTAATGAAATATAATTTGTAGTAAATTTAAAAAGCAAGAAATTTCTAGGTCCAGATGTTTTCTTTGGTGAATTTTCCTAAGCATGTAAAGAAGAAATATCTTCAATATTTTGCAGTATCTTCCAGAAAATAGAAGTAGAGGAATTACTTCCCAACTCAGTTTACAAGCCCTGCATTATTACAATACTAAAACCAGACAGGGACTACACACCAAAAAGAAAACTATAGACCAATATCCCTCATGAGCATAGATCTAAAAATCCTAAACAAAATATTAGTCGATTAAATCCACTACTACTTTTAAAAGTATAATACATCAAAACCAAGTGGGTTTTATGTCAAGAATGCAAAGGTAAATCAAAATTTGAAGCATCAGTCAATATAATCCAACATATTAACAGTCTTAAGAAAAATCACATGATCATATCAATTAATGCAAACAAATTTTTTGACAAAATAAAACATCCACTGATGATAAAAACTCTCAACCTGATAAAAGGCATCTACAAAAAACCTACACCTAACGTCATACTTATTGGAGAAAGACTGAATGCTTTCCCCCTAAGTTTAAGAACACTAAAAACTATAAAATATCACTCAGGTAAATTAAGGAAGTCCTCAATAAATTGAGTTATATACCATGTTCATGAGTGGATAACACAATTTTGTTAATATATAAATTCTATTGAAATTATATATGGATACAATACAATCACAATGAAAATCTCAGCAGTTTTTTTATAGAACATGACAAGCTGATTATGACATTTTTATGGAAATACAAAATAATTAGGATATTCAAAGCAATTTTGAATAAGAACAAAATTAAAAGATTTAAACTACTTGATTTCAAAACTCGCTATAAAGATGTAATAATCAAGACTGAAGTTATCAGTGAAAAGATAGACAAGTATATCAATGTAACAGAATATAGAGCCCACAAACATTCCCACACATAGGTTAATTAATTTTCAACAAAGGGCCAAGGAAATTCAAAGAGTAAAGAATATTCTTTTAAACAAATTATACTGAAATGATTAGATACCTATATACAAAAATTATTGATCTTTACCTCACACCATATACAAAATTTACTTGAAATATATCATGTACCCATACGTAAACCTAAAACTATATAACCTCTAGAAGAAGCAATAAGAGAAAACCTTTGAGACTTTGAATTATACCAAAATTTCTTGAACAAAATACAAAAAGCAAAAATCAGAAAAGAAAGAAAAAGTTAAATTGGACTTTACTTAAGTTAAAAATACCTACTCTTCAATAGCCAGTGTTAAGAAAATGAAAAAGCAAGCTATAGACTGGAAGAAAGTATTTGCAAAACATATATCTGGCAAAAGGTTTGTATGCAAAATTTATAAATATTCCTTGTAATTCAAAATAGACCACCTGATAAGAAAATGGACAAAAGATTTGAATAAACATGTCCCCAAAGAATATTTAAAAATGGCAAATGAAGCACATGAAAATATTCTCAATATAATTAGCTATAAGAGAATTACAAGTTAAAAATCTCTATAACATACCAGACACGCTCACTAGAAAAGATAAAATGAAAGACTGACAATACCAAGTGTTTGTTAGGGTGTTGAACAACTGGAGCTCTCAAATTACCTGTGCTGGTGTAAAATCATACAACTATAAGATAGTTTCTCATAACGTTAAACATATGCTTATCTTTTGATCTAGCTATTCCACTCCAAGTTAATAATCAAGATAAATGAGAACACATGCACACATCAAAAATTATACTTGAATGTTCATAGCAGCATTAGTCATAGCAGCAAGAGTAGACACAATCCAACTGTCCAAACTGATAAATAGATTAACATATTATATAATACTAATTCAATGAAATATTGCTTAGCAAAAAAAAGAATGGACTTTTTTTTTACATCTTTATTGGAGTATAATTGCTTTACAATGGTGTGTTAGTTTATGCTTTATAACAAAGTGAATCTGTTATACATATGCATATGTTACCATATCTCCTCGCTCTTGCATATCCCTCCCTCCAACCCTCCCTATCCCACCCATCCAAGTGGCCACAAAGCACCGAGCTGATCTCCCTGTGTTATGCAGCTGCTTCCCACTAGCTATCTATTTTATATTTGGTACTGTATATACGCCCATGGCACTCTCTCACTTGGTCACAGCTTACCCATTCCCTTCCCCATATCCTCAAGTCCATTCTCTAGTAGGTCTGTGTCTTTATTCCCATCTTACCCCTAGGTTCTTCACGACATTTTTTTTCTTAGGTTCCATATATATGTGTTAGCATATGGTATTTGTCTTTCTCTTTCTGACTTACTTCACTCTGTATGACAGACTCTAGGTCCATCCACCTCACTACAAACAACTCAATTTCATTGCTTTTTATGGCTGAGTAATATTCCATTGTATATATGTGCCACATCTTCTTTATCCATTCATCCAATGATGGACACTTAGGTTGTTTCCACCTCCTGGCTATTGTAAATAGAGCTGCAATGAATATTTTGGTACATGACTCTTTTTGAATTATGGTTTTCTCAGGGTATATGCCCAGTAGAGGGATTGCTGGGTCATATGGTAGTTCTATTTGTAGTTTTTTAAGGAACCTCCATACTGTTCTCCATAGTGGTTGTACCAATTCACATTCCCACCAGCAGTGCAAGAGTGTCCCCTTTTCTCCACACCCTCTCCAGCATTTATTGTTTCTAGATTTTTTGATGATGGCCATTCTGACTGGTGTGAGATGATATCTCATTGTAGTTTTGATTTGCTTTTCTCTAATGATTAACAATGTAGAGTATTTTTTCATGTGTTTGTTGGCAATCTGTACATCTTCTTTGGAGAAATGTCTATACAGGTTTACTGCCCATTTTTGGATTGGGTTTTTTGTTTTTTTCCTATTGAGCTGCATGAGCTGCTTGTAAATTTTGGAGAGTAATCCTTTGTCAGTTGCTTCATTTGCAAATATTTTTTCCCATTCTGAGGGTTGTCTTTTGGTCTTGTTTATGGTTTCCTTTGCTGTGCAAAAGCTTTGAAGTTTCATTAGGTCCCATCTGTTTATTTTTGTTTTTATTTCCATTTGTCTAGGAGGTGGGTCAAAAAGGATCTTGCTGTGATTTATGTCATAGAGTGTTCTGCTTCTGTTTTCCTCTAAGAGTTTGATAGTGTCTGGCCTTACATTTAGGTCTTTAATCCATTTTGAGCTTATTTTTGTATATGGTGTTAGGGATTGTTCTAATCTCATACTTTTACATGTACCTATCCAGTTTTCCCAGAACAATTTATTGAAGAGGCTGTCCTTTCTCCACTGCACATTCCTGCCTCATTTATCAAAGATAAGGTGACCATATGTGCGTGGGTTTATCTCTGGTCTTTCTATCCTGTTCTGTTGATCTATATTTCTGTTTTTTGTGCCACTACCATACTGTCTTGATTAATATAGCTTTGTAGAATAGCCTGAAGTCAGGGAGCCTGATTCCTCCAGTTCCGTTTTTTGTTCTCAAGATCACTTTGGCTATTTGGGGTCTTTTGTGCTTCAATACAAATGGTGAAATTTTTTGTTCTACTTCTGTGAAAACTGCCAGTGGTAGTTTGATAGGGATTGCATTGAATCTGTAGGTTGCTTTGGGTAGTAGAGTCATTTTCACAATGTTGATTCTTCCAATCAAAGAACATGGTATATCTCTCCATCTATTTATATCATCTTTAATTTCTTTGATCAGTGTCTTATAATTTTCTGCATAGAGGTCTTTTGTCTCCTTAGGTTGGTTTATTCCTAGATATTTTATTCTTTTTGTTGCAATGGTAAATGAGAGTGTTTTCTTGATTTCACTTTCAGACTTTTCATCATTAGTGTATAGGAATGCCAGAGATTTCTGTGCATTAATTTTGTATCCTGCTACTTTACCAAATTCATTGATTAGCTCTAGTAGTTTTCTGGTAGCATCCTTAGGATTCTCTATGTATAGTATCATGTCATCTGCAAACAGTGACAGCTTTACTTCTTCTTTTCCAATTTGGATTCCTTTTATTTCCTTTTCTTCTCTGATTGCTGTGGTTAAAACTTCCAAAACTATGTTGAAAAAGAGTGGTGAGAGTGGGCAACTTTGTCTTGTTCCTGATCTTAGTGGAAATGCTTTCAGTTTTTCACCATTGAGGATGATGTTGGCTGTGGGTTTGTCATATATGGCCTTTATTATGTTAAGGAAAGTTCCCTCTATGCCTACTTTCTACAGGGTTTTTATCATAAATTGGTGTCGAATTCTGTTGAAAGCTTTCTCTGCATCTATTGAGATGATCATATGGTTTTTCACCTTCAGTTTTTTAATATGGTGTATCACGTTGATTGATTAGTGTATATTGAAGAATCCTTGCATTCCTGGAATAAACCCCACTTGATCATGGTGTATGATCCTTTTAATGTGCTATTGGATTCTGTTTGCTAGCATTTTGTTGAGGATTTTTGCATCTATGTTCATCAGTGATATTGGCCTGCAGTTTTCTTTCTTTGTAACATCCTCGTCTGGTTTTGATAACAGGGTGATGGTGGCCTTGTAGAATGAGTTTGGGAGTGTTCCTCCCTCTGCTGTATTTTGGAAGAGTTTGAGAAGGATAGGTGTGAGCTCTTTTCTAAACGTTTGATAGAATTCACCTGTGAAGCCATATGGTCCTGGGCTTTTGTGTGTTGGAAGATTTTTAATCACAGTTTCAATTTCAGTGCTTGTGATTGGTCTGTTCATATTTTCTATTTCTTCCTGATTCAGTCTTGGCAGGTTGTGCATTTCTAGGAATTTGTCCATTTCTTTCAGTTTGCCCATTTTACTGGCATATAGTTGTTGGTAGTAATCTCTCATGATCTTTTGTATTTCTGCAGTGTCAGCTGTTACTTCTCCTTTTTCATTTCTAATTCTATTGATTTGAGTCTTCTCCCTTGTTTCTTGTTGAGTCTGGCTAGTGGTTTATCAATTTTGTTTATCTTATCAGAGATCCAGCTTTTAGTTTTATTTATCTTTGCTATTGTTTCCCTCATTTCTTTTTCATTTTTTTCTGATCTGATCTTTATGATTCCTTCTGCTAACTTTGGGCATTTTTTTCTTCTTTCTCTAATTGCTTTAGGTGCAAAGTTAGGTTGTTTATTCGAGGTGTTTCCTGTTTCTTAAGGTAAGATTGTATTGCTATAAACTTCCCTCTTAGAACTGCTTTTGCTACAGCCCGTTGGATTTGGGTCGTCGTGTATCCATTGTCATTTGTTTCTAGGTATGTTTTGATTTCCTCAGTGATCACCTCTTTATTAAGTAGTGTATTGTTTAGCCTCCATGTGTTTGTATTTTTTATAGAACTTTACCTGTAATTGATATCTAGTCTCATAGCATTGTGGTGGGAAAAGGTACTTGATACAATATCAATTTTCTTAAATTTACCACGGCTTGATTTGTGACCCAAGATATGATCTATTGTGGAGAATATTCCATGAGTACTTGAGAAAAATGTTTATTCTGTTGTATTTGGATGGAATGTCCTATAAATATCAATTAAGTCCATCTTGTTTAATGTATCATTTAAAGCTCGTGTTTCCTTATTTATTTTCATTTTGGATGATCTGTCCATTGGTGAAAGTGGGGTGTTAAAGTCCCCTGCTATGATGTGTTACTGTCAATTTCCCCTTTTATGGCTGTTAGTATTTTTCTTATGTATTGAGGTGCTCCTATGTTGGGTGCATAAATATTTACAATTGTTATATCTTCTTCTTGGTTCGATCCCTTGATCATTATGTAGTGTCCTTCTTTGTCTCTTCTAATAGTATTTATTTTAAAGTCTATTTTGTCTGATACGAGAATTGCTACTCCAGCTTTCTTTTGGTTTCCATTTGCATGTTATATATTTTCCATACCCTTACTTTCAGTCTGTATGAGTCTCTAGGTCTGAAGTGGGTCTCTTGTAGACAGCATATATATGGGTCTTGTTTATGTATCCATTCAGCCAATCTGTGTCTTTTGGTGGGAGCATTTAATCCATTTACATTTAAGGTAATTATCGATATGTATGTTCCTATTCCCATTTTCTTAATTTTTGGGGGTTTTTTTTGTTGTAGGTCTTTACGTTCTCTGTGCTTCTTGCCTAGAGAAGTTCCTTTAGCATTTGTTGTAAAGCTGGTTTGGTGGTGCTGAACTCTCTCTGCTTTGGCTTTTCACTAAAGATTTTAATTTCTCCATCAAATCTGAATGAGATCCTTGCTGGGTAGCCTAATCTTGGTTGTAGGTTTTTTGCCTTCATCACTTTAAATATGTCCTGCCAGTCCCTTCTGGCTTGCCAAATTTCTGATGAAAGATCAGCTGTTAACCTTATGGGGATTCCCTTGTGTGTTATTTGTTGTTTTTCCCTTCCTTGCTGCTTTTAATATGCTTTCTTTGTATTTAATTTTTGACAGTTTGATGAATATGTGCTTGGCTTGTTTCTCCTTGGATTTATCCTGTATGGGACTCTCTGTGCTTCCTGGACTTGATTAACTATTTCCTTTCCCATATTAGGGAAGTTTTCAACTATAATCTCTTCAAATATTTTCTCAGTCCCTTTCTTTTTCTCTTCTTCTTCTGGGACCCCTATAATTCGAATGTTGGTGCTTTTAATGTTGTCCCACAGGTCTCTGAGACTGTCCTCAGTTCTTTTCATTCTTTTTTCTGTATTCTGCTCTGCAGTAGTTATTTCCACTATTTTATCTTTCAGGTCACTTATCCATTCTTCTGCCTCAGTTATTCTGTTATTGATCCCTTCTAGAGTATTTTTAATTTCATTTATTGTGTTGTTCATCGTTGCTTGTTTCCTCTTTATTTCTTCTAGGTCCTTGTTAAATGTTTCTTGCATTTTGTCTATTCTATTTCCAAGATTTTGGATCATCTTTACTATAATTATTCTGAATTCTTTTTCAGATAGACTGCCTATTTCCACTTCATTTGTTAGGTCTGGTGGGGTTTTACTTTACTCCTTCATCTGCTGTGTGTTTTTCTGTCTTCTCATTTTGCTTATCTTACTGTGTTTGGGGTCTCCTTTTTGCAGGCTGCAGGTTCGTAGTTCGGGTTGTTCTTGGTGTCTGTCCCCAGTGGCTAAGGTTGGTTCAGTGGGTTGTGTATGCTTCCTGGTGGAGGGGACTAGTGCCTGTGTTGCGGTGGATGAGGCTGGATCTTGTCTTTCGGGTGCACAGGTTCATGTCTTGTGGTGTGTTTTGGGGTTTTTGTGGACTTATTATGATTTTAGGCAGCCTCTCTGCTAATGGGTGGAGTTGTGTTTCTGTCTTGCTAGTTGTTTGGCATAGGTTGTCCAGCACTGTAGCTTGCTGGTCGTTGAGTGAAGCTGGGTGCTGTTTTTGAGATGGAGATCTCTGGGAGATTTTTGCCATTTGATATTATGTGGAGCTGGGAGGTCTCTTGTGGACCAGTGTCCTGAAGGTTGCTCTCCCATCTCAGAGGCACAGCACTGACCCCTGGCTGCAGTACCAAGAGCCTTTCATCCACATGGCTCAGAATAAAAGAGAGAAAAAGTAGAAAGAAAGAAGAAAGAAAGAAAAAGAAAGAAAGAAAGAAAGAAAAAGCGGTTTAAGTAAAAAAAAAAAAACGGACGGATAGAACCTATGGACAAATGGTGAATGCAAAGCTATACAGACAAAATCTCACACAGAAGCATACACATACACACTCACACAAAAGGGAAAAGGGGAAAACATAATAAATCTTGCTCTCAAAGTCCACCTCCTCAATTTGGGATGATTCGTTGTCTATTCACGTATTCCACAGATGCAGGGTACATCAAGTTACTTGTGGAGATTTAATCCGCTGCTCCTGAGGCTTCTGGGAGAGATTTTCCTTTCTCTTCTTTGTTCACACAGCTCCAGGTGCTCAGCTTTGGACTTGTCCCAGCCTCTGCGTGTAGGTCACCAGAGGGTGTCTGTTCTTCGCTCAGACAGGACGGGGTTAAAGGAGCAGCTGACTCGGGAGCTCTGGCTCACTAATGCCGGGGGCAGGGGGGGTTGCGGATGCAGGACGTGCCTGCGACGGCAGAAGCCGGCACGACCTTGCACTAGCCTTTGGTGAGCCATGCGTTCTCCTGGGGAAGTTGTCCCTGGATCCCGGGACCCTGGCAGTGGCAGGCTGCACAGGCTCCCTGGAAGGAAGGTGTGGATAGTGACCTGTGCTCGCACACAGGCTTCTTGGCAGCGGCAGCAGCAGCCTTAGTGTCTCATGTCCGTCTGGGGACCACGCTGTTAGCTGTGGCTCGCACCCATCTCTGAACCTCCTTTAAGCAGCACTCTTAATCCCCTCTCCTCGCGCACCAGGAAACAAAGAGGGAAGAAAAAGTCTCTTGCCTCTTTGGCAGGTCCAGACTTTTCCCCAGACTCCCTCCCGGCTAGCTGTGGTGCACTAACCCCCTGCAGGCTGTGTTCACGCCGCCACCCCCATCCTCTCCCAGTGCTCCGACTGAAGCCCGAGCCTCAGATCCCAGCCCCGCCCACCCCAGCGGGTGAGCCAACAAGCCTCTCGGGCTGGTGAGTGCTGGTTAGCACCGATCCTCTGTGCGGGAATCTCTCTGCTTTGCCCTCTGCACTCCTGTTGCTGTGCTCTCCTCCGTGGCTCCAAAGCTTCCTCCCTCCGGAGCTTCCCCCTCCACCACCCACAGTCTCCCTACGTGGAGGGGCTTCCTAGTGTGTGGAAACCTTTCCTCCTTCACAGCTCCCTCCCACTGGTGCAGGTCCCATCCCTATTCTTTTCTCTTTGTTTATTCTTTTTGCTGTTGCCCTACCCAGGTACGTGGGGAGTTTCTTGCCTTTTGGGAGGTCTGAGGTCAGCGTTCAGTAGGTGTTCTTCAGTTTTTCTACATGCAGATGTATTTCTGGTGCATCTGTGGGGAGGAAGGTGATCTCCATGTCTTACTCTTCTGCCATCTTCCTCCGACCCAAGAATGGACTATTGATACATGTAACAACATAGATGAAAGAAATTACACACAAAAGACTACATATATATATATATATATATATATAGTATGATTCTATCTTTATGCAATTTAAGAAGAAACAAGTTTTTAGTGACAGAAAGCAGTGGTCCATGTTGAAGATAAGGGATTTACTGCAAAATGACAAGATGAAATTTTTTGATTTGATAAAAATTTCTACATTTTGATCATGGTGTTAGTAACTCAACAGTATACATTTGTCAAAATTCATCAAATTGTACACTTACAATTGGTGAATTTTACTACTGTAAATTATACCTCAATAAAGCTGATTAATAAAGATCAATGAAATTTAACTTATCTTATTCTTTAGATACTGTAGCCACAGTAAAGGATACTATTTTTTATGAAGTCATGATATTTTAATGACATACCTAGAAAAAGATGAACTGTGTTTTCTCAATGTATTGTGTTTTAATCTCTAATTTGTTTTTCTTCACTGTGTATTTCAGGATCAACATCATTCCTGAAATATCAGAGGTAAATTTAATCAACTGGTTCCCCAGTTCCTACTATGGGGTTTAAGATCTGTGCCTTGTATGTCAACAGTTGTGAAAGAGAGAAAAGAAAGAAAGAAGAAACAAGGAAGGAAGAAAGGAAGGAAGAAAGAAAAAAGAACAAAAGAAACAAAGAATGAAAGAAAGAAAGAAGGAAGGGAGGAAGGAAGAAAAAAAGAAGGAAGGAAGGAAGGAACGAAGGAAGGAAGGAAGGAAGGAAGAAAGAAAGAAAGAAGGAAAGGAAGAAAGAAGGAAAGAAAGAGAAAGAAAGAAGCAAAGAAGGAAGGAAGAAAGAAGGAAAGAAAGAAAGAAAGAAGGAATGAAGGAAAGAAGGAAGGAAGGAAGGAAGAAAGAAAGAAAAAAGAAAGAGAAAGAAAGAAGCAAAGAAGGAAGGAAGGAAGGAAGGAAGAAAGAAAGAAGGAAAGAAAGAAAGAAAGAAAGAAAGAAAGAAGGAAAGAAGGAAGGAAGGAAGGAAGGAAGAAAGAAGGAAGGAAGGAAGGAAAAGAGGAAGGAAAGGAGAAAGAAAGAAAGGAAGGAAAGAAGAAAGAAAAGGAAGGAAGGAAGGAAGGAGGGAAGAAAGGAAGAAAAAGGAAGAAAGAGAAACAATTTTATATACACTGATTTGATATTTGTAATAAGATTTAAAGTCACCTTTATTGTACAGATCCCATGACAATGTTCATATTAAAACTGGTCATGTTAGTAACTTCAGAGGGCTGTTTTTGGCTTTACAGTCTTTAGCTTTCTTCTATAGGTTATTCTGAGGGATTGATGGTATTCCACTCCTTGGATATAAATGCAGGTGCCCGTAGCATATATTTGGGGGCACGTTAGGAGACTTTCCTTGTATTAAGGATCCAGTGACAGCTGGTCTTTATATCACCTCCTGGTGATTATGCTTGTTCCTTGGATACTCAGGAGTATCCTTGCAGTATGTGACCCAAATTTGATGCTAAATTTTGATTCCAAAAGATGACATACCCTAGAAAAATATCCATTTTCCCTGGAATATAGAAGCCCTGGAACAAACTCCACATTCATGGAGTTATTTTCAGTTTCCCTGAAGCCAATTCTGCATGGCATATGGGGAGAGGACAGTAGCAACTGAAGGACAAAATGACCTTTTGAATCCTCTCACTCATCCGTATGAAAAGTGGTAATGGATAGTTGAAAAATCATGAACTAGGAGTGTAACAATTCAACCACTTACAACTGGACAATATTATTTGTGTCAGTTAACCTTGCTAAGCCTTAGTCTCCTCATCTGCAAAATAGAGACAATATATATCTTGCAGTGCTATTGTGTTTATTAAAATTAGAATATAAATATCAGTATGTATATGTAATGGCTTTCACATTGCAAATATCCAAAACATGGTAGCTGTTATTACGATTATGCTTGGCATACTTGAAAATACCATTTGCAAGACTCCTCAAAGATAAAGAGCTCACTCTCCTCTATTTTCAAACATAAAATTCATGTTATTAATAAAAGCTAACTTGGGACTTAAAAGTCTAAGCAAAACTTCAATTCTTTACTTTTTTCCTATTTCCAGTCTTCAGGCCTTTCTACTCTGTTTGATGTTCAAAATTAAATGTCATGAAAGAGGCCCTGGTGTACCCAGGTTAGTCATCATCTCAAAAACAAATCTGTAGCCATGAGATGTGGAATTCATTTTTGCAAGATTAAACAAAATTTCAAGCAAAACTACATTCTTCTCTGAGCTAAATCTTTGGAAATTAATCTGCTCAGCCATCCCTAGCACTTTACTCTTGTCTCTTGTAAATGCCTGCCAAAAAATTCCCATTCAAAAGTAAAAATGCAAGACTACCCAGAGTTCTAGAAAACAAAAATAAGTTGAACACAGGAACAACAAGAACAACAACAACTCTCCCTTATTGGAAAGAACTCCAACAATGACTCAGGGAAGAAGGGAGAGGCAAGGCAGGGAGAGGGTGAGTGGAGGGAGAGGATGTAGTCATCAATAGGATTTTGAAAACATAACTTTTCCTCTAAAATATAATCCCCCAAACCTGCTGCTATATTCTCAGAAGCAGATGATAAAACACAATGCAAAGTAAGCTCTTATCTTACTACTGAATCTATATGCAAAACAGCTATTGATGCACTGCAGAGGAATGCATTCTTCATTTTATCATTATTGCAGACTCATTCTGTGATTTCTGTCTCAATGGGTGACCACAATAAGCCCGAAGGTACAGTTCATTCTTCTGAAAGACCTATTAGAGTCACTCCTAAATGCCTGCCTCAGAGCTACCATTTTTAAAAACTCTAGGTTTTGCTTCATCCTTCAAGCAGCTGCAACCCAAACTTTTTACTGCTTGTAGAAAGAAGGAGGAGAAAGAAAAAGACCAATAATTCAGTGAAGTCTCAAAGGAAGTTAAGGCAGTGGTCTCAGCTGGGATCTGGAGTGATGGATTAAGTTTTCATTTCCCTTGAGAATCTCGAGATCCACTTATGGGGTGATTCATGATGTGGTCAGACCTGTGGGCAGGGCTCAATTCGTACATTCCATAGAGGGTTGCAACAGGCCAGAGAGAAGACAGGGGCATAGCTTTGTCACAGGCTGAAATGAAAAGTAATAGCAGGGGAAAAGGCTGAGCATTCCACCATCCTTATTTTGCCTCCTTCTATGAAAGGTGGTTTTGATCAGTGCTGCCGATTGTCAATAGAGAAGTCTATTCTTTGCTCTTATCTCTGCCAGACTCACCCCAGAGATAGAGGGCAGAGGTTGAAAAGGAAAAGAGAAAGTTAAAGTTGTTTTTCTTAACTTATTGACTTTACTAATGTAGAAAACAGAGATGTGCATAGCTAGCTACCTTCCAGGCTGGGCTGTTACCAACTCAACATCTCACAAAGTGACCTGGAAGCAAAGACAAAATAGATGAGCTGAGAGAGTCCCTCAGCCCCCTCCTCCCATAAGCAGGCACTGATCACTAAGAACATTTTCATGAGCAGTGCAGGATTTTTTTTCCTTTGCACATGACCTTTAAAACTACCTGATAAGCTATTTGCACTGCCTACCCTAGAAGTTTCAATAGAGAGAGAAGATGAACATTAACCTTAATGGCTAAATTACCAAGTGTCACTCGAAAGGCCTTTCCCCTTGAGAGAAGCCTGTGCAGCAGCCGAACACTCACTCCTTTAAAAATTAACAGCAAGTCTCTATTGAAATCAAAACTGCAGATTTTTCCAAACTTGGGCACTTTAAAAGTCAACATGTTACATTTGGCGATGGCCAATCTTTTTTAAAAAATCAATAATCTGGTCAAAAAATTAGAAGAAATTTTATTAAAGCTTTCTGAAAAGAACCTGAAGAAAGTTTCTCAGGGTAATGCTGAGAACACTGATATACATATCTTATTCCAGAAAAGGCAAAAAATGAAACCTGCATGAATAAAGGAAGCCATTTTAGTGTGTCCAGCCATTCATTCATTTATGGAGTACCTACTCTATGCTAGGCACTATATTAGATCCTTGGGGTGTGATGGTGAGCAAAACCAGAAGTATTTACCCTCCATCACTGGACTCACTGTCTAGTGGAGGAAATCACATAAATACAGAAAAAAATGACTCATTACATTGTGATGGTTCCAATGAATGCACTCTGGTAGAAGTTTGGAGAAAATGACTGCCCAGAAATAGCCATCCTCTCCAAAGAGATAGGGCACTGATACCTGCATGTCTCATAGAACAAAAACTGGGAGCCCTTTCTTAGCCCCTAGGAAGTCAATTATTATGAAACAACAAGCGTTGGTCTTTGTTTGGCCTCAGAGCCTAACACTTTTCTCAGCCA
The DNA here is from genome assembly GCF_059928025.1 of Delphinapterus leucas. NCBI lineage: Eukaryota > Metazoa > Chordata > Mammalia > Artiodactyla > Monodontidae > Delphinapterus > Delphinapterus leucas. The sequence goes on along the minus strand of NC_143150.1, from coordinate 46,458,794 downwards.
TTCCTTCATTCAGTCCACAATCATTTATTGAGTTTTTACTATGTGCCAGAAACTGTGTTAGACCCTGGGTATACAAAGATAAATAAGACAAAGTTCCTTCCATCAAGGGACTTACAGTCTACTGGGAAAGACAGACACAGACACAAATAATTACAATACAGCACAGTAATTGCTCTACTAGAGAAAAGTACAAAGTGTGATGAGAATTCAGAAGGAAAAATAAGCTGCTTTTCTAATACTTTCTGGGGCCTGATCCATCAGCAAAATCCTCACTACACAGGACTAACAGGAAAACACTGGCAGATCATTTGTCATGTTGCTTGGTGTTCTAGCAGCAGTCAGAAGCTTCCACTCAGGAAAGGTGGGCAGGCAGTTGAAAAGGAAACAGTGACATTAACAAACACAGCATGCCATTCTAAACTCAGGACACAAGTGAGTTTCCTGCCTGGCAACTCGTCCCTGACACCTCACTGCAGAGATAAACAAGCCCCCCACCCCACCCTACCACCAGGCAATTGCTAAGGATGGTTTTATGTCTTCGAAGCAACTTCTCTAACACATCTGTCTCAAGTGCACTTACCTGCCACTCAGGGCCCTTCATAGCCTTTTCCGTGCTTTTTCCTTTTTAAATAGTTGGAGATATAATTTATGTCAAGCAGATAATGAGAGCTACTGCTTCACCTCAGTCTACCCTTCATCAAAATACTTAACTCCAATTAGGGAGATGCAAGCATAAAGAGGTAAGCATTTTCAGGAAAAAAATTAATGAAATAAATACTCTATAATGTATACACACCATAACTCTCTTTTTCAATCATCAGTTACAGCAGAAGGAATGAAATTCAAATAATAGTCAGCTAATGAACTGACCATATCCCCTTTTGCAATAAGTAAGCAGTTCTAATAAAACGGTACTTGGTCCTTTAACTCTTTCAGGTCAAACACGCAGCAATGTGTTAAAGCTCCAAACTGCCCTAGAATCCTGGAGGAATAAAGGAAGCTCCTAGGGTCTTTTAAAGGGAGCACAAACCTAAAGTCATTTTTGCTGAAAGACAAAGGACCAAGAGTTTCTAATGCTAAAGCTACTATCAATAGAAATATTAATAGAATCATTTGGCAGAAATGACAACAATTCCCAAAAAGAATACACACTGGGGGAATCTAGCAACACTTTTTCCATCAGTACTTGGTATACATTGAGATTTACCTGGATAAATGTGTCATTACACAAGACCATTATATGACACACCTGTGCAATTCACATAAACAGTCCAGGTATTCTGCATACATTCATTTCATAGAGGTAGCATCCCATCACTCCAAACCACATCTAGTACTGATTGAGGTCTCCTTAATTGCCATCCATTTTTTTCTCTACTCCTTTTGCAGGATTAAATAGACCTATTCCAGCTGGTAAAAAGAACCAATATATCCCATTACTGCTTTTGCAAAGGTCACTCTCCTGCTTTGAGCTGGGGTTATTTTTAATCACAGGTTATATATATTCAAGGCAAGGCCTTTATTGAAACCTCCAGTTCATTTTAAAAAGTCTCTGGACATATTGAATAAATTGCAGCTCAGAAGTAAAATGCAATGATAGGCTCTCTACCTCCTTACATGCAAGGCACTAGGGAGCGGGTTCCCAACTAGCTCCACCTCCAGTGCAAATTAGGTCTTCACCTAGCCAAGATCAAGATGATAGTGCTCATCTCAGCATACACAGACTAGGAAACTTCAACCCATCAGGTACCATGGTACTGGTTTTCAATAAGATGTAGACCAAAAGGAGATGAACTTTATGGGTCACTTAAAATTTCATGGCAGCTTTTCAGGAAGAGAAGCAGAGAGATAATGTCCTGGCTAAGTTCCAGGCTGAAGAACAACACAGAAGCTGGAATACATATTCATTTAACAGCATAACTTCTATACTTCACTTGAGATGCCTCACTCTAAGATTATCTCAGTTTTTGTTACAATGTCTCTGTCATAGAGACAGCTGGATTTCTTTGGTGACTGAAACTAAGGAAGTCTTATGGATAAAATTCATATTTGTTGTGACTCACAAAAGGTAATATATAAATAGCTATTTATGGATTTTATTCTTCTCAGTGTCTATCTTTTTGATTTATAATGTTGTTTATATTACTGTTTAAGGTTAAAGCTGTGTTATATACCTGGAAATTATATACAAATAGGCCAAATTTTGAATCAGATTAAATATTCAGAAGATAAAGTGGCAGTCAGCATTTTCATTTGTTTTATTCTGAATGCCAAATAACAAATAGTTTTCTCCAGATCTCAAAATCCACCATAATGAATCAACTTCCTCCTGTTCTAGTATATTTTATATTTAATGTCAATATGAATTTGTTTCTTAGTTTCAAAAAAATTGAGTTGGAAAGTTTGATATAAGAAGTAAGATGCATAAGCTTTCATTGTCTGTAATGCAGTAGCCCCCAAGCATTATCTTACCATCAGCAAGACCGAGTTCTGAGAAATGAAGCCAATTGTCAGTGAGCAGTAACAAATATACTTGGCCTATCCATATAACATTCTACATGGATTTGAATACTCTCTGCCATCCTATAATGACCTCTAAGAAGCCTTTGTAAGATTGTCAACCTCCTTTAAGGGGTAAGTACATTTCTTTTCTACATCTTGAGGGAGAGGCAATAAAAATTAGATTCCAACAAGTTCTGCACCAATGAACTTCCGTTATGCAATATTACCATTATCAATGTAGTAACCACATCCGGCCTACTCTTTGGACATTCAAAACAAGGTGCTTCAAAAAGATGGTTCTAAAATGATTGTTAGAGGTAGGGGATTAAGAGGTACAAACTATTATGTAAAAAATAAATAAGCTACAAGATATATTGTACAGCACAAGGAAATATAGCCATTATTTTGTAATAACTATAAATGGATATAATCTATAAAAATTTTGAATCAGTATTTTGTACACCTGAAACTAATATAATATTGTAAGTCAACTACAGGTAAATTTAAAAAATTTTTAAACTATAAGTGAAACTTAAAAATTAAAAAAATACAATGATTGTTATATTTTTATTAAATTTATTTTTATAAAATACTTACAGTCTTAAAGTATGTTTGGCTCAAAACTGTTCTACTGGAATAACAAGTAAAACTTCAAATTAAATAGCACTTGAAATAAGAAATTCACATAACTTTTTAAGGACACATTTTAGACATCAGAACAGACACTATATCTAGATCATTTTCTTAATAACATTCTCAGTTTTCTCTAAACTTTTTATTGGAATATAGTTGATTTACAATGTTGTGTTACTTTCTGTTGTACAGCAAAGTGAATCAGTCATAGATATACATACATCCACCCTTCTTTAGACTCTTTTCCCATATAGGCCATTACAGAGTATGGAGTAGACTTCCCTGTGCTATACAGTAGGTCCTTATTAGTTATAAGTTTTATACATAGTAGCGTGTATATGTCAATCTTAATCTCCCAATTTACCCCCCCCCATTTTTCCTCCCTGGTAACCATAAGTTTGTATTCTACATCTGTAACTCTATTTCTGTTTTGTAGATAAATTCAGTTGTACCCTTTTTTAGATTCCACACATAAAGGATATCATATGATATTTGTCTTTCTCTGTGTGACTTACTTCACTCAGTATGACAATCTCTAGGTCCATCCATGTTGCTGCAAGTGGCATTATTCCATTCTTTTTTATGGCTGAGTAATATTCCATTGTGTATAAGTACCACATCTTCTTTATCCATTCCTCTGTTGATGGACATTTAGGTTGCTTCCATATCCTGGTTATTGTAAATAGTGCTGCAGTGAACGTTGAGGTACATGTATATCTTCAAATTATGGTTTTCTCCAGATATATGCCCAGGAGTGGGATTTCTGGATCATATGGTAGCTCAACTTTTAATTTCTTAAGGAACATCCATACTGTTCTCCACAGCAGCTGTACCAATTTACATTCCCACCAACAGTGTTGGAGTGTTTCCTTTTCTCCACACTCTCTAGCATTTATTGTTTGTTGATTTTTTGATGATGGCCAATTTTGACCGGTGTGAGGTGATACCTCATTGTAGTTTTGATTTGCATTTCTCTAATAATTAGTGATCTTGAGCCTTTCTTCATGTGATTTTTAACCCTCTGTATGTCTTCTTTGGAGAAATGTCTATTTAGATCTTCCACCCATTTTTTGACTGGGTTGTTTGTTTTTTTGATATTGAGATGTATGCGCTGTTTGTATATATTGGAAAATAATCCTTTGTCCATTGTTTCATTTGCAAATATTTTCTCCCATTCTGACAGTTGTCTTTTCATTTTGTGTATGGTTTCTTTTGCTGGGAAAAAGCTCTTAAGTTCATTTAGGTCCCATTTGTTTATTTTTGTTTTTATTTTCATTACTCTAGGAGGTGGATCATAAAAAGATCTTGTGTCAATTTATGTCAGAGTGTTCCGCCTATGTTTTCCTCTAAGAGCTTTATAGTATCTGGCCTTACATTTAGGTCATTAATTTATTTTGAGTTTATTTTTCTGTATGGTATTTGGAAGTGTTCTAATTTCATTCTTTTACATGTGGCTGTCCAGTTTTCCAAGCACCACTTATTGAAGAGACTGTCTTTTCTCCATTGTATATTCTTGCCTCCTTTGTCATAGATTAATTGGCCATAGGTGTGTGGGTTTATCTCTGGACTTTCTATCCTGTCCATTGACATATATTTCTGTTTTTCTGCCATTACCATACTGTTATGATGACTGTAGCTTTGTAGTATAGTCTGAAGTCAGGGAGCCAGATTCCTCCAGCTTCATTTTTCTTCTCAAGATTGCTTTGGCTATTTAGGGTCTTTTGTGTTTCCATACAAATTGCAAAAATTTTCATTCTAGTTCTGTGAAAAATGCCATTGGTAGTTTGATAGGGATTGCATTGAATCTGTAGATTGCTTTGGGCAGTATAGTCATTTTGACAATATTGATTCTTCCAATCCAAGAACATGGTATATCTCTCCATCTGTTTGTGTCATCTTTTATTTCTTTCATCAGTGTCATAGCTTTCTGAGTACAGGTCTTTTGCCTCCTTATGTAAGCTTATTCATAGATATATTATTCTTTTTGATGCAATGGTAAATGGGACTGTTTACTTGATTTGTCTTTCTGATCTTTCATTGTTAACATGTAGGTACGCAAGTAATTTCTGTGTATTAACTATGTATCCTGCAACTTTACCCAATTCATTGATGAGTTCTTGTAGTTTACTGTTAGCATCTTTAAGATTATCTATGTATATTATCATGTCATCTGCAAACAGTTACAGTTTTACTTTTTCCTTTCAAATCTGGATTCCATTTATTTCTTTTTCTTCTCTAATTGCCATAGCTAAGACTTCCAAACTATGTTGAATAATAGTGGTGAGTGTGGACATCCTTGTCTTTTTCCTGATCTTAGAGGAAATGCTTTCAGTTTTTCACCACTGAGAATGATATTTGCTGTTGGTTTGTCATATATAGCCTTTACTATGTTGAGGTAGGTTCCCTCTATGCCCACTTTCTGGAGAGTTTTTATCATAACTGGGTACTGAATTTTGTCAAAAGCTTTTTCTGCATCTATTAAGATGATCATATCATTTTTATTCATCAGTTTGTTAATGTGGTGTATCACACTGATTGATTTGCTGATATCGAAAAATCCTTGCATCCCTGGGATAAATCACATTTGATCATGCTGTTTGATCCTTTAGGTGTGTTGTTGGATTCAGTTTGCTAGTATTTTGTTGAGAATTGTTGCATCTATGTTCATCAGTGATATTGGCCTGTAATTTTCTTCTTTTGTGATGTCCTTGGTTTCAGCATCAGGGTGATAGTGGACTCATAGAATGAGCTTGGGATTGCTCCTTCCTCTGCAAATTTTTCGAAGAATTTCAGAAGGGTAGGTGTTAACTCTTCTCTGAATGTTTGATAGAATTCGCCTATGAAGCCATTTGTGATTTTGGTTTTTTGGAAGGTTTTTAATCACAGTTTCCATTTCAGTACTTATGATTGGTCTCTATATTTTCTAATTTTTCCTGGTTCAGTCTTGGGAGATTGTACCTTTCTAAGAATTTGACTATTTCTTCTAGGTTGTCCACTTTATTGGCGTATGGTTGCTTGTAGTAGTCTCTTAGGATCCTTTGTATTTCTGCAGTGTCCGTTGTAACTCCTCCTTTTTCATTTCTAATTTTATTGATTTGGGTTCTCTCCCTTTGTTTCCTGATGAGTCTGGCTAAAGGTTTATCAATTTTGTTCACCTTCTCAGAGAACCAGCTTTTAGCTTCATTGACCTTTGCTCTTGTTTTCTTCATCTCAATTTCATTTATTTCTGCTCTGATCTTTATGATTTCTTTCCTTCTACTAACTTTGGGTTTTGTTTCTTCTTTTTTCTCTAGTTGCTTTAGGTGTAAGGTAGATTGTTTATTTGAGACTTTTCTTGTTTCTTTTTTTCTTTATAAATTTATTTATTTTACTTATTTATTTATTTTTGTCTGCAATAAGTCTTCATTGCTGCACATGGGCTTTCTCTAGTTGTGGCGAGGGGGCTCCTCTTTGTTACAGGCTTCTCACTGCAGTGGCTTCTCTTGTTTTGGAACACGAGCTCTAGGACATGTGGGTTTCAGTAGTTGTGGCATGCAGGCTCAGTAGTTGTGGTGCGTGGGCTCTAGAGAGCAGGCTCAGTAGTTGTGGTGCACGGGTTTAGTTTCTCCGTGGCATGTGGGATATTCCCAGACCAGGGATTGAACCTGTATCCCCTGCATTGGCAGGTGGATTCTTAACCACTGCACTACCAAGGAAGTCCCTATATTTTTCTTGTTTCTTGAGAATTGTATTGCTATAAACTTTCCTGTTAGAACTACTTTTACTGTGTCCCATAGGTTTTGGATCACTGTGTTTTTGTTGTCATTTGTCTCTAGGTATTTTTTGATTTCCTCTTTGATTTCTTCAGTGATCCATTGGTTATTTAGTAACATATTGTTTAGCCTCCATGTGTTTGTGTTTTTTACAGGTTATTTTTCCTTTAATTGATTTCTAATCTCATAGTGTAGTGGTCAGAAAAGATGCTTGATATGATTTCAACTTTCTTAAATTTACCGAGGCTTGATTTGTGACCCTAGATGCCACCTATCCTGGAGAATGTTCCATGTGCACTTGAAAAGAAACTGTATTTTGCTGCTTTCTGATGGAATGTCCTATAAATATCAATTTAGTCTATCTGGTCTAATGTCTCCTTTAAGGCTTGTGTTTCCTTTTAATTTTCTGTCTGGATGATCTCTGTATTGGTGTAAGTGGAGTGTTAAAGTCCCCCACTATTATTGTGTTACTGTCTGTTTCCCCTTTTATGGCTGTCGGCATTTGCCTTATATACTGTGGTGCTCCTTTGTTGGGTGCATACACTTTTACAATTGTTATATCTTCCCCTTGATCATTATGTAGTGTCCTTCCTTGTCTCTTGTAACAGTCTTTATTTTAAAGTGTATTTTGTCTGATATGAATATTGCTACTCCAGCTTTCTGTTGATTTCCATTTGCATGCAATAGCTTTTTCTATCCCTTTGCTTTCAGTCTGTATGTGTTCCCAGGTCTGCAGTGGTCTCTTGTAGATAGTATATATACGGGTCTTGTTTTTGTATCCATTGAGGCAGTCTATGTCTTTTGGTTGGAGGGTTTAATGCATTTACATTTAAAGTAATTATTGATATGTATATTCCTATTGCAATTTTGTTAATTGTTTTGGGTTTGTTTCTGTAGGTCTTTTATCTTCCCTTCCTCTTTTGTTCTTTTCTCTTGTGGTTTGATGACCATTTTTAGTGTTGTGTTTGGGTTGCTTTTTCTTTTTTATGTGTATGTCTATTGTAGTTTTTGGTTTGCATTTCCCATGAGGTTTTGATAAAGCAGTCTATACATATACAAGTTTGTTTTAAGTTGCTGGTCTCACAATTTCAAATGCAATTCCCATTTCCTACATTTGTACTCTCTTCACAGTTGCTGATTTTGTTTTCATATTTGTGTATGGATTGTTTCCTGCTTTTAGTGTATGTTTGCCCTTATCATTGAGCTTTCACAATTGTGATTTTCTTGTTTCTAGTTGTGGCCTCTTTTATTTTCCTCTGCCTAGAGAAGTTCCTTTAGCATTTGCTGTAAAGCTGGTTTGTTGGTGCTGAATTCTCTTAGCTTTTGCTTGGCTGTAAAGCATCTGATTTCTCCGTCAAATCTGAATGAGATCCTTGCTGGGTAGTGTAATCTTGGTTGTAGGTTTTTCTCTTTCATCACTTTAAATATATCCTGCCATTCCCTTCTGGCCTGAAGATTTCTGCTGAAAAATCAGCTAATAACCTTATGGGTATTCCCTTGTATGTTATCTGTTGCTTTTTCCTTGTGGCTTTTAATATTTTTTCTTTGTATTTAATTTTTGTTAGTTTGATTAATACGTGTTTTGGTGTGTTCCTCCTCGGGTTTATCCTGTATGGGACTCTCTGCGCTTCCTGGACTTGGGTGACTATTTCCTTTCCTATATTAGGCAAGTTTTTGACTATAATCTCTTCAAATATTTTCTTATGCCCTTTCTCTTTTTCTTCTTCTTCTGGCACCCCTATAATTCAAATGTTAGTGCATTTAATGTTGTCCCAGGTGTCTCTGAGACTGTCCTCATTTCTTTTCATTCTTTTCTCTTTATTCTGTTCTGTGACAGTGATTTCCACCATTCTTTCTTCCAGCTCACGTATCCTTTCTTCTGCCTCAGTTATTCTGCTATTGATTCCGTCTAGTGTGTTTTTCATTTCAGTTATTGTATTGTTCATCTCTCTTTGTTCTTTAGTTCTGCTAGGTTTTTGTTGAACATTTCTTGTATCTTCTCGATCCGTGCCTCCATTCTTTTTGTGAGATTGGATCATCTTTACTATCATTACTCTGAATTCTTTTTCAGGTAAATTGTTTATCTTCTCTTCATTTAGTTGCTCTTGTAGATTTTTATCTTGCTCCTTTGTCTGAAACATATTTCTCTGTCATCTCATTTTGTCTAGCTTACTGTGTTTGTGGTCTCCTTTCTGCAGGCTGCAGAATTGTAGTTCCTCTTGCTTCTTGTGTCTGCCTTCTGCTGGGTGAGTTTGGTCCAGAGGCTTGTGCCATTACCTCCTTGATCGTGGGTTTGACTGGGGTTGTGGTTACTAGAGCCTGCCCTGGATATTGAGCAGGGCTTCCCTTTTGCTCTGTGGTTGTCACTGCCCTGTCAGGGGTGGGGTCTCCCCCCTAGTTGTTGGAGTAGAGGCCCCCAGATCTGTTTCTTAGTTGTGTTTTTGATCTGTGGTGCAAGGTAGGTGGAGTTGGAGCACTCCCACTGGGAGAGGAGGCACTGAGTATTCCTCCTCTGGAGTTGTTCACCTGTGAATGTGCTCTATTATTTCTATTTTTGCCCATTGTGTGGGCTCACAAAGTACACTGTTGTTGGCACTGCTCTCAGTCCTGCCTTAACAGTGGATATGCCAGCAATTGGCCCTGGTGACTCTCATGCGCTGTTTTCACCAGGCCACCAGTGTAAATCCACTGAGGTCAGGTTCCAGGACTGCAGTAGTCATGCACCTACACCTGCTGTGGGAGCTATGGAGGCAGTTAAGACTCTGGCAGGTGGGTTGCCCAGGCCAGGGGCAGTGGGGGAGGGAGTGGGTAGGTGGCAATGACAGGAGCGCACAAGCCAGCTATGGTGGGAGCCCTCCTTAGTACCAGTGGAGGCAGGGGCTGACACATGAAGAGAGAGGCTGCAATGCAGCTCCACCCTTTGTGTGTCACTCAGCAATGGCACTTCACTTCTGTGGTGGTCTGGACTTCCTCTGCAAGCATTCCCAGTTATGTAGCTCCTCACTCACAACCCCTCAAGCTGTCTCCTCACAGCCAACAGCAGTCCCCTCCCTGGCTCTGCTCTCCAAACCCCATCTTCCAGCACCCAGTCCCTGTGTGCACCTGCAGACACCTGTCTCAGTCTGGGGCATGCAGGGATGTGGCACGGACCATCTGTGCAAGTCTCACTCTGTCCTGCCTGCCACAGACCAGTTGCTGGGCTCTCCTCTGAGCCCCTGAAGCTCCCCTTCTGTCCCAGCTGATCTCTCCACCAGTGAGAGGGCTTCCCCAGATACAGGAACCTCTCCTCTCCTTCATCTCCCCACAAGGGGTGCAAGTCTCATTCTGCTTCCTCTCCTCTTCCTTTTCCCTTCTTCTTCCTTTCATCCTACCTGGTAATATGGGGATCTTTCTCTTCTTTCCAATGTCCAAGGTCTTCTGATAGTGTTCAGCAGATGCTCTGTGAGAAATGTTCCATTTGTACTTGTAGTCCTGATGTGTTTGTGAGGAGACATGAACTCCACGTCCTCCTGCTCCTCCACCATCTTAGAAAGTCCCACCAGCTGATATTTTTATTTTAACTTCTTTGGTTAAACTGTAACACAATGATGGAGACACCAAACACAGTCAGTGACATGCTATGACTCTCCAAGGAAAGGTTAGAGTATTTTGCCATCATTTCTTCCTAGACAGGCAGACTTGTAAAAGGTAAAGCTGGGGGTGGCCGTCCTCCAAGCTCTGACACACCACACCATTCTCAGTTTTCTTCACTAAGGTTGAGGCTTACTTGTCAAATAGGAATTTATTCTAACAGAACATTAAGCAATCATCCCTCCATAGTACGATAATATTTAAAAGCTAATACAGAAACTTTCAAAAATATTATTTTCATTGAGGATTTTAAGTTGTCCAGTAGCAGATACTGCCTCTGTACCTATACTTATCAGAAACTGCTAAAAAATAATTCCAAACATTTGTTGTTTGTTTTGTTTTGCATTAAATAGTCACCAGTTCAAAAAGAATAGAAAGAACACCCCCTGCCAGCTTGACTTATTCTCAGTTATTAAATTTATTGTGAATTGAAAAAGAAAAAAAAGGTCAGTGATCTTTTCCACACCATAAATAACCATGAAGAGGAAGAATAATTCTGGGTTAAATAACAATTTCTTTTATAGATGAAATTGTTTGGCTTTGTTTATTAAAGCTCATTTCACAGAATTAAAGCAATTCAAAATTTTAAAGTGTTTGTGCTTATTTTTTTTTAACATCTTCATTGGAGTACAACTGCTCCACAATGGTGTGCTAGCCTCCTCCCCACAACAAAGTGAATCAGTTATACATATACATATGTTCCCATATCTCTTCCCTTTTGCATCTCCCTCCCTCCCACCCTCCCCATCCCACCCCTCCAGGCGGTCACAGACCACTGAGCTGACCTCCCTGTGCTATGTGGCCACCCCCACCATCTATCCATCTTACATTTGGCAGTGCATATATGTCCATGCAACTCTCCCACTCCATCACAGCCTATCCCTCCCCCTCCCCATATCTTCAAGTCCATTCTCTAGTAGGTCTGTGTCTTTATTCCCGTATTACCCCTGGGTTCTTCATGACCTTTTTTTTTTTCTTCGATTCCATATATATGTGTTAGCACAGAGTATTTGTCTTTCTCACCCTGACCTACCTCACTCTGCATGGCAGACTCTAGGTCCCTCCACCTCACCACAAATATCTCAACCTCATTTGCCTTTATGGCCAAGCAATATTCCATTGTATATATGTGCCACATCCTCCCCATCTACTCATCTGATGATGGACACCTAGGCTGCCCCCACGCCCCGGCCACTGCAAACAGAGCTGCAATGAACATTTTGGTACATGACTCTTTTTGAATTATGGTTTTCCCAGGGTACATGCCCAGCAGTCAGACCGCTGGGCCTCATGGTAGTTCTATTTTTAGTTTTTAAAGGAACCTCCATACTGCTCCCCACAGTGGCTGCATCAATCTACATTCCCACCAACAGTGCAAGAGGGCTTCCCCCTCTCCACACCCTCTCCAGCATTCACTGTTTCCAGATTTTTTGATGATGGCCACTCCGACCGGTGAGAGATGATATCCCACTGTAGACTTGATTTGCATCTCTCCAATGACTAATGAAGTTGAGCATTCTTTCATGTGCCCGTTGGCAATCCGTATATCTTCTTTGGAGAAACGTCCACCTAGGTCCTCCACCCACTCTTGGACCGAGTTGCCTGTTCCTTTGTTATTGAGCTGCATGAGCTGCTCGTAAATCCTGGAGATCAATCCTTTGTCAGCTGCCTCATATGCAAATATTCTCTCCCATTCTGAGGGTCATCCTTCGGTCTTGTCTATGGTTTATTTCCTGCGCAAAAGCTCCCAAGTTTCACTAGGTCCCACCTGTTCATTCTTGTCCCTACTTCCATTTCTCTAGAAGGTGGGTCAAAAAGGACCTCGCTGTGATCCATGTCACAGACTGCCCTGCCTATGTTTTCCTCTAAGAGATTGATAGTATCTGGCCTTACATTTAGGTCTTTAATCTATTTTGAGTTTATTTTTGTGTATGGTGTTAGGGAGTGTTCTAATTTCATACTTTTACATGTACCTGTTCAGTTTTCCCAGCACCATTTATTGAAGAGGCTGTCTTTTCTCCACTGTATATTCTTGCCTCCTTTATCAAAGATAAGGTGACCATACATGTTTCAGTTTATCTCTGGGATTTCTATCCTGTTCCATTGATCTATATTTCTGTTTTTGTGCCAGTACCATACCGTCTTGATTACTGTAGCTTTGTAGTATAGTCTCAAGTCAGGGAGCCTGATTCCTCCAGCTCCGTTTTTTGTTCTCAAGATCACTTTGGATATTCAGGGTCTTTTGTGCTTCAATACAAATGGTGAAATTTTTTGTTCTACTTCTGTGAAAAATACCAGTGGTAGCTTGATAGGGATTGCATTGAATCTGTAGATTGCTTTGGGTAGTAGAGTCATTTTCACAATGTTGATTCTTCCAATCCAGGAACATGGCATATGTCTCCATCTATTTGTATCATCTTTAATTTCTTTCATCAGTGTCTTATAATTTTCTGCATACAGGTCTTTTGTCTCCTTAGGTAGGTTTTTTCCTAGATATTTTATTCTTTTTGTTGCAATGGTAAATGGGAGTGTTTTCTTAATTGCACCTTCAGATATTTCATCATTAGTGTATAGGGATGCGAGAGATTTCGGTGCATTAATTTTGTATCTGGCTACTTTACCAAATTCATTGATTAGCTCTAGTAGTTTTCTGGTAGCATCTTTAGGACTGTCTATGTATAGTATCATGTCATCTGCAAACAATGACAGCTTTACTTCTTCTTTTCCGATTTGGATTCCTTTTATTTCTTTTTATTCTCTGATTCCTCTGGCTAAAACTTCCAAAACTATGTTGAATAAGAGTGGTGAGCGTGGGCAACCTTGTCTTGTTCCTGATCTTAGTGGAAACGGTTTCAGATTTTCACCACTGAGGACGATGTTGACTGTGGCCTTGCCATATATGGCCTTTATTATGTTGAGGAAACTTCCCTCTATGCTTACTTTCTACAGAGATTTTATCATAAATGGGTATTGAATATTGTTGAAAGCTTTCTCTGCATCTATTGAGATGATCATATGGTTTTTCACCTTCAATCTGTTAATATGGTGTATCACGTTGATTGATTTGCATAGATTGAAAAATCCTTGCGTTCCTGGAATAAACCCCACTTGATGATGGTGTATGATCCTTTTAATGTGCTGTTGGTTACTCTTTGCTAGTATTTTGTTGAGGATTTTTGCATCTATGTTCATCAGTGATATTGGCCTGTAGTTTTCTTTCTTTGTGACATCTTTGTCTGGTTTTGGTATCAGAGTGATGGTGGTCTCGTAGAATGAGCTTGGGAGTGTTCCTCTCTCTGCTATATTTTGGAAGAGTTTGAGAAGAGTAGGTGTTAGCTCTTCTCTAAATGTTTGATAGAATTCGCCTGTGAAGCCACCTGGTCCTGGGCTTTTGTTGTAAGATTTTTAATCACAGTTTTAATTTCAGTGCTTGTGATTGGTCTGTTCATATTTTCTGCTTCTTCCTGGTTCAGTCTCGGCAGGTTGTGCATTTCTAAGATTGTGTCCAATTCTTCCAGGTTGTCCATTTTATTGGCATATAATTGCTTGTAGTAATCTCTCATGATCCTTTGTATTTCTGCATTGTCAGTTGTTACTTTGCCTTTTTCATTTCTAATTCTATTGATTTGAGTCTTCTCCCTATTTTGCTTAATGAGTCTGGCTAATGGTTTATCAATTTTCTTTATCTTCTCAAAGAACCAGCTTTTAGTTTTATTGTTCTTTTCTATCATTTACTTCATTACTTTTTCATTTATTTCTGATACAATCTTTATGATTTCTTTCTTTCTGTTAACTTTGGGGTTTTTTTTCTTCTTTATCTAATTGCTTTAGGTGGAAGTTTAGGTTGTTTATTTGAGATGTTTCCTGTTTCTTAAGGTAGGATTGTATTGCTATAAACTTCCCTCTTAGAACTGCTTTTGTTGCATCCCATAGATTTTGGGTCATCGTGTCTCCATTGTCATTTGTTTCTGGGTATTTTCTGATTTCCCCTTTGATTTGTTCAGTGATCACTTTGTTATTAAGTAGTGTATTGTTTAGCCTACATATGTTTGTATATTTTACAGATCTTTTCCTGTAATTGATATCTAGTCTCATAGCATTGTGGTCAGAAAAGATACTTGAAATGATTTCAACTTTGTTAAATTTACCAGGGTTTGATTTGTGACCCAAGATATGATCTATCCTGTAGAATGTTCCATGAGCACTTGAGAAAAATGTGTATTCTGTTGTTTTTGAATGGAATGTCCTATAAATATCAATTAAGTCCATCTTGTTTAATGTATCATTTAAAGCTTGTGTTTCCTTATTTATTTTCATTTTGGATGATCTGTCCATGGGTGAAAGTGGGGTGTTAAAGTTCCCTACTATGATGTGTTACTGCCAATTTCCCCTTTTATGGCTGTTAGTATTTGCCTTATATATTGAGGTGCTCCTATGTTGGGTTCATAAATATTTACAATTGTTATATCTTCTTGGATCGATCCCTTGATCATTATGTAGTGTCCTTCTTTGTCTCTTGTAATAGTCTTTATTTTAAAGTCTATTTTGTCTGATATGAGAATTGCTACTCTATCTTTTTTTGATTTGCATTTGCATGGAATATCTTTTTCCATCCCCTCACTTTCAGTCTGTATGTGTCTCTAGGTCTGAAGTCGATCTCTTGTAGACAGCATATATGTGGGTCTTGTTTTTGTATCCATTCAGCAAGTCTGTGTCTTTTGGTGGGAGCATTAAATCCATTTAAATTTAAGGTAATTATCAACATGTATGTTCTTATTCCCATTTTCTTAATTGTTTTGCATTTGTTATTGTAGGTCTTTTCCTTCTCTGTGTTTCTTGCCTAGAGAAGTTCCTTTAGCATTTGTTTTAAAGCTGGTTTGGTGGTGCTGAACTCTCTCAGCTCTTGCTTGTCACTAAAGGTTTTCATATCTCCATCAAATCTGAATGAGATCCTTGCTGGATAGAGTAATCTCGGTTGTAGGTTTTTCTCCTTCATCACTTTAAATATGTCCTACTACTCCCTTCTGGCTTGCAGAGTTTATGCTGAAATGTCAGCTGTTAACCTTATGGTGATTCCCTTGTGTGTTATTTTTTGTTTTTCCCTTGCTGCTTTTAATATGTTTTCTTTGTATTTAATGTTTGAGAGTTTGATTAATATGTGACTTGGCATGTTTCTCCTTGGATTTATCCTGTATGGGACTCTCTGTGCTTCCTGGACTTGATTAACTATTTCCTTTCCCATATTAAGGAAGTTTTCAACTATAATCTCCTCAAATATTTTCTCAGTCCCTTTCTTTTTCTCTTCTTCTTCTGGGACCCCTATAATTCGAATGTTGGTGCATTTAATGTTGTCCCAGAGGTCTCTGAGACTGTCCTCAGTTCTTTTCATTTTTTTATTCTGCTCTGCAGTAGTTATTTCCACTATTTTATCTTCCAGGTCACTTATCTGTTCTTCTGCCTCAGTTATTCTGCTATTGATCCCTTCTAGAGTATTTTTAATTTCATTTATTGTGTTGTTCATCATTGCTTGTTTCCTCTTTAGTTCTCCTAGGTCCTTGTTAAATGCTTCTTGCATTTTCTCTATTCTATTTCCAGGAGTTTGGATCATCTTTCCTATCATTATTCTGAATTCTTTTTCAGGTAGACTGCCTATTTCCACTTCATTTGTTAGGTCTGGTGGGGTTTTACTTTACTCCTTCATCTGCTGTGTGTTTTTCTGTCTTCTCATTTTGCTTATCTTACTGTGTTTGGGGTCTCCTTTTTGCAGGCTGCAGGTTCTTAGTTCCCGTTGTTTTTCTGTCTGTCCCCAGTGGCTAAGGTTGGTTCAGTGGGTTGTGTAGGCTTCCTGGTGGAGGGGACTTGTGCCTGTGTTCTGGTGGATGATGCTGGATGATCTTATCTTTCTGGTGCGCAGGTCCACGTCTGGTTGTGTGTTTTGTGGTGTTTGTGACCTTATTGTGATTTTAGGCAGACTCTCTGCCAATGGGTGGGTTTGTGTTCCTGTCTTGCTAGTTCTTTGGCATAGGGTGTCCAGCACTGTAGCTTGCTTGTCATTGAGTGAAGATGGGTCTTGGTGTTGAGATGGAGATCTCTGGGAGATTTTTGCCGTTTGATATTTTGTGGAGCTGGGAGGTCTCTTGTGGACCAGTGTCCTGAAGTTTGCTCTCCCATCTCAGAGTCACAGCACTGGCCCCTGGCTGGAGCACCAAGAGCCTTTCATCCACACAGAAGAGGAAAAGAGGAAAAAATAAAATATCTTGCTAGCGAAGTCCGCCTCCTGAATTTGGGATGATTCGTTGTCTATTCAGGTATTCCACAGAAGCAGCGTACATCAAGTTGATTGTGGAGATTTAATCAGCTGCTTCTGAGGCTGCTGGGAGAAATTTCCCTTTCTCTTCTTTGTTCGCAGAGCTCCTGGGGTTCAGCTTTGGATTTGGCCCCGCCTCTGCATGTAGGTCACCTGAGGGCGTGTGTTCTCTGCTCAGACAGGACGGAGTTAAAGGAGCAGCTGATTCGGGGGCTCTGGCTCACTCAGGCCAGGATGAGGGAGGTGTATAGAGTGCGGGGTGAGCCTGCTGTGGTAGAGGCTGGCGTGACGTTGCAGCAGCCTGAGGCAGGCCATGCGTTCTCCCGGGTAAGTTGTCCCTGGATCCTGGGACCCTGGCAGTGGCAGGCTGCACAGGCTCCTGGGAAGGGAAGTGTGGAGGGTGACCTGTGCTTGCACACAGGCTTCTTGGTGGCGGCAATAGCAGCCTTAGCGTCTCATGCCCGTCTCTGGGGTCCGAGCTTTTAGCCGCGGTTCGCGCCCGCCTCTGGAGCTCTTTAACTTGCGCTGTTAATCCCCTCTCCTCGTGCACCAGGAATCAAAGGGGGAAGAAAAAGTCTCTTGCTTCTTCGGCAGCTCCAGACTTCTTCCCCGCCTCCCTCCTGGCTAGCTCTGGTGCACTAACCCCCTGCAGGCTGTGTTCACGCTGCCAACCCCAGTCCTCTCCCTGTGATCCTACCGAAGCCCGAGCCTCAGCTCCCAGCCCCCGCCGGTCCCGGCGGGTGAGCAGACAAGCCTCTCGGGCTGGTGAGTGCTGGTCGGCACCAATCCTCTGTGCGGGAATCTCTCCGCTCCGCCCTCCGCACCCCTGTTGCTGCACTCTCCTCCGCGCCTCCGAAGCTTCCCCCCTCCGCCACCCACATTCTCCCCCCACGAAGGGGCTTCCTAGTGTGTGGAAACCTTTCCTCCTTCACAGCTCCCTCCCACTGGTGCAGGTCCTCTCCCTATTCTTTTGTCTCTGTTTTTTCTTTTTTCTTTTGCCCTACCCAGGTACGTGGGGAGATTCTTGCCTTTTGGGAGGTCTGAGGTCTTCTGCCAGCGTTCAGTGGGTATTCTATAGGAGCAGTTCCATGTGTAGATGTATTTCTGATGTATCTGTGGGGAGGAAGGTGATCTCCGCGTCTTACTCTTCTGCCATCTTCCTCAACTCTCTCTGCTTATTTTTTAGTATTGTTGATATTATACATTTGTTACTAAAGAAAAATATCCAGAACACTACAATTTCTTACTTTAGCTAAATAAAACAATGTAAATGCCTGTGGTATTTGGTGATGGTGCCTATCCTTCTAATAGACTACGAAAAACAAACTATTGTCCAAATGTGTATGATTAACTCACTGAAATGGAGATGTTTCCCTTCCAGATAGCTTCACAAGTAACTGTTTTAATTAATTTGCTAAATACAATAACTAGATAATCTTCAGTTTTCTTATGGAACTGCAAATTGAGACTGAGTAAATCACTGACAAAAAAAATGTATAACATAGGTCTTCTAATAATGAAGTGTTACTAAGTATACTTATTATATGTTTATAAAGTATGCACAATTCTTTCCAGTTCTGTCATCTTTCAGTCATGCCCAACTAAAGCCTGAGAGCTTTCTTTTTTAATAGGGGACCTTAGGTTTGGTGATAATGACACACGTTTGCAAATGCTGTCACTCCTCCCATTAAGAGATGGAGTTTAAGGTCCCTACACTTGAACATGGGTGGGCTTTTGTGACTGCCTCAACAAACATAATGCAACAGAGGTGACTTCTGAGGTTAGCTTTCTGTTGCTTCCTCTTGAGACATTCACTATGGGATCTTTTATCCACCATGTAAGAAGTCCAGCTACTCTTAGACCACCATGTGGTCTACACAGAGAAATAGAGATACCCAAAGCACACCAGCTGTTTCAGGCTTCCCACCGTAGCACAGGACATAGAGTGCCGAAGTCTTTGAGATAACCCCAACTCCAACTACGACCTGACTATAACCACAGCTCTGATACAACTAGAGACCTGACAATAAATGCCTAGCTGAGTCTTGTCAACCTTCATATTTATGAGCAAACTAAATTTTTATTATGGTTTTAAGCTACTGCTTTGGTAAATGGTTTGTTACACAGCCAGAACAATATCTTACACCACTTTGATGTCCCCAGTTGTGCCTAGTATAATCTGAGTACTTGTAGGCATTTAATAGGTTGATCATTAATCAAACATTAACAATTCTTTAGTAAATCAAGATTTTTACCTAAATATTTAAAAGAAATCCATCCAAATTCAAAATAATTAGCTTTTTAACCACTATTTATCATTATCCACTAGATACATTCAAAATCCTCAGACCTCAGTGGATTCTCAGAAGATATACCAGTCTATATTAATACAGCTACCCAGCAAATCAAGACCAATACTGAGTTGAGTGTCTGGAGTCTCACCCAACTTGGGCCCTGCACTGAGTAGATGGGAATATTCATGTGTCATGATAAGGAATGATACCTCAAGCTGATCTGCCATCCTGAAATTTTTTCTGTCTCAGCTTCCCAAATAAGTGAGAAAAGAATATCCCCCGTTTTCACAAAAATCTCATAACTGCTTCTCTTTTTCCCTTCCTTCCCTCCCTAATACCATTCTAGTTCAAATTCCCATCATCTCTCTCTATTACACAACTCAAATTGTCTCTTAAATGACCTATCTCTGTTTTCTCTTTCTCCCCCCCATACTACATTTTCTATAGAACAGACTGTCATTCTTAAAATATAAATCATGTTGCCCCTTGTTTGAAGAATTCCAGCGTTTTCTCTGAATTTAGGATAAAATTCATATGTTTATATTTACTAGGGCCTACACAGACTTATGTGATCCAATCCTTGCCTATCACTCTAGCCCTTTTACAAAACCTCACTGACATGACCCACTCACAGTGGCCTTCTTTCAGGTCCTAAATCATAACAAGTTTTTCCCATCTCAGATACTTCACACATGTTGCATTCTTTTCCTGGAATACCCTAGGCCAGTTATCCTTCCTTTATAACAGACTCCTTTGTAGCAGATCTCAGCTGAAATATCACTTCCCCAGAACAGCCTTTCCCAGTCAACCTATTTAAGTGGTACCACAACCCCCATCATTACTCTCTTTCAGAACATGCTCACTTGTCCTTCATTGCACTTTTCACAACTTGCAATTATGCACTTATTTGGGTTTTTTGGGGTTTTTTGGCCATGCCGCGCAGCACGTGGGATCTTAGTTCCTTGACCAGGGATCAAACCCGAGCCTCCTGCTGTGGAAGCATGGAGTCTTAACCACTGGACCACCAGGGAAGTCCCATGCAATTATGCATTTATTTGTGAATCAATTTTTTAAATATACATCTCCCTTTTTAGATTGTAAGCCCCACCAGAGCAAGGATGGTACATGTTCCATTTTTATACTCAGCTCCTAGAGCATTGTCTACTAGACATGGAAAAATAAATGAATATCCACTGATACATTTTGAAATTCTACAGTAGAAATTAGTATCTAGTTGACAATAAAAGAGGATTGTGGGGCTTCCCTGGTGGCGCACTGGTTGAGAGTCCGCCTGCCGATGCGGGGGACGCAGGTTCGTGCCCCGGTCCGGGGAGATCCCACGTGCCGCAGAGCAGCTGGGCTTGTGGGCCGTGGCCGCTGGGCCTGCACGTCCGGAGCCTGTGCTCCATGATGGGATAGGCCACAGCAGTGAGAGCCCCATGTACTGCAAAAAAAGAAAAAAAAAAGAGGATCGTGAATTAGACATGATTTCTAACCCAGTACCTTTATTATATCTGGCAACTATAGTAAAAAATAACTAGAAAAGGCAAGGACACAAAGAAGAATACCACCCAGGATACTCTGAGGTGCTGGGAGCAAGTGGATTGTCCATAGATTCACACTTGACTCTCTTACATAGTGTATTTATCCCTAAAAACCTAAGCACTTCCCTACAAATTGGTTTCCAGGGGCACATTTACCTTCTGTGATGGTTAATTTTATGTGTCAACTTGACTGGGCTAAGAGATGCCCAAATAGCTGATAAAACATTATTTCTGGGTGTGTCACTGAGGGTGTTTCTGGAAGAGATTAGTATTTATTCAGTAGAGTGAATAAAAAGTTCTACCCTCAACAATGGTGCGCATCATCCAATCCTTTGAAGGCCAAAATGGAACAAAAAGGTAGAGGAAAGGCAAATTTGCTTTTTTTTTTTTGAGCTGGGACACCCATCTTCTCCTGCCCTCAGACATCAGCTCTCCTGGTTCTCACGACTTCTGCTTCAGACTGGGAGTTACACCGCTCCTCCCCCATCCTGGGTTCTCAGGCCTTGGGACTCAGACTGAAATATACCACTGGCTTTCCTGGCTCTCCAGCTTGCAGATGGCAGGTTGTGGGACTTCTAGGTTTCCATAACTGCATAAGCCAAGTCCTACAATAAGTCTCCTCTTACATCTATCTATCTATCTATCTATCTACCCTATTGGTTCTGTTTCTCTCGAGGACCCTGACTAATACACCTACTTCTTGTTTTCTTCACCTCTATCTTATGAAGTTGACAGAACTCTCATATACTTCACTGCCATCTTCCTTTTAGAATAGCTCTGTTGTGAAATACAATTTAGAAGTTAAAGAGCCCTTCCCCTTTGTCTCACTTGAAGCCCCAAAACAAACCAGAACACAACAGAGGCCAGTTTTAGTAAATAAAGGTTTTATTATGTAGGTCTGGAGACTTCACCTATTTTTAAGGAAACAAGTTTTTATTAAAACATCTGAGTACTCATGATGCTAGCTGAGTTGAGGGTAAGAATTTTTGGAAACATAAAAAATTAATTTGTCTCCAACTACAGAAAGCAGAAGAAGGAAGGATTTCTAAATGACCCTATGGTAAAGAAATACATTAATTAAGATATAAACATTGAAGTGAAATTAACAAAACTTTGTCTTCTCATTTGGACTGTAAGTTCCTTAAGGACAAGTCCTGTGCTTTACATCTCTACTTAATCAACCTATAAAAATGTTCTTAATACTTTTCCTCAAATATACTAAGCACTTCATATTCATTAGCTTATTTCTACATACGTTCCCCTGGCAACCACTTTTTCCTGGTGTATAACTGGATTTCCAGGGTGTCAGAAGGGTTGACCCATCCATGAGTACTTGTCTGTGTAAACAAACAAGATGAAGCTTATTGTAAAATGCAGAAGTCTTCCATTCAGGAATCAAATCTACGTGAAAAACTCATAATCAAGATGCAAATTCAACACACATATTTAAGATGCAAAAGACCAGTACATTGCCCAATTCAGGATGCCTATGCTCATCATGTTCTTGGTTAATTTTCCTTCTAATGAAACACTCATTCAGCTAATATTTCCAGACATTTCCTATATGCAAGTCACAGTGCCTGGGTGGCAGGGAGGGGATTATGGGATGCAAAATATATAAAATGTGACTTCTGTTCTCAGAAAATTTACAGTCTAATTGAGAAGATAAAACATATACACAAATAACTATAATACAAAGTAAAAAGCAATCAGAACCAAAATAAATCTTTTAGATAAAAGGCTAGCTAAGTTGAGAAACTGTAAAAATGTGTGAGATGAGGAAGACTTCCTAAAATAGAAGGTGTTATTTAAATTGTAATTGCAATAATTAGTATGTAAGTCTTGGATATATGGGGATAAGGAAAAAGAGCATTTCTAGCACATACCATGTTCACTGTGCTGGACCCATAATGAGTACTGCACTGGTTACCTATTGCTGCTGTAACAATGTACCACAAACTTAGTGGTTTAAAATAACACAAATTTATTATCTTACAGTTCTGAGGGTCAGAAGTCTACAGTATGTCTCACTGGGCTAAAATCAAGGTATCAACAAGCCTGTGTTCCTCCTAGAGGATCTAGGAGAGAATCTGTTTCATTGTTTTTTCCAGCTTGGAGGCCACCCACCCTCCAACCTTCTCACATCAGCTAGTACTCATTCTCATCTCCTGCTTCCCTCTTATAATCACCCTTGTGATTACCTCAAGCCTAATCCAGGATAATCTCCTCATCTCAAGGTTCTTAAATTAAACAAAACTGCAATTTTCCTTTTGCCATATAAATTAATGTATTCACAGACCTCAGGGAATAGGTCAGAGACATTTTTAGGAGGCCATTATTCAGCCTACCACAAGTACTTAATTCAACATTTATTGATTTTCCTGCCTTTAAATACTTCACTTTACAGTCACAGATTTATGCATCTTGGAATTTTTTTGCTCTTATTGATGTATAAATTGACAAAGTTGTAAGATATTTAAATTATCAACATGATGATTTGATATACGTATACATTGAGAAAGAATTCTCACCATTGGGTTAATACATCCATTAACTCCTACATCTACCTTTCTTTGGTGAAAAAAGTTAAGTTTTATTCTCTTAGCAGATTTCAATACAATTATATAAACTTATACAGCGCAGTGTTATCACCCACAATCACCATGTTATACATTAGCTCCTCAGCTCTTATTCATCCTACATCTAAAAGTCCTTTTACCAACCTCCCCCTATTTTCCCTACCTCTCAGACATCCTGGCAACAATCATTCTACTCTCTGTTTCTATGTGCTTGCCCTTATTTTTTTTAAGATTGCATATATAAAAGTTACCATGCAGTATTTGTCTCTCTCTGTCTGGCTTATTTCACTTAGCATAATGCCCACCAGGCTCATCCATGTTGTCACAAATGGAAGGATTTTCTTCTTTTTAAAGGCTGAATAATACCACATTTTCTTTATCCATTCATCTGTCAATGGATACTTAAGTTGTTTCTAGACCTTGGATATTGTAAATAATGCTGCAATAAAAATGGGAGTATGGATATCTCTTTGAGATGGTCATTTTGTTTCCATTGGATATACACCCAGAAGTGGAATTGATGCTGGATTATATGGTAGTTCTATTTTTAATTTCTTGAGGGACCTCCATACTGTTTTTCATAATGGCTGTAGCAGTTTACAGTCCCACCAACAGTGTATAAGGATTCTTTTCCCTTCACATCCTCATCAGCATTTATCTCTTGTCTTTTTGATAATAGACATCCTAACAGGTGTGAGATGAAATCTCATTATGGTTTTTTTTTGTTTTGTTTTGTTTTGTTTTTTGCGGTACACGGGCCTCTCACTGTTGTGGCCTCTCCTGTTGTGGAGCACAGGCTCCGGACGCGCAGGCTCAGCGGCCGTGGCTCACAGGCCCAGCCGCTCCGTGGCATGTGGGATCTTCCCGGACCGGGGCACGAACCCGTGTCCCCCACATCGGCAGGCGGACTCTCAACCACTGCACCACCAGGGAAGCCCTCACTTATGGTTTTGATTCGCATTTCCCTGATGATTAGTGATATGATATGGAACACCTTTTCATGTACCTGTTGGCCATTTGTATGTCTTCTTTGGAGAAATGTCTATTCAGATTCTACTTATTTTCAGTTGGGTTATTTGTGTGTGTGTGTGTGTGTGTGTGTGTTTTACTATTGAGTTGTATGAGCTGCTTGTATATTTTGTATATTAATCACTTATCGGATATGTCATTTGCAAATATTTTCTCCCATTCTATCCTGCCCTGCAAGGTTTCTTTTCAAAAATCTGCTGATGTTCTTATGGGGGTTGCCTTGAACATAATAAGTTGCTTTTCCCTCACTGCTTTTCCGATACTCTTTGACTTTTGATGATTTTACTATATTGTGTCTCTGTATGGATCTCTTTAGATTCATCTTGTTTGGTACTCTTTGGGCTTCTTGGATGGGATGTTTGTTTCTTTCCCCAGGTTAGGGAAGTTTTCAGCCAGTATTTCTTTGAATAAGCTTTCTGCCCCTTTCTCTCTCTCTTCTCCTTCTTGGTCCCTTGTAATGTGTATATGGGTTCACTTTATGGTGTCCCATAAGTCCCTTAAACTATCCTCAACTGTTTTTCATTCTTTTTGCTTTTTGTTCCTCTGCTTAGATGAATTCCACTGCCCTGTCTCCCTGTCTTCGAGTTTGCTGATCCTTTCCTCTGTTTCATCTAGTCTGTTGTTGAACTCCTCCATTGGATTTTTCAGTTCTATTATTCTTCAGCTCTATGATTTCTGTTTGGTACTTTTAAAATTTTTTCCCTTTGTTGAACTTTTCACTTTTCTCATGCATTAAATCCTTACCTCAGTGAGCCATTACCATTATGGTCATTATTTTGAACTCTCTATTGGATAAATCACTTATCTCTGTTTCATTAGGATTGGTTTCTGGAGATTTACCTTTTCCTTTGTTTGGAACATATTTCCTTGTTTCTTCATCCCTCTTGACCCTCTGAATTTTGTTTCTTCACATTAGATAAAATAGCCACCCCTGCCAGTCCTGACAGTCTGGTCTCATGTAGGAGACGAATCTCATTAATCAGCCTGACCTGAACTCCTGGTTGCCTCACAAACCACTGTGATTTGCCATCCCAGTAGTTGAGGGTGTGCTAAGACCTGTTGGTGTCCCAAAGGGTACACCACAGTCAGCACCTGGATGCAGGCTAATTAGAAGCCAGATCCTCAGGCAGCATCTATAAAAATTGCACTCAAGCTCCTCCCAGCAGGAACTGGAAGATAAGAGTTTTTTCCTACTCTCTCTATGCTGAGCCTGGGTGTATAGACTTGGGGGGGTGGGTGTGTCCATTTAAAAACTGCTTCTTTTTTTATTATAGTCATGGGGGACTTGTGAATGCAAGCCTCACTGACTATGAGAGCCAGGCATTCTGAGGGCCCTTCCCTTGGGTGGCAGCTGCAAAAGCTAGGGCACAAGATGGGTATATAGGCTCCTTCTAGGGAGATGTTGGTGACCTGGTTTTACCATTGGAGCAAACTTGAAGGAGAAGGTGGGGGAAATCCCCATCAGCTCTTTTGGGCTCCATGGAAGATAGCAGTCTGCACATGGATGCATGCTAATTAGAGGCCAGACTCTCAGACAGCAGATTGTAAAGTATGCAGTCAAACTCCATCCAGGGAAAGACTGGGAGAGGGGCGTTTTTGCCTGCTCCCTCTACACTGAGCTCTGGGAGGATAGCCAAGGTGAGTGCTCACACACACGTTAAGAATTCCTTCTTCATTTTCTATAGTCTTGTGGCATTCATGAACACAAGCTCCATTAGCTTTCAGAGCTAGATGTTTTGGGGGCCCATTGGTCATGTGTGAGCCTTAAAAGTTGGGTTTGGACCACTAGACATGTGGTCCAAACCTTTCGCTCCTCAGGGAGAAGCTGGGAGTTGGGGGTTCCTTCCCGATTGTATGGTGCTGTGCTGGGAGAGGGGCTTACGGTGAGAGAGTGTCTCAACCTTTCCATTTTGAAGTGGGTATTATTTTTTCTTTGCCTTATGTGTAGGACTCACTCAGCTAGTTTCTAGATTTCTCTCAGAGGAAATTGTTGCATGTGTAATTGTATATTTGGTGTGTTTTGTTTTATTTTTTGACTGTCAAAGCAGGAAAGCCCCAGTGATAGGGTTACAATGGTCAAAAAGGGACACACAGAATAAAGAGTGTAGATCCTCTCTATCCTTGTTTTGTTTTTTGTTTGTTTGTTTGTTTTTAATTAATTTGTTTGTTTGTTTTGGCTGTGTTGGGTCTTCATTGCTGTGTACGGGCTTTCTCTAGCTGCGGCGAGCAGGGGCTACTCTTCATGGTGGTGCACTGGCTTCTCATTGTCATGGCTTCTCTTGTTGTGGAGCATGGGCTTTAGGCACACAGGTTTCATTAGCTGTGGCACACGGGCTCAATAGTTGTGGATCACAAGCTCTAGAGCACAGGCTCAGTAGTTGTGGCACATAGGCTTAGTTGCTCCGTGGTATGTGGGATCTTCCCAGGCCAGGGCTTGAACACATGTTCCTGCATTGGCAGCCAGATTCTTAACCACTGCACCACTAGGGAAGCCCCTATCCTTGCTTTTGAATGACAGTCTTTCTGAATACAAAATTATACCATAGAAATAATAGCACAAATACTTACTTGAATTATTCTTTAAGCCTTCTTTAAAGGAAGCTTGGCCATTTAATGGATAACTGTGTACTGGAAATGTTAAATATTCAAATATTTTAGGTATTATTAGACACTGGCTTTCAGTTAACCATAATCTCTGGTGACCCATCAGTTAGAGTGGGGTCCTATAAGACTTTCAGTGATAAATCGGGTATTGACCTGGGTCTGCATCATGATTCACTTAGTGAAATCTTAATGCTATCTTGAGTTCATTTCTCCAGCTCCTGAGTTAAATAGATACCCTTAACAACTGGTATGATTTCCATGTATGCTCCATGAGCAATGCAGTAAGAACTAATTTATGAGAAAGTAAAAGTTGGATTTTTTGTTTTATTTTTTTAAGGACAAAGCAGCAAAACCCCAATGGTAGGGTCACAATGGTCACAATGGAATACATAGAGTAAAGAGAGTATAGGTTCTCCCTATCCAGAGAAGATGGCAGTGCATATACGTAGAAACAAATATAATATGTAAAGGCACTTCACCAAATGCTTTAATTTCCCATTTCCATTATTTTCTGAATTTTCTTCTATTTTGTTATTGGGGACTATAGGGTGAAACCAATGTAGGGTATAGTACTCATTCAATACTCAATGCTCTCCGATTGAACAGATGTAACACTAGACACTATATCAAGCTCTGGGGTTGCAGAAATGAATAGTGCACAGTTCATATGCCCAAGCAGTTCATCATCTAGCCATGGATATAGACATGAAGACAGAGAATTATACTAATAGGTATGTTAGTACAAGTAGTGTCACAGTGACAAGGAATGCCTAACTAGGGACTGGGGCACCAGAGAAACTTTCAGGATAAGTCTTTCATGTTGAGTTGGAGAATTCTAGGAAGACTAGCAGATGGAAAAACATTCCAGGCAGATGAAGCAGAGTGTGCAAAAGTACAGGGGCATGTAACAGTCTTCTAGGAACTGCAGGTAGTTTGTCATTGCTGGACTATAAGGTGCAAGAGGAGTAGTATAACAAGAGGAGGGAGGGAGGTAAGGAGTGGATTAAAAGGGACATTATATGCCATATCAGTAAGAGTCCAAGCAGTCTACTGATGGCACACTCAAATTGGGTAATTTGAGAAGAGTTCGATAAAGGGATTACTTACAAAGGTGTTGTACAGGGTTTAGGACAAGCAACAACAGCTGCAGAACTCTGGTGCAAATAACAGTAAGTGGTTATTACCATGAAGCTTTGAAGGGGCAAGGAATGGAGAAGGCCTAGCAGTAGTTGCAACATTCAGTAAAAGGATGAAGCCAACCCCAGCAACCTTCCAGGGAAGGAGCCAGGGAAATAAATATCACAACCACATTCTCAGTACCCTCTCCAATCTCCTTCTGAAGACTCTCATTAACCAAATCCAGCTGGAAGCCAGAGAGCAAGAAATTCTATCAATGCAGTCTATATGGGGTCACCCTTCCTGGGCATAGCTCATGAGAGAAAGGTGGACCATAAATCTGCAAGACCAAATGAAAATTTTCCAGAACATATGACATGCTAAGAAGTTTAAGCTTTATTTTGTAGGTGATGGGGAGCCAAAATGTTGTTTTACTGAAAGAAGTGAGAATCTGATTTCTGCTTTAGTCAAATCACTCTGGTAACAGCATGGAAAAATTTTTTTTAATACTTTAGGAAAATAACACTAATAGATAATTAATTAATTAGTTAATTAATTAATTAAAGTAATGGAACAAATGACAAAGCAATCTCATTGATAGAAAACTTTTGTCCTGTGAGACCAATCATAAGTATTTACATCTATGCTTGAATCACATGTGTGATCAAGCTACAGAATATAGCTAGGGTCAAAGACATGATGGGAACCTGAAGAAATGATATTCCCTTTGATTTGTGACTCTCTGAAAGTGATGTTCTAAAGGAGATTCCCAACTCATGATTATTATTTAGGGATACATATTCTGTTCTGTATATTCAATAGACAGGAGTATAATTCAGTATTATGAGAGTCACACCAATCTGATAGGAGCTGAAATAATCAGAGACTAAATTGTAAATCATCACATACTTTGGACAAATATTGATTTGAGCATAGAATATAATCCAAAGATGTTTGGTGAGATAGTACCTTAGGGAACATTTGCTATAAAGCAGTTCATTCATTATTCATTCTACAAATGTTTATCAAGTACCTACTATGTGCTAGGCACTGTGCTGGGTGTTAAAAAAGAAAATGGAGAAAAAACATACAGGATCCCTTGCCCTTGTGTGACATAAAGACTAGTGGGTAAGAAAGATCATGGAACCATAAACAAATATATAATATAGTATCAGATAATTCTAAGTGTTATATGTAAGCATATCTTTGATAGACAATAACAGAGGAAACTTACATTAGATTGGATGATCAACATTTTGTCCATGACAAGCCACCAACCACATACATTTCAAATACTTTGTTACCACTGTATGAAGCACCAGTGTCATAGCTACACAGAATACTAAGGTAATAAATATTTCTCTGGGACAGAACATATATTCAGGCTAGTTATAAAAAGTATGGTTTGGGGACTAATGCAATTATGAAACCAGGTGGTTCTTAGATCAGCCCGCATTCCAAAAGGACCAGACATCCCCATCAATACACTTAGTGCCTTTGGCCTCTAGTTACACCCACATGGGTGGAGTATTTTTCCCAACTTTTGACTCATGGGCACATAGCAATCTTATCTTCCAAAAACTGGTATAGGAGTGGGGCTTTTATCAACATGAATGTGGGGTTATGTTGTTATTGCCAGTGCTTTCTTAACCACCCACACAAATTGTTTCATAAGTCTTCCAAATATTTTAGAAAAATAAAGTATATTGGGTTTGGAAGACAATTCAATATCATTTTATTGAAGAAACAAAGCACGAATGTATTTTTAAACTTTCATTGAGACCCCATGTTAAACAATCCAAAGACATCAAGGTAAGTATGAGTCCCAGATGTCATGCAGTAGCTGAGGAGGCCTTTTTATAAATCACAATATTGCTACATAAAAGTTTTTTTCCCTTTGTTATCTAAAGCTGCCAGTTTATGGCTGACAGCTATCAGTAGCCAGTCAATAATAACGGGAAGCCATTGTTTAATTCACTTTTAACTGAGCTGGGATGCAAAAAGGAACATTTGAATCTTGGAAACAAGTCTCAATAGAGAAGCCTGACCGTATTTGTAACCTCCCCAACCTTGGGCCACTAGAAGCTCCAAACTAACTTAACATATTATTTTTGGATTCAGGTAAAGCAATATGCACTCATCAGGCTAAGTCAGCTTTGGACCTATGGGCTTTAGATGCCAACATCTCTATCCATAAAATGGAACAATTAACCCTGAGCTTTCAGACTCTCATTCAACTGATTCAAACAACTCTTAGACACTACTCACTATGCATTTTGATCATTACAAATGCTAAATACCAAGTACATCAAGGTCTCTAGGCTGACTCTAGCACCATATCAAGACAATATTTTATTTCCATTTTCTGGATTGGACCTCCACTCCAGAGAAAATTATTTGCTTTCAGGACAAACATCTGGAATAAACATTAAACTTACCATAAGGAATTTGGTTTGCACAGAGTGTAGAATTAAGCCGTTAAAAGGAATTCAGTTAGTTATATGACAGATTGGGTTTTATTCTTCAACCATGCAAAAAGCCATCAAACAGTGAGAGAAGCTGGAGCTTTCCTCTAGTGCTGAAGTCATCAATGCCACCATGGCTCCCTGCCAGCAATGTAGGCTCAGCTTGGCTTGCCTCTCTTGTCTCCTTCTTGCCTATTTCACAAATCCCTTCTCGATGCCTCTAGATGTATAAGGGAAATACATCCTGGACTGGGATCAAGGTTAGGGGGAGGAAAGGAAGTAGGGATTTTTTTAAGGTATTGAGAAGAGTAAACAACCACAAAAGAAACCCAAGGTTTTATGATCTGAAAGTCTCCATGTTAATAGTCCAACCCTTTTCCAAACACAGTCAACTCTGTCCTCACCCTCTTGGCAAATAAATCCCATTCACCAAAGTTCAAAAGAAAGTTCATGAAAAGGGTATTTTGCAATAATAGGCAACTCATCCAGGTCCAGCCCTCACGGAATTCACCACCAAAATACACTACTATGGTTAACAATGATACAGACATATGGACTGCACAGTGCTAAAAATGTAAAACAGAAAACAGCTGGCAGTTATTAAGCTCTTTCTGTGTGCTAGACACTGTGTTAAGTGATTAATCATTAATGACATTATTTCCCCTAATTCTTATAACAATCCAATGAGATAAACACAATTGATGTTCTCATTTTACAGATTAGAAAAATGAGGCACAGAAATGTAAAGTAATTTGTCCAATGTCACACAGCTAGTAAATGACAAGACTAGGATATGATCTGAGGGACTCTGCTACTAGATCCCACATTCTCCCCCCTTCCCCCCCACCACAATCTTATTCACCATGATATAGCACCTCACTACTCACCTACAGAGGTATCAAGACAGTACAGCCCATACACTTGTATGTAAACTTATAGCTTTTCCCACTTAAATTGAGGAAAACTAATTTAACGCTTTAGTCCTACCTTGTCTTCTTTTCTCTTTCCAGAGGATACTTCTCCCTTTTCAGTTTCCTCTTGTTATCTCTACTCCTTGTCTTCTGACAGGAACTTCTTTCGGCTTTCTGTCCCTGAACTTGAACCCCTGTATTGAACCTTCTTAATGACTCAATGTCTTGATGGTATCAATGTGTTTTATAAAAATTGATTACTGCTTCTTGTGTGTTTTTATGTGTTTTCTAAAATTAGTTCCTCTCATTGCCTTTTGTATTTCTTCTTGCTACCTAGCACCGTATAACTTTTCTTACAAATGA
Organism: Delphinapterus leucas; assembly: GCF_059928025.1. Taxonomy (NCBI): domain Eukaryota; kingdom Metazoa; phylum Chordata; class Mammalia; order Artiodactyla; family Monodontidae; genus Delphinapterus; species Delphinapterus leucas. The sequence goes on along the minus strand of NC_143150.1, from coordinate 46,427,065 downwards.
ACCCATGAGCATATTATCCATAATCTTTTCCAACTTCAGCCATGCAGATCCAGTGACAGTCTCTCACGGGACAGTGAAATAGGCACTTGTGCACTTAAGCACTTGTATTAGGTATCTAAATGAAAATGTTAGCACTCCATACTCTGAACCATTTCTCAGTTTGTATAGAGTGCTTAATCAATAAGATTCATATTGTGCCTGATTCTTCCCTTAGTGGTTGGTGAATACATTATTATAAAGCTATAGAGGGAATCTCTTGGTTGAATTACTTAAGGAGTTTAAAGTCAAAAGTTGAATCCATATGTTTGTACAACTGAATAACCCTCATCTGGGCAGGCAGCTAGAGATGATGAGCAAATGTCCTCCAATTTAAAATCTATATTTGTAAGCTTCATTTATGGAGCTGTTTCTAAGACCTGCTTCTAGGCATTGACTTCCCAGGACATATAAAAGCCATGCTTTTATATATACATAGTGGTTAGGGGCATGAGCTTTGGAAACAAATTTGAATTTTAATCCCAGTCCACCACTTATTGACTCTGACCTTGGACAAGTCACTTTACCTCTCTAGACCTCAGTTTTCTCATCTATACATGGAGATAGCATCTACCCCATAAGTTCACTATGAGCTTTAAATGGGATGTTATATGAAAAGAACGCATGCAATAGTAAGCAGCCAATAAATGGTAGTTTTCAGCCACCATATAGCCCGCCAATTCTTCAGAAGCATTCTATCTTAAAAATTCAGGAAAAGGGGCATAGATAGGGCAGAAAGCAAGTTCTACGCTATCATTAGCTCCAAGGACAATCTTAAGACTCTCCTAAGGTGAAGGGAGAAACTGAGGCCACTATGTTTGCTGTGTGGTCCAGTCCCATTCTGGTTGATGTCAGAACAGATAAGCACACATTTTTGGCATTTGTAATAAAAAGCAGGAGGAGGAAATTATAAGAGAGAGAGCACGCACAACAAATGCTCTTAATTTTCCTTGTAATGAAACAGAATGAAAATGGATCATTAAAATCTTTCATTGGGAAATCAAGTAGCTCTCATATTAACACATGAGAAACAATGATAACTTTGGCATGATTTTAGAATGAGAGTGTGAGTGGCAAAATACAAATGCCAAGGGGAAAATCAGTTGCTTTTTTTTCATTATTAATATTTTCCTTTTGTCTACTGAATTCTGGAGTTATTTAAATTCAATGTTTGTATATAATCTTGCCTGTGCTTGGCATTCTTCAATAAAAATGGTTCAGCAGAACAGAAACAAAATCTAGTAATTATGGCTGTAGCTACAATGTTTGTTAAGACTCTAAAGCAGACAATAGAAATGGTTGTTTAATCATTGAAATTCAAAGAACAAAAAACATCTCTCCATTAACCTTTTGTTGAACCTGGCCCGGTGAAAGAGAATTACAGCTGAATGAACCAATGCAGATGTGTGCCTCTTTTTAAAATATTTTTTAAAGGTGCAAAACAGATTGTCCAAAGCAAGTTTGTTGATGATGAGTTTTTTTCATTGGTAAATACTGCCTACCAGCCTCCAGTTGCCAACACACAAGACAGGTGAAAATATGATTGTAAGAGGTGTGATGACAGCTCCCTCACTATACTTTATTAATTCCAAGATACACTTGTGCAGGTGTTAAGTACTTTTTTGTGCCTTTTACTAAAAAATTTCAGAATATTTTGAGCAGGTACACCTAAGAGGTGATAAAGAAACATATCTGTGTTTTACTGCAATATAGTGCAATTGCAGTCTTATGCTGCCATGTATAGTGATCACTCATTATTTATTCAATCTTTCAGTGAATATTTACTGAAGGCCTACTGTGTGCTGGAGTATCAGCAGTGAACCTCAGTGATGTGATCCACAACTTCACAGAGTTTTCAGTCTAGTACACATGAACAGTAAGCAAATAAATATAGTAATTCCAAATTGAGAATAATGGTATGAAGAAAATATAGCAGGGTCCTATTTTTACCAAGTTCCTATGGGAGATGAAATGTTCCTAGAAAGGACTGAGTCCACTGGGGAAATTTTCCGGTTTGACCACTTCAAGCATGAATTGACCACCCTGAGGCTTGAAGATTAATGGCCCTGGTAATTTTAGCCCTGCTACGGTACCTGCTCATGGCATTTAATTTACCTAAGGAAAACCTACCAAAAGGAAAAAAAATGTGTTGACATGCTGGATAACATAAATGCCCCCATTTATTTCATGTGACACATGGCTTTGAGCTTTTTTTCCAGGATAGTTGCTGTTTAATTTCACAAAACATTCTCCTATTCCCGCATCATAGGAAAGCGTAAATAAAGGTACCACTCTGCCATCCCTCTATCGTTAATCATGTTCCCTCTTGTCTCCCCCAATCCCTCCTCTCTTTTCAAAATGGAAACACTCTAGAGTGTTTAAATCTTCTCCCTTCTAGATATTTCTCAGTTTGCCAATCATTTCTATTGCTGTACTTTGTTTTTAATATTTTCTCTTTCTTTTGAATGGATGCTGAACATGAAATAAAACATCCCGAGCTATTACCTCACCTTCTGCAGCACAGGAGTCTTTATTGCACTTCTGATGATATTCCACGAAACTGTTAGAGCGTAATCATTCATGTTATTAAACAGTCCCAGATCTGGCTATAACAGCACAAAGGAACAGAGGAAGTCTTGGGTAAGTAATGCATCTGTTTGGCTGCTATAAGGAGTGGAGTCACTGAAAAATCTTGCCCTCGTTGCACCTGTTTATATTGCCAAGAGCAGTCTTACTTTCAAAAGGACTGTTTATTGTTGTAGTGGTTTGTTTGATTCTTAGAGCATCAAAATGATCAAATTCTGACAAATCCATGATGTTATATAAAACCATGGTAATTTATCAAATTGGGGCACATTTCAGGGACTCACACAGGGTCACTGCCCCGATCAACCCTTGCTCTGATCTCCTCTGAACTCTGTCAAAACACAGGGACCATATTGTTTATTACCATCATTCCAGGAAGGTGCAGCTTTCCCTCATTCTCTACATTGCAACTGTCTCTCAAACGACCTTCTTTTTGGAGGAAGCTGCAATGACTTTTGAGGAGGGCTAGGGGAACTGTGACATAAGAAAGCAAAAGCGTGCTCCCCCACCGATTCTTGGGGTACAGAAAAGATTATACAGTCAAGGAGAAACCAAGAAATGTGGTTGTGAGTGCACACTCTTCCTTACCCCTTTTCAAAATGATCTGAAAAGTATAGCCAGAGTAATGCCTAATTTCCACATGGATGAGTTCTAAAATGATAACCTCTGTATTGTTTTTGTGGAGACTTTTTACATTTGATTGTTGTGGGCATTTAAAAAGGAATTTAAAACAAAGAAATACTCTTCAGAATGTGTCCGGCAACATATGTGGATCTTTCAGTGATGGGACAGGTACAAAAGGAAAGGTTTATTCAATGGGATTTCTAAACTGCAGAGCAATTTCTGGCATTTCAGCAAGGAAATGTTAAGTTCCAACTGTGTGCTCAGTAAGTTGGCCTTTTAATAATGTGCTCTTAAGACCCTTCCTTAATCTTTGTTCCTTCACCTACATAAGAAAGTGGGGGAAATCCCCAGCACCATTGCCCAGCAGTGTATCAAACTCGTATATAGTTGAGTGATATTGAAAAAAATTGAAATCATAATTCTTACATAAACCATCCATTGGGATTTATATATATCATGAAAATACAAAAGCCAAAGGTTCTACAACACTTCCTTAACAGTATCATTGGTTATAGAGAGAGCACTGTTTGCAATATACTGGTAAATGAGTCTATTTTCCTCTATATTGGTATTCCAAGCATCTGTCCTAGCAAGCAAGACAATTGGGCAGCAACTCTTTTTTTGTAATCAGATTTTGTTGAACGTGTCCTAAGAATCAGTAAAAGAAAGACGTTTCTCATTTCAATTCACATAATATTCATCAAAATCTTGAGTTGGTGATGTAAGGAAGCCCTGCACATGGATGTGGAAGAGGATCCTTTACAGGCTTTCCAGAAATGTGTGTGCTTTGATAAAAGTTTACTAGAAGGCCAACCTAAGAACACAAGAAGGAGGGAGGATCTGAATGGTCTTTTGAGAAGTTGCTCCTTTCAACCAAAAAGCCAAACTTGGTGAAAAAGAGTAATGGAGGGATGTATGCCTAGTTGAGTGGTCCACAACCTCTCAATGAACAGCAGCAGCAGGCTTTGCAGGAAACAGAAATCAGGGGGTTAACAACCTTGTCCAACCACACATGGATCTAAAATGTAAAACAGTTTCTGGCAAACTAAATAAGGCTTGAGGTTGCTCATGATGTCTCCAAAGAGGTGGCTTGGGCAAGCGTTTCCCCAAGCCACTCCAAATAAAATTAGAAAAGAATAAGAAGAAAATCTCATATTATTGGAACAAAAATGTCTTTGGAAGATTTTGCAATTTTGAAAATTGATATGTAACATATGATCTAATTAAAAAGAGTATACTGCTAAACACAGTTTTAAGACAAGTCTCCTAAACTCTCAACCAGTAGATAGTTTTCCCCTGAGCTCTTCCTGTAGAGAAATTTTGGAGTCACCACAGCAGTTGAGAGCTAAAGGATGGGGTGGGGTTACGGATAGGCTCTCAAAGGTTACTAGGGTTTGGTGAGCCTGGGCATAAAATTAGATGAATGACAGCCAGGAGAGAAGCTTAAACCAAAGTTTAAGCATGACCCTTGAGTTTGTCCCCTGATACCTCATCAACCTAGCTATCTTGAGGCTTCGATTTACTGTGGTAGAATGAAGAAAAAAGGTACTATTTCAATTTGGCCATTCATCCCTTGTTAGCGTCAACATTCAATGAATTTTTAATTGTCTAAAATATCAAGGTATTTTACATAAGATAATAAGAGAGAATGTACTTTAAAAGTTGAAGAGTGTTATACAAAGCTAAAGGTTTATCTTTACAACTTTAGCTATAGCTTTGCCATAAAGGTTTTAAGGGGTCCACAAAACTTCACTGCATGTTAGCATTGATGGTCAAAACAGACACTTGAGCACTTACTTCTCTAGGCAACCCCTGGTAAAATAAGGCCGGCTGTGCATCCAAAGCTTGGTAATCTACCACCCCCATCCCTACAGCAGTGTAAAATAACAGTGAGCTCCAAATATGGGCAAAGTGGGAGACCACCTCTGCAGAATGTTAATGTTTAATTATCAAACTTCCATTAGGCTAAAGAAGCTGTTCTAGGAAGATGCTATGCAGTTACACTGTTAGTGACTTTAGTGACAGTTGCATACTAAACTGGGACTCAAATGGGATTTTTAGTACAAAAGCCACCTTTGTGAGTAACAGTCCAGCTGGCCAAGAGTTACCCGTAAAGACTCATTTAGGATTTTATTTTTCCAATGTGTGCAATATATTCAATTCATGAGTATCCTTGTTGACATGAAACACACTGAGTTTAGATAGATTCATGAGTATCCTTGTTGACATGAAACACACTGAGTTTAGATTAATTAAAATTAATAATTCTCTTGCATTTAAATATTTTTTCCAAACAATTCTCCCCAAACTGATGTCATGAAGTTGACTGAAGTTGTACCAACTACTGAAAGCCAGTAGTAGAATGTTCCTATGGAATTGTTAGAGCTAGTGAACTCTAACTCAGAGATTCCTTATGTTCCTTAATATGGAGTCTTATCACCAGACATTTGAAGGCCAAACCTATGAACCATCAGTTAACATAATTTGACTTATCAAGCCAAATACAGTAGTGTTTAAGGGAAAGATTATATCTATCAAGTAACCAGGCTAAAATATATATATATATATATATATATATATATATATATATATATATATATATATATATATTTAGCAAACTTATCCTGAGATAAAATTCAAGTGCAATAAGTTTGGGGGGAGCTGCTTTCAGGAAACACTCATAGTAGAATGGGTAAACGAGACAGGGAAGGAGAAGAAACCAGTAAAAGGTGGCAACAGATGCTCAGTCTTGGTGTGGAACTCTGGAGAAAATTTTCCCTACTGGGAGACAATGAAGCAGGAATATTTATCCATGAAATTCCCATCAGACATTGGTTAAGGACTGCTTCTATGGCCACTAATCCTCTGGCACTTCACACTTGCCCTGCATACAGAACAAGTGCTCCCACAAGCAAAAAAAGAAAAGCCTCAACAGAGAGTCAAAAGTGTTAGCAGTAAGCAGCCTCCAGTGTGTAGAAGTGAGTGTCACGAAACATGGGTGAAGTACCACCATCATCTGTTACACCCTTACTTACTAACCAGAGTGTTGTCCATTGAGCAGCAATATCAGAATACCCTGGGATCTTGTTAGAAATGCAGAATCTCTGGCTCCACCTCATATTAATTTGAGAAGAGGGCTTCCCTGGTGGCGCAGTGGTTGAGAGTCCGCCTGCCGATGCAGGGGACATGGGTTCGTGCCCCGGTCTGGGAAGATCCCACATGCCGCGGAGCGGCTGGGCCCGTGAGCCATGGCCGCTGAGCCTGCGCGTCCGGAGCCTGTGCTCTGCAAAGGGAGAGGCCACAACAGTGAGAGGCCCACATACCACAAAGAAAAAAAAAATTTGAGAAGAGCTATGGTACAACATATGAGAGACAGAGAGCAAGAGAGAGAGAGCGAGAGCGAGAGCGAGAGCGAGAGCGAGAGAGAGAGAGAGAGAGAGAGAGAGAGAGGAAAAGAGAGAAGATAGATCAAACCTCTCAAAATAGAATCAAGTATGTCAAGGTGCTATTTTTAGCTGAAACAAACAAGTGTCATATGGAATTCTAACAAAAGTCAGTTATCCACTAACATGCTTTGTCAGAGCCAACAAATCTGCAGTTTCATAGACAAACATCAACAAGACAATAAAGTGCTCTCCCAACCCAGACACTTGTAAGACAAGATTCTTGTGGCCTTAATACCTGAAGGGTGTAAGGCCATGACATAAAGGCTGCCTAGAGGTTTAGCACCTTGAGAATCTCCAAGCAGAAAACCAATCAAGACATTATAGTAGGTGCTTCTCAATACACTACTGTTTCCATGGTGATGGTTATTCTGATCCAAATCTGATCCATTTTCTCATTAAAGATACTAGAAAATGCATCATAATGAGAAAATGTTGACTGGACTATAAAATCAGAAGTAACGATGGACATTGTTAAGCTCTTTAAACCCCTAAAACAATCCCTCAAAGGACCATGCTACAGGCCATCCAGAAATAATTGCCAATGCTAGATCTTCCACATACATATAAGAAAGGTGGGGGTGGGAGAGAAAGCCCTTCTCACCCATAGAAAGTTAACATAATCTAAGAGAGATTGAGTGCTGGAAATTCATATCTGGAAAGCATACTGAGTTAACAAGGCCAAGATCACAAAGTAAGAAGCTTCAGATGGAGAAAATCTGTTACACAGGCAACCAGCCACCGATATGAGAATTTTATTATCATGTTCACAAGAAAGACACCCTACTGAAATCTGAATCATAACTTCAATTACAAATTTCAGCATACTTTAGTTGCATTATAATGTACTATAACCTCTATGAGGAATCTATAAAATTATTATAAACATGACATCTAACATGTATCAACTATATACATGCCACACATATGCACTTATATATTTTCACCCATATAATTCTCAACCCTATGAGGTGAGGAACTATAATTAATTCCCATTTTACAGATGAGGAAACTGTGACTAAGGGATGATAGGTAACTCGCACAAAATCACACAACTAGAGAGTTGCAGAATTGGGGTTTGAACATAGACCTATGGTGACAACAGAACCTACACTCTGATCCCCAAGGCTCTTCTATATCATTATGAGATACTCTATTCTTTATTATCAAGCCAGACATATTCAAAAAACAGCCCGTCAGAAGTCAAAACAGGATTAAAAATCACTGGACTACCATCTAAGTAGAGGATTTTCTTTTCTGCTCATTAAGTTTATTTTTTAACCTTGAAAGCAGATTATGTCTCTTTAGTGCACCCCCAACTTTGGATACACAAAATATTATTTATATCAAAGCTAATCTTATAAAGTGTAGGAGGCTGGTCAGTGCTTCCTATTAGAGGCTGATGATTCCCTTAAGGCTCATGTCATTTGAAATCTGGCCTTGTGTTTTGTTGAAAAAAATCTAGATTTTCATAGTAATCCAAGGGAAAATATCGAAGACATGAAGAGAGCATAAATCTTTCTGAGTTATTAGGTTTGGTGTCTTATTCAGGTCTTCGGTTAAACTGCAGGAAGAAAGAAAGAAAGAAATGCAGAGAGGAAACATAAGTGCCCTGAAGGGAGAGCAGTGGTGCAATCAAGATCACATCATGGAGAAGGTGTCAAGATATGACAACACGAAGGAAACTACCAATGTAAAAACAGACATTTGGAAGCGTTTTAAAGACTTCTAGATAGAGGGACATTAGCAGGAGAATGCAGGTTAAAAAAATGCTTTATCTTTTGCTTCACAAACTTGCTGACTCATAACCTAGTAAAGCAAGTACAATCTTTTTGCAACAAAGAGAACCAGAAAAAGTATGGAAAAGAGCCAGCTAAACACTATAAGAAAGAGAGTGGGAGTGGGGAGAGGGGAAAGAAAGAGAGCAAAGGGAGAAAGAGGAATCAAAAATAAGAAAAGATGGATATAAAAGAGAACACTTTCAATTTTTTTGTGTTTTTTGTTTTTATGCCATTGCTTGTACATCTTTTTAAAAATATATTTATTGGAATATAATTTCTTTGCAATGTTGTATTAGTTTCTGCTATACAACAAAGTGAATCAGCTATATGTATACATATATCACCATATGCTCTCCCTCTTGAGCCTCCCTCCCACCCTCCCTATCCCACCCCTCTAGATCATCACAAAGCATCGAGCTGATCTCCCTGTGCTATGCAGCAGCTTGCCACTAACCACCCATTTTACATTTGGTAGTGTATATATGTCAGTGCTACTCTCTCACTATTCCCAGCTTCCCCTTACCACCCTGTGTCCTCAAGCCCGCTCTCTACATCTGTGTCGTTGTTGCTGCTCTGCCACTAGGTACATCAGTACTGTTTTTTTAGATTCCATATTTGTGTGTTAGCATCTGTTATATGTTTTTCTCTTTCTGACTTATTTCACTCGGTATGACAGACTCTACGTCTATCCACCTCATTACAAACAACTCAGTTTCATTCCTTTTTATGGCTGAGTAATATTCCACTGTATATATGTGCCACATTTTCTTTATCCATTCATGTGTCGATGGACATTTGGTTGCTTCAATGTCCTGGCTATTGTAAATAGTGCTGCAATGAGCATTGTGATACATGTACCTTTTTGAATTATGGTTTTCTCACGGTACATGCCCAGTAGCAGGATTGCTGGGTCATATGGTAATTCTATTTTTAGTTTTTTAAGGAACCTCCATACTGTTCTCCATAGTGGCCTATCAATTTACATTCCCACCAATAGTGCAGGAGGGTTGCATTTTCTCCACACCAACTCCAGCATTTATTGTTTGTAGATTCTTTGATGATGGACATTATGACGAGTGTGAGGTGATACCTTGTTGTGGTTTTGATTTGCATTTCTCTAATGATTAGTGATGTTGAGCAACTTTTCATGTGTTTCTTGGCAAACTGTATGTCTACTTTGGAGAAATGTCTATTTAGGTTTTCTGACCATTTTTGGATTAGATTGTTTGTTTTTTTGATATTTAGCTTCATGAGCTGCCTGTATATTTGGAGCTTAATCCTTTGTCAGTTGCTTCATTTGCAAACACTTTCTCCCATTTTGAGGGTTGTCTTTTCATCTTGTTTATGTTTTCCTTTGCTAAGCAAAAGCTTTTAAGTTTCATTAGGTCCTATTTGTTTATTTTTTATTTTATTTCCATTACTCTAGGAGGTGGATCAAAAAGGATCGTGCTGTGATTTATGTCATACAGTGATCTGTCTATGTTTTCCTCTAAGAGCTTTATAGTGTCTGGCCTTACATTTAGGTCTTTAAGCCATTTTGAGTTTACTTTTGTGTATGGTGTTAGGAAGTGTTCTAATTTCATTCTTTTACATGTAGCTGTCCAGTTTTCCCAGCACCACTTATTGGAGAGGCTGTCTTTTCTCCATTGTATATTCTTGCCTCCTTTATCAAAATTAAGGTGTCCATATGTGTGTGGGTTTACCTCTGGGCTTTCTATCCTGTTCCATTGATCTATATTTCTGTTTTTGTGCCAGTACAATACTGTCTTGATTACTGTAGCTTTGTAGTATAATCTGAAGCCAGGGAGCCTGATTCTTCCAGCTCTGTTTTTTATTCTCAAGATTGCTTTGGCTATTTGGGGTCCTTTGTGTTTCCATACAAACTGTAAAATTTTATGTTCTCATTCTATGAAAAATGCCCTTGGTAGTTTGATAGGGATTGCATTGAACCTGTAGATTGCTTTCGGTAGCATAGTCATTTTCAGAATGTTGATTCTTCCAATCCAAGAACATGGTACATCTCTCCATCTGTTTGTATCATCTTTGATTTCTTTAATCAGTTTCTTATAGTTTTCTGCATATACGTCTTTCGCCTTCTTAGGTAGGTTTATTCCTAGGTATTTTATTCTTTTTTTTTTGCAATGGTAAATGGGAGTGTTTCCTTAATTTCTCTTTCTGACATTCTGTTGTTGGTGAATAGGAATGCAAGAGATTTCTGTGCATTATTTTTGTATCCTGCTACTTTACCAAATTCATTGATTAGCTCTAGTAGTTTACTGGTGGCATCTTTAGCATTTTCTATGTGTAGTATCAAACAGTGACAGTTTTACTTTTTCTTTTGCAATTTGGATTCCTTTTATTTCTTTTTCTTCTCTGATTGCCATTGATAAAACTTCCAAAACTATGTTGAATAAGAGTGGTGAGAGTGGGCACCCTTGTCTTGTTCTTGATCTTAGAGGAGATGCATTCAGTTTTTCACAATTGAGAATGATGTTGGCTGTGGGTTTTTCATATATGGCTTTTATTATCTTGAGATAGGTTACCTCTAGGCCCACTTTCTGAAGAGTTTTTATCATAAATTGGTGTTGAATTTTGTCAAAAGCTTTTTCTGCATCTATTGAGGTTATCATATGGTTTCTATACTTCAGTTTGTTAATACGGTGTATCACACTGATTGATCTGCATATATTGAAGCATCCTTGCATTCCTGGGATAAACCCCACTTGATCATGGTGTATGATCCTTTTAATGTGTTGTTGGATTCTGTTTGCTAGTATTTTGTTGAGGATTTTTGCATCTATGTTCATCAGTGATATGGGCCTGTAATTTTTTTGTGATGTCTTTTCCTGGTTTTGGTATCAGGGTGATGGTGGCCTCTTAGAAGTAGTTTGGGTGTGTTCCTCCCTCTGCTGTATTTTGGAAGACTTTGAGAAGGATAGGTATTGCCTCTTCTCTGAATTTTTGATAGAATTTGCCTGTGAAGCCATGTGGCCCTGGTCTTTTGTTTGTTGGAATATTTTTTTTCTTTTATTTATTTATTATTATTATTTTGGCTGCATTGGGTCTTCATTGTGGTGTGTGGGCTTCTCATTGTGGTGGTTTCTCTTGCTGTGGAGCACAAGCAAGCGGGCTTCAGTAGTTGTGGGTCATGGGCTTAGTTGTTCCACAGCACGTGGGATCTTCCCAGACCAGGACTCGAACCCATGTCCCCTACATTGACGGGCAGATTCTTTACCACTGTGCCACCAGGGAAGTCCTGTTGGAAGAATTTTAATCACACTTTCAATTTCATTGCTTGTGATTGATGTGCTCATATGTTCTATTTCTTCCTGGTTCAGTCTTGGAAGGTTTTACTTTTCTAAGAATTTGTCCATTTCTTCCAGGTTGTCCATTTTATTGGCATATGGCTGCTTGTAGTAGTCTCTCAAGATCCTTTGTGTTTCTGCAGTGTCAGCTGTTACTTTTCCTTTTTCATTTCTAATTCTGTTGATTTGATTCTTCTCCCATTTTTTCCTGATGAGTCTGGCTAATGTTTATCAATTTTGTTTATTTTCTCAAAGAACCAGCTCTTAGTTTTATTGATTTTTGCTATAGTTTCCTTCATTTCTTTTTCATTTATTTCTGATCTGACCTTTATTATTTCTTGGAGTTTTTTTTCTTCTTCTTTCTCTAATTGCTTTATATATAAAGTTAGGTTGTTATTTGAGATGTTTCTTGTTTCTTGAGGTAGGATTGTATTGCTATAAACTTCCCTTTTAGAACTGCTTTTGCTGCATCCCATAGGTTTTGGGTCGTCATGTTTTCATTGTCATTTGTTTTTAGGTATTTTGATTTCCTCTTTTATTTCTTCAGTGACCTCTTGGTTGTTTAGTAGCATATTGTTTACTCTTCATGTGTTTGTATTTTTTACATGTTGTTTTCCTGTAATTGATATCTAGTCTCATAGCATTGTGGTCAGAAAAGATGTATGATACAATTTCAATTTTCTTAAGTTTACCAAGGCTTGACAGATCATATCACCCAAGATGTGATCTGTCCTGGAGAATGTTCCATGTGTTTTCTGTTGAAAACACAGAAGAATGTGTATTCTGTTATTTTTGGATGGAATGTCCTATAAATATCAATTAAGTCCATCTGGTCTAATGTGTCATTTAAAGTTTGTGTTTCCTTATTCATTTTCATTTTGGATGATCTGTCCATTGGTGAAAGTGTAGTGTTACAGTTGCCCACTATTATTGTGTTACTGTCGATTTCCCCTTTCATGGCTGTTAGCATTTGCCTCATGTATTGAGTTGTTCCTATGTTGTGTGCATATATATTTATAATTGTTATATCTTCTTCTTGGATTGATCCCTTGATCATTATATAGTGGCCTTCCTTGTCTCTTGTAACAGTGTTTATTTTAAAGTATTTTTTGTCTGATATGAGTATTGCTACTCCAGCTTTCTTTTGAGTTCCAGTTTCATGGAATATCTTTTTCCATTCCCTCACTTTCAGTCTGTGTGTGTCCTAGGTCTGAAGTGGTTCACTTGTAGACAGCATATATACAGGTCTCATTTTTGTATACATTCAGCCAGTCTGTGTCTTTTGGCTGCGGCATTTAATCTGTTTACATTTAAGTTAATTATCGATATGTATGTTCCTATTGCCATTTTCTTAATTGTTTTGGGTTTGTTTTTGTAAGTCTTTTCCTACTCTTGTGTTTCCTGCCTAGAGAAGTTTTTTTATCATTTGTTGTAAAGCTGGTTGGGTGATGCTGAATTCTCTTAATGTTTCCTTGTTTGTAAAGCTTTTGATTTCTCTGTCGAATCTGAATAAGATCCTTGCTGGGTAGAGTATTCTTAGTTGTAGGTTCTTCCCTTTCATCACTTTAAATATATTTTGTTACTCCCTTCTGGCCTGTAGAGTTTCTGCTGAAAGATCAGCTGTTAACCTTATGGGGATTCCCTTGTAAGTTATTTGTTGCTTTTCCCTTGCTGCTTTTAATATTTTTTCCTTGTGTTTCATTTTTGTTAGTTTGATTAATATGTGTCTTGGCGTCTTTCTCCTTGGGTTTATCCTGTATGGGACTGTCTGTGCTTCCTGGACTTCGACTATTTCCTTTCCCATGCTGGGGAAGTTTTTTGCTATAATGTCTTCAAATATTTCCTCAGAACCTGTCCTTTTTTCTTCTTCTGGGATGCCTATAATTAGAATGTTGGTGTATTTAATGTTGTCCCAGAGGCCTCTGAGACTGTCCTCCATTCTTTTCATTCTTTTTTCTTTTCTGCTCTGCAGCAGTTATTTCCATCATTCTATCTTCCAGCTCACTTATCCCTTCTTCTGCCTCAGTTTTTCTGTCATTGGTTCCTTCTAGAGTATTTTTAATTTCAGTTATTGTGTTGTTCATTACTCTTTGTGTGCTCGTTGCCTCTTTTAGGTTCCTGTTAAACGTTTCTTGTATTTTCTCAATTCTATTTCCGAGATTTTGGATGATCTTTACTATCATTTCTCTGAATTATTTTTCAAGTAGTTTGCCTATTTCCTCTTCATTTATTTGGTCTTGTAAGTTTTTATCTTGCTCCTTTGCCTGAAAGATGTTTCTCTGTCTTCTCATTTTGTCTAATTTACAGTATTTGAGTTCTCCTTTCCCTAGGCTGCCGGGTTGTAGCTCCTCTTGCTTCTGTTCTCTGCCCCTGGTGGTGAGGTTGGTCCAGTGGCTTGCATAGGCTTCCTGGTGGGAGGGACTGGTGCCTGTGCTCTGGTGGGTAGAGCTGATTCTTTTCCCTCTGATGAGCAGGGCCCCGTCAGTTGGTGTGTTTTGGGGTGTCTATGAGCTTAGTATGACTTTAGGTAGACTGTATGCTGATTGGTGGGTTTGTGTTCCTGTCTTGTTTGTTGTTTGGTGTGAGGCATCCAACACTGGGAGCTGCTGGCAGTTGGTGGAGCTGGGTTTTGGATTCTGATAGAGACCTCTCTGAGAGTGGTCAGTGATTAATCTTCCCTGGGGCCAGGAATTCTCTAATGGTCCTGTGTCCTGGACTCAGTGCACCCAGTGCAGAGCCTCAGGCCTGACTTCTGGTCAAGAGACCAAGACCCAGCAAGTCACTTATCCCAGGAGTAAAGGGGATTAAAAAAAAGAATAACATAACCCCAGACAAGTGGTAAAAACTAAAGACAAACAAACAGAAACAAGGAAACATGCACACACACAAAAGAAACAAAAACAGGACAAAATAAATCAAAAAGCAAGAGAACAACTAGACAAACAAAAGAACCCAAGAGCAAAATCAAACGGTTAAAAAGAAAGCTGACAAAAACACAAAACCAAAAAAACAAAACCAAAGCAGAGTGCCAACTGAAGAATGAAGCAAAGAAACAAAACAAACCAACAAAAATGATAAAAAAAATTTTAAAAGGAGAAAGAAGACAGAACTACAGAAAAGCAATGTAGAAATAGAAATATTAAAAAAATAAAATAGAAAATATGTTAAAGAGATAAAAAGACAAACAAAACCTGAGAAATGGTAAAAACAAAATCAAACAGACAAAAACAGAAACAAGGTAACACACACACATGTAAAAGAAACAAAAACAGAGCCAAATTTTAAAAAAGCAAGAGAACAACCAGACACATAGAAGAACTCAAAAATGAAATCAAACAATTAGGATTAAAACTAACAAAAACACATAACCTAAAAACAAAATGAAAGCAGTGTGCCAACTGAAGAATAAAACAAGGAAACAGAACAAACTGATAAAAATGATTTTTAAAATAATAATAAAATAAATCAAAATAAAAGGGGAAAAATACAGGACAACATAAAAGCAAAGTAGAAATGGAAATATAAAAATAAATAAAGATATATTAAAGGAAAAGAAGAAGAAAAAAATAAGGGAAAAGAACACAGAAAAACAGAAAAGCAAAGTAAAAATAGAAATACATAAAAAGATTTTTTTAAAATATGTTATAAAACAGAGATCCCAAAAGACTAAACTTAAAAAAATACTAATACTACAACAAAAAAATGAAAAAAAAAGAGAGAAAGAAAAAGAAACCAAAAAAAAAAAAAAAAGCCAGAGCCAACAACAGAATGAATCAAAATATCATAAAATTAATGGTAATAATTATGTTTCCCTGGGGTCTCAGCTGTAAGTGTCCTTGCACATGCCATGAGCCACAGCCCACCACCACCTCCCCAAGAGGCTAACCTCTGCCTCTGGCCTGGTTTCTGGACCTGCTGTGGGCCCTGTGGAGACCACTCAGTCTCTGATCTGGCCCAATTCCTGTGTGTGCTTGCCCCCAAAGTCCACAGCTGCCAGAGCTAGACCATTTTCATTCATGGAAACATTCATTGTCTACTCAGATATTACATAGACACAGGGTCTACCTAGCTGAATGTGGGGATTTAATCTGCATCTTGTACAGCAAATGGAAAGACTTTCAATCTTCTTCCTTAGTCACCCCATCCCTGGGGTTCAGCTTTGGTTTTATCCCCACCTCTGTGTGTGGTCCACCCACAGGAGTCTGGTCCTGAGGCTGCCTTGGAGCTCTTGGGTCTGCCCCTCTGAGAAACAGGCGCAGAGGTGGTATGACTGCTTGGATCATGGGGGCCCCAGTGGTGCCAAATGTGCAGGGAAGCCAACGGCCATGGGCACAAGATATATGGCTCTAGTGAGGGACTTTTCTGGCTCCTGGTGTACTGCACACAAGGGCAACATCTTTTATTTCCCTTCAGCTGATGCATGAGGGCCAGCTCTGAGGGGGCTTTTTTTTATTGCTTGGCAGCCAACACACGAAAGCCAGCCCTGAGGGTGCTTCTTTTGTTGTCATAGGCAGGCACCAGCATGTGGGGAGAGAGAGGTTACAGTAGTGGCTCCTCTGCCTGCGTGTGACTCAGCAGTAGTACCCTGCTTCCATGGCAGTCCTGTCTTCATCCATAAGCATTCCCTACTGCGGATTTCCTCCCTCCCGTCCCCTCAGTCTCTCTCCCCACAGCCAACAGCAGTTCTCGCTCCAGGCCTGTTCTCCAATCCCCACCCTCCAGCTCCCAGCCGCCTTGCACACCTGTGAACACACGTCCCATTCTGGGGCACATAGGGCCGAGGTATGGACCATCTGTGTATTTCTCACTCTGTGCCGTCTGCCAGAGATAGGCTGCTTCACCCTCTTCTGACAGTTTCAAATGCTTCCCGTCTCTCCCAATTGATTTCCCCATCAGAGAGGGGGTTTCCCCGAATTTGGGAATCTCTCCTTTGCTTCAGCTCTCCCACCCCTGGGTGCAGATCCCATCCCACTTCCTCTCCTCTTCCTTCTCCCTTCTTTTTTCCTTCCTACCCAATTATGCAGGGATCTTTATAGTCCTTTCTATTGTCCAAGGTCTTCTGCTAGTTTTCAGCTGGTGTTCTGTGAGAATTGTTGCATCTATAGATGTCTTCCTGATGCATCCATGGAGAGAGATGAACTCCACATCCACCTACTCCTCTGCCATCTTGAATCTCCATGTTCAATTTTATAGCTTGTAATACAGTTGTCCAAAAACCTAGCAATGTGTGGTTGAGTAGAACATCAATTTATCAAAGTAAATATTTTCTTTACAATTATCATATTTAAAGTGTTTTGTATTTTTTTTAAATCAAGGAGACTAAATTGAGGAGAAGAGTGTTTAAAGGTGTTGCAGAAGAGTGAAACTCCCTAGAGACCTGATGAAATGGGGATATGTGTGGGGCTGGGTACGGAGCTTAGCACAGAGTAAAGACAGATAAAACAAAACAGTCAGTAGCTCTCTCTGAAGGGTCAAAAGGCACAGAAAGCAATACTATAGAAACTTGACCTAGAAGTACAGGTTGATTCAAACTGGTATTTAATGGGCAGATTCAGCATACAGCACTAAATATTGCCTGTATTTGTTTTGATGATGATAAAGGGCCCAAGCTACCAATGCAAATCTAAACCCACTAAGCCTTGAGATCACAGCAGGACCAATTGTAAGAAGTAAACACACTGAATCAGCCCATCAGCCTCTGAGGCTCCTACCACACCTAAACATTTCATGATGACTCTGCCCTCCCTAAAGGGAACTTTGTAACAAGGGCTCTGGCTCATCAAATATGAACCAAGGTAACTCAGCAGACACCTCTGAGTAAAAACAGCACAAGATCCTCCAGTGCTGGTCTCCATCTGGCACATTTATCACCTTCTTGAAAGGCAAGTATACTGGGAAGTGTATTATTATACCTGAATGCATCTCTGAGACCAAATTTCAGAGGTACCAACATCTGAAAGATTTTCCCTAGTGCTCCCTCAATCTACCTGAGAAGAAAGAGGCAGCAATGTGCAAGTAACTTTCCAATAAAGAAAATTTAGGGTAAACATGCTATTAATAATGATATGGGGCTGATGTAAGAACAGATGGGGTGCGGGTGTTCAAGGAAGCATCCATGTGAAAGTGTGAAACTGCAGAGAGGTGTGAAGAGGCACCTCATCTCCCTCGATCTGAGTACTCCTGTGGGCATCTGTCACAGTCTCACCCGAGAATACACTGAGGAAACTAGGGAGTAAAATCCTCAGAGGGCACCTGAGGGAGTCCTGCTGCTTTACTAGAGAAAAAAATAGAGAACCAACTCAGGAACAATCCCAAAAACACCGAGGGAATTGACTTGGAGAGAGTAGAAAGAGAATCCAATTAAGAGGTGATTTAATGGAATTTGTTGGCTCCCTTCAACTCCAAAGTTTTCCAAAATATTAAGGGCTTCAGATGCATCTGCCAAATAGAACTACATAGTGCCTGAGTGCAGGCAAAGCCTGAATTCTAGCAATTTATATCAATAGAAAACATTACTGAGGAGCAGCCATGTTCTCATCCAGCCAAGCAACGTAAATATCACCACTGCATGACAGCACTTGCTCTATGGATGAACTCTACAGAAAACAAAATCCCCCATCTCAGAGCAAGCTTAGAGTCTTTTTAAAAATATATATCCACTCACAACAACTTTGAGTCAGAGTCATTTGCCTGCAAATTAGATGATTATGTATTTTAGATAGTTCGTTTGTCTGATCTAAAGGACAACAGATGAAAGACAAGAAAAAAGAGAAAGAAAGGAATATGAGAAACAGACCAAAACAATGCCCCCTCTTAGAAAAGAAGAAAATAACCTTTAAGTATAGCTGGCTACAGAGAAACCTCTAGAATAGACAGTCCATTCCAGCATTCTCTACACACTTCTCAGCATCACAACTATACAGCTTTGTTAATTGTCCAAGACACGATTTTTCCAATAGCTTGATCCTGCCAGTGCCCAAATCCACAGCTTGATGTAAAATCCATAGTGAGTTCTGGAAATGGAAAATTTTTCCTTGACAGCATAGGGAAATGTTAATAAATTCAACAAAGGAAGGAACATGATACTTTTGAAGGTGTTAAATAGACAGATACAAGAGAGATAACACTATTTTATGTACATCAAATATAAATGCTTATCATCCAAGCATCTAAATTCACAGTATCCTTGGCTATAAATAAATAAAAAGTAAATACAAATAGTAAGTCAGTTTTGTTCTAATGATCAAAATCACTGATGATGCAAACATCTCAAAGTGCTGAAGTAGAAGTAATGGAAAAAGGCCCAGGTAACAGCCCTATAGAGTTGACCAGTGGCTGCCCTTAGCAAAGAAACAAGGTTATTCAAGTTATCATTTATCACTTCTGTGCAGCCTGGATTCCTGGAAATTCTCTTGGGAGTTTTAAGGGGCCTGTACATCATCAGCCAATTAGCAAGTGATAGCCAATTAAAGGGAGTTTAGTCAATAACTTTGCTTTAAATCTGACCACAAAACTCTTGTCTACTCCCTCCTTTGTAAATGGGAATGATTGAACTCCCTTATCCCACAGGACCAGAATGAGGAACCATTAAAAAACATTCTACTCTTACATTCTACATCAATAGTTGCAAGGATAATGATTGCATTGGTTTATAGTGTGAACATTGAACCTAGTGTTTTCCAAGTAGGCTCTCACAAACCACCAAATCTTTTCCCTACCTCACTCTCGCTTAATTTAGAAGTTTCTGTTCTGGGCATTAGAGTAGCCAAAATATTTTAACAATTAATTACCCTAACCTCACAGTGCTGCCTTCCACTCTCTTATAGAAGACACTTCTCTCTCAGGGATCAGGATATATGTTTTTCTCTCTCTCTTCATCACTGTCTTCTCTTACCCCCTACACCACCCACCCACATTCTCCACGGTCTTTGGTACCACACTCTCAGTGGGTCTTTCTACCTCAACTCTAGCCATTAACCTATGTGTCTTAATCACACTGCAAGCCCAACACTGCTGCCCACAGTTCTTTGACCT
The DNA here is from genome assembly GCF_059928025.1 of Delphinapterus leucas. Taxonomy (NCBI): domain Eukaryota; kingdom Metazoa; phylum Chordata; class Mammalia; order Artiodactyla; family Monodontidae; genus Delphinapterus; species Delphinapterus leucas. Next base: position 46,407,256 of record NC_143150.1, on the reverse strand, counting down.
CTTTTACTACAAGGACTTTCTCCTGCATCCCATTTCAGAAACATACTCCCAGGGTGACATGCTGGACTTCATCTGTCACCAGAACTGCTCCACTTCAGAACACTTAAATGCCAATAGCTCTTTCTTTGAATACTACCTTTTATTTGATAAACTCACTCCATGACTCCCACTCCTCCTGTTCTTCATTTTCACTGAGTTCCCCAGTCCTGTGAGACTTCTATTTTCATCAGCTTATTGGTCCATTTTGGTTTCACTTTCTTCCCGCCCCAGCCTCAAGTTGTGATTCAATCTTTAAACACTCTTTTGCCAATACCTTTAAATCCATTGCCCCCATAGGGAATTCTACAAAAATTGTCCTGCAAATCTTTACCCTTTAATCAATCCAATCACCTATGTTCTCTATTCCTACATTTGGGCCACTGACCATAACCAGATTTTTAAAAATCAAACAAATGTTCTTGGTGCTCTGAAATATCAGTCTCCAAACTAAGTTAGGTCATAATAAATACCCCCCACAGGTACCCAACAATCCTTCCAAGTGTCTCTGGTCTACAATCCACTCTACTTTTCCCCCTCCTAATTAACCCTTCACCCTGTTACAATCTGACTTTGTCCCCAGAAACAGCTTTTGTCTGTTTCGCTCATCATACTTAAAGAACCAAGGTTTCTTTGTCCCTCAGAGTATAACATAGTAATATCAGTGGGCATCACCGCCATTTTACTGAGTAGTGTATGGAGACCAAGAGAAGAGAGATGACTTTAGCAGAGTATGTGAACCTTCCATGAGCTTCAGCACACATATCAAGGATTCAGAACAACACATTAAAGTAAAGATGGCAAAGTGATGAGAACAAAACACTGAAAAGGGCCTTACACTTCTTAGTTTGTGCTTCAAAAACCTAGTGGGAGTAACCAGACCCTGGATAAAAGAATACAAACGTGGCATGGGTACTGAACCCTAATGAATCAGGGATATATAGGTCTTATCTACTTGGAAATCAATTTTTCTTCGCTTACTCATGTTACCAAGATCCCAGGAAGGTAACATGACCTTCAGGCTTCCCTTGATTATTTTGTTACAATAGAATTATCTCACTCCATCCATTCACTGATCAAGAATCATGGGAAAGTATCCTGGAATAGCTTACGTGAAAGTTCACTTGCCTTCTGCCGAGTCAGTGTAGAGCACTCTGAAGTTACAGCAGCACCTATTCCATATGTAATTGATAACAACACCCATAGTCAGGAAATCATACCTGGGAGTGGCATGGCATAAGTTTTCTCTTTAAATCTATGTCAAACCAGCTCCTAACTGCATCTCAGAGGTACAGGGAGGCACTTTGTTTGCAAAGCTAGCTCAGAACTTTCCTCTTTGGGAAATTTTTCATTCAAAGTCTCATTGCTTCAGCTCAGCACACCATCCATTTAACAGTCAAAGGGCACAGGTACACTTTCTTTACACAGGGTAGATTAAGTCCATTGATAAGCTCTTGAGCCAATGAATTTCCCCGTAGGTTGCCACAGAGACATTGAGCTCAAGTCTGTGTAATTGTGAGACGTAGAGACAATTCTCTACTGAAACACTGGGGTTCAGTGCAAAGTGCACGCTGGCGCAGGTGCTGATGTGAGACTTGAAGGACTGGACGGAGCCTAAGTGAAATTTCTACACAGGAAAATGTTTCTCTAAAACTGTGAGTCATCCAAAGTTGGGAAAGTTTCAGAGGAAGCCCAGAGGGCGAGGAATAAAGAATAACAGAGTTTATTAGGAGGGCTATTACCAATGGAAGCTTCAGGCAGGCAGGAACCCCAGTTAAACAGACTCCCAGACATAAATCACTGGTGATTACCAGCTACATAGGCAAACTGGCAGGCTTTAAAAAAGACATGGTTGGCTTCCCAAGTCACACCACTCAGGAATGGAGGAAAATGAGGAGGCACAGTAGCAGCTGAGACAGCCAAACTACTAAAGCAATGGCCCCCAGGAGACTCAGCTATGCAGAGCGGGAAACAAGCGACAGTTCAATTGTTCTCCAGTGGGGGTTTGTGCCTCACGAGGTAATGGACTTATAATTGTACATATTTTTATAAATTTTCAATTAAGCAATTAGATTCTTTTCTCCCTAATTTGGTGCTCTCAGTGCTAGCTTCTCCTCTGGAAATTCCTCTGCCCTATGATCATCTGCAGGGGTCATGCTCATAGGAGCTACCTGGAGGCAGACGGGGCTGCAGTAAACTCAAGTTTAGAATTCCAGGCATACGCTTCTAGGTGATTACTTTCAGATTAATTTACATCTTTCCTCCGGCTGATTCCTCTTGGGAAGGTGAGGGTTGCCTCCTGCCCTCAGGGCCTTCCTTGTGACTCAGCTGTAGGAGAGGCTCCTTTGAGAGGGTCTGCATTTGCTTTTATGTCACTAATGGCAGGATTGGATTTCCTCATGCTCTAAGAGTCTTCTGGAAAGAAAGATGTTTGGTCCTCCCTCCTCCTCCCCTCAATACACACTATCCTCCCTTCTTAATCCAAGCTTCCTACACAGATTCTCTTTCTCATTATCCTTTTCTAACCTCAAGTCCCACATCCTCAATGAAGCCTTCAGCTCACTTACACTTCTCCCTCTCTTGAGCAGTTATGGCACTTAGAGAAGTATTGTGGCACACAGAGAAAAAAATTAAGCAAAGTTTTGGGGTTACACAAGCTTGGATATGAATTCCAGCTCCAGAATTTACTACAAGGTAACTTTGAAAAAGTTATTTCATCTCTCCAAGGCTCAGCTCCCTCATCTGTATAGTGAATATCACCATAGTCTCTATTTCATATTTATAAGAATTAAATAATAAAAATAATAACCATCACTTATATTTGACTTAAAATGTGCCAGACTCTTTTTTAACTATGTTGCATATATTAATTCATTTACTTTTGAGTCACAGAGAGGTTAAGTAATTTGCTCAAAGTCACAGAGCTGGTGGGTGGAGAAAGGAGTTGAACCTAGGCAGTCCATGACCTTATCCTCTATACTACAATGATATGCTATATGTAAAAGATTTAACAGAGATATAGCAAATAATAAGTGATCAAGAGGGATGAAGAGGCCTCTCTCTGTCCACAAGAAAGAGCATAGTACATACTATAGAACAAATACAGATGGTCCCCAACTTAAGATAGTTCAACTTAACAATTTTTGACTTTAAACAGCATGAAAGCTAGATATGCATTCAGTAGAAGCCATATTTCAAATTTTGAATTTTTATCTTTCCCTAAGCTAGCAATATGTTGTACAATACTCTCTCATGATGAGGGGCAGTGGCAGTGAGCCACAGCCCCCACTCAGCTATGCGATCACAGGCTAAACAACCAATACACTTACAACCATTCTGTATCCATGTATTCTGTTTTTCACTTTCTGTACAATATTCAATAAATTACTTGAGAAATTCAACACTTTACTATGAGATAGGCTTTGTGTTAGACGATTTTGCCCAACTGTAAGCTAATGTAAGTATTCTGACCACTTTAAAGTAGGTTGGCTAAGCTATCATGTTCAGTAGAATAGGTGTATTAAATGCATTTTTGATTTACAATATTTTCAACTTACAGTAAGTTTATTGGGACATAACCCCATGGTAAGTCGAGGAAGATCTGTATAGAAGTGAGAGCAGGGATCAAAATCTCAGATATGTCACTTATTACCTGTGTGACCAAGACAAAATCACTCTACTACTCCAAAATTTAGTTTACTCATCTGTAAAATGGAAATAATCATAGCACCAACCTCTTATGATTGTTGTGAGGAATCAATGGCATGTAGTTGATACTCAGCAAATGCTAACTTACTTCCTAGTTGTTTGCATCCATCATTTGACACTTACCTACACTACCTCATATTGCTGCTTCTCTCTTCATTTGTGGGTCCTGTCTTGCTCCGTTTATAAGCTTTGAGGACCAAGACAATACCCTAAGCCTCTTGATAACCCTTTAGCCTAATGCTGTGCCCACACAAAGTCCTCATTAATTGGATTCTTAACCTTTGTTGAACATGTGCTTGACCAAGCACTGTGCTAGGTGCTCAAATGCATTACCCCCTTGAAATCTCATAACTATTTTGTTTCTTGATAGATTTTATGCTTCCTGACATAAAATCTCCACTGAAAAATGGAACATGTCCTTTTCTTTGGGACTAATTTCAAAGGGTGAGGATAATTTCAGAAGCTTCCAAGCCCTTTTGTTAACTGATAGAAACAAACCTTCTGTCATTCTTCTTTCTAAGTACGCTCGACTTGGTGACATTTTCCAAACAATTGTCAGTGTTTGTGCAGGTGGGAGCCAGGTTATTCCTCTAGGGCTCAGCTATATGAATCACCTTGAGATTCTTTTTCCTGGGACCTTTACCCTAAACTTCTTTTTCTCACTCTTTGGTTTTATTCATCGTATGCAAACCTCAGAGGACACAGAAGGCAGGGCTGTGTAACAATACTGATTCTTAGCATATGTAGGACCAAAGAGGAAAAATAGAAAATTGTGTGTAAAGAAATTAACCCTGGAGCTTTATTTGAATAGGCCAAAGAGTCATAATGCAGACATGTTGGACCATGTATCTGTACTCATTATATTCATGACTGTGGCTTTATAATTGCTTCTGATGAAAAGCAGGGAGATGAAAATCCAACATCAAAACATAAATAACCAACAAACTCTGACTGTGTGGGAAATGCACTGTACTAAAGGATTTACTTTCCCAGACAAAAGAGTGAAAGTAAGTGGGTTTGCTGCTATTGAATTCAAAGCAATTGAACTCAGCTTCTTTCTGTAGTTCAAGTTTCCAGCAAATAATTTACAGTGTAAACGTAGCAAAGGATTTTGCTGAACAAATGGTTGTGTAGTGTGAATGGGATATAAATTAAGGATGCTCTGTTTTTTCTGAACCGACAAGTAACTTCTCATTATGTCTCCCTCTGCACTGCAGTTTGCTTTCCATGTGTGGAATGTGTAGCTTTGAAACAAAGCCATGGAAACTGGCATCTAGTCAAGCGGTGTGCAATCACAAATGGGTGGAGGAGTGCAGTAATGCAATGTGGCGCTTTAATTGAGTTTAGGTTAATACCACAACTTAGGAATATCAAGTTCTATTACCTACATTAAGAGTAATCTTTTGGATGTAGTAGTTAGAAGTAGGAGAGGTTGGAAGCCACACATTAGTTAGACCTGCTTAAAGAGCTACCTGCTGTTGCTGTTTTTATCCCCTTGTCTATGGATAAAGATGCTAAGTGCCAATCACCAGAACATCTGACAACTCAATAATCTAATTTGAACATTTATAATTACTGAGACAGCCACCATTACTGGGGACCTGTGATCCATCAGGGTCTGTGTTGTTAGACATTTTGCTTATCTTGTTGCATTTAATCCTTACAGCAACCATGCAAAGTAGACATCAGGATCTTTATGTTATAGATTTGGCAGCTGACAACTAGAGAGGTTAAATCACTTACCCACATTCACACTTTAAGTTATACAACAAAGCTTGGACCAGGTCTGTTTGAATTCAAAACCTATGCCCTTTCCAGTGTGAAGTGCTGCCTGTCAGCTATATGAGAGGCAGAGAAAAGAACTGATGACTTTCAGCGGTACTATTGACCTATTGACGACAAGAATGTTCTACACCATCTCAAAATCACCTTTCTCTGGTATTTGGTGATGAGAGGACAACATAACGATTACCAACGTGAGTTTTAGCATAGGAAAGACCTGGAAAGACCCGCAATTCAACCACTTACTAGTAGTGGGATCTTGGATAATGTACTTATCTCTAGGCCCTTGTTTTCTCACCTGTAAAATGAGGGTAATAATGCTATGGTAAATACCTCATAGAACTGTAGAATGGATTAAATGAGATCATATATGTAAAGTATCTGGCATAGTGCCTGGCATATATTAAGCACTCGATAAACCTTCACTATCATTGTTAGTATATTATTTAATACTTTCATGTATAAAGTAAAGGAATTCTCTCTCTTCTTCTTGGAGATATGCCTGACTTAGCATTCTAGCACAAACACAACTGTGGCATCTAACCCCTAGTGTCCCACAAGCTATGTTCCAGCTATAAGACTTACCAGCTAATATGGCCTCAGATTCTAAAAGACCTTCAAAAGTGTCATGCCAGGGGCAAAGAATCCTCAGAGAAATGAGTCTCAGATTTTTTTCAACTGAACATAAGATTTTTCTCCCCAAATCCCAAATGCACTTAATCAGCCTTTCAATTTAACTGCCTTAAGCAACTACCCAAATTTCAGAATCATTTCTTGTAGCCACGCTCGCTGAGAACCTCTTCTCTGAGTCACATCTCAGACTTTTAAGTCTCCTTCACAGTAGCCTTTAAAAAAGAAAGATCTGTTCCCTTTCAAACACTTTGCAAAGAATCAAATTGTTAGGTTAACTTACCTCATGCTGTATGAAAACCTGAGTTCCTAGCCCTCCCACTGAAATATTTAGTGTGCATGTACTACAAGTCATACCTATCATTTATTTTTAATTGCAATAAACTTATGTTTGCCATAAAGCAATTGCAAAGTTTTTATTTCAACAAGGTAAGCAGAAGCAGTGTTTATAAAGAATGAGCTTCATCTCCAGGGTCAAACAGCTTAGCAAGATTGAGTCAAATGGCCAATTTATAAAACTAGGTTTAAAAATTATCCCATGTGTTAAAGGAAATATTTGAAGAAAAGTATAAAGTACTTGGTACTTGGAAATGTGAGGGAGTTCCTTAATTTTATTACAGCTGCAACCACAGACAGTAAGCCTTTAGGAAAACGGAAGTCATTTTGATGACACCCCTCAAAGCTGTAGCACCATGCACAAGTAGCAATCTGTCTTCTATAGCAGCTCTCTGGAAATATAAAGGGTCTGTCAAATGACAAGTTAGTACTCCAAACTCAGTAGGAAGACCAAATCGACATAACACGCAATCCCCAGCCCCTCACTCTCTGCTCCAGCCTGAGGAACATCTTCCAGTTGTCCCAATGTCCTGTACTCTTTCATTCCTCCAAGCCTTAACCTCAGCTATTCTATCTGCCTAGTTTATTCTTACCTGCTACTTCACTTGTTTTACTCATCTTTCTGGTCTAATCTAAAAATGTCATTTTGTCAAAATTTTCCTTGACCGCTCCCTCTCCACAAGTCTGGGTGAGTTGATACTGCTACATGTGATCACAACACCATACACTATTCCTGTCAGAGAACATATCACATCAGAGTGTATTATAATTGCTTATTTGCTTACCTAATCATCTGTACTAAATGTAAGCTCAGTAAAGCAGAGACAATGTGTTTCTTTTTCACCATTATATCTTAGTACCTAGCACACTGCCTAGTAAATAAATATTTGTTGAGTTGAATTAAATTGAATATTACTATAATAGAACTTCCATAGATATGAAAGATACCAAAAGAGTAAATTTATGATTTGGAAGTTTAACCTTCTCTGGCAATATAGTGTAGTAGTTATGAACTGGATTTTACAGTCATCCAACCAAACCGTAAGCTTTTAAGTGCAATTAACGTGTCGATCATGCTCACTACTTTATCCTCAGCACATTGAACAGTATTGAGGGTATGATGGGAGCTCAACAAATATTCAATTAATGAACGAATAACTGAATGAGTGAATGAACAAACAGCTCTCATATCAGACTTTCTCTCAATCAGGAAAAGTTCATGTCCTTGGAGAGTAAGGGAATCCCCACCAGGACCCTAACCCAAAATCTACCTCCTCCATGAAGCACTCTCTAATCCCCACTACCCCTCCCTAAACAGAAACCTTTATACCACCTGAATGAATACAGAAGGCAAACCTAAATAAATGTGAGCATTACATAAAGCTTAGAAGGAATAGTCAATAGGATGGATAACCAAATCAGGATTCAAAATGATCTCAATAAACCAGAATAAAATGCCTACACCCAAAAGATTCAACTTAACTGAAATATGCTCTAAGTCCAGCATTCAGGTTCAAAATACAATTTCATAAGTACAGGATAGGATGAGACCAGTCTAGACAGCTGTGAAATAGACCTGGAGATTTTAGTTGGCCTCAAGATCAATATGAGCCAGCAGTGAGATGTGACTGCTAAAGGTACAAGTGCAGTCTAAAAACTACACTAGCAGAAGTATTTTGTCCAGTTCACTAAATGCAGTGGTCCCACAGTACCCTGTTCCTGCCTAACCACATCTGTGGTATTGTTTTCAACATTTTAAGAGAATCATTTACAAACTAGATTAAGTTCAGAACAGATAAACCAGAATGATGAAAGTGTACAATATATGATAGATAGCTGAAGGACCAGGGGACATGTGTACTGAGAACAGAAAATCTGAGGTCAGGGAATGTAGCAGCCTCTCTGGGCAGGGGAAAAGAAACAAGAGGTAAGGAGTGATAGGGGGCATATATAATTTGAAGAAGTCCCACCAATGAGTCTAATACACATAATCCACCATGTCCACCCCCCATAATTGTTGAGAACCACTGTTCTTGAAAAAATAAATTAAACCAGCCAGCAGAATATTACATGAGGACAATTCTAGAAATGATATTATAATGTTATTATAGTTGAGGCAGTGGAACAATGCAACAGACTGCCTTATGAGTCAAAGAGCACCACCACCCCTCATTACTGGAAAAGTTTATACAGAAACTGAACATCCACTGTCAGGGATGTGACAGGGAAAATTAATTTCGGAGTCAGTTGTTGGAAGAGATGGTCTGAATAGTGCCTCCATGTTGTAAAGATGCTATGGGGGGCTGCAGGGAAGATGGCAGAAGAGTAAGACGCGGAGATCACCTTCCTCCCCACAGATACACCAGAAATACATCTACACGTGGAACAACTCCTACAGAACACCTACTGAATGCTGGCAGAAGACCTCAGACCTCCCAAAAGGCAAGAAACTCCCCACGTACCTGGGTAGGGCAAAAGAAAAAAAGAAAAAACAGAGACAAAAGAATAGGGACAGCACCTGCACCAGTGGGAGGGAGCTGTGAAGGAGGAAAGGTTTCCACACACTAGGAAGCCCCTTCGCGGGCGGAGACTGCGGGAGGCGGAGGGCAAAGCGGGGAGACTCCCGCACAGAGGGTCGGTGCCGACCGGCACTCACCAGCCCGAGAGGCTTGTCTGCTCACCCGCCCCGGTGGGCTGCGAGCTGAGGCTCGGGTTTCAGTCGGAGCGCAGGGAGAGGACTGGGGTTGGCGGCTTGAACAGAGCCTGAAGGGGTTACTGCACCACGGCTAGCCGGGGGGAGTCCGGGGAAAAGTCTGCACCTGCCAAAGAGGCAAGAGACTTTTTCTTGTTTCCTGGTGCTCGAGGAGAGGGGTTTAAGAGCGCCGCTTAAAGGAACTCCAGAGACGGGTGCGAGCCGCGGCTAAAAGCGCGGACCCCAGAGATGGGCAGGAGACGCTAAGGCTGCTGCTGCTGCCGCCACCAAGGGGCCTGTGTGCGAGCACAGGTCACTATCCACACCCCTCTTCCGGGGAGCCCGTGCAGCCCGCCACTGCCAGGTTCCTGGGATCCAGGGACAACTTCCCCGGGAGAACGCACGGCGTGCCTCAGGCTGGTGCAACGTCACACCAGCCTCTGCCGCCACAGGCCTGCCCCGCACGCCGTGCCCCTCCCTCCCCCCGGCCTGAGTGCGCCAGAGCCCCCGAATCAGCGGCTCCTTTAACCCCGTCCTGTCTGAGCTAAGAACAGATGCCCTCCGGTGACCTACACGCAGAGGCGGGGCCAAATCCAAAGCTGAGCCCTGGGAGCTGTGAGGACAAAGAAGAGAAAGGGAAATCTCTCCCAGCAGCCTCAGAAACAGCGGATTAAAGCTCAACAATCAACTTCATGTACCCTGCATCTGTGGAATACATGAATAGACAACGAATCATCCCAAATTGAGGAGGTGGACTTCGAGAGCAAGATCTATGATTTTTTCGCCTTTTCCTCTTTCTGTGAATGTGTATGTGTATGCTTCTGTGTGAGATCTTGTCTGTATAGCTTTGCTTCCACGATTTGTCCTAGGGTTCTATCCGTCCATTGTTTTTTTTTTTATTTTTTTTCTTAATAATTAATTTTAATAACTTTATTATACTTTTCTTTCTTTCTTTCTTTCTTTCTTTCTTTCCTTCCTTCCTTCCTTCCTTCCTTCCCTCCTTTAGACAACGAATCATCCCAAATTGAGGAGGTGGACTTTGAGAGCAAGATTTATGATTTTTTCCCCTTTACCTCTTTTTGTGAGGGTGTATGTGTATGCTTCTGTGTAAGATTTTTGTCTGTATAGCTTTGCTTCCAACATTTGTCCTAAGGTTCTGTCTGTCCTTTCTCTTTTTTCTTTTTAAATAATTATTTTTTAATTTAATAACTTTATTATACTTTATTTTATTTTACTGTATCTTCTTTCTTTCTGTCTTTTTTCCTTTCTTCCTTCCTCCCTTCCTTCCTCCCTCCCTCCCTCCCTCCCTCCTTTCTTTGCTTCTTGCCTTCTTTCCTTCTTTTCATCTTTCTTTCTTTCTTCCTTCCTTCCTTCCTTCCTTCCTTCCCTCCTTTCTTTCTTTCTTTCTTTCTTCCTTCATACTTCTACTAATTGTCTCTACTTTTTCTCCCTTTTATTCTGAGCCGTGTGGATGAAAGGCTCTTGGTGCTCCAGCCAGGAGTCAGGGCTCTGGTTCTGAGGTGGGAGAGACAACTTCAGGACACTGGTCAACAAGAGACCTCCCAGCTCCACATAATAACAAACAGCGAAAATCTTCCAGAGACCTCCATCTTAACACCAGCACCCAGCTTCACTCAACGACCAGCAAGCTACAGTGCTGGACAACCTATGCCAAACAACTAGCAACACGGGAACACAACCCCACCAATTAGCAGAGAGGCTGCCTAAAATCATAATAAGTTCACAGACACCACAAAACACACCACCAGACGTGGACATGCACACTAGAGAGACAAGATCCAGCCTCATCCACCACAACACAGGCACTAGTGCCCTCCACCAGGAAGCCTACACAACCCACTGAAACAACCTTAGCCACTGGGGACAGACATCAAAAACAACGGGAACTACGAACCTGCAACCTGCAAAAAGGAGACCCCAAACACAGTAAGATAAGCAAAATGAGAAAACAGGAAAATACACAGCAGATGAAGGAGCAAGATAAAAATGCACCAGACCTAACAAATGAAGAGGAAATAGGCAGTCTACCTGAAAAAGAATTCAGAATAATGATAGTAAGGATGATCCAAAATCTTGGAAATAGAATGGACAAAATGCAAGAAACATTTAACAAGGACCTAGAAGAAATAAAGATGAAACAAGCAACGATGAACAACACAATAAATGAAATTAAAAGTACTCTAGATGGGATCAATAGCAGAATAACTGAGGCAGAAGAACGGGTAAGTGACCTGGAAGATAAAATAGTGGAAATAACTACTGCAGAGCAGAATAAAGAAAAAAGAATGAAAAGAACTAAGGACAGTCTCAGAGACCTCTGGGGCAACATTAAACGCACCAACATTCGAATCATAGGGGTTCCAGAAGAAGAAGAGAAAAAGAAAGGGACTGAGAAAATATTTGAAGAGATTATAGTTGAAAACTTCCCTAGTATGGGAAAGGAAATACTTAATCAAGTCGAGGAAGCACAGAGAGTCCCATACAGGATAAGTCCAAGGAGAAATATGCCAAGATACATATTAATCAAACTGTCTTAAATTAAATACAAAGAAAGCATATTAAAAGCAGCAAGGGAAAAACAACAAATAACACACAAGGGAATCCCCATAAGGTTAACAACTGATCTCTCAGCAGAAACCCTGCAAGCCGGAAGGGAGTGGCAGGGCATACTGAAAGTGATGAAGGAGAAAAACCTGCAACCAAGACTACTCTACCCAGCAAGGATCTCATTCAGATTTGATGGAGAAATTAAAACCTTTACAGACAAGCAAAAGCTGAGAGAGTTCAGCACCACCAAACCAGCTTTACCACAAATGCTAAAGGAACTTCTCTAGACAAGAAACACAAGAGAAGGAAAATACCTATAATAACAAACCCAAAACAATTTAGAAAATGGGAATAGGAACATACATATCGATAATTACCTTAAATGTAAGTGGACTAAATGCTCCCACCAAAAGACACAGATTGGCTGAATGTATACAAAAACAAGACCCTTATATATGCTGTCTACAAGAGACCCACTTCAGACCTAGAGACACATAGAGACTGAAGGTAAGGGGATGGAAAAAGATATTCCATGCAAATGGAAACCAAAATAAAGCTGGAGTAGCAATTCTCATATCAGACAAAATAGACTTTAAAATAAAGAATCTTAGAAAAGACAAAGAAGGACACTACATAATGATCAAGGGATCGGTCCAAGAAGAAGATATAACAATTGTAAATATTTATGCACCCAACATAGGAGCACCTCAACACATAAGGCAAATACTAACAGCCATAAAAGGGGAAATCGACAGTAACACATTCATAGTAGGGGACTTTAACACCCCACTTCCACCAATGGACAGATCATCCAAAATGAAAATACATAAGGAAACACAAGCTTTAAATGATACATTAAACAAGATGGACTTAATTGATATTTATAGGACACTCTATCCAAAAACAACAGAATACACGTTTTTCTCAAGTGCTCATGGAACATTCTCCAGGATAGATCATATCTTGGGTCACAAATCAAGCCTTGGTAAATTTAAGAAATTGAAATTTTATCAAGTATCTTTTCCGACCACAACGCCATGAGACTAGATATCAATTACAGGAAAAGATCTGTAAAAAATACAAACACATGGAGGCTAAACAGTACACTACTTAGTAACGAAGTGATCACTGAAAAAATCAAAGAGGAAATAAAAAAATACCTAGAAAAAAATGACAGTGGAGACAAAACGACCCAAAACCTATGGGATGCAGCAAAAGCAGTTCTAAGGGGGAAGTTTATAGCAATACAAGCCCACCTTAAGAAGCAGGAAACATCTCGAATAAACAACCTAACCTTGCACCTCAAGCAATTAGAGAAAGAAGAACAAAAAAACCCCAAAGCTAGCAGAAGGAAAGAAATCATAAAAATCAGATCAGAAATAAATGAAAAAGAAATGAAGGAAACAATAGCAAAGATCAATAAAACTATAAGCTGGTTCTCTGAGAAGATAAAAAAAATAGATAAACCATTAGCCAGACTCATCAAGAAAAAAAGGGAGAAGACTCAAATCAATAGAATTAGAAATGAAAAAGGAGAAGTAACAACTGACACTGCAGAAATAAAAAAGATCATGAGAGATTACTACAAGCAACTCTATGCCAATAAAATGGACAACCTGGAAGAAATGGACAAATTCTTAGAAATGCACAACCTGCCAAGACTGAACCAGGAATAAATAGAAAATATAAACAGACCAATCACAAGCACTGAAATTGAAACTGTGATTAAGATTCTTCCAACAAACAAAAGCCCAGGACCAGCTGACTTCACAGGCGAATTCTATCAAACATTTAGAGAACAGCTAACACCTATCCTTCTCAAACTCTTCCAAAATATAGCAGAGGGAGGAACACTCCCAAATTCATTCTACGAGGCCACCATCACCTTGATACCAAAACCAGACAAGGATGTCACAAAGAAAGAAACCTACAGGCCAATATCACTGATGAACATAGATGCAAAAATCCTCAACAAAATACTAGCAAACAGAATCCAACAGCACATTAAAAGGATCATACACCATGATCAAGTGGGGTTTATTCCAGGAATGCAAAGATTCTTCACTATACGCAAATCTATCAATGTGATAAACCATATTAAAAAATTGAAGGAGAAAAACCATATGATCATCTCAATAGATGCAGTTAAAGCTTTTGAAAAAATTCAAGACCCATTTATGATAAAAACCCTGCAGAAGGTAGGCATAGAGGCAACTTTCCTCAACATAATAAAGATCATATATGACAAGCCCACAGCCAACATCGTCCTCAATGGCGAAAAACTGAAAGCATTTCCACTAAGATCAGGAACAAGACAAGGTTGCCCACGCTCACCACTCTTATTCAACATAGTTTTGGAAGTTTTAGCCACAGCAATCAGAGAAGAAAAGGAAATAAAAGGAATCCAAATCGGAAAAGAAGAAGTAAAGCTGTCACTGTTTGCAGATGACATGATACTATACATAGAGAGTCCTAAAGATGCTACCAGAAAACTACTAGAGCTAATCAATGAATTTGGTAAAGTAGCAGGATACAAAATTAATGCACAGCAATCTCTGGCATTCCTATATACTAATGATGAAAAATCTGAAATTGAAATCAAGAAAACACTCCCATTTACATTGCAACAAAAAGAATAAAATATCTAGGAATAAACCTACCTAAGGAGGCAAAAGACCTGTATGCAGAAAATTATAAGACACTGATGAAAGAAATTAAAAATGATACAAATAGATGGAGAGATATACCGCGTTCTTAGATTGGAAGAATCAACATTGTGAAAATGACTCTACTACCCAAAGCAATCTACAGATTCAATGTAATCCCTATCAAACTACCACTGGCATTTTTCACAGAACTAGAACAAAAAATTTCACCATTTGTATGGAAACACAAAAGACCCCGAATAGCCAAAGCAATCTTGAGAATGAAAAACGGAGCTGGAGTAATCAGGCTTCCTGCCTTCAGACTATACTACAAAGCTACAGTAATCAAGACAGTATGGTACTGGCACAAAAACAGAAATATAGATCAATGGAACAGGATAGAAAGCCCAGAGATAAACCCACACACATATGGAAACCTTATCTTTGGTAAAGGTGGCAGGAAAGTACAGTGGAGAAAGGACAGCCTCTTCAATAAGTGGTGCTGGGAAAACTGGACAGATATATGTAAAAGTATGAGATTGGATCACTCCCTAACACCATACACAAAAATAATCTCAAAATGGATTAAAGACCTAAATGTAAGGCCAGAAACTATCAAACTCTTAGAGGGAAACATAGGCAGAACACTCTATGACATAAATCACAGCAAGATCCTTTCTGACCCACCTCCAAGAGTAATGGAAATAAAAACAAAAATAAACAAATGGGACCTAATGAAACTTCAAAGCTTTTGCACAGCAAAGGAAACCATAAACAAGCCCAAAAGACAATCCTCATAATGGGAGAAAATATTTGCAAATGAAGCAACTGACAAAGGATTAATCTCCAAAATTTACAAGCAGCTCATGCAGCTCAATAACAAAAAAACAAACAACTCAATCCAAAAATGGGCAGAAGACCTAAATAGACATTTCTCCAAAGAAGATATACAGAATGCCAACAAACACATGAAAGAATGCTCAACATCATTAATCATTAGAGAAATGCAAATCAAAACTACAATGGGGTATCATCTCACACCAGTCAGAATGGTCATCATCAAAAAATCTAGAAACAATAAATGCTGGAGAGGGTGTGGAGAAAAGGGAACACTCTTGCACTGCTGGTGGGAATGTGAAATGGTTCAGCCACTATGGAGAACAGTATGGAGGTTCCTTAAAAAACTACAAATAGAACTACCATATGACCCAGCAACCCCACTACTGGGCATATACCCTGAGAAAACCAAAATTTAAAAAGTCATGTACCAAAATGTTCATTGCAGCTCTATTTACAATAGCCAGGAGATGGAAACAACCTAAGCGCCCATCATCGGATGAATGGGTAAAGAAGATGTGGCACATATATACAATGGAATATTACTCAGCCATAAAAAGAAATGAAATTGAGCTATTTGTAATGAGGTGGATAGACCTAGAGTCTGTCATACAGAGTGAAGTAAGTCAGAAAGAGACACCCAAATACCGTATGCTAACACATATATATGGAATTTAAGGGAAAAAAATGTCATGAAGAACCTAGGGGTAAGACAGGAATAAAGACACAGACCTACTGGAGAACGGACAGGGAGAGCTGTGACAGGGCGAGAGAGAGTCATGGACATATACACACTAACAAACGTAAGGTAGATAGCTAGTGGGAAGCAGCCGCATGGCACAGGGATATTGGCTCGGTGCTTTGTGACCGCCTGGAGGGGTGGCATAGGGAGGGTGGGAGGGAGGGAGACGCAAGAGGGAAGAGATATGGGAACATATGTATATGTATAACTGATTCACTTTGTTATAAAGCAGAAACTAACACACCATTGTAAAGCAATTATACCCCAATAAAGATGTTAAAAAAAAAAGATGCTATGATTCTATATCCTTCCATTTCTCTGAATTCCTAAATCATCTAGCTTACCCCATTCCTCTCGCAACTCCTACTCATTTTTTCAGACAGTATTTATATAAGAATTTTGTGAGGGTGGATTCTATGCACAGAATTTTATGCAGAGTAGGTTGTCAGATGTTTAGTGAATAAATGAATCCTTGAATTGTAAAATGTATTAAGAAGTTTCAGAAAACTGAATGTCAGCAATGTTTACTAGAAAAAGACTGGGTTTGGATTTAGAATACCTGGATTCTAGACCCAGTTTGTCTTTTGACCTTAGTCATCTGAAATTAATTAACCTCGGCTTTCTCGTCTATAAGATAAGAATAATAATGCCTGCCTTAGCTATCTCATAAAGTAATAATTAAATGAGATAGTGTATCATAAACTCTAAGGTGTAAAAGTTTTTCTCAAAGTATTGATATAAAACACCAGCCATCATCCAACCACTGGCCTATGAATAAGTGGCTGACTACTTCTTTGGCAGATTTCTATTGCTGTCAATATCAACACTACTCCCCACACCACCCACCTTCACTCTCACTCCAAGATCACGTAACCCTTCCTATGGCTCAAGACATTTGGCCCTTCTGATTAAGCCCTATTCCTCTCCCTGCTTGTAAATATGAGTGAGTACAAGGAACTTCCAGTGTGTTGAGATAATGGAAACCATTTGCTTAAGATAGATGGTCCCCATAAAGCCTTTTTAGCCTCTTTAAAGAACTCTCTCATTTACCCTCATAACCCCAGCCAGGGTCCCAATTTCTTCTTCCTATATCTATGCTGATGAAGACAGCTATCACAGCATTCTACAGTTTTCCCCTTTCAGGCAACCTCCCCTTGGGCCTCCCTCCCCTTTCTCTTTACTTTGGTAACTTACTTCTTTGCTACTCTTCCTTGGAAAAGCTATGAAAAAAATCTTCCAGACTGAAGAGCAAAGAGCTGATACTGTGCCTTTTTCCCTCCATTCTGGGAGAGAGATCCACTGATAGGGAACAAATACCTTCTTGTCCCAAAGGAATGAGCCACTGAGGGACAGAATTACCATAATTTGAGAACATAGAACTCTTTCTGGAATCCTTCATGTACTATCATATAGGCAACAGACTACTCTGAAAAGAAATGCCTCCCCGAGTCCATCTCTACTCTCTGATCGCAGTCACCTTTTAATCTATATCTAGATGTACGTGGTTGGCCACATAATCTAGTCTTGGGTTTGAAAATTTTGGATAGCTGAGACTCCAGTGATCTATAGGTTGCGGTGTGAATACTGATAATAAAGTGAGAGCATGTGCCCCTTCAATTTCTCCTCTTCATGATTTTCTGAGATAAAGGTGGCACACATAGAGTCACTTGTTATACAATGTAAATATGTGTATTTGAGGCTCCACGTAGCAATTGGATTCACTGACTGACTCTAAAGCAACACAGATATTTGAAGCAATGTGAAGAGGCAGCCTGGCCAACAATTGTAGATTTTAAAAAATTGTGCTAAAGTGCCTGGCAAGGTTTCATATTTAGACACTAATACAATTTAAACAATTTTCACAACCTTTTGATTTCAGAAATCATTCTTTGTATTTAACTTCTGCCTCTGCTTACTCTTGTAAAGTCAACTGGATAATGGAAGAATAAATTAAATCAGGGCAACCCGCTGTGTATCTCAAATCACCTTCATCTCTTTTAACAGACAGACACAGCCCTAAACTTATGTAAGTTTCTCCAGACAAATTTCTTAAGGT
Organism: Delphinapterus leucas; assembly: GCF_059928025.1. Lineage (NCBI taxonomy): Eukaryota > Metazoa > Chordata > Mammalia > Artiodactyla > Monodontidae > Delphinapterus > Delphinapterus leucas. The sequence continues at coordinate 46,389,224 of NC_143150.1, read as the reverse complement.
AGAGTTTGCAGTAGCATCTGCTTTAAGAAAAAGAAAATGTGTTTTCTTTAATTTTGTCATAATATATGGAGTCTCATATGGAAAAAGTTCTCCTCACTTCATGTTCTATGCCAGGACTGCAGAGAATAATTGACCAAACTCATAAGATCCATATTCTAACCTCACTCTGTCACTAACCAGCTGTGGGTCCCTAAGCAAATCACTTTCCCTCTCTGGGTCTCACTTTATTCAACTGTGAAATGAATGTAGTTGGACTAAATCACTTGTTCCCAAATGGTAGTCCATAGACAGGTACCAGCCTGTGACAAAATATTTATCAGTCCTGAGCAAAAATATTTATCTCATTCCTGAGCAAAAATGAGATAAAGACAATGTAGCAAGTTTTGCATTAAGCTAATATTTTTAACCTTAAAAAATTTTGAACCTATGGACTTATTGGTATTGGACAAAAAGGCCATTGTTTTCTGATATGGTGATAATAGAAATGGTAATATTTTTCTTTAACAATATCTCTACTTGACAAAATCCGGTTAGCAAGCCTATATCAGTTCTCATGTTTTGATTTTTTAAATGTTAATGGTAGATTACAATCAAAAGTCAATTACATGGTTTCTAAGATCCCTTCTAGCTCTAAAATTCCTACGATTATGCATCCCATAACCCTGTTTTTGTCCAGGCTTTGCCATATATCATTAGAACTACATTCAAAAGTTTTGTCTTAAGAAACAAGGTATTGAGCAGTTACTTCAGAAGCATCTCCAAGAGATGTTGAAGGAATCTGTTAAAACGTGGAGGGTCTCTTTACCCCCTCAATCCAAACTCCAATAAGCTTCAACCTACAATGTCCAAATGTTGGCCACCTCCAAAACTGGAGGATTCAACTATGGCTGATATTTTAAACACACACACACACACACACACACATACACACACACACACACACACACACACACACACCCCAAGAGGGAGAGAGAGAGAGCTCAGAGGGAGCAGAACTTCAAATTCCCTCTACCCAAAGGATTTTGGGATCCTAGGATTGTCTGCCTTAAACATCACTACCCTTTACATGAAATCTTGCCTTTCTAGTACCACACTAAAGAGTTTACCAGCTTGCCCTTACTGTGGTAGCCACAGATCCCTGTTAATCCACAGTTATAACACTACCTCACGTAGGTGCAAAGGTTTATGCTTTTCAGAAATCTTTTCTATACTTTGGAGCTACCCTGTATAAGCTGAGTTTACCACCTGAGGAAGGCAGGTCATTAGCATGAAATTTATTGCATAAAACCAAAAAAATAGTGACCACTAACACAAGAAGGGTCTATATTTGCGTGATTTAAAGGAGTCTTCAAAAAACTTGCCCCAGTTTACTCTTGGAGGCCCAAAAGAGAAATAAGCTTTTATTGCTTGTTTGTTTGGGTTTTGTGTGTCTGTGTGCATGTGGGTGTGGGTGTGGGTGTGACATAGCATATTTTTAACATGTTTATTGGAATATAATTGCTTTACAATGGTGTGTTACTTTCTGCTTTATAACAAAGTGAATCAGCTTATACATATATCCCCATATCTCCGCCCTCTTGCGTCTCCCTCCCACCCTCCCTATCCCAGCCCTCTAGGTGGTCACAAAGCACTGAGCTGATCTCCTTGTGGTATGTGGCTGCTTCCCACTAGCTATCTATTTTACATTTGGTAGTGTATATATGTCCATGCCACTCTCTCACTCCATCCCAGCTTACCCTTCCCCCTCCCTGTGTCCTCAAGTCCATTCTCTACATTTGCATCTTATTCCTGTCCTGTCCCTAGGTTCTTCAGAACCCTTTTTTTTCTTTAGATTCCATATATATGTGTTAGCATATGGTATTTGTTTTTCTCTTTCTGACTTACTGCACTCTGTATGACAGACTCTAGGTCCATCCACCTCACTACAAATTACTGATTTCGTTTCTTTTTATGGTTGAGTAATATTCCATTGCATATATGTGCCACATTTTCTTTATCCATTCATCTGCCAACGGACACTTAGGTTGCTTCCATGTCCTGGCTATTGTAAATAGAACTGCAATGAACATTGTGGTACATGACTCTTTTTGAATTTTGGTTTTCTCAGGGTATATGCCCAGTAGTGGGATTGCTGGGTCATATGGTAGTTCCATTTTTAGTTTTTGAAGGAACCACCATATTGTTCTCCATAGTGGCTGTATCAATTTACATTCCCACCAACAGTGCAAGAGGGTTCCCTTTTCTCCACACCCTCTCCAGCATTTATTGTTTGTACATTTTTTGATGATGGCCATTCTGACTGGTGTGAGCTGATACCTCATTGTAGTTTTGGTTTGCATTTCTCTAATGATTAGTGATGTTGAGGATCCATCCATGTGTTCGTTGGCAATCTGTCTATCTTCTTTGGAGAAATGTCAATTTAGGTCTTCTGCCCATTTTTGGATTGGGTTGTTTGTTTTTTTGATATTGAGCTGCATGAGCTGCTTGTAAATTTTGGAGATTAATCCTTTGTCATTTGCAAATACATTTCTTCATTTGCAAATACATTTTCCCATTCTGAGGATTGTCTTTTTGTCTTGTTTATGGTTTCTTTTGCTGTGCAAAATCTTTTAAGTTTCATTAGGTTCCATGTGTTTATTTTTGGTTTTATTTCCATTTCTCTAGGAGGTGGGTCAAAAGGGTCTTGCTGTGATGTATGTCTTAGAGTGTTCTACCTATGTTTTCCTCTCAGAGTTTTATAATGTCTGGCCTTACATTTAGGTCTTTAATCCATTCTGAGTTTATTTTTGTGTATGGTGTTAGGGAGTGTTCTAACTTCATTCTTTTACATGTAGCTGTCCAGTTTTCCCAGCACCACTTATTGAAGAGGCTGTCTTTGCTCCATTGTATATTCTTGTCTCCTTTATCAAAAATAAGGTGACCATATATGCGTGGGTTTATCTCTGGCCTTTCTATCCTTTTCCATTGATGTATACTTCTGCTTTTTGCCAGTGCCATACTGTTTTGATTACTGTAGCTTTGTAGTATAGTCTGAAGCCCAGGAGCCTGATTCCTCCAGCTCTGTTTTTCTTTCTTAAGATTGCTTTAGCTATTCAGGGTCTTTTGTGTTTCCATACAAACTGTGAAATTTTTTGTTGTAGTTCTGTGAAAAACATAGCATATTTTTTAAAACAGAGTTGCAAGTCAAGTTTTCCCTCGCTGTATTGGTGACAAATCAAGCCTAGTTTTGCTGTTTTTGAGAATGCGTCTCCTAAAGAGAATCTCTAAAAAGTTGTAGGACATTAGCCTCATGGCTTGTCCAAGGAGTTTTCAAAATGAAAAAAGAACATCAGAAACCTGGAGTGAGGAAGTACTGGGAGTGAAATAGGCAGGAAAGTGTTTCTCTGATGTCATGTTTGAAAGATGTATGAGATGATCAGGAGACTCCTTCTCAATGCAGAGCCTAGGAAACCAAAGTTGCACTTCAGGATGTAAGCAATATTAGAAAAAAAAAAAAAAGAGATTCCATGAATTACCCTGTTCCAAGGCAGTGAAAGTTATCTAAAAAGCTAGTGAATAGTAAAGTTTCTTGCCAGTGACTCTGCAACTTGTCATTCTTTGCTCCCCTCTGCCATGCATTGAAGGAAAGGATGACCAGAATCAACAGAGTGTTTTGTTATAAAATGGCCCCATAGAACTTCAGCCAGCTCAGTACTTGACATATGGGGGATATTCAAAATTTGGTTACTTGGTCATGGTCAGAGGATAACCACATACTTTTTATCATTCAAACAGACATTTTTAGGGTAAGTGTGGAAGCTATTAATAATTACACTAGAACAGCAGGTATAAACTAAAACAGTCCTCAGGGAAACCAGCATGTCTGATCACCCTAATCATGAAGAATAGAATTCAGATGGTGAATTTAGTTCCAGACATAGCTGAATAAATAGAGGCTGTGACAGTCTAATTGCAGACAGAGGAGAATCAAATTGGGCTACTGCTTAACTCAGGAGAAGTCAGGTGATGGTTCAAAGATAGCCAGATGTTCTCCAAAGAGAACACAAGTCTGTCTTAACTTATCTCTAATTTTAGGTTTATGATGTTTTTAATTATGTAAAACTACTGATTAAGAAAGGCAACTGTCACAGCACAGAATAAAAAGTATGTAAACAGTTGGACTGTATTATCATATTACCAAGAGTATATAACAGGCAAAAACTTTCTATTGAAGATCCAGTGATCTCAAGAGAAAAAGGAAATTGTCTCTCCCCCAGGAAGTTTCCCAAACAGCTCACTCCACTGCCAATAAGCTAACTTACACCAAGAAGAACATTGTTCCTACTGAATGTCCATGAACCAAGTTTTCAGTCCCAACATGATTGCTAGAGTTGGAGGACAGGCCATCCAACCCTTCTTACAAGAAACTGAAAAGTTCTGTGGATTCATAATGCAGCCTCCATTACATCTGACCCTGTCTCAGCACATATCCAATAGAAATCTTTCTGAATCAAGAGACAACATACCACCCAGTCATGCAGTAGGCATTTTCCTGGTAATCTTTTCAGCATCTTCAGAAAAGAAACTTGCCAGGTTGATCAAAGTACCTACTATTCCAGTAAAGGCCACATGACCAACCAGCAGCCACTTGGCAACAATTCAAGGCCACCTCCAGAATAGTTGGAAGCAATGCAATTCCTGAGTTCTAAAATCAGGGAGTCCCAACAGTTCTGACAAAATTGGAGTGGTTATTCTGATCATTTAGGAAGAAGAAATTAACCCTGTTTGTTAACATTAAGAAATCATGTTGCTCAAAGTCAACATAACTCTCAGGACATAGAAAAATGTACCTAGATCTGTACGACCAGTAAACATCCTCAGTTCTGTGCTGCAAAGAGGATTATTGGCAAAGACAATCTTTAAATTACCTATAGCATATGTCTCCTTGGAAAAGCATCAAATAGCCCTTTCTTCAATGGCCATGCTAATGGAAAAAATATACTTCCACAGATGACAACAAGACATGCACTGAGCCAATTATTATAATCTCTCCCACCAATGCTTTTACCATACATCAAGCAGCTATCAAAGTATCAGAAAGATACCCAGAAGTTAAGCAGCAGAAGGAAGTTGTGGTGTGGCTTGTCAGAAGTCTGGAGAGTTATTCCTGAGTAATTAAGATCTGGCTTAAACATTCTTAGTTCATAACCTTACATGTAATGCAAGCTTCTGTCTAAGCAGCTTTTAATTCTCGCCTTCTAGCCAACCCCTTACCAAGTCACCTGATGCTATACCAAAGGTGATAAAAACTTGGTGATTTCTATTAAATGAAATTCTAATACGTTACTTCTCTGCTTATTCATATTTTGAAAGAGAATTTAAGCTGACAACTTGCCTTCAAAGATAAACATACCTAGAGTGAGGTAGAAGACAGTCTGATTTAAAGCAAATACCACTGAAATGGAAGCCAAAATTCTAGCCTTTCCAGCAACTCTCTGGTTTATCTTGACAAGATTACTTTATCCTTATATTTTCTCTTCTATGCAATGGAAACTTTGAACTAGATGACCTGTAACTTCACTTCCAGTATTGACAGTCTACATTAACTTTGGTCAGAAGAAACTTCATCTACAGAGAAGGCTGACCCTGTTCACAAATTTTATTTGTATGGATATCAGGACCACTCTGCCCCATACACACTCAAATCCATATACTTGGGTGACAGTCTCAGCCATACCACTGGATCATCTTGGGTAAATCACTTAATGTCTCTGGGTCTTTCTCTTGCTCTGTAAAAATAAAGGGATGAAAAGGACCAGTAATTTTCAAATGATGTTCCATGGAGACCTTTGATTTCACATACCTATAAAGCAATGAGTACCTCAAGAACTGCCATGAGACAAGGTAAGAGGGAAGACCAAGGAGAAAGCCAGTCATGTGAGACTCTTGGACACCTCTCCCTATTACAGGCCAATCAGAGCAGCTCCATTTTTATCTATATTAACTTGAGGGATAGATAATATTTCACTTGAAGAGGGTGTTCAACAAATGAAAGGAAACTTGAAAACCATAGGACTAAGGTGCTTCCTGAGTTCTGCTTCATAAAAAGCATTTATTATTTGTTAAATGAATGATTCTGTGGTATTAAACCAGGTGTCAGCAAACTTTGTTCTTAGAAAGGCCACATAGTAAATATTTTAGGCTTTGTGTGCCATTCAATCTGCCACTACCATTCAAATCTGCCATTGTAGTGTGAAGGCAGCCTCATTAGACAATACATAAATGAATGGTCATGGGTGGCTATGGACCCTACAATTTGAATTTTATGAAGTGTTCATGTGCCACAATATATTCTTCTGTTTTTTTTCCCAACCATTTTTAAATGTAAAAACCATTTTTAATTTACAGGTCAAATAAAAACAGGTAGTAGACCAAATTTGGACCATAGACCATAGTTTGCTGATTTCTTTTCTGAACCACATGGTACTAAAAAGAAAATCAGATGGAAACAACTATGTTATTAAAGGTACCTACTCCCTCTCTCCCAGACTGTGATTTGGAAGTTCCTATCAGGTGACCCTCTCATTATGAATTTTCTTTCCAGTTTTCAGTAGCACGATTTTCTCCCCTTGTCCCATCAAGTCTAAAGTGGTAATCACTTCCTACAGTTGTTAGTCTCAGGGCAATTCACTGTCCCTTGTTAGTTCCCTTAACTCTGTTCACACCTTTGTAAATACTCCCTTCATCAAGCTCTCTACAGTTGCCCTTTGAGTGTGCCGTTTCTTATTAGAACGCTGACTCACACAAAGATATTAAGTAAATATTCATTACCCCATCCTTCTGAATACACATTTCTCAATACGCTGCTTTTCTTTTTTTTTTTAATCCAGGAATAACCATCCCAAAATGTAATACAGGTCCAACTCAATTTTCTAAACAGAAAGTTCTTTCTCTGCCCGAACCTGAATTATCCTTCATTAAACAATTGCTAAATACAACAAACCTCATAAAGTCCTACCTTCATATTTACAAATGTCTTACAACTCGCTGAAATAAGGACAGAAGAGGTGGGAAACGTGTCTAGTAGATTTAACAGGAAGATCTTTGGTGTGAATTGGTTGACTCCTCTAAGGCTAAAAATCAGCTCCCCTTCATCTCTGGGAGTTGCAGCTTTGCTTTCATGAATCTATGGATCAGGCCAATAGCAACCTGTAGTTACATAACGTCTGAGCAAACTTCTAAAAGCAGCTGTTGATAACAGAAAGACTGGAAGTATCACACACAAAACGGACAGAGATTTTTGTTTGTTTATAAATTGTGTAATGTGTTGGTAAAAGTATGAGGAAATGGATATATTCATTCTAATTGGTGAGAACCCATATTGATAAATCCTTTCAGGAAAGTGATTTGAAAATTAGCTTTAGTGTCAAAATGAGTAAAACATTTGACACATTTGATCAAGTAATTCCTGAAGAAATAATGAGAGACTCAAAGATATATATAAAAGGATATCCTTGCAGAATTTTTTATTAAAATAATATTAATGTTAAAATAAGGGAATTAATAGAATAGTATATTATAATCCATATCATTGGGCACAATGTAGTCATTAAAAAGTATATTTTCAAATAATATTCAATGTTATAAAAAGTGTTCATTATCAGTTGTTAAATGTAAAGAAATGTATATATACATATAAAGCTGTATGTATATCTATATGCATGTGTGTGTATAGATCTAGATAGATAAATATGATATAGATACAGATATAGATATAGATATAAATATATAGTGGTAGGCAGAATAATGGCCTCCCAAAGATGTCCATTTCCTAATTCCTAGAACCTGTAAATATGTTACCTTACATGGCAAAAACAAACTTTGTAGATGTGATTAAAACACATGTGATTAAGCAATTTTACATGGAGAGATTATCCTGGTTTAACTGGGTGAGTCCAATCAAATCACATGAGTCCTCATATAGATGTGACTACAGAAGAATTGTCAGAGAGATGCAACCTTGCTGTCTTAGAAGATGGAGAAAAGGGGTCATGAGCCAAGGAATGCAGGCACCCTCTAAAAGCTGGAAAAAAAAAAGGAAATGGATTCTTCCCTAGAGCCTCTAAATAGGAAAACAGTCCTGCTGACACTTTGATCATAGCCCAATAAGACCCATTTAAGACTTCTGACCTACAGAATTGTAAAGTAATAAATTTGTATTAAGCCACTACATTTATGGTAATTTTGTTATTGCAGCTTCACACACACACACACACACACACACACACACACACACACACACATATTCTCTGTCAAGTTTGATTCAAACTGTATTGGAGTTTAGATTGATTTGGGAGGAATTGCCATCTCCTCAATGCAATGCTGCTCCCAATTGATTTTTTGAGCAGTATTATGCTTAGTGAAATAAGTCAGACAGAGAAAGACAAATACTGTATGTTATCACTTATATTTGGAATCTAAAAAATAAAACAAACAGATGTTCCCAGCTGATTTTTGTAACCTTGCTGAACCCTTTAAATCCAATTACCTTGCTCCCATCTTATATGCTACTAATGTCAGTATTTTTAATTCTTACTTCTACATCCCCCAAATTAGTCATGATAGGTATTGATGCTTTACAGAGTAAATGTTTGTTAAGTTTACTCATGCTTACTAATTTCTTATTTGCCAGCTCTTCTTACATCTCACTGCCTTTTTCTGAATTCAGTACTGTTCTTTATTTTAACCCTCACTTTGAAGACATTATTCTGCTTTCTTCTGACTTCTACTGTTGCTATTGAGGATGCTGCTGTCAGACTAATTGTCACTCCTTGCAGATAAATCGTCCTTTCTTTCTGCTGCTTTTTAAGCTCTTCTCTTTGTCCTTGGTGTTCTGTAGTTTCATTGTGATGAAAGTAAGTATAGATTTATTTCTATTTTTCCTGCTAAGGATACATTGCACTTCCAGAATGTGGATTCAAGTCTTTCATCAATGCTGAAAAATTCATAGCCACCATTTCCTTGAATTTGCCCCTCTCTCTCTCTCTATTTTCTCTTTGGAAATGGCATTTATTATTTATAATCTGCCTGTTTGCATAGTTTCTTATTACTCTTTAATGTTTTCATTCTTTCTCTTATTTCTGTAATGATTTTAAACACTCTAATTTCATGGATTCTATCATATTGTGCTATTTTGTGATGTTTGTTGGATTCTAATCCTGATTTTTGTTGTATTTTCACTTATTCACGATGATATATTTTATCATGTAATTTTGGGTTGTGAGCTCTTCTGCAGCAGGACTTTATATGTGAAAATCTTTTGCAACCTGGTTTTATCACTGGAATCAATTTTACCTGGAACCAATTTTAGGTTAAATCCTTGGCTTGCGAGTTCCTAAACCCTGCAGGTAGTGTAAATAAAATATGAAGGACATCATCCATTGTTACAAATTTTCAGGACAGAACTTTTCCTCACCCAGATCCTGGACAATGATAGGTTTCCTTGTTATTTCTATGTATTATTGCATACAATTTTTTCTACTCCACACTTACAATGAGGTTGTAGCCCTTCAGATTCCGGGTTTTCTGTGAGAGGCACTTTGTACTGACTCAAGGTTTTACCTCTTGTCCCCATATAGGTGTTATAACACAAGCCTTTAGACTATTGAGTGTGCTACTCCCTCCACCTCTCTCTAAGGCATCCATATCATAAAGTATATGCTTACCCTCTGAGTTTTCCTGTTTCTGAATCCTACCAATATTCTTTACTTTCTCAATAGCTAAGTTATGTACTTAATAGAACACTGTTATAATTTATCTAGTATTTCCAGAACCCTCCTGGAGGGTTCTCATGGTACCTAGTTCACATTAAGTCCCTCAATATTACTTTTTATATAACATTAAAAAATTTTTTTTAGAAAAAGGGGTAGATGGAAGCATGAGGGAAATTTTGAAATAATGATGAAATGAGAAAGACTTTTCAAATGAAAAAATAAAACCTGGAATCTGTAAAGAAAATATTTGATAAAGCTACATAAAAATTAAAACCTTCTGTATGACAAAAAATTACCATTAAAAAAACAGAAGACAAATGACAAACTAAGAACAAGTATTTGCTATATATTTGACAGGAAAAAAAAGCTAATTTCTCTCATATTCAAAGAGCTATTAAAATTCAATAAGAAAAAGATATAAATAGAAAATGAACAGTTCAGAAAATAAAAAATGCAAATCACCAATAAACATACAAATACATATTCAACCTCACTTATAATTAAAGAAATGCAAAATAAAACTGTAAGATACTATTTTTTCTAGCCAACAGATCGACAAAGACTATGCTAATATCAACATTTTTAAAAGCTATACATGAGTTTATATATGTGCCTAAATATTATATCTGCATAGAAAGTTTCTGGAAAGATATATGAAAAACTCAAGTGACTACTGACTGCTACAGAGTGTGTAGAGGTGGGGAAGGAAGAAGATTTTATTTTTCGCCTTTTGTTCTTTATTTACAGTTTGAATTTTTACATGAACAGGAATGATTTTTTCAACAACAACAAAAAGTTAGATAATAAGAATGATAGCAACAATAATAAATGCCAAAAGGAATAGGGCTCCATGGCATAAGTACAGGGAAGCGAAGAGGAGAGGAGGGGGGAAGGCTGAGATCCAAGCAAGCACTGAGCTACTGTGTTTTCTGGCTGCTTCTAGAGGTACTGCCCATATAAAGATGAGGGACAAAGTGGCTGTGAGCTGCAGGCTCTTCAATGGGGACCAGTGATGCTTATTTCTATGCTGAATGTGTTGCCACATTACATTCTGCACTGTAATTCTCTGTGTTAATTGACAATTTTCATTTTCATGCATATTAATTGTAATTGCATTCTAACTTTCAATCCTTCTTTGAGGAATACAGGTGGAAGCCATTATCATTAGCTATTTACCAAGTACACAGACATATGTAAAAGATTTATTAATATAAAAAGGAAGAAAAGATAACAGACATATGTTAGCAAGAATTATGCTTTGAGAAACTCAAACGTGCTTAAATCTCTTTCTCTTCCAGCTTAACCTGTAAACCCTTAATACAAGATCCAAATGCTCAAGCTCCCCTAAGTTATTGCCCTTCCATTTTCATAAAGCGTATAATGCACAGAGGGGAAAGCTCTGTCATTAGACTGGATCCAAATCCTGACTCAACCACTTCCTAGCTGTGTGCACTTAAGCAAGTTGCTTAAGCTCTGAGTTCGAGCCAGTTTCCTCATTTGTGAAATGGAGACCCTAAGAGTACCTACAGGGGTTGTTAGGAGAATTGAACAAGATGATTAGCATGTAAAACAGTAAAGTGGCTGGCACATGGCAAATAATCCATAAATGTTAGCTATGATTATTGTGAAAAATCAATCTATTGTATATTGAGGGCCCAGAACCATACTAAGATGATGTGAGGGATATTCTAACCTCTTATAATGTTGCTGAGTGGAAGAGCATGTAAATTCCAAGATAAAGCTATTGAAACCCTATATTGCCCACTGCCGGTACCCAATCAGCCTTACTCTTGAAATGAAAAGGTTCAGCACTTAAGCCCCAAAGCACAAAGCTTCTCTTGTCAATAATGGGTCCAACTAAAGCACCATTTTCAAAAGTAGTGGGAAGTAGCATCATGGTCATGGAAAGAAAAGTAAATTCAGTGACTTGGGAAAACCAGACCTTCAGTGGGGCTGAATAGTCCAAATCCACAACACTGATTATTCTCAAGGTATATGATCTAAAATAAGTCACTAATTGTACCTTAACATACCTTTATAAAGCCCACCTTAGAACTCTTTGATTTTGTTGATTTTGTGTGGACTAACGAGCCAGCCAGTCAGCCAGGAAGTATCAGCAGAGGAGGACAGGCCACCCTTTCCACAGGTGTTCCCCAGAAAGAACAATACATCAATCAAGTGGCTTACAAATAAAAGATAACTGTATCTGATGGTGCTGGAGATGGTGGTGAAGTTGATGATAATGACTACACTGACTGCTAATGAATCCCAGAAGTGCTCTTATGCATTATAAATAACAAAATTGGAACTAGTCAAAATCTCATAGAAGCACAAAGTGTTAGACCTGTATAGGACATTAAGTCCTTCAAAGCATGGTGCATGGCCTGTGAACATCAAAATTACTTGCAGGTATGTACTTGTTAAAATGCAAGTTCCTGGGCTTATTTGAATTCTTACATCTTCACTTTTATCAACATTCCTATGTGATTCTTAATGCAGTCTGAAGTATGAGGGTCATGTCTTTAGAGACCGTAATTTCATTTTACAAAAGATGATCTTCAGTTGTGTTGAGAGTTACCTGCTGTAAAATAACCAAGAAATATTATGCTTCTTGGAAGCAGCATAATGAAAGAGCATGAGTATGAAATCAAACAGACCTATATTCAAATTATACTTGTGCTACTTATAGTTTGGTCTTAGATAAAGTACTTAACCTTGTGACCCTCTGTTTTTCTGACAAGAATGTAGATGAGAAGATTTACTTCTTGGGGTTGTTTCAAGGATTGAATAAGATCACAGAACATAGTAGGTATTCAATAAATCTGACTTCTTTAATACCATACTAACTGAGGAGGTTTGAAAAGAAAAGAAGTTAATATAGATTGTTACCTATGTGCTGGTACTTTACATACATGTAAACTCCACAAGGGCAGGGATCTTTTTCTGTTTTGTTCACTGATGTATTTTGCTCATTGATGCCTAAGACAGGATCTGGAACAAGGTTAGTGCAAAGTAATAATGTGTGAAATAGATATCCTTGTCCTTTCTCTGGATCTCACTCCACCATTGATTGCCAAATGGATGGGGGTGGGGAGTAAGGTTAGGGTAAAATTCAGGAATGGGCTAAAAGTTAGAGAAGGCTGTTGTACATATCATCTGTAAGAAATATGGAGTGTGTGTGTGTGTGTGTGTGTTCTATATATCTGGGGTCAGCTGTTTTGACACCTGGACTAACAACATAAGTCCATAAATCGTTGCCGTCAAGTGTGGAGAAGAGATGAGTGCTGTATAAGGCCTTGTGCAGAAAATGAGAATAGGTCTTGGTCTAAAAATATGGGTCAAATTCGATATATAGGCAGTAGAATTCACAGATGAGCAGAACTCGGAAAGGGATCTTTGATGTTATCCAACCTCCCACCAACCAATATAGGAATTCTCTCTACCATATCCCTAATAGTTTACCATCTGACCCCTATTTCAACCCTTTCTGGGAAATGAAGGTCGTTACCTGGCTAGTCAGCCCATCGTTTCTAAGCAGCTCTGATTTTGACAGAGTACCCATGCTAAACCAAAGTCTGCCTCTTAATAACTTCTGCCCATTTGTCCTAGATTTGTCCTCTGGAGCTCCAAAGAATGTCTACTCACTTTCCCACATAACAACTCTTTACATTTTAGAAGGTAGCTCTTCAGCCCTCCTAAGCCAGGCTGAAGTGAGGAAGACATTCCTTCCTTGCACTCGTATACAACATGCCCAGGCCCAGTAGTCTCAGGAACATCCCCAGTCCCAGTGGAGCCCACCCAAAAGGGAAAGCATTTCTGAAAAAATAAAATAGATATGTAAATAAGTCTGGTGAAATAATCACTGCTAAAAACAGCAACTTGCTAGGTGGCCTCCAATTCATAAAAGCAAGCAGCCAGCACAAATGTGTTCAAGTGAGAAACTGGGAAAATGGATCAATTTTCTCTTCAGCAATTGTTCTTCCTGAAATTGAACAATTTCTCACACTGTTCTACATTACCCACTAATTATTCCCTGGTGCTGAGGCCAGTGGAGGCTCCTTGACTGAAAAGTCCCAAAAAGAATAAGCCCCTCCCTCTCGACACCTCGTTTCCACTGTCTTTAGGTCAGGCTTTATTTGTCCTTGGAATCAGGGGAGAACTGGAGTGCCCACAGAACGGATAAGCCTGAAACATGTGTTTTCATGAGATGACAAGGGGAATGATTGCACTTGCAGAATTTCACAGCATATCCAAGAGAATATTGAGGATATGAAGAATTTTACAAGAAATATGAACATTGTCAAAAGGAGCATATTTCTGTGAAATTCTCTAAAACTCATCCACAGTTATCTCACAAGGAAATTGGTCATAACCTAATGGAACAGATTTTAATTTCTTACTCTGTCTATGCAGCTTTCATTTGTAGTTTAACAGTTTTAGTGAAGAGTTCGTATTGCACTCTTTTACTGTGCAGATTCATGTTTCCTAGATGATTTTAAGCACTTTCTCTCCACAGACCAGCCATTGCCTACATTTCCAATGGTAGCCTCCATTCTATCCCTTCACAGGTCAGTCTATTGGCCATGTTCCCAAAATACTCAGTGCTGCTCTACCTCTACATTTCTTAGTGACTTCCTCCACCAGAAATATCTCATTCCCTTGCCTCCATTCCTCTACATATTGAAACCCTGTTTCTTTCAAGGCCCATCACAAATTATTCTTTCTCCATGAACCTTCCATAATACTCCCATCCAACCCCCTCCTCGGAATTCCCAAAGTAATCTATCTATATTGCCCTAGGACCAAAGAATATTTTAGTCTTAGTGAGAAAAGGGCAACATGATGGTAGAATTCAAGAGGAAAAAAATCAAAGGTTCAAAGCCAAACAAACTGCTGCAGCAGGTTGAGAAGGATAGAATTGGGGTTAATAAAATATACTTATTCAGCAAATGTCTACTGAGTACCCACTATGTGTCTGGCACCCTGAGAGACCCAGTAGTTACATTACAGAAATAAAGGAGAGAGATGATACTTAAGAGAGGCAGACATTTACCAACCCACCACACAAATATATTGATAGATCACACAAGGATTTTTTGCTTGAGCAACTGGATGGATGGTGGTGCCATTCACTGAGATGAGGAAAACTGGGAGAGATACAGGTTGGGGTGGAGCACTGGGGACTCATGGGTTCATTTTAGGTCCCTATAAATTTGGAGTGACCTGTGCGACATCCAAGTGGAGATGTCAAGTCAGGGACTCAGAAGAGAGGCCAGGACTAGAAATGAGAGGAAGCGTTGAAAGTCAACAACCAGGAAGTCAAGAGACAGCTGAAAGCAAGTGAAAAGTGGCCAGCCTGCAACCATTTCTGTAAATGTTGAGCGTCTCAAAAGGTACTCCTTTTCTATATTGGTAACAGGCTTTGAAGGGTGAAGAAAAGAATCTTAAAGGCGTCAAGTCACACTTATGGTACTTATCACATTCACCTTTTCTTATAATTATATATGGTCTTGTCTCACAACTCTTATTAGACCTTGGTGGGGGTGGGGAGAGGAGGCCAAATAAGTAGCACTCCTTCAAATTCTGAGTCAATCGCCTGCTAGACAATGAATTCAGGCTGATGAAAATCAAAATATCACATTTTTTACTGCTGAAGTCTGGAGTCGAGGACATAGCTTGGGTGAATTTCCTAATATCTGAACCCCAGAACCTGATAGAGTTAACCCCATCACAAGTGGCACCGGAAGTCAGCAGTCCTCCGGTGAGGACCTGCACCTATGTGACTTCAGGCATGCAGGAGCAGACCAGAATATGTCTCAAATAAAGATACAAGCTACAGGGCTCTCAAACAAACCTGGAGGGCTCAGCTGAGCTACACTTGCCCAGCACCTTCTCTCAAGCACACCAATCAGAGCAGTCACGTCTTCTCCTCAGGAGAGGAGGAGATGAGGGGGCAGAGAGAGGCCAGAATGTTCTCCTAATGGGATGTCACTCCATATGGAAGGAAACATCAGGACTGGGGAAGAAGTGAACCTCCTTAACAGATTTGAAGCTCCTGGGGGAAGGCAGAGCTGGAGCTTTGTACCTCTGTGTATCCCCCAAAGCACCCTACATAGTGCTGTGCTACAACAGATGCCAAATAAATACTGCATAAAGGAATGGCGCCAGGAGCACTCTGTGTGTGTGGTATGGGTTTCCTTCATTCAAAACTCAGTTTAAAATTCCCCTTCTCAGGGAAGCCATTTCTTTTTTTAAATTGAAGTATAGTTCATTTACAATGTTATGTTAGTTTCAAGTGTACAGCAAAGTGATTCAGTTATACATACATATATATACATATATATAGTCTTTTTCATATTCCTTTCCATCATAGGTTATTACAAGATATTGAGTATAGTTCCCTGTGTCATACAGTAGGTCCTTGTTGTTTAACTGTTTTATATATAGTAGTGTGTATATGTTAATCCCAAACTCCTAATTTATCTCTCCTCCCTGCCCCCCACTATCCCCTTTGGTAACCTTAAGTTTGTTTTCTATGAAGCCTTTTCTTTTTAACCCTCCTTCACTGTGATCACCTCTTCATCCTGGGCTTCCACAGCCCATTCCTGTTCTAGTTGGGTCATATGAACTTGCATTCATTTGTATGATAATTTGCAAATGTAACTATGAGTCATTTGCTATAAAAAAAATCTTCCTTTCTTCAGCTGTATAGCAAGCCCCTTGTAATCATGTGTTCTATCCTTCCTTATCAGTTGTGCCTAGAAGGGGACTGGCATTGCTAATTGTTGAGGCTGTCAATCTCCCACGAGAATCAAAGTGCAGTAACCACTGAGACACAAGAATCTCCACTGCAGCTCTGACTTCTTTACTGGATGCATTTCTCACTGCCTTTCTGTCCTATGCTCTCAGAACAAGATCCCTTGCCTACTGCCTTTTTCTATCTATCACAAAGGAGTGCATAAAGAATGATGGGCTCCAAACAAATGGAGTTTCTTCCCGCCCTTTTGCACTAAAGGAACACTCAACAGTGACAGGTTTTTGAAGGAGATGACAAAGAGAAGCCCTAAAATGAAAGCTGATGACATGGAGATTTCTCTGCATGAGGTCAGTCTCACCCTAGTTCCTCCGTGAGCTGAGTTATGGAGCCATCATGGGTCACACAAATTGATAATGCATTTGATAGGGCATTCAAAATAGCAGATAGGAAAAATTCTAGAAATAAGCTTTCACCCTAATGGAATTCGTAGAAGAAGGAACTAACCCAGCAGATGTTAACTGAAATGCCAGTTCTAAAACTGAGGGTCTTTCAGTTACTAGTCCCATCTTGACCTAATTCACTGCAGAATGATTTGACATATACAGGGGGTAAACTACAAATTAAATCCACAAGGGAGGCAGAGGTTCAAGATGAGTTTGAAATGAAAATATTTAGTGGGATCAAAGTTCATGTCTTAGCATGTCTATGCATCATCCTGCCAGCATGTGATATGTATGTGTGCTAAGTAGGAGAAGGGGGCGTGATCAGGAGTACACTCTGGATATGATTGGGGTTAATTGTCCTCATCTAGAAATATATAAAATATCAGACCTGATAAGCCCTAATTCAAAGCCCTCATTCTATAGATGAGGAAATTGAATGAAGAGAGGGAGTAAATTAGGTCTCAAATCGGGCCTCTGATTCCTAGTATGTATCTTTCTGCTCACCATAGGATAGGGATTACTATAGGGTAGGCTATTTAATGGCAGTTCTCAACTGATTTGCCCTTTTAATTGTATAAACTATAGTAATAATATCTTTTTGGCCATTTTACCTCCATGTAACTCCAGAACCACTATTCATATTATTATGTGCCATGACTCTGCAAATTAAACACCCAGTTTCATTTTGCATATGGCACCACTGAGGGGCGATGACTAAAGGGACTTTTCCAAATTCACAGAGGTCATTATAAACCCCAGTATTCCATCTTTACTCCCTGGGCTATTTAGAAGATTGGACTTTAGGATAAAAATTAATTCATCTCTACTGTTCCCTGAATATGCCATGTGTTTTCTTCAGAGTATACCTTGACTCATGCTATTCCTTTGCCTGGAACATCTTCTTACCAGCCTAGCCATCCTCATCACAGTCTGTCAAAATTCTATCTTTCATGGCACATATAAAGTATTACCTCCTTTATGAAGCTTTCTCTAAACCCAAGCTCTCAAGCAAAATGTCTTCTTTTCTTTGAAGCTACAGAGTCCTCTGTTTATACAGCCCCAAAATACATGTCACATTCTTCCTTTATGATGGTCATTTTTTAATGGCAAACACTGTTACCTTCTCAACAAATATTTCCTCTACTTTCTTGCCAAAAGAAACCCGGGTTGGTGGAGCAATGTGCCTAGCCCCAGGGAATGAATTCTAATTTACCTAAGCCAAATATGATTATTCCACTTTCCTTTGCCATATAATCTCTAGCTTTGCTTCTCTCACAGCTAGGATTGCCCATATGAAAAAAAATCTGACCAATGAGACTGTCAAGAACAGGGAAGGATCTGAGATTTTACCCTATTTACAAGCTAACAAGTTAAGCTGCCAGTGTTATGGATGCTGGCAGAAGACACACAATTCCTGAGCCAGAGACAAAGACTGTATCACTCACAACAGCATTAGTGATCAGACTCCCCATTTTACACAGGATGATAAAAAGAGAGCTGCACTATGACTGCAGACTCAGTGTGTTAGGTTACAGGAGAAGAACCCTGAATTCAGGAAGCACAAATCATTTATAATGGTCAGTACTCAGGCCTGCCCTTTGCCCTGAAAGAAGACATTACCTCTATCTTCCAAGCTATTTACTACACAAACATCCTTGAAAAAAATAATCCAGAACAAAGGTAGTCATTGTCTCTGCTCACAAGGCATGCTGAAATGCAAATGACTGCTGGAGAATTATCTTCCAGCAGAGAGGTACGTAGAAATTTGATGTAGAGGTTTTGTGAAAGATTTTTCTCCATAATAAAAAGAAAACTCTGCAAAAAATTAGAGCCCCTTCCATTTTTCCCTGCCTAGAACACCTGCATGTAAGGACATGATCTTTAATACTTCTGTAGCCATCTTGAAACTCTGAGAAGAATTCCAGGGATGGCTACCTAGTGCCCATGGATCATCTTGTTCAGAAACACCCCTGAAATCACCTACTTCCATGCTTGATGGTAAGTAACCATATAGTGGCTTTACGGCTTAAACCAGTGTCAGTAGAGCTTTCTGTATCTTCAGGCAAAAGTGTCTAACCTGAAACATTTTTCATAGTTCTTATTATTCACTCACTTTCTGAAACTAAGAACTGTGTCATATATAATAATTAAGACAGATATGGGTTTGAATTCTTAGTCTTCTGTTGACTAGCTGTATGTTTTAGATTGTTACCTAAGCTCTCTAAGCCTTAGTTTTCATGTCTGTAAAATGAGTATAATAATAACATAAACTACCTTAGAGAGTTTTTGTGAAGATTAAATGAAATTATAAATGTCAAGAGCTCAGCCTAATGTCCAGCATATAATAAGCATCCAATAAAGGACAGCTATCAGTATTTTTTTTCTCCCATATAAGGCCTAAGACAAAGCCACTTACAGAGTCAGAAGAATGTGTAAAATGAACTGTGCAGGGTCACATAGCCTGAGACTTAAATATAACTACTCCTCAACTTTCTGAGCTAAACAGAAATAGGAAGAACACAGCTAAATAGTACCCTTGGATAATCTCTCAAATTCATTTTCATCATTATTTTCAATTCTCACCCCAACCCCCACTGAATGTTTTTTGAACAAAAATTTCCCAATATAACAGTAGAGCATATATGTATAGCTGATTCACTTTGTTATAACGCAGAAACTAACACACCATTGTAAAGCAATTATACTCCAATAAAGATGTTAAAAAAAAACAGTAGAGCATGCTCAGTGTGCAAAATTTGAAAAAATGCAAAAAATAAAATAAAATAAAATCAGGAAAAAAATCAATTATAGCACCACCACCCAAACTCAACCATTCTTACCGTTCAGTTGCATTTCCTTCCATCTTTATTACTGTGCATTTACATGCATATTTGAAAATATAGTTGTGTTCACTCTCTAAATAAAGGCTTGTGTTTTTTCTCCAGTTAACATTACAACATAAGTATTTCCCCATGTTATTAAAAGCTCCTTGTAAGCACATTTTTAAATGACTGCCTAATAGCACATCATGTGGATATGCCATAATGTACTTAAATATATTCCCACATTCTCATACATTTTGGTTGTATCCTATATTTGGCCGAAAAGAAATAAGCCACAATGAGCATATCTGTGCTTAAAACTTCACCTACTTAACATCATTTACTTAGGTTATAGAGATTCCCAGAAGTTAAATTATTGCATCAAAAATATAAACTCTGTCAAATTGTTTTCCAAAAGAGTTGTATCAATTTCTACTCCCACTAGTACCATTTGAGTGTGCCTATTTCATTATACCTTCCTTGGCTCTAGTATTTTCATTTCCCCTCCTTTCCTATTTTGATGGGGGGAAAGTCTTAGTGTTCTAATTTGCATTTCTTTGATTATCAATGAAGCCAAACTTTTTTTTCCATATGTTCTCACTAAACCTTTTGATCAATGATGCTGACATATTACAGATCTTACTGATTCACACTTCCCTTATTCCTACCCTGGAAGCAATCCCCAGAAGACAGGAAGAGGCAAAAAACAATAAACTAGAAAATCCTCAAAAGTCCAAGATGGCTCCTAAATAATCTGATTTGATTGTAGAAATAGTTGACTAGAAGTTCTCCTTCCCATGGTATTTCCTGCCTCTGGGTCTGTACCCCACAACATTCCAGTCACTGACTGAGCTACATCTGAGGTGGGCAAGAAGCGAGGTACTTTCCCACTGCCTCTGGGTTTCATAAACTTAAGCTGTAAGAGGCTTATTAAAGAACAAGCAAGAGATGCCTGCTTTGGAAACCTCAACTTAGAAGATCTTGCTTAATAGACCGTTAAATCAGTCATCATGCCTGCTTTTAACTTTCCTTACTACTAAGGGGCCTCTCAATTTACAAGGAGTGTAGTACATGCTATAACTCTTTGTGCATCAAGATCTGACATATTTCTCACACTTGCCTCTCACCCCACCTCCCTCACACCCACGCAGTTGTCAGTGGCATGTCCCAAAGTGTGATTTAGGCTGACCTCACTGGCTCACTACTCTATGTCAGAAGAGTTTGCCAGGAGGGAAAGATGTGCAGCTACGCCATGAGTGCTTCTCTCAGGTGACCACCTGTATTTTGAGGACCAGGAAAGTGTCCTGGAAACCCCCTCCACTAGTTCTGCCTGCATACTGTGAGAAATACTTTGCAGTTCCCTACAAAATTTTAGTTGCCTACTTGCCAGTATTGTCACAGTGGTTACCCATCCGGGCCCAGCTACAGACTTTCCTGCCTGAAGGAGATGACTTTGCCTCAAGTCTCTGCACTTGAGGGTATTTTGACTTCTGAGAACCAGTCCGAGAAAAAATTTAAAGCTGTTAGGTATGTGATGTAGAAGTTCACTTCTGCTTGATCAGAATTCTTTTCTCAGCTTCCAAAGTTTAACTGGATCCAAGAACTAGCTCGCATCATTTTCCAAGGCAAGGCCACTGTTGTGTTATCCAGGCAACACAATAGATCAACATGACAGGAGGAGTCACTGAAGGTGTTTTAAGATTCAAACCCATTTACATTTACCCAGCTTGACATAAAGTCAGCACAAGCTTGCATCTCTTTTAAAACATAATGGGCATTCTGTGATGCAGCTCAGTGAAATCAAGAGTGTGAGGCTTGTAATGGAGGCATCAACCTACAACCATTTTCAGGAATAAATCCCAATAATAGATGTTTGCTCTGGGGCTGAATGTACCATTATCATACTATCTTGGTCTGACTATCATGTCCCAGCCCACTTCTCTCAGCAGCCCTCTGATCCACTGCTAACATGTCAGACAAGTCAAAGCCAAGAAATTATGGACTCACCCTCCAGGGAGCATGTTGCAGTTTGCCTCAAGGAGATGTGAGTTACATTCAGAAATCTCTTTGTCATCCTCTGTTGATAATCTAGCTGCCTTTTTTCTTTATTTTTTTTTAAAAACGACTTTCTGTCCTGGTGAGAGTGGAGTGACTGACTTGGGTGTCAGTACCACGTCACAGAAATGATTCTGTATTGTCTTAAGCCACACATTCAGCACCAGAGCTCAGTGCCTGGCATTTGCTTAGCATGCAATAAATGTTGAATTGAATCTAATTGAACTGAACCACATATAATCAAATTGAATTAAACAGAATTCAATTGGTTGGGTGTATTAAATGGGGCCTCTCCTTTCACATATATGGCAGCCTTCCAAGTGCTCTATTTCAAACTTCCTCAAACAAACTGAGAATAACCAAATCATCACTAGAACATACAGCACAGAAAGAACAAAGACAGAGCTAGGTTTTTGGTTTTGTTTTGCCTTTGTTTTTTGTGGGGTTTTTTTTTAGTAATATCATAACTTTATTTATTTATTTATTTATTTATTTTCTTCCAGTTTTATTGAGATATATTTGACATACAGCACTGTATAGGTTTAAGGTATACAGCATAATGATTTGATTCATATGCATCATAAAAATGATTAGCACAAGTTTAGTTAAAATCCATCATCTCTTATACATACAAAATTAAAGAAACAGAAAAAAATATTTTTTCTTGTGATGAGAACTCTTAGGATTTACTCTCAACAACTTCCATATATAACATACAACAATGTTCATTATATTTATCATGCTGTACATTACATCCCTAGTATTTATTTATCTTATAACTGGATGTTTCTACCTTTTGACTTGTTTTTGTTTTGTTTTTATAATGATAATCATCTAACTAAAGGAGGGGGATAATTGTGCAGTTGGCTCAGAAAGCTGAGAGTCTAAGGAGAAGTCAGCTTTAGAAAACACTATAATCAGAACAAAGTTTGTCCTCAGAAACCTTGACCTTTCCATTCTGGACCTTTTTCTGGGTCTCTCAAGCTTCTAGTGCCCAGCATGTTCATAAGCTTTCCCCCATAAAAATCCATTCTTGAGAAATGGTGAAATGTACAGACTCATACTAAGATGTAAAGTATCAAAAAGTGTTGAAAGCATCAGCCCTCCTGAAGATGCCTGCATGTTATAGGGACTTAAAAGCTTATGCTAAAGGGATGAAGTGGTGTATCAGTAGTCATCTACTGAGGAGAAACATTAGAGGTTGGGGACACCTAGGTGCACTCAAATCATACCACATCACCAGGAAGTAAGTTTTCCTTGAACTGTCACTTGACCCAATTAGAAAGTTAGAGGGTTTTTTGTTTTGTTTTGTTTTGCTCTGATTTGTTTTTTAATTAGGCCAATGATTTAACCCCCGTGGTCTTCAGCTTCCCCATAATAGAAAAAACAAAAAAGCACAGAGGCAGTAATCAGACAACTTTTCTTGGTGATGCCTGTGGGCTGAGATGTTTGGGAGTACGTTTCTAAAGAGTTAGTAGTAAAGCAAACCAAATATATACTTCAATTGCCTCATTCTCTTCCCCAAGGAAAATCTAAGTTGTGCACCTGGCAATCCCCCAGTGTAAACTGGTTCCTCTGTCCGCTCCCAGAAGGTACTAGCTCCATTCAGACTAGCCAATCTTGGGATAGGAAAAGTCACTGATGAGTACACTTTTGAATGGAATGAGAATGGCATAAGAAAAAGGATGGACAAAATAAAGAGAGGATTTTTTTTCTTAAAAAACAGTGAGGGAGAAATCACTCTTCCTGCTGTTAAGGCCTACTACATAGCTACAACAATCAAGACAGCTACATATGTGATGAAATTACATAAAACTATACACACACACACACACACACACACTAGAACACACACAAATGAGTACAACTATAACTGGTGAAATCTGAAAGAGTTCTGTGGATTGTACCAATGTCAATTTCATGGTTTTGCAAGATGATAACATTGGGGAAGGAGGGGTGAATACTGCATTGGACCTCCCTGTATATTTTTTGCAGCTTATTGAGAATCTATACATATTTCAAAATTTTTAATGTAAGGTGAAACCCAATTTCGATACGGGGTGCTGATGCCTTCCACTGTAGTATCCTGCCTTCTAAGCTCCAAGAAGTGTAAGGCTGGCTACAGCAAGCATTAAGAAGACAAGTCCCTTTGCAGAGACCTGACCCTGGCCTCTCCCTAGGGGCTAGATGCTAACAGCAGGAGCTAGTCCTGGCCTTGGACTTTTTTCTTGCCTCTGCTAATGTTTTAGATCAGGGCCCAAAGCAATTGAATATAGGGGATTGAGCCTGATTTCCTTGGAGTCCTTGAAACAAGGAACCTGTCAGTGAGAGGAAAAATAGTAGACCTCCCAGAATACTGTGAGTGCTAAGAGCAGAATGAAAATGGATCTTGGGGGCAGGCAACAGGATGCCTCCCTGAAGAGAAACATAGCATTTGGCCATTGCCCTTTTCAAAGACCAAATTAAGAAAGGGGACAGAAGGAGCCTATCTTACTAAGTTGCTTTTAGACTGCAAAATTTTATGCCTGGTTGTTCTACTTGCTAGTTTTCTCTCCTGTGATGTGAAGAAGGAATGAGTTTTTGCTTCACTGAAGATTCTACTTCTAAGTTGTGTCCTTAAGGTATTACATGTTAACAAAATGCTGACAGATCAGACAGCATTTTTAAATGCTTCTTTTTTTAACTAAGATTTTTTTTCTTAAGCAGAAGTACTGCTAGCAGCACCTTCAGTGTTCATTTCATCAAATGACTCTCTAAACATATCGTATATTTATTGCATCTTTGGGAGTAATAATTTTCTTTCCAGCTTTCAAATTACTACATATTTGTTACTGCACCGCTGAGGGAGGAGATCATTTGTTATTAGTTCCTTGTCTGATGTGAAACATTTAATTTGAACTGAAACTACCACACAAGAAAATAAACAGTGCATTTCCTATGCAAAGTGTCTGCTTCCCTCACTAGGAAGCAGTGGGAATCATTTTGACCGTATGGTGGGTATTTATTGTCTGATGGCTCATAAGCAGCTCTGCTGTCTGCCTCCCTTTTTCCCTCAGACCTGGGCACTGGCTCTTTTTCAAGAGCAAGTGAGGTCAGCTTGATCTTAGACAGAGATTCTAAACCCTGGAAGCTCATCAGAATCCTCAGGGGAGATTTTTTAAAATACTGATGACCAGGCCACATCACTCTCAGGTGTGTTGCAAGGGTGGGACAGGTTGTGAAGTGGTTACTCTCTTGGGCTCTAAAGCCAGATTGCTTGAGTATGACACCTTTGCCACTTAAGACTGTGAGTTGGTAGGCAAGTTATTTAGTCTCTCTGGGCCTCAGTTGCCTCAAATGAAAATGGAGGTAATAATATTACCTACATCACAGAGTTACAGTGAGAGAATTCATGTAAAGTGATTAAAACAAAGCCTGGTTCACAGGAAGTACCTGATAATGTTGGCTATGTCCTTTACTGATGAGCACCATGATTTTTTTTTTATTGAAGTATAGTTGATTTACAATGTGTTTAATTTCTACTGTATAGCAAAGGGACTCAGTTATACATATATATATATATTCTTTTTCATATTCTTTTCCATTATGGTTCCTCACAGGATATTGAATATAGTTTCCTGTGCTATACAGTAGGACCTTGTCGTTTATCTATCCTATATATACTAGTTTGCATCTGCTAATCCCAAACCCCCAGTCCTTCCCTCCCCCACCCACCTCCCCCTTGGCAACCACCAGTCTGTTCTCTATGTCTGTGATTCCATTTCTGTTTCATAGATAGGTTCATTTGTGTCATATTTTAGGTTCCACATATAAGTGATATCATATGGTATTTGCCTCTCTGACTTACTTCACTTAGTATGATACTATCTAGGTCCATCCATGTTGCTGCAAATGGCATTATTTCATTCTTTTTTATGGCTGAGTAGTATTCCATTGTGTATATGTACCACATCTTCTTTAACCATTCATCTGTGGATGGACATTTAGGTTGCTTCCATGTCTTGGCTATTGTAAATAGTGCTTCAGTGAACATTGGGATGCATGTATCTTTTCGATTTAGAGTTTTGTCTGGGTATATGCCCAGGAGTGGAATTGCTGGATCATATGGCAACCTTATTTTTAGTTTGTTGAGGAACTTTCATACTGTTTTCCATAGTGGTTGCACCAATTTACATTCCCACCAACAGTGTAAGAGAGTTCCCTTTCCAGCATTTACTATTTGTAGACATTTTAATGATGGCAATTCTAACTGAACACCACCATTCTTAACCTATAATAAGAAAGCTAGGATTTATCCTCCTATAAGTTGTTCTTACCCACTGAGTTTCTCCCCCAGATGCTTCACACACAAACACGCACGTGCACGTGTTTGCGCACACACACACACACACACACACACACACACACACATTCTACACAAGAAAGGGAAAAGCCCAGAGCCAGTTTCAAAGTAGGCCCGGTGCAAGGCAGATTGGATCCTTTGTTTTGCTTAGAATCAGAAATGTCAAAAATGAGTGAAAAGGATCCTTTGAAGAAACCTGATGCTTTCTATTCAAAAAAATTTAATACACACACATGCACAATGCCAAAAAGCTTTGATATTCCAAACTTTATGTCTAAATATCTTTTACCATCTACACATTACTAAAATATCATGTACCAAGTGGGAGAAAAAAGACTCTATCACACAAATGATTAGAGCATTAAGTTATGAGACCATAGACACCTGACAGAATACAGCAAACACCATAGCATCCCTTCTTATACTCAAACTCAGATCTGATAACTCTGGTTATTATGCATCTAGAAACTCACACACATTGCATTTCTGATGTCTTCTAGTCTTAGCCCTATAGGATGAGTTAGAGTCACAGGAGTGCTATTGTCTTGAAACATGTCCTTTGGGCTTCATAATTACATTCAGAGTTATGTGGCTTTTTAGGTTAAAATAATGTTTCTGTAAAGCAGTCTCTTTAGTCTGCCTTGATATTGCAGACTGCCACATGTTAATGAATTGTCAAAAATATAAAATATAAAGAAGATGTGAAGAAGAAGCATATTGGACACGGCTCTGAGGGCTGTCATTTTACGTGTAAGTTAATTATAAACGCATTTTTTCTTCCCATAGCACCTAGCAGTGCTTTCCACAGAGTAGGTGGTCAATCAAGATTTTGTGGCTTTTAAGTAATATAAAATTTTCTGTATCTCCTGGAGGGTTTACATGTATTTAAGGTACAATGTGTAGTATTATTGTCAATCCCCTTGTTTTAATTTTTATTGCTTAAAAAATAAAAGTTAAAAATGTCTTCTTTCCAGAGACACGAAATGGGGAGTGATGAAACATCTTTTACTTACAGTGAGTTCGGATCTCTTCTGGTGATTTTATTTTTTTTCACCACTCATATTCATCTTCTTTTATTGATGCTCAGCTACAAATCATAGCACTGTATTTATCATGGCTTATTCATAACTCAGAATGAACCAGCATTTGATAAGCGGGCATGAATCACTAGCCTCTCTTATCTAAGTCTATCCCTCTACATATTTCTAGTGTCCATTAGCCCATCAGCCATAGGTACAAAGCTAAATATATTAAATATATTACCCTTTCCTGTTAGAGATAAGAATGACACTTTGGCACAAAGTTTAAGGACCCCCAAATCACATTTTTACAGTCATTTTCAAAATATGAATATATTGTATTAAATTTAACCCTCAGAATACATGACTTCAAGTGAAGCTGTTAAAGAAACTAGTTGTATTGTTAAAAGGCTCTGCTTTTTCCACTTCTGGGCACAATAGGAAGTTAACATAATGGAAAGTTACTAACACACAATATTCTTTTAGCACAACCCTCATATTATAATAAGGTTTTACTTTTAGATCTTTAAGCAATTTAACACAGTATGGATCTCATTATCTTAAGAGAACTATTGACCAAAAAAGAAGGTGGGGAGAGGAAAGGAAAAAAAGCATATTACAATCAGGAGGCTAATGGCCTTATGTGAAAGGGAATTTTGCTAATGCTTTTCCTTTAAAGTGAAATTGGACAAAGGCCAGACTGATTGTTGAGGGAACAGTGCTGCCATGGTTAGTAGGAAGTGAGCTAATTGACCTGATAGGTTCTTTCCATATGTGATAGCCATGATTCTATCATTCAATTCTTATGAATGCATCCACAGACAAATGAACTGTGGTCTTTCCATGTGTACGGTACAAGGAAACATGTAACTATCTGAGCCTTGGGTCTCTCAACAAAAGAGTAATGCTGAAATTGTCACATAGGAAGGTCTTTTTACTCAGAAAAAAATGTGTACTCATTTGGCATTTGAAGGTTCAAAGCCGCTAGACAAAAAACTATCCAGGAAGCAATCTGGTGAGGTGACAAACTTCAGTCTCCAGTGCTCTGTTAATTTCCTGTCCATGCCACTTCCATCTGCTAAAAGCATAGCAGCCCCAGCTATGGCCCCCACACTCCACACTCCACATTAAGAGTTCTCTCTGGAAACAGGTTTCCCTTTTAAAGATGAACCATCAGACTCCATTATAATCTTCTCTCCTGTCATTTACTTTGTTACACTTTTTGTGCCAACAGATTGTGAGGCACCAAACATTTTAAGCAAAGCTCTGTAAAATTGCTAACATCTAGCAATAAATATTAATGCCTAACTGTTACATAACTAGAGGTGGATATAAAGTTGGCTAACATTTGACAATAGTGGCAAATCATTATTTGATATTCACTTTAACAAATGTGATCAAGAGTGAACTCATTACTAGGATAGGCATGAAATACAGTTTTATGAGTGATTCTATTATATTTTCCTTTCTAAAGGGAAAATTATAAAAGATGGCTGAATGAATAGCAAAGATACTTTATTATATTGTAGTTAGTTGGGCTGGAGAGATTGGGGACAGGGAGACTGAGTCTATACTTTCACACTCACAGGCACACACACACACACACACACACAGGGCACTGAAAAAATAAGTATTTCTCCTAATCCTTCAATATAGACTTTTCCCTCCTCTTACAGCCTCTAGAATAATTTGCTTTTAGTGCCAGGAAACTAAGGTACAGAAAGATTAAGTAACTTGCCAAGCCTGAAAGAGGCAGTAGACTGGATTTAAACTCTAGGCTGCATGAATCTAGAGATGACAGATTTAGCCACTATGCCATGCTGTTTCTTCCGCCAGGACAGAGTACCAGTTTTGAAAGGCTCTACAAAATGCTACTATGAAAGCAGCCTGCAGCACCAGCACAAACTTAGCAGAACTTCTAGAGACATCAGGCCAGCAACATCTAAGAAACTGAGCAGCTAAGTTAGGTGGCTTTCAGAGACCCTCACAGAGAAGCACATAGGTCCTACAATATGAACAAGCTACCAAATACCATAAAATGATATTAGCTGTTTGAAAGTAGCAAAAACAAAGGCTGGGAGTGGGAAGGTTACGACTTTGTTATTCTGTAAAATGGACTGTGTTCGTGTACTTGGGTAATGTATTTTAAATACTTATTTGGAGAGCACTACATTACTGTAGCTAAGGACATGGGATGTGGAACCCTACAGTTGTTTCATCTGTAAGATGGGGTTCGTAATGTAATCTATCCTTTAGGGTTGTTAGAAAGGTGAAATGAAAGAAAATATGCCAAACTCTTAACACAAAGACTGGAACAGAGTAAGCACTCAATAACTGTCAACTCCTGCTGTTTTTGTTGTCTTACAGTTGACAATTTTCCTGCCTGTGCCTCCAGATAGTCCATGAGTCCTTGAATGCAAAGACTCTTATTCCTCTTTGAAAGACAGTAGAATGCAATAATTGAAAGAAGTCTTAGGAACCATACTACCTGGGTGTAAATCTGTCTCTGCACTTCCTGCCAATGAGATCTTGAACAGGTTATTAATCTCTCTGTGTCTTGGCTTCCTTATCTATAAAATGGACTTAAAGATAGAATTAACTTCATAAATGTGTCAGAAGGATAGAGTATAAGTTCCATGAGGACATTAATTTTTGTCTGTTTTGTTCAACCATATAAGCCCAGTGCCCAGAACATACCTGGCACACAATAAGTGCTCAGTACAAATATGCTGAAAGTTTAGACAAAATTCACCTCGAACAGATCCTGTACAGATATATAAAGGTTAGCTATTATTTACATCTCTACCACTGGAGCCTAGTATAGTGCTTTGCACAGGTTAAGCCTTCAAGAATTATTAGCAGAGTGAATGAATGAATGTTGTCCTTCTAGTCTGGGGCAGCCCTCTCTCATGAGAAACTGTGAAGTTATTGAAGTTTGACCTTTCATGCCCCTGGCCTCCTTCACTTACATCATATACATACATGTGTAAATACCTATAGTAATTAAGAAAAATTTCTGTGGAGCAAATGAAATAGAATGTTAGACATGTAAGAGAACTCAGATCTATAATTCAAGCCTTCCATTTTGCTGATTTATTTTATATTCACTCAATATTATTTTATTGAGTGCCTACAATGGTAAGCAAAATACTTAAGATCCCTGCCCTCGTAGAGCTATGGATCTTATAGCCTCATCATTTCCCTTCTCTGCAGTTCATTTTCCTCATCTGTAAAATTAGGGAGTTGAATGATCACTAAGGTACCTTTCAGCTAGGAAATAAAATGTAACATGCTGGTTAAAATCACAGGTTTTCAGATAAGGTTACTAGTATTTGAATCTCACTTCTGGTACTTGATAGCTGTTTGAACCTGAATCAAGTAAATGCTCTCCAAGCCTCGGTTTCCTCATCTGCAAAATGGGAATGATGATAATAGGAACTATCTTGCTATCATGTAAGGTGGACTAAATGAGAATATATATATTTCATTTTGATGGTGCCTGGCACATACTAAATACTCAACAAGTGGTGGTTAATATTATTCTATAATGTGCAATCTCTGAGGCCCCATGTGAGAAGCTGCTCCCTGTAAGGCCAGCTGTGTCTATAGAGGTCAGATAGGGCCAATTTGCATATAAGGACTCTTTTTCTGAGATGTCTTTGGATTTCACCTCCTTTTGATTATCAGATAAAACAATGAAAGCCCTCAGCCCCTGCAATGCTTTCTTACCTGTGTCACATTACCAGGCAGCATCTGTATAGTGGGTCAGATTGTGATAAATTATAAGAAAAATCAGGCAGGGAAAGGGGATAGTAAATGTCTAGGATGTTACTGAAATTTTAGTTAGGGCAGCCAGGGAAGGCCTCACTGGGAAGTGCCACCACAACTAAGTGGCAACCCAAGAATGTGTGTCTATTTCCTTGAGGTTTCCAAATGCGGGATTCTCATTCTTAAAGTGTCCCGGAAAGGAAGGTTTTCTGGTGCTCACTGCCTTCTGACTGAGGCTGCTTTTCTAATCACATTACTCTTTGGTTTATCAAAGCCAGATGCAGCTCCCTGACAAAGTGTTGGGAGAGACTTAAAACATCTTCAGCTGCCTTTGGAAACCTCAGAAGGGATTGATCCAGGCCAAATATTTGACCTGTCATCTGAAAATAGTAAGTGAAAAACTACCATATGCTCAGATCAAGCAGCACCCAGGTGCCGTTTCTGGAGCTCAGCCCAGTCCTCAACATCACTCCCCACAGGGCCAGCCTGTGGCCAATGAGCATGACCCTCCCGTATAGAACCTCACTAGTGAGTACTTTGTGTCAAACTGGCTATTTTTTTTCTATTTAAAATAACTTTTTTAAACCATCTTTATTGGAGTATAATTGCTTTACAACAAAGTGAAACAGCTATACATATACATATATCCCCATATCTCTTCCCTCTTGCGTCTCCCTCCTTCCCACCCTCCCTACCCCACCCCTCTAGGTGGTCACCAGGCACCGAGCTGATCTCCCTGTGCTATGCGGCTGCTTCCCACTAGCTACTTTACATTTGGTAGTGTATATATAAGTCCATGCCACTCTCTCACTTCATCCCAGCTTACCCTTCACCCTCCCATGTCCTCAAGTCTATTCTCTACGTCTGTGTCTTTATTCCTGTCCTGCCCCTAGGTTCTTCAGAAACATTTTTTTTTTTAGATTCCATATACATGTGTCAGCATACGGTGTTTGTTTTTCTCTTTCTGACATATTTCACTCTGTATGACAGACTGTAGGTCCATCCACCTCAATACAAATAACTCAACCTCATTTCTTTTTATGGCTGAGTAATATTCCATTGTATATATGTACCACATCTTCTTTATCCATTCATCTGTTAGTGGACACTTAGGTTGCTTCCATGTCCTGGCTATTGTAAATAGAGCTGCAATGAACATTGGGGTACACGACTCTTTATGAATTATGGTTTTCTCAGGGGATATGCACAGTAGTGGGAATGCTGGGTTGTATGGTAGTTCTATTTTTAGTTTTTAAAAGAACCTCCATACTGTTCTGAATAGTGGCTGGATCAATTTACATTCCCACTAACAGTGCAGGAGGGTTCCCTTTTCTCCACACCCTCTCCAGACTTTATCGTTTGCAGTTTCTTTGAGGATGGCCATTCTGACTGGTGTGTGGTGATACCTCATCGTAGATTTCATTTGCATTACTCTAATGATTAGTGATCTGGAGCATCCTTCCATGTGTTTGTTGGCAATTTGTATATCTTCTTTGGAGAAATGTCGATTTAGGTCTTCTGCCCATTTGTGGATTGGGTTCTCTAATTTTTGATATTGAGCTGCATGAGCTGCTTGTAAATTTTGGAGATTAATCCTTTGTCAGTTGCTTCATTTGCAAATATATTCTCCCATTATGACAGTGGCCTTTTCATCTTGCTTATGGTATCCTTTGCTGTGCAAAAGTTTTTAAGTTTCATTAGGTCCCATTTGTTTATTTTTGTTTTCATTTCCCTTTCTCTAGGAGGTGTGTCAAGAAGGATCTTGCTGTGATTTATATCATAGAGTGTTCTGCCTATGTTTGCCTCTAAGAGTTTTATAGTGTCTGGCGTTATATTTAGGTCTTTAATCCATTTGGAGTTTATTTTCGTGTATGGTGTTACGAAGTGTTCTAATTTCATTCTTGTACATGTAGCTCTCCAGTTTTTCCATCACCACTTATTGAAGAGGCTATTCTCCATTGTGTATTCTTGCCTCCTTTATCAAAAATAAGGTGACCAGATGTGCATGGGTTTATCCCTGGCCTTTCTATCCTGTTCCATTGATCTATATTTCTGTGTTTGTACCAGTACCATACTGTCTTGATTACTTTAGCTCTGTACTATAGTCTGAAGCCTGGGAGCCTCATTCCTCCAGCTCCGTTTTTCTTGCTCAAGATTGGTCTGGCTCTTCGGGGTCTTATGTGTTTCCATACAAATTGTGAAATTTTTCGTTCTACTTCTGTGAAAAATGCCATTGGTAGTTTGATAGGGATTGCATTGAATCTGTAGATTGATTGGGTAGTATAGTCATTTTCACGATGTTGATTCTTCCAATCCAAAAACATGGCATATCTCTCCATCTGTTTGTATCCTCTTTAATTTCTTTCATTACTGTCTTATAGTTTTCTGCATACAGGTCTTTTGTTTGCTTAGGTAGGTTTATTCCTAGGTATTTTATGCTTTTTGTAGCAGTGGTAAATGGGAGTGTTTCCTTAATTGCTCTTTCAGATTTTTCATCACTAGTGTATAAGAATGCAAGAGAGTTCTCTGCATTAACTTTGTATCCTGCTACTTTACCAAATTCATTGATTAGCTCTAGTAGTTTTCTGGAAGCATCTTTAGGATTCTCTATGTATAGTATCATGTCATCTGCAAACAGTGACATCTTTACTTCTTTTCCGATTTGAATTCATTTTCTTTCTTTTTGTTCTCTGATTGCTGTGGCTAAAACTTCCAAAACTATGTTGAAAAATAGTGGTGAGAGTGGACAACCTTGTCTTGTTCCTGACCTTAGAGGAAATGGTTTCAGTTTTTCACCATTGAGAACGATGTTGGCTGTGGGTTTTTCATATATGGCCTTTATTATGTTGAGGTAAGTTCCCTCTATGCCTACTTTCTGGAGGTTTTTATTATAAATGGTGCTGAATTTTGTCAAAAGATTTTTCTGCATCTACTGAGATGATTATATGGCTTTTCTCCTTCAATTTGTTAATACGGTTTATCACATTGATTGGCTTGCATATATTAAAGAATCCTTGCATTCCTGGGATAAACTCCACATGATCAGCGTGTATGACCCTTTTAATGTGTTGTTGGATTCTGTTTGCTAGTATTTTGTTGAGGACTTTTGCATCTATGTTCATCAGTGATATTGGTCTGTAGTTTTCTTTCTTTGTGACATCTTTGTCTGGTTTTTGTATCAGGGTGATGGTGGCCTCGTAGAAAGAGTTTGGGAGTGTTCCTCCCTCTGTTATATTTTGGAAGAGTTTGAGAAGGATAGGTGTTAGCTCTTCTCTAAATATTTGATGGAATTCGCCTGTGAAGCCATCTGGTCCCGGGCTGTTGTTTGTAGGAAGATTTTTAATCACATTCTCAATTTCAGTGCTTGTGATTGGTTGGTTTATATTTTCTATTTCTTCCTGGTTCAGTCACAGAAGGTTGTGCTTTTCTCAGAATGTGTCCATTTCTTCCAGGTTGTCCATTTTATTGGCATATAGTTGCTTGTAGTAATCTCTCATGATCCTTTGTATTTCTGCAGTGTCAGTTTTTACTTCTCCTTTTTCGTTTCTAATTCTATTGATTTGAGTCTTCTCCCTTTTTTTCTTGATGAGTCTAGCTAATGGCTTATCAATTTTTTTTTTATCTTCTCAAAGAACCAGCTTTTAGCTTTACTGAACTTTGCTATCATTTTCTTCATTTCTTTTTCATTTATTTCTGATCTGATGTTTATGATTTCTTTCCTTCTGTTAACTTTGGGGTTTTTTGTTCTCCTTTCTCCAATTGCTCTAGGTGTAAGGTTAGGTTGTTTACTTGAGATGTTTCTTCTTTCTTGAGGCAGGATTGTATTGCTATAAACTTCCCTCTTAGAACTGCTTTTGCTGCATCCCATAGGTTTTGGGTCATCGTGTTTTCATTATCATTTGTTTCTAGGTATTTTTGATTTCCTTTTCGATTTCTTCAGTGATCCCTTGGTTTTTTACCAGTGTATTGTTTTGCCTTCATATGTTTGTATTTTTTCAGATTTTTTCCTGTAATTGATATCTAGTCTCATAGTGTTGTGGTCAGAAAAGATACTTGATATGATTTCAATTTTCTTAAATTTACCAAGGTTTGATTTGTGACCCAAGATATGATCTATCCTGAAGAGTGTTCCATGAGCACTTGAGAAGAAAGTGTATTTTGTTGTTTTTGGATGGAATGTCCTATAAATATCAATTAAGTCCATCTTGTTTAATGTATCATTTAAAGTCTGTGTTTCCTTATTTATTTTGATTTTTGATGATCTGTCCGTTGGTGAAAGTGGGGTGTTAAAGTCCCCTACAATGCTTGTGTTACTGTCAATTTACCATTTTATGGCTGTTAGCATTTTCCTTATGTCTTGAGGTGCTCCTAAGTTGGGTGCATAAATATTTACAATTGTTATATCTTCTTCTTGGATCGATCCCTTGATCATGATGTATTGTCCTTCTTTGTCACTTGTAATAGTCTTTATTTAAAAGTTTATTTTTTCTGATATGAGAATTGCTACTCCAGCTTTCTTTTCATTTCTATTTGCATGGAATGTCTTTTTCCATCCCCTCACTTTTGGTCTGTATGCGTTCCTAGGTCTGAAGTGGATCTTTTGTAGAGAGCATATATACGGGTCTTGTTTATGTACCCAGTTAGCCAGTCTATGTCTTTTGGTAGGAGCATTTAATGCATTTATATTTAAGGTAGTTATATGTATGTTCCTATTACCATTTTCTTTAATTGTTTTGGGTTTGTTATTGTAGGTCTTTTCCTTCTCTTGTGTTTCCTGCCTAGAGTAGTTCCTGTAGCATTTGTTGTAAAGCTCGTTTGATAGTGATGATTTATCTTAGCTTTTGCTTGTCTGTAATGGTTTCAATTTCTCCATCGAATCTGAATGAGATCCTTGCTGGGCAGAGTAATCTTGGTTGTAGGTTTTTCCCTTTCATCACTTTACATATGTCCTGCCACTCCCTTCTGGCTTGCTGAGTTTCTGCTGAAAAATCAGCTGTTATCCTTATGAGGATTCCCTTGTATGTTATTTGTTGTTTTTCCCTTGCTGCTTTATTTTTCTTTGTATTTAATTTTTTATAGTTTGGTTAATACGTGTCTTGCTGTTTTTCTCCTTGGATTTATCCTCTGCGGGACTCTCTGTGCTTCCTAGACTTGACTGACTATTTCCTTTCCCATATTAGGGAAGTTTTCAACTATAATCTCTTCAAATACTTTCTCAGTCCCTTTGTTTTTCTCTTCTTCTTCTGAGACCCCCATAATTCCAATGTTGGTGTGCTTAATGTTGTCCCAGAGGTCTCGGAGACTGTCCTCAATTCTTTTCATTCTTTTTTCTTTATTCTTCTCTGCAGTAGTTAATTCCACTATATTATCTTCCAGGTCACTTATCTGTTCTTCTGCCTCAGTTATTCTGCTATTGATTCCTTCTAGAGAATTTTTAATTTCATTTATCATTTTGTTCATCATTGTTTTTTGCTCTTTAGTTCTTCTGTGTCCTTGATAAATGCTTCTTGTATTTTCTCCATTCTATTTCCAAGATTTTGGATCATCTTTACTATCATTACTCTGAATTCTTTTTCAGGTAGACTGCCTATTTCCTCTTCATTTGTTTGGTCTGGTGGATTTTTACCTTACTCCTTCATCTGCTGTGTATTTGTCTTTCTTCTCATTTTTCTTAACTTAACTGTTTTGGGGGGTCTCCTTTTCCCAGGCTTCAGGTTCATAGTTCCCGTTGCTTTTGATGTCTGCCCTCAGCGGATAAGCTTGGTTCAGTGGGTTGTGTAGGCTTCCTGTTGGAGGGGACTGGTGCCTGTGTTCTGGTGGATGAGGCTGGATCTTGACTTTCTGGTGGGCAGGACCCCATCCACTGGTGTGTTTATGGTGTATGTTACCTTATTATGATTTTAGGCAGCTTCTCTGCTAATGGGTGAGGTTGTGTTCCTGTCTTGCTAGTTGCTTGGCATAGGGTGTTCAGCACTGTAGCTTGCTGGTCATTCAGTGGAGCTGGGTCTTAGTACTGAGATGGAGATCTCTGGGAGAGATTTCGCCTTTTGATATTATGCAGAGACGGGAGGTATCTGGTGGACCAATATCCTGAGCTCAGCTCTCCCACCTCAGAGGCACAGGCCTGACACCCGGTCAGAGCACCAAGACCCTGTCAGGCACACGGCTCAGAAGAAAAGGGAGAAAAAAAGAAAGAAAGAACGAAGAGAGAAGGAGAGAAAGAAAAGAAAAGAAAGTTATTAAAATAATTTTTTAATTATTAAAAATTTAAAAATTAACAGGTAATTTAAAAAAAGAAAACAAGAAAGAAGGGAGCAACCAAACCCAAAAACAAATCCACCAATGATAACAAGCACTAAAAACTACACACACACAAAAAAATGGGCAGACAGAGCCCAGGACAAATGGTAAAAGCAGAGCTATACAGACAAAATCACACAAAGAACCATACACATACACACTCATGAAAAGAGAAAAAGGAAAAAAAATATATATATATATAAAAACAAAAGGAAGAGACCAACCAAATCAATAAATCTACCAATGGTAATAAACTATAAATACTAAACTAAGATAAACATAAAACCAGAAACAAATTAGATGCAGAAAGCAAACTCCAAGTCTACAGTTGCTCCCAAAGTTCACCGCCTCAATTTTGGGATGATTCCTTGTCTATTCAGGTATTCCAGAGATGCAGGGTACATCAAGTTGATTTTGAAGATTTAATCTGCTGCTCCTGAGGCTGCTGGGGGAGATTTCCCTTTCTCTTCTTTGTTCTCACAGCTCCTGGGGTTCAGCTTTGGATTTGGCCCTGCCTCTGCATGTAGGTCACCTGAGGGCATCTTTTCTTTGCTCAGACAGGATGGGGTTAAAGGAGCAGCTGATTAAGGGGCTCTGCCTCACTCAAGCCAGGGGGAGGGAGGGGTACAGAATGCGGGGCGAGCCTGCAGTGGCAGAGGCTGGCGTGATGTTGCACCAGCCTGAGGCACGCCGTGTGTCCTCTTGGGGAAGTTGTCCCTGGATCACGGGACCCTGGCAGTGGCGGGCTGCATAGGCACCTGGGAGGGGAGGTGTGGATAGTGATCTGTGCTTGCACACAGGTTTCTTGGTGGCTTCAGCAGCAGTCAGCGTTTCATGCCTGCCTCTGGTGTCTACACTGATAGCTGAGGCTCACGCCCATCTCTGGAGCTCGTTTAGGCAGTGCTCTGAATCCCCTCTCCTCGCACACCCCAAAACAATGGTATCTTGCCTCTTCAGCAGCTGCAGACTTTTCCCGGACTCCCTCCCGGCTAGCCGTGGTGCACTAACACCCTGCAGGCTGTGTTCACGCCGCCAACCCCAGTCCTCTCCCTGTGCTCCTACCGAAGCCCGAGCCTCAGCTCCCAGCCCCGCCCGCCTCGGCGGGTGAGCAGATAAGCCTCTCGGGCTGGTGAGTGCTTGTCGGCACTGATCCTCTGTGCGGGAATCTCTCCACTTTGCCCTCCGCACCCCTGTTGCTATACTCTCCTCCGTGGCTCCGAAACTTTCCCCCTCCACCACCCGCTGTCTCCCGCCCATGAAGGGGCTTCCTAGTGTGTGGAAACCTTTCCTCCTTCACAGCGCCCTCCCACTGTTGTAGGTCCCATCCCTATTCTTTTGTCTCTGTTTCTTCTTTTCTCTTTTGCCCTACCCAGGTATGTGGGGAGTTTCTTGCTTTTGGGGAAGTCTGAGGTCTTCTGCCAGCATTCAGTAGGTGTTCTGTAGGAGTTGTTCCACATGTAGATGTATTTCTGATGTATTTGTGGGATGGAAGGTCCTCTCCTCGTCTTACTCCTCCGCCATCTTGAAGGTCTCTCTAAACTGGCTATTTTGTAAGCCAAAGTGTAACAGTGTTATCAGTTGGATCACTCTTTGGCAACAATTACTTATCAAAAGAAAGTAAACTTTTATAGTTACTCCACCCTTCACTTACCCCATCCTAGAACCATCTAAGCACCCTTCTCCAAACACACACACTCACATAATTACACTCACACACAAACACACAAATACACATACACACAGCTTTTTTGTCTCCAATGCAATCAAGTTTCAGGGATAAGAAAACTGAAGATGGTGCAAAGTTAATTGTGACATTTTTTCCTATGAGAAGACACTACTGTAAACTGTAAGGACCTTACATCTTTCAACAAAAAAAAAGAGCTTGAACTTTTAAAAGTCAACATGCTGCAAAAAAAAAAAAGTGGTGAGTGAAAAACAACTACTTGCAAAGTAAATTACTTTTCCTATGGATTTTTACTGCTGAAATATAACAATGATCTCATGCTTCATCAAAAGAAAAAGAGGAAACACCCCAAGTAGAATGACTAAACTGAGCTGAAAACTTTGGGAAGAGAAAAGTTAACCATTAGATGCCAACCTCGTAACCTCTAGAGGGTTGCACTCCACCAGCAGCTCAGGGCTTTGTACTTTTCCTTAGTAGATTTTTTCCTAATTCTAAAAGTTATCATTTTCCTTCTCTCTGCCCCTCAATGTTCTTCAGTCTGCAAAACTTGGAGGTGTCTCCTATTTCTGGACCAGACTATACTCTGAATCTTCTGATTGCAGGGAAATAAAAATGTCAGCATTCCAAAAGACACAGTCTACCCAGGGTTCCAATTCTCCTTTATTCTCTGTGAAATATAAAGCTCAAGTGTACTGACAATTATTAAAGCTGTATGATGTGGATATCACATTAATTATATTATTCTCTCTACTACTATGTATGTTTGAAATCTTTCATAATACAATTCAAAAATTCAAGGCCCAAACAATTTCCAGGTATTTCTTATTCTGCTTCCAGGCTTCTACCAACAGGAAGGAATTCCAAGTTGTCTAGATGGTCCTGAACTCCAGAAGTAGCATCATACAGTTGATGATTGGAGAGCAGAGAAGAGAGGGGATTTTGCCTATATCCATTCATGTAGGGAATACTGCTCAAATAAAAACAAATGGATGGGGCTGTTCTGACCCATTAATTACTTTTCTCAGGGCTAATTAGAATTTACTTTTGCCTCATTTATCTTAGAGAAGAACAAGTATCTCCCTAATCTATACATAATAAAAGAACAGATTCATTATTTCAAAATGCTGCAAATCACGTTACCTTACAAGGTGATAGACACTGCCAAAGGCCTGGTTACTGTGCAGTCTGTATAATCAGAAACATCTGATATTGAAAACTGATTTCAAACACATTCTAACTGCCTGCTTTTTCTCTCCCACATGGCCCTAATTTTATTTCTCACAATTATCTTTCCTCCACTCCCCGTTGCGTATTCTGTCTCACCTACCAGGACCTCTTACCTCCCCAGCATTTTACAATTGTTCTTGCCTCTCTCCAGCCTTTATTATTTATTGATATTGATATCCTCATTTTTGGCTACAAAGAGGCAGTGAAGAATGTATCCAGGTTGGATCACATCTCACCCTCTCCATGGCCATCACCCTGATTCAAGCTACCATTTTATCAGGCCTGGATTATTGTAGTAGCCTCCTAATTGGTCCCTCTGCCTCTGACTTTGACCCTCTGCAGTCCATCAGTCAGAGTGATACTGTCAAATTTCTGAGCCAGATTACTGCTCTGCTCAAACCTGAAGATGCCACCTATCTCTGGACCAGATACACATGTGGCTACTAATTAAGTTTCTTTAGGTCTTTATTCAAAAATTACTTTCTCAGTGAGGCCTTCTCTGGCTGCCCTAACTAAAGTTTCAGTAACACCCAAGAGTATCTTATTTCCCTGATTGATTATTTTCCTCTCCTTAGCATTTATCACAATCTGACATAACATATATTTCACTCATTTATCTTATTTATTGTCTGTATTCCTCACAGTATGTAAACTCCATAAGGGCAAAGATTTTTGTCTATGTTGTTCATTAGTATATCCCTAACACCTAACAGACTACCTATTATAGAGTAAGTGCTCGATTAGTATTTGTCGGCTAAATGAATGAATCCGAAACCACAGTAGGTACATATATATGTCTCTGTGGGTGTGTGTTGGTGTTGGTGGGACTGTAGGTTGAAGGATAGGGTAGGAAGTAGTATTATATCATCATCTTCCTATAATCAGACCATTATAAATTCTCCCATTTAACAACTCTTTTTTTCTCATTCTTGCCCTTTAACCACTAATCACATAATAAGATCTGCCAAGTTTTCCTTCTAGTACGACTGCCACTGTCCTAATTCAGGTCCTCGTACCTCATGCCTAAACTGTAGCAAGAGTCTTCCACTTATTCTCCCCAATGTCCATCCCACTGTCAAACCACTCTTTAAGAAGTCTGGTACTCAGCAAGCACTCAGAGGTAATGCTTTCTGAGGCCCCTCAAAGCTTGTGCTATGTGCAATGGGCCTAGGGTTGCAGAAGTAGAGTTATGGTACATGAGGCTCAGAGAGAAGGAGGGTAGACACAGCTAGATTTCTTATGAAGTTCAGAGATGGATCATCCTTGAAGAAAGAAGAAAGACAGAGACAGGCTGAAGAGGAAAACAGCTAGCTCAATTTCTCAGACACAATGGTAAGCACTTAAATGAGAGAAAAAATGTAGGAAAGAACTATACAGCTAACTATAAGATTCAAGCTTCAATATTCTCCTCAAAACTTGTGAAGTATATAGGTAACATCAGCTGAAAATTCAAGTTAATGTGCTATGAAACAAGAGTGTCTCTTTCTTCCTCTGAGTTGTGTTCTTTGAAAAGATTCATTTTGTGAAGTTGGCTTGGAGATTGAATTTATGTTAAACTGTGCTTTACTTGTCATGTATATGTATGTACTTATTTGCATACATACATGTGACCATTGTATATATTGAGAAAGAAAAAGAGAGAGATAGAATTTGTTTTGATTGATTGGGGTTTTTTCTCTCTTTAGTGATCGTGAAAATTATTTTCTAGCTCATTGCTTGCTAATCGAGGTTAGATAAACACTTCAGTTGTACTACGAGGGGAAGAAATATAGAAAATAAGAAGTATGACATATAAAGGGGACACTGGTACGGAGCCTCTCAAGATCTGGGCCTATGAGTAAGGCACTGTATGATATGGAAATATCTCTAGTTAGAGCGCTTACTACTCGGGATTGGGGATGAGTTGCTCTGCATGTGAAAACTGGGGGATCTTTGGGGAATGCACAAAGTCCTGGGAATTGTAAACAAAAGTACTTGTACACACCACTACAACAGTAAAGTTTAGTAGTTGCAACAGAGATCATCCAGCCTACAAAACCTAAAATATATACCGTATGTTCCTTTACAGAAGAAGTTTGCTGATCATTGGCATACAGAGTTGAATAGAAAATATCTGAGTGCATTGCAGGTAACAAGGATAATTGTTTGTGGAATGCTTGTTTTAGTTATGTGTGTGTGTGATACTGAGTCATCATGCAAAATGCATTTCTTACTATGGGGAGCAATCCCCCCAAATTGAAAAGCACTCTTGTCCATATTAAGGAGTTTGGACTTCATCTTAAGAAAATCATTGACAGGTTTTAAGCAGAGTTGTGACTTAACCAGCATTTTGTTTTAGCACTATCTTTCTGGCTACAGTGTGAAGAATGTGATAAATAGAGGCAGGGTGGATGAGAGGAGGCAAATTAGGAGACTATTTCAGCCATTCAGATGAGGGATGCTGTGGCCTGGATCACAGTGGTGGCAGAGGAAAGCTTATCAGATATTTGGGGAAAAGCTCCTCTGTATTAATTT
The DNA here is from genome assembly GCF_059928025.1 of Delphinapterus leucas. Lineage (NCBI taxonomy): Eukaryota > Metazoa > Chordata > Mammalia > Artiodactyla > Monodontidae > Delphinapterus > Delphinapterus leucas. The sequence continues at coordinate 46,346,541 of NC_143150.1, read as the reverse complement.
GGGGACATAAAATGCCTCTGTCTTGGTCTCTGACACTCCATATTTTTCTGCTAAAAGGAAAAAAAATGAATACTAGAACAGTGTTGGTAAAACATCTCCCTGCATAGCATTCCCTGTAACTCAATTCTGACATCCAAAATCCTAAAGAACTATATCCCAGACTAAGTTCTGGACCACTGAGGCAAACTGGACAAGATCATTTCAATAACAGGAATTTTAAAATAGGTTTGTCTTTAAATTCTTTATATCAAGGCCTCCTTTTGGGGAACCTGGTATATTCATTACCAGAAACTTCATGCATGTAATTGGGATCATTCCTCTCCTCCCTTCCCATTTTTCTTTGTCTGGCTTCACTTCCTAGTTTAGCTCCGTGTTAAGGCCCTTGCTGACTAAGAAGGACCAGACAAAGGGACTTTGGGGGCCTATCAACACCTCTTCGACCCCACTTGAACAATGAGGCAGGCATGGGAACAAATTCCTAGGCCTCTGGTGGCCAAGTGTTCACAACTAGTGCAGCCACTTTTCTCAGCTAATTTTTTTGACTCCTTGATATCTTTCTTTGCAATAGCCTGGGTTTCAATTTCTTTTCAAGCATGCCACCCATCCCCACCCTCACTACCACCCTGTTTTAGCCTTCAACCTACCTCACTTTCAATCAACTTTTTGGACCTAAAAAAGTCACCAAGGCCTGTTGTGAACATATATTGGGATCGAATCCAGCTGTGCTGACCTGTAACACACATGAATACATCCTTGACAGATTGCTTGAAACCCAGAGAGACAGATGAACATAGGGTTACCAGACCTTCATTTCATGGGCTGTTTACTAGCTAGTGTGCACAGACTCTAAAAGGAGCCATAGTTGTGTCGTGCATGACTAATGCAACTTGAAAGGCAGGTACTGGCTATAGAAGGAGTAGGGAGTGGCTTATGAGGCTGATCAAAAGCCCCGAGCTTAAAAATCCCACTGCTGCAATCACTTCTTTGGACCATGACACTGAGTTCACAAAAATCTCAGTTAAAATGTCAATATGTTTTTCAGATGGATAAATGCCTTAAGATATTAGCATCCGTCGTTATTACTCTAGTAAGGAAGAACTTACCAGGTTGATTATTTGTCCCTTAAGAGTAGTTGAGAAGAGTAATAATTTCTAAGTAGACAGACATGGTTTTGAATTGTAGCTCTGCTACTTAGTAATTGTGTGACCTTGGGCAAGTCTCCTAAGCTCTCTAAGCCTCAATTTATTTGTGTATAAAATGGAGATAGCATCATCTACTACATAAAGTTACTGTGAGGATAAAATGAGATGATGTTTGTAAAACATCTGGTACATAATAGGTGCTCAATAAACATTTGACTCCCTTAAACCCTAGCAGAGAAAAACCGTAGAAGAGATGGGATTCAGATAAATTTTAGAGATAAAGTAGAGAGGGAAGTAGGGAGACCCTTACAAGAGAGATGAGACCTCTGGTTGGGGAGACGGGGTATACTGGAAAACCTAGAGAGCTAAAAGAAATTCAGGCTTTGGGCACCTGAGGAAAGTCAAGACGCAAAAACACACAGAAAAGGAGAGTAGGGAAGTGTTGGGACCATTAGCCCAGCTCCCGCCTCACTTCTGGGCAGAAACAGCAGGTGTTCCTAACAGGGCCCAATGGACTCCCTGCAGTGCACTGATCCTTGAGAGAGTGGGATGGGGTTATGGCCAGTGAGCCAGGAATTGCATGTAATGGAGAGAATCTTGTATCACTTCCCACCTATCCTCCTTCTCCACCTCAAAAACACATGAAAGAATGCTCACCATCATTAATCATTAGGGAAATGCAAAGCAAAACTACAATGAGGGGGGACCTTGAAGATGGCGGAAGAGTAAGACGCGGAGATCGCCTTCCTCCCCACGGATACACCAGAAATACATCTACACGTGGAACGACTCCTACAGAACACCTACTGAAGGCTGGCAGAAGACCTCAGACCTCCCAAAAGGCAAGAAACTCCCCACGTACCTGGGTAGGGCAAAAGAAAAAAAGAAAAAACAGAGACAAAAGAATAAGGACGGCACCTGCACCAGTGGGAGGGAGCTGTGAAGGAGGAAAAGTTTCCACACACTAGGAAGCCCCTCCGCGGGCGGAGACTGCGGGAGGCGGAGGGGGGAGCTTCGGGACCGCGGAGTAGTGCACAGCGACGGGTGCGGAGGACAAAGGGGGGAGATTCCCGCACAGAGGATCAGTGCCGACTGGCACTCACCAGCCCGAGAGGCTTGTCTGCTCACCCGCCGGGGCGGGCGGGGCTGCGAGCTAAGGCTCGGGTTTTGGTTTCAGACGGAGCGCAGGGAGAGGACTGGGGTTGGCGGCTTGAACATAGCCTGAAGGGGTTAGTGCACCACGACTAGCCGGGAGGGAGTTCGGGGAAAAGCCTGCACCTGCCGAAGAGGCAAAAGACTTTTTCTTCCCTCTTTGTTTCCTGGTGCGCGAGGAGAGGGGATTAAGAACGCTGCTTAAAGGAGCTCCAGAGACGGGCGCGAGGCGCGGCTAAAAGCGCGAACCCCAGAGACGGGCGCGAGCCGCGGCTAAAAGCGCGGACCCCAGAGACGGGCGGGAGACGCTAAGGCTGCTGCTGCCGCCACCAAGGGGCCTGTGTGCGAGCACAGGTCACTCTCCACACCCCTCTTCCGCCGAGCCTGTGCAGCCCGCCACTGCCAGGTTCCCGGGATCCAGGGACAACTTCCCCGGGAGAACGCACGGCGGGCCTCAGGCTGGTGCAACGTCACGCCGGCCTCTGCCGCAACGTCACACCGCCTCTGACGCCGCAGGCCCGCCCCGCACGCAGTGCCCCTCCTTCCCACACCCCACCCCCAGCCTGAGTGAGCCGGAGCCCCCGAATCAGCGGCTCCTTTAACCCCGTCCTGTCTGAGCAAAAAACAGACGCCCTCCAGCGACCTACACGCAGAGGCAGGGCCAAATCCAAAGCTGAGCTCCTGTGAGCTGTGAGAACAAAGAAGAGAAAGGGAAATCTCTCCCAGCAGCCTCAGAAGCAGCGGATTAAAGCTCCACAATCAACTTGATATACCCTGCATCTGTGGAATACCTGAATAGACAAGGAATGATCCCAAATTGAAGAGGTGGAATTTAGGAGCGAGATCTATGATTTTTTTCCCTTTTCCTCTTTTTGTGAATGTGTACGTGTATGCTTCTGTGTGAGATCTTGTCTGTATACTCTTGCTTCCACCATTTGTCCTAGGGCTCTATCCGTCCATGGTTTTTTTTAAAAATTTTTTCTCTTAATAATTAATTTTAATTGTAATAACTTTATTATACTTTACCTTCGTTCTTTCTTTCTTTCCTTCCTTCCTTCCCTCCTTTAGACAACGAATCACCCCAAATTGAGGAGGTGGTCTCTGAGAGCAAGATTTATGATTTTTCCCCCTTTACCTCTTTTTGTGAAGGTGTATGTCTATGCTTCTGTGTAAGATTTTCTCTGTATAGCTTTGCTTCCAACATTTGTCCTAAGGTTCTATCCGTCCCTCTTTTTTTTCTAAGTATTTTTTAATTCAATAACTATATTATACTTTATTTTATTTTTACTGTATCTCCTTTCTTTCTGTCTTTTTTCCTTCTTTCCCTCCTTCCTTCCTTCCTTCCTCCCGCCCTCCCTCCCTCCCTCCTTTCTTTCCTTCTTAGCTTCTTTCTTCCTTCCTTCCTTTCCTCCTTTCCTTCTTTCTTTCCTCATACTTCTACTAATTCTTTCTACTTTTTCTCCCTTTTATTCTGAGCCGTGTGGATGAAAGGCTCTTGGTGCTCCAGCCAGGAGTCAGGGCTCTGGTTCTGAGGTGGGAGAGACAACTTCAGGACACTGGTCAACAAGAGACCTCCCAGCTCCACATAATAACAAACAGCGAAAATCTTCCAGAGACCTCCATCTTAACACCAGCACCCAGCTTCACTCAACGACCAGCAAGCTACAGTGCTGGACAACCTATGCCAAACAACTAGCAACACGGGAACACAACCCCACCAATTAGCAGAGAGGCTGCCTAAAATCATAATAAGTTCACAGACACCACAAAACACACCACCAGACGTGGACATGCACACTAGAGAGACAAGATCCAGCCTCATCCACCACAACACAGGCACTAGTGCCCTCCACCAGGAAGCCTACACAACCCACTGAAACAACCTTAGCCACTGGGGACAGACATCAAAAACAACGGGAACTACGAACCTGCAACCTGCAAAAAGGAGACCCCAAACACAGTAAGATAAGCAAAATGAGAAGACAGAAAAACACACAGCAGATGAAGGAGCAAGATAAAAATGCACCAGACCTAACAAATGAAGAGGAAATAGGCAGTCTACCTGAAAAAGAATTCAGAATAATGATAGTAAGGATGATCCGAAATCTTGGAAGTAGAATGGACAAAATGCAAGAAACAGTTAACAAGGACCTAGAAGAAATAAAGATGAAACAAGCGACGATGAACAACGCAATAAATGAAATTAAAAGTACTCTAGATGGGATCAATAGCAGAATAACTGAGGCAGAAGAACGGATAAGTGACCTGGAAGATAAAATAGTGGAAATAACTACTGCAGAGCAGAATAAAGAAAAAAGAATGAAAAGAACTAAGGACAGTCTCAGAGACCTCTGGGACAACATTAAACGCACCAACATTCGAATTATAGGGGTTCCAGAAGAAGAAGAGAAAAAGAAAGGGACTGAGAAAATATTTGAAGAGATTATAGTTGAAAACTTCCCTAATATGGGAAAGGAAATAGTTAATCAAGTCCAGGAAGCACAGAGAGTCCCATACAGGATAAATCCAAGGAGAAATACGCCAAGACACATATTAATCAAACTGTCAAAAATTAAATACAAAGAAAGCATATTAAAAGCAGCAAGGGAAAAACAACAAATAACACACAAGGGAATCCCTATAAGGTTAACAGCTGATCTCTCAGCAGAAACCCTACAAGCCAGAAGGGAGTGGCAGGACATACTGAAAGTGATGAAGGAGAAAAACCTGCAACCAAGACTACTCTACCCAGCAAGGATCTCATTCAGATTTGATGGAGAAATTAAAACCTTTACAGACAAGCAAAAGCTGAGAGAGTTCAGCACCACCAAACCAGCTTTACAACAAATTCTAAAGGAACTTCTCTAGACAAGAAACACAAGGGAAGGAAAAGACCTATAATAACGAACCCAACACAATATAGAAAATGGGAATAGGAACATACATATCGATAATTACCTTAAATGTAAATGGACTAAATGCTCCCACCAAAAGACACAGATTTGCTGAATGGATACAAAAACAAGACCCTTATATATGCTGTCTACAAGAGACCCACTTCAGACCTAGAGACACATACAGACTGAAAGTAAGGGGATGGAAAAAGATATTCCATGCAAATGGAAACCAAAAGAAAGCTGGAGTAGCAATTCTCATATCAGACAAAATAGACTTTAAAATAAGGACTATTAAAAGAGACAAAGAAGGACACTACATAATGATCAAGGGATCGATCCAAGAAGAAGATATAACAATTGTAAATATTTATGCACCCAACATAGGAGTACCTCAATACATAAGGCAAATACTAACAGCCATAAAAGGAGAGATCGACAGTAACACTTTCATAATATGGGACTTTAACACCCCACTTTCACCCATGGACAGATCATCCAAAATGAAAATAAATAAGGAAACACAAGCTTTAAATGATACATTAAACAAGATGGACTTAATTGATATTTATAGGACAATCCATCCAAAAACAACAGAATACACATTTTTCTCAAGTGCTCCTGGAACATTCTCTAGGATAGATCATATCTTGGGTCGCAAATCAAGCCTTGGTAAATTTAAGAAAATTGAAATTGTATCAAGTATCTTTTCTGACCACAACACCATGAGACTAGATATCAATTACAGGAAAAGATCTGTAAAAAATACAAACACATGGAGGCTAAACAGTACACTGCTTAATAAGGAAGTGATCACTGAAGAAATCAAAGAGGAAATTAAAAAATACCTAGAAAAAAATGACAGTGGAGACAAAACGACCCAAAACCTATGGGATGCAGCAAAAGCAGTTCTAAGGGGGAAGTTTATAGCAATACAAGCCCACCTTAAGAAGCAGGAAACATCTCGAATAAACAACCTAACCTTGCACCTCAAGCAATTAGAGAAAGAAGAACAAAAAAACCCCAAAGCTAGCAGAAGGAAAGAAATCATAAAAATCAGATCAGAAATAAATGAAAAAGAAATGAAGGAAACGATAGCAAAGATCAATAAAACTAAAAGCTGGTTCTTTGAGAAGATAAACAAAATAGATAAACCACTAACCAGACTCATCAAGAAAAAAAGGGAGAAGACTCAAATCAATAGAATTAGAAATGAAAAAGGAGAAGTAACAACTGACACTGCAGAAATAAAAAAAATCATGAGAGATTACTACAAGCAACTCTATGCCAATAAAATGGACAATCTGGAAGAAATGGACAAATTCTTAGAAATGCACAACCTGCCAAGACTGAATCAGGAAGAAATAGAAAATATGAACAGACCAATCACAAGCACTGAAATTGAAACTGTGATTAAAAATTTTCCAACAAACAAAAGCCCAGGACCAGATGGCTTCACAGCTGAATTCTATCAAACGTTTAGAGAAGAGCTAACACCTATCCTTCTCGAACTCTTCCAAAATATAGCAGAGGGAGGAACACTCCCAAATTCCTTCTATGAGGCCACCATCACCTTGATACCAAAACCAGACAAGGATGTCACAAAGAAAGAAAACTACAGGCCAATATCACTGATGAACATAGATGCAAAATTCCTCAACAAAATACTAGCAAACAGAATCCAACAGCACATTAAAAGGATCATACACCATGATCAAGTGGGGTTTATTCCAGGAATGCAAGGATTCTTCAATATACGCAAATCTATCAATGTGATAAACCATATTAAAAAATTGAAGGAGAAAAACCATATGATCATCTCAATAGATGCAGTTAAAGCATTTGAAAAAATTCAACACCCATTTATGATAAAAACCCTGCAGAAAGTAGGCATAGAGGGAACTTTCCTCAACATAATAAAGGCCATATATGACAAGCCCACAGCAAACATCATCCTCAATGGTGAAAAGCTGAAAGCATTTCCACTAAGATCAGGAACAAGACAAGGTTGCCCACTCTCACCACTCTTATTCAACATAGTTTTGGAAGTTTTAGCCACAGCAATCAGAGAAGAAAAGGAAATAAAAGGAATCCAAATCGGAAAAGAAGAAGTAAAGCTGTCACTGTTTGCAGATGACATGATACTATACATAGAGAGTCCTAAAGATGCTACCAGAAAACTACTAGAGCTAATCAATGAATTTGGTAAAGTAGCAGGATACAAAATTAATGCACAGAAATCTCTGGCATTCCTATATACTAATGATGAAAAATCTGAAAGTGAAATCAAGAAAACACTCCCATTTACCATTGCAACAAAAAGAATAAAATATCTAGGAATAAACCTACCTAAGGAGACGAAAGACCTGTATGCAGAAAATTATAAGACACTGATGAAAGAAATTAAAGATGATACAAATAGATGGAGAGATATTCCATGTTCTTGGATGGGAAGAATCAACATTGTGAAAATGACTCTACTACCCAAAGCAATCTACAGATTCAATGCAATCCCTATCAAACTACCACTGGCATTTTTCACAGAACTAGAACAAAAAATTTCACCATTTGTATGGAAACACAAAAGACCCCGAATAGCCAAAGCAATCTTGAGAACGAAAAAGGAGATGGAGGAATCAGGCTCCCTGACTTCAGACTATACTACAAAGCTACAGTAATCAAGACAGTATGGTACTGGCACAAAAACAGAAAGATAGATCAATGGAACAGCATAGAAAGCCCAGAGATAAACCCACGCACATATGGACACCTTATCTTTGATAAATGTGGCAGGAATGTACAGTGGAGAAAGGACAGCCTCTTCAATAAATGGTGCTGGGAAAACTGGACAGGTACATGTAAAAGTATGAGATTAGACCACTCCCTAACACCATACACAAAAATAAGCTCAAAATGGATTAAAGACCTAAATGTAAGGCCAGAAACTATCAAACTCTTAGAGGAAAACATAGGCAGAACACTCTGTGACATAAATCACAGCAAGATCCTTTCTGACCCACCTCCTAGAGTAATGGAAATAAAAACAAAAATAAACAAATGGGACCTAATGAAACTTCAAAGCTTTTGCACAGCAAAGGAAACCATAATCAAGACCAAAAGACAACCCTCAGAATGGGAGAAAATATTTGCAAATGAAGCAACTGACAAAGGATTAATCTCCAAAATTTACAAGCAGCTCATGCAGCTCAATAACAAAAAAACAAACAACTCAATACAAAAATGGGCAGAAGACATAAATAGACATTTCTCCAAAGAAGATATACAGAATGCCAACAAACACATGAAAGAATGCTCAACGTCATTAATCATTAGAGAAATGCAAATCAAAACTACAATGAGATATCATCTCACACCAGTCAGAATGGCCATCATCAAAAAATCTAGAAACAATAAATGCTGGAGAGGGTGTGGAGAAAAGGGAACACTCTTGCACTGCTGGTGGGAATGTGAATTGGTTCAGCCACTATGGAGAACAGTATGGAGGTTCCTTAAAAAACTACAAATAGAACTACCATATGACCCAGCAATCCCACTACTGGGCATATACCCTGAGAAAACCAAAATTCAAAAAGAGTCATGTACCAAAATGTTCATTGCAGCTCTATTTACAATAGCCCGGAGATGGAAACAACCTAAGCGCCCATCATCGGATGAATGGATAAAGAAGATGTGGCACATATATACAATGGAATATTACTCAGTCTTAAAAAGAAATGAAATTGAGCTATTTGTAATGAGATGGATAGACCTAGAGTCTGTCATACAGAGTGAAGTAAGTCAGAAAGAAAAAGACAAATACCGTATGCTAACACATATATATGGAATTTAAGGAAAAAAATGTCATGAAGAACCTAGGGGTAAGACAGGAATAAAGACACAGACCTACTGGAGAACGGACTTAAGTATATGGGGAGGGGGAAGGGTGAGCTTTGACAGGGTGAGAGAGAGTCATGGACATATACACACTAACAAACGTAGTAAGGTAGATAGCTAGGGGGGAGCAGCCGCAAGACACAGGGATATTAGCTCGGTGCTTTGTGACAGCCTGGAGGGGTGGGATAGGGAGAGTGGGAGGGAGGGAGACGCAAGAGGGAAGACATATGGGAACATATGTATATGTATAACTGATTCACTTTGTTATAAAGCAGAAACTAACACACCATTGTAAAGCAATTATACCCCAATAAAGATGTTAAAAAAAAAAAAAGCAGTACAAGAATGCAGTGTCAGACATGTGCAACTAGGTCATTTGCCAACATGAAGAAAGGTTAGGGACGCAAAACTCTAAGAGGACACCTCTCTGCTTCCATCCTGGAGAATTTTGTTTTGGGGGTTAAGGGTCTGATCCCCTTACAAGCCGTGGCAGTGCATCCAAGATGCTCCTCTCTCAGGCATATCTCTTCCCCCAAACCAAAATAGTAAAAATGGTTAGTGCTATCTTTGTTCCTGGAGCAGCTGTCACCTCCTTTCAGAAAACACCCTCTTAGGCATCAATTCCCAACATGGTTTCTTGACTCCCAACACAGCAAACCAGTGACACATTTGAGGTAAGTCAAAAGCACTCTGTTAACCAAAATGAAGAGGGGATTATTTTAATGATTTGTTTTATTGTGCTTTATAAATTTGAATAAGTTTTAGGTTACGCCTCTAATCTGGTCACTCTCCCATGTTAGGTAGAGGTACATAGTAGTGGTCCATGACCTTGGATATACGTATGTTGCATATGTGAATGCCCTCCATTACATGAGAATTTATTTACTTATTTATTTATTGCTCATTCTTTGAAGGATCTAATTTTAAAGGAGGAGTTTCCATTTCTTTGGGGACCAAAAAACAAAAGGTAGACGGAAGAGAGTCAAAAAACTTTTCTTTGCCCTCTTAGTGTGGACTAACCCAGAAGCACTCATAATGGCCTTCTAAGACATAATGCCCTCCAAGCAAGTGACAGACCAGCCTCCCTCCAATACACGTTTATGAACATCTGTGAGTCTGTGTGAACATCTGCATCTATACCAGTGTATGTGACTTGCGTGTCCCCCCATGTCCATGTTTGCTTTCTGATGTAACACCTGCTAAACTGCAGCACCAAATAGCTGGCTATTGCAGCTTTAGGGCTAATTCTGGGAAATAAGATACAATCTCAATTTAATACATGTTGGTAGCAATAACAGGAAGATGGAGATCCGGGGAAGCAGTGGATTTCCTTGAGATCATTTTTTTTTAATTGTCCAGAGAGAGTAGGTCATGCTGAAGCAGCTTAGCCTTTAACCACTAAAGGCAGTATTTGGAAATGGTCTGCCATGCTCCCTTTTTTTCCTCTACTCTGATTTTTTTTTTCCTGCCAGTTGCAGCCAGAATGAATACTTACAGCACAAGTGCTAAATCTCAGAGAATAAGAGTTTGGATAAAGAAAGCTTGTCAGGGCTTTCACTGCAGCCTTGTTATGTGGAAAGTCAGAGCCTCTCCTGTTGCTTCTTTCAAACCTGAAGGCATCAAAGGGGCAGCCAGGTCATCTTTGTTTTAAACTCTTTTTTCCCCCCTGCTGTCAGCCTCTACTATTTCTCACCTTTTTAAAAATTAATTCTTCAGAGAAGACCCACTGTGGAGTTGGCCTGAAATGGTTTATTTTAAAGAAGAGTTTTAGTGCTCTTGTGTAAAGTACCACCCAGGAAAGTTGTTTACCACTCTGGATATGAATGGGTCTCCCTCCTCAGAAAAAGGTATTGACTGGGGTGGGAAGGAGAGAGGTACTAAGGAAATGACTGGAGCCTGGCTGAAGGAAGAATCTCCTCTTAGTTGGAGAGTTGGTGATCATGTGAAATGAAAAAGGCAAAAGAAATCCTTTGGGTCTGAACATCAGTGAGCCCACCAAGGGCTGGTTCCCTCCTGAGCCTTATAGTCACCCTCACACCCCAGCCAACCAACACCCTCCGAGACACATTTCACCAAACAATCATTTTTCCATAATAGCCTTTAATACTAAAATGCATTAAATTTTTGAAGCAGAGAAAACACATTAAGGGGAAAACAGAGAACCACCAGATAAAAGGAAACAATGTGGCAGATAACACCATCTAAAACATAACTGTAATAATTTAATAAAGCTGCTTTATCATCTTCATAAAATAGAGTGGTGATTCTTTTTTGTCTTTTTTCTTTTTACAATGATTCAATCACTGTGAAAATGTACATAACATACAGATCAGCATATACAACAATTTCATCTTCATATAGTCAGCAACAGAGACTGCTTAATGAGACATACTGTACTTGCATCCCTCTAAATTTCCACCCTGGTTTGACACGTAAACAGTAATAGTGTCATCAGGCTCATTCCCCTCACTAGAGGAGCGAAGGCGTAAGCCTTTTGCAACTAATACCTTAGCATTCAAATAGCACAGGAGGTATTTGTTGCTGAATTTCTAGCTCGAGCTAGTCTGGCTCTTGGTCATTAAAGTCTGTATCCTAGCCTTCCTCAGATGAACGCCAGCCAGTGCCAGCAAAAATCTACTTAACCAGTGCTGTAATGGTGTTAGCTGGTTTGTTTGCTAAGGTTGACAGCAACTTTCAGTTAGTAACAAGGTCATCTTTAATTGCCAACACAGCTGGAGCAACAATCAGCATCATCAGTTTTCCCTAATGACCTACAGTGCTTTCCAATCAAGATCAAGTTTTTGTGGGTTGTTCTTTACCAAGAGCGCCTTACGATATATATTTCAGACAAGGTGGTTGATTTTCTTTGTTTTACAAAAGCAATATGAGTTCTATTGGAAATTAATTCACTTTGCACAACATGTGACCCACAGGCCAATTCCAGCCTCACAAGAAAACAAAGAGAGCTGCAATAACTTCATTAGGACAATGTGTTTTGCTCTGGAATATTTCATATCAATATAAAGCCACCCAGTCCCAGCCCCACCCCCACACATCCCCTTTGAATATTACTTTGTTACATACTTAAACTAAAGAACAACATCTCAATACACTTCAGTGTCAGCAGATACAATTTGACTCATGAAATGACATCCTTAAATGTAATTTTACCAAGAAGGCAAACACTAGGACTGTACACAATGGACTTCTTAAGCTCATTTATGCCAGTTTTTCAAAGGCAGGTTCTTATTACCCTGGGTAAAGAGCCAAGTGGACCATACTTGTCAGGATGCTTTGGGGAACATTCAACATCAAAATGATCCCCATAAAGTGAATTGGAATCCCAGCCAGAACTTCTATTATGTACAATAATAATCCTTTTCCCACCCTGAATGCACAGTCAAGCTATCGCTACACCCTTGCCTCTCCCAGAACTGCCCTTTATCCTTGCTGCTTCAAGTGAACTGCTTTTGTTTTGCTTGTTAATACGATAGAGCTATACAAAAAGCTCAGCTGAATTCCCTTCAGACAATCAGTTGTATGCTGAAGTAACACTATTGGGATGACACTCTGGGTGGTTCCAATTTTCAGAGTTCTAAGTTGTATTCCTTTAATATTTTTGATTAGTGGTGAGAGGGTCACCGACTAATCAGTTTAAATGGGCACCTTAGGTGTAATTAGCTCTATTAGGCAGGTTCACACTGGAGCAGTGATACTCAAAGCGTGGTCCCTGGACCAGCTGCATCAGCATCACCTGGGAATTTTGAAATCAGCAAAGACTCAGGCCCCATTCCAGACCTACTGAACCAGAAACTCTAAGTGCGGGGCCCATCAACCCATGCTTTAACTAGTCCTCAACCTTTAGTGGGCATCTGATCCATATGGATTGCTAGGTCCCACCTCCAGAAGTTCTGCTTCAGTTGGTTTGCGTGAGGATGGAGAGTTACCATTTCTAACAAGTTCCCAAGTGATGTTGGTGCTGCTGGTCCAGGGACTACATTTTGAAAATCAGGAACTGCGGGGTCCCTTGGCCCATTACCTATTTGGGCAATAAGGTGGGCCATAATTTACTCTGCTGGCTTTAAGAGAATCAAAGGGATGGTAAGTTTCCTTCTGAACAGGTTCATAGATTAGTCAGTATAGGGAAAAGAAAAAAGAGACTCCACACAGCATGGCTCCCTTCTTCCTATTCCTTGTATGTAGTGTATTCCCATATTTGGGGAGAAGCAATCAATCAATGCAAACTAAAACCTTTATATTGCATGAAGATGTTCATCTACTCAGGGACGTGCCCAAAACAGTTATTAGTAAAGCAAGTCACGTCTCAACACCAACTCCTCCCCAAAAGGGACATCAGAATAAATGGAATAGAACTCCCTACGATTTAGGAACTGAAATTGCTGCCTCACATTTAAATGTGTAACATGTTTAGAGAGGAAAAGAAGAGAATATTCGGCCCTCTGGCCTTTGTGGCTTTTCATCAGACATGCTCAAAAGAAGGGGAGAAAAACATGAGCCAAAAGAGAAATTTAGGATCCTTGCACAAAATTCCTATTTGCAGCCAGCTTACAAAGCCCTCCTAGGATGCACTTGTGCTTCTGGGAGGATGTATACATCAAACAACTGTAGAGGAGAAAAAAAAAAAGATATTTTCTTAATGAAAGGAATTCTCTGAACATGCTCAATAAAGGGTTTGGAAGCCAAAAAAATGTCTGACTGCCCATTGTGAACAAGTATTTTGAGAAGGAAAAAGGATTGGTCTATCGCTTAAAACTGAATTCTGGAAAAAAAATTGGACGAAAATAAACACAAGAGAAAAGCAGAATCAATGTCACTCCTACACTAACATTTTAAACTTGGCTGGTTTAAAATGGTTAGTGTAGAGACATGGCAGCCAGTGGCCCCTCTGGCTCAATAGCCACATAACATTGAATGTTCCCACTTGCCACAATCTTTTCAGCTCCCTCATTCTGACTGAGCATAATAAGAAATACACCTATACAAAAACTGTCAAATCTGACTTGAAAGCGACCTTGAAGTGGTAGCTAACAACATGATATCAGGATGGATCAGGTGAGGAACAGTCTAAATTCTACAGGCAGCCATCATAACTTAAATGGAAAAAAATTAATTTTTAACGTGTTAATCAAAGTCTATTCACTTGCAAACAGAAATAAATACCTAATTCAAAATCTACTACTAAAATGAAATGAATCAAAGGGGAAAAAAGCAAAAGAATAAAATGAGCCAAAATGAAGATGCTATGGTAATTGATTTCTAATTGTGTCAGTTTCAGAGGGAAATTTGCAGCCACGCCAATATTTTGCATGAGGTAGTATTCATCACTGAATAAGAAATAAGGATGAATTTGTAGCTTCATTATAACTTCTTTTTCAGAAATATTCTCCCCTACGTAACCCCATCCCCACTGCCTTACCCACCCTCCCCAAAACCATCCCTCCTGCAAAAGAAAATATTCCTAGTAATGTATAAAGCCAGGAACTCAGGCAAAAAATAACTAAAACATTTAAAAGATCAGACTTATCTACCTAAATTTAAGAAAATAAATCCTCTTTTGCATTCTTAGTGCTCTAACCTCTAAGCCTTTTTTTGCTGGATACTCTTGAATTTCAAAAAATGAAACAAATGAGAACATAACCACAAAACTTGTTTCTCTAGAAACAACTCTTTTAAGACCAAGGCAGAGCAAAGGTGACATATTTGTTTATTTTTAAATAATGAACTCTTAGGCTGCAAGAATACTATGTTGGCTAGTGAATATTAATAGACAGTAAATAAACGGGAGTTTGAGGAATGTTAAACAAACAAAAAAAGAATGTGTGTAACAAACTTGTTAATAAAAAAGATGTATTCCTAGCCTACAGCAAAGAGTTAGCTAAATGTAATGCATTTTTGATAGTTTCCTGTTCACATTTTTAATTTAAAAAAAGTGTTAGTCATAAAAAGACGAGTTCAAGTGTCCAAGTGTCTCCATTTAGAAGGCACAGTAATTGAATTAATGATGCTGTTACCTGTTACCTGTCTTTTCCTAAATGTACACTTTGTACTGCTTACTCTATCCCTATTTATAATCCTATGATACAGAGCAACATGGAGTTCTCAATTCCAGCCCATGACATGCTTTGCAGTCTAATTCTAATCATGACGGGGAAACACTGAATCAGGAAGTGTGTGTCTAAAAAGATGCTTATTTAGAACTCAAAATAGATTCAGTCTTTTTGAGTTTTAGATGATTGGAGATAAGGAATTTCTAAGCCTGGAAACTGATAACTTCAGGAGCAGCTTTCCTGTTCAGGGCCTGAAAATTAGAAAAATTGATCTCATAAAATTTTCAGCACAGTATTTCTGACAGCTGCAAATTAGATAGCAGAATATCCAAGAATGTCTTTCTGCAATGATCTATCATGGATCTGGGCAGAAGACTGAAAGTCAGGAAAAATACCCTGCAATGTGGTGAGCAACCACTCCGTGGGTAGACTCTGTGAGTGAGTATCCTCCAAGTACTCAATCTATATGTGTGGTGTTACTCATTCACTTGTTGTCTCAGTTGTTTGCACTTTGTTTTTATCTGTAGTTTTATTTTAGTTTTTTAAGAAAAAAAACACCAACTTCTAAAAGCCTTTTGCCATCACCACACACATAGCAATTTGCAATATCAAATATGACAATAGCACAGCTAGCAAAAGGGTTCTTAAAGCAGGGATGTCCACAGCAAAGTAGTGGCATCGGAAAGTACTCGAGCTTCAGAAACAACCATTTGGGGGCTTGATTTCACATCACTGAATCAATGAATAGTACACAATAAATGACCATTAACTTGTCTACACTACAAAACAGTGGCGAGCCTATTAAAGGTGTCCAGAGCTTTTTTTTTTTTTTTTGCTTTTTTAAAATGTAATCCTCCACAAACAATGGTAATTTTTATTATAATTTTGACATACAAAAATATATAAATCCAAACACTTAATACATAATACTTTTCACAACTGAATTTGTCTCTGCTTCCCCAACATCAAGGCCCCATGAACAACTCAAGCCAAAGCTAATTTGCTCCAACGGAACACCCCTGCTGCCTGTTGAAATGAGAGGGATTGTCACAGAATGATAGTCACTTATAAACAATACATTTAGGGAAAGCTCTGAAATACAGCCACTCAAGAACCAACCATTGGTGAGCAATTAAAATGATCAGCTCCTGCTTCTTTGCTAGCCAGCATGGTTTCTCTCTCTTCTTCCCCAAGACTGATTTAGAGAATGATATCCTTCAGACGCTTCACACCAGGAGACTCTTTGTCACGACCTTCCTTCAGAATAGGGCTGACCTCATGCACAACTTTCTCGCCATCAGCTCCACGGGGTTCAGCTTCAGAGGGACGAGAAGGGCCATTGTTGACATACTGCTCCAGATCGCGGGCCGGGGGCGCCAGGGCAACGGTGTAAGACACAGAAGGCTTAGTAGGCAGAGGGCTCTTGAGGTGCAGAGGGGAGGTGACAGGGCTAATAGCCTCACAGCCATTGCCTGCCTCCCGGATAGCGCCGTTGACTTTGGGGCTGCAGATGGTCACATCAACAGTCCTCCTGCCTTTCAGGGTGGGCCTCTCCTCAGCTGGGTGGTCACTGACATCCTTTCCAAAGGTTGCAAAAGTCCGCTTGGTGGGGCCGCAGTCATCATAAGCTTCAACATCGGCAGCAGTAGCTTCAATGGACAGTGCAATGATGTTCCTCACATGCTCAGGGGACTTGGAGCGGGTGGGCATGGGGTTCCGGGGCATCCAGCACCTGTCAGAGTGGCCAAGAATCCGGCATTCTTCCCTGCAATGAAATCCTTCATTCTGATCTGTTTGGAGAAAATAAAATGTCAATTTCATCAGCTTTTCCCAGGAATCATTGTTAGTCCCCAGTGTTCTGGTTTCTTAGGTACCCACAGGCCCTTTTGGGAAATGATACTTTTAGATAGTCCTTTATTGCCTTTTGGGACAAGTGTGAAGAATTGGATTTTTAAAAAGCTGCATATCTCCCCCTCAATACTCTCCCCTTCTTTTTTATTTTTATTTTTGTTGCTGTTCCCACTGCTGACAAAACTAAAAACCTAAAGGAAAACACAGTGTGATGAAAAAATATGTTTTTAAGAAGTTTATCCTGACTGTAGAGGTGCTGAGAGTCAGCAATTTTATCAACAACTCCTGTTAAAAATCAACTGTGTTTGAAACTGGTTCCAGCAGAAGAGGGAGTGGAGGCAGAGCAGGGAATCCAACAGTCAGTATATCTGAGAAGTCTTGGCCATGTTTTTGAGCAGTAGCACTGTCAACCACATTCCCACCCTACCTGTTAATGATATGCAATGCTTAATTTTAGATTAGTAACATGCTTTCTTTGAAAACCCAATCACGTCACTTCTTTTTGACCATCAGTCCCACCAGCCAATCTCCTCACTAAACCATTTACATAATTTCATTTCCCATCAGAAGGAATATATTGAGATCTCTTCCTTACATGTGACCCAGAAGGTTCATTGGCCTTATGCACACATCACTCATAGATTGAACATCATTTAATTATACCCAACTAGCCATCCCTCCTTATCTTTCTTATCTGCAGTTTCATTAGGGTCATATTTCTTAAAATAATTCTTTCATGGATTACTTTAACCCTATCATAGAAGATCTCAGCAAATAGAATTCATAATTATTGGCAAGACATGCTTTGCTCTTTTCATATCGGTTCATTTAGAGTTAAGGTTTTAATTTGGCTCTCAGAAAGGCTTTCTACAGGGGCTTCACTAAAGCATGGACCCAGGGTTAACGTCTACCTGTCCACTGGAAAACTATTAATGTCTGGTTTACAGCTCTAGTTTTCCAGATCAATTTATATTTGTTACATTCTTGCATGAGGATGACCTAATGAAGATTTTCATAACATTGCACAATGCATCAAAATATTAGCAGCTTAACATTTATAGAAATCTTTGGGGCAGGATCAGAGGAGGTGGGGAGACCACAAGAGATCGCAAGGACAAAAAAGTACATGTCAAAAAAAAGTTATAAATATGCGCTGTGACTGCTTTTTTTTTTTTGCAGGAAGAAGTCTGCAATTCAGGGTCTTGCCTGATATTAGTCTATATATAACACACCTTCCTTATACAATTGTATTTCTGTGTTTTAGTCTGTTTCTTGATTTTTTTAAAGAGTAAATGACGGAGCAAAGAGGCACTGCTCTGCCTCAATCATCAAAAGTTATTTTGGTAAAGGTGCACTTGGGAGGGGGCTCAAGAAATAATGGTTGAATTGGGTGTATACTTCATCATTTGGAGAAAAAGTGTTAGAAGCAGCTAAACATCAAGGCCTAATCCAGGCTGAGTCTAAATTTCAACACAACTCTGGAAATGGCCTTTAACCTAGTCTAAAGTATGGAAAGGCCAACCAAAGGTAAGACCTCCTTCAATGCACCTGGACACAATTTGCCGACTTATCTTTAAGATGGCCATTTTAAGCCCCCTTTCAGTACTGAAGAATGAAACTTTCAGAATTTTGCAGAGGTGCAACCAAATAGCAAATGAGCATTATCACCAAGAGGATAAGTGCCTTCCCCATACACAGGACAATGCTTCTGCAATCTCCAGCACAGTTCCATGTCAGGGTTGCCTGGCCACCTCTGCAAAATGATGGTTTGTCAAAAGCCCTTTCTCTGCCTCTTCCCTGAAAACTCTCAGTGTTGCCATCTGATAACTTATCATTATTCAAAACACATATGTTCTTAGAGAGTGAAGTAAGTCAGAAAGAGAAAAACAAGTATTGTATATTAATGCATATATGTGGAATCTGAAAAAAATTGGTATAGACGATCTTATTTACAAAGCAGAAATAGAGCCACAGACGTAGAGAATAAATATATGGATACTAAAGGGGAAAGGGGGGGTGGGACAAATTGGGAGATTGGGACTGACATGTAAACATTATTGATACTATGTATAAAATAGATAACCTAATGAGAACCTACTGTGTAGCACAGGGAACTCTACTCAATGCTCTGTGGTGACCTAAATGGGAAGGAAATCCGAAAAAGAGGGGATATATGTATATGTATAGCTGATTCACTTTGCTGTACAGTAGAAACTAACACAACATTGTAAAGCAACTATACTCCAACAAATATTTTTTTTAAAATACACATATGTTCCTGGGAGGCAGAAAGTATGAAAGTATGGGAAACATGTTGGGATATACTTGGGAAACACTTTGTGTAGACCCAAACATTATGAGTGGAAGAGCCTATAGCTGATCCACCCACATTCAATTTCATCCAAATCTAGTGGATGACCCCAGTATCCCTCCAGTAGGACAAAGTTTCACACCTTCAGAGTTTCCCCAAAAGATGCTTCTTCCTCAACATTTCCTCTGAGGCGTATCTCATAACTCTCTAAGTAATAGCTCTAAAGAATTAGTTTGAGTGTTTGTTTGGAGGTGGGGAGTAAGGAGGTGCAAGTGGGGGAACAGTTCAATAACTAACTTCCATTTCTATAACTCTGAGTGAGCTCCCTGGAAGTCAGAAAAAAATGCCTGGAAGGCTGTGGGATCCCTGTCCTTTTTGTCCACAATTTAGGGCACAGAGTCATAGAGGCCTTAACCTTTGAGCCATGGAACCACAGCCATATGACCAGCTATGAAGAGGAAATCCCAGCTGACCTTCAGACTGATATTACAGGCCACTTGCTCATATGCCCAGAGCAGAACAGTGATGAATGACAATCTAGTAGAATCTTCTCAATAGGCTCAACATAAAGCTCTCTTAAGTTTCTTTTAAGTTTTTAGTTTCAAGTAGCTATCTTAAAATTTGAAGAGGTACTTCTTTTCTCAACACAATTCATTAAGAGAACACCATTCATGTGTCACCCCAAATCCACATACAGTGCTCCTTCACTACGGTAGGCTGCTTCAAATGAACAACATAAGGAGACCTGGATCCCCAGCATACACAGAGGGCAGAGACCCCAGAGGTAGATACCTCTAAGATCTTATGAATTGACAAAGACCAGAGCAGGGAACTCAATCATCTCAGAAGCTTCTCTGCAAAGATAGTGCTTGCTTTCAGCTTACCCACTGCCTAAGTGAATAGATCACTCTCTGGGAATAGAAAAAGGTAAACTCACTCAGCACCCCCAGGAACGCAATCGGTCTAAGCCTACACACCAATCTCACTAAGCCCACCTCAGCCCTTTGGAAGCTAGAATAATATGCAATTTTCTTCAGTTAATTATGTGTACATATTAGGTACACTGCTCTTACCCCATGCAAGTGAAGACTTCAATCTGAAAGACTCATTTACTCACAATGTCTCACTCCTGGTTTAGATCTGATCTCTTTATTTCCTTAAACCCTTACCAAGGGCAGTGACTTGCTGGTTATCATTTTAGTATCAAACAACACTCAGTGACATTTGTGTCCATACTATTGAAACAAAATCTAACCTAGCTTTAGTGTTTATAGACATATGAAATATGAAAGAAAATATGGAGAATATAGATGGACAGAAAGAATGTCTTCCCAGCCCAAGGTAACCTACATTCATAAATGCAATGCAGATGAATTACCTTTAAAAATCAAAACTTCCGTTTAGTAAGGAAATTAAGTGTGCTTTAAAAGTGAGAGGGGGGAACTTCAAGACAGCGGAGGACTAAGACATGGAGATCACCTTCCTCCACACAAATACATCAAAAATATATCTACATGTGGAACAACTCTTACAGAACACCTACTAAATGCTGGCAGAAGACCTCAGACTTCCCAAAATGCAAGAAACTCCCCACGTACCTGGGTAGGGCAAAAGAGAAAAGGAAAAACAGGGCTTCCCTGGTGGCGCAGTGGTTGGGAGTCCGCCTGCCGATGCAGGGTACATGGGTTTGTGCCCCGGTCCGGGAAGATCCCACATGCCGCGGAGTGGCTGGGCCCGTGAGCCATGGCCGCTGGGCCGCTGGGCCTGTGCATCCGGAGCCTGTGCTCCGCAACGGGAGAGGCCACAACAGTGAGAGGCCCACGTACCGCAAAAAAGAAAAAAAAACAACAAAAAAAAGGAAAAACAGAGACAATAGAATAGGGATGGGACCTGCACCAGTGGGAGGGAGACAGCAGGGTGGGCAGATTCCCACACAGAGGATCCGTGCCCACCAGCACTCATCAGCCTGAGCAGGTTGTCTGTTCACCCGCTGGGGAAGGTGGGGGCTGCGAGCTGAGGCTCAGGTTTCAGAGGTCAGATCCCAGGGAGACGACCGGGGTTGGCTGTGTGAACACAGCCTGAAGGAGGCTAGAGCACCACAGCTAGCCGGGAGGGAGTCTGGGAAAAAGTCTGGACCTGACTAAGAAGCAAGATACCATTGTTTCAGGGTGTGAGAGGAGAGGGGATTCAGAGCACCACCTAAACGAGCTCCAGAGACAGGCGAGAGCCGCAGCTAACAGTGCGGACACCAGAGACAGGCATGAGGTGCTAAGGCTGCTGCTGCAACCACCAAGAAACCTGTGTACAAGCACAGATCACTATCCATACCTCCCTTCCCAGGAGCCTGTGCAGCCTGCCACCGCCAGGGTCCCATGATACAGGGACAACTTCCTCGGGAGAACACACGGCGCGCCTCAGGCTGGTGCAACGTCATGCCGGCCTCTGCCAACACAGGCTCTCCACGCATCCATACACCTCCCTCCCCCTGGCCTGAGTGAGCCAGAGCTCCCTAATCAGATGCTCCTTTAACCCCGTCCTGTCTGGGCAAAGAACAGACGCCCTCAGGTGACCTACATGCAGAGGTGGGGCCAAATCCAAAGCTGAACCCCAGGAGCTGTGCGAACAAAGAAGAGAAAGGGAAATTCCTCCCAGCAGCCTCAGGAGCAGCGGATTAAATCCTCACAGTCAACTTGATGTACCCTGCATCTGTGGAATACCTGAAGAGACAACAAATCATCCCAAAATTGATGTGGTGGACTTTGGGAACAACTGTAAACTAGGGTTTTGCATTCTGCATCTAATTTGTATCTGGTTTTATGTTTATCTTAGTTTAGTATTTAGAGCTTATTATCATTGGTAGATTTGTTTATTGATTTGGTTGCTCTCTTCCTTTTTTTTGATATATATATATATGTGTGTGTGTGTGTGTGTGTATGTTTTCCTTTTCCTCTTTTTGTGGGTGTTTATGTGTATGCTTCCTGGTGTGAATTTGTCTGTATAGCTTTGCTTTTACCATTTGCCCTAGGGTTATCTCTGTCCAGATTTTGTTGGTTGGGTTTGTTTTGTTTTGGATTTTTTTTTAGTATAGTTTTTAGCACTTGTTATCATGGGTGGAATTGTTTATTGGCTTGGTTGCTCTCTTCTTTCTTTTTTAATTACTTTTTAAAATTTTTTAATTTAATATTTTATTATAATAACTTTATTGTATTTTCTTTCTTTCCTTCTTTCCCTCTCTCTCTCTCTTTCTTTCTATCTTTCTTTCTTTCTTTTCTTCCTTTTTCTCCCTTTTCTTCTGAGTCATGTGGCTGACAATGTCTTGTTGCTCCAGCTGGCTGTCAGGCCTGAGCCTCTAAGATGGAAGAGCCGAGTTCAAGACATTGCTCCACCAGAGACCTCCCAGCCCCATGGAATATCAAATGGCAAAAGCTCTCCCAGAGATCTCCATCTCAACTTTACGACCCAGCTCCAATCAACGACCAGCAAGCTACAGTGCTGCACACCCTATGCCAAAAAACTAGCAAGACAGGAACACAACCCCACCCATAAGCAAAGAGGCTGCCTAAAATCATAAGGTCACAGACACCCCAAAACGCAACACCAGACATGGTCCTGCCCACCAGAAAGACAAGATCCAGCCTCATCCACCAGAACACAGGCACCAGTTCCCTCTGTCAGGAAGCCTACACAGCCCAATGAACCAAGCTTACCCACTGTGGGCACAAAAACAACAGGAACTATGAACCTGAAGCCTATGAAAAGGAAACCACAAACACAGTAAGTTAAGCAAAAAGAGAAGACAGAGAAATTCACAGCAGATGATGGAGCAAGCTAAAAACCCAACAGACCAAGGAAATGAAGAGGAAACAGGCAGTTTACCTGAAAAAGAATTCAGAGGAATGATAGTACAGATGATTCAAAATCTTGGAAATACAATGGATAAAATACAAGAAACATTTAACAAGGACCTAGAAGAATGAAAGAGCAAGCAAAGAATGATGAACAACAAAATAAATGAAATTTAAAATTCTCTAGAAAGAATCAATAGCAAAATAACTGAGCCAGAAGAACAGATAAGCGACCTGGAAGATAAAACAGTGGAAATAACTACCACAGAGCAGAATAAAGAAAAAATAATGAAAAGAATTGAGGACAGTTTCAGAGACCTCTGGGACAATATTAAACACACCAACATTTGATACAAAAACAAGACCCGTATATATGCTACCTACAAGAGAACCACTTCAGACCTAGGGACACATACAGACTGAAAGTGAGGGGATGGAAAAAGATATTCCATGCAAATGGAAATCAAAAGCAAGCAGGAGTAGCAATTCTCATATCAGAAAAAATAGACTTTAAAATAAAGACTATTACAAGAAACAAAGAAGGACAATACATAATGATCAAGGGATCAATCCAAGAAGAAGATATACGAATTGTAAGTATTTATGCACCCAAAAAGGGAGCACCTCAATACGTAAGGCAAATACTAACAGCCATAAAACGGGAAATCGACAGTAACACACTCACAGTAGGGGACTATAACACCCCACATTCACCAATGGACAGATCATCCAAAATGAAAATAAAAAACGAAATACAAGCTTTAAATGACACATTAAACAGATGGACTTTACTGATATTTATAGGACATTCCATTCAAAAACAACAGAATACACTTTATTCTCAAGTGTTAATGGAACACTCTCCAGGATAGTTCATATCTTGGGTCACAAATCAAGCCTTGGTAAATTTAAGAAAATTGAAATTGTATCAAGTATCTTTTCCGAACACAACGCTATGAGACTAGATATCAATTACAGGAAAAAATCTGTAAAAATTACAAACACATGGAGGCTAAACAATTCACTACTTAATAACCAAGAGATCACTAAAGAAGTCAAAGAGGAAATCATAAACTACGTTGAAATAAATGACAATGAAAACATGACAATCCAAAACTCATGGGATGCAGCAAAAGCAGTTCTAAGAGGGAAGTTTATAGCAATACAATCCTACCTCAAGAAACAAGAAACATCACAAATAAACAACCTAACATTACACCTAAAGCAATTAGAGAAAGAAGAACAAAAAAAAACCCCAAAGTTAGCAGAAGGAAAGAAATCATAAAGATCAGATCAGAAATAAATGAAAAAGAAATGAAGGAAATGATAGCAAAGTTCAGTAAAGATAAAACCTGATCCTTTGAGAAGATAAAAAAATTGATAAGCCATTAGCCAGACTCATCAAGAAAAAAAGGGAGAAGACTCAAATCAGTAGAATTAGAAATGAAAAAGAAGTAACAACTAACACTGCAGAAATACAAAGGATCATGAGAGATTACTACAAGCAACTATATGCCAATAAAATGGACAACCTGGAAGAAATGGACACATTCTGAGAAAAGCACAAACTTATGAGTCTGAACCAGGAAGAAATAGAAAATATAAACAGAACAATCACAAGCACTAAATTTGAAACCGTGATTAAAAACCTTCCAACAAACAAAAGCCCAGGACCAGATGGCTTCACAGGAAAATTCTACAAAACATTTAGAGAAAACCTAACACCTATCCTTCTCAAACTCCTCCAAAATATAGCAGAGGGAGGAACACTCCCAAACTCATTCTACGAGGCCAACATCACCCTGATACTACAACCAGAAAAAGATGTCACAAAGAAAGAAAACTACAGACCAATAATATCACGTATGAACATAGAAGCAAAAATCCTCAACAAAACACTAGCAAAGGAAATCCAACAGCACATGAAAAGGATCATACACCATGATCAAGTGGGGTGTATCCCAGGAATGCAGTGATTCTTCAATATATGAAAATCAATCAATGTGATACACCATATCAACAAATTGAAGGAGAAACCACATGATCATCTCAAAAATGCACAGAGAGCTTTCGACAAAATTCAACACCCATTTATGATAAGAAAAAAACCTCCAGAAAGTAGGCATAGAGGGAACTTTCTTCAACATAATAAAGGCCATATATGACAAACCCACAGCCAAAATCATCCTCAATGGTGAAAAACTGAAACCATTGCCACGAAGATTAGGAACAAGACAAGTTTGCCCACTCTTACCACTATTATTCAACACTGTTTTGGAAGTTTTAGCCACAGCAATCAGAGAAGAAAAAGAACGAAAAGGAACCCAAATCAGAAAAGAAGTAAAGCTGTCACTGGTTGCAGATGACATGACACTATACATAGAATCCTAAAGATGCTACCAGAAAACTACTAGAGCTAATCAATGAATTTCGTAAAGTAGCAGGATACAAAATTAATGCACAGAAATCTCTTGCATTCCTATACACTAATGTTGAGAACTCTGAAAGTGAAGTTAAGAAAACACTCCTATTTACCACTGCAAGAAAAAGAATAAAATATCTAGGAAAAAACCTACCTAAGGAGACAAAAGACCTGTATGCAGAAAATTATGAGACACTGATGAAAGAAATTAAAGATTATACAAATAGATGGAGAGATATACCATGTTATTGGATTGGAAGAATCAACAATGTGAAAATGACTATACTACCCAAAGCAATCTACAGATTCAATGCAATCCCTATCAAACTACCACTGGCACTTTTCACAGAACTAGAGCAAAAAATCTCACAATTTGCATGGAAACACAAAAGACCCTGAATATCCAAAGAAATCTTGAGAAAGAAGAACGGAGCTGGAGGTATCAGTCTCCCTGATTTCAGAATATGCTTCAAAGCTACAGTAATCAAGACAGTATGATACTGGCACAGAAACAGAAATATAGATCGATGGAACAGGATAGAAAGCCCAGAGATAAACCCATACACATATGGTCACCTTATCTTTGATAAACGAGGCAGGAATATACAATGGATAAAAGAGAGCCTCTTCAATAAGTGTTTCTGGGAAAACTGGACAGCTAAATGTAAAAGAATGAAATTAGAACACTTCCTAAAACAACACACAAAGAGAAACTCAAAATGGATTAAAGACCTGAATGTAAGGCCAGACACTATCAAACTCTTAGAGGAAAACATAGGCAGAACACTCTATGACATAAATCACAGCAAGATCCTTTCTGACCCACCTCCTAGAGAAATGGAAATAAAAACAAAAATAAACAAATGGGACCTAATGAAACTTCAAAGCTTTTGCACAGCAAAGGAAACCATAAACAAGACCAAAAGACAACCCTCAGAATGGGAGAAAATATTTGCAAATGAAGCAACTGACAAAGGATTAATATCCAAAACTGACAAGCAGCTCATGCAGCTAAATATCAAAAAAACAAAAAACCCAATCCAAACATGGGCAGAAGACCTAAATAGACATTTCTCCAAAGAAGATACACAGATTGCCAACAAACACATGAAAGAATGCTCAACATCATTAATCATTAGAGAAATGCAAATCAAAACTACAATGAGATACCATCTCACAGCACTTAGAATGGCCATCATCAAAAAGTCTACAAACAATAAATGCTGGAAAGGATGTGGAGAAAAGGGAATCCTCTTGCACTGTTGGTAGGAATGTAAATTGATATAGCCACTATAGAGAACAGTATGGAGGTTCCTTATAAAACTAAAAGTAGAACTACCGTATGACCCAGCAATCGCACTACTGGGCATATACCCTGAGAGAACCATAATTCAAAAAGAGTCATGTACCACAATGTTCATTGCAGCTCTATTTACAATAGCCAGGTCATGGAAGCAACCTAAGTGTCCATCAACAGATGAATGTATAAAGAAGATGGGGCACATATATACAATGGAATATTACTCAGCCATAAAAGGAAACAAAATTGAGTTATTTGTAGTGAGGTGGATGGACCTAGAGTCTGTCAACAGAGTGAAGTAAGTCAGAAAGAGAAAAGAAAATACCATATGCTAACACATATATATGGAATCTAAAAAAAAAAAAAAAGGTCAGGAAGAACCTAGGTGCAGGACAGGAGTAAAGATGCAGAGCTACTAGAGAATGGTCTTGAGGATATGGGGAGGGGGAAGGGTAAGCTGGGACAAAGTGAGAGAGTGGCATGGACATATATACACTACCAAACATAAATAGATAGCTAGTGGGAAGCAGCCGCATAGCACAGGGAGATCAGCTTGGTGCTTTGTGACCACCTAGAGAGGTGAGATAGGGAGGGTGGGAGGGAGGGAGACACAAGAGGGAAGAGATATCAGGATATATGTATATGTATAACTGATTCACTTTGCTATAAAGCAGAAACGAACACACCATTGTAAAGCAATTATACTCTAATAAAGATGTTAAAAAAAAAGACACTGATGAAAGAAATTAAAGATGATGCAAACAGATGGAGAGATATACCATGTCCTTGGATTGGAAGAATCAACATTGTGAAAATGACTATACTACCCAAAGCAATCTACAGATTCAATGCAATTGCTACCGAACTACCAACGGCATTTTTCACAGAAGTAGAACAAAACATTTCACAATTGTATGGAACACAAAAGACCCTGAATAGCCAAAGCAATCTTGAGAATAAAAAACGGAGCTGGAGGAATCAGGCATCCTGGCTTCAGACTATACTGCAAAGCTACAGTAATCAAGGCAGTATGGTACTGGCACAAAAAACAGAAATATTGATCAATGGAACAGGATAGAAAGCCCAGAGGTAAACCCACACACATATGGTCACCTTATTTTTGATAAAGGAGGCAAGAATATACAATGGAGAAAAGACAGCCTCTTCAATAAGTGGTGCTGGGAAAACTGGAGAGCTACATGTAAAAGAATGAAATTAGAACACTCCCTAACACCATATACAAAAATAAACTCAAAATGGATTAAAGTTCTAAATATAAGGCCAGACACTATAAATCTCTTAGAGGAAAACATAGGCAGAACACTCTATGACATAAATCACAGCAAGATACTTCTTGACCCACCTCCTTGAGATAGGGAAATAAAAACAAATATAAACAAATGGGACCTAATGAAACTTCAAAGCTTTTGTACAACAAAGGAAACCATAAACAAGACCAAAAGACAACCCTCAGAATGGGAGAAAATATTTGCAAACGAAGCAACTGACAAAGGATTAATCTCCAAAATATACAAGCAGCTCATGCAGCTCAATATCAGAAAAACAAACAACCCAATCCAAAAATGGGCAGAAGACCCAAATCGACATTTCTCCAAAGAAGATAGATTGCCAACAAACACATGAAAGGATGCTCAACATCACTAATGATTAGAGAAATGCAAATCAAAACTACAATGAGGTATCACCTTACACAAGTCAGAATGGCCATCATCAAAAAATGTACAAACAATAAATGCTGGAGACGGTGTGGAGAAAAGGGAACCCTCTTGCACTGTTGGTGGGAATATAAATTGATACAGCCACTATGGAGAACAGTGTGGATATTCCTTAAAAATCTAAAAATAGAACTAGCATACTATCCAGCAATCCCACGACTGGGCATATACCCTGAGAATACCATAATTCAAAAAGAGTCATGTACCCCAATGTTCAGTGCTGCTCTATTTACAATACCCAGGAGGTGGAAACAACCTAAGTCTCCATCGACAGGTGAATGGATAAAGTAGATGTGGCACATATGTACAATGGAATATTAGTCAGCCATAAAAAGAAAGAAGATTGAGTTATTTGTAGTGAGGTGGATGGACCTAGAGTCTGTCATACAGAGTGAAGTAAGTCAGAAAGAGAAAAACAAATACCATATGCTAACACATATATATGAATCTAAAAAAGAAAAAGGGTTCTGAAGAACCTAGGGGCAGGACGGGAATAAAGATGCAGACGTAGAGAATGGACTTGAGGATACGGGGAGGGGGAAGGGTAAGCTGGGACAAAGTGAGAGAGTGGCATGGACATATATACACTACCAAATGTAAAATAGATAGCTAGTGGGAAGCAGCTGCATAGCACAGGGAGATCAGCTCGGTGCTTTGTGACCACCTAGAGGGGTGGGATAGGGAGGGTGGGAGGGAGGTTCAAGGGGGAGGGTATATGGGGATATATGTGTACATAAAGCTGATTCACTTTGTTATACAGCAGAAACTAACACAACACTGTAAAGCTATTATACTCCAATAAAGATGTTAAAAAAAAAAACAAATGTTAGAAAGTCACAACACAAAGTCCCTTAAGAATAGCAATAATGACATACCAGATGTAAAAAAGTAGAGACGACTTGTGGAATTGCCTAGAACTGTTAGAGATTATGTGCCTGCCATCATGTAGTTCTGTGGCTGGGGATGGAGCTATGCGACTAGACAGGAATCATTTTGTACTGTCACAAATTAACTGTCAAGATTCTGGCTCCAGCTGAAATAGAGGTAAGCTAACAATTCACTAATTCCCGGCTAAGATTCCTCTTATGAGCCTATCTGTGACTCTATACCTTGCTATATCTTTCTCTGAAAGTATTACCCTGAGACTAGGCAAAGCAAAATGTTAAGACTAAAATCCATACAAAGTTGTGGAAATTTAAACACACTAACATGTACAGATGAATAAAAGCAGGTGTCTTTAATTCAAATACACACATGATTAGGGGTGAATGATGAATTTGCAAATTGGTTTTCCCTGCTTCTGAACTTGTTCCTAGGATTTGCAAATAAATAAATAAATAAATGAAGAGAGTGCATAAGTTTGGAAGAGGACACAAATCTTGAGGCCATGGAACTCCTTAGTTCAAAACAGATCAGATTATTTTAGACAAAAAAATAAATAAAATATAGAGAAAAAATAAAGCTTCTTCAATCTAGGTAGTAATAAATATATTTTTGGTCACAATCTGTCATTAGGGACTTTTGTAAGAGACTCCCAAAACCTCTGGGCAAAAGAAAAAATAAATAAATCTTAATGCATCAGTCTTATGAGAACATGGGAGGCATAAGAGGCTGCAACGCCTAAGTCATGATGGATAAGGAAGTAATTCAAATAGAAAAAGAACAGAATATGTTACTTTGTGCAGATAATAGCAAAACTTTTTGCAGCAATTACTACCCTCCTCAGGACGTGAAACTGCTGTCTCTTCAGATGTGGGCAAACAATATGTTTCCACACACTAGAAAGAGCCTACCCAAGGCCCCAACCAAAGTAAAAAAAGAAAATGATGAAAACACCATCTCAGGCTTTGCTAAAACTTTCAAAGTCTTGGTATAATAGAAGAGTTGAGAGGCTCTGTTGGGTTTGTATAGATGTTCAGCCACAATGGATGTGTTCAATAATGCTGGCAGTTCTTTACCATGATTCAGAGTTTGGTGTATTAACTCAAAGATCCCAATGATCAGAGACAAAACTCCAACACTAAAATAGTTCAAGGTAAGAATTACAAGAGCAATGTGTTACCTCCTCAGAAGTGATCTGCAATCAATGAGGCAGAAAGGGAAAGTTAAAATGAGTTCCAGTTCCTGAGAGCTCAAGTAGTTAGCTACATCTAAGTAGCAGCAGTAACATAACTTAGATGCAAGTGATGTGTAAATCAGAAAAGCTTCCTGGATTGTACTCATATATATCCACTTAGCTTACCCTGCATCATCCCATAAACAAAATAATCTAAGACCAAAGTGGGGCCATTTTTTGTAAGATACAATAGAAGGGATTGTGGCAAAGATTATGAAGAGGTTAAATGCTGTTAAAATTGATCACATGCACCTAATCAATAAAACATAACTGTTGAGAAGTGTCCCCTCTTGACTTAGCTAACTCCTACTCATCTGAAGCAGAAAAAACAAACTGCCTACCAAACATCCATATCTATTTTTTAACATCTTTATTGGAATATAATTGCTTTACAATGGTGTATTTGTTTCTGCTTTATAACAAAGTGAATCATTTAGAAACAAAACCCCACTTCTGTTAGGACTGGCAACGTGCCAGCTAAAAAACTACATTTTCTAGCCTTTATAGATAGGAGTGGCCATGTAACTAAGAGTGGGTCAATGTTATGGAGGTAGGATGTCAAGAAGTCTCCTTAAAAGAGGTGAGCTGACTTAACTGGGGGACCTTTGTCCTTATTTCTCCCTGCTTTGTCCTGTCTGGAATGGAGACATAATAGATGGAGCCACAGCATCCGTCTTACTACCGTGAGGCAACCCTGAGGATGGAAGCCATGTGCCTATGAATAGCAGAGTAAAAAAATATAAGGACTTTGGGATACTGAAGATATTGTAAACCTACCTCACTAGACATGAACTTTTTTTAAATAAGAGGAAAACTAAGCTTCTCTCTTATTTCATTCACTGATTTATTTCCCTTAGTGAGGGGAGGGGATGTTTATTACCAGCAGTTTAACACTATTCATATCTGATACATTATCCCTAAAGTCTCAACTTAAATGTAACTTCCTCAGGGAATCCTTGCCTGATTCCTTAGATTAAGGTAGGTCCCATACCACCTCCTATATAGCACTCATCATACTTGTAGTTACTTGTTTAATATCTATATTCAATGCCAGCTTGTAAACTCTAAATGAGCAAAGATTATATCTGTTTTGTTCCCTCCCATGCCCACAGAACCTAGCAAAGGGCCCAGCAGAAAGCAGGTACTCAATAACAGTTTAATTTAACTGAATGAAAAAGGTACCCAAAAAAGTGATGGCAACAGAACAAAGAATCTTGGTCAACACACCAGATACTGTGCCACTAATACAACTCCTAAAAGTGGAAATAACTAGTAGGAAACCTGCAAAGAAAACTATGTAGCTTTGCTGAAGGCAATAAAGTAAATGAACACTTGAGAAACATTGAAGTCAAACGTCATCTTGGCCTCTGAGTGGTTTCCTGCACACTATATACAGATCTTAAAGAGATCTATTATGCGCTGATGTCCAGTTGAAAATACATTTGCCATGTACCTTGGAGTTTTTAATTCTAACAATAGTTAATGGGGCCTGTACTCATAAGTTAACAACACAATAAGCAGAAGCGTCTGTTTTATGAAATTAATCTGTTGTCCAAATACCCACCGCAGATGCTGACTCTTCCTGGCAAAACTAATTTAAATACCCATCAAGAGACTACTTCTCAAGTCAAATATGCCTGGGAATTACCAAAGGAAAGAATTATCCTGGAAATAATTCTTAAAAGCATTTTAAGGCCTGCAAAGAGTCAGGAGAAAGAACATCCATCTGTTATCTGTAACTTAACAATGCAAACGAGTAGCAATGGGCTCAGTGGAAAAGGGAGGGAGGGAAGGAAGAGGGAAGAAAGGAAAGAGAGCAGGAAGCACTATCTAGGCTTCAGATATCCCATCTTAGTTTTGATCTGATTGATATATTAAGGGCTAAGCTTCTTTTGGGTATTTAGATACCATTTGAGCATCTAGCAAAATTTCAATAAGGGCTCAGGACTTTGCAAAATCACAGCTTCCCAAAGCCTTCCCCTCTTCCAGCTGTAATTCTGGGAGGAATTTACACTCACTTCCTAAAGGACCCAAAGTTTCAGCAAGTAAAGATGGAGCTCCATTTGTAAAATATTCAAGAGCGCACCAGTGAAGGCTGGGACATTTCTAGAGACTCGTGAACCAATGACACCAAGCTATTCTGCAGCCATTCCAGTGTGACAAGAAGTAAATCACAAATTATGTACACTACAAACAGCTCCTTGTCTCTCATTCTCTTCTTCTCTTTCTTGCAGCGTCTTCTGCCATTTTGGTTTCTCCTTCTTTCTGTTCTCCTGTTCCTTAGCCTCCTGCTAGTTAGCAGCCCTACCTAGAGCACTATGGCCAGGCAGACAACATGCAGAAGGGATAGGACCAAAAACTGTGATTGGCATTCAAAACGCTTATGTGGTATTATTTGACAGATGCCAAAGAAGAAGTATACAAAAACCAACCCTTGTAACGTGGAGAGAAATTCCCACATTTTTCATTCATCTGGATACAGGTATTAAAAGTCCCTGTTAAAATAAGAGGATCCACTATCAAACTGATATCAACAGATTTCCTTTGGTCATAGAGCAAAGCCCTGGGTAAAGGGTACCAGGAGAGGAGACTCTGATGGGGGTAAGAAAGACTAGAAATGTCTGGAGGCAGAGATACCTCAGGAAAGGCAAGGTGGGGGATAGGATATAGGAACAGCGTTCCTGAGACTGCCAAAGGTATGTTGCCAAAAGAGAGGAGACAGAGAGAGAGAAAAGTCAGCCTTGATCAGCATAGGTTGGCATTTTCAGGATGGCTAACTAGTTAAACAGCAAGAATTCTGTGAAGTTTAGCTTTAGCTTGCAATAAAGAGGATGGCTGAAAAGACTGATGAATCCCAACCTTGTCCTAGACAATTTGACAGATCAGCATCAGTTAGCAAGTGCCACCCGATATTGGGCCTCTGTGATGCCAAATGGCACAAAGGTCTCTCCCCTCATTCATGGTCTATGCACGTGAAATTCACTTACTCTTGGTGCAACATGAAAATAGATTAAAAAGATGCCCCTTCCTGGGCTTCCCTGGTGGCGCAGTGGTTGAGAGTCCACCTGCCAATGCAGGGGACACGGGTTCGTGCCCCGGTCCTGGAGAATCCCACATGCCGTGGAGCGGCTGGGCCCATGAGCCATGGCCGCTGAGCCTGTGCGTCCGGAGCCTGTGCTCTGCAACGGGAGAGGCCACAACAGTGAGAGGCCCGCGTACCAAAAAAAAAAAGAAAAAAAAAAGATGCCCCTTCCAGAATGCAAAGCAATTGAATTATTTTCAATGGAATCTTCAGTGCTGAGTTGGTCGAAAAGATAAAGTTAAAACATATTAAAGTATAAGTGGTTGAGAATTTAATATTTATGATAGATGAGAGTATAGCGTGTACAGTCATACAATCTAAGTTGCAATTTGGGCAATCACAATAGTTCCTGGAGTTTTCATTTTTGTACTGGGGCTCAATTCAATTCAATCCATAAAGAATAGATTTCAAGATGTTTATAAGTATAAATCATTTGTGCTGATGCATGGGGAGTAAAGAAATGAAGCTGGGGCTGCCTGGAAAATTGAGACTGATAAATAAGAGGCACTGACAGTGACTGAGATAAGCAGAGATTGGCTAGACTAGAATCTTTGTATTTTGGCTTCTATGTGGAGCAAATTATCTGACAAAGTTCTGGACTTCATAGAGGTGCTTCAAAACCATTTGAAAAAGCTTTACAACTAAACTATGAGGTGTCACAGAAGGCCACTGAACTATTCCCCCAAAGGAGGAACATTGAGATACTGCAACTCTGAGAAAAGAGAGTTTCTTTCTACAATGTCCACAGAATTAAGTCCTTTAGCCTACATCCATTGGACACCTACAACACCTCATCACTTCTGTGAAGAGTTCAAACCAGCTGTTTAATTTTGTGTAGATGAAAAACAGACAGACCGTTTCACACCTTCTACAGGTAGTTGTACCGCTGTGAACACAAAGCCTTTAGATGATGCTTGCAAGTAGCACTGAACTTAATGTTATCGCCAACTTAGTTTCACTCTTTCCTTGAAACTAAGGAAATTGCTGACACATAATTAGCATGAGAAAAAAAGCCACTTTTATGCTGGTCATAAGTTTCTGGGTATTGGACATAATACGTAGTGAGGATGTCACAAATAAGGCTGGTATGGAAAGCAGGAGGGGCAGGGCACGTTAGCCAAGAAAAAAACCTTCCCTTTTTGAGTGAAAATTTAATGTTGGTGGGGGAAAAAAGGCACCCAGCAGCTGGTGTTCTTCTTAACAGGAACTGACACTTCCTTCAGTCAAGTCCCAGGACATTCAGTTTTGTGGAACAGGCAATGTCATACACGAGTCAATGAAAAATGTTGCAGCTAACTTCTAAATTCTTTAAAGATTCTCGACTGCCAAAATGTTCTTGTTACTGGGTGGGGAGGCTAAGAAACAACATTAGTAATTCTCCAATCACTTCCTTCCCATTTGAAAATTAAGTGTTCAGTAAACCAATCACTGTTTCTTGCAATGATTCAAAAAGATAGTGTGTGTCATGTCATCAGATAGGTAAGAATCACTAGAAATAGTCACTGGAAGCAAATGAGTGTCGGAGGGTTTAATATCTATTAACTACCTTAGGTTGGACTATTCATTACCAACAAAAGCCTCATAGAAAAGTCTAGCATTATCTTGATATTTCAGCATAACTTCAGCAACCATCTGGAATACTGTAATTGCAATGACACTGCTTCTGGGTACAGCAAACAGCACAATCATTAAAAAATATTCATTTCAAATATCTTCCTGGAAGCTAATAAATTTTACAGCAGTTTCAATCCTTCCACATAGCAACAAAGAAAAGCTTCGTTCCAGACAAATTAAAAGTAAATTGATTGCCTTAGGGGAATCTATTCAAATATCACTTTTCCATGTTAGAAATCTTTTTTCCTAAAACATTAGAGAGAGAGAGAGAGGCAGAGAGAGAGAATGAATCTTGGATGGGGGAGTGAGATGGATGATGGAGGTAGTGTGAAAGGGATAGAAGCCAGTATATGAAAAAGACAAAATTGCAGCAGAGGGAGAGTGAGAAATAACCAAAATCATTAAATCCTTGTTTGCAAAACCAGGTAGAAATCAACTTAAAATAAATGCAAATATGTCACTGAGGTGCAGGCCTAATATTTGTGCTGGAATTTATGAATCATAACTATGAATAATGAATACCAAAATTGAAGGGATCAAACGCCACCTTCTATGTTTACTTGTCATTATCCATCTTTCACGGACAATGCTTAATTTTATTCTTTTGCTCTTTTCCTTAGAATTACTTAGAATTATTCTTTTTCCAGTTGTCCACTTAATCATACTAGTAGGAGAAAACAAGCTGTATTTTTCAGGGTGTTGCCTCAAAAGCAATTAGACAAATTCAGAAGCAAGGCCAATTAGTATACTCTTTGAGGAAGCTTGATCATTTGAAAGCATGAGACGCTAGTCCTGCTGCTCATTTTAGGAAGAAAAAAATCCTTTACACCTTTAGCACATGGTGGTTCCAGTATGACCGCCTGACCTTCAGCTTGTCCAACTCTACTTGGAAAGAAAGAATGGCTGCTCCATCTGAAGCATTGAGGAAGTCTTAGAAACTCTTTGGGCCACAGCTGTGAGGGCTTTTTCTGAGTTGGCTTGAACTCTGAATACAGAAGTAGCAGAAGCTTTTCGGTTGAGATGACCTGAGTTCAGACATCCTGACATGGCTCTAGAAAAATCTATGTAAGAGCTGATGCATATTAATCCTAAATTATGGCCATAAAAAAAACTATCATGGACACACACACACTCACCAGCACCCCTATCAGTCCTCATCATCCTGAATACTCATCTCCATTCACAAGTTAAAACAATGGAGCATTATATATCAATCATATCTCAATAAAGCTGGAAAAAATCAAATGGAACAAATCAAAAGATTACTAAAAACCAGTCTGGTAAATTTAAATGCTCTGTCCATTTTGTACAGATCATGTATCTTTACACCCTTGGAATAATCTGTTTTTCCAAAACATTGCCTCTTCTGAACTCCAATTTTATTGCATTTGCCCCTTGTTGGTTAATATGCCAATCTTTCATGACTGGGTCTGTGAAACATGGGGCTAATGAAGGAATGCCATGCTGTGGCTTAAGAAGCCCTGAGGAGCCTAGTTCTATGTTCAGAAAACAAGACAGCACTGGGAGTAGAGAATTTGATGCTTCATTCAAGCCTGCATGATTTCTATTCTCTGAGATTCCAATTTGGCAGTTATAGAGAAGGAGGGTGTAGACTTGTTTAATATAAGATGTTGGACTCTATCATAAAAATATTCTAAGAGTAAACTGAAATAATTAAAGAAAAAGACTTCTTTGGCCCTAGAGCTTTCTTATCCCCTTAATTCCACTTTGCAATCTTTTTTTCTTTGCTTCCCTCAGTTAGTGAACAGCAAATAATCTAGCTTGTTATTAAAACTGCATATAAAATAATCAGCTTTGGCAAAATGCAAACGGTGACTAGCTGAAGAGCTAAGGATCATCATCTGCTCACATATGAAGACGTGACACAACTCTTTTAACTACCCTAATGGTCCTGGATTGGGGGCAGGGTTTAGAAAAGGGTTGGAAAGGAGTAAAGAACGGGGCAGATGCAGAATTATATTTTAAAACCTCCTGCTGGCAATCAATGAGCTCTCTGCTGTTACTAATCACACACACATATACACACAACACAGAATTGTAATGCTGACATAGCTTCCTGGATGAGATACTTATAGGACAGTAACAAAGACATTGACACATGGTTTTATTCTCCTGAGGAATCTTTGTCCCCCTTCTTCCAGAGTTTATGCAAACTGAAAGGTTTATATGTTTAACACCCTGTTATCCATTCCAATATGGGAGGTCAGCGGTATTTCAACAAAGAAACCACTCATGAGTAATGATTTTACGGAGACAAGAGTGGGAAAATGAACGGTTTGAAATGAGTCTAATTCCTTGTGTGACGGCTAATAAAAAGAAACATGTGAACACAGTGCTTGAGAAGCATTTTTGTACTGTTCAACAGACTGAAAATAATAGCCGTTTTTCTCGTCTGTATTACCATTAATAACAGCCTTCCCTTCTGGTCATCTGTGTTTACAGAGGGAATAAAGATTGATACAAGAGCTCGCCTTTCTTCTGCACCACCCAACTAGACACAGAGTGTCCAGATGATTTTTTTAAAAACACAAACCAAGTTTTATTTTCAAAAGTAACACTAATCAGGGTACCTAAGTGTTTCAGAAATTACTTAGGAACTGTGCGGAAGCCAAAGAATTGCCAAGATGGTTCTCAGAAAGGTTGTTTGGAGGGTAAAAGGGGACGTTGACATCTCGCCTTTGTTTAAGGAAGCTCTTGAACTGTCCTGAGAGGAAATCTTTCATCTGTTCTATTTACTTTCTTCTGACCACACCCCAAAGACTGTCCAAGGCAGGGAAAGAGTAGATTGATTATGCACCAGATAGAATAGTCCAAGGTAGGTTGTCGGTTCCCCCATTGCATTTAAGATGGAATTGCCTTCACAAAATTTCTAACATATTCACAGGCATTGCATAAAGGAAGGTTCCCCTGGAGTTCAATGGACCTTTTATTTCCACCTATAAATAATAAGTGCTCTCATGAATTAATTGTCATTCCTCTTTTCTCATCTCATTTCCTTTGTCTCCATTCCATAGTATTCAACACATCTCTGCCCTGCCCAAAATATCCTCTTTCTTACCATTCTGCTCAGACTTCATTTCTCTTCCTTTAGCTTTGTAGCCTTTCCTCATCACATCAAATCTTTCTGCCTAGAAACTCACACCCACACCTCCAGGGAAGCTACAGGGAGGCAATCAGAAGTAACAGCAGTGGCCAAATCTCTGACAGAAAATCCCCCAATATGAAAAAGGCCTGTTCCCTGGGACATTTCCCACTTCCCACCAAGGAACCTTCAGAGTAAGCCTGATGGTTCTGTGGGGGCCCCTCCGAATATTAGAAACAGCTGTGTCTGGAAATTCCTTAGCCAGATATGTTACCAGAACCCCTTACAAGAAAAACTTGAGGAGAGGAATATTATCTGTACAACTACATAGTCTGCACACCCTATAAAAGAGCCCACATTTCCCTATTAGGAGAGTGAATGGTTAACATTGATTGTAAAAGAAAATTTTAAGACAATTCCCTCAAATTCTAAAAAAGTTGCCGTGAATTTTATGTCTGCCAAAAAAAATCAGAAGGGTATTCAGTAAACCACTCAACTATTTGCTCACTGGAAACAGTCTAATTTAACACTGGCCCTCTCCTGTCCTTCACGTTAGTATCCTTGGGCCATCGGCCAAGGCCTAGAGAAGTGGTAAGCTTCATCTTGGTGAATTGGAATCTCTAGTGTCAGATATAGTCAGTCTGACTAAGGGGAACTACAGCTTGCCAAAATCTACAGTCTCCCTGTCTGTTCCACCCATCAAATATGCTTAGAAGTCCCAAGGCCCAAGCCCAGCAGTCTACAGATCCCAATCAACTATCAATAGCTTAAGTGTAAGTGACTGTAGATGAAGTACAAGCCAAATGTGTTTCCTTTTTAGCTTCAGGGATTCCAGTGCTATTATGGCACCCATAATTCTCATACCTAATGATTCAGACAAGTATCCAGGAGCTAAGTTTTATGGGATGCTCTGCCCATGCTACAATTACAGCATTCAGCATAACACTAATAGGCATCCCAGTCTCGAGTTCCAAGGGCACCACATGCACAGTATTGACAGGATTACCCCTCCCATCCCTGGTTAAATATGATGGAAGATGTAGGGGTTCTCATATGCCCTGCTGCTAGTCTGGAGGCCTGTTTCTGCCTCTTCAGACTCCCACAGCTAGTGAACAAAGGAATGCATGTGTATATGTTATAGCCTAGAACTCTCTAGTGGGTCTCTTATTTCCCTAACATCCTAATATTGCATCAAATGTCAATTTATTGAATTTTCCTTCCCTTTCTATTCTTGAACACTACCCATATGATTCAAACTCAATGCTCTATCAAATTATCTTTTCTTCTCAAACCAGAGGCTTCCCATCCTATAAAAGAATATTCCATCTCAGAGACACTACTTCACAGTGAGCTGCTCAGGAAAACAGTTTTTCAATAGCTAGTTGTATCAGGAGTGAATCTAACTGAGTTATCCCTAAATGTAGCAGCATCCCAGTGCATTTAAAGGGTGCTGCTTTATTTTCTTCCTTGATCAGGACCATATCCTGACATTCATATCCAGAGGAAAGCCAACTGCCTTGTGTTAACTATCATTGACCCTCTTCCAAGAATAACCTGGAAAATCCAAGGCATGGAAACCTGGCATCTCTTCAGAAAGCCCATACCTTGGGGCTCAGGTATATGCATGCCCATGTGCCTCTTTAGAGGGATAGAACAATTACTAGGTCCCAGACTCTATTGAACTGAGCAGAGCCAACTTTGTACATAATTGTGTGTGGAGGGTGGGAATGGAAAAGTTGGATAATCCATAATATTTGTATTTGCTATGGGGAAACCACAGTTCCTTTCACAATAATAGTGATCATATATTAAAAGTCTTTAGTATTATTGAGCTAGTCATTATTTAAACAAATCTCAGGAATAAAACTGAGTCCAGATATCATAACAAATCAGTCCTTTCCAAAGGCAGTATTCTTCTGCCTTTGCTTCCAGTGAACATGGAGAGAATCAAACTGAATATAAATGCAGCTACAATTTCACTAGACATTTTCTTTTCACTGTCATATTTAATCTTTGAGGGTTCCTTATTTTGTCCAACATCTTCCATTTCTTTGTTTCCTAGCACCATAACTGGAACATATTTGAGGATGTGTCTTTAGATTTTCCTAACCTTTGCCTAGTTTTTATCCCCTACTGATAAGAAGCTATAAGACAATATAATTAACACCAGCTGCCCCATCTTCACTTCTGACTCTAGGAGCTGAGCAAGCCAACCTCACAGGGTGTGGACTAGAGTGGGTAGAAAAATGTCTGGCTCCAGCCCAGCCATGGTGGGCCTCCCCCAAATTGCAATCCTCCTTTATTAGATAATACCTAAGTTCTTCAATCATGTTTACACAGCTGGAACTGTGCAGACCCTGAAAATCATGCAAAATGCAGACTGCTTAAGACTGCTCCCTCCTTCATTCTAGATTTAATCCTGTTTATCCAAAGAAGAATAAATGCATGTATTAAATTCCCAGCACTGGGGTAACGGCTACCAGGAAAGAAAACTCCCCTTCCTGCAGCATCCCACAGGTGTGAGGCTTTATGTCTGCTAGTAAGTAAGCAGCAACCAATACAAGTTCAGTCCAGTAGGAAAAGCAGTAATAACAGGAAACACAACCATTCACGTCAGAAAACAATTCACTGAGTGACTACACTGAAAAACTACTTCTAGTGGAGAGACTGGCACTACCTTAGTGAGGCACAGTTTCTAGCCATTCTGGCCCTTGAGAGTATGGGTGAGTCTGCTCTCCCCTTCACAGAGCCCCCACCCTGAGTTTGTCATGTTCTGCTGGCCAACACCAAGGAAAACCCTCCACACAGCTCCATCAGCTCCAAAAGTAGAGAACAGATAGAGTGTAAGTTTGGTCCTAGGCATTTGACAACCATTCCTGCTGAGGACCTAAAGTCATAGGGACTGGTGAAGAAAATTTTTAGCATTGCTAATTTTGGGGTTACAGAAAAGCAAAGGTAAACCATGCTGATGCAGCACTGTGTCCAAAGGCAAGCTTCTCTCCAGATAGAATGAGGTGTATGTAAGTCAGATCTACTGGAGCAACTCAAGACTTAATCTGCTCCTTGCCAAAGGGAAGCTTATCACCCTGCAGCACACCTGAAGCCAGCTTCTCTCAGTGAAGTGTGCATTTGAAAAAGGCACCATCCCTCTCTCCCAGAGGCAGTGTAGCATAGAGTGTAGACTGTAGGCTCTGGAGCAAGACTGCCTGGTTCAAGTCCCAGCTCTACCACTTAATAGCCCTATCGGGAAATTACTTAAAATTATTCTCTGTGCCTTAGTTTTTTTTCTTCTATCTGTAAAATAGGAATAACCCCACTGACCTCCTGGGGTTGTTGGGATGGTTAAAAGTAAAAATGCATGTAAACCAAGTTAAAGAGTACCTGGCACAAAGGAAGAACTCCATACATGTTTAGGTCAAGAAGCTCTAACTCTTTGGGATAGATGGAGTCCAAGCTGGCCTTATCCTTAGAACATGTAGCCAACTACTGGTGGGATATAAAGGAAGGGATGCTGGGAAAGATCCCATGTTAAACCCTCATCAGGCTGCCTTGGTGGCCCAAATGCCACCATTAATTATTCCCTTGTATTATCATCACATTAAGATATCAAATGCTATTTGGAAAGAGAGACCAATGAGTTTAGCAGATCCCTTGGAATAATTAGGACCTTGGGGAAATGGAACGTGAAACAGATAAGTTTATATGTGGGAAGTAGGAAACAAAGCCTGAGAATGCAGGGCCCTGAGTGGTGACAGAAACTAAGAAAACCCAAGGGGAGTATTAGATGCCAGTGTTCCCAAATGGAGGGGAAGGAGAAGACAGATATAGTGGCACGATAGACACAATTTTGCCAAGGGCTTGCCCTCGCATACTCCTTCTGAGAATGTGAGCAATGCTCTTTCCCTCTGTGCTTTTTTTCCTCCTAGGCACAGAGCTAATTCTGACTCTCTGCTGCAGTAGAGCTCATCACTT
Organism: Delphinapterus leucas; assembly: GCF_059928025.1. NCBI lineage: Eukaryota > Metazoa > Chordata > Mammalia > Artiodactyla > Monodontidae > Delphinapterus > Delphinapterus leucas. The sequence goes on along the minus strand of NC_143150.1, from coordinate 46,304,039 downwards.
AAGGGGAAAAAAAAAAAAAAACCACACACGCAGAATGCATTCAAATTTAAAAAATAGACCTCAGAAAGGAAATATTGACAAGATGCCTAATATGCTAAGTATGAGGAATTAAATTGAATGAGGCACTTGGGGCGGGAAAGCAAAAACAGGCTGCACCACACACATTTGGAACGGCAGTACTAAACCGACAATACAAAACGCTTTCAGTTGATTAACAGGGAACATAATATGAGAGGGAAGATGGAGTGGAGTGGAGAAGCTGACTTGATATCTTAGATGTAAGGGCAAGCTATGATAAGTGCAATTCCCAACAGTTAACAGTGGAAGTGAGTCATCATAAGATTAAAGGCCAGAGGGGCAGATAACATCAAAGCACCTAGGGAAAAACAGCAATTTCTTTCTAAAATACAGGTGTACATAAAAGTAAAACAAAAAAAACAATAGGCAAGAAGGTTTCTTAGGAATTGAAGTGAAGAATCTGTGAAATGGACAAATGAGAGCCATTTAATTCAGGGGAAAAGTATATTTAGGATCTTTCTTACCCTCTGTTTCTCCATCAAAACCACATTAGAGACATTGGCCTAGGTTCTCCTCATAGATGAATCAGTCTCAAAAGGCTGAACAACAGAGTCACTGGGGATAATGAGGCAAATGGAGCTCTGAAAGATTGCTAAATTCCCCATTTCATGTGAATTAAGACCCCCAAAGATTGAAAGGCACCAAAGGGAACAACTCTGGTCATCAGATTTGGGAGTTCCATCACCAGGAGATGGGCTAGTAGTCCTGAACTAATGAACAGCTAAGAAATTGAAAGAAAGAGCTAATCATTACATTTTGGGAAAGGCAGAGGCAGCTGCCAAAGCATCAGAGAGGGAACAGCTGTGTTCTTCAGTTAGGGGAAAGACCTAATTAAGTTGAAAATTGCAAACTATTCAGAAATCGATGATTCAGTAAGGGAGAAGGAAGATGAGAACATGAATCGGGTGTAAAAAGGAAAGGAGGACCATTTTCACAAAAATGCATGCACTTGAAAGCAGAGTTAAGCTAAACACATGCAAGCAAAAGTCAAGGACAAGGAAGAAACTCAGAATGTTTAATACAAGCTATCTTCACCAATGTTTCACCCTAATTTCACTTGCCACGATGGAAGGATTTTTACAACCCAAAGTCCCATGACTGAGTCATATTTCCCATCCTGGCTTGGTCTTTAGAAACACAAAGGAAAATTCAGCCAACATGCCTTCTACTTCCCCAATAATCGTTTCATACTAAATGAAAATTAAAGAGTCATAAAGTATCAGCAATAATGAGCCCTACAAATCATTCCAGTCCAAACTCTTCATTTACAGATTAGGAAACTGGGGCCCAAAATGAGGAAGTAAGTCGCTTAAGATCATAAAGGGAGTTAGTAACAGATCCAGGACTTGAATTCAGATGCCTGAATCAGGGCTTTTCCCCAAACAACAAAAACCACAATAAAAAGAAAAAAAATAGAAAACACCTTAATAAATACTGGGAAGTCCTCAAGTCCATTCTCTATTTCTGCATCTTTATTTCTGTCCTGCCCCTAGGTTCATTAGAACCTTTTTGGTTTTTTTTAGATTCCATATATATGTGTTAGCATATGGTATTTGTTTTTCTCTTTCTGAGTTACTTCACTCTGTATGACAGACTCTAGTGAAGAATGATCACAGGGTGTTTTAACAATGTGGAAAATATTTTTTAGGTCATCTTTGAGAAATGACTATCACCAAAATGCCCATACAGTACCACAAAGAACAAGCCAATCTAGAATGATTGGATCTCAGCAAGTTTGCAGTCCAATAAGTGAAAAAGAATGAAACCATATGATAAAACTTAGGACATTTATCTTAATGAAAATATTTGACCCAAAATAGTCCAGATCAGAGGAAATGATGAGGGGAACAGAAACTAAAGATTTGAATTTCATCAGGCATTTTTTCAAGCTCCAACATGAGCAAGAAATCATCAAGGTTAGAGGGAAGGAAACTTCAAGAAGACTCAAGCTGTGATTCAATTGAAGTGTTGTGGTCAATGGAATTGCCAGTGAAACAGATTACACAGCAGACCAACTCAAAGAGTAAAATGTAAGAAACAAAGTGAAAGGCCAATATCTATATAGATATACTGTAGACACACCCAGGTACTATCAAACATGCCCCCTGGGCTAGTTAGGCACATTTCTTTCCTCCCATCTCATAGTAATGCTTCTGACTCCCTGATCTTTCTGGCTTCACTGCCATATTCTGCTGCAATTTCCCTAAGCAACATATCTTCTAAACTGGAGGAGGTAGCCCTTTAATAACAGGAATGAAAATTTCCTGCCAGCCCAATAGCCTTTGAGATTTCAAATGGAAAAACAGAACAATGCCCTGGAGTCACATAACAAGTCCAGGAAACACAAACTCTCTCCTGATCCTTGCACTGTCTTAGAGGAAATCATTTCACCTCCGCCATCTGTAGAAAGGGGTGGATGAGAACTGCCCTGGGGGTCAAACATTGGTGGCTGGCATCTGTTGTTTGGTAGTGTTCAGAGCAATGAACTAATCAACATTTGTTCACTAAGGGTCTTCTCTAGTCATAGGAGTGTGCTATGAGCTGTGTGGGAGGAGGGGAAAAGTAATAAAGAAGGCAACTCTACTAAATGAAAAGAAGCCATAAAAATCTCCCATAAAGGAACACTGAACCACTACAACCAAAAAAATTCTTACTCGATGTCATTGAAAATATCTCTGTTTTTCATAAAAATATAGTGGTGAAAGAGAAGCTGTCCCTTGAAGAAAAGAGGATGGAATTAGGCTGAGTTTAAAAGGGGTAGGGTTGGAGAAAGAACTAAATAAGAAACATCAAAGGAAAAAGGTGGGGGAGGGAAGAGGAGGAGGGGGAGGGAAAGGCTACAGTAAAGTGAGCAGTTTACAACTGACCCCATAGAAGAAAGGACACCAGATTTGGCTTAGAGTATTAGATTTTAAGAACAACAGATTGACTGTGAGAGGTGTGACATGGTAGCCAAGGAGGAGGAGTCTTAAACATTGTTTAAGGAAAATGAAGACAGTTATCAACTAGGTATAGCCAACTTGCTTAGGAAAAGAGGAATGAACAGACATTCTAAGTTCATTGTGTCCTTAGACTTATTTGGCCTCTAATACTAGGGTGAAAAGCCCCTCCCTTGGTAGAACTTCACTGTTCCTTACTTTTTAACTGTAATTTTTCCTAAAATAGACAAGTGACCTGTTACTTCAGTTTGATTTTCACTCCATGCTTCATGACATTGCCATTGAGCAGTTTCCAAGAAAGGAACGCCAAAGGGAGAAAATTAAGATGAAAGAGCAATTACCCCTCAAAGCAAGCACACCATACCGTCTGTTAACTTGAGTATGGCACTCATTACAGATCCATTGGCAAATGGCTGTGTGCTCAGGAATCTAAAAAGATTGTGCCCAGAACCCAAAATGCAGAATAAAAAGAGCTTGGAAGTTGAAAGGTCCTAACAATTACCAACACCCTCATTTTACATTTTTAAAAAATAGGTAAAATGCAAATTAATGTGATATAAACTGTGTATATAGTTGTTGAAGAGGTACCAAGTAAAGGAGAGTCAGTCAAGAATGGCTTCTTATAGGACTTAAATTTTGCCCAAGAGGATTTTAAAGTAAGAAAGAGATATGGATAAGTGAAGAGGGGAAGCAAGCCAAGAAGGAGAATGATTTCATTAGCTTCATCTTACCACCATGATTCTTTGTGTGTCTACTATAAGAAAGGTACTTATCTAAGATTTTTACATGCATTATCTCATTTAATCCTTACAATCACCCTATAAGGTAGGTACTACCAATAGCCTCTGTTCTACAGATGAGAAACCCAAAGACTGGACAGGACAAGTAACTTGCATACAGTTGCACAGCTATGAATTTGTGGAATATAACGAGAACCAAAATCCCCTGACTCTCAGGTCAGTGTTTATCTGCTAAACTAGATTGTGCTGATAGTAAAGTGCTCAGGTCAAAAGGTCAAGCAGGAGACGGGCAGAGAAAAAAAAATAGCTGATCACAATTATACTGTACCAAGAAAAAGTATTATACACATATAAATAGCACTTTGGTTATTGATCCTAGCAACATTATTGCAACATTGCTCATCAGCCTCTCTATAAATATATGAATTAAGATTTTGAGAGGTTAGTGACTTACCCAGGGCTCTGTGATGAATAAATAATAGAGTGAAAACTATAACTCTCTTTCCCCTGGGCAACATGGTATTAAATCATTTTAGGGCTATAATGATCTTTTTAGCATTTTGCAGTATCATGTGGATTTGGATTTTTATAAAGGCAAAAATTATGCCCTTCCAGTTACACTGATCATAGAATGTTATGTTCAAGCTAGGGAAGTTTGGTTTTCTTTTTCAGAACCTGCCTTTTTTAAACACAGTGCGTGTTCCTGTGTTATAAGTCTTTTTTGCATATCCCTAATTCCACACTAGTCTCTGTATGTGTTCTCACTCTCTCCCTCTCTCATTCTTTCTGTCTTTCTTGCTCTCTCCATCTCCATTTATTGGCAAACAGAAGCATAAGGTCCCTTACAAGCCAAAGCATTTTATGTCACAAAACCACAGCCTGCCAGCTAAATTCAACACACTATAACCAGTGAAGATGAGCTACCTGACTTACCTTAATATAAGACAAACAGCTCTAAGCAAGGCATGAGGAAAAAGAAAAAGAAAAAGAAAATTCATTTATCAACTGTGTATTTGAGTGGCTCTCTCCTGGCATTTATATAGAGAGGATTTTATAAGGGGCTTTGGCTGAGTTTTTTTCTATCATTAACAAATTCATTTTTTTCATTACAAAAAAGAGGCAGAAATCCAAAGGCACATAAATTCCCATCATTGCTCAGATGACATTGTCCCCATGGACCTGCTGTGAGCTCATTCATATGACAAGGAGATATGACCTTTCAGGTAGGAGCTGGGCATTTTTCAGTCCATTGGCAGAAAAAAAGAATAGAAATGATCCTTTGCAGGGTGACTTCTAGAGGAGAACTAGAAATGAAAAATGTATCTCCTCATTTTTTTTTTCTCATTTATTTTTTAATGAAAGTCTGGGCATGAGGTAGAAACAAACAAACAAAAAGGAATCAAAATGATGGCCCATTAGCCATTTAAAAGCAGTGAGGCAAGAGAAGGAGAGCAGGGAAGGATAAAGCCCCTGGGGGTTGGAACATGCACATTTTTGCAGAGGGAAAGCAAAGCAGAGTCAATGCCAACAGAAAAGAACTAGAACTTTGCTTGCCTCACCACAGGTGTTCAAGAATATGTGCATTTTGTAACATAGATTAACATGGACCTCTCTTTCAAATTCCACAATGAAACCAAGCAGGACACTGTGGGGCTCCTGGGCACAGAAGCCTTTCCATGTCCCCCATTTCTTGTTTGTAGGGAATAGAATCCAGCCTCCATGACCTTCCCTGAGTTTCAAAGGGCAGATTCGAACAGTTGCTAATCAGGGAAGAGAGGGGATGCAGAGACAAAGGAGGAGCAGCCAAGAAACAATAGTGCAGCCTTACGGCAGGGTCCTGGTTCCGCCTCAAGGATACACATAACAATATCTTTGAGCTCTGTAAAGAACTAAAACCCCCAACAAATGGAAGATTTTAGCATTCTTCATTCCAGAGAAGATCACAGTTTGAATATCTAGAGAAACTCATCAGGAGACCACCTGAAACCAGATTAAAGGAGTGCAGGCCCTGCACGCACCCTGATCCTCATCAGCAGCCCCACTGTTGAACCATTGCTATAAAACTCCTCACCAAATCCTCCCGGGTTGGGACACACAGTTTTTGAGGCACGAGTCTGCTGTGTCCCCCTTTGCCTGGCAAAGCAACAAAGATATTCTTTTCTACTTCACCCAAAACTCTGTCTCAAAGATTCTATTTGGCACCTGTGCACCGAGGCCAAGTTTTCATCATCGATAAGAACATTTAGTGGACATCCTTTAATTTCTCAAACCAAAGTCTGGGCTAATTCAGAAACATGATGTGATAGTGAAGGCAGCTTTTCAGCATTCAGATATTTCACAGTGAGTAAATCAAATAATTATCCAGCATTCATTTGGACATTGATAGCTGTGGGTGAACTCATGAGGTTGTCATCTTTGGCACTCCTTTTCTGTGCTTCCCTCTACCTGCTGAGACTCAGTCTTCAATATTCTAGAAACCACCCACACACACACACCAAATTCCAAACTTAGAAACAATCTAATAGCAGTCATTTACAACTTAGTGTGAATTTGAATAAATGCATTCCCTCTTCCCATGGGCTGCTTGAAATTTGAGCTATAATTGTAAAATGAAATGCCTGACCCTCTGTTAAAGGTATCATAGATAGCAGCAAGCAGATGAGAGGCTCTGGACAGTGGTGTCCCTGAAATCATGGAAAGTAGATATTCCACTGACTGAATCTCTGTAGTAATAATAGCACTTTTTATTTTTGAGCACTTACTATGTGCCAGGAAGTAACACTAAGTGCTTTACCTGGATCATCTCACAACCATCCTGATAAGTAATTTCTATGTTTACTCCTATTTCATAGATGAGAACATTGAGGGTTCCAAAAAATAAGTAATTTGAGTAAGGTTAATAGCTATTAAGAAGCAAAGATAAGCATGGAACTTAGATCTGTCTTATTCCAAAATCTGTAGTCACTATGATGCTATGCTTGCCTTCAGATTTACAGGCAGACTAGTGGTGTCGATCCTGAAGAGAATGGAACAGGGTAGAAGTTGGACTTGCTTATACTAGTTGGAGCCTGAATTGGTGGGACACTGTGTGTCTGGAAAACTCTAATGACAATTAGCATTCTCCGGTTTACCTATGAGGATTAGCTAGATAGTCTGTCTGGACTATGCCTCTCCTGTCCCTGCCAACCTTACTTTCAACCACAGATATTTGTATCTTATTTCATTTCTCTCAACTCTTCATTCTAACCTTGTCTACCTTTCTTAATCAGCTAAGATTCTGATTTTGAGTCTCATTTTAAATGGCTGTCACTCCTCTGTTAACTTTTTAAAATTCTACACTTGTCTCCCTCTCAGGGTTGCTGTAATAGATAAATGATATAACATGAACTCCCTTTCACGATGATTTTGGGGACTTTTCAGGACTTCAAACATTCTATGTTAAGTGGAAAATTAAGATACCAAAGGGGCCTCTAAGTAATGCTGCAGGTAGAATATTAGGTTCTGTGTCTGCATTTCTGGTATAGGTATTTTAATCTCTAAAGGATCCTACATAATTAACATTAGGCTTCTGGAAAAAGTACCACTTTTCTAAATTAAATAAGACAATGTCTAACTTTGCAAATCTCACTTATTTAATAGACAGCCAATTCCTCATCTAAAGGTTCTGTCCCCTAGGATCATGTAAGTTGTTCATTTTAGATAATTTTTCATTACGACAATGAGAGAGAAATGAGGCAGTTAAAGGTGCTGTAGATGGATAAACAAAAGCACAGGATGAAGACATGAGTCCAACAGGTTTTGAACGCTTATCTCACAATGCTCTTTCCTCAGTGACACTTATTTCTGGGCGTGGAAACTATCAACGAGGCAGTGGGATGGGGGACAATAGCAGAAAGGAATGCTGCTCCTTCATCTTCATCATGCAAATGTAATCGTTTGAATGTTGGGTAGGCCCAGTTGATAACCTATCATTTTTACTTAAACAGCTCTTTAAATATAGAAGACTTCCCCCCTCCCGACAGTACAATTCTCATTCCTTGGCTCATCATCCTGCAGAAAATAAGCAAAACACACCTCTAACGCCCTTAGGCAATCAAGAGGAATTTAGCTCAACGCAGAAGGCAGACAGGGAGTCTGGCAGACAGGGTTACAGCCTGGGAATGGGTACCTTCAGACCATCAACCTATAATGTTGGTAGAAACATCTGCCACCCACTTCAAAACCACCGGAATCTGGAGAGCATTATAAATTATACCAACTACAGAAGCAACTTTTTCTGGCATTTTAATTGCTGGAACATTAGAGATTAATTAAGCAAACCTTACTTAAATGGCAAGTCAGTCATTTTCCTCCATGAGGGGCACCATACTAATGGAAGCCTTAAAGTAGACTGTGTTTCTTTGAAAACTGGATTTTAAACCAAAGATACAAAGCAGATAGCTTTATGAGTCTCTAATTAGCATCACAAAGGAAACACCAAAAGGTTAATAAGAGATGGTTAGTTTGGAATGGTGGTTTCCTGGTGCTCCAGCAGCTCAGTCTGTTTGCAAACTCATTAGCTGCCTAGATTGATTATCAGCTGAATTCAGGAAGTGCTCACTTGCTGTGTTAGCAGAAAGCTAGTGTGATTCCATACACCTACCCTACAGCTAACTAGGGCCCAACAGTAAGGTAACATTTTCTGCAGTCAAATAAGGCAGATTTTCTTTGCCTTCAACTTCAGTTGACATCAATTATAAATCTGAAAGTGTTTGGTGAAGCTCTGAGAGGCATAATGAAACCTTCTAAGTTGACAGTTGGCACAAACAAAGGTCTGGCTCCAGGTCTTTAATATCCAATTTGTGCATCGACACCATATTTCTGAATTCTCATTTTGCTGCTAAGCAAAATCATCCAGTGTAAGAAAACCCAAACTTAATATAGAGTACTCACAGATAATCACTCAACTTCTAAAATGTACAGTTTGATGGGCAGTGAGTCAAGCAAAAGAATTTGCACTTTGGGTTTCACTCTGGACTTTGCCATTGATTTGTGTTCTGATGTGAATAAAGTTTTCAAATTCTTGGTGCATCAGTTTTTCTTCCAGAAAAAAAAAATGGAACAGATATTTATACGAAGCATGTCTCTGCAATAAAATGGGTCCTTGAATTAAACGGACTAAATTTTCTAGCTAGTGATGATAATAATAATAGCTCCCCAAATTTAAAATAGTTCACATTTGCATATGAATCATGGTTCAGCTTCTGCATCTGACTTACTTTAGTTTATCAACAGTGGGCAACCTGACTCTTACAAGCTGGAGGCATTTTTTTTCCAATAAGCTGATTTTTAAATTAAATTAAAATCAAAACCATTCTTTTTGTTCACCTCCCAGATTAGAGCAACTGACAGCCTCATTAATGATTAAAAACAGCAGGTGGTGATGTCTTAGAACAGTTTGACCAGTCTGAGTATCTTGGAACCTCTACCATTCCTCTTTTCCCCCTTTTACACGTATTAAAAAGGAAAGATTCTATTGTTCACACAGGTTGGAAACTCCACAGGGTGAAAGAGGAGAGAAGAAAGCAAGTGGTCAAACATCTATTATTATGCAACCTAAGGACAGAAAGGAGAGACTATATGAGCTTAGAAGTGGCAAAAGCGGCCACACATTGGAAAAATGTATCTCTGACACTGGATTTGAATTTGCAAACTCATGGCTGGGAAGCTGCCTTGCTGTAATCAACTAAGATTACCAAGTTTCTCCAGGTGATTATAGTAGTGTTTGTTTACAGATATCTATTCAAAGGGAAGCAGTATAATAGGTTATGCTTTTATTTTAAAGTAGATTACAGTTGCACTCCTGCATGACTTAGAGTCTAGTTACTAAACCACAAATTAGAAAGAATCTAAGGCTTAGCTAACTGGGGTGGGGGAGATGAATGTGTTTTTAAGGTTTTAACTTCTTCCAAACTGAAAATCTCCCCATTCAACTAAGAAAGGAACATAAAGAGTCTCATTTGCCATGAAAATGGATATTAAAGATTTAAAAGAACTAACAATAAGATGGTGTCGTCTATTATTTCAGATTTAACAGTTTACAAGTTTGTTTTCTACACCGTTGTGAAGAATAATGGAGTAGAATTATTATTTCTGATAACAAGGAACCCACAAAAGACAAAGTGTCTCTCATGAGGCCACCTCAATGAGACAAAACTTTGAATGAATTCATCCAGAGTTCATTTTATGACAAACTCCTTTGGCCCCTTCTGAATTCAGTGCCTTTCAAATCACCTCTGCTACCTACCATCTCACCTATTCCTCTAACCAGAAGAGTAGATCTTTGGGGTGCACGTTTTGGGGTGAAGTCCAGTGTTCATCATAAAACCTAAAATCCCACAACACCCTTCTGACTTTGTCACTTGCACACAAATGTCTAGTCCCAAAGGATTTGCTCCAAAACAACTCTAGAGACTGGTATCTCACTGATAATCTTTATGAGAAGCCGTGGGGAACTGCTTTGTATTCTCTCTGCAAGGCAGAATAACTAGTTGGCAGGGAGGGGGTTCCATTCTGCCCAATTGCAAAAGCATCTGTTTTGTCTACCCACTTTAAGCTGTGTGTAAGTCTCTAAAAAGTAACTTTTCTGATGGCTCTAAAGGCCAGTTCAAACCTTTTCCAATTTGGTGCCTGGTGATTTTTCCATGGTTGAAGTTTTATTGGGGGTAAGCCTTGGGGTAGGAATAGAAATTGAAAAGACTTTCTTGTCAAGCCACATTTCAAAAGTGGATGTGTCAAATTAGCTTTCCTTGGCCCAAAATGAACAAACAGGCAATGAGCCATCTGGTGAAGACAGAGACCAAAATACCTGGGGCAAAGACCTGATCCTGGATGACAAAAAGCATCTACAGTAAGAAAGGAAAGCCATCTCACAAGTATTTTGCCTACAGTGCAATAAAGGAATAATACATGATTTTGGTATTCTTGAAATTGCTTTTTAAATTATGACTCAATTCTTCATATTTATTTCATAATAAAAGGGTTAAAGGGAAGATGACAGAAAAAATACTTCATAAATATTTGAACAGAAAGTTCAGATTTATGTTTTCCCATCCTGATGGAGTTTATTTATGGTCCTTAACCATCTTATGATAGGACAGAAATAATGTTAAATAGATTGAGAGACCCAAAGAAAACAATTATCTTGACATTTCAATGGACTTTTTGAGTATGTGAATCAACCATATGATCTAGCCCTATACAACAACTTGATTTGTTTCTCATCTGTTGTCCTATTGGCAATGTCCCTACTTATCATGGCCTATAGAACTTGCTTCATCATGAAGCAATTGGGAAAAAATTCACCTAGCAAATCACACAGAGCATAATTTTATCTTGCATACTATGTCGGGGCCTGGCTTCCACTCTTCCTCCAAAGGGATCCCATTACACCAAACTGTCTTTTGAAATGCACTTTGCTTTCCAGCTCAAATAATCTTAATTAATTTCTTCACTGATCCTATGCAGTCTATTCCATACGGGACCATTTGTGCTATTGGATCATAAACTCCTAGAGAATGAAACTGCTAATTGTTCAGTGTGCTCCCTTTATATAGCCTCCATCCTCCAATGCTTTCCGAGTGCTCAGAAATATAGAAATTCTTAGTGCCAACCAGTAAAGAAAGCCCTTGGCATTTACTCTCGTGATGAGTAATGAATCCCATACTACAGGTAATTATTAATAATAATAAATTTTAAAATAGACAATGACTATGAGACAACTAAAAGTTCCAAGTGGATCAGGAAAACATTATTATATTAAGAAAAGGAATAGTGCTTTTATTTCAAAGCAGATGAACAGAGCTGTCCTAAAAGAATTCTCTGACCAAAAGGCCCAGGCCAAAATAATGCTAGTAAACAACTGCTAAGAGCATGGATGTTTCCATTAGTTAAGGACAACACATTTTATTCTAGCGGCTACCTTGCCAATAAAATGTAAATAATGCTTTGGAAGGAGTTCAATTATCTGGTGCAGCAATGTAGTTGAAATAAACAAAAGCATCCACCTGTCACTTCTCTTCCCACCTACCCAGCCATTGCTGAGACTGAGAATGGATAAACGTCCTGGATGTCAGAATGAAAGGGAGACTGGGTATTGAGTATCACTGAGTACCTCTTAACCAGCAAGGTAACTGGGCATGTCAGAGATTAAACCAACCATCTTACAATGACAGTAACTAAAAGTAAGCAGGAAGTTCAACCTCAGAGTAGATGGATTTAAAAAGAAAATGTTTAACATTGTGACACTGTTCAAATTAGAACATCAAGAACCTTTCGTGATACTCTTACTAAAAATAAGATCTTGAGTGTAACAGTCTTCTTTTATTGCTTCTTTTGCTTTATTGGCACAATATTAATAAGGTTTTTATTAGTCCCAGGCTCTATTCTTATGATGATTTCTAAAATCAGAAAGAATTATTCATTTCATCATTGAGCTGACCTTGGTCACCCCAGTAAAACCCGGATAAGCATAGCTAAAAAGATAACTTTCACAGTCAATAACAGAAGTAGTTGACACATTCCCAGAGCCAGACATATAGTGGGCACTCCAAAATATTGCTGAATGAATGAATAATATATATCTATGCATGGATTGTTCCTGTCTGGTTAGAATGCTGTATACCTAAGGCAAGATGAAAAAAACCTGCAAGTCATATATATAGAAACACTGTATACATATACATTACTGTGTCCAAGTAATTAAACATTTTACCTGGTATATTTTCAAGAGGCTAAAGACACCTTTAAAAGATTCTATATGAGCAAAACCAGGGGAGAAATAACCACATGAATTGCAAAACAGTATATCTAGCCTGAAAGATGCTAATTCGGGTCCAGGGGGAGCTAATCAACCTCTTTGTTGAAGTAAAGATAAAACTTTTTGACAGCAAATGCTATTCTGATAAAATGGAATTTTCAATTACTCTATGAACATCTGGTTTATGCTACCATTTCTGGAGCCCAGCAGCACACTGCTTTGCAATGTCACAAAATATTCTCCATTGAGAACTCCCTATTTTGCTAAGAGATTAATTGAAATGAGTGTTTGGAAATTTAGTGAGGTGAGAGGTGAGTCGGGGGATAGGTAAGAGGATAAGGAAAGGATGTTTAGTCACTGAATCATAATTTCATTAAAAGCCTAGAGGAAATTAAATTACACATTGTTGGTAGAGTGTTGAAAGTGTAAACGTCTTAATACACCTGTGGTTGAAATTAGAATATGCATAGTATGCAGTCTACAGAACATTTTCGTGGCTAATTTGCAACAGTGGTTACATTAGACACAGATCAAGTTCTTCAAATCCATGTTTTACACAACAAACATGTTAAATGATATTCAGGCGATGAAACTAGCAAATAAACAAGTTTAGGAACATGCAGAAGAACCTACACTCCGAGAAATAAAGCAATCATTATATTGCATTTTGGTGATTTTAGATGTCAAAATCAGCTAGATGTTATCACAAATTTCTGTATGTTGCTTCCATTTGGTATCAATTAGCATGGGAGGGGAAACCAATTCAGTGTTGTAGTGAACTCCAAATTAGGTGCATATTACAGGAATTAGAGTCATCTTTTCAGCTGATGAATTTATAATCAATAACTAAAATCATAAGGTAAGAGATTGAGTGTGATTTGAAACAAATTAGCTGGGCTTGGGACTAGTATGTACAGTTCTAAGACATGAACCTATAAACTCTAATTTCATATCAGGACTACACATTTGAGTATGCATAATGGGATATCCAAGTCATCACAAATGGGCATGCAAAGAAGCAAGGAGACAAAAGCCTCTTAACCCAGCACTATTCAATCCAAAAATAACCCTGACAGGAAGAGATTCAAGCCCAGTGAAACCCCCAATTGTGCAACAAACCCATGAGCCTCTGGCATCTCTGACCACCCTACTTTTTGGCTATGCTTCTTAGAGATTGTCTGCAGAAATTGCATAGGGAGAAATTTTTGTCCCTGCCAGAAGGTGGTAATTTTACCAAATAACTCAAATTCAGGGAGGGAAAACAATGGTTAAAAGATTTGAGTGCGACTCCCCAGCTCAGCACCAAATCACATCAGGAACCAGATCAGGTGGTAAAATCTGCTGAGTGATAACACTTACTTGTTCTCAAGGCACTCTGAGAGCTATAGAGAGATAGCATTGCAAAAAAGTGCCATATGCCAGTAGAAGTACAGGATAAAGAATGTTCCATCACCTTCTTTTCTGGGAAGCCATGACAAGAGCTACAGTATGGGGGACAAGCTGAGACATATTAATTCAAAGGCACTGCAGATGATAAATGTAATTCAGTCACCTGGCAACCAGGAAATTCAGCTCAGCCAGTTCATCAACCCACTGACCTGGTTTTAGGCTTGTCGAGAGTGATACCAGGATTGATAATAAGCCAGAAAGAAGAGATTCCTGCCATTCCATCATATCTCCACCCTGACCCAGCTCACAGATGTGTTTGGTTGGGGCAATCAAAATGCAATCAGTCAGTGATTGACTTTCAACCACTGTGCCTTAGGATAAAATGAAAAACATTTATTATATGAATCCAAGTTTGAGAAAATGCTAGAAAACGTTAATTTTTGAATCATTGCTATTGTTTGAGGTAGCAATATTCAACCCAAGTAAACTGGTGACACCACCTATGTGGCTAGCCTAGAGTTGATTGGGGATACAATTAAGTACCATTATGGAAAGCTCAGTAGTACTGGGATATCATAAGGTAGAGCCAGAGATGTAAACAAGGCCTGAATTCCCTTTGTAACTAAACTTTAATGACTCAACCAAATTGAAAAGAACAAACCCGAGGGTTGGTTCAAGGTTTAGCCACTGCTAGAATAATGGAAAAAATGAAGATACATAGATAAGAATCGAATATTGAGAAACAAAATGTAAAAGTGTTGCCAAAACAGAAGAGCAAAAAACTGTGTGTGTGTGTGTGTGTGTGTGTGTGTGTGTGTGTGTAATCCCCATCTTAAACATAGGAGAGCCTTGGGATAATGCCACACATTTGCTTTAGAAGTCTCATTATTACAAATCTACAGTATCTATACACAATACATCCCTTTTGTAAGAAACACTCAGAAAAATTAGCTGCAGTCCACTGGTACTATTTTCCTAGAGACATGTGACAAAAAACTAAAACAAATGTTGTTCTAGCCAGGCACAAAGTGAGAATCAATTATGACTATCTCTTTTCCTGGAGTCATTTCATTTTAGAGAGCATCTAACTAAAACCCTTTCTGATACAAATGAAAAAGCATTTCTTTGAGACACAAGACCAGTAAATGATACATATCAGTCTGTATCCTGTGACACACTGCTAATCCTCTGGGAATCAAATAGCCTCTGTTTCAGTTATATAAATGTTTAATTTTTTCATCTTTAGTCTTAGTAAGATTACCCAGAAAGTATAGTATCTCTGCGGATGGCACCACTCACCAATGGGAGAAGGCAGCAGTGCACAATCGGTAGTGACATATATATTATAGACTTTGACACTTGGATCTGCTGGGGAGGGGATGGACTAAACAACTTAATAGAATCTACAGTGACTAACTTTTTCTCCATAGAAAACATTTTATTTTGTGGATCTTACATTTTTTTTCCTTTGGATTCATTTACAAGACCAAAACAAAAGCATTTAATGATGTTTACAGTGAAATGAAACAGCTGAAGACCAGCACATAATCACCATATTTTGTTTTCTCATCTTTAAGTCTTTTAGCAGTGGGGCTTCCAGCTGAGCTTGCGTCTAGCTTCTCTCAAGACATAGCCAAGCATTCTGAACCTTCACTGAGCCTAAACACCAAGCTGAATTCATAGTTCTTAATTGAAAAAGACAGGCTGCTTGCCCAACATGTTTGCATCAGTAAAACACTGAAAATGACATTTGTGCCCAAGTCCATCTGAACATTCTGCCTTAGCTGAACTCTGCTAATGTTTTTATACCCTGGTTTATGCTTGGCTCTTCTTGCTAAAGCATGTGTGGCTGAGTTCCCAAAAATAGACTCTTCTTCATACATGAGGATGCTGTTCCTGACATGCGCTTTGAGGCATTTTTGACATGCACAGAATGTTACATTAATTCAGCCATGTTTTCTTACCCTGGTCTCTCCTATGAACAATGGCATGCATTTGCATGGTAGCTAGTGGGATTTGGCATCACAGCCCCATAGACAAAATGGGAAGTTTTGTACTCTCTCCTCAGTAAAGAGTATGCAATCTGTGGTCAGAGAACAGGGTCTCTTTCTGGGTAAAGTTAACCAACTTGATATGGAAATAAAACTCACCCCTTTGGTGTCATAAGTGCTGTGTTCTCTGCAACTCAACTGATCAGTCCAATTCATGTACTAAAGCAAAAAGAGGCGTTTATTCCTAGTGAGAAGGCATCTACTAATTTCCTATGTGTGCAGTGCAGTTATGATCGATGAGTATGTATACAATATGTATAGGTAGTTGGCTTTTTAAATGCCTGAACGTTATATGATCATAGGGGATCCACTCATGGAGGGTGAAGAAGAGTCTGGACAGGTGTCAGGACATCTCAAAACCCTGTAGGAAAATACACTTATTACAGTAAAGTAATGCAGTGAGCCTCCAAACATCCTGGGTTCTTTGGAATCTATGGTTGCAACTTACAGCCTATCAGCCCTTACCATGGTCAGGCATCTGAGATCCCATGGAGGTCACGCTGGTGTTCAGCACATCATTGACAGCAGTGTCACAATACAGGCTTCGCTGGACATCATGCTCACTGTCGGTCTGGTCACTCTCCTCATGGCCGCTATCCTTCAGGCTGTTGCCCTCTAAGTCCTTGAAGGTGGAGCTGCTGGGTTAAAGAAAGAATGATAATTTATAACTGTGATAGATCTGATTTTTAAAACTCTTTCAGAGCCAGGATGATGTCAGCTCTGTGGTGAGGCCAACAGCAACTGGATTGTCCAACAGGGCAGGAGGAAGAGAAATTTCTGTTTAAAGATCACGGAACTTAACATTGTAGAGAGGTTCCCACTACTGGATGCTGATGCAGCTAATACTTTCATTCACTTATCTTCATTGCATCACTACTGGCGAGGCGGAAGAAGCTACAACTCTGAAACAACCACCTGCAAAAAATATCATCATTTCAGAAGGTTTTTTTCTCTTCTTATATAATCAAATTAAAATAATAACAGCTAATGTTTACTGAGGGATTACTGTGCATGAGGCACTGTTCTAAGCGCTTGACATGAGTTAACTATTTTAATAATCACAACTCTATAAGAGACAGGTGCTATTAATATTCACATTTACAGGTGAAGAAAAGAGAGGCACATGGAAGTTAAATAACTTGTCCAAGGTCACATAGCTGGTTAAAATGTAGCAGATCTAAGACCAAACCCAGGCAGTCTAGCTGCAGAGCCTGGACCCTTAAACACTATGTATACTACCTCTCCAAAGATATCTACTAACCAACTGTGAAAATGAAAGTGGAAGAAATTGAGGTAATGCAATTCAAATAGAAAGGGTTATCAGGATCAGAGAACTCAGGTCAGTTTTAACTGAGAAAGGTTGAGGGACAGAGTCAAAGAAAAAGAGGAGAGGTAGGAGCTGAGAAGAAGAGAGCCTTCGTGCATGGAAAGTAAGACAAAAGTGAGAACCAGAGAGTGAACTCTAAGAAAACTGTGAGTGTAGCTATGCTAAGAACATGGCAACTTGCAGCTCAAGACTTTGTGTGTAAATTTTTCTTGCACCTATTAAATCAATCCACCATTCAATGCACTAAGCATACTACCCCAAATCCCCACACCATTTCTCACGAAATAGAGAACAATACATTAGGTACATCCATAGAGGCCCCATCTGCTATTTCTAATACTTTGTGTGTCCTGACAGAATCTGCAGCTGTGCTCCACCATGGACCATAAATTATGCATCTGAAATACCTAGTGAATGGGGAATCCATTCCCTAGTCAGTGAGGAAGCTGCAAAGGCATACTCAAGAAAATGTGTTGTTGTCTCAACAAGGGAGAGTGGCAGGCTTGTGAATTAGGACAAGTCTCAACAGATCTACTCTACCTCTGAAAAGGGAGCCCTGTGGAGATGACACTGCAAACTCGCTTGATCTGCTCAACCTTGAACATCCACAGGCCTGGCTCTCTGAAGCTTTGATAAGAACATTCAGTACATACGATGAAGAGCTATGCCATGGACACAATGGCTACATTGTCAATCTCCACACTTGGTCAAAAGGAAATCACAGCAGATTTTTAACATATGACCAACCTAGATGTAGAATGCTTGCTGCCCTGAATATGAAAAGGAAAAGACCAAAAGGGCAGTAACTGGAAAGCCATAATTGTCAGAAAATGAAGGGCAGAAGGGGGTGAAGCATTGACCTGTTTGCTAATTATTTTCAGAAAGAATAACTGAGCATCAACTGTATTAAAACTAAAATCACTCAATAGGCCAACTCACTCAGCTCCTCCAAATTATGTCATGCAGCTACTCAGCCCTATGGACCCACCAGGATGCAGTCCTATTCAAAAATCAATCATCTTATGAGTCTTTTATGGTCATTAAGACCAAATGGAAACACATGCTTTAAAGTGTGTCACCACCTCTAGTTTTATGGCACAGATTTGGAGGCTTCCTGTAAATACTAATCACACAGCATGAACAGATTCAAAGTTTGTTTTTTAGAAAAAAATCTGGTCCTGCCCACATGCACCCCTGCACCTCAGGAGAAAGGAAACCTGCCTGGATGGTATTACTGGTTCCTACATTTTTATAACAAATAATTTTTTGACCTGCATTTCTGCTATCTGAAGCATGTGAAAATTTCTTTAATCCACAATGCAAAATTGTTACCTTAAATCACAGAATTCAACCCTGAATTGACTGCATTTCAGCAGTTGCTAAAACTTGCTTGAGACATACGATGGTGAGGGGTGTAGAATAAGGACAATGCAACTAACCATTCCTTAGAGTAAGGTTCTCAACCTCGGCACCACTGATATTTTGGGATGCATAATTCTTTGTTGTGGGTTGGGGGGGGTGTCCTGTGCATTGTAGGATATTTAGCAGCATCCCTGGCCTCTACCCACTAGATGCCAGTAGTGCCCCTCCCAGAAGTTACAACCAAAAATGTCTCCAGACTTTGCCAAATCACTCCCAGGTGAGAACCACTGCTCTAGGTTCTTTAAACTCTATTCCTGTAGCATATTAGATTTCCTGACTGTAGTGGAAAGAGCACTGAACTTGGAGTCATTAGAACAAGTGATAATCCATAATCTGCCACTTCATCTATGGGAACCTGGGCCTGATAGCTAATGTCTTGGTGCCTAGACTTCCTTGTCTGTAAAATGCATTTGCTGGGAATTTCCTGGCGGTCCAGTGGTTAGGATTCCATGCTTTCACTGCCAAGGGCCCAGGTTCAATCCCTTGTTGGGGAACTAAGTACATCATTGTTAATCAACTATACTCCAATTTAAAAAAAAAAAAGAAAGAAAAAGAAAAAACTTAAAAAAATAATAAAATGCATTTGCTAAAACCTCTTTCAAGAGGCCATTTTGAGGACTCAATGAGATAGTTCACATGAAGTACCAGGTATACACAAATGCTCAGTAAATGGTTATTGTTTAATATGATCATTACTCCCATATGTGGTAATGCTTTCACTGAGTTACCATTAAATATTATGTCCATAGTCTTTTTATAGGATTGATATAGGAAATGTATATATAAATAATGTTTCTATATCTTCTATAAACTATAGTCAGACATTGTCCACTCTGTTAATTTCTTCTAAAATTCAGGGACAGGAAAAAAACTCTCCTGTCAAATGTGTGTCCTTCCTTTATTAAAAAATGAGAATGACACGCTCTGGTATACTTACCTTTCTGTCTTGGCTTCTCAAAAGCTTCAAGGAAAATATAATGTTTAATTGCAGTGAGTTACATGCCAGGGATCTCTATTTAGCTTCTTGTAATTGGTTTTGGATCTGTCTTTTAAATTTTTGATCATCGTTTTTATATGCATCTAAATATTATAAACCACCTCGGAGCTTTTGGTTTTTTAGGTAGAAAGAAGAGAAATAATAAAATAGTGAAGAATTGGCTACTAGGACTTAAGGGACTGGTAAGGAGAGAATAAGTCATATATTCTCTAAAGAAAAAGCAAGGAGTATTAACCCCCTCCTCCAAACCTTAGAATAGTTAACTTGTTTAAAGCTCAGTTTGCCCATCTGACAAACTAAGTACCACTTACTCTCTAAGTACCACTTTCTCTCTCTCATCCTGTAAGGACATTTAGTGGCTTAATGAATGGATTTCTGTAAGGCAGTTTAAGACAGTAAGTAAGATGCTGCAAATTGTAAAACAGCCTGGTAAATGGCCACTCACCCAAAACAAATAACAATTTATGCCAGGCATAAAAAATGCTGATTCCACTTGCTTTATTACCTGTGTACTTCTTGGGAGATGAATGACTTGTAAACCAACTTTTGTGGGACAATAAATTAGGGTTCTTTTTGCAATGGTATTGTAAATACAAATGTTTCTATTACTTGCTCTGGTGGCCAACAGAGGGACAAGTTTGTCTGAGAAAACTTAGAACAAGATTCTGCACACAATGGTTACTCATAAAATTCTTGATGAATGATCATTAATAACATTCTGACCCGTATTTACCCTTTAAAATATTGGAAATCTTTCCAAAAGACAAAAAAATCTGAAAGGAAACAGGTCTTATCTTCCTAGTAGGTCACACCACATACCCAGGAAATACCTTCTGAGAATGAGAAAAGAGTGAAAGTCAAAAGAGAAGGGAAACTATATTTAAGAAACATAAGGAAGATCCCAGAGTGGTTCCTAGACCACCTGTATCACAATCACCTTGGGAACCTGTGAAAACTGGAGATTCTCCAGGGATGGAGCTAGAGACTCTGCATTTAACAAGCCTCCCAGGAGATTCTAATGCACATAAAAGGACAGAAATTGCAGGTTTAAGGGAACATTTAATGCTAGTTTTCAATGGAAAAATACTGAGGCGTTTTTTTCAACTTTTTTCCTCCATTCCTTCAAGAAACATGTACCAACATTTGTTATAGACAAGGCACCATACCAGGTGCTGCAAAACCCCAGGACAATTCGGGTGGAAAAGGAAAGCACTATGCATGGTTTAGGAGCCAATGCTCATTTTTTTCCCCACACTGCTTCAGTACCATATTCATTTCCTGTTTTATTTTCTTTGAGCTATAGCCACATGCACTGCTTGATATTGCTCAAAAAGCACTGTAGAAGCAGGTATCAGACAGCAGCACAGAAAACTGGCATGAGGAAAGAGTGTTGCAGCAGGGACAAAGTAGCACTGCTGGCTTTCCTTGCTGAGATGACAGCAAGGAAACAAACATAGCAGGAAGGAAATCCATCCAGAAAAACTCCTAACTGTCTTGGCTTGTTAATCTGGACTCTGACATAAATCTTGAGTATACCTGCAGGTTACAGGTGACGTTCTGAAAAAAAAAAAAAACTACAGAAATATATTGCTAGATTACTCAGTGCAGAAGATTATGGACGAATGTGCCATATATCTTCCGTTACCCTTCCATATCTACTCTTCACCCTTCTCAACCTTGATTTGTGCTAGGAGAACCCCCTTGCCCTCTGGCTTTCCTTTGGTTTACCCTAGGTAGACAGATGAGAGAAAAAAAGAAGTCTGAGTGTAAGACAGTTAATAACTGCTGGAGAATGCTAAAAAGAAGGGCCCAAGAAGCATCCTTGGATGGGTAGAAAGTGAATAGAGGAAGAAAAAATGGATAGGAAAAGAAGTTCTCAAGGTTGGCCTGAAATTGGATTGGCATTTAAAGAAACAAGGACTTGATAATAAAATTAAAACTGATAATCAGATTCAGAATGTCCTGGCCAGGAGCTTTTTCCATGCATGTAAATGGATCCTCAAGAAACCACATACAGCGAAACGCCTTTCAAACATCACTGTGAGCTATTTGAACATGTTTTGTGTGGTTTTATCACCTAGTCACTACTCTCTTAACATTTTCCACACATTTTACATTTAAAATAGTTAGTCCCCCCCAAAAGCATAGCACACAAGATTCCCTGTGTCTTTCCAGGTATTGTGCTTTGTCTAAATTCAATTGATCCTATAAATTCCAAGGCCTTTGTGGTTTTCTAAAGCCCTCAGGGCTCCAAAAACAGAACCTGGCAAAAATGCATGTGTTCCTGAGCTTTCAGATGTTTCCTCTTAATCAAGGTTGTCCCTGGTAAAAAGCCACTATCTTTGATTTCAGGCAACATCAGGAGATTTTTCCACTGAGATCCTATTGAGTCCAGGTTGTGCCTTTTGTGTGTCTGTGTGTGCAAACAAAAACATATAAAGTAATTAATCAAAATCAGAAGTTCAAGTGAGTCCCAAAGCTGCTGTGGAAATACATGTGTCCCGACAGCTAAATGTTCGAACATAAGTTTTCATCTCATCAGTTTGCCTTGTGAAATGGATATTCAGGTCTGACCTAAGACGGTGAGGGTCCCCAGGAGTCTTAGCTTTCTGCCATGCTATGAAAATCCGGCTTATGCTATTAGTTTAACCTGGTCGTAGAATCCCCGGGTACCCAGAGCTAGCCCAAGGGATCTATGAGGATAAGGTAAGTCACTGTTTTTACCAGAAGTTTAAAAAAGGAGCTATGAAATAACAGTTCTGAAGCAGAAAGAAAGCAAATTTCTGCTGTGGTTACTCTAATAAGTGCACAAAAAAGAGGGCTTTTTCCCTCCTAATAGATCAGTCGGATAATTTTGAATTCCTCCCCTTCTGCTTTTATTCTGTAGGCCAAGAAAATATTCAAAATGAATTCCTCCCAACCCCTCAAAAACTTCCAAACAATGCTATGACTGTTAATACTGGGCTATCCATTTTCAGATAATTAACGATCGACACTTAAGGTCACAAGCGATTCCAGACCGATACAGATAAACCTAGCAGTTTTCAGGGGTTACTGCAGCATCGTGAATTAAATTAGATCGGAATTAAAGTTGTTTGTACAACAAACTAGTTTATTCCTCGAATCCTACACTTCTGGTGATGTAAATTTATGGAATTAGAGCCAGCAAATAATAGAATTTTCAGATCTTCTCTACTGCAGCTCTAACATACCCTGCTTGCTTCTCTATTTCATTTCTATTATTTTAACAATCACACACAGAGTTCAATTTTAGCTGCAGAATAACCACTGGACCATTCAAGAGGATATCTGCATCAAACAGTAATAAAGGCATCATCTGAATGGTCAGTACCAATTTTTCTGCACAAGTTCTCTCCTTAGAGGACTCCCTGAACCCCTTGTCTTGCCTGCCTTGTGCACCTCAGTGCCCACCGCACCAGATAGAAATCTTCCTTGGCAGTATTCAGCTCTGTATTCACATACATTGTGGCTCCATGGATAACTGAGTTATGACCAACCATTCACACAAATCTCAACTTTGAACGCTTCATTTGAAATACTTCTATTTCAAGATTTATTGAATTAGGCAAATACCTTTTCTTTCCCTCTCTCATCTATAAAGTTTTTTAAAGATAAGGAATTAGTTTATCTGTCATTAAAATAGCCTTAAAATGATTTCAAAGTTGTCAAAATAACAGCCATGCTGAAATTCACTAGAAGTTCCACAGGAGAAAATTTTAATATTAGATTTCTTAATCATCACATAAAGCTGTATTTTAATATGACCCCAATTTTTTTTATTTTGTTAATTATTTCTGTATACAGTTATGTAAATAAACATGATAAAATGTCGACAGTGATTCTAGGTGGCGGAATTACCAGTGATTTTTACTTAGTTTTTTTTAGTGCTTTTCTGAATTTTCCTAATTTTCTACGATAAACAGATAGGTATTTTCATTTCAAAATCTGAAAACGGCACCATTAAAAATACTTAATCTTTTTGCTTTTTATATTAAATCAAGCTTAGTTGTAGAAATAGGCAAGCAAACCAACATACCTTTTGATTAAATGGGCTCGGCTGTTCACATAGTTGGAGTCAAAAGAATAGTTTTCAGTCTGCAGTGGGGGGGAAAAAAAGATTAAAAAGGTTACAGAGATGACTCATGAAAAGAGCTAAACTCTCCTGCTTAGGAGGAATTTTTCTACTGGGCAAGAGGCAATGAATGAATCAGAAACCAAGGCCATAGTGGTGCAACAGCCTGACGAATGCCTGACACCTCCTTGGGGCCCTGGGGGCTCTGTGGAGGCAGCTCTCCCAGGCAGATGAAGATGAACTTGACACAAACATCCCCTAGAATATGCCTGGCTACTGACCATGCAACCACTTAGGGAAGATACAGCATGACCCAAAATCTTTACAGAAACTAATTGCTTCCCATTCCCCAGTGGACACAATTCTGTGCCCATCAAATTGACTGGAAGTTCAAAGGTATTTTTATTAGTAGTAGATAATTAACATGTTAAAATATGTATTCCATAGATATGGAAATGCAAGCAAGGTAATCACTGTGGATTTAAACTGCACTTCCCTTTGTTTTAAGACATTTTGCTCAGCACTGGTTATACAGGAAGGCCTTCGTTTTATCACAGACATAAAGGCAAACAAGTATTATGCCTAAAACGGGATGAAGGGCAGTCCACAGGGGGTGCCAAAGCCTTTCATGTGAAACATGAAGTTTGCAAGCAAACCTATCATAGCACGTTCCTATCATTAAAACACCACTGTCTAATCTGGTTACAGCAGACTGCCTGAACAATGGTTTTACAAAAGCAAATGCAGAATACCTGTCAGATGAAAGAGATGGGCTAACAGCTGATGAGCATCCAGAGGTTGGGGGTGGATTGAAGGGGGGGCAGCCTTAGAAGGGGGAACACAGGGAAAAGTCAACATTGAAGTAACTGAAAGTCCAGTAAAGTGGATCTTACCTCTAACACTAAAGTACTACTCTCCTTGAACCATTGTATAAACTGAAAAATGTCCAAACACATCTCCTCCACTCTCATGCCAGTCTACCAGAAATTCTCACCATTCTCACCATTCCTTAGGGCCTTCTGAAATCACTTCAACTGAAAGTGCCTGGGAAAGGAAACACAATAGCTGTCGAGCTAACAAAATAGTACATTCCTTTCCGATGACTACTGTCGCTAGGCTCTTAGATGCAGCTTTATGTTTCAAGGAGCTCAGAATTTGGTAGAGGGGAAAACAGGACAGATGAAAGCAGATCTAACTACCACATGAGCACCAAATAGCCAATAGTCAGGATAGGGACCCTAAGTATCTAGAGTAAGTGGGGATGGGGGTGGAGAGTAGGTGAGAGAAAGAAGGAAGAACATATGGAGAAGAAAACTAAATCCCATCACTGCCCTGTACTTACTCAGGCATGCCCATGCCCTCCACATGCCCCTTATTTGAAGATGAGCTGTATAATATCCACCCACACTGCTTTTATCTAGAGGATAAAATCCCCTTTAATGAAAACCACAAGTAAGTTTTTGTGCTGTTGGAAGGAATGGATTGGGAGAGTGAAAATCAAAAGGGTCATTTCATTTCTAATTTGTTCATAAGAAAATGGAGGCTGAAATTGTTGCAAACATAATTACAGAAGGAGGAAGCAAACTTGAAGGTGCATGGGGAATACAATGCTGGAAGAGGTTGTCCATCAGTCAGTCAACCAACAAACACTTCTTGAACTGATTTTTATACCAACATAAAATGCAAAAATGGTGTTGGGTAAATGGGCTTTTCTATGATATTCAGCACAATATATAATTTAATAAGTGGAAATCTCCTAACCGCCCCCCCAAAAGCATTCTGTCCAAATAAAACAGGGAATTGATTAAGCACTCAGGAGTTTTAATTATTAGTTTGTACAACCGGGACAAATTACTTAATTTCTATGTGTCTCATTTTACTCCTCTATAAAATAGGCATAATAGAACACAAATCCAAAGGGGAATTTCAAGTGCATTTATCATGACTCATGGTGGGAATGATGGAAACCCTTATCCTCTGCTTTCTACAGAACCTGGATCCCTGAGTAGGAGCAGGGATTTGACCACATTCAGGCAATAAAAGAGTAATGTGCATACATTCCATCTCAGCCTCCAAACTTCCTAAATCATTTTTTCAAGAAAGTTAATAGATAGAGAAACAGATGTAAAAGAAAAGAGGATACTGGCTTTGCAGGGAAAGCATGAGCAACATCCCAAGATATTGTCACGTTAAAGAAGCCAGTTTTCAAGCAGAATATTTTACATAGACTTGCATATGAGGGTGTCCAATCTGTGTGCACTGTGCATCAAATATGGAGTCCTGTGGAGATGTGACCTCCAGGCACGGTGCCAGAACTCTGGGCAAATAAGCAAAACCATACAAATTTATCCCTGGTGACTGTACTACTTCTTGGTCCTAATGGAATAATATATCTCACCTTGAGGATTCCCACTCACAGGCACTGAGTTAAAAGAGGACATAGGTCTAAAAGGCTTGCTTATGGAAACCTTAACAATTCTCTTTCCCTTGCTGTGATATACAGATGGGTTAACCTGGGCAGAAAAGCCAGCCATGATCTGCCACTGTAGGTAGGAGAGTATCATTGAAGCTTATCACCTTCCTATCTTTCTCCTTTTTCTTAGTCTAAAAGAGTAAACCCCCCTCCCATTCTCGTGGGTCCTGGCCTTCAAATGTAAATACTCCATTCCCCAAACCAGCACCAACCATAATGGACAGATGGCCCATGCTGCATCCTCATGCAATTAGAAGTACTGTTCATGAGGCAGGTTACTAGAACTGATTTTCCCATAATGGATGGTACTATGCTGAGTCATCCATTGTCTTTTGCCTATTTAATCAGCATCAAGTTTCTTTGTGAGGCAGCTTGGTTAGCGTTATGGAAGCAACGTATGCAACAGAATTATTCTAATTGGGTAGGATACACTATTCTGGCCTCATTAGAACTATAATCCAAACAACTGAGCTAACTGGCCATAGATGGCCTTTTATGGGTCAGGGTATACTAACATCAAGTGTTCTTGCTCATACTGATCCAAGGCGTGTGCTCAAACCCAACTCCTGTGCATTGAAAGAGCAAATTTTTTTCACACTTCAGGCAGAGCAAACAATGAGACTCAGACCACCCTGAAGAAGGAAATAATCTTTTCTTAATGAATAGTTTGCGTGCCTTAAGCCGGTGATTCTCAGCCCTAACTGCACATTAGAATCAACTAGGGAATTTTTTTTTTAATACTGTTGTGAAGGTCCCACTCCAAGAGATTCTGAGGTAATTGGCATGGAATGCGGCCCAGGCATTAGTATTTTTTTTAAAAGCTTCCCAGGTAATTCTAACAGACATCCAGAGTGGAGAACTCTCCTGAGCAAAAGATGGGCCACAGGCTTTGACCTGATGTGCTGTGTTTTCTAAGGCAAGCTCAGCTGTTTAGAAGATGGATCTCTTTTGTCAGATTATCTGCCAAGGTGATCTCAATAGAAGATAAAGAATGACAACAGAAATACACTTTTTAAGAAATAATAGAAGAGCTTTTTTTTTTTTTTGCATGAATGTATTGGCTCCTGGTTAGCCTTATTTAATCAGAATTTGCTTGACATTATTCCAATCCCCTCTCTAAGTATTCTAAATGGCAAATAACATAAAACATTTGAGAGGGGAAATTTTCTCTAAATGTCACATTAATTTCACTAGGAAATGTCCCCATCTCTAATGAGACAGCCAAGTTAACACAGGAACACAACAAAGAGACAAGAATATTTGTTTCTGAAAAACCTAAATTTTGACATTAGAAAAAAAAATGGGTCTAGAGCAAACTTATTTTCTGTCTCAGTGGTAAATAAGAGTCACTTTCCTATCATTTAATATATTTCTCCCAAATCCCTTCTCTAATTAGAATTCCTTATCCTAGGATTCACTGAGAGCAGACTTCTTACTTTGTTTAGGTTTAATAAAATCTTAATTTTCTGAAAACCTAAAGAATAAATACTTCTGGATAGCAGAGGGTTTTTTGTTTGTTTGTTTGTTTGTTTGTTTTTGCAGTACGCGGGCCTCTCACTGTTGTGGCCTCTCCCGTTGCAGAGCACAGGCTCCGGACGCGCAGGCTCCGCGGCCATGGCTCACAGGCCTAGCTGCTCCGCTGCATGTGGGATCCTCCCGGACCTGGGCACGAACCCGTGTCCCCTGCATTGGCAGGCGGATTCTCAACCACTGCGTCACCAGGGAAGCCCGGGAAGCCCCTGGATAGCACATTTTAGATAGCTTAGTGCTTTCTCCTCTAAGGACTAAAACTTTGATTTAAAATCCTACCCATTCTGCCTTCTTTTTGAAAGTTATCACACAGTTCCTTATTGGTTCCTTAGAAGAACCTTTCTAAACATAAATCACTGTACCGTGCAGGTTTTGCCTGTACACTCACTGACCCCAAAGCACTGTGTTTTTTGAGTTCTTACCTTTAATTTTTAACATATGTCTCCCACCAACTTGCTATAAAACACTCAATATTGTTACTTCTCAGTACTATTAGTATATCAAAAGCAGCTCCTCTTCTGTTTCAAGTTTGATATTTCCACTCTGCTGTCTTGGAAACTATATAATTATTAGAACAGTCTAGAAAATGAGAGTTAAGTTCTGGGTAGAGAGCTGAGATGTTTTTCTGAGAGGGAAATGACGTGATCTTTACTATAGGGACTTCTGTATAATGTTTTGGGTTTTGTTGTTGTTTGTTTTTTTACCTGGTCAGGAGCCTTCTTTGCTAACTACTTTCTACTCGCAGCTCCTTTCTGGATATGGGAGGTTTCTAGAGAGACTTTGGGGTGGGTAGTATGTTATTATGTTAATGAGTCTGGCACATCTGAAGTCAAATACTTCCACTTTGTCAGGCCCCCAAGGTACCAGAATGCCCTACTTTAACTGTCATTTTGCATTACTTTCACAGTTCACTAAGTTGTGCCCTAGTCTCTGGAAGAGTGACTGCGACTCTCTCAGCACCACATTTATCACCAGGAGAGACTTCAGCCCTAAGGAGAAACAAGCCCAATAAATGCAGATATCCAGGACTAGAATATTTGCCCAGCGGCACAAATCCCCAGGTCATGCTACAAAGTTAAAAAAGGTTACAGATGCTGAGATGAAAACAAGAGATTCATCAAACCTTAAGGTTTTCATTTGAAAATGAACAGCCATTTTAAATTACACTTTAAAAGTCCCATCAAACTGAAAATCATTATAACTGCGATCTGCTAATTCTTTTTAATTTTTCACTCAGTCATCTTATCAATACAAATAGGAAAACTGGAATCCTAAATCAGATGCACAGCAAAATGATTTTTAAATGCTAGTTCTTGATCAATAATGATAAGACGCATAACCTTTTTCTAAAAGCGCTTGCTGCTTTAGATGTTCAAATGGCATCTCCTCACAAAGGCGTTTTTAGAAAATGAATTGAAAAATGGCTTTTTCCTCCTTACTATCCTCAACACATAAAAATTAAAATGTAAATTCTATATAAAAACAAAGTCAACATGCCTCCAGTTAGAATGTATATTCAAAGACATCCATCCAGACAACAAAAGCTGGAGGAGGAATTAGTAAAGATGGAATAAAAGGCACCATCCCCAGAGCTGCCATCACTAGAAAGCTCATATTTACCCTGAACTGGAAAACAAGCTAAATAAACTTCCACTAGCCATGCCTATGTACACACCAGCACTAATTCTCATGCACACACATGCGCGCACACGTGCGCACACACACACGCGGTTTGACTATAGTAAGCAAGGTGGTGTAGTGGGGTGACCTGAATTCCCTCCTCATGTTTGTCACTGACTTGTTGATGGCCTTGAATAAATCATTTGTTTCCTCTTGAAGCCTTAATTTATCTATCTAGGAAATGAAGAGAATAACCCAAATGATGCCAATGTTCCCTTCGAGCCCCCTCAAATTGTAGGATTCTAAAACAAAATGGGTCTTGTTCACGCACTGATTCATCTATTCATTCATCCATTCAAAACACATGCACCAAACCCTGAGGATGAAAAAAAGATATAGGCTGTACCGGTAAGGAGGTCACAAATTGATAGGCCTCTTGCTGGGGATGGTTAAAATGTCAGCCATTCAGAAAAACATGAAACACACACACACAGAGGCACATACACCTGCAGACACATGCATATACTTGTACAGAGGCTATGGAGTGCAACTTTGAGAATTACACTGCAACTTTATGTAACTAAGTAGCATCCTGGTGGCTTGATGGTAGTAGGTGATGCACATAGGCGGATTTGGCCTTTATATTTGTTACATGTACAAACCCATATCACAAATACAAACCACATCCCTCTCCTATCAAATGAGCTATAAAACTTATGAAGTTCTTAGAAATAGCATGTGTATACGTCCTTTTGGCTCTACTTCAACAGCTTTCATCACCTTGTGACACTATTTCTTCAGTTCCATTTGCCTTTTCCTCTAGCCCATTTTGCAAAACGTTATGTGGATAATATTCCTCACCCACTATTTTCATCACAGCATTTCTGTTTGCAAGGCCTCAAAGAACCCTTTCAGTGGTTCCCTGTTACATTTAGCACTAAATCTAAATTAAATCTTTAGCTAAGCAGTCATCCAACACAAGTCCTCTATTTCCCTCATATCTCATTTCCTTCATTTCTAATATGTCTACATCCCTGATCATCCCACATAGCTTAGCATGTTCTCAGCACTTAGTGTACAGACTGTGTGATGTAGTTATGAATTTCCTCAGGTTCTATGATTACTTCAGTGTGTAGCATGTCAGTTCATCCTCCAACTGGATTGGAAGCTTTCATTTGAAGTGTCCATGCCACAATGCTGGACACTTAGCAAGTGCTCATGTAATGAATCCATCCATGAAAGACCAGAGAATAAATGGAAGAGGTTTAGAATGAAGCTTCTTATTGCAGTTAAAGCAGGTGACCAATTCTATTAGTCCAAGGTGGTCTTGTTTCTTCAGAAAGTATCTATTCTGCCCACTGTCTTCTGTAGTTACAGTTTGTTCTCTGTCCTCACTTTCAACTATGACCTTATAAATACACAGTAGTCTGGATATAACTGCCAAAGATAAGATGCCACAGTTAGGTGCTTCCTGCCCATCATCCATCAGTCCTGCCATATCTCTGGGAATGGCAGTAGTGACACATGATACTGTTTCCAAACCAGGGGTAGATAAAATTTCTGTGATAAGATAAGGCTTTGCCTTATCTGTAGACTTCTGAGCCACAGATTGACAGCGTGGCAGCTACTTTTCTGCATGTGGAAGGGAACTCTAGGATTCCAATGGCTTTCAGGACAGGGCTATCAGTGGGAAACACAGCCCATTTAGCTAACATCCAAGTCAAGTTGAAAGAGTTCCCCTCTTGGTGGCCTTTTGTCATCACTGCTAAAATTCCACTGGCACCATTGATGTGGTCAGACTACCTAGAGGTGACAAAGGCAGCTTAGGGAAATCACTTTTCTCCACCCTCATCTTTTATTGAGTCAAAGTTGTGACTTTAGAAGAGCAACCCAGTGCAAATTTTACTACAAAGGCCTCCTTGAGAAACCTAGCAGCTTTCTTCAGGAATCCATGCAATTCAGAGGCAAAGAGCCTACTGAATGACCAGGCTAAGCACCATCCCATTATATAGATAAGAACAGGCTTCTGAATAAGGCTCTGGGACCCTTTTCTAAGTCCTCTGTGGGGCACAGTGCACTTTAAAATAATATCTGCTTGTAAAAAGCTCTGAGGAACCAGTTAATGCCTATTCTACACAGGAATGCAAAATCAACAGGACTTCGGTGTGGATACAAGTAGTTTAAATAAAATGACTAACCCAATCACATGAGTCATACTATCTCATCCCACATAAACAAAATTCAACCTGAGAAGTAAATAGCTATCAACCACATTCACCAATGGAACAAACCCTGAAGTCCAATCACCATCCCCAAATATGTAACTACAACACATTAAAGCTATTTTGCAGGCTCAGAGTGCCTTTCATCCCCAAATATTAAAGTACTTTACAAGCAGGTGCCAATTGTTACTCTCCCCCTTAAACAGCCAAGAAAACAAACATACAGGTTAAGTGCTACAGCCACATTAAATACTGACTCAGCTAGAACAAGTCACAAAAACAAGAAAAATCCCCAGGAACACTGTTCTTGGCATTACCTACTACTGAGATGGAAAGCAAACACAAGATGGAAACATCAGGGAAGTGATTAGCCGGCTTTATACCTATTTTTCTCTGAATGACTTTCTTGGCTACTTTCAGTGAGTGGGTCAGGAGAGTATAGTGTAGCAGATAGACAAAAGAAAAATTTGGCACACACTAACTGGAGAAAGTTCTCCAGACCTAGATGGAGGACCCAGTCACATAGCCCAAAGGATCCAGGAATGAGCCACTTTCTTCCCTGCAACCTCGGTGACCATTTCAATTGTCCTTTAGAGGCATTTACAACCATCTTTACAAGATGACCTAAGATGACTAGTGATGACTTATGGTGTAGCTTCAACTTCAGAAGCTATGATTTGGTAAAGCTGGTCTAACTGACAGTTAGAAACCAATATAAGGTGTCCCACAAGCAATGGCCCATGGATCCACAGTATGAGCTCTCCTGAATCCAGCCTATCTTTGAGCCCTCCTGGCTTAGAGAAGGTCCAGCACTCTGAGCTGGTCCATTTCTGCTAAATTCTATTTCATTGGTCTCAATTCTCTACTACTTAGCAGCTACAGAGCCTTGACTGCCTGCAGAGTACAATTTCTATTGAGCAAGCCTTGCCAGCTGAAAAACTTTCATAATATTTGGAGGGAAAGCAGTGGGTGGCCCTGTGCCTGTGGGCCAAAACAACACCCCCAAATCCAGTTCCAGCCCCAATCTCATTATTTATATTATACATCACTTAAAACCCAGTTGTCTCCACAAGCTTATTTAAGAGTGAAGGAGTAACAGCCTTTGGCATACCATTCTTAATTCATTTCCCTTGTATTGGCTTGTTGCTCAAGCCAGTAATGTGTGATCATGCTGACAAAAAACAACCGAGTTATATACCATCTTAGAAATAGTGAATGTGTTAGCTTCTAATATTAATGTTTTCTAATTAGATACAACTCAATAGATCATTTTCTTGTTTGTCGTCAATGAAATCCTCCATAGTTCTCTTTTGGTGTAGCTATTTTGATTACCACCATGGCAAACATAGGGGTGTCTCAGTTCACTGGGATGCATAGAGGAAAGGGTGTGCACACACAGCATCCACTACCAAAATATAAACAGATTATTTATTTCTGATCTTAAGTACTAATTTCAAATTTAATGAGGCACAATAAACATTTCTCAAAATCAGACTCCATCGGTTGCTTAACATTGGCAACCCTCTAATTATGACTGGAGTTTAAATAAAGGGCATTTGGTTTTGTTGAAATTATTAGGCACTGAAGGAAATCCACAGTAACCTCCAATTTCTAGTGACTTAAAACAAGCATTGCAGCAAATCAGTGCTGGAGACAAGACAGAGCTTACACTTCGGCATCACCTCATGAAGCATCAATGAGAAGCAATAGGAAGAGGACTGATTCAAGGAAGTAATGGAAATGTTTACTCATTCTTTCAAAACCCCTACCTGTCCTCCCAAATCCTAACAGACCTTCTTGTTTTATGCCAGGGTGGGGGTGGTGAGGGTAGGCTGGAATTTGACCTGATTTTTTAAACAGAGATTAATCAAAAGGCTACTATCTGACGTTAAGAATGCTGGCAACCATGCACAGTAAATCCATGATTACACCTTGAAAAGTGGCTAATATTATGAGCAGTTTGAAATTGTCAGAGTATCAGAAATCTGTAATGTAGTTATGCAATGCACCAACAGAACAATTACTAAAGCACCTTGCATGTATATGAAACCTTTTTCACAAAGAATTTCAGAAAGTTTAAAAAGAGTTTCAGGAGAGAGAAAAAAATGTACTTAACCTTTGAGTAACCATAAGATAGAGGAATATTCTTAGATGGGCAGAAAACAGACACCCAGGTTAGAAACTGGGCCTGAAGGTAGCTACATTTTCTACAGAGGTCATGGCACAGAATTTTGCTTCTCATCCATCCAGCAAGACTTCCAGGAGGTGCTTGATAAGTGCAACAGAGCAGGTGCCTCCTGTCAATATCATCCTGAAAGAATTAGCATTTGGAAATGAACACGATACAAAAAAACTTGCCCTTTTTTCTTTTTTTCCCTTTTAACCAACATTAACTAGTTAATCCTCCTGCTACTATAAGTTAAATAAATATTAGTAACCCCATTAACAGCAGGACAAAACACGTTAAGAGACTTGCCCTCTGCTAAAGAGAAGCAGTGTCACATCTGCAACCAGAATTCAAGATTTCTCACTGCAGGTCCTGCACTCACACCACTAGGCCACACCTCATTAGGATTCTGGGAAATGCAATGAAATAGAAGTAATTAAGACTGGCTGACTGGATGTACTATTTGGGAGAAAAAAAAATACCCTAGCCTGCTTGAACATGACAGGTTCAAGGGCAGTGAACACAACTAGAGCAATTTCCTCCTGCAGGAAGATTAAGAAATAATGAGGGGGAACACCTCACCTTCCCTCTCCCATCAGACTCCCAGCAGCAAAAACCAGGAACAATTCCAAAATTAACTGTCTAAAAAAAAACTTAATGCTGTCAGAAACATAACACTGTACTGTGCCTGGGAGCCCTACCACTCAACCTGTACAAGTAACTTCTATGTTGCTTTCTCCACACAGTTCTTAGTGTCCTCCCTCCCCAGCTTTCTCCTGGCCAGTCTTCCAAATGCTCTTTTTTTTTTTAATAAATAAATTTATTTATTTATTTTGGCTGCGTTGGTTTCTTTTTTTTTTTAACATTTTTACTGGAGTATAATTGCTTTACGATGGTGTGTTAGTTTCTGCTTTATAACAAAGTGAATCAGTTATACATATACATATATCCCCATATCTCTTCCCTCTTGCATCTCCCTCCCTCCCACCCTCCCTATCCCACCTCTCTAGGTGGTCACAAACCACCGAGCTGATCTCCCTGTGCTATGCGGCTGCTTCCCACTAGCTATCTATTTTACACTTGGTAGTGTATATATGTCCATATATACACTACCACTCTCTCACTTCGTCCCCACTTACCCTTCCCCCTTCCCGTGTCCTCAAGTCCATTCTCTACATCTGTCTTTATTCCTGTCCTGCCCCTAGGTTCTTCAGAACCTTTTTTTTTTTTAAGATTCCATACATATGTGTTAGCATACGGTATTTGTTTTTCTCTTTCTGACTTACTTCACTCTGTATGACAGACTCTAGGCCCATCCACCTCACTACAAATAACTCAATTTTGTTGCTTTTTATGGCGGAGTAATATTCCATTGTATATATGTGCCACATCTTCTTTATCCATTCATCTGTCAGTGGACACTTAGGTTGCTTCCAAGTCCTGGCTATTGTAAATAGAGCTGCAATGAACATTGTGGTACATGACTCTTTTTGAATTATGGTTTTCTCAGCTCTTTCTCCATTTCTAGCACACTCACTCCTCATCCTGGTCTGCCCAATACTTCTGTCTACTTGATAACAAAGAAAGATTTTGTTTGGGGTTCAACCAGTACAAACAGGTGCGGGCAGTCATATCTTCATTCATAACACACACACAGGTACACGCAGATTACATATAATTTTTGTGAGGGAAAGAGGGTTGTGTTTTTGTGTCTCCATATTAAAAAATGCTTGTTCCTGGTCGACACAGCTCAGTTAGGGCCATAAGTCACCCTGGTGATTGTTTCTTCAGGTTGTTTTAAGGTTAGAAAAGAACACAGACTATTCAAAGAAAAGTCCTAGAAACCCTCCAAATACAGAACCTTCAAGGTAAAAATAGCTGTGTGACCTTGCAGAAATCACTGAACCTCTCTGATCTGCAATTTCTTAATCTATAAAATGGAAATAGCACCTGTCCTAACTATCTTACAGAGTTGTTATTAGGATCAAATAAAATAATAAATGTGCAGGTGCTTTCTAAAAGTGAACTTCCAGACAAATGACAGGTCATCTGATTATCAGGTTATAAACTTGATTTCTCTTGAATACTCATTTCTATTTGCAACTAAATTTCCATTCAACATCATGAATAGTTTTTTTCTGAGGTTTCCTACTAGGATATTTTATCTCATTCTCCCCCTAACTGTACTATCAGAAAAAGAAAGAATGCAGTGAACAGTCTTGTTTTCTGGCATGACAGATAAAAATATATATACATGAACCCAACTTCTCTAATTGCTGATTCAACACCTTAGCTGGAGTGTGTTTGTGTGTGTGTGTGTGTGTGTGTGTGTGTGTGTGTGTGTGTGTGTGGAGAGAGAGAGAGAGAAAGACAACTCATCTAAAGAGAGTTGAAACGACCTCATAACATCTGAAATTATGTGAAAGGCAAGATTTGAGACACTTTAAAATCCTTTATAAACTAGTTTTCCTTCGCCCCATTTGCTTCCTCTGTTATGATTGAACTGTCATGGAATCTCTTTTTAAAAAGAAGGAAGGAAGGAAGAAAGAAAGAAAGAAAAAGAAAGAAAGAAAGGGAGGGAGGGAGGGAGGGAAAGGGAAGATGAAAGAAAGGAAGAAAAAAGAAAGAAAGAAAGAGAGAGAGAAAGAAAGAAAGAGAGAGAGGGAGGGAGGAAGAGGGGGAGGGAGGGAGGGGGGAAGGAAGGAAGGAAGGAAGGAAGAAAGAAAGAAAGAAAGGAAGGAAGGAAGGAAGGAAGGAAGGAAGGAAGGAAGAAAGGAAGGAAGGAAGGAAGAAAAAAAGAAAACCTCATCCCAGCGTTAAGTAAAGCACATTAGCATGCATAATTCAGAGCAGTCAGCTGGAAAGGAGCCATTCAAAACCTAGTGTAGTGTGTGGATAGAAAAACATGGTTAAAGGGCTGGAGCAGCTTGACCAGGGCCTTCTAAGTTCCAAAGAAATGAGAGAGTTCAACTCAGGACCACCCTGGAGCCTACTGTGGGCTCATTCTACCATTCCTTAGAGCTGTGCTGTCCAATGGCATAGATACCATGTCCAATAGCACAGATATATGTAGTACTTTAATTTAAATTATCAAAAATCAAGTTAAATTTTTAGTTCCTCAATCACAGTAGCCATCTTTCAAGTGCTCAGTAGGCAAATGTGGCTAGTGGCTCGCGTATTAAACAGCACAGATATAGATATTTCCATCATCCCTTAAAGTTCTATTGAATAGTGCTGCCTTAGAGAGACTGTTGGCCTGTGACTCAGGACTCTCCAGTTATGAAATGTGATGCCCTTGGTGACCTAATGAAATATAAGGAGTAGACTTACCTCTATCACATCATGTAACACATTTTATTACCTATATGAGACTGGAAACTCCTTGAAGGCAAGGACCACGTCTTTAGTGTCTGTATCTTCAGTGCCTGTCACCATTCCTGGAACAGAGCAGGTACTCACCCACTACTTGCTAGTCAGCTAACAGCTGATGTTAGACCTGTCCATCAGATAGGAAGAGTTCATTTGTCTCTTCCATAGATGAAATATAAGGATTTGCAAAATTCTTTTAAGAAAGGCTACTCTGCTTCCTAGACTTGTATTTGTTTCAACATTTCTCAAGAATTTAGATTGTAGGGAGGACTGGCTTAAGTTAAAACTACCCTTCTGTCTCCCACCCCTGTAAACCCATCTCTTTCATTCATCCAAAGAATCACTTGTGAACCTAAAAAATTAGAATGGTATGTTTATTAACATTAAGATGCCAGTGTATAATACACGTCATGATGAACATGATACAATCTACACATTTAAAACAAGTTTTTACAATCTAATACAGTGAGAAACACCTGTAGGGCTGTGTCTCTCAATGGCCCAATTAAAAAAAATTATTTTCTTAAATAGCACCTTGTTTCAGTATGGTGACTGTTTTTCACACAGCCTTTCTCTATGCTCTTTTCCAATAACCACAACAGTCTTAAGAAGTACATAGGCAAGGTATTATTTTCCCTTTTTAACAGATGGAAAATATGAGGCCCAGAGAGTTTTTGAATCCAAAATCAATAGCCAATTTTTGGCAGAGTCAGAGCAAGAACCTGAGACTCTTGCTTCCCAGACCAGGGGACCTTCCACCCAGTCTAACTTTATAGACAGTAGGAAATGGAAACCCAGTTGGCCAGCACTGCTTTTGCTTTCAATCTATAGTCTCTTCTGAGTTCTATCTTTCATAAATTACAAAGAAATACATCCTTTTATGCAATATTAATTATTTCTTCAGGTCATGATAGAGCCCTCAGTTGCTTTTCTGCCAAATGTGGTCATTTGCAAAGTTCTTGAAATCATTATTGCAGTCTGACCATGCTATGCCCTAGGCTTTGAAAAATTCCCTTTTGGCCTCATGACCGTCACAGAATCAGATACTCAGAGAGCATTAAAGCTCAAAAAGATCTTAGAGAGTATCTAATCTCTCTCTGTCTCTCTTCCCTCGCTATCTCTCTGTTTCTCTGTCTCTTTGTCTCTGTCTGTCTCTCACACACACACATGCACACACACACGCACACACAGTCAATATTTTTAAGACAAGGAAATGGGCCCAGGGAACCTCACCACCACCCTCAAAGCATCACAGCTGGTTATTAGAAACCCAGACATAAGTTTAGAACTCATCTCTTTGGGCACCCAGGCCAGGGCTCATCCCTTTCCACCTTCCCAGCTCCTTCCTCTTATCTCTTCTAAGAAGTCTCCAAAGAGTAAAACCTAATGCTGTAAATTCCGTCAACAAAATTTCTAAAGGGAGGGAAAAGTAAAATTTAGTGCAAATGATGTTTGTAAATCATTTTTTGTCAATGTCCTATCATTAAGAAAAGTAATTGTTCCTCAGGATACTGCAGAAAGAGGATGTATGATCCACCCAAGGAAACAGACTGTCTTTAGCTGAGTGATCTGAAAAAAGTCTAATGATAAAGCTCGATGAAATACAGCCTCATTCTAGCAAATGACTTGCTTTGTTGCCACTTAAATTGCTCATCTATAATTGCTAGAGATAAACTGCAATCAAAATACAGTATCTTCTATTAGTTTTGCCCACTGGGGATTGTTTGATCATACTGAAATTATTGAAAAGGTAAATTTGCTCATTTTTACTGCCTCAGTGGAAACTGGCATTAGACCACTGAGGGGGGGCTAGACTGATAGCAAGTGTTGCTTCCTGGTGAGGGAGCTTTTCTCTTCTCTGAATAGGACTGAGGTCCTGCCTCTGTGACTAACAACTAAGCAGGAAAGGAGGAATCTGCTCTGCCCACTTCCTCAAAGCATCATTCTCAGGCTTACTTGCTTCACCGTGTTGGAGTCATACCTTTGTAGTTCAGATGTCACTAATTCACATTTGGTGATCATTCTGATAGAGCTAGGCTGCTGTATCTATTTTTTAAAACGTTTGCTGGGCAAATTATGGTGTAAACAAGATTACAAGGGAAGTGTTTAAACTACTCAAGAGAATAAATTGTTTTTAAGCACTTTAGAAGCAATTTACAAACAATAAATATGTTAATTGCACATCATTCTTATTTATTCATTAAAGAAGATCCAAGGACTTCTACTTGGCAAAACTTCCTGGCAAGGGCTTTGTTAGTCTACTTCTTATTGCTCTATGAACTTGAAAGTAATAAAATTGCATTTCATTTCTATCTATAATTCTGACTGGCCTTCCCTCAAGTTAGTCCCAATTAATCAGATTTGACTGTACTAAATAAAGGCTGAGTAAAATGACAAAGCCATCAGCCCCAGGTCAAAAGACAAAAAAGTCACAGAAAATCCAGCGCTATGTTTAAGACTTTTCTTTGCACAAACTATAAGCATCCAGCAGTGAAAAATGGTAGATGGGAGTAATGGGGGAGGGGGGATAGAGGGAAAAGCAAAAAGATCATTCAGAGCCTTCCCCACAATTGAAAAGAGTTGCCTCATGCTCCCTGGCTGTCCTTGACTGCTGTTTAGAACAAATGGAAGCAATACACAGCTCAGGCCTGAAATAATTTAATTCAATTCAACAAATACTATTAAAACTATGTGCCAGGACCCATAGTAGATGCTAAGGGTATGGAGATGTATCAGATTACACTCCTGCCCTCAAGGAGTCCACATTTCTAGTGTTGGGGACATGTAAGTAAAGACAGAATTATAATGCCATGTTGTAAGTGCTACGACAAGGGTATATATGTGTGGGAGCACAGAGGAGAGAGCAACAGAGAAGAAGTTTCCTCTAGGTGACACTTGACATCAGAACTGCTTTCAGACACATTCAATCTAAGGTGGGGGATGGAACTAGGGAAATCATTTGTTTGGGGGGAAGAGTTTTCTTCTCTCTAGCTCTAATTCTTGACTTTGCAAGCTACGTGTGAGTGTCAGGTGTGAGAGAAAGAGAGCATAAGCCATGCTTAATAAAAGCAAGCAACTTCCCTACAGCCACAAATCCAACTGGATTTGGGTTGGCTCTTCTGTAAAGTTTGAAAGACAAGCTAAATTCAGTACAAGTGCTCAAAAACTCAATGTCCGAAGGGGTAGCTAATTAAACCACAGAGACTTATTTTTGAGCCAGGAAAGGTTTTCACCAGTGGTCAGATGTTCATGACCTTCAAATTCTTTTTTGCAGCCTTTGCATAAAGATGAGTCCCGAGACAAGTCGACCCTAGCTTGGATAATCTCTTAAAAGGTGCCCTAGTCCACTTGTCAGAGGTAGGAAAGAAGATGGAGCTCTTTCCTACAGCAGCCTGCAGGTGGAGACCTTCACTTTCCTTGCACGGCTGACCCACTTGCTCTCAGCCTTACAAGAGATTACCATAAAACTTGCACATTTGGTGGGGAGCAGAGTGAGCACTTTCTTTTCTCCTTTTATGGAATCTAAGAATGTGGATTTTATGCTTTTTCCATTCCTCTTCTGATTGCCTGACATTGTGCATTTCTTCCAGAAGAAGCTGAAAGTTCTTGGATCACCCTCTTGCCTTCCAGGTACTGCTGGATCCCTAGTTCCTCCCTATCACCAGGTAACTGAGTGCCATCCCTGGAGCCCTGATCCCATCCAGTACCTCAAAGTGAGGGAAGGTCACAAGAGGAAACAAGGGAAATCTTGGCTTGTTCACAAACACTGTCTCTGCTCTGGATGACTCTCAATCCAGACTCTTTCTGTCTACTACAGGCCTTAAGCCAACATGTACACGTTGTGTTTCTGTGCAAACAAAAGATTACTTTTATCTCTTCCCTCACAAGTTTTCTCCCCTGTGCTTTAAAAATAAATGAATAAGGCATGAGAAGATAGACAATTAATAAATAAAGGTATGAGTGACCTCTCCCTACGTGTTCTAAAAATAATGAGGATCCTATGGAGGTCAAGCAGTTCATAAAATTTGCCTTTTGAACATTTATTTTCATAAGTTAATATTTCTTCTGCCATTTGCGATGATGATGATGATGATTAGAAGTGTTTTTTAGAAAAAGAGCCTATAAACCAGAAAATCTCAAAATTTCCCCCTACATGCTCACCTTCTCAATATTCCTAAGAGGAAAACAAACAACATTCAAGGTTATTCCAAGATACTAACTCCTTCCTAACTCCACTAAAAGCGCACCACTACAAAGCTGCAAAGGATGTCAAGAAGATGGAAAACAGCATACTAGCAATCAGTCCATCTTTTCTAGGACCTTGCCTCTGGCAGTGGTGTTTTTTAAATGATGAGAATATTAAATATAGCACTCTACAAGAGGAAGGGAAATCCCCATGATCACCCAAGGATCCATGAGCTTTTAGCCTTATACCTGAGAACTGATCTTCCAGGCTGAGTACATAAAGGCTGTTGTGCTGGTCGAACAATTAGCTAGTACTGGGTTCAAACAGCATATATTTTTACTCAAAGTAACTAATTCAAAGTTCAAACATTAGGAAGAAGAATGTTTTATACTTTTGTGACATTTTGGTTTCAGTATCTGCATTTCAACACATTTTCCCAGTGCAGGCCAATGATAATGTTGGCTTCATGCAACTGACTTTTTGCCTCCATCATAATGAAGCAATAGAAATGTTGTTCCACAAATGACATGGTCTCCTTGATCAGTTTCTTAACCTCCTTTGAAGCTTACTCTAGTCTGTCAGTGTCCTACTTAAAATAAGGCGATGCAGGATTGAACATAATACTCCAGATGTAATCTGAGCAGCAAAGAGTTCAGAGGAGCTAATCCTTTCTATAATCGGCAAACTATACTTCATTAATGAGGCCTAAGATCCTATCTGTTTTAGCAATCCACTTAACCTCAACTTGCTCTCCTCATAACATTTCTATCCTTCCTGAAGACTCCTTCCATTTTGGCATTACCAGTCCCACTCCAGATTGACATTGGGTTGGAACTTTCAAAAAAACCACCAGATAGGCAAGCAGAGCCACTGAAGAGTAGACCAAAAGGGAAAGTAACAGAACTCCCAAACAAAAGAAATTCTCCTGAAAAGGAAAGTGAACAGGCCAGCTAATAGGGTTACCAGCTAATAGGTTACCTAGATAAAGAGGACAATTGGAGACTGCCAGATTTGACGATATGGAGAAGAATGTCATAGCCTTGCCTGTTGCACTCTTCACTTGTAAACAGCTAATTACTCCTGCTCACCAAAGTAACACCACATGGACATAGAGATTATCATACTAAGTGAAGTAAGCCAGAGAGAGAAAGACAAATATCGTATGATATCGCTTATATGTGGAATCTAAAATGTGATACAAATGAACTTATTTACAAAACAGAAACAGACTCACAGACATAGAAAACAAACTTATGGTTA
Organism: Delphinapterus leucas; assembly: GCF_059928025.1. Classification (NCBI taxonomy): domain Eukaryota; kingdom Metazoa; phylum Chordata; class Mammalia; order Artiodactyla; family Monodontidae; genus Delphinapterus; species Delphinapterus leucas. Next base: position 46,261,379 of record NC_143150.1, on the reverse strand, counting down.
CCAAAGGGGAAGGGGGAAGGGATAAATTAGGAGTTTGGGATTAACATATACACACTACCATATATAAAATATTAGATAGCCAACAAGGACCTACTGTATAGTACAGGGAACTATACTCAATATTTTGTAATAACTTATAAGGGAAAAGAATCTGAAAAAGAATACATATATATTATATATGTATAACTGAATCACTTTGCCGTACACCTGAAACTAACACAACATTGTAAATCAACTATGCTTCAATTTTTAAAAAATGAATTAGGGACTTCCCTGGTGGTCCAGTGGGTAAGACTCTGCGCTCCCAATGCAGGGGACCTGGGTTCAATCCCTGGTCAGGAAACTAGATCCCACATGCCACAACTAAAGATCCCACATGTCGCAAACGAAGATCCCGCATGCAGCAATGAAGATCCTACATGCCGTAAGTAAGACCCAGTGCAGCCAAATAAATAAATAAATATTAAAAGAATAAGTTGTACCAACAATTCAGGGAACATTAAACAAAAAGTAACACCACATAGCACATAAAGGCAGAGATCAGCATAAATAACCAAACTGTTGTCTACCTGAAGAATAAATGGAAAGAAAAAAAGTTAGCTAAACTATATTCCACAGGTGTCAATTTAAAAGTCATAACTTTATTATAAGTCATGCTCTCCTGGACACACATTCCCCTCATGTCTCCTTTTGCTCTTCTATTCTCCACCCACTAGCCTTTCTACACTATTAAGAATTTGGTAAATATAGTTAATTATTCTAAAGGTGCCCAAACTCTCATTTCAACTTGTTTCCCAGTTAATGTACCATAGCAGAGAATGAATCGCTATTACAAGGAACTGAAAATAAAAATGTTTCAGAGTCCGTAATTGGCTTGTCTTGTTGGTCTTTTTAGGGAGCCAAAGTACCAGTTCCAGGATATTAGCCCTTGGTTCATAGGAGAATAAAATATTTCATGAAAATACTTTGCTCTCCATGGCTTAAAAATAAAAGGATGCATTTTATCCTACAATCTTTCATTTTAGGGGGTTTTGAATCTTTGCAGGCACAATGAGAGGAGAAGAAAAAAATAAATAGGCACTCTGCTCTGAAAGTCAGCCATTACTTCATTAAAGCTTTCCCTCCTTTTAAGTTAGTTTATCTAGTAGCCCCACAAATCCACCACATCAAACAGTCATTAATTTGTTTTCCAGAAAAATACAGTCATATATGTGTGTGTGTGTTTAAAATCAAATGCTAGTAATTATCTAGGATGGAGGCTGAAGGTATCTATATGAAATTATGGCAATCAGACATTTGAAATCACAAATTTGTGGATCCCTAGATACAACCAAAATCAAATGAGACTTGCTGTTTTGTAATCATGTCATCATAGTCCTTCCTACTATAATCCAGTGAGATCAAATGTTCAGTGGTTTGTCTATGGCCTTTAGCCTCACAGAGTTGGTAGCTGTGTCCTGGCCTCCATGTGTGGTACATGTTAGTACCCTGTACTGCTTTCCATCACACTTATCATGATTGCAAGTAATTATCCGCGTAACCATTTTTTACTGTCTCCTGTACTATACTCTGGGCTCCATAAGGGTAGGAGAAATATCTGTTTTGTTCTTAAATGCATATCCCATGTAGGATACAAAGGTAGTAGGTAGGGTAGGTACTAATGAATGAATGAACTATGGGCCTGGCTGGAGAAGAGCCTGTGTGTGAAGTGAAAAGGAATAAAAATAAGTTTCACTGAAGCCTTACCTAACCACCCTATTTAAATTTGCAAAATTTCTCCAATACTCACAGTCCCTCTTTTCTGTCTTTCTCCATAACACCCATCTTCTAAAATATCATATATTTATTTATTTTGTTTATTATCTCTTTCCCCCTACTAGAATGTAAACTCCATGATGTTGGGAATTTTTGTCTGTTTTGTTCACTGCTCTTCCTGGAACCCTGAAAACACTGCCTTGCGTGAAGTAGGTATTCAATAGCTACTTGTTGAATGAATTAATGTTCTTTATGGACTAGGCAAATGGCTACACACACAAAAAAATTTTTCATAGTAAATGTGTGATACTCATTCTAAATTTTGTAAGGGCACACCAGAGAAATGGGCCAACACTAGCCCCCTTTGTCAGTTTTCGGCTTCCTAAGATGTCAGAACATGGTCCTGTTTTACTAGAGGACCCCACCCACCTCCATTTCCCATGTGTCCTATGTCTTCCAAGCATCACCAAGCCACTTCAGGCAACACAATGCCTTTCTTTCCTAACAGGGCAGCTGTAAGTAAAATAGAGAAGGGAACTGCCTTTTCCTGGTAATGAGATTCCGTTGCGACATGGGAAGAAAGTGCTGTGGTCATTTCTAAAGTATTAGCCTAATGCCCTCTACTAAAAGTTTTTCCTAGAATTGTCCGCCAACTCAAATTTTATGGGTCAGCCAGAATGCTGCCCCCTGACCTAGAAGTCTCAATTGCCAAAGAGGCAGAGAAGCAAATTCCAGATGCCAAAGAGGGATCTGGAATTTGTACTAGAACTACTAGAAGCCTCTCACTTTTCTGGAAAACTCTGCTAGCTTTCTGCAGAAGAAAGGACTCTGGATCAGAGAGACTTGGGTTCAAGTCCTGATATATATGTGACCTCAGGAAAATTACTTAACCTTTAAATACTTCAGTTTCTTCATCTGTAGAAATAGGATAATACTGTTTCCAGTCTCAAAGGGCTGTTGTGACTATCGTTAGTTAATATAAGAAAGGATCAAGCCCAAGAACTGACGTAGATTCAGTGTCCAATTAATGTCCTCAGTTCCCTTCCCTCCTTGGATCCCTTCTCCTTGTTTTATGGGAAAAACAGGGGGAAATCGATTTGCTATTCAAAAGCACTATAAAAAATCTTGAATTCTTGTTGCGCATAATGTTATCCTCTGAAAGGATGATCTCATTGGGGAAAACTGGTTTCATTTTTAACGTCTCCCTTTGTCTTTTCTTTGCACTATAATAAGGAAAACAACTTAATATGCTGAGATGCACAGAGAAGAAACTTGGACTTTTTCCCCTTACTCTTCCAGGAGAAAGCTCTTCAGAGCTAGCCCCTTTTCCTTTCTTTGAAAAAAGAACAAACCACCACCAGGCAATGTTAGATAGTCCCCAAGGCATTAAATTTAAAAAAGGCCTCCAACAAAACTAAAACTTGGAAAACCTCAGAGGGGCAACTTCCTTGTGAGGGAAAAATAAGAAAACCAATACAATGGACAGGCTAGAGAGCAAGGCAAGAAAGTTCTAGATGAGAAACAAAACAAAGCAGGGCTCTGCCAAAAGTGGAAGCCAGAGGGACAGTCCTTTGGGTGTTCTCACAGGTGACTAAAAGGAAAGCAGCAGCCTCAGGGAAGCTCCTCTTTTTAACTACATTTTTTTCCAGTGTGGCTTGTGCTTGTTGGCTCTGAAACCTCCAAAAGCAGGAGAAGATTCCCTAAAATAAGGGTTTCTCTAGGGGAGCCACTTTTGGAGGCTGGGTGGTTTTCATTGATTTAAAAAGTAGCTTTCTTAGAAGAAAGCTTTATGGAAGAAACAGGGGGAAATCGATTTTGCCTTCCAGAAAACAAACTTTTTTTTAAATTTTACCTCTCCCCTTTTGATAATGCATAGGCAATACCTTGGGAAAAGGGGGCCAAATAACAGTTATTAATTACCCTAATTAACCCAATTCATGAGACATATTTGTATGGCTGTCATGACAACTGCTTTGACTAACTTGCCAAGAATAGCTTAGCTGTCCATTCAAATAAATCCCTGATAATTACCCGTCTAGTTTACTGGGCTTCTGTGATAATAATAATTAGTGCTACTGTGCAAAAGGTCACACTAAACAATTTAGGAATGATGCATTTTGCATGGTGATTATGTGAGTCACAGGCAATGTACAAAATGTTCGCCATTGTGCTATTAATGTGGAAGGAGGTGGCCAAATTTGAGGCAGTGACTGACTCTATGGTCTTTGTCGCTAAAAAAGAGCAACAGGGGGAAAGTGGTAACTGTACTATGAACTAAGACCTGTCCAAAGAATAGCAGGGTACACTGTAACCGACTCTTCCTCTGAAGCCATAACCCATAAGTGATGGTCACAGTCTTGGATTCAAAAGGGGATGAAATATGAAATAGTTGAGTTATGGAAGTACATACCCTGGTAAGAGGGTTTGAGAGGGTAGCTATGCTGTGTTACACGTAGTAGGAGCTCAGTAAAGCCTCAGGAACAGTGTTCAGGGATAATAAAGTCTGCGTCCAGATGTGCATGTTAAGCCCTATGCAGTAAGGACAAACCTCAGAAAAGTCCCCTTGACAACTGGTGATGACCTTGGTCAAGTAAGGAGGTAAGGCATTTCAGTTGAAAGATCAATGTTTTATTATTCTAATGAAACACTGTTATGGTCCACATGTTTGAAAAGTAACACATCTTTGAAAAATGAGTTCTGAATGTCGCTGTCACTTTTCCATACTAGTAAAACGTCTTTACACTCCACAATTAGAATAGGAAATACAGATATCATACTCTGGGTTTTAGATGCACTATAAATTTGACTAGTTAGAAAAGATTGAGTCAATTGCAAAAACATTGGTCCTGCCTCCTCTTTCTACTTTGCCTTACTTTTGGTTCCCTCTCTTCCAGAGATTTTTTTAAATGGCACAATATTTTGGTGTCAAAGAAAAAAAAACTAGACCAAAGTTTTGTTTTTTGTTTCATTCCTATATCAAATAATTGTATTTATTAGCTAGGTCTTTTTCTAAACTGCATTCCTTCTGAGATCACTGTCATTTCAGGCTTCAGACTGTGCTCTAAGTACTGTTCACATCAAATTAGAAATTTGGCGTTAATGAAGCGCTCTGGTTGAGTTGGCAGAGATACAAAACACATCCCTTTGTTGCCAGTAAACTTGGATTTTTTTTATCGACAGCAAATGCAGAGAAGGTTCATTTATGGTCAGCAATTACTAAGATGCTGCAATGAAGCACTTGGAACCGTGCCTGGCATGTGGTGAGTGTTCAAGGAGTGAGGAGCTACACGAAGAAGGAATTAGGTAATATTTACACTAATATGGGACACAGATTGTGATTTTGCCACCAGGTTGAGACTCTTGAGCATTAAGATCACAATTGGTAACACCTGTCCCCTTGCTGATGCTTGTGGGAAACCATGACTGACTCCATTTTCCATTCCTTTTTGTTCCCACCCTTCCAGGGATGAATTAAATTGTACATATCTGGGAGTCAAAAGAAAAAGATATAGACCCTAGTCTGTATGTAGTGTCAAGGCCTGTTAGAGAGTAATCTACATATGAGTTTTTATTACTCTATGCCTGATGGGAATCTCTTAGAATCACATGAGTTCTAATATCATACTAGGTACATATGCAAGCAGGATTGAGTGTGTTAAGAGACCCCAGAATTTTATCGCAATTCTGTCAATACCTGCAATGGAGCCCGGTAAAATGTCCATATTCCACTCAATTGTGCTTCATAATTTTTTTTTCATTATGGAACAGAGTGGTGGCAATAATGGCATTATAAGTAACAAGTTGCCTTCTAAGGTGCTTTAATTAGGCCAAATATAAACTGTTACTAGGGAAGTGGTAAAACCAACACTTACTCTTCATGCACATAGTTTTTCATCTTATGTACTGCCCTGTCCTAGCCCCGCCCAGTAGACTGTAAACTCCTTGAAGACAAGGATTATTCCCCACTCACTTTTGTAGACTCTGCAGCCTCGAGCACAGACTCTGATGCACAGGTGTTCAATACCACACAGCTGAATTGAACCAAGCCCGTGAGCAGATAGGGCTGCCTGAGGCACTGAAGTGTGCGGTCAGAGCTCACGGAGAGCTGTACATTAGAGAAGGTTCAAGAGAAATGAATCTGCAAGTGTGTAATTAACAACTCAGTGACTGCTGATGGGAAAGAAAATTCAATACTACGCAGCACCAAACACAACTTAACAAGCAGCAACCCATGTAAGGGAACCTAATACTCTCCACATTGTGGGGAGGAAAATCCTGCTAGGCAGTGAGGTGTAAGGGAATCTAATCTACTATGAATGGATGGCAGCCTAATAGGGTTTGATGTGATTGGAAATCCAATGTACTGGAGTAGAAGGAAACCCAATACGGAATAGTAGGGAAGAGGGAATAAGCACAGTGATTAACCAAACTGGTCACTGGAAGTTTCCCTTGTTCCAAAGACACAAAACCAAGCCGGATAAGTATTCAACACAGGATTGCAAGTCTATTGAGAAAGGGCAGGAATGACCCTGACTATACAAACACTTTTTTTAAGTTGTTCATTTATAGCACACAAACCAAGGAGTAGTAGCCTAGGCCTGACTCCTAATCTTGCTCCCATAATACGGAAGCCATCCAAGAGAGAGCAAGCTGGCAGCACCACTCACTCCATCAGTAACAGTTACTGTGTTAAATGCCCTTTGTGTTTAAAGTATTAGTGTTTTGCTGGTATAGAAAAGAAGAATACTTCTACTGGGCTCATAAGCTAACATGCAATCTACCCACGTGGATCTTAGAAAGAAGGGGGGCAGCCCAGAGCCCCAAGGGGAAAAGCTGAAAAGCATTTTATTGGGAAATCATTCTGCTTTTTAAATAACCTGTTCTTCAACACAGCTCTTTTCCAAACTCGCCAACAGTCAGAAAATTTACATGGCAAATGGCCTTTCAGAGCTATCACTATTATTTATGAGAAAGCTATAACTGTGCCTGATGCTTCACAATAGGCAGAATATGCTAAACTAAACCTTGTTCATTCCTCATGTGGAGTTATTACAAAACTAGTTAGTTATAAAGCTCCCTGCACTTGTATCAATGTGCTAGCCAGTATAACTACCCCCAGCCAAGCAATTCTTTGTGACACCAGAATCATTTGAGCAAAGCAGAACAAAAGTCAGGTTAAGACATCAGAAGGAGATTGGCACTAGGGGCAGACGAATGTGAAGTGCGTGGGCTTTTGTCAGAAGTCGGTACTAAGCTGCACACCTCCTCGCTCCCTGCAGCTGGGCTGTGGATGTCTTCTCCGATTATGTCATTGACACAAACAAGTCTCCACCTTCGTCAGCACTGCCATGCCAAGACATCTTCAGAGGAGCTTAAACTAGCTCTCCTCTGCCTCTCATACATCACACACAGAACTGTCACAGGCATATGTGGTTTGCTTTCTACGGCCAGTGATGTTGGAGGCAGACAGGCTCCAGCTGGATTCTCTGACCTTGGGCAGAGTGAACAGAGCACACGGTTAAAAGGAGACAATCCTCTTTGGACTTCAACAAGGAGCAAATTCAATGAAGAGGTCATATTTGGGGAAGAAGGTGAATCTCCCCCTGGCCACATCATCCTCATTATTAAGACATGTCAGGAAGCAGGGCAGCTGCTATGAGGACAACAACCCAGGGAAAGCAAAGAAGAGGAGCCCAGACATTCTGCCTTGTTATTGGCAAAATGAGTCCTTCCCAAATGAGTCACAGAGGGTACCAGCAATTCTGAGATCTGTCACAGTTGCACACACACACACACACACACACACACACACACACACACACACACACAATTTGCTCCCAGATCTCAGGAATACAATCCAGTTCTCTCTTTTTTTAAAAAAATGTAGACGGTAGTTTTTTCCCACCTTTACAAAATAGGTGGGGAAATGATTACCCTTGATGAAAATATTAAAAGAGAAAAGGCCAAGATGCATCCCTGTCTCTGAGGAATGTAAAGATGAAGAGATAAAGACAATGAAATTACTGTGGCCAGAGGAATAAAGGCTGCATTTTAGTGCATTTGTGCGCCCTCTACTGGCTATTGGGCAGAACTTCACAGAAAAAGAAGAAGGAACAGAAAGGGAAGAGAGAAAAAGAAGCCGAGACATAGGGGAAGAAAGAGTTCTTTCTTCTCTGGGGCCTGCTGTTTATTTATCCAGAGGGAAGATGAAAAGGAGGAATTCTTTGCCTTCTTCTCCATCAAGAGCAGCCGAGAAAGAAGATAAAATCATAAATAATGCCTCGACACTACTGATTCATGTCGTAAATGTAACTTGATAAGCCTGCAGTGTGCCACAAACACTATGTCACAGAGCTCATCAGTACACCACTCACTAATGTGTGTGGATGCAGCATGAACACAAAAGGCCATCGAGCAGAATGGGCTTGAACTACAAACCATCCATCTGAATCTGGCTGCAGGCTGCTTCTTTCTCTACGTTAAAATCAGTCCTTTCCATGGCTACTTCTCTGAAATGAATTTGTTTTCTGCAGAATTCACAGTAGACTCTGTGCACCACCCTCCTGCCTCAACCCCTTTTCCCTTTTTCAGCCAACCGCTATGTGTGGGATTCCAGACGTCAGCATTCAGATTCAAACCACCTGGGGGGAAAGAACAACTCCCTGAAATTCAGCCAAGGGTTTCATTCCAGATCCACACCTCACCAGCCACAGCATGTGATGTTTTCCCACTTACCCACCTGCTTTGATTTCCCTGGCCCTCTCACTCTGGCTCCAGCAAGCTCTTTCCCACCTAAGGGTCTTCATACAAGCTACTCCTTTTCTCAGCTTTCAACTATCACCCCATCTCCACACCTTTTTGCATCACCAACTCTTGTTCATCTTTCAAGTGTCAACTCAAATATGACTTCCCTAATCCCCCAGACTAGGTCAGGTTCTCCCATTTTCTTTCATAATAACATGATCCTTCTTTCATAGCACTATGATCTTATATTGGGGTTTTTGTCTCCCAACTCCACAAAGGCAGGGATTATGTCCGTTTTGGTCACCGCTCTTTAACCAGTATCTAGAACACTAAGAAAACACTGGGAAAAAAGTATAGAATAAAATAAATGAATATATCCATAGCAAAGCAAGCTAAACTATTCAAGAAAAGGATTTTCTAATATTGACATAAGCCTTAAAAAGCATTTTGGAACACTTCCCCCAAAATCTCTGTTCTTTGGTTCTTATTCCTCCCAAACACCCAGATATACTTAGTTACATCAAGAAATGCTGGCAGAACTCTTATGCCACAGCCTGCTTTCTGCTTCAATTACCTTTAATTCTGTTTTCAAATTCCAAATCAAAATCCTGTTCCCTGCTACAACTTACCACTCCAAGTGCTTATGCTATGCTTATTTAATTTTGCAAACCAAGGAATCAATAAAACATATTGATAACATAATTTCATTGTATCCTGCAAACAGGCCATCAGCTGATGCTTAACCAATTAATATTGAACTCTATGTATTCTCATTTGATCTAATAGTCACATACAGTATTTACATAGTCCATTATTCAGCAATAAAAAGACCTAGAATCATTTGATCTATTTCTGACTTTTATGTTCTAAGAAATCGTTTTTTTCCACTTTGAAATATTATCTATACAGCCTTTCACCAAATTATACTCTGTATGCAGTATATAAAGTCCATGGCCAAAGATAAATGTTATTTTAAAAAAACCTTCCTACTAATAGATGAGTATACATGACCTATTACCTAGTCTTCAAATGTTTAACATTGGTAAGAAAATGCCAGAAGGTCTTAGCTTAGTGGAATTTCACCTACCTGACTTAAAGATGGGTTAATGCAATCCACCAACAGAGACATTTTAAAGTCTTCTGTATGACATACATTTACCAACACAAAAGACAGCATAATCTGACAAACTGAAACCCCGGTAAAACCAGTGAGTGATTTGTATCCAAGCTTCTTGTGGTCATTGAAAGCAGATTTTTTCTTCCTCTTCCACTCAGCCATAGGGAAATCAAATTTCATTTGGGGTTAATGCTTACTTGATTTGATGTAGAGGGAATTTTTCTCCCCCTTGGTTCTTGCACCAAGAGAAACTACATCCCATAGAATGTTTTAGGTAGACTGTCAAGGTTATGGAGCACAATGTATATGATACACTTCTCTCTGCTACATTGTTATCAATCATTAAATTACATTGTGCCTGAACAAGAAAGCAAGAGCAAAGGGGGGAATCTGCTTTGTGCAGGGAACCACTTCTAAAATTACATTAAAAGGAACTATCCACCTGAAATGAATCATCAGATAAGCTTTGTATTTTGCACATTTCACAATGGTTAGGATGATGTAATATGGGCAATTACACACAAGCAACAAGAAACTTGCAGTCCAAAATAGCTACAGCACAGCTGAGGTTTACGCTGGGTCTGTGGTTTACAGCAAAGCAACAACCTTCCTTACGCACAAAAGCCACTACAAATTCGCAGGAAACCCTGAGCTGTATGTGGATATCATTTTAATTGTATGCACATGGATTACAACTCTATAAGCTAGAAAGGAAAAAAAAAGAAAAAAAGATCAGCCTGTATTTAAATAAACAGAAAGTGATTGATACTCAACTTCTGACTCTATAGGGAACAATATCTAGTCATTTAAAAAAGCAAACTAGTGTATCAGGACTACGTACAACCTGATTAGGAAATAGTGGCACCCAGCTACCTATTGTTTTGTTGGCATCAATGATTGAGTGAGACCACGCTTGCCACGGTTCACACTTTCCATTCAGGTGAAATATATTCACTCAGAGTAAAGCCATGTTTGCCAGGTTCACACTTTTCATTCACATTAAATATTATACTAGAGAATCAACCTTTGTTCTCCCTTCCTACCCCCACTCCCACTAACTTCCTGGCATTTCCCTGAAACTCCCAAAAGTATAAAATGGTCCCCAAGTGGCCAAAGTGGAATTGGAGCCCCTGTCCTAGGCCCTTATCTTCCTTCCCAAAAGTTGAGAAAAGAGTATAAAGTATCCCTCAAAAGAGACACCAGGAACTGGTTTCCTGGGTGGAAGGAAGGCATGTCTGGCACAGAGCACAGTCCTGGAAACGTGAGCTCAAAATTTCCTCACCATGAACTAGTTATTTAAAATTCATTTGTAAGTCACTTGCATGAAAGAGAGAAGAAAAAGCAGTGGGCCTCAAACAGAGCCCAGGTCTGCGGAAGCAGCAGGTCACAGGAGAAGAAAGGCTTGGGGCAGTATTTATTGAAGTGCAAGTCACAACCCCAAGCCAGTGGTCCATGAAATTGCCATCTCTAGAGCTTCCTAGCTAATGGAGATGCCCAGCACAGAGTCACGCAGGAGAAAGGTTGAAAAATGCCAGATTAAGGCCTAAATTGATATCCACTGACTTTGAAAAGAAAATACAAGGAGATAACATCAGAGAAGAGCTTTTTGCTCTCCTGCCAGCACATCTAGCTAACTCTGATACGTGTAGGACCTCCTGCAACTTCACAGTTGAACTAGAGATGAGTATCATAGTAAAGAGCAATGAGAAACCTTGAAGGAGCCGCTAATGAAAAAAACTAAATATTGTCATGCAAAAGGGACTTCATGTAACTAATAGCAAAAAACGTATGCTGGGGTGGAATTTATTTGTAATAATTAAATAGAGGCAAATGGAAGTTTTCCTTAATTTCAAAATTGGATTGTGTTGCCCTCTACAGTACATGGTTAGGGACATGAGATTCTGATTGCTTCCTTTCAAACAGAGAGGTGCAAATTAGATACCTTCTTAGGCATAAAGAGATGATGATAATAATAATAGCTACTTAATATTTATGAAAGGCTTACTATGTGCCAGGTACTTGAATACTCACATTGAATGCTCACAAAAATCTATGAAGTAGGTTGTATTATTCTCATTTTCAATGGAGGAAGCTGAGGCTCAGACAGTAACTTCCCTTAAAGTCACTGGCTAAAGACTAGAGTGGTTAGAATTCTAATAGTCTGCATCCAGAATCCAAGCTCTTTCCACTATCCTGCCTATTCTATGCCTAGATGTATAAGTCCAAGCCCTGCCTTTTTGTCTCTCCAAAAGGAACTTTTCACCCAAGTGAAAACCATGTCTAAAAAAAAAAAGCTAGATACAAAATATAGCTGCAAAATAGCTACAAATGTCAAGAGCTCTCCTACATACTCTACCAGCTTTCCAATTAGAAAATGTAATGGGGAGGATAGAAAGCCCAGAGATAAACCCACGCACATATGGTCACTTTATCTTTGATAAAAGAGGCAGGAATGTACAGTGGAGAAAGGACAGCCTCTTCAGTAAGTGGTGCTGGGAAAACTGGACAGGTATATGTAAAAGTATGAGATTAGAACACTCCCTAACACCATACACAAAAATAAGCTCAAAATGGATTAAAGACCTAAATGTAAGGCCAGAAACTATCAAACACTTAGAGAAAAACATAGGCAGAACACTATATGACATAAATCACAGCAAGATCCTTTTTGACCCACCTTCTAGAGAAATGGAAATAAAAACAAAAATAAACAAATGGGACCTAATGAAACTTAAAAGCTTTTGCACAGCAAAGGAAACCATAAACAAGACCAAAAGACAGCCTCCAGAATGGGAGAAAATATTTGCAAATGAAGCAACTGACAAAGCATTAGTCTCCAAAATTTACAAGCAGCTCAATAAAAAAAAAACAAACAACCCAATCCAAAAATGGGCAGAAGACCTAAATAGACATTTCTCCAAAGAAGATATACAGATTGCCAACAAACACATGAAAGCATGCTCAACATCATTAATCATTAGAGAAATGCAAATCAAAACTACAATGAGATATCATCTCACACCAGTCAGAATGGCCATCATCAAAAAATCTACAAACAATAAATGCTGGAGAGGGTGTGGAGAAAACGGAATACTCTTGCACTGCTGGTGGGAATGTGAATTGGTACAGCCACTATGGAGAACAGTATGGAGGTTCCTTAAAAAACTACAAATAGAACTACCATATGACCCAGCAATCCCACTACTGGGCATATACCCTGAGAAAACCATAATTCAAAAATAGTCACGTACCAAAATGTTCATTGCAGCTCTATTTACAATAGCCAGGAGATGGAAACAACCTAAGTGTCCATCATCGGATGAATGGATAAAGAAGATGTGGCACATATATACAATGGAATATTACTCAGCCATAAAAAGAAACAAAATTGAGTTATTTGTAGTGAGGTGGATGGACCTAGAGTCTGTCATACAGAGTGAAGTAAGTCAGAAAGAGAAAAACAAATACCATGTGCTAACACATATATATGGAATCTAAGAAAAAAAATGTCATGAAGAACCTGGGGTAAGACAGGAATAAAGACACAGACCTACTAGACAATGGACTTGAGGATATGGGGAGGGGAAAGGGTAAGCTCGGACAAAGTGAGAGAGTGGCACGTACATATATCCACTACCAAACATAAAATAGATAGCTAGTGAGAAGCAGCCGCATAGCACAGGGAGATCAGCTCAGTGCTTTGTGACCACCTAGAGGGGTGGGATAGGGAGGGTGGGAGGGAGGGATATGCAAGAGGGAAGAGATATGGAAACATATGTATATGTATAACTGATTCACTTTGTTATAAAGCAGAAACTAACACACCATTGTAAAGCAATTATACTCCAATAAAGATGTAAAAAAAAAAAAAGATGTGGCACATATATATACAATGGAATATTACTCAGCCATAAAAAGGAACGAAATTTAGTTATTTGTAGTGAGGTGGATGGACCTAGAGTCTGTCATACAGAGTGAAGTAAGTCAGAAAGAGAAAAACAAATACCATGTGCTAACACATATATATGGAATCTAAAAAAAAATTGCTTCTGAAGAACCTAGGGGCAGGACAGGAATAAAGACGCAGATGTAGAGAATGGACTTGAGGACACGAAGAGGGGGAAGGGTAAGCTGAGACGAAGTGAGAGAGTGGCATGGACATATATACACTACCAAATGTAAAATAGATAGCTAGTGGAAAGCAGCTGCATAGCACAGGGAGATCAGCTTGGTGCCTTGTGACCACCTAGATGGGTGGGATAGGGAGGGTGGGAGGGAGAGACAAGAGGGAAGAGATATGGGGACATATGTATATGTATAGCTGATTCACTTTGTTATAAAGCAGAAACTAACACACCATTGTAAAGCAATTATATTCCAATAAAGATGTTAAGAAAAAAAAAGAAAATGTAATGGGGAAAAGAGCCCCCTCAAAATAACAGCAAAACTATAAAGTAGCTGGAAATAAGGTTAACAAGAAATGTAAGGAGAACTGTATAAATTTAATGATGACAATGGAATGAAACATAACTAAATGAAAAGATATCATGTTCCTATAAAAAGGTATTAAACACTATATGTACATCAGTTCTTCCTAAATTTATTTCCAATCAAAATCCCAACATAATCATTTTTAAATTTAACATGATTCTAACATTTATCTGAAAAAAATACAGAAAAACTAAAAGTTTTTTTTTGAAAAGATAAATAAGGAGAAACAAATCTTACTATTTATTAAAATTTATTATAGAGTATCAGTGATTAAATCAGTGTGGTATTAGTACAAAAGTAGAGAAACCGGTCAATGGGAAAAAATGAACAACTCAGGTAAGTTCCTAGTATATATAAAAACTTAATATATGATGTTTTTAAGAAGCAACAGAAAGCAGTGGGGATGGAGGAGAAATAAACAATAAATGATACAAAGTCAACCAACTAACCATCTAGAAAAATATTTTTTTACAGTCACCTCCAACCACATGCCACAATAAATTCCTAATGCATTTAAAATGTAATGAAAAAATGAATTCATAAGAATATTGGAAAATGTGATATATATATATGCAGATTTGACCAACCACAGATGAAAAATATTTGAAAAAAATCCAGAAATTTCCAAAAAGCAAAGCTTGAATTTGCCACATGTTGGCAACTATTTACATAGCATTTACTTTATTAGGCATTATAAATAACCTAGAGATGATTTAAAGTATACGGGAGGATGTGTAGGTTAGATGCAAATACTGTGACATATAAAGAGACTTGAGCATCCACGGAAACAATCTCCTACAGATACTGAGGGACAACTGTATATATATAATCTCGGGGTTGGAAGAAAGTTTCATAGCTTAGAAGGAACAAAAGATATCACAGACTAAAAGGCTGATATATTTTTCTATATAATGATTCCAAAACACTGTAAATAAAAAATAAGCATAAACAGAGTTAAAAGTCATACAACGCACTGAAAAAAAAGTCTTTGCAACAAATTATAAGGGAGATTTTTTTTTGAAAAATCAAAGAAATACAAATTTAAACTAAAATTAGATACCCATTTTCATCTATGGAACTAATAATTTTTCCTCCCATTCCTGTGCCCTATACTCTCATTTGCCATTTTCCCAACAGGTACCCATTCTAATTAATTTCCTGTTTATCGTTTCATACAATTTCATGCATATATAAAACAATAAAATGTACATTTTTTCTCTCCTTTTTCACACAAATGATAGTATGCTTACATATTTTCCTGAATCTTCCTTTAGTTAACAATATATTTAGAGATCTTTCACTATCAATACATAAAACATTCATTTTTGAAAGGGTTATATTGCTTGACATACACATTGTTTTAATTTTTGCTATATCGAATAATACATTAACGAATAATCTTGTATTTACATAATTTTGCACATGGTCAAGCATATCTATAGGATGAATACCCTAAAAACATAATTGCTGGGTCAAAATATATCATTTGCAAGTTTGAAGAACGCTGTCAAATTGTCCTCCATGGGATTGGTACCAATTTATACACCCAACAACAATGTATGAGACTGCCTGGTTCCCTATGGTTTCATCAGATTGGTGATGATATTTTATAATAATGCTTTGTGAGTACAGTGAAATGGGTTCTTATACACTGTTGGTGGGACTGTACATTGGTACTTTTCTGGGAGAAATATATATATCAAAAGTCTTAAAAATATATAAGCCTTCAGATAAAACAATTTCACCTCTAGGGAATTTATTCTAAGGAAACAATCAGAGATAACAAGGAGATTTATACATAAGATATCTATTACAGTGCTATTTATAATATGACAAAAATTTAAATAACTTAAAAGATCCACATTAAAAGTTATTTGAGTAAAATAAATCCTATCTATAGAAAAGAATACAATTCAACCACTAAAAAAATCTTGCTTATAAATATTTTCTACTGATATAGAAAAAAACTCTTATGATATAATGTAAAGATGGGAAAAGAAACAGAATGATCTCAACTAAAGTGATTCCAATTTTAAAACAGTAAAACCGTGGAAGTTTTTTTCATTAATTCACTAACTTTTATTGAGCATTTATTTTGTGTCAGGCACTGAACAGAAAGTTAATGGTGGTTGCCCCTGAGTGGTAGAATTATGGATGATTTTCCAAATTCCTCAAATATTTCTGTTATTTTCCATTGTTTTCACAATGAAAATGAATTGATTTTGTAATGAGTAACCAATAAGAACAATAATAAAAAAGACACTGGGGGAATTCCCTGGCAGTCCAGTGGTTGGGACTCTGCGCCTCCACTGCAGGGGGCATGGGTTTGATCCTTCGTCAGAGAACAAAGGTACCGCAAGCCTTGTGGCCCCAGACTACTTTTCCCCCAGAGAGCAACAGGTTTCTTAATAATTGTCAAGTTAAAGTCAGCTAGTATGCTACATTCACTCAGGACATTAACAGATGTGTCTTTAAAGATACTAACCCGTGAGATTACCATTTGTGGCAGGGGGCTTTTGTGTGTCTATATCTCCCTACATGGCTCAATCTCCCTCATAATGGCACTAGTAAACAAGAACTTCTCAGCCACAAAGTCTAATCAATTCTGTTCTTGGGCCCCAGGCAACAACAGCGTGGAAAGTGGAGGGTAGGGAGAACTTCAAGGTCTTTAGACCTATCCATGGCCCATAGGCAAGTTCAGAATCAGAGCTTCACACACATACTTGGCAGCAGCATGTGTTTAGTAGGGCCTTCTTCAGAGCCAGTACCAAACCCCCACAGATAGGCAACCGCCAATAGGATCAGAATTCAGTAAACAAAATTCCTTGCTTTCAATCTTCTTATCACCTTCCGGAGATTTACACTCTAGTGGTGATACAAATTTACATAGTATTACATTTTATTTTTTCACGTAGAATACTCTGCTTTATCACATTAACTTCTTTCAAATCCTGGCTTAAAATCAATTAAAAATTGATTTCCTGGGAATTCTTTTCTAATCCAAACAACCTCATCTTCAAGCCATATGAAGGAAAAATGTGAATCTTTTTTAAGTTGCCTCATAATCGTTTCAAGCATTCTCAATATTTCTTTAAATAAGGACTTTTTCATTAAAGATCTAAGATAGAAAAGAGGAGGGCTGGGAGGAAGGTAATGGTGTTTCCTTTAATTGCCCTTAATTTTTAGTCCCTTCTTCCTGTGACCACACTCACAAAAAAAGAAACAGCTATTTAAAAAAAAGAAAGAAATAGCTATTTATTTCTATCAAATACTCCATGTTATAACATGAAAAACACAATTTGAATAGAAACTCATCTAGTTAAATGACTGCACATATAAGAAATACAGTTCAACTGAAGTCCATAGTCTCCATTTATCCAAGGGACAGACTACAGAATGAGGCCACAGATGTTTTCCCATAGCTGGCAAACACTTCATCTACAATCAGGGTGACATTGTACAGATGACATTCTCATCTATTAGCTATGGTGGCGGGTGGTGGGGTGAGCATCTGTTTGTTTGTTTGTTTGTAATGAGAATTTTCTTTACAATATCTAAATAGTTCTGATATCTACACAGGGCCACTGAATAGTCATTTTACATACTAAGTGCAGTACTTAGTATGTGAGAAGTTTACACAGCCATCATTTAAAAGGTGTCCCAATGGATACTGGGTTTTGTAGTATTTATGCTGTTTAAAGTTAGGCTACTAGATGGGGAGGCAATCAAATAAATGAGCATTTCTTTAAAAGGATTGAACTCATTCAATTTTTGGGGAAAAAAACAGTGCATTTAGTCAAGGCTGAAATTTGAAATTTTGAGTATCTCAGTGACCACCAACTCATCAACTCCCTCATTTTTATTGTTTCAAATTGTCAGGGCTATCCCATGTCTTAGAGCCAACAAACCCAAACATGAAATCAAATACTGAGGAGTATAAAAAAATTCTCCTTTGAATTGGCTATTTGGTCCTGAAAAGGGCACTGAAAAATATATTTTGTGAAAACTGGCCCTTAGAAAAAGTCTACACCATTTTTATAGTATTAAAAATCTGTATGGATTAAAGTTAAATGTTACTATTTCAAAATCCCTCATTCTAAAAATAAATTTTTTGAACCAGATGTCTAACACTGGTGAAATAAATCTACTTTTGCAAGAGTATACATATGGGTAAGAAGAATGAAGGAGGAAAATATATTTTTCATAACATTATTTCTCACACTTAAAACGTAAACTGTAAAGAAAAGGGTTATTTTTAAATATAAACCTTCATACCTGTTATCATCTGAGAGAGACCTCCAAAAAAGGAAAAATAAGAAGAAAAATTCAGAAGGTATAATCTGACTGAAAAATGAAATTGAAAAGAATAATTGATCTGTCCCTCCTCATAATAACTTACAATCCTGTTTATGCCACCTCTTTGTTCCTTAATAGTTACTGTGTAATACAGTAGTTAACTTTTTTAAGTAACTGCTTTCCGATGTCAAAGATAATACATGTTCAATGTAGAAAAATAGGGAAATTAGAAAAGTATATTTAAAAAGTAAAAATCACCTGATTTCCTGAACTTGAGATAACTATTAACACTTTGGTAATTTACCTTCCAGTGTATTTTCTCTGCATATGTATTTATAAACAACTGGAATCAATCTATACATGCTGTTTTGTTTACTTATTTTTTTCAATTAATGTAAAACATGAGCATTTTCCTGTGTCACTAAATATTCCTCAAAATATTATATTAATGGCTTCATAGAATTCTAGCAATATATGTACCATGATATATTTAGTCATTCACATATTGATGATATTTAGGATATTTCCTATATTTTATTTCTATAATCTATGCTGAGATTCACACCCTTGAACATAAATTTCTAAGCAAATCTAAAGTTATTTCCTTAGGATAACTTCCAGAAGAAGAAACACTACATATTCAAGGACATTTTTTTTTTTTTAGTACGCGGGCCTCTCACTGTTGTAGCCTCTCCCGTTGCGGAGCACAGGCTCCGGACGCGCAGGCTCAGCAGCCATGGCTCACGGGCCTAGCTGCTCCACAGCATGTGGGATCTTCTCGGACCAGGGCACAAACCCGTGTCCCCTGCACCGGCAGGCGGACTCTCAACCACTGCGCCACCAGGGAAGCCCTCAAGGACATTTAAATATCGACAAATTGCACCCCAAGAAAGATTATATTAATTTCAGTTCTATCAATTATACTCCACGTATGATAACCACACTCTTGCCAATGCTCAGTATATTTTTTTAATCTTTCCTTATTTGATAAGTAAAAAATGACATCTTGCACATCAAATTATTGTCTGTGGTTCCCCTGAGGTAATGGATGGGTGAGAAGAGAGTTGTGAAGACTTCAATTCTATTTTGTACACTCCTGTACTGCTTGACTTTTTAATAAGTATATATAGTGTCCATAATTAAAAGTTAATAATGGCATTCCATTGCTATTATTTGGTTATTAAGATTGAAATATTTTCATATACTGGTCATTTGTACAGCTTCTTTATGAATTACCTATTTGTGTCCTTTGCATAATTTTTTAATTAATTAATTTATTTATTTTTGGCTGTGTTGGGTCTTTGTTGCTGCGCACAGGCTTTCTCTAGTTGCAGCAAGTGGGGGCTACTCTTCTTTGCAGTGCACTGGCTTCTCATTGAGGTGGCTTCTCCTGTTGCAGAGCACAGGCTCTAGGCACGTGGGCTTCAGTAGTTGTGGCACGTGGGTTCAGTAGTTGTGCCTCACAGGCTCTAGAGCGCAGGCTCAGTAGTTGTGGCGCATGGGCTTAGTTGCTCAGCAGCATGTGGGATCTACCCCGACCAGGGCTCAAACCCGTGTCCCCTGCATTGGCAGGCAGATTCTTAACCACTGCACCACGAGGGAAGTCCCATAAATTTTATATTGTAGTATTTGTCTTATTGATTTGTAAGAGCTCTATATATTTGAAGGGCATTGCTTAAATGTCCCCTTATCCAAGATGTCTTCCCTGACCTCCCTAGAGAATCTTCATTCCTGGCAGAGCATGTGCCCTTTACCATTCCTTATTTTTCTACATATCACCACCTAACATATTATATATTTATTTGTTTATTATTTGTACCCATAAAAATATAAACTCAATGGGGACAGAGACTTTGTTTCGTTCACTGTTGTATCCCCAGCACTTTGAATAGTGATAAGCACACAGTAAGCACTCTATAAATATTTGTAGAAATAATAAATATAGGTTCTTTGCTATATAAATTGAAAATATTTCCTGGCTTATAGTTTATTTTTTATTTAGCTTTTGATATTTTGGGACATACAGACATTTCTAAATTTTACTTAGCCAGAGCTGCTGGTATTTTTCTTCGCATTCATTTACACTGCTTTTACGCTTCTGAAGTCCTATTCAGTTTCAAGGTTAGATGGATATTTATTTGTTTTCTTTTAATAATTGTATTATTTGAATTTTCATCTTAAAGTTTTAACTCTTTAAGCCATGTGGAATTTATTTTGACATATAGTGGGAAATTAAAACTTTTTTTAATTGTTAATCAATTACATGTCACCACTTAGTGAATAATCCTTAGTTTCCCCATTGACTTTTTAAAATGTGTTTAACTTCTCAGTTTGTCTCCTCAATGACAATATAAGCTATGAGGGTAGGCACTGCTTATACTTGCTCTATGTCCCTCAGAGCTGAGTACTGGCTGGTCAATAAAGGATGATCTACAAATATTTGGTGGATGGACGAATGGGTGAATATTTTCAAGCCAAAATATCTTTTTGAAAGAAAGTCTAACTAATTAAACAGGAAGTACATTCACTAAAGTCTGGAAGTAATCCACATAGAGGGCCAGGCTTTACCTAGAATAAATGAATACCATTTACTAATGTGCACAATAACCACCACAGAAACTATATAACTCACGAGTAACAAAACACAATAACACCTGACACTGTACAGAAGGAATTGCACAGAATTGGCCCTGCCTTCAAGGAGCCCCTGAAAAATATTCTTTAGGGGGCTTAAAAGTAAAACAGAGCTTCCCAAAAGCTCCCCTACTGACCTCTCCTTCCCCTGAAATTGCAGTTTACTCTCTGAAAGAAGTAGATTGCTTTGTTACAGATAGTGCCCCAAATCCTGCTAAATGCAATCCGCCAGCCTCCAACATGCATTGAGTTTAATAATTCTGGAATCAAATCTACTTTAAAAGAAAATCTACCTCATTTTTGATTCTCAAGAAAAACCCCAAGTGCCCCCTATATATTGATTCTGTAGGGCTCAGTTAGCCTCCTATGGCCTGAAATTTAAAAATAACAACAAAAACAAAAATACATGTTTTTTTTGAATTCTGGCTCTTTGCTGATTATCTATAGCAAACAGCAAAATAAGCAAAGCCATGGTGAACTGCCTCTCATGCCAACAAATGCCACCAAAAAAATGGACAATCACGGAAATATATTGTTAAGCATGAATAGTAGCTAAAAAATATTTATCTCTGTTGCAGGGTATTAAAATGAGAAAACTTTCAAAGTTGAAGCTTCAAGCAATTGCATTAGAAGTTGCATAATTTAGTTAGACTGACCTTAGAATGGAATAAAAAGCTGCTTATTTCCATAATGTTGGCCTTCAAAAGTATGAAAGGTTAGATAATTTATCATGATATACAAAACAGTTCTCAAGAATACCTAACTTAAAAAGGAGGTCTTGGTGACTTACAGCCCTGTGATTTTTTCGGTAGCGTGATAATCAACATAGTTTATACTTAAGTGAATTTGTGTTCTTCTGAAAGGTCTAGCTGGCCAGGCAAGAGAAGTGTATCTCCTACTCATCCCTAGAGCAAGTACAGACCAATTGAAGTCAGGTTAATGTACTCATTGCTGCCTTTATGACAGGACTCACATTGGACAAGGAGACCCATTTGAATAGGGAGGCTACTGACTTTTGACGTACATACAACTCACATTAGACACAGAATATCTTGCCCTCATGTAAAAGCTAAAGGGCCGTATCTATTGTGTCACCTGTCATAGCTAAGTTCCTTAGTCTCAATACCACCATTGTGGTAGCCATTGTAGCAGCCATTGTCATCATAGACTCAAACCTTAATGCAGTTATATGAAACCCTTCAAACCAATACTGCAAAATTCAAATTATACTTAGAACTGCAAAAGAACTTGGAGATCCCCTGACCCAGTCTCCTTATATGTTTGTTCCAGGATTGGTGCCGTTTGGCATCTGTTTGGATTTTTCAGAATTCTCAATGTCTTGGAGTCTGCTTTCCTAAGTAATAATAGATTTCAATAAACTAAAGCTCCTCTTTTATGAGGTTTTTAATTCTGTTTCACCTGTTTTGCTAGTGACCTCCTCCTCCCCTATCCCAGAATTACAGATTTCTAGATTATCTTTGGGAATACAGTGACTAGGGGTGACACACACATTAGGGATAACTGTCCCAATGGAGCTTTCTAGGCTCAAAGGGTGAGGAAAGCAAGGTATTGCAAGTGTCACACACATATTTGACTCCAAATATGACACCATGCACAGCCACAAACCTTTGCAGTTCCGGATGAACCCTTGCAGTTCAGTTTTTCTCCACCTTCCATGATCACTTCTTGAGGGCGCTAGATGATCAGATGTGCAAACACCAAGCTTTACCAGTTTTATAAGATTTTGCTCTATCAGGACCCTACATAGAGTTCGTGCAAAAGCAGTTTAACTTTCTTTCCATTTCAGGCATTTCCTTATTGTATTTCTTGCTGCAACAAAGCACACACCTTTTTCTGTTTCTAAAGAATTACCAGTAGAGGCAAAATTAGAAAGAGTGACCTAGAGATGTAAGGACACACATCCCATTAGCAGGCTCACAAGCCACACAGAAAATTAGTGTTTCATATATAGCATTTGAGATTTGTTTCTAAAGAGCCATAACTATCATAAATTGTTTTGCAATTAAAAATCAGGCAAAATCTCACTATGAAAAAGACATTATTTAATACTAATGCCATCATGTTCTCTCCCCTAAGGTCTTAGGAACAAATGTTGCCATTAGCATACTCCATCACTTGAAAGTCCATACTTGAGAAAATAGAAATGCACTAATTAAAGAAATGACCAGGATGGCAAGATCAGAGTCAGTGACAGTCTTCTGAGGGCAGCATGCCTGTGTCCTCACCATGGCCTCTGTGCCTGGCAGCACAGAGAAGGGAATCAGTCTTCCAACAAGTCATTCAACATTACCTACAGCCAGATGCCTCTGCTTGTCCCTGCATTTCCAGAGTCCTGTATCCCTCAAGCATGTCAAGCTTCAAATATGAATGCTAGATTACAGGCATCTTTAGTTATAAAAAAAAAGTTGCTTAAAGGTTAAGTCAATCCCTATGAATGCAGTCTGATCTAGTCTCCCTACTCATACATCTCACTCAGAAAAGATATGGTTTTATAGCAAAGTACCTATACACATAGGCAGCCCAAACAAGATTTCCTTGAGCCAAGTGAATCAAAGAGGAAGACTTTAAACAGAATTATGCCCAAAAAAGACAAAAAGAGAAACTGAGACTCAGAAAATCATTTCCAAGGAACTGAGATTCCCTGTAAGGTTTTCTTAAGCTAGGTTGTATGCACAGCAATGTTTATTTGACTGCTTCCTACTCAGAGCTCTCAATTAAAAATAGTCCCCAGGATATCTGTCCCTGGACTATATCAAATTGGGGTGCCCTGGCCTCACATTTGGGGGATCACACCCTGCTGTGATGAGGTTTATAAGCATTTCCTCAGGGAGATAACCAGCAAAGTGTCACAGTGGGGAGGGGAGCTCTGAGAAGCTAAGCTCATAGATATGTATACAATCAGGCCAGCTCATAAAGGCTCCATCACCTCAGAGGCAGAATAAGTGGGTGAGACAAGTAGATATGTCCTCTCTCTCTCTCCCTCTCTCTCTCTCTCTCTCTCTCTCTCTCTCTCTCTCTCACACACACACACACACACACACACACACACACACACACGCACACACACACACTCCCCTAAAGGGAGAGTCTGGCCTTTGTATTGAACTTATCTTCCCACCAGCTTACACAGGGAATCCATTTTGTTCAGAAGAGCAAACTACACAATCTGAGATGAAGTGCCCTTCATGCTCTGGAAATCAAATTTACAAGCAAAAATAATCCAGAAAGCAGAGACTGCCAAGACCAGTGCTGGTGGCAGTGAGGGAGAGCAGCTTGCCACAGAACAGTGGCCAGATGGGGCCTGGTGGGAGAAGCTGAAAACTGGCCACCCTGGCATTCGGAGACTTAATGGAGCATCCGAAGACTATGCACACCAAGGCAGTGCTTAAGCATCTGACATGGAGAAGCCCCAGTGCTAGTCCATGAACACTGAGCTCAAGGAGAATGCAGGCTTCACACCAAGCTTCTTGCCTGCTTCAATCCCAAATGGTCTGCTCAAAACTCAAGATAGCTGCCCCTGACATCTGTCTGTCTGTCAATCTGTCTAACTCTCACTCTCACTTATTTTCTTTCCAAAAAGTAATTTTCTCCCTCCCCAAAGGCTGAAATTTTTTTAACATCTTTATATACTACCAAAGCCTGAATTTAAAGCAAGTTTAAGAGAGCGTTTTCATTTTCCAAAGTAATTCCCAGGCTCTACTCAATCCAGGAGACCCATATTGACTTGGGGAGCTTTTAGGACCTGGGGCTGCAAAATGAGAGCCATCTCTTTCAGAAGCGAGCTCATGAGGCTAAGACAAAATGCACCAAAAACATTCCTGATGGGTTGCTGTTCTTCCAGCTACAGACTTACAAAGAATGGATAGAGGGAGAGGAATAGAATGGGAAGAGGATAGCTGTAACCTTTAATTTTTTAAAATCTGGAGCAAATATGAAATGTTAACATTTGTTAAATCTGGGAGATATTATCTGTCTTCTCTGGACACCATGTATTTTAGGTATTACATAATTACATTTTGTAATTAAGTGAGATTCAACCAGGAAGGCTAAACAGTGAGAAGTCAAGGGAATAATGAATTGGCCCACCTTTCAAAGGCTTTGTAAATCTTGCCAATGTGAGGAATTGCACTTTAAGCAAACAAGATATGTGAAAAATCCAGATTTACAAAGGAAATCGGTAAGGAGTTGATTATTCACATTACACAAGGGTTCTTTCCTTTATGAAAGAATCCACCACAGTGTTTCTATACGGAATGCCACTACTGTGGCTAACAGGGGGTCTAATTTACAAAACAAACACTTCCTGCTGCACAACTTTTCAGGAACACAACTACGGGCCAAAGGTATAGCCACAGGTCTTCTTGTGGAATCCAGTCAAGTTTTCTGTTACGTGACAGAAAGCACTTGGAAACTGCAACAGAGGAACTGCTATCGATCCAAAGGGACCCAGTTTGGCCCCAAATGATGTGTGCCTGGGCAACTCATCTGCCTTCTCTGCAACTCCATTTTCATGATTATAGAGTAGAAATACTGGTCCCTTCTGACACCTCTTCCAGGAGTGCTGTGGCGCTATGTGGTCCTAACCAGTATCCTGAAGCAAAATCCTGAATGCTGCTGAATGATGGCAAATGAGATTTCCTCATGGGACCCCAAGTTCCTAGAGCTGGCAGAGCTGTTCTCCAGTTTCAGGCTGCAGTACTTTCCTCCTGGTTTTCTGGGGGGACATAGGAAGGCACTAGCAGCCTGGGTACACCCACTGGAAGCAGAGTGACCCTCACCATGCAGCCCACACAAAAACCACTCCTAACTACACAACAGCCAAAGAGGAAATGTAACTTGAAGAGCATTTCCCTCTACAAACAACTGATCCTCTGGGACTTTTCACTTCAAGCCTATCAATTGTTCGAAGTAAATGAGGCTCACATTAAAGGCCAGCCAGTCACACATCAAGAAATCAAGCCTCCTCTCAGTGGGGGAAAATGGCTGCTCCAGAGCCAGCCTCCCGCCTCTTATACACAGGCCTTTTGTACAAATGGCTTCATTTACCCACATCTGAGACACTTGATCCAGTCAAGCTTGGCCTCCCCTAAGCCCTAGAAGCTGAGATACACATGCAGAGGGGTCAACATCTCAAACTCCAAGCAGACGCCTCAGATCCACTGCAGCACCATAATTGAAAGACTCCAGCTTTGCCAGGAGGTGACTTCATCCTCTTTCAGTCTTCCAATTCCGAGCAAGAAATCCCCCAACCCTACTGCTTCAGCCTCAGGGCATGGTATACCAAAGCCACAGCAAAGACTAGGGCAAGGTTAGGGGAGAAGAGGTCTGCAGCTCCTCCCACCTTATAAATCTGACTGACAGAGAAAAACCAGGTAGGGTTACTGGGACCCAAAGCAAGTGGTCCTCTGATAAGAGGAATTCCAAAGGCTCAGAATCCTCTATGGCAATGTCCTGCCTCCAGTCCCCTAGGGAGAGAAATCTCAGGATCATTAGCAAGCTCTCTGGCTGAGCTCAACTTTAGTGAAGGTGTATGGGGAGAGAGGTGATCTCTAAAGTAACCAGTTAATTGCCAATAAGGAATGATAATAATAAATTAGCAAATACTAATGTAAACTAACTCAGTTCTGCAGCAGTTGCATGGAGATGACAGAGGAGCAGTTTATTCTGGAACACATCTTGCAAGCGGATCCCCATGGGGAACGCACTGCTTAGACTAGATGTGAAACGGGCCAATAAGATGCAATGTAGGCAATGGGTGGCCCTAGACTGTCTCTCAGTAAAAGTGGAGCCTTTGATTTTTAAGAAAACTGGAGTAAGCCTTGAAAATATGTGGGCTGCACTGTTTTCCATTGCTTCCTTCTGAAGCCTGAGGGGTACTTTTGACCCTTAGGGATAAGACTCAGATGGTTCCAAGACCCTGTCAAAACAAGGAAATTACAATAAAATTGCTTCCTGAAGCGTTTGTTGGTTTGTTTTAATTGGAGGGGGTGATTTGTGTCGTTACCTTGCTATCCTAACCAGCCTCATTGTACCTATTAATTTTCTAGTGACTTCTGAACCTGACACCTGATAGGTTTGTGGCTGCTTTTCTAGCTCCTTAGCTCAGAGTTTCACTCAGATCACTGCAAATCCCTAACTTTTAAAACTCTTTTTAGGGACCAAAGCATGCTATTTCTTTCTTATTTTTCTTCAAAGCCTAACTGATGTTTTAGTTTCATTATTTGCACTAAGATAACACGCACTGAGACTTTCGGTAGGATAATTGGAAGCATTCAATCTGGTCTGCCACATACATCCTTGTCCTGCAAACTCATCCACTGCTACCGTGCTGCTACTTATGAAACTGCTCCGTGAGTGACCATAGCAGACCACGCACACACCCTGAGGATGTCTTATATCAAAGATGTTACAGTTTGCTAGTGAAAGAAGGAAAAATAAAAAGAGAGAGCTCAAGATGGAGTCTGAAACCAAAATTAAATCCCTATGCACCCTATGACTAGAATTCTGGAAGCTC
Organism: Delphinapterus leucas; assembly: GCF_059928025.1. Lineage (NCBI taxonomy): Eukaryota > Metazoa > Chordata > Mammalia > Artiodactyla > Monodontidae > Delphinapterus > Delphinapterus leucas. The sequence continues at coordinate 46,233,807 of NC_143150.1, read as the reverse complement.
TTGCCCACTATCACTCTCTTAGAATTGTCAGCTCTGAAACATTCAATATTTAAAAACTCAAATTAAAAATATCTCACCAAAGAGACTGGAAGTTTGGCCATTTCACCCCTCCTGAAGGCAGGAAGAGGTCCCACCCAAGTCTCCATTACCAGCAGAAGAAATGAGTTTCATTTTCCTCCTTCAACAAGGACCATGGCCTGGGTGACAAAAAGGGTAATGCAGGAATGCTGATGTACAAAGGAGTAATACTTTGTAGCATACAGAGACACCCAGAAGGCATGCCACCATTCCATAAGATTGGAAGAAACATTATTTGCCGTACTGAGGAGGCTCTAAAAAAACTGGACTAGGGCTTCCCTGGTGGCGTAGTGGTTGAGAGTCCGCCTGCTGATGCAGGGGACACGGGTTCGTGCCCCCGTCCGGGAAGATCCCACATGCCGCGGAGCGGCTGGGCCCGTGAGCCATGGCCGCTGAGCCTGCGCGTCCGGAGCCTGTGCTCCGCGATGGGAAAGGCCACAACAGTGAGAGGCCCGTGTATCAAAAAAATAATAATAATAAAAAAAACTGGACTAAGTTTAGAAAAATCTTAGCAAACTGGCAAAACTACTTACTTTCTTCTCCATTATCTATTTTTTCAACCTCCTTTCCTCTCTCTTCACTATCCCCCCACCCCATACACCCATATGCATGTGCACACACACACACACACATTCACTTACATATACACTAAGTCTACGGACTAAATAAACCAGGATGCCAAAGAATGCAAATCTCACCTTCAATTTAAAATATTTAAGAGATACTTGACATCACTAATCCTACAAAAGTCTTCTGTAAACAGCAAAAGCATCCTCCACGTTCCCTCATCAAATTTGTGTACAAAACCACAAAATCCACACAGCTGACCTCCTGACCAACATCAGAGGACAGGTAAATGAAGACAAAGAATTCCAGGCAAGGGCTTCCCTGGTGGTGCAGTGGTTGAGAGTCCACCTGCCGATGCAGGGGACACGGGTTCATGCCCCGGTCTGGGAAGATCCCACATGCCGCGGAGCGGCTAGGCCCGTGAGCCATGGCCGCTGAGCCTGCGCGTCCGGAGCCTGTGCTCCACAACGGGAGAGGCCACAACAGTGAGAGGCCCGCGTACCGCAAAAAAAAAAAAAAACAAAAAAAAGAATTCCAGGCAAGATGGTCTCCATAATTCTAAAGGCTGAGTTCCAATGCAACTCATTCCTTCTGCTGGTAATTAATAGAGACTTGGGTGGGACCTCTTCCTGCCTTCAGGAGGGCTGAAATGGTCAAACATCCAGTCTCTTTGGTGAGGCATTTTTTAATTTGAGTTTTTTAATATTGAATGTTTCAGTGCTCCATTCCCTTTGCCTTTTCCTATCTAACTGCCTTTAAAGTCACGTTCCCTTCAGTTTCTAGAGCCAACAATATTCAAATGTGGCTAGGTCTGCACACTGATGCAAAAGTTACCCTCACATCAGCACCAAACTTGAGAGCTCAACAGTAAATCTACATATAAATGATGGCTGCGCTGCCAGGGAAGGAGTAGCAGGAGAGTACTAAGCAGGCTGCAAAGTGACTGGGGGTTAGAAACCCTTTTGTGTTGCTTACAGGGAAATCACGTGGGTGATCTTAGCTCCCCAACCAAACTATGAACTCTGAAGGCAGATGCTACATCTTATATTTATTTGGGATCCCCATGGTACCTGCCACACAGCTGAGCACACAGTGGACACTGAAACAATGTTTAGTGATTTGATTTAATGCCATGGTGATAAACTTTAAAGTGTGATGCAGCGCTGTGAGGGAAGCAATTCTCACTCCTCTGTAATGCCATTGCCAGTAAGCCCTGTAACCAACGCTGCAGCTAATGAAGGGAGTGAGTTTGTCCACAAGGTAGCCCAGCAAAGGAACCTAATGCGTAGTGACCTTTGGTCCCAGTCTGGTGAGTAAGAATGTAATATGTGCTCAGTAAAGAGATGTTCTCCTGAACTGAAATGACCTGTTTACTTGTCTGTCTTCCCGTAAGCTCCCTGGGGTCAAGGATCAAGTGTTTTATTTTTGTATCCTCGGCAAGTTATACAGTGTCTGACATGTTCTAAGTGTGCAATAAATGCTCCTGGGTTGAGTTAATGAATAAAAAATGGTTTAATGAAATAATATAGAGAAAAATGTACATGACATAATAAGATTTAATACAGAAATTTCCACAGAATCTTATATGCATCACATGGTAGCACTTAACACTCTGTGCTATAATTGCTTAATAATTGTTGGTTTCTTAGATGGATCAATTAATTAATTTGGAAAAATATAAAGAAAAGGTAGGAAATACATTATGATATTATTATCCTAGTAATGGAGACTATCCCATTGTACCTGATAGTAGCATTTATCACTCCATACCGCAAATCACCTATTTGCTTATCTCCCTCACTAGAATGTGCCTTCTTTGAGATCAGAGGACATCTTTTTCATTTCTCTAACACCAGAGCCTACAACAGAACCTTACAAAGAATAGACACACAACAAATATTAGTTGAATGTATGAATCAATCATCCCTACACCTCTACAGATTTCACTGTACCTAAGTATTCTACCTAGTCCATGTTCAAGGGCCTCTGGTATGGGAAGAAAAGAAGTGTCATTTTCTCTATGCAGGATTTTGTGACAGATGCAGGTTTAAATGGCCTGATTCATGCTCTGCTGTGAGTGGGCCTCTCTCCTTTCTGAATGGGTTTGTCAGTTGAACTCTCCAGGACTGCATATTAGAAATACACAACCTCACCATGCCTAATATATGCTGTCTTGGCCCTGACTAGCCCTAGACGCTAGGTCTGCATGACTTTGTTAAATAAGAAAGTATCTTGCTTTGTGAGTCAGAGATAAGATCAGAATTCAGACTTTCAATGGCTTTTCTAAATAACTGAAGCAATACTTTGTTTAATTTTGTCCACAGGAGAATCTCAGAAAGAACACCAAGATCTCAAGTAAACCATGCAGATATAGTCATATATCTCTTGCCCCCTCAAAGCATCCCATAGACACCAGGGCTTATGTTTCTCTACTACTTTGAATTGATTGCATAGTCACCAAGCCCTCAGGATTCAATTCTTTTGTACATCTCCACTGGCAGCAGCAGTCAGCACCTAACCCAAAACCTTGGCATTTTTTACCTCCGTTATTTAAAAGTCCAGTATGAATACGGTAACCGCACCACTTTGTAGATCTTCTCTATACAGAACCAGCCTAAATTCCTCTTTGGTTATAAGTGCCTAGGGAGTTACACTCAGGTATGCAGGCCATTACAATAGTCACTCTCCAATTATTGTCTGGTGAAGAGACCTACGATTCAGGGGGTACCTATGTGTCAGTCCCCTTACATTACATAATGCCATATTATTCCTTGGACCAACCTTGCATGACACATGTACCCATTTTGTAGATGAGGAAACAGAGATTCAGAGGGATACCATAGTGAGACATGTCCCCCAGATTCAAAATCATGGTCTATCTGATTCCACTACATAGCACTACCTCTCCCTCTGCATTGTTGAACTCTTGGTGGTCCATGAGCAGTCCTCCAGAAAGTCTATGGTCTAGTCCCTAGTAGTATCCACTGACATTCATAATTATAACTGAGCCTACCTAGCATAATACTGGATTTTCAATAAATCCTTACTTATAGATTTATAGATTGACAATATTGGTGTCTCTGTTGCTAGAAGAAAATCATCAGTTTCTAATGAAAAGCACTGCTTTTTGGCCCCATTAATTCTGATGAGAAATATTTTTCAGGAACTAGGAGGAGCAGTCGATAAAAGTGATCCTAAAACCCTTTGCCCTATGAAATTGATATAAATACTATCAGGCCATTTTATATGCATCCCAGCCCAGGTATGTTAGGCTGAATTATTTCTGAGGCAGGGAAGTGTCACTGAAACAGCACTCGCCAGAGTTATAGAGCCCTGCAATCTAGTCCTTCCTCTCTCTCTCTCTTGATATCCCTGCCCAGTGAGTCTGAACAAGTCCCTTAGCATCTCTGGACCTCCATTCATCATCTACTGAAGGGCAACCTATTAAGATACCTGACTGTAAGGATCAAAGAAGACAAAGGTTGTGAAGTGCTCTCCAAGTATGTAGTATTCCTTTCATTAGTGGCCTGGAAGAGGGCATATGCCTCCCAGTGCATTAAATTTCCAACCAAAGAGGGACTTAAACAATTCAAGGAAAAATGAAATTAACTTAAGAGCTGTTATTTATAGCCTTCCACCCAGCCACCAACCTACCATCATCCACGTTACTACCCTACTACCCTGAAAAATTTCAATAGACAGCAAACACTGGACCATGTAGTGTCTAGAAAAAAAAATGCTTCCATTTGAAAACAGTCATTCCTGGTAAAGAGAAACAGAGCTAACTCAAATACATAGTTAATTCCTGAAATTTTCATTATTAGTGACAGTTTCAACCTCCTCATTTGTCAAATGTCACCATAAGAACTATTAAGAAACAGCAATGTGGCTTTTTTATATTTTTGTTTGCCTCCCTTTAACCGGCCCATCCATATTCTCAGCAAAGCACGTATATGACCAAAGAAAAAGCAAAAGGGGGCTTCAGAAGGCTGAATCACTCTCACACTAGGAAACTGGCCCCCGAGCATTCTAGGGCTCATCTATCTTTAAGACTACTTGTTGATTCTTAGCCACTTTAACTGTCGTACTGGTACAACAGGCTGGCAAGCGTACTGTATTTGCAACAGGTGGTACAATTCATATTACGCCAAAATACCATATAGGTATTTCAAAGGCTCAGACCTTGAGCTCCTACTCCCAACATCCACCCCTACAAAGGCTCAATATGTTGGGTTACCCTCTGCCCCAAGAAGCACTGGTAGCAAACCCTGACTTTGGAAATGGGCTTAGGCAGAGAAGTTCTCCCACCCCTGCCAGGGAATGTGCCACCATAGAGGCTGATGGGGTCCAGCGAGCAGCATGGGAAAGAGGCCTGGGAGGACCTCACAGAGCCGCTTAGCTGCACTCACCTCGGGCAGAGGCACACCGTTGATGATCAGGTCTGGTTGCTGGGGGCCCTGGCTGTTGAAAGAGTGATGGTAGATGTGGTTGGCGCTGGTATTGCGGGTATTCTGGTTCTCCACATTCAAGAAAGTGCTCTCAGAGCGGCGGCAGCCCAGAGGAAGGGTCTGCTGGTGGTAGTCGAAATAGTTGAGGGACGAGGTCAGGGAGGAGCAACTGACAACGTTCATCTTGTCTGTCTCCTCCACATCCCGGGGTACCAGGCGGATGTCATTCTTATTGATTTTTTTCTTCTTGCTTGATTTCTTTTGATGCCCATAGGAGTACTCAGCGATTCTATGTGACAGAAAAGGCAGCATGTATCGCTAACGCCCTCCCAAACCATGCATCGTTTAATAAACATTAAGCACCCCAGAGGGTTGCACCCCATCTCCGCTCCAGCTTCTTATTCTGGTGCATTACATCATCAGGTTTCTCCCTGTGCTTTCTACATGTGAAAACAAGCTGAGGGCTGTAAAGTTTTTATATTAAACATAGTAACCTCCCACTACCTCTCCCCAAATTTTCTATACTTTAGATTTGGAATTCCTCATTGTGAGTGACCATTTAACAAGAGTGTGGGGACGGGGAAAGTTGAGCCTATGGGAGAGAAAGCATGAAAATGCTCAAATCGGGAGCTTTTTTGGAAGCCAAAGGAACTCCTGGGTGAAATAAGAAGCTAGTTCTAATTTAACAGAAGAGGAGACAGAAAGAAATAAAAAGTAATCCCCTTTCCAGTTCCTCCAAGCAATTGCCATGTGACGAACACCCTCAATCAGGTTCCTTGGTGACTGAACTGATCGATTTTGAACGGGAGCAAATCAGACCCTGTCCTTTGACAAATCCTCAGCTCCTCTCCTCCACACCCTCGTTCCCACTGCCCTAGCCCTGCTCCCTTCTACTCCCCACCCCACCCCCCACCTCTCCTCAAGAAATCTGATAGCCAAACCCATTTGAACGAGGGGAAAAGACTTTTTACCTCTTTCCCCTTAGGCTCACTTTCTCCTCAGCCTTTTTGTCTTGCTCCTTGCTAATGGGAGAAACCAAGATGCAATGCAGACACTTGCTGTTTTGTCCTTTTTTAAAACAGCCGAGGAGACAAATGATGGTTAAACAATTACTGCAAAGGAATTTAAAGGTTAGTGCATTCAGCATCCCTCTCCATTCAGGTGTACCTACAAGCAGCTGTGCTGGAACATAAAGAGGTCAATTTAATTAACACCGACACAGACCCAGCAACGCGCACCAAAGACACCAAGCATTAAGAGACTTGTCAAAAGAAATACATTTAAATGTAGCCAGATTCTTAAAGTCATTTATTATTTTGCACACAGTGATTCAGCTTATTGTCTGGAAATTCCATTTCTGAGCAATAATCAGCAAAACAATAGGGTTAATAAATAATACAGGTTGATCTTTACAAGAGAAAGACTGTGCCTGTATTCTCCCTCGACAAAGCTAATTGTCTGAATACAAAAAGGGAGCCCAATTCAAACAGCAAGTGCAGATCATCTCGCAAGTATCATAAATGAATGCATTTCAGGAAGAGGCTCTGCAGAGGCTGAGAACAAGAAACCTCTGCTTAATACACGGAAAGACAAGCTCTTAAACTTTAGGTTTCTAAAAAGTGATCAGACCAGGAGATTGCCTATCTCCAGAGGCACATTCTTGCTATGTCCCAGGGATCTTCCTAGAGCTGAGCAGTTGCCTTCCCCTCACCCTTTCTCTCTGTGCTCAGGCAGACTTGCAGTGAGGGCAAGCTGATGCTATTGGGGCTTGGGAGCAGATAAAATCCCAAAGACCCCAGGACTGGGGTTGATTTTCTTTTCTAATCGTTTAGAATCAATGAGAAGTTCTAATCATTTTGTTTACCCACGATGGGTAAGTTTGGCAATGCCCCGTCCAATTATTCAGCTGAGGCATTCATTGCACAGCCCTTTCTGTATCGAGCAATTATTTAATTAAACTGTACTTCATTAATCCCAAACCAGCGCAGGAAACAGAGCTCTTTACAAAATACACATATGAGTGAAGTTGGAGAGCACTGAGATTCACTTTTTTTGTTTTTTTTCTTTTCATTTCAAATGCTCTCCTCCCTGTTTAATGATCTCCCTGGCAAGCTCTCAGAAAGAGCTCTCACTTTGAGTCATATATCACCAAGAGGTGGCAAAGCCTTCAATATCTTTATTTCAACCTGATTTCTTTTCATCAAGGAAAGGGTCTTATGCATTTACTTTATGCTGAGGAAATGGCTTAAAAGAGTCCCCTCTATCATTATCTCCATATAAATAAAATTTTATAGACTCCTCATTTTTCTCCTATAAAAAATGCCACTGGCAGTCACAGGTTTCAAAGGTAAGAGTAATATTAATTTCCATTTCTCCCATCTGAAATGACTCGGAGCTGAAGGAAAGAAAAGTCATGGCCATTTCACTAGCAACAGGATTAAAGCATTTATGAGGCATTGCAGCTGCTCTTTTATGGCACCTGATTGATATTCATGTGTGGTTAGCATTTGTCTACTAACTTGTGTAACGCAGAGAATAGTAAAAGGGAAACAATAATTGCATGGCTGTTACATATTCAGGGGGCTCTGATTCACAGAAGTGTGCATTTCAGTTCATGTCAAATACAAATTGGACCTACAGGAACATATTTTGACTGATTAACATGCAAGCACAGATGGCACAAAAGACACACTGGATGTGTAGGTGTGTTGAAAGCACACACACACCTTGGTTGGAAATAGCAGCATCATTCATTTTCAGCAAACTAAAGAAACAACTTTTTTTTTCAACCGTTTCAATGAGACACTGCTGAAAAAAAATTACATGTATTATCCTAAATTGGATATTGTAAGGAAGGGCTTCAGTAAGACCCTCCAAAGTGCTTATCAGGAAATCTTTTTTTTAAAAAATTACTACGTGTCATTCCAGTTTCCACATTTCTATTCCCCCTCCCTCCCTCTCTCTCTCTCTCTCTATCTCTCTCCCTCCCTCCCTCCTTCCCCCACCTCCCTCTCTCTCAGGCATACCACACACATATTCTGCACACATTTCAAGGGAAACTGTAACACCACAGCCCATAGTGACATCCACTGGTAAGGACCAGCTCTTAGGGCCACAGCAGAGTTCCACATTAGAGGAAAGAACCATCAACTCCAGAAGATTGCTACTTCTAGTGAAACATCTGGATGCAAAAGTCCTGTTCCTCATTGGGATGTTTGGTCTCTACCCAATAACCAGATATTTGAAAACATATAGATGACTAGTAGAATTTCACTTCACATAGCCAGATGTTTGGGGACTGGATACAAAATAAGCCAAGAACACACTAAAACACTCTAATTGCCTGCTTCCCCATACACTCCTGTTCTCTCTTCCCCCAACTTTGTTTCCTACCTTAGACTCCCACTCACAGGCTTTCTTCAGAGGTTCTCTCTACAACAGGACAGGACAGCTGCCAGTACTCCCTTTCCTTTCAGTACCTGTCCCCAAAACACTACAGCCCCCAAATCAAGTTGTGGTACTTCAAGGTTCTACTAAAAATCAATCAATCTTTCTCTCTCTCTCATATTAATTTTTTTCTGCCATAACTTCATGGAGACAGCTGTGCAAATTTTAAAATGATAATTGCTATTCTGCTCATCATCATTATGTGACAGAATCCATTCGAACAGTAAATGATTGTCTTCCAGAAAACTGTCAGTTCAAAAGAATTGATCAACTTGGGCTGACATAAACTCCCCCCTCCCTCCAAAAAGAAGGGCTGTAAGTAGGGTGCATGTATTTAAATAGGAAACAAAAGCACTGGGGTTTTCACACAGAGACACAGATACACATTATTCACCCAAGACAAAGAAGGAAAGAAAGAAAAGTTGGCTCTACCTGCAGTTGTAGGTCCGGATTTCTTTGTTGTCTCTCTTGCACTTGATTGCCACAAAGATCATAGTGACAAAGAGGATGCCAGCAATGGAGCCCAGGGCGATAATGAAAATCAAGGACAAGTTCACCGAGCCCATCGATTCTTGGGCGTCGAGAGCAGGGGATAGGTAGATTAGGACGAGCGCAGAGGCGGAGAGAGACGTCTTGCCATGGTCGTGGGCCACCACGATAAGCTCGTAGGAAGCTTTGGAGCTCTCGCTGAAGGTGCGAGTGGTTCTGACCTCGCCATTGACCTGGTCTATTTCAAAGAAGCCGCGGTCGCCCTCTGTCATGTCATAGGTGACCCGGCCATTCTCGCCCTCATCGTAGTCGTCTGCTTTGACAATGGTCACCAGGTAGCCTATGCCCGAGTTGCGGGGTATGTAGACTTCAGCGGTGCCGTTGATCAGGGGTGGGGCGGTGATGACTGGGGTATTGTCATTGACGTCGAGGATGATGACCCGAACAGTGGAGTTGCTCTGCAGCGAGGGCAGGCCGCCGTCCTTGGCCAGCACCTTGAATTCAAATGCCTTGGTCTGCTCGTGGTTGAAGGATCGCAGCGCATAGATGTCACCCGAGTTGGGGTTGATGGAGACATAGGTGAAGACAGGCATGTCCCGCACCTGCGACGGCACGATCTGGTAGGAAACACTGCCATTGAGACCCAGGTCGGGGTCTCGGGCCGACACAGAGAGCAGATAGGCACCGGGAGTGTTGTTCTCCTGCACAATGACCTGGTAGTAGGGCTTGGAGAAGTGCGGGTGGTTGTCGTTCTCATCGGTGATGCGCACGGTAAAGGACTTGGAGCTCTGCAGCATGGGCACGCCGCCGTCGCGCGCCTGGATCGTGAGATTGTACTGGTCGTGCTGCTCGCGGTCCAGCCGTCCGTCCACCAGGATAGTGGAGAAGCTTTCATACTCCTGCAGCCGAAAGGGCACGTTGCCCAGCAAACGGCACTGCACGCGCCCATTGAGGCCGGAGTCTCGATCAGACACCCGCACCAGTGCAATCACGTAGCCCGGTGGGGCGCTCTCGCTCACCTCCACCAGCTCGCTGTTGACCGACAGCAGGTTGATGACCGGCGGGTTGTCATTGGTGTCCAGAACGCTGACGGTGACCTTGCAGTGTGCCGGGATGGAGTTGGGCCCCAGGTCCTTGGCCTGCACATCCAGTTCGTACACATGGCCCTCTTCATAGTCTAGGGCACCAGTGACCGTGACCAGGCCGCTGTGCGGGTCGATCTGGAAGAGTTCTCGAGTGCGGTCGTTGACGTAGCCATAGAAGGAGTAGACCACCTGGCCATTGGTGCCTTCGTCTGGGTCACTGGCGTTGAGACGGATGACAGGCGTGTTGGGAGGTGAGTTCTCTGGCACGGTCACTGAATAGGTGGACTCGCCAAACACAGGGTTGTTGTCATTGGAGTCGGTCACCTTGATGCTGAGGCCAACAGTGCCCAGGTGCGGCGGGTCGCCGCCGTCGAGCGCAGTGATGCGAAAGCTGTAGTGCGACTGCGTCTCCCGGTCCAGACTCTTCTCCACCACGAGTTCTGCAAAGCGCGAGCCGTCGCCGCGAGTCTTGATCTCCAGGCCAAATAGCTCGTTAGGCGTGAGCTCGTACGTCTGCACGCCGAAGCTGCCCGAGTCCGGGTCATACGCGCTGTCCAACGGGATGCGTGTCCCGGGGCTGGCCGCCTCTGAGATCTCCAGCTCAATCTGTGCCGCTGGGAAGCTGGGCGCGTTGTCATTCAGGTCCTTGATCTCCACCTTAATCACGCAGATCTCCATTGAGCTGGACATGACCTCAAGCGAGATGATGCACTTGGGGCTCTGGCGGCACAACAGGTCACGGTCGATCTTCTGCTTGGTGACCAACAGGCCCGAGCTGGGGTTGATGTCCACCAGGTGCGGAGCGGAGTTGGACACCACACGAAAGGCAGAGGCCTGCCGTGGGTCCAGTGCAAAGCCCGCCTCGCGCGCGTCCTTGGCCACGTTGGCGATCACCGTCCCGGCGCGCTGCTCCTCTTCTACCGAGTACTTGAGGTTAATGAGGGCGGCCGCCTGTGTCCACAGTACAGCCAACAGCAGCAGCACCGGCAGCAGGAGCGACTCCATGGCTGCGCGGGGCTCTGCCTGGCCTCGCCTCTCCACACCCCTCCGAGGCCGACGCCGCCGGCGCTCCAGCTTCCCGCCGACTCGGGCCGCCTGTTGCGCGCGCCCCGGGGCCCCGGAGGCCGCCGGAGGAGTCTCGCCCAGGGCGGCCCGGCGGCGCGGGGGGGACACCCGCGCCGGCTCCAATGCTGAGGTTGCGGCGGACCGGGCGGGGGCTCGCGGGGGACCCGGGGGCTCCGGGGGGCCGAGGGAGCGCCGCGCGGCCCCGAGCCCCCTCCCTCCAGCCCGGCTACTCAGTTTTCCCCCTTCAAAGTTAGCCGGGCTCGACTGGCCGCAGCGGCGCAGGGCTGCGGGTCGGACGGCGTCTGAGCGGCCGGGTCGACGCGCTGCTGAGTCCTGACCGCGCTTGAGGCGAAGGCGGGGAGTGCAGTGAGGGTACAGCCTCTCAAGCAGTGCCCGGCCCGCCGCGGCGCACCTGCACTGGGGCTGGCTATCGCGTAGTCTGTGCACCTGGCATGCGCAAGGACCTCCCCCCCAGTGCTCCTGGATCACTGCGGAGACAGGACCCGCCTGGACGCGCCCCGCGTCCGGGGGGGTCACGCTGGTCTTTTCGAGGCCTGTTGGGGAGAAAGGGGGGTCGCAGGAGGGAGTCTGAGTTGCTGTCAAGCGCCGCAGCCGCCAGAGTATCCGGCTGAGCGGGACGCCTCTCCCCGGGCCGGCAGAAGAAGGGGGAGGGGAGAGAGGCTGCCGAGACGAGAACGCGCTCCCTTGCACTGTGGTTGGCTTCAGAAGGCTTGAGGGGCGCGTGTGTCCAGGATCGGAGATGGGCACGGAGCCACCCCCACAGAGCAGTTGGACTGCGGGCGTTTTCGTCTCGAAAATCACAGTTACCAACGCAGCCCGAGCCTCCACGTCAAGTTTGCGAAAGCGGGCCGATGGCAATTTGTCCAAGAAAATAGAAGTCCGGGTCTTTCCAATGGCCCGGGGGGCGGGGAATGGGGAGGAGGGGAGGCAAAGCAACAACAGTACCGGCCAGGAGAGGCGGGGCCGACGCCGCAGGTACCAGGGGCTTCTCCTCCTCCCTCAGTCTGGGCTGGGGTGTCGCTCCGAGGGCCGCCGCCGCCGCCGCCGCCGCGGTAGGAAGCCCTCCTAGCTCAGTTGCATGTCGCTGGGGTCCGCCTCAGCAGCTGCCACGGTCGACGGTTATGTCGCCGCCAAAGTTTACTTGCGGGAGCGACTTGATTCCATCCTCCTGGAGAGGCGCTGGCCGCGCTGCGTTGGGCTCACTCCCTCCCGGGCGCTCCAGCACTCGGAGGTCTATCTCGCAGTCTCTTTCTGTCTCGGGCTGTGGGTGAATGTGTGAGAGAAAGGAAGAGTGAGTGTGTGGTGTGGGGAGTGTGAGTGGGGAGTGTGAGCGAGCAGGGGTGGGAGGTTTCGGATCGCCGATAAATCCGCTCAGCCAGAATGCCGCGGAGCGTAACGCGCCAAGGGCCCGTGCCAGGCTAGGGACGCGGGTGCTAGTGTCCCCCGGGCAACCGGGGCATGGCGCGCGGGAGCCGTGCTACCGTCTGTGCCCGCTCGTCAGTCTACCCACTGCGCCCACCGCCGCCGCTACCGCTGCTGCTGCTCCTGCCGATGCCGCAAACTACTGGCCGTGGAGTCTGGAGAGAGCCGGAGAAAGCCCGAGCTGCCTAGCCCGGCTACGCCAGGCGTTAGCCAATCAGCGCGCAGCCCAGCGGGCTCCGGGCTTGGGGAGGGGCCCATGCGCGGGAGGGGGCGGGGCGGGGCCAGCCGGAAACTTACACACTGGCGGGACTAAGTGGTACCCCAGCCAGCGGAGCCGCAGCAGGAGTCAGGGGAGGCCAGGCGGGCAGGCCCAGCCAGGGCAAGAAGGCAGGGTGGAGCAAAGAGAGGGGCGTGCTGGCGCTGCAACTTAGCCTCCCCAGGAACTGCGCGCCTCTCATGTTTGTAGAGATTGCAGGATTTGATTCTCTCGGCGTGTTTATCTCCCTCACATATCTTCATGTCTTGAATATAATATTCATATTCATATCCTTTTTCTCCTCCTCCCCCCTCCCTCTTTGTCTCTTCGCCCTGGGTTTGTCAGTCAGTTTCTCTTTCTCCCTTCTCCTTCTCGGGTAGTGGAAGGAAGAACGGAAAGGAGAAAGCGCCCCAGAGGTGGTCATTCATCCGGCTCTTGGCCGGTGACTCTTCACTTCAGCTAAGAACCACGGCAGCCATCCTCCTGGACCGTCACCCCTCTCCCTCCTTCCCCGGCAGACGCAGCACCACGCTCCCCCTCCACCCCCGGCCCAAGCAGGGCCCCTGACCCGGTTCGGTTCGCTCTTGTCTGTTGTTTATTAATCAAATGAGATCTGTGGCGCAGGGAGTGAGCCGCCAAGAGGGCTGGACACATTTCGTTGCCCCTCACCCCACCCCGTTGGAGAATTTAGCTCCCTATAAATAAACCGTACGTTTGAGAAGAGCTGGTGGAGCGGACGCCGCCGCGCCGCGCCGCGCCGCGCCAAGCCGGGAGAGCCCCGAGTCCAGCGGGAGCTGCGGAGCTGGCGCACAGTCCACATAGGTCGCTGGCAGCTGGAGCCGGCGCCGGTGTGCTGGGCGCCCCAGCCTTCCTGCGGGGCTTCGGTCCTAGGGGGCTGCCAGCTTCGCTCGGGCGGTGGTGGCGACAGTGGCTGGTGTGTGCCAGTGCTGAGAAGCGGGAGGCCAGCGTGGCTGGGGCTATCAAACTCGGCTTGCCTTCTGGACTGAAGGCGCCCTGGGGACAGAGGGGACTCCTCCCCGCCCCGTTCTGAGTCTCTTAATTAAGGTCACTGGCGGGAAGAATAAAAAGCACTTCGCCGAACAAGTTGGAGTGTTTTTTTCATCACAGATTGGGGGTGGAGGGGACCGGCTTCTGAATTCAGAATTCTTGGAAGAGTAAACCTCCCTTCTGAGTGAGTCGTCTCGGATATTTGGGAATCTTGGGTGAGCAATGTCATAATTAGCCCAGCGACGTTGGCCCGAGTCTGTTTGCTTAAAATGAGACTCACTTTTGCCCTTTAAAAAACATTAAACAAGAAAAGGGAAAAAGACATTTGAACACATAATAGGTTTTCTCAAAACTGCCATCTTCTTGCAGAGAGCAACCCAGCTGCTTTAAAAAATATATTTCTCTTTCCAAAAGGAGCTAGTTTAGCAGCCTTTACCTTGGAAGGGGAAGAAGACAGCTTCCTCCTACAGGAAGGAATTATTTCGGGAGTGAGGTTGAGACCCCCTAAACGTGCATCTGAGACCAAGCGGAGGGCGCGGAGAGCTTGATCCGCTTTCCGCGCGGGGGTCGTTTCACTCTCTCACATTAGGATGCAATTCAGCCCAGAAGATGTAGGAGAAAATCGAAGCATCTGCAATAAGTATCATTTAATTTGGTCGTTTAGAGATGCGGGTGAACAGCAGAGCGTGGCTCGAGGGAGCCCCGCGGCCCGCCCGGTTTTCTGCAGACCCTTCTGGAGGAGAGTGACAACATGGCAGGCAACGCGGGCGCACCTCACGCGCTCCGTAAAGAGAAGGGCTCCATTTGATTTATCACAGTTATTTACCCTTGATGTCAGCGAGTGGGAATGAAGTGCATCTTGGTCTAATTAAAAAGGCCTAAAAAGGCATTTGAAATGGGTTTGCTATCTGATCACGGGATATGAGTTCGGCGTTTGGCAGCTTTCTAAAATATTGCTTGGACTATTTAAACAGAACAATTAGCAGCATACTAAAATGTTTGCATGCTCTGCTTAGAAGCTTTTAGCTGTAAACTTTAAGGCGATCTGTTCCCCTTTAAGTTAAAAAAGGATGATGCTGCTTCCTTGTGGCAAAGGCTGTCAGGAACCCGCTGATCAATAAAAGTAAACTGGCGCCTCCACGGCTTGATTGAGCGGGAGCAAAGAGTCTGAGAAGTAGTCTCGGCCATTAACAATCCCCCAGGTAACAAGAAATGGAAGAATTACTCAGGTAAAATGATTAATATTGCCGTGGCATCTGAAAAGATGCACACAACAAGATAAGAGGGCTGAGGACCTCTTACCTTGGGGAGTGCTAATAGAATGTCTATATTCTGCTGTCTTTTAAAGATAAATAGGAGAATTCAATTCATGTACAATGTCATTACCTTTGTAAGTGCAATCACATTGTAAAAACCTGTTCTGCATTTGCAAAGACAAATGCTCTCTTAGCTAAGGAGATCACACGTGGTCCCCTGGGTCCTGTTCCCCGTTCACACTCAATGCGCCCCTCCTTTCCAAGTAGAGCACCCCAAGTACTCCCAGCTATACTAAACTGCTTTATGGAAGCCAGGTATGGAGAGAGGCAGGGGCGGGTGCCTCTGCTTTCCTACCTTCCCATCACCCCCAAGATCAAAGTGATAGTGACACCTCCCTTCCAAAAAAATAGTTCTTCCATCCCCCGCAATCAACTTCTACAGATAACCCTAAGGCCGCCGTCCTTTGCTCTCAGAATGTATTTTTTGCGAATAGACACACTTTATCATTATACTCCACCAATGTTTGCTCATAGACACACTTGATCATTGTACTGCAACAATGTTATTGACTAAGTGAGTAGCCGAAAACACCTTCATGATCAGGAATTTATTAATTAATTGAATAAAACCGTTCTGGGTGTAGATAATAAAAACAAAAAGAAAGTTCCCTCAGTCTTAGCTTCCCTTTACTTCAATCCTGAAGGGAGCCCCCCCTCCTCAGCCTCTTTAGAGACACAAGAGGGACATCTAGTGACCATCCTCAGTATTTTTGATCCAACTTTGCTGAGAAACACTAGGCCCCCCTAGGTATCAACTACAATGCTGTGCAGCCCGGGCCAGCTCTCTGGACCAAGACAGCTCTTGGTTCTGAGGCCAGAATCAAACTGGTAAGATACTTTTATCTTTAAAATTTCAGCCATGCCACTGAAATAATGCTGAATGGCAGAACTAGAATGAGGTATATCATGTTGACATCTTCCTGAAATTCTGTCCCTTCTGCCCAAAGTGATTGCCCAATTTCTAGTTAACAACCCCCAGCACACACACACACACACACACACACACACACACACACACACACACAGGCATCACAAGGAAAGGCCTTAAGAGAAGCAGCCAGGGATGTAGGCCTGCTGGGCAGGGGTGGGGTGATTTTTCACCATCCTGGATGCTGTTTATGACACTTTTGAAATACCAGGAAGATAAGGGAAGGGGGACAAGGCAAGTCTTTGAGTCCCTTTTACTTTTTCCTCTCTTCCTCCCAAGCCCCACCCCCAATCCCACCCTGTGACAAAGGATAATAATGACAGCCAGAGAGCTGTAGCAGGAAAAACAAAGAGTAGAGAAAGTGTTCCTTACATGCTAAAATCGTTCATCATGACCCTGATGCTTGCCTTTTCCACGAAACACAGAGAGGTAGGGAACAGTGGTGAAAAAGAGACTGAAAGCTATTAATCAGTCCAAGTCTTCCCATTTTGACAAGACCAGCATTCCTGAACAGATTATGCCCAAGTCCTTTCCATGCTTAACCCCTCTCATTAGGAATGGCACTTCCCAAAGGGCCAAATCCCTGCTGCTACAAAACTCATAACTGGTCCCTACATAAACACACATCATGGGGACTATTTAATTAGCAAAAGCTAAATCAGCAGATACATTTCAATAAATGACACTGCTCTCTAACACCTTCTGTACTATCCTGCAGTGACTACCTGTGATGTTTTGACAGCACCATTTGAGCTCATGACATTATTGCCTGAACCTTTTCATGTGAATTCTCTCCAAGTGGATCCCAAACGCTATTTTCCTAGGTGCAAACTCATACCAACTGTTATTGTTCCCCACCACCAGCACTTCTGAAAACAGAAAGCTCTCCCTTCAAAGGCACTCTGATCAGATCATGCCCATCCTTCCCACTGCTGCTTCTCTCATCCCAAGGAGGAGGGTAAGAGTGACATTCCATACCCCCACTACCACCAGAAGAAATGCTTTCTTGACAACTTGGGAAAAAATCATCACCAAATAAGACCTCAAAAACCAACTGAAATATAAACTGAATGCTAAAAAGAAGAGACAATTGAAAGTGTACAGACTAGGGATGCTCTCTTTTAGGCCAATCCATTTTTTTGCACTGCTATCCCCACATTTTAGTACTGCAACCTAGTAAGTGGATTCTAGGGGCCCCTATACCATGTGTAACTGCCTAGATTAGAGCTCCAGACACGGCTGGCTTTTGACTCCCAGCCTCGACTTCTCTCAAAGTCTCTTCTGCTATTTCTGGAGTTGTTCAAGTGGAGCAGGAAAAGATGCAGAAATATAATTGAAAGGAATGGTTGATGGTGCTGAAAGATCCCTTACCAAAATATCAGCCTTACAGGATGGACCTTGAAGATTAATTTTCTAAACTAAAAAAAAATATCTATCTGGTTGCCTGGTTTTATAGGAGGCTGGACTCTTTTTGGAGATGTCCACAGGACTGGAAAAAACAAATCAGATCTTTTAAGGCTTTGAGATATACAGTGATGGAGCTGGGGTAAGTGTGTGAACTCCACCTAGAGCAGCCCTTTGCCTTAAGTTCAAATAGACAATAATAGCCAAAGAGCTGGTGAAAAGAGGAACACAAAAATCAATCTGATGAGCCAGCTTCCTGGGCTTCTCTAGATATCTTGGGCAAAAGATGATTTCAGTGAGGACCCCCGACCTGTTGTATACTCTTTCATCCTAGGTGACCAGGCTGGGCCTAGGTTTGCTCTTGGTTCCTCCAAAGCTTCTCCCAAAACTCAGGAGAGGCCTTGTGTAGCTCCCTGGGAGTTCCAGCTGCTCCACTGACTGATTTGTCACTGAACTAGGAAACTTACTAGTTGGTTTAATGTCAACTTAAGAAGGAAAGAAAGAAAACTAATAAACATGAAGAACTACCAGTTTGACAGCTACAGTTACAGTACCTGGGCTAGCAATGTAAGTACCAAAGGCATGTCACGTATGCCACTAACAGCACAATGCACCATATCTGTTCAGGTTGACAAGCCCTGGGGCAGTGGAGAATAAACTGAAAGATGGAGATCCCAGAAGTAGACAGAGAGAGTACCATAAAGGGGACAGACAGAGCAGAAGTGACAGAAAAATCATCTTAGCAGCAGAGAAATTATGCACCTTTTTTGAATGAGAAGAAAACAATGGCTTGCCAGCTGGGAAAACATCCCGATTTGGGGTCCAAGAGTCTGCATATTGGTGTACTGGACGTGGGGAGGGAAAGCATATTAATTTGTGTCTGTTGCCTGCAGCTGAGGTCAGAATGGCCAGAGAGAACCAAAGACCTTTCTTCCAAAAGCTGGGACTTGGGAGGAGTAAAGAAAGAGGGTGTCCTGAATCACAGAAGAAACCAGCTGGGCTGAGCGTGTCTGGTCCCTTTCAGCAAAGATCACAAAATGCAATGACATCAGTACCAGGCAATATCTACTCAGGGATACCAGGCTAGGCAGCAGTGATCAGATTAAGCCTTGTGCCTAATGATAGGCTGGTAAGAGAACCAACAGTCTTAGAGGAGAGCTGGCCCAGCTTGAGGCCCAGGCAGCTCTGCATGTTCTCTGCCCTGGGAAACAGTAGAACTTGAAAAAGCCTTGCCATCTGGCTGTACAGTTTCATTTGGGGGAAGAGGAAATCAGTTCTGGAAGGCTGACCGAAAAGAGTGGACAGGAGATAGCTCAAAATGAGATCCATCAATGACTTCGTTGCAGCCCCAGCCAAACAATCAAAAGCAAATAGTCAGCTTCTAAAATCAATGTTTTATGAAATGATGAGCCAGCCAGTGGAGTTCATGTGGGGGTGGGGTAGCAAGGAGGTTGGGGAAGAAGGGTAGAAAAATTCCCTCTCTCAACTCACCCACCAAAGCAAGCAGCTGCATTTCCTTGAAACAGCAGATTTTGGTCCCTAGCAAAATCGGAACTGCAGTCTCCTAACAGAGCAAAACAAAGGAGCAGGGGGCAAGACACTTTTGAAAACAGGAAGGCGTTTTGGCAACAATCACGGAAGG
This sequence comes from Delphinapterus leucas, assembly GCF_059928025.1. Taxonomy (NCBI): domain Eukaryota; kingdom Metazoa; phylum Chordata; class Mammalia; order Artiodactyla; family Monodontidae; genus Delphinapterus; species Delphinapterus leucas. Next base: position 46,214,631 of record NC_143150.1, on the reverse strand, counting down.
GCTAGTAAGCCATTGTGCTCTTGGGATCCATCTGCTGAGCTCCAGAACATCCTCCCCACACTCCACCCCCCATGCAGCTCTCAGATTGCATGCCCAGGGTCAACAACAGGGTCATTCAGAAAGAAACCGTAAAGTGAAAAAGACAGGCTCAGCCTGAAGATGAGAAGTGAGAAAATCCGCGTCTGATTTCTTCCATCCATGGAGATGTGGTGGGAGAGACAGGAAAGCCCTTCTGATTCTTGGTGCCATTGCAGAAGAGCAAGAGTAAGCTCAATTAAATTAATGGAAAATACATTTAAAATTAAAATCAGTGTGCAACTTCTTATCAGCTTAGAATTTGCTGCTGTGAGAGACCACTGAGAGAAGCATAGTGACTGCATCTTTAAGGAACTGAATAATTTTATAGCTATTAATAATTTTGTTAGTCATGCAATATAAGTGAGCACTAGCAAGCTAATCAAATTGCATGCTCCATAGTAGAGATCAGGGCTATCTGGGGGGGAAAAAATTTAGATAGAGTTTCCCTCTTCAGTGTCAATGTATATGAAGACGTCTTCCACAGACTCTTCTTCCTAATGTAAAGAGAATAGAAAGTTATGTCGTTATATACATATATATATATGTATTTTTTTAATGGAGTACCATACTTGACCTCATAGTCTGTGAAATCACCAAATTAAAACCCCAGCAGATGTAATCACCTACAAGAGTCAGAAGAAAATTTACAACTCTGAATTTCACATATTTTCTTATATGTTAAAGAAGATTCACGCATGGGCTTCTCTTCCTTTATAACTCAGGGCTCTGAATATTACTTGGTGGACCATTAACCTGTTCCAATATAGCATTACATTTTTCTAGCCAAGGAGAGTAAAATAAAGATGCTTAATTTAGTTCCCTTTTCCCTGAGAAATAAATAGCTGTCACACATCCAGAGCAGCAGGGCTCATGAACAGCTTTGGAACATGGAGATCAATGAAATCTGATCCTCTCTTGAGAAAAAGAGATCTACATAGAGTTTAACCAAAGATTTCCTACCATAGGCAGTCCCTGGTCATCAGGAAGCCTTTGAAGTTCCTCCCAGGTTTCCTGTTCAGTCTTGTTTGATCTCCTGTGAACACTGTAATTATTATAAAGCAGTTTTATAAATGTAAATTACTCCATAAATGCAAAATAATTATGTCCAGCCTAAGCAACTAATTTCTGATTTCTGGAAGTTCCCATAGATTGGTCTAAGATAGGTGTTAGGATAATTCAACCTCCGAAGCAGATTTACTTGTAAGGATGATGGTTATGATGATGACTAACTATTTCTTTCCTGTTTCTTCACTTTCTCATCCCAGTAACTAATATTTGCCCATGAAAGGACTTTCATGTTTTGATACATCCTTATGTAATGTAGGTCTCTTGCCAACTGTAATTAATCATGAGCCTTACTTCAATTTATTTTTTTCATCCCCATTTAAGCCATCGCCAACAGAAAATATTACTTAATTGATCTAAGTTCCTGTACTTGATACTTAAGACTGACAATACGTAACAGTGTAAGACGTGAGTCCTCCCCTCCAAGGGCTTAGGGTCTAGCTATGGATATCATAAAAGTAGAACTACAAATACAAGGAAGTATTTATCATGTATCCAAACAGCAGTACTCAGCATTGAAATAACCTAAGTCCAAAGGAGTGGCTAAAGACCTAGAAGCTGTGGGAAAGTCTTTCAGGTGTGGGAAAGGGTGTTTGTAGAGGCACATAAGCTGCAGTAAGTTCATTGTGTTAGGCAAACAATTAAGAGTATAGTTTGGCTCAAGTATTTTTTTCTGCAGACACCATCAAAGTAATATGATGTAGTTATTAATGGCACAAGCTCTGGGGCTAAACAGATCTGGGTTCAACTTTTGGTTCTAACATTTCCCTAGCTGGGTGACCTTGGGCAAATTAGTGTACTACCTATTTCATAAAGTTGGGGGGATTACATGAGATGATGCCTGTAAAGTGAGGTGATATCTGTAAAGTACTTCATGTTTTACATGCCTAGCACAGAGTAAAGAACTCAATAATTTTTAGCTGTTATATGTACTAACAGATACAATTTAAAGTGCCAGGCTACTAGTAAAAAAGAGAAAGCTTCTGCCCTCCAGGATCTCACAGAAGCTTTGTATAGAGTAATGGGAGTTGAGGTTAGAAAAGTAAGTAGAGGCTATTGTGCAAGGCCTTGATTGCTAGAATGAAGAATTAGAACTTTATACTAGAGGCCAGTGGAGTCATCAAAGGTTTTGAATGAGGTAGTAACTAAATATCATTTATATGATATGTGGTTCACTTGGAAATAAATCAGTTTGGCTTCCTCTTCCTTCCTCTAGTTTACCCGCATTTTAGGTTAACTCACTAATTCTTACACAAGTCAAATTCCAGTACAACATATACCAAGGCAGTATAACTAGAGCGAGCTCAGGCTCTAGGCTGAGAATGGGTGGCAACACTGAGACCAGAGGTATTGCAATTCAGAGGAGGCTGGTATCAACAATGGCAGATGGATGTCTAAGGCATTGTGTCCAAGGAATTCATGAAGTTCCAAAATATTTCAGGGAAGAAGAGGACAGGATACATCCATCCATCAGCAGATGATTCCAGGTAAAATGCACAGGTGGAGTCTTTAGTTGGTTCCAGGAGATCTAGCTGTGACAGAGGGTGCAGTGAGTAGGATCTATGACTTGGAGGTTACACAGACATCTAGAGTACATCTCTAATACACTTCATGTTAGGATAAGGTGTCTTTACAGTTTGCACGGCACATTTAAATTATTTAATTGTGTGTACCTTCAAAATGTCCATACCCTAGACTAAATCCTCAATCACTTTGCCTTAGTTATGGTTCGAATGATTTAAGTGGGCTCTGGGTCTGGACCTAGAGGTGGGTCTCATTAGTAGATATAGCTATAAATAGCTGGAGAAGGCAAAGGCAATAATAAAAAGGAAGGGGCTGACATAGAAGACTGGAGCGTGTTGCCCTGGCATTTTGTTTGTAGCAAAATAAAATAAAAATCCTTGAAATAAAATGTTCTATTGATTGCGATCTGGGAGTCTTCTTGTTATAAAGAGATTTTATGATAATAAGAGCTTGGAGGAAAGAGATATTTGAGCAGTTTAAAAATACTCCTTAAATTATCGTTAATTTACTTGGCAAATATTTATTGAGCTCCTACTATGTGCTGGGCACTGAGGAAAGGAGAATGAACAAGCAAACACAAACATGGTTTCTACCCTCATACAACTTTCAGAACAGTGGGAGAGAGAGACTGAAAAATAAAAAAGACAAACTGACACCTACAACAATTTAAAGTTATAATAAATGTTATGAAAGATACAAACATGAACTGAAATAATAATGAGAATGGTGATGATGACAGCCAGGCACTGTTCTAAATGCTTTATGTACCATAACTAATCCTCACAACAACCCTATGAAGTATGTACTATTATTATGCCTATTTTACTAGGGAACTGGGACGCAGAGAGGCCAAGTAACTTGCCTTGGGTAACACAGTTAGTGGTGGGCAGAGCCAAGGAATGGATCTATCTGGATCTAGAGCATGTTTTCTTACTATATCAAAGAAGAGGTTGGAGAAACTAACTTTAAAACAGAGGGTCAGGAAAGGCCTCTCTGCAAAAGTAACATTTAATATCAGACCTAAAAACCAACTAAGGCAGTCTACATTGATAAGAATTCACAAAATGCCAAGAGATGGACTGTTGAGCAGACCTGATTTTCTCCAAGATGTTTGCTAGCGATTAGACCAGGAAAGTTTCAGTAAAAGCAGTAAGAACTTTGTCAAAAGATCACACAGCACAAGGAAAAGACCAGGAGGCAGAGGTTAGTATAAGATCTAGTGGTAGAAGTGAAAATTATTAATTCTGGGAACCCTGACAGTATATCTGTAAAACCATGTATTGCTATGTTTTGCATACTCTTGGGGACAGAAGGTCCTGGAACTCTCCTGTGTACTCCCACAATTTCGACCTCTGTCAGAGCTCATGAGTACACCAGAAGTATGGTGTGTTCCAAGCCTATGACATCTTTCTTTAAGCCTTGCCTTGGCATAATGAAAATTAAATGTGTCGAAGAGCACCCAGATGACCAATACTAAGAACCAACCTCTTCCATGTGAACATAAAGCAAGTCTGACTTTGAGAGTGGATCCAGCAAATGATAGCTCTCTTGGTGCCACCCACGCAATTGCTTTAGGCCTGACACGTGGACCAGCTCCAAAGTTCAGAAGACAACTCCTTTCTATAAGACGTCCCCATTTTGCACTAGGTTTCACTTATCAATTAAAAGGTAACCCCTCCTCTCTCCTTGATAACAAAGAACGTAGCAGATCAAGCACTTAAGTTCATCTTTATTTTCTGCCAAGGCTCACATGAGGATGGACTATGGTGACATCCAAATAGCAGTGTAGATGGAACCAAGGAGATAAGTGGCAAGGCTCTCAGTATAGGTTGATGATAAGAAGATAGAGCAGCCAACCAGCTTTTCCATACTTCCCAGGGTTTATAAAGCACTGACTGTGGGCTCCTAGTGTAATTGACAAGGAGGCGCTTAGTCTCTCTTGATACCTATACGTCCTCAGGCAAGAGGTTAACAAAAAGAGTTGAAGAGCAGTTGGGCCACAAGATTAATCATGCCTTAGCACTGGTCAGACCTAGGTTACTAATGCACTGTTTCATTAATCATAATGGCCAGCTGTGGCTGGTGAAGAGTATAAGAAGCCTGTTTAAAGATTCATTACTTCCAAACTTGTAAATTTCATTCAACAGTTTAGAAACCAAACCCCATTCCATAATCGAGCACCTCCTAAAGAATCAAGAAGCTTCCAGGGAAAAGAATTTTTTCTTAGACAAGAGAGCAGATTGAACATTCTGCCTGTAGATGACTGGCTGCTGGGAGTGAGGTAAGAACTGCTGTTGAAATCCCCCCCAACTCCAGGTGGTGGCAGCACAGCTCTAGCTCCAGAAACTGAGGCAAACATTTTCATGCTAAGCCTAGGAGCATCTCAGCAGTTACAAATGACTAGGCTCAAAGGGGAAATGGAAAGTCACAGCAGTGACCAAGTCATACTAAAATAGATTCATGGCTGTAACTGAGGTTCCTTCAAGCTTGTCCCTACTCTCATCTAGACACAACTTCACCAGGGCCCTTGGATTCACCAGTGGCCTTTGGCTGGCCACTTCACAGTGGTATGTGTACTCAGTAGACCTGAAAATATTTTCATGTCACTCAGAAAGGCCAGATATGGATCTGGCCTGTTCTTTTGGAATTATGCTTCAATAAATAGTGCACCCAAAAGAGATTAGAAAGCTAAGAAAGGAGAGACATAGGAGAAAGAGAAAGAGTCATTCCTCCTCTCTTTGGCTGGGCTCCACTCTTCCAACCCTAGCTCTCAGCCTAGAAAAAAGGATGTAGGGTATCCCATAATAACTTTGACCTACTCAAAGAAGAAGGGTGAAGTCAAACCCACAGAAGAGCTGGAATGCCAACTTCTTTTCCTCTCTGTCACATAAAATTTTCTTCTCACAAAAGTTGCTATTTCAGGAATGACTAGAAAGTGGAGCTAGCTCATGCCAGGGATGGATATTATTTTCTTGGAATTTGACCTGTTCCCCAGCTTAGCATTACAATAGTGACAAAAGTTTTAAAAATTAAAAGGTATACAGAAAGACTACAGGAAAAGTGAACATAAGGAAGTGTCAGGGCCAAACTTGATCCCTTGAGCATAACAGAGGAATAATAATTATCTCATTATATACCTAGAGAACTCTATTTTTTATAAAAGACTTTCACGTACATTATTAAAGCTGAGACTCCCAACAATATTGTGAGATAATTTATAGAATACCACTTTACAGGTGAGGGAAATGAAGCTAAGATAGTTAAGGGACTTGCCCAAGGTCACTCGGCCAGGAAGAAAACAGAAGCAAGACTCACACCTAGGTCCACCTGACTCGAAGTTGAGCTCTCTTTCTACTAAACCATGGTTCATAATCTTCTTCATGAATATAAGGACTCCTTCCCAGATCAAAATATTTCAGACTCCTCCAAAAGAACATTGTTATTTTAGTAGTCACTGACTTAATAAAATGAATCATGACAAGACGCCATGCTTTTTTTTTCAACATTTTTATTGTAGTATAATTGCTCCACAATGGTGTGTTAGCTTCTGCTGTATAATAAAGTAAATCAGCCATACTTATACACCTATCCCCCTATCCCCTCCCTCTTGTGTCTCCCTCCCACCTCCCTATTCCACCCTTCTAGGTGGTCACAAAACACCAAGATGATCTCCCTGCGCTATGCGGCTGCTTCCCACCAGCCACCCATTCTACATTTGGTAGTGTATATATGTCCATGCCACTCTCTCACTTCGTCCTAGCTTACCCTTCCCCCTCCCCGTGTCCTCAAGTCCATTCTCTAGTAGGTCTTCATCTTTATTCCCGTCTTGCCCCTAGGTTCTTCATGACCTTTTTCTTTTTTTTAGATTCCATATATATGTGTTAGCATATGGTATTTGTTTTTCTCTTTCTAACTTACTTCACTCTGTATGACAAACTCTAGGCCCATCCACCTCACTACAAATAACTCAATTTCATTTCTTTTCATGGCTGAGTAATATTCCATTGGATATATGTGCCACGTCTTCTTTATCCATTCATCTGCTGATGGACACTTAGATTGCTTTCATGTCCTGGCTATTGTAAGCAGTGCTGCAATGAACATTGGGGTACATGACCCTTTTTGAATTATGGTTTTCTCAGGGTATATGCCCAGTAGTGGGATTGCTGGGTCATATGGTAGTTCTATTTTTAGTTTTTTAAGGAACCACCATAGTGTTCTCCATAGTGGCTGTATCAATTTACATTCCCACCAACAGTGCAAGAGGGTTCCCTTTTTGCTGCACCGTCTCCAGCATTTGTTGTTTGTAGAGTTTTTGATGATGGTCATTCTGACCAGTGTGAGGTGACACTTAACTGTAGTTTTGATTTGCATTTCTCTAATGATTAGTGATGTTGAGCATCCTTTCATGTGTTTGTTGGCAATCTGTATATCTTCTTCGGAGAAATGTCTCTTCAGGTCCTCTGCCCATTTTTGGATTGGGTTGTTTGTTTTTTTTGATATTGAGCTGCATGAGCTGCTTATATATTTTGGAGGTTAATCCTTTGTCAGTTGCTTTGTTTGCAAGTATTTTCTCCCAATCTGAAGGTTGCCTTTTCATCTTGTTCATGGTTTACTTTGCTGTGCAAAAGGTTTTAAGTTTCATTAGGACCCATTTGTTTATTTTTGTTTTCATTTCCCTTTCTCTAGGAGGTGGGTCAAAAAGGACCTTGCTGTGATTTCTGTCATAGAGTGTTCTGCCTATGTTTTCCTCTAAGAGTTTTATAGTGTCTGGCCTTACATTTAGGTCTTTAATCCATTTTGAGTTTATTTTTGTGTATGGTGCTAAGGAGTGTTCTAATTTCATTCTTTTCCATGTAGCTGTCCAGTTTTCTCAGCACCACTTATTGCAGAGGCTGTCTTTTCTCCATTGTATATTCTTGCCTCCTTTATCAAAGATAAGGTGACCATATGTGCATGGGTTTGTCTCTGAGCTTTCTATCCTGTTCCATTGATCTACATTTCTGTTTTTGTGCCAGTACCATACTATCTTGATTACTGTAACTTTGTAGTATAGTCTGAAGTCAGGGAGCCTGATTCCCCCATCTCGGTTTTTTATTCTCAAGATTGCTTTGGCTATTCAGGGTCTTTTGTGTTTCCATACAAAATGTGAAATTTTTTGTTCTAGTTCTGTGAAAAATGACACTGGTAGTTTAGTAGGGATTGTATTGAATCTGTAAATTGCTTTGGGCAGCATAGTCATTTTCACAATATTAATTCTTCCAATCCAAGAACATGTATATCTCTCCATCTGTTTGTATCATCTTTAATTTCTTTCATCAGTGTCTTATAGCTTTCTGCATATAGATTTTTTGTCTCCTTAGGTAGGTTTATTCCCAGGTATTTTGTTGTTGGTGGTACAGTGGTAAATGGGGGTGTTTCCTTAATTTCTCTTTCAGATTTTTCATCTTTAATGTATAAGAATGCAAGAGATTTCTGTGCATTAATTTTGTATCCTGCTACTTTACCAAATTCATTGATTAGCTCTAGTAGTTTTCCGGTAGCATCTTTAGTATTCTCTATGTACAGCATTTTGTCATCTTCAAACAGTGACAGTTTTACTTCTTCTTTTCCGATTTGGATTTCATTTCTTTCTTTTTTTCTCTCTGATTGCTGTGGCTACGACTTCTAAAACTATGTTCAATAATAGTGGTGAGAGTGGTCAACCTTGCCTTGTTCCTAATCTTAGTGGAAGTGGTTTCAGTTTTTCACCGTTGAGAACGATGTTGGCTGTGGGTTTGTCACATATGGCCTTTATTATGTTGAGGTAAGTTCCCTCTATGCCTACTTTCTGCAGGGTTTTTATCATAAGTGGGTGTTGAATTTTGTTGAAAGCTTTCTCTGCATCTATTGAGTTGATCATATGGCTTTTCTCCTTCAGTTTGTTAATATGGTTTATCACATTGATAGATTTGCGTATATTGAAGAATCCTTGCATTCTGATATAAACCCCACTTGATCATGCTGCATGATCCTTTTAATGTGCTGTTGGATTCTGTTTGCTAGTATTTTGTTGAGGATTTTTGCATCTATGTTCATCAGTGATATTGGTCTGTAGTTTTCTTTCTTTGTGACATCCTTGTCTGGTTTTGGTATCAAGGTGATGGTGGCCTTGTAGAATGAGTTTGGGAGTGTTCCTCCCTCTGCTGTAATTTGGATGAGTTTGAGAAGGATAGGTGTTAGGTCTTCTCTAAATGTTTGATAGAAGTTGCCTGTGAAGCCATCTGGTCCTGGGCTTTTGTTTTTTGGAAGATTTTAAATTACAGTTGCAATTTCAGCACTTGTGATTGGCCTGTTTATATTTTCTATTTCTTCCTGGTTCAGTCTCAGAAGGCTGTGCTTTTCTAAGAATTTGTCCATTTCTTCCAGGTTGTCCATTTTATTGGCATAGAGTTGCTTGTAGTAATCTCTCATGATCCTTTGTATTTCTGCAGTGTCAGTTGTTACTTCTCGTTTTTCATTTCTAATTCTATTGATTTGAGTCTTCTCCCTTTTTTTCTTGATAAGTCTGGTTAATGGCTTATCAATTTTGTTTATCTTCTCAAAGAACCAGCTTTTAGTTTTATTGATCTTTGCTATTGTTTCCTTCATTTCTTTTTCATTTATTTCTGACCTGAACTTTATGATTTCTTTCCTTCTGCTAACTTTGGGGGTTTTTTGTTCTTTCTCTACTTGCTTTAGGTGTAAGGTTAGGTTGTTTATTTGAGATGTTTCTTGTTTCTTGAGGTAGGATCTTATTGCTATAAGCTTCCCGCTTAGAACTGCTTTTGCTGCATCCCATAGGTTTTGTGTCATTGTGTTTTCTTTGTCATTTGTTTCTAGTTATTTTTTGACTTCTTCTTTGATTTCTTCAGTGATCTCTTGGTTATTTGGTAGTTTATTGTTTAGCCTCCATGTGTTTATATTTTTTACAGATTTTTTCCTGTAATTGATATCTAGTCTTATAGCATTGTGGTCAAAAAGATACTTGATATGATCTCAGTTTTCTTAAATTCACCAAGGCTTGATTTGTGACCCAAGATATGATCTCTCCTGGAGAGTGTTCCATGAGCACTTGAGAATAAAGTGTATTCTGTTTTCTTTGGATGGAATGGCCTATAAATATCAAGTAGCTCCATCTTGTTTAATGTATCATTTAAAGCTTGTGTTTCCTTATTTATTTTCATTTTGGATGATCTGTCCATTGGTGAATGTGGGGTGTTAAAGTCCCCTACTATGAATGTGTTACTGTCGATTTCCCCTCTTATGGCTGTTAGCCTTTGCCTTATTTATGAGGTGCTCCTCTGTTGGGTGCATAAATATTTACAATTGTTATATATTCTTCTTGGATTGATCCCTTGATCATTATGTAGTGTCCTTCTTTGTCTCTTGTAATAATCTTTATGTTAAAGTCTATTTTGTCTGATATGAAAATTGCTACTCCAGCTTTCTGTTGATTTCTATTAGCATGGAATATCTTTTTGCATCCCCACACTTTTAATCTGTATGTGTCTCTAGGTCTGAAGTAGATCTTTTGTAGAGAGCATATATATGGGTCTTGTTTTTGTATCCATTCAGCTTGTCTATGTCTTTTGGTCGGAGCATTTAATCCATTTACATTTAAGGTAGTTATCGATATGTACATTCCTCTTACCATTTTCTTAATTGTTTTGGGTTTGTTATTGTAGGTCTTTTCTTCCTCTTGTGTTTCCTGCCTAGAGAAGTTCCTTTAGCATCTGTTGTAAAGCTGGTTTGGTTGTACTGAATTCTCTTAGCTTTTGCTTCTCTGTCAAGTTTTTAATTTCTCCATTGAATCTGAATGAGATTCTTGCTGGGTAGAGTAATCTTGGTTGTAGGTTTTTCCCTTTCATCACTTTAAATATGTCCTGCCAGTCCCTTCTGCTTGCAGAGTTTCTGCTGAAAGATCAGCTGTTAACCTTATGGGGATTCCCTTGTATATTATTTGTTGTTTTCCCTTACTGCTTTTAATATTTTTTCTTTGTATTTAATTTTTGACAGTTTGATTAATATGTGTCTTGGCCTGTTTCTCCTTGGATTTATCCTGTATGGGGCTCTCTGTGCTTCCTGGACTTGATTAACTATTTCCTTTCCCACATTAGGGAAGTTTTCAACTATAATCTCTTCAAATATTTTCTCAGTCCCTTTCTTTTTTCTGTTCTTCTTCTGGGACCCCTATGATTCGAATGTTGGTGCGTTTAATGTTGTCCCAGAGGTCTCTGAGACTGTCCTCAATTCTTTCTTTATTCTGCTCTGCAGTAATTATTTCCACTATTTTATCTTCCAGGTCACTTATCTGTTCTTCTGCCTCAGTTATTCTGCTGTTGAGTCCTTGTAGAGAATTTTTAATTTCATTTATTGTGCTGTTCATCATTGTTTGTTTGCTCCTTAGTTCTTCTAAGTCCTTGTTAAACGTCTTGTATTTTCTCCATTCTATTTCCAAGATTTTGGATCATCTTTACTATCATTACTCTGAATTCTTTTTCAGGTAGACTACCTATTTCCTCTTCATTTGTTTGGTCTGGTGAGTTTTTGCCTTGCTCCTTCAACTGCTGTGTATTTCTCTGTCTTCCCATTTTGCTTAACTTACTGTGTTTGGTGTCTCCTTTTCCCAGGCTGCAGGTTCGTAGTTCCCATTGTTTTTGGTGTCTGCCCCCAGTAGTAAGGTTGGTTCAGTGGGTTGTGTAGGCTTCCTGGTGGAGGGGACTGGTGCCTGTGTCCTGGTGGATGAGATTGGATCTTGTCTTTTTGGTGGGCAGGACCACGTCTGGTGGTGTGTTTTGGGGTGTCTGTGAGCTTTTTATGATTTTAGGCAGCCTCTCTGCTAATGGGTGGGGATGTGTTGCTGTCTTGCTAGTTGTTTGGTATGGGGTGTCTAGCTTTGGAGATTGGTGGTTGAAGAGTGGAGCTGGGTGTTAGCATTGAGACAGACATCTCTGGGAGAGTTCTCGCCTATTGATATTACATGTGGCCAGGAGGTCTCTCATGGACCAGTGTTCTAAATTCAGCTCTCCCACCTCAGAGGCTCAGGCCTGACAACTGGCCGGAGCACCAAGACCCTGTCAGCCACATGACTGGAGAAGATATGCTATGAATTAGATGTCAGCCACTTCCCTGTTGTAGCTCTGTCTCAGCTGTCTCCAAAGGTCATCCAGATACATTGGGTTATTCCACCATTCCTCAGAACTTGCACATGCCAGTCTCGGGTTTGTAGATGTCCTTCTGATACTCTTCACTGAAATACCTTGTATTCATGGTGGTGAGAAATATGCTAATAGTGTTGGTTCTCTTCAGTTCAGAGACTGGGACAGTCTGAGCCTTCATTTGGTCAAGTCAGGAGCAGTGGCCAAAGGTCCCAAAGTGATAACATGTCAGATTCCAAGAAGTCTTTCTGCAGCACCTGAGCACTAGTCCCAGCAGTCGCTCCGCTCAGCTGTAGCACTCTGACTGGGGAACTCAGTGGGACCCTCAAACGAGGATTTCTGCCGGCCCTAGAGCCCGACTTGCCCACCCAGGCAAGGAGCTGAGAAGAGCATCTCCTTGCCCTGTCTCACCAGAGGAGCAGACACCTGGCAGCTGCCAAAGCCATTCTTAATTCAATAATGCTTTTAAATGAATGTACAGTATATCCAAACAAGATCAATATTAATTTAAAAACATTCAATGATCACATTTTTTTAGTCTACAGATAATGCTTGAAGTGTATACAGATTCATAGACCCTGCACAATGGTTGGGAACCACTTCACTAAACCACCAAGGCAAGAGGACCTGGTTCTCTCTGATCATTAAACAATATAACATGGTGATTAAATGCATAGGCTTTGGAATCAGACTTTCTGGGGTCACAGTGGTACCCACACCATGTATATTCAGATACCTGATTCTGATACTTATTAGCAGTACTGCCCTGGTCAAGTTACTTAATCTTTCTGTGTCTCGGTTTTCTCTTCTTTAAAATGAGATACCTCATAATATTATTGTGGAAATTAAACGAGATTGTGCACATAAGATCCTTAGCACAATGCCTGACACATATAAAGTACTCAAAAATGTTGGATATTATCTGCTACTAACCAAATGTGTTATCTTTATCAGGTCACTGAAATTCTCTTCAATTATTTCTTCTGTAAAATGGAAACAGTGATAGATTAGTCACCCTAAAGCAGGTGGTTCACGGTGGTATCTTGAGGTCCCTTCCAACTCTAAGATATGTGATTCTGAGACCATCACCAGCTGCTCCTCATAACAGGACTGCTGCTAGCTTAAATGAACCATAACAAGGAAATCTAGAATCAATGAAACCTATAAAACTCCAATAATTCAGAACACCCAAAGCAACATACCTAATCTGGTATGACCTCATCTTAGCTTGATTACATCTGTAAACACCCTATTTCCAAATAAGGTGACATCCACATGTTCCAGGTAGACGTGAATTTGACGGAAAGAGCACCATTCAGCCCACTACTCCTGGGAATGTCACTTAATCTGCCCACTCCTCAGTTTCCTCATCAGTAAATTGTGATTAGTAAATTGGTGAGAAAAGTGGACTCAAATAATTTGATGATTACAGCAATGCCAAATTTTCCAGAATCTATAATTTTTATGGTCTCCAAGCACAGTGGCCTTATGAGGGCCTGAGACAGCAGAAGAACCCACAAGAGAAATTTGGAAATGTGAAGGATTGTGATCTGTTGTCCAAGCAGATCAGCATAAAGCATTAACTGACCACAAAATGCCAACTCCCACACTGTGCCAATACTATGATAAACACTATGACATTGGGGACCAGGGCTTTTATGAGTTTTGAGCAAGTAACACCTTGCACTGTGGGCGCTTAATAAGCGTTTATCATTATCATTATCATAATTGTATCATAGGTTACCAGCAGAGATAGATAGTGCTCATTACAGCTCTGTTTTGAGATAGTCTCAGTGGGGAAAACCAGAAAGGAGGAACATGTTCTCTACACGATGTGGATTGCCCAATACAGCAAGTTTTGCCTCTGGACAGCATCTATGGGATTTTTATACTGCAGTCCTCTTAAAATTCAAATCTGTTGCCTACCTCCCCATAATTACAACATCCTGAAACACAAAATGCCATATATCCCAAAGATAATGATTTCCCTAACTTATTTTTACTGAGGATAATGAGAGTGGATGGAGAAGAGGCACTCACAGGGAGGCATTGAGGCGTCTTGGAAAAACTGCACTAGAGTTCAGAAAAGCCTAACCACATCCATGGACCTACTATTCACTACCTATGCAACCCTGGCTTATTAAGTTTTGTAGGGATGTTGTAACAAATTACCACTGGCTGGGGCTTAAAACAACAGAAATTTATTCTCTCACAGTTCAGGAAGCTAGAAGTCTAAAATCAAGGTGTCGGCAGAGCCATGCTCCCTCTGAAGGCTCTAGAGAAGAATCTACTCCATGCTTCTCTTCTACCTTCTGGTTGTTGTTGGAAATCCTTTGAGTTCTTTGTCTTGTAGCCGTATCACTCCAATCTCTACCTCTGCCATCACTTGTTCTTCTTCCCTTTGGTCTCTATGTCTCTGTGTCTCCAAATGGCCCTCTCCTTATAAGGATATCAGCTATTGGACTTAGGGACCATGTTAATCCAGTATGACTTCATCTTAACTTGGTTATGTCTGAAAATACCCTATTTCCAAATAAGGTCACAGTCACTAGTTCCAGGTGAAAATTAATTGGAGAGGGGGGCACTACCCTGGGAATGTCACTTAATCTTCCCATGCCTCAGTTTCCTTATCAGTAAATTAGTGATCATTTTTCCCACCATGTCTATCACACAGTTATAAGATATTCCTTTTAGGGAAACAGTGTGTACTTGTGGAAGTATGCATCCACATTTGTGATTCCAGAGCCAGTTTGGAAGATGGCAAGGTAGTTTGTTGCCCCTTCCAAAATACGAGTCAAACTCACTAATATTTATTGTTGGCTGCTTGCTGCAGGAGGGATAGTTATAAGAAAGCAAAAGATTGCATGCTACAAAACTACAGTCTGGGTTTCTATAAACCAATCCAACATATACATTACATTATTTAATATAAATAATAGATGTTTCAGAGGTAATCACTTTTGAAAAATGAAATGTTCTGTCCTTTAAATAGAAATAACCCTACTGAGCCATAATCAGTGAAACAGAGAGTTTGTAGTGTTTTTCCAGAATAAGAATTCATCCAAAAACTCCCCCTAAGTCCCCACTGAGTAAACATAAACCCAAGGCCAGGGTAATGAGATCAGTCTCTGGCTACTTCAAGTAGCTCCCTGTGTATTCAAAACCATCTAGCAAGTGAATACATGGTACAGTGAGCCCTGTTCAATTTCTCTGAACCCTACATATATGGAAGTATACCAATAAGTTTATCATTATTTACAGCTAATCAGCAATAAGCTTTAAGGTAAGTTAAATAAACAGAGTGTTCTTGGTTATAGCTTCCTTCTGCTGGAGGCTTTTTTTTATCTCTCTACGTGGTTCAGTGAAGTTGGTTGTTGGTGTTCCATGTGCTCCTGTGTGAAAAGGTGTACCTCCCATTAACAATACTTTTACCTCCACTAAAATGAAAAAAAAAAAAAAAGCAACACAGAGAACAAATCAAGGAATACCCCTTTGGGCTAATCCTTTAGTAGTTTCCTTTGGGCCATCTTTGTACTTAATGATGGATTGTTCTGCCACACTACAAGACTGAGAAAATCCATCCTTTCTTTCAGCCCAAACCACTTACACTTCAGTAATAATTTTACTCAAAGGAAAGAAAGAATTGTTTTATATGAAAATTAGGCACCCAGGTAAAAATTCTGGTAGAAGTTCTCCCAAACAACAGCTGGGTGCCAAGACACACCTTCAAGGAAAGATGTGAATTTGAAGATTTAAGGGTGCCAAAGTGATCCTCTTCTTTGATTAACTAGATTGATTTTTCTAATCAAGCATTAAGAGAGAACCAGTTAGCTCAGGCGACTCAAACCAGTCTGTGCAGTTGGGATTTCTTTGGTACTTTCCAGAAGAGAAACACAGCCAATTTGAGTAAGGATGTAGGCTCACTAGGATCAGTCTGGAGCACCTTGCAAGGAGATATTTGTTTGGAACAGTCTCTAAAATGAGATGGAAAAGGAGGTTGTGAGCTTTGAAAAATGGAATCTCTGAATATAGAGTTCAAGTAGTCTCTGCAGAAGTAGCCTGTCTCCCCTAAATCTGTTAGGGTCATCCTGGGGCCAACGCCAGATTATCTAAATTTACCACAAAAATTTTAAATAATATTATATTTGCTATTAAGAAAACAGGATGATCATTATGTCAAAATCAAAATAATTTTGGACTTTTTACATTTATTTTACAGCTTAGCATATTTTCACTTTTGAATTACATATGGGGAAAATCATAAGCTTTTTAGCACTTAGAGCCACTAAGTGTTAATCTGGCCAGGACTGAAGCACATAGGTAAGAAATTGTTTACCATGTTGACAATGGGAACATTGTTAAAAGATATCTGAGGAAGAGGATATGACCTCCAAAATCTGGGTGTCTGGAGTTGAATGAGTCTTTCTACAAAGGCCTTTACCCATAGGTCCTACCAGAAGCCTCCTCTCTGTCTGCCTCAGGTTAGTTGGGGTCCTGAGGGGAGACTCTCGGACCAGTTTCCAGAGAGCAGATGCTAGCTGGTAAGCCCTGTTTACCAGGCCATAGCAGGTCTGCCAAGCAGAAAGACCCTGTGGAGAGGCTGTGGGTTGGAGACTCATGGCTGTAGTTGTTCTGAGATGGTCCAGGGATCCAGAGCTGCCAAGCAGGCACCGCTCCCAGCACTGAGATTAGGAGAGAAACCAAGCAAGCAGTCGCATCAACCAGTATTTAGCCTCTTGTTGCTGGGAGCTAAGATTTCTTGATTCACTGGGAATGATGGAAAAAAGTACTGGAGCAGTAAGGCATGAGTTCTATGTAGGTTAGTGCCAAAAAGGTTAAAGTTTCCCCTCTGAAACCAGCCAGTACAAAATGCACTCAGCCTCACAGTGTGATTAGGGGTCACATTTCAGCCACTCAGTCATGGAAATTAAGTTCCTTGAAATTCTGCATGCCTCCTTAAACAAACAGAGGCTTCAATCTTCATCCTGGGCTCTTGCCTGAGTCTATATTAGACAAGTATGGAAATCCAGTTCAGGATTTTACTTCCACTGTCATGGGCTGAAGCATTAGTCCAAACACTTGGCCCAGACAGACAACTAGATCTCTGCTTGAGCTCTGTATTCACTTGAAATAATTTAGTAGCAGGGGCTTTCACCTCCAGCAAGCATAGGTAAACCCTAGATTAGCGGTCCTTGTCATTCGTAAATGGACTTCACATCTCCTGCTGCTAGGCCTTCATTAACAAACTGAATAAACTGAAAGGGAAATAAGCAAGCCTATTGCCATGCACACATGTACTCACAGCCTCCTCCACTTTCGTCTTTTGGCTCCTGGGATTCTCACTTCACCCTGGGTTCTTTGAACAGTTTTTTCCTTAGTGTCTTTTTATTCCAACAACATGTTCACTTATTTCAGCTCTAGTCTCTTCAACTCCTATTTCTTTTCTTCCTAACTGTATGGTGTTGTCAACTTCCACAGATTTCTTTTTGTTTCCTCTGTCTACAGTGACAATTCATGCTCAAAAACAGAGGTCTCCCATTCCCTACTTTTGCATTCCCCTCCCAACATGAACAACCCTAAATAACAACTTATGTCATCATAGATGAGGAGATCAAGGTATGAGTGATTCACAATGTCATATCCAGACTCAAAGGACTAGACAGATCCATTTCAAAAAGGACCATAAAGAAGGAATAGACATGGGCAGGTGGGCTAGAAGGAGCCCTGAGTTTTGTTCTGGCTGGGTGACGTTGACAATTTCATGATAGGTTCCTACACTTTTGTGTTCCCATCTGCTAAAAAAAAATACAGACATAATAGAAATGCCAGCTACCTGTGCATTTCATGGAAAACTCACAAATCAGTTACACAAAAGAAAAATTTTACAAAAGGCATAAAGACCCCCATCAATCCCTCTCTGGAAAAGTAGAAAGAGTATTGAACATTGGAGGATGAGGCTGCCAAATTGTGCCCCATGAATCTGCCTTTCTTTGACTCTCTTCCTTTCTCAGTCCATTCTCTCTCCATGAAATATGTCATAGCTAAAATTTCAATCTACATGCTGATAATTTCCAAATCTGAATCTCTGGGCCTGGCCTCTCCACTGAGCTCTGCACTTATGTATCCAATCACATACTTACTGGACATCTCATAGACACTTGGGTGTCTCACAGACATTTCATATTTAATTTATTCTAAATCCCCCCTGCTCTTATTCCCTAATTCATAAAGAGAGCCATTATCCATCCAATTATCATAGTCAGAAACATGGTTGTTAGCATCTCCCTCACTCCCACATCCATCTGTTCTACCTCTGCAATGTAAGCACATGTCCCTTCCTCTCCATCCCCATTGCCACCACTGTAGTATTAGACCTCATTATTTCTCACTTGTATTACTGCAACAGTCTCTTAACTGGCCATGAATGCTCACCTTTGTTCACGATCTTCCATGTACTTGTCACTGTGATTTCCTCCACCTCTATTCCACTCCTCTTGCCCACTGCCATCAGGTACCTACCAGTGTCAGGAACTGAGTCAGATCTCTATATGCATATTCCCATTTCATTCTGGCAACAAGCCTTTTAGGTATATATTATCATTGTCACCATTTTACAGAGGAGAAAACTAAGGCTCAAAGAAAAGCATCAATAATTTGTTCAGGGACAAACAACAGCTCATTTAAGGTCAACTGCAGATCTACCAGACTCCAAAGCCCATGTCTTTCTCACTGCACTGAACTATGTCCATTTTTCTATCATTACGCCTATGTTTTTTCATTAAATTCATTTGGTCCTTCTCTCCCTACCAAACTGTGTTTTAGCACCATGTCATTCTGGTTCACTAATATATCTCTAGTACTAAGCACCATGCCTGGCATCTAGCAGGTATTCAATATATAACCACTGAATAACAAGTAATGACTGATTGAAATCCGCTAAGGAATGTTCTCCACCAGTTCACACATCTCAATTTTTCTCACCTCACATCCTCACTGGGGCACTACTTCACATATTGTGCCCATATGAAGCTTGGTTTGGAGCTATAACCTGGAAGAATGTGTCAGACTAATTCCATTGATTCTTTCCCCACCTCCCTTATTATGGCCCAAGATAATTTTCAACCCGCTGGATTTTCATGCCTAGTAAAACCTTTTCTCAGTCCCGGCATAGCCAGGAATGCAGCTGAGATGGCAGGAATCCCAGCCACCAATAAGATTGGTGTGTGAAGGCTGATTTGCTTCTACCCTCTCCAGCTTAAGAGGGCACAACACCGTGCCCCTCAGAGCTAGGCAGAGAAAATCAGGCTAACCAAATATACATTTTTGACCCATAGAATTTGGCCAAGAGCCGCCCATTTTGTTTAATGACGCAGCACATCTCTTGGCACTTGATCACTAATAAGGACAGTACAGGCACTTGGCAGCATACGTTCTATCAAAAGGTTTTGACAACTAGAGAACAAACAAAAGGACACTTTAAATGTAACACCACATCCACTCAGGCTGTCACTCAAGTGCCTACCAGTGATCTGACACCAAGTCAATAGTATTATGGTTCATTGAAGTCAGATCAATGGCTTCACAAAGTTTCAAGCAGCAGCAGCACAATAGCAAATTTCATGTCTCCTGTATCTTATTACGGAGGAGGTAATCACTGTCTTCTCTCAGTACCAAAGCCTCAGTGCACTGCTGTCTGAAGACTCTGGGACTCTAATAGAGATGACTGGGCACATCATGCCATTTTCTTCTTACCCACCTCCTCCAGCTATCTTGCCTCCTCTTGCTCCATCGTTCATGAAAGAAACCAGGAACTAGCTTGAAAAGGATTCCCCCATCCCCACACAAGAACCAGAGAGTCCATCTTAACAGACTCTCTGTGAGGAGCCACCACAAGAGTGTAAGTTCCCAGAAAAAAGACTACTTTTGAAGCTAGCTCTAGCTTGGAGGATTTAAAATGCCTCCTGGTCAACTTATTCTCTGTGTATTCAAGTTGACTTGACCTTGAATAACTGTGAGAGGCTTATCTTTTCAACTAGCAGAAGACTCTCTCCCGAATTGCCACTTCCCGCTCTTTTCCACTTCTCCATGACCCTGAAAGCTAACTTTGGGGAGTGTCAATTTTCCAGAAGTTCCTACAGAGGAGTATAATCATTTGAGTAACTTAATAGTAATTGTACAAATATAAATCCCCCAAAAAATTAAATGAGGAGGGAGCACAATCTCCAAATGCTCCCAGTAAGAGGGAAACTTACTAGGAGCCTAGAAAGGTTGGAAGGCTCTAGTCACCGGGACAAGCGGCATTAGATGGGTGGGTCAGACAGGGGATAGAGCGATTTCAGGGCTCAAATGAATTTCTCCCTCATGCCAGAGCGCCTATTGTACTCACCAACCTAGCCAAAGGCTTGAACATCAATGAGATGAGGATGAATTATTGAAAAGCTTCTGTATAAAATGCTGCCCTCTGCCATTTCCTACAAATCAAATTATTGAGAGAGATATTTGATTGTAAACATATTTAGAAAATGATTTCATTGTTGTTAAGTTGGTTTTGCTTGCTCCTCCACCCCTTAAATTTCATTTGCATTAAAGTGCTACAAAGTTAAAAAGGTCATACACACATACCCCCTCCCAACTGGGAGCTGGCACAACAGCCACAGATGTAAATAAATTCAATCAGCAAAAAATGAAAACCTATTATAAGCAATAGAAAACCCTTTAAATCATGCCTAACATCCTTAAATAGAATTGCCTCCTCCTCACCCAGGCCACTAACACATAGTTATCCTGACAACAAAAGCCTTTTTTTTTTTTAGATGGAGGGACCCAAATTCTATTTATAGTTTTCAAGCTGCAGACCAAATGGGGTTAACCAGGTTCCACTGTTAGTTCAAGGAAGATCTCAATCTCAATCACAGCACACTTTCAGGACCTACTGTCTCGGGAGGTAGAAGTAGAGCCCCACCTTGCTGGATCTCTAGGAGGCTGTACCCACAGGCACAAAAGCCCACTCAGTGAAGGCTGAGCAGATTCTGTTTCTTGCTGCCTTGGGCAGAACAGTAGTGGGAAAATGAAACATCAGATGACCCACAGGCCAAATAGCTTTTGTTGAGGGACTTGCCTAATGGCATTCAACTAAGATGCCATTGCCCAAGGGAGCCTCTAAGCAATGCCTTTGGCTCTAAGCACTTGAAAATCAAAGAAATGAATATTGTGGACTTCCCTGCTAAGACATATGGTAACAAAGAGAAGCATCTAGTGGCAAGAGTGAAGGATGCATTAATTCAATATTCATTCAATTTTTTCAACAACTCTGTATTGAGTTCCTGCTATATGCCCGGTATCAAATTTAAACCAGCATTATGAAGTTCCATCAGCAAATTTACAGAGCCCTCAGACTCAGTTTCCCCTTCGAACAATGACAGTAATGCAGGTGTGAGTCATTGAGGTATCATGGAATTTGATCTATTAGAAATGAGCCTCTAGATAATGTGAACTGGTAATTTATTCAACATATATTTATTGATTGCTCATGTTGTACAAATAATTAAACTAAAAAAAAAAAAGAAGAATTGAACTAAGCACAGTGACCAGTGGGAATGGGGTGGGAGTAGGACACAAAGGAAAGGGAAGGCATGGTTTCTCCTCTCAGGTTGGTTCAAATGACAGGGGGATATAGCCAGAGACAAAGTCCAGAATTAACTCATTTGGCTCTGTTTTATCTGTAACTGAACAAGACCACTTTGTGTTTTAAATTCATTTATTCATTCACTCACTCGACATTATTTGAACACCTGTGTACTCAGCACAATGCTAGGCAACCAAGGAATATAGAAATAATGGCTTATAAATAACAGCAACCACTAATTAAAGGACTACTATATACCAGGCCCTGTGATAAATTTCCAGGTTCTTTTGCATCACTCTCACGAAATCACTGCAACTCGAGTGATCTGGTGTGTAATAATGTATGGAGGTTGTCTTAGGTTCAAGGAAAAATACCATCCAATAGCTAATAGTGCCATTTCTGTAGCATAAGTGGATAAATAGCTCCCTGAGAAGTATGATCTTAGGAAAAATTATTATTTTACCAAAGTTTATTATAATTGTGTTGTTATATTCATTGTAATGATAACAACATGTGGGACCATTTATTAATGTGCCAAATGCTCTACCAGAGACTTTCCATGCATTATCTTTTTCATTCTGCACAACCAACTCATGAGGTATTATTATCCCTATTTTACAAAGAAGGAAACTGAGGCACAAGGGGTAAAAACTTGCCCAAGACTCTACAGTAAGAGGCAGAGTCACATTGGAACTCTCATCTGGCTGCATCCAGAGTTCTTTCCATTATCCTCACTTCAAGGTCCCTGACTTGTTTCCATTGTGTGGGGGAAAATGAGACACACCCAATAAACAGTTAAATGTAGGATTGTGGTCAAGTCATCTGACCACTGTTTCCTCATAAAAAATGGGGGTAATAAAACCCAACTTACCAAACTTGAAGGGTGATTGTGATAATCAAGTGAAATGGTTTGGAAACCTGTTTGTACAACATTTTGCAATTTATAAAGCAAACAAAAGAAGGAACGTATGCAGCAATCACTGTAAGGTTCAGCTATTCCAATAGCTAGATGCCTTGGTGGCCTACTTTTTGTGTTTTTCTTTATAAGCCCTTTAGTAGTAAGACACCATACTCTAACCAAAAACAGGAGGCTTGGTACCTTAAACATCTGCTGTTCCCTCTGCCTGAAATGCTCTTTCCCTAGAGCATTCCATGCCTGCAATAGTAACTATGGAAACCCCTTAACTCACTGTTTTATTTTTCATGGTACTTATCACTACCTGAAATTATCTCATTTATTCCTTTGTTTATTATCTGTCAATCTCCACCCACTGGAATATATTCCCCTTGAAAGTAGCAACTTGCCTGTCTTTGTTCATTCCTGTATCCTCAGTTCCTTGAACAGGGCCAGGAACATAGAAGATGCTCAACAAATATTGCATCATAAATGTAATAGCAATACATGGCAATGAAAAAAGAGGCATGAAAAGGCTTCATAAAATGAGTAGGTCTGAGCATAAGAACTAGAAATTCAAAAGAGGGAGCAATTACTCTGAGCAAGAATAGACCAGTACAACATCAAATGGACATACACTTGAGTTCCTCCTTGGGAATGGGGAGCATTTGCATGTACGAAGGGCAGCCAGGAGGGCAGGATGGATGGCATCAGGAAAGGGTGAATATAAGAGTGAATATACCTTGTTCCAGCAACAGTGGTGAGCTCTGTCTGCTGAAGGTTGGTGGGATACAGAAGTTGGAAATGCACGTAGGTAAGTTGTGTGCAGATTATAGAGATCCTTGAGTGGCAGGTTAAGAAACTTGGCATTTAAGGAGACTTTTCCTAGGAAGAGCAATGAAAATGATAATAATAATATTAATAATAATAAAGAAAGTGAAACGGGGATTAGAAGGGGAACACACTCCGGTTTTATTTTCTTCCTGGTTATTATCACAGGCATGTGAGACTCTAGGAAAAGAGCATTTTAGGCAAAGGGAAGAGCAAATGTTAAGGCCCCAAGTCCCCTTTTCTTGGTTAGAATATGGTGTCTCACTATACACTATAAAGTGTTTAAGAGGAAAAATACACAGATAAAGCTGGCCAGGTATCAGTGAAATAGCTACTGTAAATTATAACACTTATACAGATGAACGTTTATAATGACAGCTACTTTTCTGTGGTAGACACAGAGGTTTCCCTACTAAATCCTGCTCCAAGGCCTTGCTAACCAGCTACAGGGAGTGATCAAAGCAGGGTTATAAGGCCCGACCATTTTGGACTAACAGGGGACTCTGGGGCCCTCAGATGGGCAATGGTCTTTCTTTATTTCCCTGAAGTGTTGGCCAAAGTTTTGCTGCCTTACTGTAATTTGACATCTAACTTGACTTCTGCCCCTGCCTGATTCTGTTCCCTCTCCCTTCCTTTTACAGGAGTTGATCCCTAATAAACATCTTGCACCCCAAACTCTGTCTCCAGTTGCTTTACACTATAACAGACTCCTTTACATACTTTCCTCAAAGCTACCCTACAAGATAAGGATTTTTATCATCTTCACTGCATGAGAGAGGAAACTGAGGCATAGAGAGGAGAGGTAACTTAACCACATTTACACACTTAGGAGGAGTCATGTCTAGAGAAAGCAATTCTTGGCAGGAAAATTGTTCCCCCATTTATCATTCCCTTCCCCAGCCTATCTTCATGCATTTGATTACCAAAATTCATGTTGCCATTGGTGAAGACTCCTAACCCAAAATTACCTCTGTAAGATTCACAAGATCCAGAGAATTGTTATCACTGTTACTTTCTCAGAGTTACAAGTCAAATACGTTCACCTTATGTAATTTTTCCATTTTGATTTAGGCTGGCTACATCCCTCAGTAAACCAAGTTCCTGGTACAATGATGAAATCCATCTTTAACACCCTTGAACTTTGTCATTTAACAAACCCTGGCCTGGAGGTACTGCATGTGCAACTCCTTATAAGGCAGCTAATTAACATTACCAGATGCAGAACGTGGAACCCTCTACTAGCAGAAGCTGCAACTTAGCAACCACTGCCAAATAAGGAAGAGACATTGCAGTCCCTCCCAGTGGACAGTATTATTTTCTCTCAATCAAGAATATCATAATTAACTGTACAGGTGTCACCAGAAAATGTCTGGAAA
The DNA here is from genome assembly GCF_059928025.1 of Delphinapterus leucas. NCBI lineage: Eukaryota > Metazoa > Chordata > Mammalia > Artiodactyla > Monodontidae > Delphinapterus > Delphinapterus leucas. The sequence goes on along the minus strand of NC_143150.1, from coordinate 46,190,058 downwards.
GAGGCCTATAAATTCAAGTGATGTGAAAGGTGCCAGAAATAATAATAGAATCATCTTGGATATATATTTAGAAATGCTGAGGATGTTCAAGGCTCGTGAGAAACAGCATATGTGTTAAAGTTTTAGGGATTGATAGTCCTACAGCAAGAACAATGTATGAAGCAAAGGAGGCTAGAGGAGCCCTAAAGTTGTTCTTGGTTGTAACTTACCTCCAACAGTGGGTTTGTTGTTGTAGTGGTTTATAAAATGGAATTGAGTTTAGGTACAGCTAGTAGAAGCATTAACATGGTGTGGGAGGATTAGTAATTCTTGGCATAGGTTTACTTCACTCTTACTATATTAGGGATGAGGGTCCATTTTTTTCAGTCAAAATGCATATATTTCACTTTTTTGCTACAAGAGGTCAATGGAACATAAGATTCCTTTAATAAAACTTTAAGAAAATTTTGCTGAAACACAGCTCTTCTAAGATGCGAAGAATACTAGGTCGTATGAAAGGAAAGCTAGAGGAAGAGGAACACAGCCTGAAATTCTCTTGCCTACAGCATCACAGAATATGCTTCTGTTTCACATGGGACTATCCCCCAGGTGACTTCCACAGTTTCCCTAAGATGAATTAGACCACTTAATTAGTGTTCCAGTTACATCTTAAGCCTTTAAAACCTCAACAAAAGCTTAACCAGTATTGTGCATATAAGATATACATTAAAATTAAAAGGGCAAACTTTAATAAATTAGTTGCAAATAGCCCCCAAATGAGTTCCTTTGGAATGGGAACCTAGTCTCATTCATAATTGCATCTACCATAGAGATTAACATAATGCCTGTCACATAGTAGGGACTTGACTGAGTTTCATAAAATTGAATTGAAATGGAGTATAGACCAAGTTGAAAGGAACTAATGGAGACAATCCATTGTAAAGATATTTAACCAAGCAAGTTATATCCTGATTATACCTAGGGCACCAAGCTGTTCATCTCATGTGGCTCTCCTAATTTGAGAGCTAAGACTCCCATTTTTTCCTATTAATAGAAAGGGCAACTACTCTAAGCCTACTCTTCCTCCATCACAGGGATTCATATCAAAAGGTTCTTAATGCAAATTTTTCTAGAAAGCAGAAATCTGTTTTCTGTCAACAACTGACTCATTTTAAATGATCAAATTCTGTGTGTAGACCAGATTGGTTCAAGATGGCAGAGTAGAAGGACGTGCGCTCACTCCCTCTTGTGAGAGCATCGGAATGACAACTACCTGCTGAACAGTCATTGACAGGAAGACACTGGAACTCGCCAAAAAAGACAGCTCACATCCAAAGACAAAGGAGAAGCCACAATAAAATGGTAGGAGGGGGCAATCACAATAAAATCAAATCCCATAACTGCTGAGTGGGTGACTCACAAAATGGAGAACAGTTATAACACAGAAGTCCACCCACTGGAGTGAAGGTTCTTAGCCCCACATCAGGCTTCCCAACCTGAGGGTCTGGCAATGGGAGGAGTAATTCATAGAGAATCAGACTTTGAAAGCTAGTGGGATCTGACTGCAGGACTTTGACAAGACTGGGAGAAACAGAGACTCCACTCTTGGAGGGCACACACAAAGTACTGTGCACATAAGGACCCGGGGGAATGAGCAGTGACCCCATAGGAGGCCAAACTAACCCTACCTGCTAGTGTTGGTGGGTCTCCTGCAGAGGAGGGGGTGGCTGTGTTTCACCGCGGGGACAAGGACACTGGCAGCAGACGTTCTGGGAAGTACTCCCTGACGTGAGCCCTCTTGGAGTCCACCGTTAGCTCCACCAAAGAGCCTGTAGCCTCTGGTGCTGGGCTGCCTCAGGCCAAACAACCAACAGGGAGGGAACTCAGTGGATTAAAGTTTTACTGAGTTCTGCCCACCAGAGCAACACCCGGCTCTACCCGCCACCAGTCCCTCCCATCAGGAAGCTTAAACAAGCCTCTTAGATAGCCTCATCCACCAGAAGGCAGACAGCAGAAGCAAGAAGAACTACAATCCTGCAGCCTGTGGAATGAAAACAACATTCACAGAAAGATAGACACAATGAAAGGGCAGAGGACTATGTACCAGATGAAGGAACAAGATAAAACCCCAGAAAAACAATTAAATGAAGTGGAGATAGGCAACATTCCAGAAAAAGAATTCAGAAAAATGATAGTGAAGATGATCCAGGACCCCAGAAAAAGAATGGAGACAAAGATCGAGAAGATGCAAGAAATGTTTAACAAAGACCTAGAAGAATTAAAGAAAACACACGTAAAAGACTTAAAGAACAAACAAACAGACATGAACAATACAATAACTGAAATGAAAAATACAGTAGAAGGAAACAATAGCAGAATAACTGAGGCAGAAGAAAGGATAAGTGGCCTGGAAGACAGGATGGTGGAATTCACTGCTGCAGAACAGAATAAAGAAAAAAGAATGAAAAGAAATGAAGACAGCCTAAGAGACCTCTGGGTCCCAGGAGAAGAGAGAGAAAGGACCAGAGAAAATATTTGAAGAGATTATAGTTGAAAATTTCCCTAACATGGAAAAGGAAATAGCCACCCAAGTCCAGGAAGCAAAGAGAGTCCCAGGCAGGATAAACCCAAAGAGAAACACGCTGAGACACATAGTAATCACAAAAATCAAAGACAAAGAAAAATTATTAAAAGCAACAAGGGAAAAATGACAAATAATATACAAGGGAACTCCCATAAGGTTAACAGCTGATTTTTCAGCAGAAACTCTACAAGCCAGAAGGGAGTGGCACGATATATTTAAAGTTATGAAAGGGAAGAAACTACAACCAAGATTAATCTACCTGGCAAGGATCTCATTCAGATTCAATGGAGAAATCAAAAGCTTTACAGACAAGCAAAAGCTAAGAGAATTCAGCACCACCAAACCAGCTCTACAACAAATGCTAAAGGAACTTCTCTAAGTGGGAAACACAAGTGAAGAAAAGGACCTACAAAAACAAACCCAAAACAGTTAAGAAAATGGTAATAGTAACATACATATTGATAGTTATCTTAAATGTGAATGGATTAAATGCGCCAACCAAAAGACACAGGCTCGCTGAATGGATACAAAAAAAAAGACCCATATATATGCTGTCTACAAGAGACCCACTTCAGACCTAGGGACACATACAGACTGAAAGTGAGGGGATGAAAAAGATATTCCATGCAAATGGAAATCAAAAGAAAGCTGGAGTAGCAATACTCATGTCAGGTAAAATAGAGTTTAAAATATAGAATATTACAAGAGACATGGAAAGTCACTACATAATGATCAAGGGATCTTTCCAAGAAGAAGATATAACAATTATAAATATATATGTACCCAACATAGGAGCACCTCAATACATAAGGCAAATGCTAGCAGCTGTAAAAGAGGAAATTGACAGTAACACAATAATAGTAGGGACTTTAACACCTCACTTACACCAATGGACAGATCATCCAGACAGAAAATTAATAAACAAGCTTTAAATGACACAACAGACCAGATAGATTTAATTGATATTTATAGGACATTCCATCCAAAAACAGCAGATTACACCTTCTTCTCAACTGCACATGGAACATTCTCCAGTATAGATCACACCTTGGGCCACAAATCAAGCCTCGGTTAATTTAAGAAAATTGAAATCATATCAATCAACTTTTCCGACCACAATGCTATGAGATCAGAAATAAATTACAGGAAAAAAAAACGTAAAAAACACAAACACATGGAGGCTAAACAATACATTACTAAATAACCAAGAGATCACTGAAGAAATCAAAGAGGAAATCAAAAAATGCCTAGAGACAAATGACAACGAAAAAACGATGATCCAAACCTATGGGATGCAGCAAAAGCTGTTCTAAGAGAGAAGTTTATAGCAATAAGGTCCTACCTCAAGAAACAAGAAACATCTCAAATAAACAACCTAATCTTACCCCTAAAGCAATTAGAGAAAGAAGAACAAAAAAAACCCAAAGTTAGCAGAAGGAAAGAAATCATAAAGATCAGGTCAGAAATAAACGAAAAAGAAATGAAGGAAACGATAGCAAAGATCAATAAAACTAAAAGCTAGTTCATTGAAGATAAACAAAACTGATAAACCTTTAGCTAGACTCATCAAGAAAAAGAGGGAGAGGACTCAAATCAATAAAATTAGAGAGGGGTTTCCCCAGTGGCGCAGTGGTGGAAAGTCCACCTGCCAATGCAGGGGACACGGGTTCGTGCCCCAGTCCGGGAAGATCCCACATGCCGTGGAGCAGCTGGGCCCGTGAGCCATGGCCGCTGAGCCTGCGCTCCGCAATGGGAGAGCCCACAGCAGTGAAAGGCCCGCCTACTGCAAAAAAATAAAATAAAATAAAATAAAATTAGAGACGAAAAAGGAGAAGTTATAACAGACACCGCAGAAATACAAAGCATCAAAAGAGACTACTACAAACAACTCTATGCCAATAAAATGGACAACCTGGAAGAAATGGACAAATTCTTAGAAAGGTATAACCTTCCAAGACTGAAGCAGGAAGAAATAGAAAATATGAACATACCAATCACAAGTAGTGAAATTGAAACTGTGATTAAAAACCTCCCAACAAACAAAAGTCCAGGACCAGATGGCTTCACAGGTGAATTCTATCAAACATTTAGAGAAGAGCTAACACCCAACCTTCTCAAACTCCTCCAAAAAACTTCAGAGGAAGAAACACTTCCAAAGTCATTCTACGAGGTCACCATCACCCTGACACCAAAACCAGACAAATATGTCACAAAGAAAGAAAACTACAGGCCAATATCACTGATGAACATAGATGCAAAAATCCTCAACAAAATACTAGCAAACAGAATCCAACAGCACATTAAAAGGCTCATACACCATGATCAAGTGAGATTTATCCCAGGGATGCAAGGATTCTTCAATATACACAAATCAATCAATGTGATACACTGTATTAACAAACTGAAGAATAAAAACCATATGATCATCTCAATAGATGCAGAAAAAGCTTTTGACAAAATTCAACACCCATTTATGATAAAAAAAAAACTCTCCAGAAAGTGGGCATAGAGGGAACCTACCTCAACATAATAAAGGCCATATATGACAAACCCACACCAAACATCATTCTCAATGGTGAAAAACTGAAAGCATTTCCTCTAAGATCAGGAACAAGACAAGGATGTCCACTCTCACCACTCTTATTCAACATAGTTTTGGAAGTCCTAGTCACAGCAATCAGAGAAGAAAAAGAAATAAAAGGAACCCAAATGGGAAAAGAAGAAGTAAAGCTGTCACTGTTTGCAGATGACATGATACTATATGTAGATAATCCTAAATATGTCACCAGAAAGCTACTAGAGCTAATTGATGAATTTGGTAAAGTTGCAGGATACAAAAGTAATGCACAGAAATCCCTTGCATTTCTATACATTAACAATGAAAGATCAGAAAGAAAAATTAAGGAAACAACCACATTCACCATTGCAACAAAAAGAATAAAATACTTAGGAATAAAACTACCTAAGGAGATAAAAGACCTGTACTCAGAAAACTATAAGACACTGATGAAAGAAATCAAAGATGACACAAACAGATGGAGAGATATACAACGTTCTTGGATTAGAAGGATCAATATTGTGAAAATGACTATACTATGCAAAGCAATCTACAAATTCAATGCAAACCCTATCAAATTAACAATGGCAGTTTTTACAGAACTAGAACAAAAAATTTCACAATTTGTATGGAGACACAAAAGAACCCAAATAGCCAAAACATCTTGAGGGAAAAAAACAGAGCTGGAAAAACTAGGCTCCCTGGCTTCAGACTATACTACAAAGCTACAGTAATCAAGACAATATGGTACTGGCACAAAAACATAAATATAGATCAATGGAACAGGATAGAAAGCCCAGAGGTAAACCCATGCACCTATGGTCAACTAATCTATGACAAAGGAGGCAAGGATATACAATGGAGAAAAAGACAGTCCCTTCGATAAGTGGTGCTGGGAAAACTGAACAACTATGTGTAGAAGAATGAAATTAGAACACTCCCTAACACCATACACAAAAATAAACTCAAATGGATTAAAGACCTAACTTTAAGGCCAGACACTATAAAACTCTTAGAGGAAGCCATAGGCAGAACACTCTGACATAAATCACAACAAGATCTTTTTTGACCCACCTCCTAGAGTAATGGAAATAAAAACAAAATAAACAAATGGGACCTAATGAAACTTCAAAGCTTTTGCACAGCCAAGGAAACCATAAACAAGATGAAAAGACAACCCTCAGAATGGGAGAAAATATTTGCAAATGAATCAATGGACAAAGAACTAATCTCCAAAATATATAAACAGCTCATGCATCTCAATATTAAAAAAACGAACAACCCAATCAAAAAATGGGCAGAAGACCTAAAAAGACATTTCTCCAAAGAAGACATACAGATGGCCAAGAGGCACATGAAAAACTGCTCATCCTCACTAATTATTAGAGAAATGCAAATTAAAACTACAATGAGGTATCACCTCACACCAGTCAGAATGGCCATCATCAGAAAATCTTCAAACAACAAATGCTGGAGAGGGTGTGGAGAAAAGAGAACCCTCTTGCAATGTTGATAGGAATGTAAATTGATACAGCCACTATGGAGAACAGCATGGAGTTTCCTTAAAAAACTAAAAATAGAATTACCATATGACCCAGCAATCCCTCTACTGGGCATATACTCAGAAAAAACCATAATTCAAAAAGACACATGTACCCCAATGTTCATTGCAGCACTATTTACAATAGCCAGGTAATTCAAGCAACCTAAATGCCCATCGACAGACAAATGGATAAAGAAGATATGGTACATATATACAATGGAATATTACTCAGCCATAAAAAGGAACGAAATTGGGTTATTTGTAGAGACGTGAATGGACCTAGAGTGTGTCATGGAGTGTGAAGTAAGTCAGAAAGAGAAAAACAAATATCGTATATTAACACATATTTGTGGAATCTAGAAAAATGGTACAGATGAACCAGTTTGCAGGGCAGAAATTGAGACACAGATGTAGAGAACAAACATATGGACACCAAGGGGGGAAAGCGGGGGGTGGTGGTGGTGGTGGTGGTGGTGGGATGAATTGGAAGATTGAGATTGACATATATACACTAATATGTATAAAATAGATAACTAATAAGAACTTGCTGTATAAAAAGAATAAAATAAAATACAAAAAGAACGATAAAAAATATTCTGTGTGTAGTCACATGGCCTAATACTGTTCAAGTAATTTTTCCTAACCCAGAAATGGCTTTAGAAATTTTTATCATAAAGCAAACTGTTCTGCCAAACTCTTTTTTAAGAAAATGCAATTTATCAAAAATTGGTTACCAACAAATACCAGCAAGGTTGTCTCTCCAATCTTTCTTACTTTAATCTTGAGAACTCTGCTTTTACTGAAATGTTCACATGCCATAAATTTTACCTTGAAACATGTTTCATGACAACATAAATTTGCCCATCTGGATGCAGTAGAAAGAAAAAAACCCAAAGAACAAAAGGAGTTATTTCCTAAAAGGTGGCCCAATGAGACAGTAAAAAATTCTAACATAGAGGAGGGTTTGCATATAATCGGGTGCTACTGATACCACCAAATATGCATTTCCTTTCTGCTGCACTTGCATGAATAATGAAAATCAAACTGTCTACACCAATGAAAAAGCTAAGTTTTACTAATGCAGACTTTCTTAAAGGTTTTATTATTGTAAAATAATGCACATGACTTAAAAAGTTGATGTACCCAATGTCTTAAATTGAAAAGTAAGTTCCCTTCCCTTACCATGTTTCAGATCACTATCAACATATACTAGTCCCACTCTCAACACTAACCATGGTTATCAATTTCCTAGGTGTACTTCCAGAAATATTCTATGCATATACAAGCATATGTGTAATAATTGAATTTTACACAAATAATATCGTACATATTGATTTAGAGCTTGCTTTTACAACTTAATATGTCTTGGATATCTTTCTCAATAAGAACATATATAGTATAGCATCTTTTTAGCAGCTGCATAGTATTCCATAACTTAAATGTACCATAATTGACTTAACTGGTCCCCTATTTACTGATATTTGGTTGTTTCTAGTTTTTGCTATTACACATGATCATCTTTGTACATATTTCTTAGGCACATGTAAGAATTGTTGGATGAAAGGTAACATACGGGAATATAAAATGGTACAATTGCTTTGGAAAATAGTTTGGTAGTTCCTCAAAATATTAATCATAGAGTTACCATATGACTTAGCCATTCCACTCCTAGTTATATACCCAAGAGAAATGAAAACATATTTTTATGCAAAACCTTGTACACAAGTGTTCACAGTAGCGTTATTCATAATAGCCACAAACTGGAAACAACTCAAATGTCTATCAACAGATGAATGGATAAACAAATATGATATACCCATACAATTAAATGTTATTCAGCCATATAAAGAATAAAGTACTGATTCATACTAAAACATGGATGAACCTTGTAAGCATTACACTAAGTGAGAGCTCACAAAAGTTCACATCTTGTGTGATTTCATTTATACAAAATATCCACAATAGGCAAATTCATAGAGACAAGAAAATAGATTAGTGGTTGCCTGTTGTTGGGGAGAGGGAGGGATGGGGAGTGACTGCTATGGTATTAATTTTCTTTTTAGAGTGATAAAGATAGCCAGGTAATTCAAGCAACCCGTTTTGGGATTAGATGGTGATGGCTACACAATCCTGTCAATATACTAAAAAACATTGAACTGTACACTTTAAATGGGTGAATTTTACGGTATGTGAATTATATCTTGATAAAACAGTTTTAAAAAGTAACATAAAGCCTTTCAAAGAAGGGCCAGTCTGGAACACATACACTCCACTGGAATATTTTTATCTTGGGATATTTCCCACATACCCCAGGGGAAAAAAAAACCTGCCTTTATATAATTTCTCTCACCAGACAGTTAAAATATTTTTCCTCATTTCTGAAAGGAAACAACTGTGTTTAAATTAGATGAGAAAAAAATTAAATCAAAGATTAGCTTTCAGAGACAAACTTAAATGTTTTTTTAAATACAGTTTCTGTTGTTGTTTTTTTCTAATTATAAAAGTAGCACATACACACTGTATGAAATTTGGAAAAGACATAAAAGCCTAAAAAGAAGAAAGTAAAGATTATCTGTCATCCCACCACCCAGAGATAATCATTGTTAACATTTAAGTGTATTTTCTTCTAGTCTTTTAATATAGTTTTGTTTACGAAATTGGGATTATACTTTGCATACACAGCTTCATCTTATTTTCTTATTTTAATATTATGATATCATGAGCATTTTCTCATTTCAAAATCATGATTTTTAATGGCTGCATAATTTTCTATTCTATGCTTATACCATAATTCATTTAACCAGCTTCCAACTTTTGAATATTTAGCTGCTTCCAATTTTTGCTGCCACAGTTTTTGTAGCTAAATCTTTTTTTAACATTTTCAATTATTTCCTTATGATAGATACCTAACAGTGAAAATGGTGGGTCAAAAGATATACACATATTAAAGTTTTTGGTATGTATTCTCAAATTGCCCTTCAGAAAGTTCAGAGCAATTTATACCTCCATTAGCACTGTTTCTCCCTTAAGCTATCCAACATTGGCTATGACAATTTGTTTTTAATTTTTAATTGTTGTCAATGTGTTAGGTATTAATAGAGCATATGAGTTCACTGCCCTTTATATTATATCTATTGGCCATTTTTATTTCATTTCTTTCTGTCTTTGTATGCATGGGTGTGTTCATCTTATTTGTTTTTTTGTCTGTTGTGATGTTTATATTTTTCTTATGAATCTATAAGAACTCTTTACATATGAATAACATCAAGTATTTATCTATCACTTACACTTACCCATTAAAGGGCATTTCCATACCTACAGTACTATTGTACTTCTCTAGAGTCTTTATGTCTTCATCAGGGCAGTTTTCCAAAATCCAAAGAGGAAAAAGGAGAGAAATATTCCTTTTCCTTTCTTTCCCCCACAAACTAAAAGATATAAGAAACCCACAAATGATCTTAATAATAAATGGAGCACGTTATTAGAGAAATAATTCAGTCTCCCCTACGGATTCATTAATGGCCCCTATAAACACCTTTTCTCCCAAGTCTCTCTGGGCATCTAATGCCTGCTCTAAATCAACAGCCCTAGAGGCTGAGGGCCTGCCCAAACTTCTCTTTGAACCAGCAACTCAAACTGCAGCTTTCTTCACAGTCCCAGACATTTTAACACTTGCTAGTACTTAAAGAGCAAAGCCTAGAGATTCTAATCACTAGGTCTAATTACAATGAAGGGAAAATTTTCACTGAAAAGTTAACAAAAGAACACAATTAGCCAAATGGGATCCCATTCTCTTGACAGACTGATAATGTGGATTAGGCTGTGTTTCTAAAACCTGACTCCTGGATCATATCTATGAGCAAGGGGGGAAAGCTCTCCTTACTATCCAAGAAAAAAGGGTCATTGGGAACTTTATAGAATATGTGCAGTCTGAACCATGTACAGGCCTGGGGTAAGGAAGGACTTGGATTACTGATAATTTGCTATCATTTGAGGGGCACCTGAAGGCCCTGAGGTTCAAATAATCATTTTGTGCCCACAGATTAATGCCTGAAATACCACCATGAGTTTAGATGAACCATCTGGTGCTGAGTTCAAAAGCACTAGTCAGAGACACCTCACTGGAATTGAAGGGTATTTGGCTCCCTCCAAGTCAAAAGTATGAATGAGGCATGGTGGGGAGGAAGAGAGTAAGATATATAGAGTGCCTGAGGAAGCAAACATGTTTGGCCCATGAATCTGCTCAAGGCCATAACCGACAAGGGATAGCTGCAAATACACCCCATGTTGCTCTAACGGGTGCAAGTGAATAACAGTTCTTTTCTAGTAGACAAAAGTCTTACCATTCCTAATGCTCCCTTTGATCTAGATAAGACTCATCTTCACCCAAGGAAACAACAAAGTATCTACTATTGAAATGATCATGTGCCTTTTGTCTTTTGTTGCTGTGGTGTAACTCATTGATTGATTTGCATATGTTGAACCATCTTAGTGACCCTGAGATGAATCCAGCCTGATCATAGCGTGTGACCAATTTTATGTGTTGTTGGATTCAGTTTGCTAATATTTTTTTGAGGATTTTTGCATCTATAGTCATCAAAGATATTGGCCTGTAGTTTTCTTTTTTGGTCATGTCTCAAAGTTTCTAGATTTCTCTTATATCTTCATAACAGAACTTCATCACATACTTCTGTCTATAGACTAGGGATAGTTCTAAATGTTTTACATGTATTAACTCATTTATATTTCAGAACCACACTATCAAGGTAGCTGCTATTATTATCTTAATTTTACAGATAAGAAAACCAAAGGGTAAAGAAGAGGCAGAACTGAGATTTGACCCAAATTTGGGAGACTCTAAAGTTTATATTTCAAACCATGTTTGGAAGCTTCTTGTCCATTGCCAAAAAGATAGCATTCATAGCAAAAAGTCATTGTCACTATTCCATTTCAGCCTTCATGTTATATTTTCAGTGTTCTTTTAGGAGTTCTTTAAATGTGGGGAAGCTTTTTGAGAAGGTTATAATGAGTAAGAGCACAGGCTGTAAAATCAGACAGACTTGGAATCATGTCCAAACTCTGCCACACACTAGCATTGTGAATTTCAGCAAGTTACTCAACATTGCTGAGCATCAATTTCTTCATCTGTAACTGATTTGATAATCATAATCTCTACTTCCTAGGGCGCTTGTGAAGATTACATGGGTTAATATTTATAAAAACTTACTACAGAACAGTACCTAGAACCTAGCAAGCACTCCAAAAATTTATCTTATACATATTATAAAGCTGGAGAAGAAGACGTTAGGGATGCTCTAGAGTTTAGCCCCAGTTTGAAATAATTCTGAAGGGCAAGAAAAATACACAGGCACTAGCTCCACCAAGGGCACCACCATTCAAGACGAAGCCTCCCCTTGAGCAAGGGGGCCAGGCAGCATTCTCCTACAGAGCCAGCCTCAAAAAAAGATAGCAGCAGTCAAAGCCCAACAGCACAGTTTGTGTGCTGATGGCAGTGGTGGGGAGCAGAATGTACAAACGGACAGTAACTCAGTCTTCTCAGTCATGCCTGAGGAGTCTTCCCTTCAACACCCAGGTACAAAGTTATCAGACATTCTTCACCTCCAATTTGTTTTTCTTATGCACCAGAAGTTTGTTTATCAAGCTTGGGAAACTCAAGATGCAAGCCTTAGTTTCCTCATCTCCAGTGGATCAAGAGAAGATAGCCAAAATCATGTTTATATTTTCAGGCTAAAAAAATCAAATTAAATCATAGAGCCAAAGGACCACAGATTGTAATATAATTGCCAAAGAAAATAGATCCAAGTAGTTCTTGAGTTTAAGCATGGCTCTGTAACTTATAGGCTACGTGACCTTAGGCAAGTAACTTACCATTCTTAAGACTCATTTTCTGCAAAATCAAGGACAGCAGTTGTTGCTGCAACTAGTAAATGAAATGTTGCGCTTCAAAGTGCTTTGCAAACACTAACGGATATACAAGTGGTGGGTATGTTGATGTAGTCAAACATATGCCAAGAAAAATACTAAAAATCAAAATTACTGCAGGACTGGTTTTTGTTTTTTTTTTTAATACCATATATATGTATTAGCATATGGTATTTGTTTTTCTCTTTCTGACTTACTTCACTCTGTATGACAGACTCTAGGTCCATACACCTCACTAAAAACCTCACTGTCGTTTCTTTTTATGGCTGAGTAATATTCCATTGTATATATGTGCCACATCTTCTTTCTCCATTCATAAAAGATATACATTTTTTACACCCCTCCCAAAACTTTTGTGTTTTTAATGTCATATTTTACATCTTCATGTTTATCCCTTAACTGTTTATTGTAGTTATAGTTGCTTTTACAATTTTTTGTCTTTTAATATTTGTACTGGCTCATTTAAGTGGTAGATCCTTAGTCCTTAGTATATATTTGCCTTTCTTTTTTGGATTTTCCATTTCCTATAGATGCTTACTTTTTTCCATTTAGAGAAGACCCTTTAACATTCCCTTTATGGTAGGTTTAGTATTGATGAACTCTTTTAGTTTTTGCTTTTCCAAGAAGTTTTTACCTCTCCTTGGATTCTAAATGACAGTCTTGCTGGGTAGTATCCTAGGTTGCAGGTTTTTGACTTTTTTCCTAGGTTTGCAGGTTTTGACTATATCATGCCACTCCCTTCTGACCTGCAAAATTTCTGCAGAAAAATCAGCTGATAACTGATTTCTTTCCTTCTGCTAACTTTGGGGGTTTTTTGTTCTTCTTTCTCTAATTGCTTTAGGTGTAAGTGTAGGTTGTATATTTCAGATGTTTCTTGGTTCTTGAGATAGGATTGTACTACTTTAAAATTCCCTCGTAGAACTGCTTTTGCTGCATCCCATAGGTTTTGGGTCATCGTGTTTCCATTGTCATTTGTGTCTAGGTATTTTTTGATTTCCTCTTTGATTTCTTCAGTGATCTCTTGGTTATTAAGTAGTGTGTTGTTTAGCCTCCATGTGTTTGAATTTCTTACAGATTTTTTCCTGTAATTGATATCTAGTCTCATAGCGTTGTGGTCAGAAAAGATACTGGATATGATTTCAATTTTCTTAATTTACCAAGGCTTGATTTGTGACCCAAGATAGGATTTCTCCTGGAGAATGTTCTATGAGCACTTGAGAAGAAAGGGTATTCTGTTTTCTTTGGATGGAATGGCCTATAAATATCAAATAGGTCCATCTTGTTTAATGTATCATTTAAAGCTTGTGTTTCCTTATTTATTTTCATTTTGGATGATCTGTCCATTGGTGAAAGTGTGGTGTTAAAGTCCCCTACTATGATTGTGTTACTGTCGATTTCCCCTTTTATGGCTGTTAGCATTTGCCTTATGTATTGAGGTGCTCCTATGTTGGGTGCATAAATATTTACAATTGTTATATCTTCTTCTTGGATCAATCCCTTGATCATTATGTAGTGTCCTTCTTTGTCTCTTGTAATAGTCTTTGTTTTAAAGTCTATTTTGTCTGATATGAGAATTGCTACTCCAGCTTTCTTTTGATTTCCATTTACATGGAATATCTTTTTCCATCCCCTCACGTTCATTCTGTATGTGTCCCTAGGTCTGAAGTGGGTCTCCTGTAGATAGCATATATACAGGTCTTGTTTTTGTATCCATTCAGCCAATCTATGTCTTTTGGTTGGAGCATTTAATCCTGTTACATTTAAGGTAATTATCGATATGTATGTTCCTATTCCCATTTTCTTAATTGCTTTTGGTTTGTTATTGTAGGTCTTTTCCTTCTCTTGTGTTTCCTGCCTAGAGAAGTTCCTTTAGCATTTGTTGTAAAGCTGGTTTGGTCGTACTGAATTCTCTTAGCTTTTGCTTGTCTGTAAAGGTTTTAATTTCTCCGTCAAATCTGAATGAGATCCTTGCTGGGTAGAGTAATCTTGGCTGTACGTTTTTCTCCTTCATCACTTTCAATATGTCCTGCCAGTCCCTTCTGGCTTGCAGAGTTTCTGCTGAAAGATCAGCTGTTAACCTTATGGGGATTCCCTTATGTGTTACTTGTTGCTTTTCCCTTGCTGCTTTTAATATATTTTCTTTGTATTTAATTTTTGATAGTTTGATTAATATGTGTCTTGGCATGTTTCTCCTTGGATTTATCCTATATGGGACTCTCTGTGCTTCCTGGACTTGATTAACTATTTCCTTTCCCGTATTAGGGAAGTTTTCAACTGTAATCTCTTCAAATGTTTTCTCAGTCCCTTTCTTTTTCTCTTCTTCTTCTGAGACCCCTATAATTCAAATGTTTGTGCATTTAATATTGTCCCAGAGGTCTCTGAGGCTGTCCTCAATTCTTTTTTCTTTATCCTGCTCTGTGGTAGTTATTTCCACTATTTTATCTTCCAGGTCACTTATCCGTTCTTCTGCCTCAGTTATTCTGCTATTGATTCCTTCTGGAGAATTTTTTATTTCATTTACTTTGTTGTTCATCATTGTTTGTTTGCTCTTTATTTCTTCTAGCTCCTTGTTAAATGTTTCTTGCATTTTCTCTATTCTATTTCCAAGATTTTGGATCATCTTTACTATCATTACTCTGAATTCTTTTTCAGGTAGACTGCCTATTTCCACTTCTTTTGTTTTGCCTGGTGGGTTTTTACCTTGCTCCTTCATCTGCTGTGTGTTTCTGTCTTCTCATTTTGCTTAACTTACTGTGTTTGGGGTCTTCTTTTCACAGGCTGCAGGTTCATAGTTCCTGTTGTTTTTGGTGTCTGCCCCCAGTGGCTAAAGTTGGTTCAGTGTGTTGTGTAGGCTCCTGGTAGAGGGGACTAGTGCCTGTGTTCTGGTGGATGAGGCTGGATCTTGTCTTCTGATGGGCAGGACCGCATCTGCTGGTGTGTTTTGGGGTGTCTGTGGCCTTATTATGATTTTAGGTAGCCTCTCTACTAATGTGTGGGGTTGTGTTCCTGTCTTGCTAGTTGTTTGGCATAGGGTGTCCAGCAATGTAGCTTGCGCGTTATTGAGTGGAGCTGGGTCTTCACGTTGAGATGGATATCTTTGGGAGAGCTTTTGCTGTTTGATATTACGTGGAGCTGGTAGGTCTCTGGTGGACCAATGTCCTGAACTCAGCTCTCCCACCTGTGAGGCACAGGCCTGACACCCAGCCAGAACACCAAGACCCTGTCAGCCACACAGCTGAGAAGAAAAGGGAGAAAAAAAGAAAGAAAGAAAGAAAATAAAAGGAAGTAAAGTTATTAAAATAAAAAAACCTTTTCAATTATTAAAAGTAAAAAAGTTAAAAGTAAAAATATTAAAAAAAGAAAGAAAGAAGAGAGCAACTAAACTAAAAAACTATACGAAAAAAAACATCAGACAGACAGAATCCTAGGACAAATGATTAAAGGAAACCTATACAGACAAAATCACACAAAGAAGCATACACATACACACTCACAAAAAGAGAAAAAGGAAAAAATATATCTATGTAAAAACAAATGGAAGAGAGCAACCAAATCAATAAACAGATCTAACAATGATAATAAACTCTAAATACTAAACTAAGATAAACATAAAACCTGAAACCAGTCAGTCACATACAGCAAACCCCAAGTCTACTGTTGCTCCCAAAGTCCACTGCCTCAATTTTGGGATGATTCATTGTCTATTCAGGTATTCCACAGATGCAAGATACATCAAGTTAATTGTGGAGATTTAATTCAATGCTCCTGAGGCTGCTGGGAGTAATTTCCCTTTCTCTTCTCCGTTTGCACAGCTCCTGGGGTTCAGCTTTGGATTTGGCCCTGCCTCTGAGTGTAGGTCACCTGAGGGCTTCTGTTCTTTGCTCAGACAGGGCAGCGTTAAAGTAGCAGCTGATTAGGGGATCTGGCTCACTCAGGCAGGGGGGAATGAGGGGTATGGAATGCGGGGTGGGCCTGCGGTGGCAGAGGCCAGCGTGATGTTGCAACAGCCTGAGGTGCACTGTGTGTTCTCACGGGGAGGTTTTCCCTGGATTGTGGGACCCTGGCAGTTGCACGCTGCACAGGCTCCCAGGAGGGGAGGTGTGGAGTGTGGCTTGTGCTTGCACACAGGCTTCTTGGTGGCTGCAGCAGCAGCCTTAGAGTTTCATGCCCGTCTCTGGTGTCGGCGCTGATAGCCACGGCTCACACCCATCTCTGGAGCTGGTTTAGGCGGTGCTCTGAATACCCTCTCCTCACGCACCCAGAAACAATGGTATCTTGTCTCTTACGCATTTCCAGACTTTTCCCCGGTCTCCCTCCCAGCTAGCTGTGGCGCACTAGCCCCCTTCAGGCCGTGTTCAAGCAGCCAACCCCACTCCTCTCCCTGGGATCTGAACTCCTAAGCCCGAGCCTCAGCTCCCAGCCCCCGCCTGCCCCAGCGGGTGAGCAGACAAGCCTCTCAGGCTGGTGAGTGCTGGTTGGCACCGATCCTCTGTGCAGGAATCTCTCCGCTTTGCTCTCTGCACCCCTGTTGCTGCGCTCTCCTCCGTGGCTCCGATGCTCCCCCCTCGCCCACTCCCCCGTCTCTGCCAGTGAAGGGGCTTCCTAGTGTGTGGAAATTTTTCCGCCTTCACAGCTCTCTCCCAGAGGTACAGGTCCCGTCCCTATTCTTTTGTCTCTGTTTTTTCTTTTTTCTTTTGCCCTACCCAGGTACGTGGGGAGTTTCTTTCTTTTTGGGAAGTCTGAGGTCTTCTGCCAGCGTTCAGCATGTGTTCTTCAAGAGTTGTTCCACATGTAGATGTATTTCTGATGTACTTCTGGGTAGGAAGGTGATATCCACGTCTTACTCCTCCTCTATCTTGAAGGTCCCCCCTCACTGTCTTTTAAAAATATGTATGTTACCAGGGTACTTCGAAATATTTCACCTTGCCTTATTCTCACTTCCTATATTTCTTGTCTCATCCATTCACACTTTCTCATCTCCCAATGGGAAGGAACATTAAAAGCTTTCAAATGCATTCTCTTACCTTACTCCTTTTTAATTTTTTAAGTTACTTAAGTAATACACAAATACATTCTCATCATAAAGTGTCAAGAACGTATGTCTCAATTAAAAAATTCAGAATGTCAACCATACAGATGTATATAAACTTGAAAGCCTCTCTTCACCATCACTCTCCATACTATACCACTCTCCAGAGATAACTTCAATGGTAACAATTTTGTGTATGTCATTCCAGAATTTTTCCTATGCATGTGCAAACACAAGCATAAAATTTGTGTTGTTGTTTTTTTTCACAAAAATTTGATTATACTAGATATATTTTTATGCTACCTACTCTTTTCATCTAAAAATATGCCTTAGAGATCTCTCTATGTCAATATAGATAGGTCTACCTCATTTTGTTTACAACTGTAGAATAGTATTTCATAGCAAGAAGGTACAATAATTTATTCAATATTTAATTTTTCAAATAAAGATGGACCATTAGGTTGTTTACAATCTTCCAGGACTGTAAACATCCTTCTATAAGTCTCCTTGTACAGATGTGCAAATGTTTCTATAAGTGAATATGCTGCAACAAAGTATATTTGCATTTTAAATTTGATATAATAGTGCCAAATTACCCAACAGAATAGATATATGGATCTATATTCCCACCAATCATATGTGAGACTATGTTTCCCTCATCCTAATCAACACAACATATTATCAATCTTTTTTAATGTTTTGTCAACATATTGGGCAAAAATTCTGATTTTAGTTTCATTTTTTAATTCTCCTTGTTACTAGTGAGAAAGAGCATCTTTTCATATGCTTATTGGCCATTAGTACTTCTTCAATGAATTACCTATTCATAGCTTTGCTCATATTTCTAATGAGTTGTTTGTCACTTTCGTACTGATTTGTAGAGCAGTTGGTATGTTACGGATGTTAATAATTTGTTTTTTGCATATGTTGTAAATATATTTTCCAGTCTCAAACGCAAACAGTTACAAGGGCCAGGAAGGTAATGTGATTGTATGATGCTTACCAAGTGTAAGACACTAAGGAATAAGACAATAATGCCCAACTAAGGCTATTAACATTTTCCCCAAATATTTAAAGCTCCATGTAGGACAAAGTATTTGCATGTACAGTCCACCAGCTTGAGACCTAGCTTTCAGTGAGTTCATGTCATTGATGAGATGTTCAAAGGTTTTTGTTTTTATTTTGCTTTTTAATTTATTGTGTGTTGTTGAATTTGTCAGTGCTTTCCATTGTGGCTTCTAGGTTTACTTCAGTATCTTGCTTATGAAGGCTTTATCCTCTTGTATTTTAGTCTAAGACTTATATAGATAATTTTATCTTCATTTCTTCAATCCATCTGGAATTCAGATTATAGTAGAAAAGTAACTGTATTAAATTTTAATTTTGTCCTCCAAAATCTTTTAAGAAACAGTCCATCATGTTCCACTGATTTTAAATGTCACATTTATCACATGCTAAATTCCAACTTTTAAAAATAGTCTATTTTTGAATTATATTCTATTAGTCTGGTATTATATTCCTAAACTATATCCACACTGTTTTATTATAAATTTATGCAATATTTTATATTAAGGAGAGTCATCATTCATTTTTCTCTTCTTTTCAAAATATCCTTGGCAATCCCTGCCCATTTTATTTTCCAAATGAATTTCAGTCAAGTTTCTTGTAGTATCCTTTTGGAATATTGTTTGAATTGCATTGAATTTATAGATTAATTTGAAGAATATTTACATCTTTCAGGTTCTGTGCCTTCCAATCCAATGGCATTCTCCGTCATTTATTTTTATGCTATTATGTCATTTGGTAACCTTTAATAGATATCATCATGTAAAATTATTACATGTTTCATTAGGTTTATTCTGAGCTATTTTATAGTCTTATTGCTAGTGTGAATTAGACCCTTCATACATGATATTTTCTAATTGGTTTTTACTGGAAAGATATTAATGTTTGTATATTGATTTAGTCTAGCCACTGTGCTAAATTCTCTTATTAGTTCTAATAGCTTGCCAGTTGATTCTCATGGATTTTCTAGATATATAATTTTATCATCAGTGATTAATAACAATTCATTCCATTCTTTCTAATATCAGTACTTTCTAATTATCTTTCTTTCCTTTCTCTGCTCCTCCTCCTCCTTCTCATTCTTCTTCAAATTGTATTGGCTAGATCCCCCAGAATAATGTTGGATAGTAGGGTTGAAAGCAAGCAACTCTGGCTTCTTCCTGACTTTAATAAGAATGTGTAAAATATTTCATTATTAAGTATCATATGTGCTATATATTTCTAGTAGAAACCCTTTAAGAAAGTTAAGGAAGTCTCCTTCTTTCCCTAGGTTAAGAGTTGTTTTTCTTAAATCTAGACTAAGTATTGAATTTTATCTAAAGCTTTTCTAGCACCTGTTACAATTACGTTTTTCTTTTAATATGTTAATGTTATAAAGTACGTTTATAGAGATGGCAATGCTGAACTATTCTTACCTTCCCAGAGTAAAATTTACTTCGTAATGATGTTTTCTTATTTTAATACACTGCAGCATTTAATTTGGTAATACTTCATTTGGGATTTTTGTATCTGTGTTCATAAGTGAAATTGACCTATGTCATCACTCTTTACTTGAATAACTTCTTCATATCAAATTCTTTCTTTAAATAAATCCCTGGCCCAAGTAGTTCTTTCGACCAACCTTGAGAAGTGTGTTTTCTGAGCCCGGAGGTGAAATACCCAAGTCATATTTTGTCCATCCAAGGGATTCCTATGACATCAGAGAAGGGAACAGTTGTTCTGAACTAGAGGGATCCCAGTAAATTATGTCCAGTTTTTCCTTCCAGGCTATTCCAGTAGTCAGTATCCTTAGGGGAAAACAAAGGATGTATATGGTTACCTGCTGTTGCAGCAACATTCCAAATGTTAAAGACTTCAATTCCACTCCCATATGGCTTATCCTGACCCATCTCAGCCATACAGAATTAATAAAAGTAATTTCTGAATGCTTAATACATGTCAGGTACTCCTTAAATCCTCAGTGCAAACCCCCATTTTACAGATAAGGAAACTTAGAGACAAAGAGATTAATTTCCCAAGATTATAGGACTAGCAGGTAGCAAAGCCAGATTTCTAATTCCTATCAGCATGATTAAAAACTTCTGCTATTAACCAGTATACTGCCTTCCAACAACACAATGAGAGCCATCATGATCTAGAAAGATCCACAACATAGTTTACCTGCACTCTTGCAGCTTTTTCTCAAAGCTGGGTCCAGGCAAATTCAACTATTTTGCTTGGGAATGGTAACTGCTATTGATTGAGGCCAGCTTTGAGTGGTAGAAACACTACATTGAGAAGATCAGCAACTCAATTATCACTTCCCAGCTGTAGGACCTTGAATAAATTACTTAAACTCCCTGAAAACCAGTTTCTCAACCTGTGAAATAAGAAAAATAATAGTGCCTAGTTCATGAGGGTTTGTGAGCATTAAATAGGCAATACATATAAAGCAGTTACCAAAGTCCTTGGCTCTTAAGTGTTCAAAAATGTTCACAATTGCTATCCTTATACCAGACATCAGAAAGACATTCTGCTACCACAGACTATCCTGCTTCCTGATCTCTGGCCACTGCCTCCAGTTCATGCTCTAATTCTAAAAAGTACTCCTTAAAACTCTCCACATCTTAATATACTTATCTAATTGTCCAACAGGCTGAACTAAAAAACAAAAAATAAAAAAAATCAGCTTTAAAAAAAGTTTGCTGCATTTGAGGGACCCTCACTTCAAATTTTAGCAAAGCCTTAGCAAAGTTTTAATTTCAAAAAACAAGAAATCACATAAGAATCAAAGCAAAAAATATGGCTAATTTCTCAGACTTAACCACATTAAATGCAAGTATTAACCCATTTTGATTGATAGTTTCCATGTGTCCCCCCAGATCCATCTCCTGCCTTCCCTGCAGTGCCCTGCGAAAATGACCTATACAGACTGCACCACCTGAGCTTCCTTGATTTCTAGTTTCCAGCTGAGTTTGGAAAGTGGGAAGAAATGGCAGGACATCTGAAAGTAGGAGGAGAGTAAGGCCAGAGTACTTACTCCCCTCCAAGTCTCCTCTCCCCAGCCAGCCTATCGCTTGTGTAATGTTTGTGTTTTTCTACCTATGATGACAGCACCTATCTGGCAGCCCCTCTCTCATAGTTTTAGGTCTTACCTGGCCCTAGTAACCACTCTCTCTCTTGTGCATTCAGGCCTACCAGTAGTAACAGCTTCCTGCTCTTGCTACACTTGATTGTCTCACTATCCTTCGTGGGTTCCTTAACCCTGTCCATAATTCTGTAAATAGTCTCATCATTAAACTATCCTTAGTTAAACCTTTTGAGTATTCCACCTCTTTCCTCCTGTGCCCCTGATCATTACACCCATGGCAGGATCAGGGAAAAGAGCAGAAATAGCTCCAGATTATTTCAATGAGAAAAGTGGAACTGTGGAAGAGAGGCCTCCTGGAAGGAGCTATATTTCTAGAGAGATGTAGCTGTTGTCAGAGAGGAAGTTCAGAAGCAGGAAGGGAACAAATAAGAGATGCCCCAGCTTCTCTATCCTCCTGCCCTCTATTCCCCTCCCAATGCCTCCCATCGAAGAAAAAAAATGGAAACTAGCCAACAAAGGAGCCTGGGTAAAGCAGTCTACAGGGGGTCAGTCTTTCAAGGCCCATAGCAGGATGATAATGGCTCAGGGTTGGGAGAAAATAGGTAACCCCCCCCCGAGTATAACCCACTTGTCCGTCTGTGAGAGCAAGAGATTTGTCTGTTTTGTCTACAGCAATATTCTTATCTGTAGCAATCTTTGGCATATGCAGATGCTCAATAAACATTTTGAATTATACAAGGGAATGCTATTCAGCCATAAAAAGAAGGAAATTCTGCCATTTGGGCCAACATGGATGGATCTTGAGGGCACTATGCTAAGTGAAATAAGTCAGGAAGAGAAAGACAAATACTGTATAATCTCATTTATATGTGGAATCAAACAAACAAAAAAAACAAACAAACTCATAGAAACAGAGATCAGATTTGTGGTTGCCAGAGGTAAGTGGTGGGGGCGGTGGGGGAAATAGGTGAAAGTGGTCAACTTCCAGTTATAAGATAAATAAGTTCTGGGATGTAATGTACAGCATGGTGACTATAGTTAACAATACTGGATTGTATATTTGAAAGTTGCTGAGAGTAAATTTTAAAAGTTCTCACCACAGGGTGGGGGTTGTAGGAAACCTTTGTAACTATGTAAGGTGCTAGGTGTTAAATCTGTGCTAATCATTTCACAGTATATACATATATCAACTCATTATGCTGTACATTCTAAATTTATACAATGCTGTATGTCAATTATATATCAATAAAACTGGAAAAAATTTTTAAATATTTTGAATGAATGAATGAATGCTGAAAAACAATGGAAGCATAGCGATGAAGTATTAAGGGGAAATTTTTTTAACATCTTTATTGGAGTATAATTGCTTTACATTGTTGTGTTAGTTGCTGCTGTATAACAAAGTGAATCAGCTATACGTATACCTATATCCCCGTATCCCTTAAGGGAAAATTTTTATAACCCAAGAATTCTATACTTAGAGAAGCTGCCTTTCATATATGAAAGCATTAAAAAAATTCTCAGATATGCAACAGCTCAGGAAATACATCACTCATGGATCCTTCTTGAAAGAAACTAGGACATTCAGGTTGTCCAGGAGATGCATTAAAAATAAGGGAGCAAGAGTGAAGTAGCTATGGCTTAAAAGGAGTAATATTTAGTCTCTCTTTCTAAGAATATGTCTTAATGAAAACATTCTGAAATGCAAATAAACATATGTGCACAAATATGTTTGTGGCAGACTGCTGTCTCCCAAAATCTCTTTTCTCTTTCCTCCATAGTAATAGATGTGCCAGGCACATGATCGCCCAGCTATGCTTCATTTTCGAGCTTCACTTGATTGTGCATGGCTGTATGACTAAGAAACACAAGCAAACGTGTGTGCTACTTCTTCTGGCCCAGAGCTCTTAAGAAGTAGGCATACCTCCTCCCTGCTCTATGTCCTCTTCCTATGAGTCTGAGCATGGATGTTCAAGTGACAGAGTTAATGAAAAAGACAAAAGAAATCTGCATTCCTGAATGATTGCACTAAGTAAAACCATGACCTGACTCAGAACTCATTCCATTCCTTGAAACATTTCTTTGATTTGAGCCACTGCATGTTAGGCAGTCTATTCGTTACAGCAGTTGGCATTATCCTAACTAATACAATGCTCATTGTAGCATCATTGATATTTGAGAAACATCAAAACAATCTAACATGAGGAAACTTCCAAACAATGGAAAATGATGCAGTCCTCACAAAGTATGTTTATAAAAACTCATAAGACTTAGGGAGGTTCCCCGGGGGGTTCCCCTGGTGGCGCAGTGGTTAAGAATCCGCCTGCCAATGCAGGGGACACGGGTTCGAGCCCTGGTCTGGGAAGATCCCACATGCCACAGAGCAACTAAGCCCTTGCACCACAACTACTGAGCCTGCACTCTAGAGCCTGTGTGCCACAACTACTGAAGCCCTTGCGCCTAGAGCCCGAGCTCCACAAGAGAAGCCACTGCAATGAGAAGCCTGCACACTGCAACCAAGAGTAGCCCCTGCTCGCTGCAACTAGAGAAAGCCCACTTGAAACAACAAAGACCCAACACAGGCAAAAATAAAATAAATTAAAAAAAAACACTTAGGGAAATGCTCGTTACATAACATTAATAAAACAAAGCAGGATATATATATATATATATGTATATATATATATACACACACACAGTATAATTTCAATTATGTAAGGTACATTGATCTTAAAAAGACTAGAAGGAAATAGGCCAATATGTTTTTAGTAGTTGCCTTTTGATAGTGAAATTGTGGGTGCTCTTTCCCAGATTCATTCTTTGTCGTACTCTCCAATTTTTTTTTTTTTTTTTGGCGGTACGCGGGCCTCTCACTGTTGTGGCCTCTCCCGTTGCGGAGCACAGGCTCCGGACGCACAGGCTCAGTGGCTATGGCTCACGGGCCCAGCCGCTCCGCGGCATGTGGGATCTTCCCGGACCGGGGCACGAACCCGCGTCCCCTGCATCGGCAGGCGGACTCTCAACCACTGCGCCACCAGGGAAGCCCCATCTCCAAATTTTCTACAGTCATTGTGCATCACTCTTATAATCACAAAAATTAAAATGAAAATTTGATAAAGACTATGAAGATTAGGTGGAGACATTGAAATATTTAAGATATGATGCTATAAGAAAAGAGCAGGGCTTCGCTGGTGGCGCAGTGGTTGAGAGTCCGCCTGCCGATGCAGGGGACGCGGGTTCGTGCCCCGGTCCGGGAAGATCCCACATGCCGCGGAGCGGCTGGGCCCGTGAGCCATAGCCACTGAGCCTGTGCGTCCGGAGCCTGTGCTCCGCAACGGGAGAGGCCACAACAGTGAGAGGCCCGCGTACCGCCAAAAAAATAAAAAATAAAAAAAGAGCAGAACACAAAATCTATGTTCATTTGGGTTGCAACTATGTAAAACAATGTGTTTGCAGGTTGCAGTTATGGAGGGTGAATAAGTCAATTGAGATCTAAGTACAGCATGATGACTATAGTTAATAATACTCTACTGAATACTGGAAATTTGCTGAGAGAGTACATTTCAGTTGCTCTCATCACAAATAAAAGTGGTAACTATGTGAGGAAATGATATATTAACAAGTTTGACTGTAGTAATCATTTCACAATGTACATGTATATTAAATCATGTGCACCTTCAATATAGAATTTTTACTAAAAATAAAATTTTTTAAATAGTTAATTAAAATGCCTATTCATTTGGATGCAGACTAGAAAGAGAAATGCAAAAGTGAAAATAGCTGCTGTGTTACAGGGCTTGTGGATGATTTGTTTGCTTTAAAACTTTTCCTTCAATGTAATCATAACATTGTTTTATTCCAATAAAAACATGACATAATTTTTAACCTAGTTCCTTAGCCCCAAATATTTACACTCCCTAGTGTTTATTAAACTAATCACTGCAATTTGAGCCTCAGCCGTGTGTGAGGTTTTTCTGGATCAGCTACCTCATGGGCTTCAATCTAGAATGCTTTGAGTTCATTCCTCAACTCAATTTATCCTTGAACCAGTCATTCCACCAGATTAAAGGAAGAGTTACTTGAAGGACAGGAAGAAGCATTGCTGGTGATGTGTGTGTATTTAATCTAATATTCTCCTGACTATTTGCCTCCGTGTCCTTTTCTTACTGCTACTACAGTTCAGCTAATGGTTCAGGGCTGTTTACAAGTTAATAAAAGAAATGATACCGGATCGCCAGGTGTCCTCTGGGAGTTGGTGATGGGCTTTTGGCTTCAGCACACCCCCCTGCAATGCTGGTGGCTTAAAGCTTATTAGTGGGTTGCCCCATAGGCTGAGAATGTTTTACTTGGAAAGGAATACATAAGTCTCACTCCCTTTTTTTTCATGTTCTTCCACACAAGCACTCCATACAGTGTAAAAAAATGCTGCCTTTCAGTGTAAAAGTGCTGCAAATACATCCCAGTTTCCCCTGCACCCATTTGAACTCTGACCAGGCATCTGCTACTACTCTGCCTCTGGTTACATCCCAGCTCAGCTGAAATGAAAATCAACAAAACCTTTTTATGTGAAACAAGCTGGAAAGATAATAATGGAGTTGTCTGTGGTGTCTACTAGAACAAGGAGAAACTTCAGACATCTTTCTTGCTTGCATCTTCATTGTGTGACTGCTGTTCTGCAGCAGAGCAAGGGCACTGCCCAGCTGCCACAATAAATCCTCTCTACAGAGGCAGAAGAGCTCAGATGAATGGCACCCCAAGAGATCCAGCCTGGAGCTGGAGATCAGTTGTCCTTTGCTGCAATCCTTTTCCCCCTCAAATGAAAAGCATAGGTGTCTCCTTAATTGGAAAATATTTTTGTGTATATCCCTAGCAATGTCTCCACTCTGCCCAAGAGAATTTACCCCCAATAGATTGTTTTCTTAGAATAATCTATGGATTATTTGAAGTAACCTAATAATTTGGAAAAAAGAAGCATCTGATCAAAGCAGACTAATGAGAAATGGACACTGTCGAAAGAAGAAAAATATTCTAGGGTTCATCAAGCTTGCAGGGAAGGTCAAAAGAACTTCTAAGTCAGAAACACTCTAACTTGCAGGCAAAAGTATCTGCAGCACTTCTAGTGCTTTCCAAAGGCACAGTGCTGACATGGCAAATAGCTGAGAGTGTTCGCTGCTTGAAGAAGAATCTTACCATAGCCTTGGGGTGAATTTTCCTAAAGTCTCTACTTGAAGCTCGTCATCCTTCACAAAACTGTAAAGTCAGTAATTTGGCTTTCACATTTCCAGTCTTTTCTTTCTCACCTTCCCAGTGCCCACCACTCCTACTTTCAAGCAGGCAATACTCTTGTGCTCTATCCTTCATTTCTGCTAAGAAAATCCGCTCTCAAAAAAAGATCTAACACCTCTGTGTAACTGTGGCCCTGGCCCCTGTTAGGAAGATTGAGAGAGTCAAAGAAGGATTATGAAATGCAAGGCTCTGTCACCTTTTAAAATAATTTTAGCCATCTGCCAGTAGGTGGGAGAAGTGATATATTTTTAGGAATGTAACCTCTGAAATCCTACCCTTGGGCTTCTACTCTTCTGTCTAAAGCTAATTTTGAGATTCAAGCTAATTCTTCAGGCACAAAGCCCCTGAGCCCAGACAAATTATTCCAGCAGTATCTCATGTTCCACTTCCTTTTGGGTGAGGCTCAACTCACTGATGAAGCTCTGGAAAATTATGGTCGATTACCCCTTGCGTTCCTCAGTCTGAAACTGTTACATTGGCTAATCCATTGGTTATGAGTTGGGTCTAACTTTGGCCAATAAACTGTCCTTATTGTAAAGAATCTAACTCTAAACTTAAATTCCAGGGAGAGACCCATAAAAATTGATTGCTTGGCATTAAAAAGATACTCTCCCTGGAAACTCAAAAGAAGGTAAAGTCATCATTGAAAGGGTGGGACTTGGTAGAGGTGAAGAACAGACCTCGAGACAGGTTTCACCATGATCACAAATTTCCAGCGAGACTGAAGTAGTTTACAAAAAAAAAGATTATTCCATCCTCAACCCCCACATATGAAAGAAACTTTTCATGGTCACGTTTCTCTCCTGGGACTGCAAGCTCTTCCAAGCACACCAAACCCTTGCATTATGCAGGCCAATAAGAGTTAAACTGAGATTCTTCTAAGGTCTCATGAGGGTCTGATCCTGCCAAGTTTTTCCAGTGGAAAGTTTCAGATGTTTCTATTTCTGATCTAATGGCAAGGCCCCTCTGCCTTCCTTTCTGTTCCCTTCATGTACTCCTTTGCTTTTAGTTTAGGGTGGAATAAAAGTAGATCCATAGGAGGGATAGGAGTGGAGAGTGGGTATCTTACTTGTTCTTATGTTCTTACTCATGTGGTCCTTCATCATCTCACAGGCCATCTCTTGCCTCATCTCTATTCCTAGAAAGTACTTGTACCCCACATCTCCTCTTACCATTCTAATTTCCCTTCCTCTGATTGCCTTCAGGATCTCTCCCTCCCCAGCCTCTTTAGTCTCCCACCAGTCTGCAGATCAATTCTACTATTCGAGGATCACATTCTCTCTTATAACTCATTCCTTTTCTCTGGTGTCTTTAACGCCAGTGTTGACCCTTCCTCCAACTACACTCTGGGGTTTCCATTATTTTGAAGGATTAAAGAAGTACAAAGAAATTTAAATAGTCAAAGTACAAAGCAAATGAAATACCCTAATGTGTTGGGATAGCTATTTAGCCTGAATCATTTCTACAGGAAGAAGACACATTTGTGAGGAGAAGCTAAGGGCCTTGACTTCTTGACCCCTAAGAGCTCCAAATCCATGTGGAATGGCAGATGGGAGCCAGGAACTCAGCTCCATGCCTGCTCTCTTTTAAAGCAATGCCTTTACTGAGATCTTCAGGGAAGGCCAACATTGACATGTTTTGAGAAATTTAGTGAGAAGCAGTGAGAAGCATTTGTCAATCCCCTGCTGTGCTCCTGCCATCTGCTCTCCTCAGCTTAAGGGAGAAATCACAGGCTTATGACATCTTATCCAGGGCATTGCTTTTCCTCATCAGAGAGCAATGGGAAACTCCCTCTCCATGTGCCTTGTCCTATGGAGGCTGAGGTGTGGCATTGCTCACCCACCCCAGGCAGCACTGTTCAAGAGGACTCCATCTGGAACTGAGTTTCCTTTTGATGTACTCAAATGTGTTCACACACACTGGTAGAAATGAATCACACCCTATCTAAGTACCACTGTGCCCTAAATAAGGAATCTAGACTGGAGTTTGCCAAGGGGTTAATTAGAGGCACTAGTCATGTGACCTGTTCTTACTCTAAACCATCTAGCAGGAATCATTATCCTTGCTGGAGGGAGATTTGGCCTTCAGATACTGTCCCTCGATTACTGAAGTGCAGGGAAAGAGTTCTGTATATTAGAATTGCCTAGTGACATAGCTCTTGAGTTTGCCATTCAGAAACAGCCAGGAATCTTGTCCTCTTTGCACTCTGAGTCAACCAGCTGAGCAAGTGAGAAAAGTAGGACTAAGGAACGAGCCCCTTATGTACTTCTTTGATGACATAGGAAAATATCTCTGGAAGAAATAAGACCTCCCCCCCAAAAAAGTCAAGGAAACTAGACTGTGGCACCCTAAAAATAAGGCAGTGGGATAAAAGTCCAAATATAAAATGCTACTTACAATACATCCCATAGGAAATGAAGTGATCTGATTGCACATAACTAGTGGCAGATGAAATTCATGGCCAAAGCGGTAAATGCCAGTACTAAAGGGTATCATCAAGCTTGAGAAAAGAAGGTAGTGACTGAGGAGTGGACTCTTTCAGAAAATGGTAAATACTATTAAGGAAGGAACTGTTCTTGCCAGTGACCTCCATACTGATGAATCCAATGGAAACATCTCTAATCCTCTTCTTACTTAACTGCTCAAAAATATTCAATATGGTTAAACTTTTCCTTCTTATTGATAATCTTTACTCCCTTTCCTTCTGTGACACCACACTCTTCTACTTACTCCTCATCAGTCTCCTTTTCTGGGCCCTCCTCTTCCTGCCAGCTAAATGTGATAGAGCCCCGGGGGCTGAATTCTGGTTCTCTTCTCTTAAGAGGAAATAAGAGCATAGTAAAGAGAATGGACTCAGAAGCCAAACTTTCTGGTTTTGAATCCTATCTGCTACTTACTTAGTGTGAAATTGGGCAATTTGCCTAATCTGTAAGTGCCTCAGGTTCTTCATCTGTAAAATAGGGATAGTAATAGCACCTACCTTGCAGTGTTGTTGTAAAGATTAAATAAGTTAATGCACATAAAGCACTTTGAACAGTACCTAGCATATAATAAACACTATATACATGTTTACTATTATTATCATCATCATTGCTATTATTTTCATTACTATTATCATTATTATTATTCTCTTCTCTACCTATACACTTCTTCACTAATCTGATCCACTTTCATAATATTAAATACCAGCCATAGTCAAATGACTCATAAATTTATATCCCCCACCTCTGACCTCTCCCATGACATCCAAAATCATAAATCTGTTTGTTTCACATATCCTCTGACATCTAATTGGCATTTCAAATTTAACATATTAGTCTGCTCAGGCTGCTATAACAAAATATCATAGACTGGGTGGCTTAAACAACACAGTGATTTATTTCTCACAGTTCTGGAGAAATCCACAGACTGGAAAGTCCAACATCTAGGTGCCACCAGATTTGGTTCCTGACAAGCACCTTCTTCCTAGCTTGCAAATGTCTGCCTTCTCACTGTGTTCTCACATGACAGAGTGAGAGAGAGAGAGAGAACAAGCTCTGGTCTCTCTCCCTCTTCTTACGCCCCACTCTCATGACCTCAGCTAAATTAACCACATCCCAAAGGCCCCACCTCCAAATACTATCACACTAGGTGTTTGGGCTTCAACATACAAATTTGGTGGTGGTGGGTGGGGGCAGGCACAGACATTCAGTCCATAATAACATGTCTTAAATGTAACTCTTGTTTTCCTTCCCAAGTCTGCTCCTTCCCCAAACACCCCCATTTCAATAAACATACCACTATCCACTCATTTGTTCAAACCCGAAGCTAGGAATCATCCTTAATTCCTCCAGTCTCATCATCCCCAATATCCAATCCATTCACCAGTTATGATTGTCCTACCTCTAAAAGGTATTTCAAATATGACCATTTATCTTCATTTTCATTGCTTCCACTCTAGTTGCAGCTACTGGAACTTCTCACCTAGACTATTTCAATATGCTGTTAACTGGCTTCCCTTCTTCTTGTCCCCTTAAAATCCACACATCACACAACAGCCAAAGTGGGCTGTTAAAAATATAAATCACACTATGCCACTCCTTCACTTACAACCTAGTAACAGCTTCTGATTACATTTATGTTAATCCAAAATCCCTAACAGGGAGTGCACGACCCCTAATGATCTGGTCTCTGCCTGTCTTTCCAGCCTCATTTCCTGCCCCTCTGCTCCTCATTTACTAGGTGCCAGCCATCTTGGCCTCCTTTTCTTCTTTGAACACTTTTACCTCTCTCTAAACTCAAGGCCTGTATATTGACTATTCCTTCCTCATGAAATGGTCATTCCCAGGCTCTTCATGTGTCTAGCCTCTTCATCCTTCAAACCTCAATGTCAGCATCACTCCTCAGAGGTCTTTCGTAACCATCCTTTCTAAATAAAGCAGCCTTCCAGTTATTCTCTATTTATTTACTTTATAGATATTTTAGATTTATTTTTAACTTGTTTACTCATTCATTTTTCCCCTCCCCTACTAGAATGTAACTTCACAAGGTGGAAAGTGTGTTTTGTTCACTGTGAATATCCCACAAATATTGTAGTGCCTGGCACATATCAGGTGCTCAGTAATTATTTGTTGAATGAATGAATGGATATGAATGAATGAAACCATGTACTGAACACCTTTACTGTTCTAGGTGCTTCACTAACATCAGCTTATTTAATTCTCAGGATAAGACTTTGAAATATCTTTTAGTTTTCACTGCACAAAAGAAGAAACTGAGGCTCAAAGAACTATATAATTTACCAGGATCATACAGCTAGCATACAAATCCAAGTCTTCTGATTCTAAAAGTCTTCTACTTTCTGCTTCAACAAAATTTATTCATTCATTCATTGATTTATTCATTAAACAATTATTGAACATCTATTTTGCACCTCTGTGCCAGGACCTGGGGATAGAGAAATGAAAGAGACACCACTTCTGCTCTGCACAGAGTTTTCAACCTAATTATGGATACAGATAAGTAATTGGATAATTACACTAGTGGCAATAAATGCTACATTAGCTATCCTAGAGAAGGGAGAGGCAGTAGAGTGTAGGCTTTAGAGCCTGAATTCCTGGGTTTAAATTCCACTTAATTTAACATAAATGCACTTCCTAACTTTGTAACTTTTGGCAAGTTGCTTAACGTATACCTTAACCAATGCCTCAGTTTCTTTATCTGTAAAATGGGAATTAAAATAGAGTGCCAATATTACAGAATGATTGTGAGGATTAAATGAGTTAATACATGTAAAGTGCTTGGCACATAAGAAGTATGCAATAAAATGTTAGCTGTTTTTAGAGGTGCTTAAGAGGGGAGACAAGACAAGAGCAGTGTCCACTGATACCTTCCTGGAAGAAGTAAAGATGCCTGAGCTGAGCTTTGCAGAAATAGTAGATACAGTGGTCACCTGGGTTTAGAAGGCTAGGAATGGCATTCCAGATAGAGGAAAACATTAAAAGACCCTTTTCTTGCCAGCCTATTTCAGGTTCATCAGCCCAATCACAATTTATTCAGAAATCTGACACTGTGAGCCCTGTTCTTTCTTTAAGCTAAAATGGCTTTCACATATATCATGTGATTTTAGTGATGCTCCCAGAGTCCCAAAGACATATAAAATGAGGCTGAAGAGAGAGGCAGAAGCAGCAAGAGCTCTGAAAAAGTTGGTGGGGATGGAGAAAGGCAGGACATAAAGAAGTATACTCTCTACACACTGCTCTCTGTCCAAGTGCCTTGCAGCTGGGAAGATGGCTGAGGAGGACAGGGATACAGCCAAAGAGGAAACCAGGGTCTCAAGGGAGAGGACTGCTGCTCAGTTAGAACAATTGGGCTTGGTGAAGAAAAGAGAGGTGGAAGCGGAACAAATATAAAGTGAATTTCAAAACCACAAAGAATGGACTTCCCTGGTGGCAGTGGTTAAGAATATGCCTGCCAATGCAGGGGACACGGGTTCAAGCCCTGGTCTGGGAAGATCCCACATGCCGCGGAACAACTAAGCCCGTGCGCCTCAACTACTGAGCCTGTGCTCTAGAGCCCTCGAGCCACAACTACTGAGCCCATACACCTAGAGCCCGTGCTCTGCAACAAGAGAAGCCACCGCAATGAGAAGCCTGCACACCACAACGAAGAGTAGCCCCCGCTCGCTGCAACTAGAGAAAGCCCGCGTGCAGCAACGAAGACCCAACACAGCCAAAGATAAATAAATAACTTTATTTTTAAAAAAAGACTCCACAAAGGATGCACTCCCAATTAAACCAGCTTTATGCAGTTTCCCAGGCAAAGTCCTAGCAATCACTTAAAGAGTTCCTTTCAATCACATTTGCCACGCAGGCAGCTCACTGAGAAGAGCAAGCTGCTGCTGCTGTGTTGTGGTTGTAACTTTTGTAGAGACATTTCTGGAAGAGCTCCGTGGATGGGCCAAATGAAAGACTGCTGGTGGACCAAGGATCCCTGCCCTTGGCTTCAGCTCACTTCAGAGAGTTGAAGGGGAAAAGGAAGGGACCAGACTGCAGCCCAGTTTGTCACTCTGAAGAGAGGCAAACCTGATGTTTGGCATTCTAAGCTCACAAAGAGACTTTTTTAACGTCTCCTGATGCCTCTTGCTTGACAACATCTGCAAGAATTGGCCAACACAATGTGACACTTTGGTATCTAGAATCAGGACACAATTCCTTCCTGGAGTCCTTGTTCTGTTTCCCTGGGATGTGGTAGGGTTTGATGATGATGATCAGTGGTATTTGGAGCCTGCCTTGCTTTATATGCATTCACGATTACAGTCCGTATGCACATTTTATAGCACTCCCCTCACCTTCTGAAAGCAGCAGGAGGAGTTGTGAGACATGGTGGGGAGAAAGGAGGTAAGTATACAAGCTTACCGAGTACTAAAGACTTGGAAATCCAGAACAGGATCTTAGAAGCCATCTGTTTTCCAGGGAAGAAAGTTACACCTGGATTGGGCATGTGAGTTCCCAAAATCACACGGTGAGTGACAAAGCTCTGATCCAGTTTCAACCAGTGATTTTTCAACCTGAGGGAAACATTGGCCCAAATGTGGTTTCTTTAATACAGCTAAGCAGTTTTAAAAATAGAAGCTACGTGGTTCATGTTAATTCTCTTGATTTTGCTGTAATATATTATTATTATTCTGTCAGGAGGGTCCAGGAAAAAGAATGTAATTTCTCATGCCAACAGGTCACTGACCTGCATGATTTCTATGTGGCACAGACATTTTGAAGGCTGCTGAGAGCAAAATTCAAAAGATTTAAAATAACCTCCTTAACTGCAAAATAAACCAGTCCTTTTTTCATTGCCTTCCTAAGCCTTTCAACATGAGAACTCCAAAGGCCTTTGAACAGTTCTTACACTCCTCAACAAGTCAGCCAAATTGACTTGCTTCTTCCACCCCTGTGTACCTCGTTCTCTTTCCCCCTCCTTTCCAACATTCCCCAAGCCAACCCCCCGCTCATTGCCCCCGCCTTCCTCCAAAGTACCCTCCCTAACCAGCACCCCATGCCCCCAACTTACCTCAGGCCACACCTCTAGCCCAACCACTCCTGGCAGCTGCTGCCACCCACACCAACTCCCACCTCAGGCTAAGGGGCTCACCTTTAATCTCTATCCCCTCATCTGTCACCAGCACAGTCTGGGTTAGGGAGGCAGATCTAACTAAAGCCCTACTTCCAGGCCTTCTCATGACATTAAAATAGTGTCTCCTCCAGTGGGTGGACACCTGACAAGAAGAAAGGTTAACAGGAAACACTGAAGTTAGAAGTCAGAATGGCAAAGCTAGAAGAAAATTTTGAGATCATCTAGATCAGTGGATCCTAAACTTTAGCAAAACAGAATTACTTGGAGAACCCATTAAAACACAGATTTCTGGGCCCCACCCTAGAGTTTCTAATTCAATACAATTATCACTTTTAACAAGTTTCCTGATGATGCTGAAGTTTCTGGTCCAGGGATCACACTTTAAGAACCACTGTGCTAGTCTACTGTATACATTACACAGATAAGGAAAGGGAGTCCCAGAGAAGGAAAATATATCTCCATTTTACTGATGTGGAAACTAACAAATGGTTTAGTAAGTTGCCCAAGGCCACACAACTAGTAAGTGGTACTGACTTTTACATCATGGAGCCCAGTGCTAAAACCTCTACTCTTCACCTTGCTACCTCTGCCTCTAAGGGTATGGCTTTTGGAGTCCTGGCTCCACCATTTCCCAGCTGTGTGACCTTGGTTAGGTTACTCCATCTATAAAATGGAGGTAATAATGATACCTATTTCCTGGGGTTATTGTGAGAACACAGTTAGAAAATATATGTAAAAACACATATTGATAAACCATTAGCCCTGTATCTCACCATCGTAAGTGCTCAGTAAATGGCAGTTACTATCATCATCATGGCTGGGATTGTTTCTGTTGTTAGTTGAGGAAAGCTGGGGACACCCTTTCTCTTGGCTTCATGTTCTCAAGTGGAGAAACATCAGTTAGCCTAAGACTGTTGACTTTTCTACAGCCTCTCATTTCCTCCTCCTCAAGAGAAGGAATTCTGATTGGTAGATTTGGGAGCTGACATAAAATCCCTCTTGTGGGCAAGACCTACAGTTTTCTTGCATTTCTTGGGTCTAGATGGGTATCTCTGCCTAACTCTGAAGGTTAGAATTAAGAAATCCACTTGGCAAACACATCTAAGCCACCTTCTCTAACACTTCCATTAGAAATAAAGTTCTTTTGATCTCTACTTACTTTACTTCTTTGTCTCTCTCAATCAGTTCACAACTGGAGGAAGAAAAGAATGGATGCCATTTATTCAGCCAACTCAAACCTCCACATTCTGATTGCTTATTTATGTGAGTTAGTGAAAGAGTTTTAACTGAAGCTAAGTCTGCAAACTCCTTCGTCAGGGCTTATTAACTATCCTGGTTTTATTATATTGAAAATGGCTTCAGGGCTGCATTTCATTTACTTCATATTTTGTAGCATTTTACTGAGTTATAACATATACATAAAAGTGCACAAATCACAAGTGTACAGCTCATTGAATTTTCACAAACTGAACACATCCTTGTAACCAGCAACCAGATCAATAACCATCATATCAGAAACCTCCCATGCCTCCCTCCAGGCACTACCCCCCCTTATTTCCTTCTTTTTTTTTAATAGAAAGATAAAACCTTCCATCAGTGAGCAAATTATTTACATGACTTACCATCACATAGTCTTGGGTTGAGTTAGGAAATCAAATCAGCCCTCTCAATCTTCATTTGAATAAACAATTTCCTCTCCACAGCTATGCAATTTGAGCATCATGTAAATGCTTCCAGCATCATGTAAATACATCTTGTGCATTCACTGGACTTGCCAATGCAAGATTCAAAGCCATGCAAACATCTTCCCTTCATTTTCATTGGAAGCTGCAGTTCATTCAAGAGTGACTCCAGCAGATGGACCAGGAAATAGCTTCAAGCACAAAGGAAAAATGATTAAGGTTCCTGAAGTTGGAGAGGAGATGGGCTGAGGACTGCCATCCACCTCCTAGACATTCCAGATCTTGTAATCATGCATACTACCCCTACCTCCACACTCTACACACTTACACACAGTCACATACACACACACACACACACACACACACACGGGGTGGCAACTGCTGAACTAGAACCTTGTGCCATGTACAAACTGGCATTTAATAAGTGCTTTTGTCATGAAAAATATTGAGTATTTAAACTCCATCCTTCTCAGAGGTAGCTAAGATTCACATTTGGGATCCAAAATCATCAAGGTTATTCTCAGAAAATCCTCCCATTAAGATCTGGGTAGAGAATATAGTTGAGGGCACTAGTGGCTCACCTTTATCCTCAGAATAAAAGCCAGATCCTTCATTATGACCTACAGGGATCTACATGATCTGCTCACTTTCTCACTCTCTCTCTCCCTCCATCCCCAGTTATACAGGCTTCCTCCCTTTTCCCTGCTGTACCTCTGTCAGAAATGCCCTTTATTCCTGATCTTTGTAGGCCAACTCCTAAGTCATTCTAGATTCAGCTTCAATGTCACTTTCTCAGAGAAATCACTTGTGACCACTTCCCAATCAATTTCTCCCTAGTTTATTTTCTTCAAAAGATTTATGACTACCAGAAAATTACATTTTGTTACTTGTGTACGGGTTGATTGTCTCATTTACTAGGAGATAAGCTCCTAGGAGGTATGAGCAGGGATTTTGTCTGACTGGTTCACAAGTCACTTTTTCCCAGTATACAGAACATTGCTTGGTACATAGCAGATACACAATAAATATTTCTTGAATGAGTGCATGAGTGAATTATTCTAAACTCTCTGTATGCTCTGAAATCACCAGATGTAATTCATGGTTTCACCCCTTATCAGTCTCTGGAAAGTGTAGACTTTTAAACCTATAGCCTAGGTTCAAATGCTGGGTTTTCCCCTTACTAATAAAGCTGGGTGAAGTTGGGCAAGTTTCTCAGCCTCTCTGAGCCTATTTCCTCTTCTTTAAAATTATTACAATCTTTACTTCAGATAGTTGTTGTGATGATCAAATCCTATAATGTAATTAAACAAACAACACAGTGGGCTAGAACATAGATCACAATACACAGTCTCACACCTTCCTCCCAAACCATCCCCTTGTCATCATATTCCTTTCCATATGCCTTCATTGTTCTTTTTGTCCAGATGTGCATAAATATTCCCCTCACTCTCTACTCTTCCTACGCTCACAAACTGTCAAAATCAGACAACTATAGCAACAACAAAAACTTTTGACGCCTGCTAAGGCCACGTGGAAGAATCACAATTTAAACTCCTGGTCTGTCGCTTCCTGCCTATCATCTGTCTCTTCCACTGTCTCCTGTTGTTGTGAAGAAATCAAGCTGAAGTGCTATAAGTATGGACTTAAAGTCATAATAAAGCATTCAGATGTCAAGAGTCCTGATGTGCTAATCTGAGAGCAGAGGGATTGATTAGAAGGTTTAAAAGTTTCACTTATCACTTTTAAGAGTTTGTTTTTTCTTTCTTTCTTTCTTAAGAAAGATCGGGAGATGCATCATTATCCTTTCTTGTATGGAAAAAGCTAAGTGAGTTAACATCAAAGGAATGTCTGCTACAACTCTACTAGGGAAAACTTTAGTCACTGTGGAGTAAGCACTAGAAGCTACTGTGGAAGTCATCTAATTCAATCCCTTCATTTTACAGAAGAGTCAAGACCCACAGATGAGCCGTGTCACTTGCTCCAGCTCACAGGGAGTTAATGACAGAACTAGAGAGAAGTCCCAAGTCTTCTGACCATTAGTTTGGTGTTCTTTTCACTCAGCATCTCAAAGGAAAGATCAGGACAGCTGACTCAGGCCTTGACAGAGAGACTGAGTGCATGTATCTTCCTTCTGTTTCTCATAGATACTTAGAAATGGTGAGAAAATGTACCAATCAAGGTCCCAGCAAGAAATAAGCAAGCACACTCAAATTGAGTAATTTGAGGAGAGTTTAATAAAGGGACTATTTACAAAGGTGAGATAAACTACAAGAAGAGATAATGAAGTACTGGGAGGGATGAGGGGAGGTTATCACCTCAGGCCTGAAAGGGCAACAGGAGGAAGCTGCTCCCAGAAGGGGAGAGAGAGGGTT
The DNA here is from genome assembly GCF_059928025.1 of Delphinapterus leucas. NCBI lineage: Eukaryota > Metazoa > Chordata > Mammalia > Artiodactyla > Monodontidae > Delphinapterus > Delphinapterus leucas. The sequence goes on along the minus strand of NC_143150.1, from coordinate 46,151,340 downwards.
CCATGGAGAGGGCTTCCTGTGACCTTTCCTTGAGGGACCTCATCAGCTTACGGCATCCTCCAGGGAAGAAGCTGGGGCAATAAATATCCCAACAAATATCCCACTTCACTTTCCTCCCTCTGGCTCTCCCACTAGTGTTCTCCATTAGTCTAATCCACCCAGAAACCAGAGGAAAAGTAAGCCTAGTGAAGGAGTCTAAGACAAGTCGGTCTTACAAAACACAGAGGAGGATAGAAAAGGGTGGGGAATGGATCTGGAGAGGCAAAGGGAAGACGTCCAACACAGCTGACAAGGGAAAAGGAACAAGCATTACCTATCACATCTCAGATATTAGATGTTTTCAGATTGTATTTATCCCTCACAACAAAGCTTTGCCATACATAGGATTTTCCCCATTTTACAGATTAGAAAACTGAAGCTAAAATGGGGAGGTCACTTGTTCAAGGTCACACAGCTAGTATTTGAACCCAGGCTTATCTGACTCCAAAGTCCGTGCTCTTAACTACCTCACAATATTGCCCTGATAATAACCAGAAGTATAGAGCAGGCCTCTCCTGTGTCCCAGCAGGTTAAGAAAAAGGGAAAAGAACCATGGGATAAATACTATCCAAGCAACCTCAAATACATTAAGAAAACTACACCTACTACTTAATTCTTCCTTATGTCTTCTCCAAAGTGCCTAGTCTTTATCCCCCTCCCCTTTCTATAAACCCCTATTGAGATGTTGTTAACAGAAACTATTTTGTTAACTAATAATTTAGTATTAACTGATACAATCATAAGGCGTAACTACTTCCAGAGAAATCTGCCTTTTAATAGAGAACTCCTTTCTTGTCATCTCACTCCCTTTCATTTACTTCTCAGAGTAATTACATAAAAAGGAAGACAAATTCACAGAAGCATACTGCAGAATGTTGGTTGCCAGGGCTGGGGGGTGTGAGAAATACTAAGATGTTCGTCAAGGGTACAAAATTTCAGGTACAAAGTGAGTAAGTTCTGGGGATCTAATGTACAGCTTGGTGACTACATATATACACAGCATGGTTAATAATATTGTATTGGATACTGGAAATTTGCTAAGAGAGTAGATCCTAAGTGTTCTCGCAAAAAAAGAAAAAATGTAACTATGTGATATGATGAATGTGTTAATTAGCTTGATTGTGGTAATCATTTTGTGATGTATATAAATATTAAACCACATAGTACACCTTAAATATATACAATTTTATTTGTCAGTTATACATCAATAAAGCTGGAAAAAATAAATAACATAAAAATGAATACTTGGAAAAAATTAATAAAAGGGAAGGCTTGCTGCTGAGTTAGAAGGGCAGATGAGCCTCACCTTAGTCTATAAAGTAATGGGGGATGCATTTGTTAGAGGAAGTACAAATTTACACACTCCGATCCAGTTATTAAAAAAAACAACTTAATTTTCTATATCTGATTTCATCTTGCTCTAGAGCCTCAATTTCCCCAGTATCTTTCAGGTCAATATTCAATCAATTCAAAGTTCAAACTTCCTATTAGGGCTGCCTCTATCTTCTCAAAATTTCTTCTCTTCTCCTTCTCCAAGATAGTATCAATGTGCAGAGGGAAGCTTATATAGCCTCATTGCACTTGAGAAGGAACTTCTGTGCTTCATGTTGGTGTCTGGTTTCTTTCTGACCTTTGCTGAGATGTCCCTAACCATGCTTGGTCATCATGAGTCTTGCAAAGGTATCCACTACACAGTGTCTCAGGGCCACCTGGCCTTTGAAGAATCATGCTTGGACCCTGTGCTAATGACCATGAGCCTTGCCGTTACTCTGACGGTGAGGTTCCTGCACTCAGCTCCCTCCTCTTCCTGACCCCAGGCCTCTTCTAATCCACCTACCCTTTCTTCACTCTTGCATCTCCCACCAGGTTATGTGAGAATTTAAAATCTCCTTTACAGCCCTCTAGGACCAGGTATACTATATCCCCACTATATCCATGGTGCCATTTCTACTCAACTGTGGCTACCCTGTGTTGATATGGGACACCACTTGATCCCCTCCAAGAGTTATAAACAAGAAAGGCAATACCAGCACTTTTTGTGGCCCAGAATGTAAAGTTACCATCTTAAACCTAAGCACATTATTTCTCAAATATCTCCAAGCTCCTCTGAGCACCAAAACAGCTTTCAGTTTCCTGAGTGGCAAAAACTTCCCTTATGTTGGTATCATCCATCCCCTCTACACAATGGCTGATAGCGAAGTACTATTTTCAGACCATCACATTTTGCTCTTGGTATGTAAAAGGAATCTACTCTCATCAAAGCTTGGCTTTTGAAACTATTATCTCACAATGCACTCAAAAAATTACAGTTTGAAACTCAGAGTTGAGCAATGATACATTTGTTCCAGATCATATTCGTCTTCCCCTGAAACAATAAGCCCAATGACTCAATGAGTAGGAGGAGTACAAGACAAGAAGGAAACAGATTATCAGGAGCAATTGGCAACAAATATTGGTTTGATATTTTAAAAAATATACAGGGTGCACATTCATTCTTCTATTTAGACAAAAAAATATTTTAAAGCACCTACCGGGTTAAAGCCACCCACTGTTCTGGATGACTATATATAATGAATAACAACAAACACCCCAGATCAATTTCTAGTACCACAAATTTACTATAAAACAAAAATTATTTCCAAACTGTGGGCAATCATCTTGGGCTATTTCCAATCCAATGACACGTCAGCATGGCCAATCCTTTCTTCATTGGGTCTGAGAATAGAATATTGTGGTTAATTGTTTTTTGTCCGGGTAACTGAGGGTTAACCTGAAACCCTATTATTTTTCAAAATTTATGGCTGGAAATCCTATGAGTCCAATTTCCTGCCTTAGTGAGTACAGTAGAGTAAGTTATATCAGTGAACAAAATTTAATATTTGAAGATTGAAGATATTGCTGGGCCTTGGAGTCATCTTTCCAACCATAGATGGCATCAGCTCAGACTAGTGATGTAGTTGTAAAAAGCTTAAGAGATTGTGCTTAACCCATAGTGAGCCCACAATACACTGGAAGTGCTGTTTAAAAAAAAAAAACTGGAACATGGTTATCTTTTGATATGCCTCTTTCTGCAAAAGTACAATTCAGAAAAGAGTTTGGTTAATTAAGAGTCTTGATTAAAGAAAGTTGTATTACTAGTTTGAAACTCACTGAAATGAGATTTTGAACTACATTAAATAAAATTTTATTTCATCTGATGCTGCACATTTCTTGGACATTCCAGTAAGCCTTCTTCTTATTGAAGGATCTTTGAGATTGTTCGCCATTATCATTTTGCTTTATTGAGCCTAGAATGCAATGGTTTTTATATTTCCAAATGCCTTTAATAAACTGCTTACAAGCTTTTCACAGTAGAAAACTACTTATTAGGGAAGTGATGTTATTCTTAAATTTTTCCTGATTTTATTGTCCTGCCCTCATATTGTTCAGAATCAGTATAATTCTTGCTCTAATTTGAGAGAAGCTGTCATTAGTTAAAGGGATTCTTTACACAGGTCACTGGGAGTGTTTTGCCCTTCCTCTCTAAGAGAATAATTACATTTTCTACCTAGTGAAAAGCTTGTGGTTAAAAAGCATCTCAAGTTATATCCAGGCAAAAACATGAAAGGAAGAGCCACTTACATGAATATATGAGATTTCATATCTCTTTTATTTTAATTGCTAAACAAATTTTGCAGACTTGAAAAGGGCTAGTTTGACAGGCCCAGAGCAAAAGCCCTTTCTTATTAACAGTTGTAGCCCTAACCTATTGTAAAAACAATATGAGGCCATAAAAGAGAGGAACTCTGGGGTTTCTTAGGAATGAGAGTATAAGAGGTGGGGGATGAAATATTACCTAGTGGTTAAGGCAATTACCTTTGTCAAGGGGAGAGCAAAGTACCCCTATTTTTCTTCCCATTTCCTCCCCCAAAGCTGGTAGACATTGTCCTTATATCAAACAAATAGGCATGGAGATTATAGAAGTATGCTCATCTGAGCTCAACCACCACTCCCTCATCCCAGGATTTCTTGGGAAAAATGACAATAATTGATTTATGTGCATAAAGGGTGGGCCACTCCCAGATGACAGTGAAGGAGGGTTCGAGAATGTACTGGAGAATGTCAGAACAATAGCAAAGACATTTCTAGCAGTAGCAGAAGCAGGGAAGGCTGAGTGGTGTATGGATGAACGCCAGCCAGCAAAAAGCCAAGAGGCCCAGCACAGCGCTTGTCTGCTAATGACATTCAAACCTACATCTTCCCGGAAAGCCACATCCCAAACTCTCCAAATAATGCTTGCTTCAGGGGTCAATTTTTCCAAGAGCTTTCCGTGAAAAGATTTTAAATGGAAATATAAGCTTCATGTGAGCAATAAGGGAAAAAAATGTAAATCTCTTCTCCACCTTGCACTCACTTTTCCTGCTGTGTTTTATGCAAAAGAAAAACACATCAGAAATGACTCCAAAGCCCAGACTCTGACCTCCTTAGATCCTGCTCCCTCTAATCAGGACACAGTTGACTGACAGTCAGGAAATAAACTCTTCTTTGAAGGTACAGTGGAGCAGGTTTATAGCAAATGACTAATATGATCTAATCTTTCAGCAATTTCAACAGTTTTCAATTCTGGAAGATTCATATATGTCCGTTTAACTTTCTGATTCTGTCCTGCGACTGCTCATTGACTTATCCCTCAAGATTCAATCTTCTCAAATATTGCAACCTTTTTCATTATCAAACTCTAGTGTAATATCAAGATCCACAATGTGCCCAAGTCCTACAATATCCATCTGGGCAACATTGACAGCCAAAGAAAAAACCTAACAAACAAAGCCTTATTGGTAGGAGTAAATAACCACTTAATCCAATTAGCAAATCCTCAATGAACTGCTACTAGGTGTGCCAGCCACTGTGTTAAGTATTGTGGGTGATACAATCATCCATCAATTTCTGAGATGCCTAAGGTCAGCTTGGCCAAAAATCTAACTTCCCACAAACTCAGTGATGCCTGAAATCCCTTTAAGAAGGGAAACAGTCTTTAATTCCATAATTGGAGATAAAGCTTAGAGGGACGGTCCCTGTGAGAGGGAAGGAAGTTGATTTAAATCCATACTGAGTCGTAAATGACTGATATTAGAGCGACTTCTCAGAGCAGATTTTAATAGGAAGGAAGAAAGAGAATTGGCAGTACTGGAAGTCTGAAGGCCGGGGGTGGCGCTGGGAAACACCGGGGATGGGGCAGACAACACAAAGAGAAAAGGGAACAGAGTACAGAAGTTGGGGACTCCAGAAACCAACTTTTCCAGCTACACCATCTTATCAAAAGCAATCCAGCCTGTAACTAAAGTAAGTAACCATGGAGTTTAGAAAAGGATGATGCCAAATGCAGCGGGTGCCAGCCAGACTATGCAAAAGTTTTACATTTTCTTTTTTAATTCCAGTAATAAATTATATACCCAAAGGGTCCTGATTGAAATATAAAAACACTGCTTCAAGTGTAAAGCAGAATAAAATTCAAATCTTAAAATTGCAGAGAGTATTAACATATAAATTAGCTATTCCTAAAAGATTTTCAGGCTCACCTCTACCTATTGTTCATTCTCTCTGGTCCACTTCAACCATCTTTTACATTTGGAGCTCCAGTTTAGACTTCACTATCAGATCAGATTTTGTATTTGGTTTATTTACAATTTTGATATGTGGGGCTCTGAAATTTCCTAGCATACAGTTCAAACTCCATCCATCCTTTTCTTTTAATTTTTAGTGGGCTGTGCAAGGGCTTGTGCTCTCATAGCATGAAGGTTCTGCTAGAGAAAGAATGTGTGTGTGTGTGCGTGTGCGTGTGCATGTGCGTGTGTGTGTGTGTGTGTGTGTGTTGGAGACAGGGCTTTCTGGATTCTCACAGAGTACGTTTTTCAGATGGAGACACAAACGAAAGTATAATCACAAAGCAGGAGACCACATTCCCATTGATAGGACAGGTTCTCTGAAGCTCATCACTCCACCAAAGAGAAGACTAGCCATGGGGTTGACACACTGCTGCATTCATGATTCTATTCCCCTCTAATTAGGAAGATGTTGGCACTCTAGCATTCAGCCAGTTTCTTAGAATTATTATGCTCTTTTTGTTCCTTCACTGGGGCTTTAAGAACCTCAGCGTAGTTGGTAAAAAGAATGCTTATGTATAGCTGACAACATGAAGGGCCTTTATGAGCTCCATGGGAAAGAGACACTTCATATTTAGAGAGGGAAAAATTAAAGAAGGTGTTTCTTCCTCTCTGTCATTTCTCTGACAGACAGTAATGTCTCTCCTGCTGGTGGTTTTCAGGACAAGGAGATTTGTGTGAGTTGCCATGAAATTCATTATCATACATTTATGCTCTAAAAATGCAATTGGAGCCACTCTTCATGTGTGCCACATTTACAATAATTATCCCAATAAAACCTATTCACATAAATGACTAACAAGAACTCCAACAGGGAAAAGAGATTATTTTTCATTATTGGATCATATCTCAGAACTAAGGATAATCACAGTACATAAGCCAAATACAACAGAACACAGCCTTCTCATGGGTGGCACAGTTACCTTTTCACTTGAGAATGCCTACCCCCAAGGTCCATTTGACAAATCAATTCACAATCCACCCAACTCACCTGAGGTTTCATGCTCCTTCACTATGCTGAAAAACAAGAGAAATAAGTGTGCTAGATACTTAGAAGTCTGGGTCTGCCTCTGGCTCTGTCAATGATCAATGGCATGACTTTAATGGGTCTCAGCTTTCTCATCTATACAATGGAGCAAACAACACCACCTGAACACAACAACACAAAAGTTCAAATGTGGCAATGAATATTAAAGCAATTGAAATGTACAAAATATAATACAAATGCAAGATGGAATTATTCTTTCTGATTCCAGAGGAGAAAGGTGATCCAGTGTGGGAAAATCATGCCTAGTATTCTTCTCTGGAAGATATGCACATGGCCTTTTGTACCATTAAACAATGGCTGTAGAGGGTGTTGATCAACTACCAATTCAGTACTTCTGGTTTCCCCTCCCTCCCAGGTTTTTTCCCCGTGAAGCTCTCCTATTCATCTCCTCAAGGATACTCTATTTTCTTCATGTATCTAACGTTGCTATTGACAAGTCTGAGATCAACCTAATTCTTGTTCCTTTGTAGCTGTACTCCTTGTTCTTTCAGGATTCTTTTAGAATTTTCTTTTTGATGCTCTCAATGTTCACTATACTGTATCTAGCATAGGTTTTCCTTCTCTCTCCTGTTTGGCACTCTATGACTTTTTAACATGAAGTCTTTTATCATTTTTCAATTCTAGAATGTTTAGTTCCGTTATTTCTCAAAGCAGTTGCTTCTCTCCATTTTTTATTTTCTCTATTTCTTGGGCTCCTTTTATTTGATGTTGCAAGTTTTACTTCCATATTCCATACTCCTAAGCTTTTCTTTTATATTTTCTATCTCGTAATCCTTCCCTGCTGCCTTCTGGGAAATATCCTCAATTTTATCTTTAACTCACTAATTTGTTCTTTAGCTATATTCCTCCTGCTATTGACTCCATCAGTCATATTTTTAATTTCAACTATTACATTTTTATGAGTAGAATTCCCACTTCCATCCATGACAGAGTAAGTAGCACTAGACTTTCCCTCCTACCATAAATAACTAGAAAACTAGAAAAAATGTAAGAAACAATTGTTTTCAGACAGTAGACAACAGGCAGTACAGGATTATGATCTTTGAAGGAAGGGAAATAAATGAAGCAGTCTCTATGATTGTCCCAGTTTGCTGCCTGGAGGTAATTTCTGGACCACAGTATAGGTATGAAAAACCTAAGCAGAACACAGTGATCTTGCTGGTTTGAGGAGACAGAGATCAGAGTTCACAGACACTGAAGCAGCTGTAATTAGTGGAGCAGATTACCGAAGAGAAGGGAGCTATGCAAAGAAAGAACTCTAGAAATTGGCACAGAGATTCCCTTGAGTCTTTGAAACATACTGAGCTGTGCATGCATAGAGTGAAACTCCAAGGATGGGCAAAGAACTGCTGGGGAGCTGTAAGGTGAACAATTCCAAGAGCTTATCCAAGGCTAGGAAACATTGAGTTCCAACCATCCAGAGGGGAGAAACGTTCTTGAGTACCCAGGAGTTTAAGTAGAGATCCCAGAATGATCACACCTTAGTTATAGGGGTAACCTAGCCCTACAGTAAAGGCTACCCTACACCTTCCATAACAAAGCTTATAAACAAGGCTTGAAAGTTTCAAGCTGATCTGCAAGTGACTTAACTGCCTGCCAAAACAAAATTCAACATTCTTTAAAGTAAGACAGCAAAATCCAGGCACTCAACAACAAAACATTCACAATATCCAGCATCCTTTTAAAAAACTACTAGACAAGTGAAGAAGCAGGAAAATATGACCCATAAGGGATAGAAATATAAACAGCAGAAAAAGACACAGAAATGACAGAGAAAATAGAGTTAGCAGATAAAAACTTTAGAATAGCTATTAAAATATGTTCATGGATTTAAAGGAAAACATTGACATAATAAGGAAAGAAATAGAAATTATAAGAAAGAATCAAATGAAAGTGCTAGAGCTGAAAAATATAATATTTGAAATGGAAATTGTACTGGATGGTATTGACAACAAATTAGACACTGCAGAAAATGAGTAAATTTGAAGACATAGTGATGGAAACTATACAAATCCAAAACAAACAAACAAAAAAGATGAGCAGAGCCTCAGTGACATGTGGGTTAACACAAGTGGTCTCACCTATATGTAATTGGAGTCCCACGATGGAGGTTCAGAGAAAGTATTTGAAGAAATAATGGCTGAAGTATTTTCAGTTTGATGATAGCTATGAATTCACAGATCCAAAAATCTCCACAAACCTCAAAGCAGTATAAACACAAAGAAAAACACAATTGGCACATCATAATCAAAGTGCTGAAAACTAACGATACAGAAAGAAATCCTCAATGCAACCAGAGGAAGGAAAAGAATACCTTAAATAAGGGAATAGAGGTAAAGATGAATACTGACTTCTTGTCAGAAAGAATATAAGCTGGAAAAGAATTCTATATCCAAAGCGGGGGGGGGGACTTCAAAAATAAAGACTAAATAAATGCTTTGCCAGGCAAACCAACGTTGAGCAAGTTTGTTACCAGAAAACTTGCATATAAAGAAATGTTATATTCAGTGCCTAGATCTTGGTTTTTAATATAATTCTGCAATAAAAGGAACCAGGGCTCCTTGGAGAAATGACTAACTCTCTAGGGATGGAGCTGGGAATACACAAGATGAGCCTGGAACATCCTGTAGTACCAGAAAGTAAGGAAGGACTAGGAAAAAAAAAAGATGGAGCCATGTCAAAGGGACACAGCAATTACCTCAAGGTCCAGATGGCCAAAGTTGGAATGATTTGAAAAAGAAAATAGTGTTGGATTATAACTCAAAGTATAAAATAAGTATCCAAGTCCACACTGGTATAAATAAATGATTTAGTAAACAAATAAATGGAGGATAATATACAAACCTCCCATATAAAAGAATTCCAAATAATTTATTTAGATAGTCTCCCCTCAAGGAGGTGGAGCATAACTCCTCACTCCTCAAATGTGGGCTGCACGTAATAACTTCCTTCCAAAGAGTATGATGTAAAAAAGGGGGAGAAATATTAACTTTATAGTGGAGAAACCTGACAAATACTACCTCAGCTAGATGATCAAGGTTAACATAACAGTGATAAATCATGCTGATAATATGTACCCATGATACGACATGTTGAGAAGGGCACTTTACCTCTGTGGTCTTCCTCCCAAGGACACATAAACCAGTCTCATCATAAGAAAAAAAAATTACATGAACCCAAATGGGAGACAATGTATAAAATAGCTGACCAGTACTCCTCAAAACTCTCAAGGTTATCAAAAACAGAGAAAGTCTAAGAAACTGCCAAAATCAAGAGAAGGCTAAAGAGACATGAATACTAAATGTAAGGTGGTATCTTAGATAGATTTCTGGGAATGAAAAAAGGCATTAGGTAAAACCTAAGGAAATCAAAATAAAGAATGGACTTTAGTTAATAATAATGTATCTATATTGATTTGTTAGTTGTGACAAATCATACTAATATAAGAGGTTAACAGTAGGGGAAACACAGTGCAGGGTCTATGGAAACTCTACTATTTTTGCAATGTTTGTAAATCTAAATCTATTCTAAAATAAAAGTATATTTAAGAAGAAATGATAAAGGAATTTTTTCAGGCTGAAGTAAAATGACATGAGATGGAAACAGGTCTACACAAAGGAATGAAGAATGTCAGAAATGACAAACATGTAGGTAAATATATATTTTGTGCCTAATATTTTCCATTTGATCCTTTTAAAGTTACTTTATTTTATTTCATATTACTAACTTATTACCATAACTCTTTATATATATCTAACTTGTATATTTTAAATTATTAGTCCATCTATTCCAATAATTCTGCATGGATGGTATATGTTGTCCAATTTGTTGTCTTTTTCTTCAATAGTCACCCATCCTTCAGAAGTCTAGATATGTCAATTCCTGCTTCCTGGGGGTATCAGCTACTGCATCTAATAAATGTATATCAAGGAAGGGACAAAAGCCAGGCCTAATCTAGTCCTAGTGCAGAGCCCCAGACATGACAGAACTACTGTTACTCCTCTATCTCGACAGCCCATGAGGCAACTCCTCTGGTCAGTCACCTTGTGTTGCAATCCATTATATCTAAGAGCTTGGAGGGGGAGAGGCAGAGCAATGAATGCCAGAAGGCAACTGGTTAGTTTATCCCTATGCTCCTCAACTCCTCCCTGCAGCAGGACTTTTGCATTGCCCATCTACTCATGAGCCTGTTAACACAGGCAGTTTGGGCTACTGCAGCTGATTTCTGCAATGAATAAGGCAAGCAGTAATTATACTAAGGGTACACAGGGGAAAGGAAGGAGTAGAGCTCTAAAAGTTTTCTTCCGCCCTATCCTATCACTGATGCCATCCAACTTCTACACACACCAGTTAAAGGCAACTTTCAATATCCCCAGGTGTTTCTCACAGTGTTGCTGTTGTTATGGTTGCTGTTGTTGTTCCTGGAATCTGTTTCCCTCTGTCTTCTATAGTTTCTCCAGAGTTGATCTTGGGGAGGAAGCAGCAACTCATTTGTCAAGAATTGCAAATATAACTTTTGTTAGGTGCTTAACTCTGTGCATAGGACTTAACTTGAATTATCTCAGTTAATCCTCTCAACATCCCTATGCAGTACATATTATTATTATACCCATTTTACAGAGGAGAAAACTGCAGCACAAAGACATTAAGCAGCTTGTACAAGATCACACAGCTGTAAGAGATGGAACCAAAATTTAAACTAGTTTTATTTCAGAGTCTAGGATCTTTGTTCACCACTGGATACTCAGTGATTAGCACATTGTACATGCTCAAAAATATTTGTTGAATATTTGTTGAATAATGAACAAATGGATGGGTGGTTAGAATTACACTGCTAGCTTCCCCAGCAGTTATATTCCTCCATGTTTTCCTCTGTTTAATTGCCTTAGTGTCTCTGAAATATACTACAGAGCGAGTCTATGTAATCTTTACAGAATGACACATTCTACTTTCCTTTAGCGTTTACCATTTAAAGAAGCATACTTGTACTTCTAATAAAAAGAAATACTTGTCTTGATTTTTCTGAGTAAGTATAGGTTGAAACACCTTTCTCATTACCAGAGCTCTGTCATGAAACCTGGCTTGTTTGCCCTCTGCAAATTCCTGGTGGAAGTACGTCCTTCAAAAGAAAGAACATAAATGGCCATCAAACATATGGAAAGATGCTCAGCCTTACCAACTATGAATGAAATATATATTAAAACAACACCAAAATGCCATTTTTCAAACTGACAAAAAAAATAAAGGATTGAAATACCCAGTATTAGTAAGGGTTCTAGAAAACAAGTTCTCTTATACATTGGCAGTAGGAGTTTAAGTTGATATAGCCTTTTTAAAAGGAAATTTAACAAGATCTGTCAACATTTAAATATGTAGACATTTTGACCCAAGATTTCCATTTCTAGGAATTTATGCTGCAAAAACAACTTGCATTGTGCAAGCACATTTGTTGTAGCATAATTCATATAGAAAAAAATGAAATGAATGAAATTTCTGTCAATGGGGGAATTATTAACTAGATTATGACAATGGAATACTATGGAGCAATGTAATAAGGGAAATCTATTCATATTTACATTGGAAATTATCCTTGATATATTGCTAAATGAAGAACACGGAAGAGTATAGAAAATATCATCCAAATTTGTAAACCGAAATAATTTAAATACCTTAATATATACGAACATTACATATACAAACATTAAAAGTGAATTTACACCAATCTGTTCATAATGGTTACCTCTGCAGAGTCAGATTAAACAGAGAACAGACTGGTGGCTGCCAAAGGTGGGGAGTGGGGGAATCGGGTAAAGGTTGTCAAAAGGTACAAACTTTCAGTTATAAGTTCTGGGGAATGTCATGTACAGAATGGTGACTATAGTTAACAATACAGGATTGTATACTTGAAAGTTGCTGAGAGAATAGATCTTAAAAGTTCTCAGGGCAAGAAAAAAATTGTCACTGTGAGGTGATGGATATTAACTAAATTAATTGTGGTAATCCAAAAAAGGTGCAGGATGGTGAAACTTCACTTCCGTAGTATTTGAACTTCTCTTCAACATAGTAGCTCTTTTGTGATTTTTAAACATGTATATCAGGAAGAAAAGAAAGAAAAGAAGGAAGGAGGGTTAACGTTCACTTGGAATCCTCATTCAGATCAAATAGAATTGCATTTGAAAAATAGCCAGGAATCAGAAGGCTTGTTTTATCTGGCCTCCTCTAGACTTGAATTTTATAGGGAAAGCGCTCCAGGACATTGAGCAGGAAGCTTCTTATGAAGAGTCCAGTCCCTCCTCACAAAAAACAGGTGTGTTTTTAGGTTGCTGCGCTAGTCATTAGTACAGCCCACACCCTTTGGGTAGAAAAGAAAGCACAACAACTGCTGTAGTCCTTGAAAGAAAAATTGATTTAAATTCAAAACCAGGGACTTCCCTGGTGATCCAGTGGTTAAGATTCTGCACTCCCAATGCAGGGGGCTCGGGTTTGATCCCCGGTCAGGGAACTAGATCCCACATGCTGCAACTAAAAAAGATCCTGCATGCCTCAACGAAGATCTTCCACGCAGCAACGAAGATCCCGCGTGCTGCAACTGAGACCTGACGCAGCCAAATAAATAATTTTTTTTTTAAATGCAAAAGCAGGGCTTCCCTGGTGGCGCAGTGGTTGAGAGTCCGCCTGCCGATGCAGGGGACACGGGTTCGTGCCCCGGTCCAGGAAGATCCCACATGCCGCGGAACAGCTAGGCCCGTGAGCCATGGCCGCTGAGCCTGCGCGTCCGGAGCTTGTGCTCCGCAACGGGAGAGGCCACAACAGTGAGAGGCCCGCGTACCGCAAAAAAAAAAAAAAAAAAAAAAAAAAAATGCAAAAGCAAAATTCTCTCAATTCCTTTTGCTTTCTTGATTCTAATATATACTTTTACATATCTGTTTATATCAGCAGAAAACCTCTTCCTTCAGCTACACTTAAAAGTGGACCCCCAGGTGGTCAGAAGTTGCTGATCAGAACTTGCTATAACCAGCAGCTAAAATTAGGCAGATGAGGGGCCTTGCGAAGTCAAACTGAGAATCTGAGCAGATGGGTATCCCAAACACTGAGAAAAGAGAAAAGACAAGGGTTCAGGTGGAGGGTCAAGTAGGCAGCCTCTCTTTGCCTCCAGACTCCAGACTCTGTGACTATCTCACTGTTAGGCCTATGTTTCCCATAAATATATCTGGAAAAACAAAAACCAAAAAACCCTCTGATCTTGTCCTAAAGATGGGCATCTTTCTTGATAAGACTATAATCGTCAGGACTCGTCTTTTTCCCTGTAGGGCAGCTGAAATGTGGCCAGGTGGTATTGTGAAATTCATCAGAAGCCAACTAATACACGCAACAATTTACCATCACTTTCATTTTCATCGTGGAGACCACTCCTACTAATCCAGACTCTCACAGCCATATAACAATAATCATTTTCAGAATATCAGTGACAAGAGTTTGCCCCTTGTGTGAGCTATCAGCCTGAGACACACAGGCTTGTAATTACTGAGGAAACAGGCATGGAATTTAGACAGAAGGGATGTCCAATCAATAGATTAAGTCTATATTTGGAGGTTCAAGCCTTACCCTTTTAAAAAGTACACTAGATTACATTCTGAGTCCCACCAGGTAGAACCATACTCACCTAACTAAGAAAAGTAGAAAAAAGAAAAAAGATGAAACAGATTGGATACCGACAGTCCAAATGTCGGCAATTCTAGTGGCAGAATATCTTCATGAGATACTTTAAATTTGAGCTTTTTCATCAGCTATACTAAGTAAAGAACCATTAGTTGTGCTCAATCATTGAGGAGTCTGGCGTCTGTGAAGTTCAAGGAGTAGGGGGTTGAGGGGGCTTTAAATCCTTGCTACTCAATATTTGTCCCCAGACTAGCAACATAGGCATCACTTGAGAGGTTGTTAAAAATGCAGACTCCCAGGCCCCACCCCAGTCAGCCATATGGAATCAGAATATTCATGTTAACAAGATCCCCAGGTGATTCGAACTAAAGTCTGAGAAGTGCTGCTCTGAATGTTAGCTGGGAGTTTGACTTGCCTGATTTCAAGCACCAGCATCACGCCTGTAGTAGCTAAATCCCAGCATCCACTCTCATTCCTCATTCTGATGTCCGAACTCTAGGAGATATAAGTGCACAATGGTATTAGCTAATGGTCTAATTGACCAAAATTTATTCAGCCCCTGCTGTATGCCCAGCCAAGTATTAGGCCCTTAGAGAGGAACAAAAGACAAGCCCTGCCCCCCATTCTCAAAAGTGAACCTCTGCTTGGAGGAAGAGAGGAATATAGATGCCAATCCACCTTTCCCACCTTCTTTCCCACTCTTTCTCCTAGTGAATTTCATACTCTAGCCATATGGGTATGGATCCGTATTCTCCAAACAGGCCCTGTGCTTTTCTCCCTTTGTTCTCAATGATCCCTCTGCCTGGAACTTTTGCTGTCCACCCCCATCTTCAACTGTTGAAATCCTACATACCCATCAAGATCCAGCTCTTGCCTACCCTAAATTATTCTGTCTACCCTTCCCCGACAGTGCATTCCCATATGTGCACCTTCACCATTATCCAGTAACACTTGGCTTCAGATTAATGAAAAAGATTGATAAAGCTTTCTGAAGCAAAAAATAAACTTCAAGCGTAATTTCACCTTTCTCCCAGCTAAGCAGAATAACCCCCTTAATTCTTGTACTTAAGGTTGTCTTTGACCTCCTCTTCTCCTTCTAAATGTTTCTGTTTCATTTCCAGAGCACTATTGAAGTAAAGCATTGCCAAAATGGCTTTCTTAGTTTGAAATCAAATTTTAGGACTTCATGGAAATTTTAAATATTTCATTCTGGGATAAAAATACTGGTACCCAAACACTGGGCTTCACCAAGATTATTGCTTACCCTCCTACATGGCTTAACACAAAGCAACAAACACAGAAACCCAAAGGCCCTAAACTAGTCTCTGAGCAAGTCTCCTGAATTGATGTCAAACACCGGGTGTAATTTTCAGCGGATACTCTAGATGGTAGCATTGTGCATATTATTCTTTTACTTCTTTTTATTGGTTTACTAATTCATCCTTTTATACATCAGGAAAGCCATATGTGTGGAGGGGAGAAAGAAGGTCAAATATTAATTCTATATTAATAGGAATCCATAATGAGGTGAAAATTAATAACAATATAAAGTTTCCAAAATTCTATTGCTTCTTAAGCCAGTTTCCCATCTCTCTTTTCCCCATTGTTCATATCCTCAGAATTGCAGTCCACACCATTGACTTGACTGCCTCACCTCCCACTGACTTGCCAACCCTTTGCAATCTGACTTTGCCCCGCTCCTTCCATAACCCTTCTGAAATCAACATTTTTTAAAAGAGTTCCAGTGGTCTCCTGCTCCCTAGGGCTAATCCTAATTTATTTCTCCAAAACATTTGCAAGCTGATTACCCCTTCTTTTTTTCACAATTTTCCCAACTTCTTTATTTTGAAAATTTTCAAGCCTATAAAAAGTTGAAAGAATACTACAATGAGCCATATACCCTTCACTTAGCTTCACCGGTTAACATTTCACCACATTTCCTCCATTCTCCAGCCCTCACCCTCCCTCTCTCTCCTCCCTTTTCTCCCTCTCCCCGCTCCCTTCTCTCTCCCCAGACTTCATGACACTCTAAATACTTCAGCATACATTTCCTAAATTTCAGATACCATTACACTTGAACACTAAGTTTTCCAGCATGCATCTCCTAAGAATAAGATTGTCCTCCTACAACACTCTTCTTGATACCCTTGGCTCTCCTTGCCTTCCCTTGGTTCTCCTTCTACCTCTGACCACACCTGTGTAGATGTGCAAGGCAGAGGGCAGAAGAGCATGAAGACTCTAGTCCTGGCTTGGCCACAAACTAGCTCTGTTCTTTGAAATAAAAGATTTCCTTAATTAAGTAATATATGCTCATTATAGAAAACAGGGAAAGTACAAAGTTTAAAGAACATTAAAGTATCTAAACCTACAATTTTTTTTTAGTATTTCCTAAGTTATAAGATATTTTACAGAATGGAGTGGGTAGAAAAGATACAGCATTCTCTTCTGTTTTTTAATTTAACATTGAAAATAAGCATCAAAAATTTTCCATAAAACCTTTTTATTGTCTGCATATTATTCTACTGGATATAGTCTTGAAGAAAAAGATAACATTTCCATTTTTTTAAATGACCAAAGGGTTTAAACAAGCAATTCATAAAGGAATGTAAACAGCCAAAAGTCCATGAAAAAAGTGTTCAACTTAACTAATAATCAAAAATAATTTTAAATTAAAATAAGACACCATTTTCACCTATCAAACTAGCAAAGATGTTTTAAGAAAAAAAATAATAACCCGGGTTGGAAAAAGAGAAGGGAGAACAGATACTCCACAAACACTGTTGATTAGAGTACAAATTAGTATATTTTTTTGATAAAATTTAGCAGTGTATAATTCTAAAACTAAAAATATACATACACTTTAACCAACAAATACACTTATGGGAATTTATTTTAACAAGATAGTTGGGCAATTGTACCACAATGTATGCACAGAGATGCTCATAGTAGGGGGATTTATTAGAGCTTGTTTCCCATTTAGAAAATAATACGGAATTAACAGTAAATTATGGTACAGCCTTACAAGAGAATACTAAGCAGCCATTAAATATATCATTGTATCTACTATTAATAGAATTCTGAGGAAATAAAAAGATTATGTGAAAACTTTGATATTCTATGTTAGACATTTTTATATTCTTTGAGATTTTTGTCCAACGAACATGCATTACTTCTGTAATTAATAGCAAATAAATATTTTTAAATGTATAAATATATCTATTAGCAGGAAATATATTAACAATAAATTGATAATCAAATAAAGTGATTTATAGAAAACATGTATTGTATGATGTCATTGTTAACAGCTGTAATGAGATATAATTTACACACCATAAAATTCACCCATTTGAAGTGTACAATTCCATGTTTTTTGGTATATTTAGAGAGTTGTGCAACCATCACCACAATCTAATTTTAGTACATTTTTTCATCAGTAAGTTATTCCATTTATGACTAAATAATATTCCATTGCATTGATATACCACATTTTGTTTATCCATTCATCAGTTGATGGACATTTGGCTTCTTTCCATTTCTTGGCTATTATAAATAATACTGCTATAAATAGTCACGTGCAAGTTTTTGTGTGCACATGTTTTCATTTCTCTTGAGTAGCTAAGTAGGAGTGGAATTTCTGGATCCTATGGTTAAACTATGTTTAATTTTTTGAGATATTGTCAAAACATTTTTCATAAGGTTGTGCCATTCTACATACATATCAACAATGTATGAGAGTCCCAATTTCTCCACATCCTCACCAATACTTGTTATATATCTTTTTATTATCACACCTAATAGCCATTCTACTGAATATGAAGTGGTATCACTTTGTAGTCTTGATTTGCATTATTTTATGCCTAATGATGCTGAGCATCTTTTCATGTGTTTGTTAACCATTTGTAGATCTTCTTTGGAGAAATGTTTATTCAAAACCTTTGCACATTAAAAAAAATCTGTTGTTTGTTTTTTTTATCATTGAGTCTCAAGAGTTCTTTATATGTTCTGGATACAAGTTCCTTGTCATATACAGATGACCCTCAAACAAAATGAATTTGAACTGTGCAGGTCCATTTATATGTGGATTTTTTCAATAGTAAATACTATAGTATTACATGATCCACAGTTGGTTGAATCCATGAATGTGGAATCACCGATACTGAGGAACTGCATAAACAGAGGACCAACTATAAGAAGTTATACATGGATTTTAGACTACAGAGAAGGTGGGCACAACTAACCCTCACTTTGTTCAAGGGTCAACTGCCTATGACATTTTGCAAATATTTTCTTCCAATCTGTGGATTGTCTTTTTCTTTCATGGCTGGTGTTCTTGATGTCATATCTAAGAAAACACTGCCTAACACGAGGTCATGAAGATTTACTCTTATGTATTCTTGTAAGAGTTTTATATTTTTAGCTTTTATTACATTTAGTTCTAGGATCCATTATGAGTTAATGTTTGGGTGTGGCATAATGTAAGGGATCCCAATTCATTCTTTTGTATGTGGATAGCCAGTTGCCTCAGCACTATTTGTTGAAAAGACTATTCGCTGAGCAGACCCAGTGAATTGTCACTGCTCAATTGTCAAAATCAATTAATTACAAATATTAGGGCATATTTCTGGACTTTCAATTCTATTCCATTGATCTATATCTCTATCCTATACCAGCACAACACTGAGTTACTACTTTTAACCATATATACATACAAAGAGAAAAATAGTCCAAAAATAAATACATCAAATTATTAAAAATAAAATATTCTATTGTATGGCTTACCATATGTATTTAACTACTTCCCTCTTGTTGGGTATTTTAAGCTGCCTCCACATTTCACTAAGTAACACTGTGATGAGCAACCCTCCACAAAAACTAATCTATTTCAGATTATTCCTTAGGGTAGATTCCTATCAGTGGACTCACTGGATCAAAAGTAAGAATACTTTTAAGATAGATATAGATAGATAGATAGACAGATGATAGATAGATAATGGAAAAAGGAAGGAGGGAAGGGAGGAGGAAGAAAGGAAAAGCGGAATGAAGGAAATGTACCAGTTGAAATTACTTTACATAAAACCTGTATCGATTTACATCCCCAACAATATGTATTACTTAGAGCAAGTCACTTATCTCGTGCCTCAGGTTTCTCATCTGTCAAATGAGGTTAACAAAGCAAACCCTCCTTTGTTTACAAGGATACTGCAAGCATCAAATGAAATCTTTGACATAACAGAGCTTTAATAAGTTTTAAAAGCACTACAAATATATAGGGTATTATTATTTCCATTTATTTTGTCCAATTATATCAACAAGCATTTATTGAGCACTCCTTTCTATAGAGAACTATGAGAGACACAAAAATAAAAGAAAAAGAACAAGAAATTTTAAAAGTAAAGAAAAAATCCATTTGAAAATGAAAATTTATTGACCAGACTGTAAGCTGCTTGGAGACAGAAACCATCTCTGGTAGAGGATCTAAGAAAATTATTTTAGTGCAAGAGAATGTGATAGCTTCTATAATAAATGTTATAAAAATCCTTTTAATTCACAGGAGATGAGGATATTAATTTTAGAAGAGGCAAATGAAAAAGACTTTTCAAAAGAGGTAGTACTTGAGCTAGGATCGGAAATTTGATGAGGGTTATCATGTTGGGTTCTTATGACCCACTGAGAAGGCAACAACATTTCTGCAGAGATGTCTATTCTATTTCTGATTCTGTTTATGATTTTTATAGTGAGTTATTTATTACATCTGTTCTATTGTAATAAGGAAAAATATAAAAAGGTAAAAGAAAATGTTTTACAATTTTTTTTTAGTTTATTCCCAATATTATTTGTTTTTCTTATTCTTATTTTTTCCGAGTCTTAAGATGTTATTCATCTAACTAGAAGGTTAGGCTTACCATATCAGACCTGGAGTGGTTAAAGACACCTGTTAATGGTCAAATACTCAGAATACAGAGGTTTGAATGTGCTTCTCCCCGCAGTTCTACTCTAGCTTTTTACACAATTAAAAGGGTCCATTTAGGGCTTCCCTGGTGGCGCAGTGGTTGAGAGTCCTCCTATTCGTGTCCCCTGTCCGGGAAGATTCCACATGCCGCGGAGTGGCTAGGCCCGTGAGCCATGGCCGCTGAGCCTGTGTGTCCAGAGCCTGTGCTCCGCAACAGGCGAGGCCACAACAGTGAGAGGCCCGCGTACCGCAAAAAAAAAATAAAGGGTCCATTTGTATAGTTTGACCTCATCCATCATAAGAGGAACTGTCAAAATTATTGACTCTGATTGATCGGGTAAGTTTTCATTTAAACTTATTACTATCATAATCTTATAGGCTTTTTATTATCATAATCAAAATATGCTTGTTCTTCAATCTTATTGTCTTTGTACTTGAAGACAGTTATGCATGGGTCTCTCACATTTCTGTATGTCTTGCAAGCAGAGGAATTGACTATATTATCAAGGATGCTTATATAGCAAATATCCATGAAAGATATAGTATCCCCCTCTGGGTTAAAGTGCAGATTTGTTTATTGTCCAGTATCATATAAATTTTCCTCCCACTATGCTCCTGTAGATAAGATCTGATAGATAATATCTGATAGATATCTGATAGATATGCTCCTGTAGATAAGACATCCTGCAGAATTATTCAAACAAGCAAATCACATATTCCCACAGAAACCAGGAGGCACCTGTGTGCCACCCCGTGTGCCCTGCAAGGCAGGTTGTGTCCTCCTACCCTGGGCTGTGAGTGTGTGTGACTAATAAAGTGCTGTGGCTCTCATCTGGCCAGTGTTGGGCGCCATGTGTTTGGCAATATCTACAACCCTAGGGTGGACTCCCTCCCTCACCAATGGAGTGAAGAGGAGGTGATTAAAACTTCCAGTATAATAAACATAATGTTTCCATGTAGAGTAAATGTTGAACAGGTTGACGTGCAGCCAATTATAAAAGATTCAATTTCCCTAAGTTCAGGGTTCCTCAGCTTTGTGGACAGCTTTCACTCAGCCTCCTCTGCGTCACCCTGGGGGAACGGGGGTAGGTGTGGCAAGGGGGCCTGATATGAACATGAAGCTCATGTTGATTGCTGTGCAGTAAGGAAATCTGTCTTTGACCCAGGAGTTTCATATCTTCTGCCAATATCCTTGAAACTGGCATGTAAATAAGTCTCAGGCCCTTCACCGTTTTTTTTTTTTAAGTTATTTTCTTTATTGAAGTATAGTTGATTTACAACAGGGGTACCCAACCCCCGGGCCATGGAGCAGGAGTGGTACCAGTCCACTGCCTGTTAGGAACTGGGCTGCACAGGAGGAGGTGAGTGGCAGGTGAGTGAGTGAAGCTTCATCTGTATTTACAGCTGCTCCCCATCGCTCGCATTGCCACCTGAGCTCCACCTCCTGTCAGATCAGTGGCGGCATTAGATTCTCATAGGAGTGCAAACCCTATTATGAACTGTGCATGCGAGAGATCTAGGTTGCACGGTCCTTATGAGAATATAATGCCTGATGATCTGAGGTGGAGCTGAGGCAGTGATGCTAGCGCTGGGGAGCAGCTGCAAATACAGATTATCATTAGCAGAGAGGTTTGACTGCACGGAGACCATAATAAATCAATTACTTGCAGACTCATATCAACATGCTATCAGTGAGTGGCAAGTGAAAACAAGCTTAGGGCTCCCACTGATTCTGCATTATGGTGAGTTGTATAATTATTTCATTATATATTGCAATGCAATAATAATAGAAATAAAGTGCACAATATAGGTAATGCGCTTGAATCATCGCAAAACCATCGTCCTCCCACAGTCCGTGGAAAAATTGTTTCCACAAAACCAGACCCTGGTGCCAAAAAGGTTGGGGACCGCTGAGTTACAATGTTTCAGGTGTACAGCAAAGTGATTCAGTTTTATATATGTATAATATATAATAAATATATTATATATATATTCTTTTTCAGATTTTTTCCATTATAGGTTATTAGAAGATATTGGATATAGTTCCCTGTGCTATACAATAGGTCCTTGTTGTTTATCTATTTTACTATTTCTTAACTTTTTATTTTATATTGTAGTAGCATTGATTAATAATATTGTGTTAAATATTAATCAAACTACCAAAAATTAAATACAAAGAAAAAATATTAAAAGCAGCAAGGGAAAAACAACAAATAACTTACAAGGGAATCCCCATAAGGTTAACAGCTGATCTTTCAGCAGAAACTATGCAAACCAGAAGGGAGTGGCAGGACATATTTAAAGTGATGAAAGGGAAAAACTTACAACCAACATTACTCTACCCAGCAAGGATCTCATTCAGATTCGACAGAGAAATTAAAACCTTTACAGACAAGCAAAAGCTAAGAGAATTCAGCACCACCAAACCAGCTTTACAACAAATGCTAAAGGAACTTCTGTAGGCAGGAAACACAGGAGCAGGAAAAGACTACAATAACAAACGCAAAGCAATTAAGAAAATGGTAATAGGAACATACATATTGATAACTACCTTAAATATAAATGGATTAAATACTCCAACCAAAAGACATAGACTGGCTGAACAGATACAAAAACAAGACTGTTGGGCTTCCCTGGTGGTGCAGTGGTTGAGAGTCTACCTGCCAATGCAGGGGACACGGGTTCGTGCCCTGGTCTGGGAGGATCCCACATGCCTCAGAGCGGCTGGGCCCATGAGCCGTGGCTGTTGATCCTGTGCCTCTGGAGCCTGTGCTCTGCAACGGGAGGGACCACAACAGTGAGAGGCCAACGTACCACAAAAAAAAAAAAAAAACAACAAGACCGGTATATATGCTGTCTACAAGAGACCCACTTCAGACCTAGGGACACATACAGACTGAAAGTGAGGGGATGGAAAAAGGTATTCCATGCAAATGGAAATCAAAAGAAAGCTGGAGTAGCAATTCTCATCTCAGACAAAATAGACTTTAAAATAAAGACTATTACAAGAGACAAAGAAGGACACTACATAATGATCAAGGGATGGATCCAAGAAGAAGATATAACAAATGTAAATATTTATGCACCCAACATAGAAGCACCTCAATACATAAGGCAAATGCTAACAGCCATAAAAAGGGAAATCAACAGTAACACAATCAAGTGGGGGACTTTAACACCCCACTTTCACCAATGGGAAGATCATTCAAAATGAAAATAAATAAGGAAACACAAGCTTTAAATGATACATTAAACAAGATGGACTTAATTGATATTTATAGGACATCCCATCCAAAAACAACAGAATACACTTTCTCCTCAAGTGCTCATGGAACACTCTCCAGGAAAGACCATATCTTGGGTCACAAATCAAGCCTTGGGAAATTTAAGAAAATTGAAATTGTATCAAGTATCTTTTCCAACCACAACGCTATGAGACTGCATATCAATTACAGGAAAAAAATCGGTAAAAAATACAAACACATGGAGGCTCACTATACACTACTAAATAACCAAGTGATCACTGAGGAAATCAAAAATTACCTAGAAACAAATGACAGTGAAAACACGATGACCCAAAACCTATGGGATGCAGCAAAAGCAGTTCTAAGAGGGAAGTTTATAGCAGTACAATCTTACCTTAAGAAACAAGAAAAATCTCAAATAAACAACCTAACCTTACACCTGAAGCAATTAGAGAAAGAAGACCAATAAACCCCAAAATTAACAGAAGGAAATAAATCATAAGGTCAGATCAGAAATAAATGAAAAAGAAATGGAGGAAATGATAACAAAGATCAATAAAACTAAAAGCTGGTTCTTTGAGAAGATAAACAAAATTGATAAACCATTAGCCAGACTCATCAAGAAAAAAAGGGAGAAAACTCAAATCAATAGAATTAGAAATAAAAAAGGAGAAGTAACAACTGACCCTGCAGAAATACAGAGGACCATGAGTGATTACTACAAGCAACTATATGTCAATAAAATGGACAACCTGGAAGAAATGGACACACTCTTAGAAAAGCACAACCTTTCAAGACTGAACCAGGAAGAAATAGAAAATATAAACAGACCAATCACAAGCACTGAAATTGAAACTGTGATTAAAAATCCTCCAACAAACAAAAGCCCAGAACCAGATGGCTTCACAGACAAATTCTATCAAACATTTAGAGAAGCGCTAACACCTGTCTTTGTCAAACTCTTCCAAAATATAGCAGAGGGAGGAAGACTCCCAAACTCATTCTTCAAGGCCACCATCATCCTGATACCAAAACCAGACAAAGATGTCACAAAGAAAGAAAACTACAGACCAATATCACTGATGAACATAGATGCAAAAATCCTCAACAAAATACTAACAAACAGAATCCAACAGTACATTAAAAGGATCATACACCATGAGCAAGTGGGGTTTATCCCAGGAATGCAAGGATTCTTCAATATACAAATCAATCAATGTGATAAACCATATTAGCAAATTGAAGGAGAAAAACCATATGATCATCTCAATAGATGCAGAGAAAGCTTTCAGCAAAGTTCAACATCCATTTATGATAAAAACCCTCCAGAAAGTAGGCATAGAGGGAACTTACCTCAACACAATAAAGGCCATATATGACAAACCCACAGCCAACAACGTTCCCAGTGGTGAAAAACTGAAACCATTTCCTCTAAGATCAGGAACAAGACAAGGTTGCCCACTCTCACCACTATTATTCAACATAGTTTTGGAAGTTTTAGCCACAGCAATCAGAGAAGAAAAGGAAATAAAAGGAATCCAAATTGGAAAAGAAGAAGTAAAGCTGTCACTGTTTGCAGATGACATGATACTATACATAGAAAATCCTAAAGACTCTACCAGAAAACTACTAGAGCTAATCAATGAATTTGGTAAAGTAGCAGGATACAAAATTAATGCACAGAAATCTCTGGCATTCTTATACACTAATGATGAAAAATCTGAAAGAGAAATTAAGTAAACACTCCCATTTACCATTGCAGCAAAAAGAGTAAAATATCTAGGAATAAACCTACCTAAGAAGACAAAAGACCTGTATGTAGAAAACTATAAGACACTGATGAAACAAATTAAAGAGGATACAAACAGATGGAGAGATATACCACGTTCTTGGATTGGGAGAATCAATACTGTGAAAATGACTATACTACCTAAAGCAATCTACAGATTCAATGCAATCCCTATCAAACTACCAATGCTTTTTTCATAGAACTAGAACAAAAAATTTCACAATTTGTATGGAAACACAGAAGACCCCCAATAGCCAAAGCAATCTTGAGAAAGAAAAATGGAGCTGGAGGAATCAGGTTCCCAGTGTTCAGACTATACTACAAAGCTACAGTAATCAGGAGAGTATGGTACTAGCACAAAATCAGAAATACAGATCAATGGAACAGGATAGAGAACCCAGGGATAAACCCATGCACATCTGGTCACCTTACTTTTCATAAAGGAGGCAAGAATATACAATGGATAAAAGACAACCTCTTCAATAAGTGGTGCTGGGAAAACTGGACAGCTACATGTAAAAGAATGAAATTAGAACACTCTCTAACACCGTATACAAAAATAAACTCCAAATGGATTAAAGGCCTAAATGTAAGGCCAGACAGTATAAAATTCTTAGAGGAAAACATAGGCAGAATACTCTCTGACATAAGTCACAGCAATATCTTTTTCAATTCATCTTCCAGAGTAATGGAAATAAAAACAAAAATAAACAAATGGGATCTAGTTAAACATAGTTCTTGACACATTGTATAGCCTGATATAACTACCTTGCAGTGTTTTCTTGATTGTCTTTTCTTTATTAATCAAGCAATATAAGCCCATTTTGCAATATTTCTAAGTAGGACATGGTCTGGTTCAGTTCAAGTTAAAGCCTTTGTTCAGTCTGGTTCACTGATATCAGAAGTTTTCTTTCTCATACATTATTATTACCTACAATATTGACTTTTTTTGGTTTAAAAATATCATTGCTACCACTGGTACACTAAATAATAAATCATTATAATAATAATCAATAATCTTTGATATGGTAAAATAATCCTAATTAAATAAAGATGGAATTTATTGGATGTGCAGAGAGGTTCTTATTATGCAAGTGTTCATTATCTGAATCTACACAGTAATTTCCTGCAGGGAGCAAAAATTATCATAACACAAAAAATATTCATCAGTGAATTAATCATAGTAAAACTGGGCCCCACTTAAACATGCCTCTTTGACTAATGTTAGTGTCTATCCCTGGTCATTTTAGCAATGGTCTTTCTTTTCTATAAATATCCAACAATGCACAGTGCAAACTTGCAAAATGAAATTGAAAATTTTGCAAAATATATAGAAGTATGAAGTAGATAAAAGATGTTGGCAAACTGCCCAAATAACTCACAAAGTCATTGGCAAATGATGACCTGGCAAAGTTGGATCAGTTAACAATTGAAGAAGAGAAAATGGACAAGGATGATGATAGCACTATTTCAAATGAGAATTATTTGAACAGTAAAATCTTAAGAGAGGTACTTGGAAAAAATGACTCAGTTCTCAAACAGCTTTGCAAAAATGACCCTCTAGTGAAAGTCAAAAGTAAAGTGAAGGGTATTATAATCATGCTGTCATGTAAGTTTTAAGAAAATTACACCCCCTAAAGCAACAATTCATTATTTGTTTTAAGAAGTTAGAAAATAATTGAATTTGAAACTGAATTGAGTTAAATGTAAGATAAACTTCTTTTCATACTAGCTTCACTTTAGAACTAAAATTCCAATCAAACCTTTTATTTTTCCACTATTCATCATCCCTTGTTTCACATAATTCTCTTTAAGTGATTTTTTCCAGTACCAGTTAGTCTTAGATAATCAGGGCTCTCTGTGATTAGTTAGCAAACCACTATATCAGGCTTCCTTTGATCCTGGAGTATATATTACACTAGCACAGTATTTCCTAAGAGTTGCACCCATGCTACTGATAGTACACTAAATAATTGTAGATGATTTATGAATGCTATTTATGCATTTATTTTAATATGTATTAGAAAAAGTATAACCAATTGATTAAATCCAAGTTTTTATAGACTATTGTGGCTTAAGACAAAGTAAATTTTAAAAGGTGAATTGATTTTAAATTAAAGAAAATGTTAACTGTCATTTTTGTGTAGATGGTAGGCATATATGGCAAAAGTTACAACTGTGGCCCATCAATGACTCAGTTTAGGAACCATTGCACTAACCTTAAGGTACAAGGCACCTTCAAAAGATGACATCCAGTGGCCAAGGGTATGTTGAGCAGGACAGTAGAACCTCACGTTAGTGACTGGACAAGCCCTTTCACGTCATAATCGTGGAACAGGTCCCAGCTATTCACCCACATGTAAAACTCTCCAGAAACAATAATAGTTAAAAGTGAGGACAGGTTTTTTCATCCCGCATCTCCCCCGTCTGCATGTCACTGCACCTTTCTCTACTCTCTGAAGACTCTAAACCCCACCCATGCCCCACTCTTACCCTTCTTAACTGAAGGCTTGGCCCTATCCCACTTTCTAATAGCAATCCAGTCTGGAGGCTCAGAGTACTTTAAAAGCCTCAACGTTGACCATCCCAAACATCTGGGAAGCAGATGCATCTCCCACTCAGTGTAGGCGTGTGTGTGTGTGTGTGTGTGTGTGTTGTGGGAGGTAGTGTAGAAGCAGTCATAGTCGTGAGCGTCTATCTTTATTTTCAGTTCAAATGCTTTTTCCAGTAAGTTAGTTCTTACATTAATTGATGGAGAAAGGGAAGCTCTGGTGAAAACTTAGGACTAAGTCCTTTGAAACATTGATAAGGAAAGTAGGAAAAAAAACTTTAACTTTAAAGCTTTACAACATATTGCTTTCAAAGGGTAGAGATCTTTGTTATGGACTATGGTTTTCCAAACTTCAGTCATCTATCACCTTCCCAATTTTTGCTGTGTCTAATTACCTGTACTATAGTTCACTCAATATTTTTCTTTTAATCAATTCAGTTTTCTTTCTTTGCTTCATCTTAAGCAATGATACTTGTGAAATTATAGTTTTTTTGTCCTACTTACATTTTCTCTATACAATTTAAAATATATAATATCTAACATTTACTGAATGAGTACTATGAGACAGATACTGTTCTAAGTGCTCATATGAATTACTTCATATAATCGTCACATCAAGGCTATGAATTAGACACTATCATTTTTCTCATTTTACTGATGAAGAAACTGAGGCACAGAAGATTAAGTAACATAATGAAGACCACATAGCTAGAAGTCTATAAGAGCTAATAAATTCAGCAAAGTTGCAGGATATAAAATCAACACAGAAAAAATCAATTGTTTCTCTATACACTAACAATGAACAATCTGAAAATGAATTTAAGAAAACAATTCCATTTACAACAGCAGGAAAAAGAATAAAATACTTAAGAATAAGCTTAACCAAGGAGGTGAAAGACTTGTATACTAAAAACTACAAAATGATGCTGAAAGAAATTAGAAAAGACACAAATTAACTGAAAGACATCTGTGTTCAGGGGTTGGAAAACCTAATATTGCTAATGTCCATGCTACCCAAAGTGATCTACAGATTAAATTGTAATCCTTATCAAAAACTCAATGGTATATTTTCCAGAAATAGCAAAATGCACCCCAAAATTCATGTAATATCTCAAGAGACCATGAATAGTCAAAAAAATCTTGAAAAAAGTTGAAGTTGGAGATCTCACACTTCCTGATTTTGAAAAATTACTACAGGCTACAGTAATTGAAACAGTGTAATACTGGCATAACAACAGACATGTAGACTGAGAAAGTCCAGAAATAAACTCTCACATATAAAATCAAATGGTCTTTGACAAGGGTACCAATATGATTAAGTGGGGAAAGGACAATTTTTTCAACAAATGGTGTTAAGAAAACTGGATATCCACATATGAAAGAATGAAACTGTACCCTTCCCTTACATCAGATATAAAGATTAACTCAAAATAGATCAAAGATCTAAACATAAGAGCTAAAACTATAAAAGTGTTAGAAGAAAACAAGGGAAAAGCTTTATAACTTTGGATTTGGCAATGGTTTCTTGAATATGACACCAAAGACAAGGCAACAAAATAAAAATAGATAAATTGGACTTCATCAAAATTAAAAACTTTTGTGCATGAAAGAACACTATCCATAGAGTAAAAAGGTAACACAGAGAATGGGAGAAAATATTTATAAATCATATATCTGATAAGGGACTTATATTCTAAATATATAAAGAACTCCTATAACTCAAAAACAAAAACTGAAACCACCCAATTAAAGAAATGGGCAAAGGACTTAGACATTTCTCCAAAGAAGATATACAGACAGCCAACAAGCACAAAAAAAGGTCAACATCACTACCCATTAGGGAAATTCAAATCAAAACCACAATGAGATACCACTGCACACCCATTAGGATGGCTATTATTTTAAAAAACCCATAAAGTATCAAATGTTGGGAAGGATGTGAAGAAATTGGAACCTTTGTGCACTGTTGGTGAGAATTGTAAAATGGTGCAGCTGCTGCAGAAATCAGTATGGCAGTTACTCAAAAAAATATACATAGAATCACCACATGATCCAGAAATTCCACTATTGGGAATAAACCCAAAAGTATTGAAAACAGGGACTTGAACATACACCAGTGTTTATAGTATCATAATTCACAATAGCCAAAAGATGGAAACAACCCAAATGTCCATCAGCAGATGAATGGATAAACAAAATGTGCTCTATACATATAATGCAATCTTATTCAGCCTTAAAAAGAGAGGAAATTCTGGCATATGCTATAACATGAATGAAACTTGAAGACATTATGTTAAGTGAAATAAACTAGACACTAAGGGACAAATGTTGTATGATTCTACTTATATGAGGTGCCTAGAGCAGTCAAATTCAGAAACAGAAAATAGAATGATGGTTGCCAGAATCTGGGGGAAGGGGAAGATGGTGAGTTATTTTTTAATGGATACAGAGTTTCATTTTGTGGAGATGAAAAAGCTCTGGAGATGAATAGTGATGATGGTTGTGCAACAATGTGAATATACTTAAAATGCCACTGAGTTGTACACCTAAAAATGGTTTAAATGGTAAATTTTGTTATGTATATTTGCCACAAGGAGAAGGAGGAGGAGGAGGAGGAGGATGGAAATTATTCACCCTGAAGAACACTTACAGGACCAGGGCTTACCGATTTCAAACACCTCAGAAAACTAAGGTGAGGTATGGGGCTAATACAGGGTAATTAGTTGAAAATCTATGTATGAAATGATTGAATCACCACCTAAGCTTCCAGGCAATTACGCCCACAACCAAAGAATCATTCTATGGAAAAATTAAACCAAAGCAGACCTAGTGGAGGGCAGGAGTGGATGTGGAGCTGAAACCACTTGGATGAAGTGAAAGTCTGCACACTAAATAAGGAACCCCTCAACTCCCTCTCCCCTGCCCACAGGATGCCAGTAGCCAAGCATCTAGCTCCCAAGAAGATGAATTTTTCTCTCGAGAAATGAAAAGGCCTATAGAAAATACATTTCAGACTCTGGCATCTCGGGATCATTCAGTGATATAGCAGCATACCAAAAGTCCAAACAAGGAAACAGTAAAAGGAAACAGGAGGAAATTGAGATAATGCATATAAAAGATTATCCATCTTTATTATTTTTCAACTAACAATATATTTACATGATTTAAAGGTCAAAGCAATATAAATAGGGATTCTCTGAGAAGTCTCACTCTCAACCTTGCCTCCATCCACCTCCTTTCCATTCCCAGTCTCCAACAGGAAATCATTTTATTAACTTCTTGTTTGCCTTTTTAATATTTCTTTAGGTAGATATAAGCAAATATGAATATTTTTATTTTCCCTATTTATTTCACAAAAGATAGTAGACTGCTGGTTTTTGCCTTAAAAATCTTTTTTCACTAAAAATGTATCCTGGAGATCTCTCCATAGGAGTACATGATAATCTTCATTTTTGTTGTAGTATCGTTTTTGGCTTTTTTGCATTTGGGTTTTGCTTGTTTATTTGTGGGTGGGTTTTTTTTTTTGCCTGAAAGGGTTTGTTTTGTATGCATTTTATTTTACATATGTATTTTTTACATATGTATCTATAGGATATCTATAAGATAGATTCCCAAAAGTGGGATTGTTAGGTCAAAGGAAAAATAGATCTGTAAGTATGGTATATATTCCCAGATTCTCCTCCAAGGAGTTGTGCCCTTTCTCCTCAAAGCCTCATCAATAGACTAAACTGTGGATTGTTGCCGAACTGGTAGGTAAGATTTGGTATTTCAGAAAAGTTTTAATTTAAATTTCTCTGATGATGAATGAAGTTGGGTGTATTTTTATATTTTTCAGGAATCTTTGCTTGGTTGATGGTTCTTTTCTTTCAGTATTCTGAATATGTCACCCCATCCTCTCCTGGCCTGAAAAGTTTCTCTTGAGAAATTGCCAATAGTCTATGGGCATTCCCTTGTAGGTAACTTCTCTTTTTTCTCTTGCTGCTCTTAAATTCTTTGTCTTTGACTTTTGACAATTTGATTATAATGTGCTTGGTGTAGTCTTATTCAGGTTCAAACTATTTGGGATCCTTCAGGCCTCATGGATCTGGATGTCCATTTCTTTCCCCAGGTTTGGGAAGTTTTCAGCCATTATTGCTTTAAAGGCACTTTTTGTCCCTTTCTCTTTTTCTTCTCCTTCTGAAACTCCCATAATAAAAATATTGTTTCTTTCATTGTGTTCCATAATTCCTGTAAACTTTCTTCACTCTTTTTCATTCTTTTTTCTTTTTGTTCCTCTGACTGGGTAATTTCCAATATCCTATCCTCCAGGTGGCTGACTCTTTCTTCTGCATGATTGAGTTTACTTTTGAAACTCTCTATCAATTTCTTCAGTTTGGTTTTTATATTTTTCAACTCTAGGATTTTTGTTTGTTTGTTTTTTGATGGTTACTATTTTCTTGTTGTACTTCTTATTTTGTTCATGCATTGTTTTCCCAATTTCATTTGTTGTCTGTCTGCTTTCTTATAGTTCACTAAACTTCCTTAAGAGGATTATTTTGAATTCTTCATCTGACAGTACATAGATCTCCATTTCTTTAGGATCAGTTACTGGAGCTTTATTAGTTTCCTTTGGTGGTATTATATTTACCTGATTTTTCATGATTCTTAATTCCTAATATTGATATCATTACATTTGAGTAATCAAGCTCCTCTTCCAGACTTTGCAGGTTTACTTTGGCAAAGACTATTCTTCACCAGTCAGTTAATTTAGGTTTCTGGGTGTGTCTGCTGGTAGTGTCCTTAGGCAGGTGGAGCCTGCTATTATGGTCTATATTGGGGTTAGGTAATTGTTCAAGCCCTGAGGATGGGCATCGGGGTGGCCACTGTCTGAGAGCAATTGGCTAGGACTGCTGGCTTGGTTCCTTACCCAATTGAAGGTGTAGGATAGGCTCTGAATTTGCTTACACTCTCTGGTCAGGATCACTAGATGGTCAGGACTGGGTACTATATTCACTAGCAGATGGGGCTATGAATTAGCTTCCCTGCTTTGGCAGGGCAGCAGAATGTGTAGGATAGGCTCTGAATTTGCTTACACTCTCTGGTCAGGATTACTAGATGGTCAGGACTGGGTACTATATTCACTAGCAGATGGGGCTATGAATTAGCTTCCCTGCTTTGGCAGGGCAGCAGAATGTGACCTGGGGCCTGTATAGTACATTGTTTGGGGATACAAATCAGGCTAGAGTGTGCACTAAATTCCCTGTCAGTTGAGGCCACTGGTTTTGCTCTGCAGACAGGGGAAACCATGGGGTCTGCTCCGTGTACAACTGTCATTGTACACAGGGTTATTGAATGGGCTGTGCAGCTTCCCATGTGCTCTGGTCAGGTTCCCTGGTCAGACATGCTAAAGGATATATTCAGCAATGAGTGGGGCTATGAATTAGTTTCCCTTCCTGGGCATAGTGAGAGAATCAGCTCTAAAGCCAGTAAAGCTCTTTGTTTGTTGTCTTAACTCAGCTGACCTGCACCCCAAGTTCTCTTACTGAACACGGCCACTGGCTTTGCTCTGAAAACTATTGGCTCTGCCTACCCACATCTAGACTCAAGTGCCAAAGGGTTGCACAACTTTCAAGATTTTTCACCAAGCCTTTCTGGTCAAATGGGGCTGGAATACACTGTCCACAGCAGATGGGGATGTGATTCAGTTCCTTGCCTGGTCATGGGCAAACCAGGCTCTAGAGCCAGCAAAATTCCTTGTTTGATGATTGAATTAGGTAGATCTGCACCCCACCAAGTTCTCTGGTCAGAATGCACCACGAACTTGGTTCTGCAGATGAGCAATGCTGCTGGTTGAGATTACTACTTGGCACTGCAGGTGTGAACTTGGTCTGCCAAGATCTGTGTGCTGGCTGTTGTAAGACCCCCCCACTTCTTCTCCATCACAATTAGATTCCTAGTCCCACAGATTCCCCTGCAATCCCCATGGTGTGAGATCAGAGTAGGAACTCCCACAAAATGACCCACATTGCTGCAGGAGAAGAGCTAGTTATCCCCCAAACTTTTTTTCCCACTGGAGGAACTGGAGGTCAGAAGACACCTCTCCACATGGTGTTGCACAGGCTTGGGGGAGGGGCAATGCAGTAAATGTGTAGTTGCTTCTCTTATCCTTCTAATGCGGTCTGTCTTGATCTCTGTGGTGCAGGGAGGTGCTTCAGTCTCACCTCAGTGTTCTATGATTCTCTCAATGGTGTTTTGTTCTTCAATAGTTGTTAGTTGTTCTTTTTGTGAGAAGAAATGAAGTCAAAAACAATTTATATTGCCATCTTGGTGACATCACTTTCCCCAGAATTCCACCTTTACCATATTGATTTGAGATGCCTTATACTATATTCCCATATCTATTTGGGTCTGTTTCTGAATTGTTTCTGTTTCATCGGGCTGTCTATCCATTCACCAACATTATACACTTTTAACACTTGAGGTTTTATAATATGTTTCGATATTTGATTTTTCTGTTTCATAGAGTCCCAGTTATTTTTGCTTATTTATTCTCTTCAAGAAAAACTGCCGACACTTTATTGGGATTGCATTAAGTTTATAAATTAACTTACAGAGAATCAATATCTTTACAATGTGAATCTTCCCTATCCATGAATAGAGCATGTCTTTTCATTTCTTCAGGTATATTGTCTTTCAGTAGTGTTTTTCTCATATGTTTTGCACAATTTTGCTAAGTGTTTTTTCTTTTTTGTTGCTGTTGTAAAAATGTTCTTCTATTCCATTGCATCTTCTAATGGATTGCTTGTATGTAGTAAAGATATTGATTGATTCCTATAGACTAACTTCATATTCTACCATTTTACTCAATTCTCATTCTCTCTCCCCATATTTTGACAATTTTCAAAGTGATTCCCTTCCATTAAAAAAGTCTTTTTAAAAGCTAATATTAATTTCCCCAGAGAATTAAGAAATTATTGTATCCATAGTACAAGAGCAGAATTCTATAGAAAAAAAGCACAAAGAACAAGAAGACACTTTTGAATTTAAGAAAACAAATAATAAGTTTAATCAAAATATTAGAAGATAAAGTAGAGGAAATCTTCCATTTATAAAACAAAACAGACACAATTACACAAGAGGTAATAGTCTATTTGAATAGGCATATATCTACTAAAGAAATTGAATCAATAATTAATAACCTTCCAAACCAAAGAGCACTAGGCCCAGAGGTCACTGTTGAATTCTACCAAACATTAAAGGAAGAAATTTTGCCAGTTCTCTATGATCTCTTTCAGAAGATAGAAGCAGAAGGAATACTTCTTAACTCATTCTATGAGACCAGCAACACCGTAATACAAAAATATTACAAGAAAAAAAAAAACAAACTACAGGCCAATATCTCTCATGAACATCAATGCAGAAATCCTCAACAAAATAACAGCAAATTGAATCCAACAGTGTACAGAAAGTATTTTACACAATGGCCAAGAGGGATTTATCCCAGGTATGCAAGACTGGTTCAACATTTGAAAATCAATTAATGTAATCCATCAACAGGCTAAAAAAGAAAAATCAAATCATATCAATAGGTGCAAAAAAAGTATTTGACAAAATCCAACAATCATTCATGATGAAAACTCTCAGCAAACTAGGACAAGAGGGTGACTCAATAAAGAACATCTATAAAAAACCTACAGCTAATATCATATTTAATGGTAAGAAACTAGAACATTTTCTGCTAAGGTGAGGAACAAGGCAAGAATATACCCTCACCACTCCTTTTCAACATTGTACTGGAAGTTCTAGTTAGTACAGTAAGACAAGAAAAGAATATAAAAGGTAAACTGATTGGGAAGAAAGAAGTAAAACTGTCATTGTTTGCAAATGACATGACTGTCTATGTAGAAAATTCAAAAAATTGACAAAAAATCCCTCCTGGAATTAATAAGCAATGATTGGAAGAATATAGGATACAAGATTCATATAGAAAAGTCGATCACTTTCCTATATACCATCAATGAACAAGTGGAATTTGAAATTAAAAACATAATACCATTTACATTACAGCCAAAAAATGAAATACTAAGATATAAATCTAACAGAATATGTACAAGGTATATATGAAGAAAACCACAAATCTTTCTGATGAAAGAAATCAATCAAGGACTAAATAAATGAAGAAATATTCCATGTTTATGGATAGGAAGACTCAAGATATCAGTTCTTCTCACCTTGATCTATAGATTCAATGCAATCCCAATCAAAATCCCAGGACGTTATTTAGTGGATATTGACAAACTAACTCTAAAGTTTTTACAGAGGGGCAAAAGACTCAGCATGGCCAACACAATATTGAAGGAGAAGAACAAAGTTGGATGACTGACACTATCCAACTTCAAGACTTACTATAAAGCTGCAGTAATCAAGACAGCATGGCACTGGCAAAAGAATAGACAAACAGATCAATGGAACAAAATAGAGAGCCCATAAATAGACCCACACATAGTCAACTACTCTTTGACAAAGGAGGAAAGACAATACAATGGAGCAAAAATAATCTCTTCAAGAAAAGGTGCTAGAATAACTGGACATCCACATGCAAAATAATAATAATAATAAGACTAGGGACTTCCCTGGTGGTCCAGTGGTAAAGAATCCGCCTCACAATTCAGGGGATGCAGGTTCACTCCCTGGTCAGGGAACTAAAATCCCACATGCCATGGGACAACTAAGCCCACGTGCCACAACTACCAAGCTCACACAACTCAGCTAGAGCCCGTATGCTGCAAACTACAGATCCCATGTGCTCTGGAGCCCACGCCACAACTACAGAGCCCATGTGCCCTGGAGCCTGTGCGCCACAACTAGAGAAGAGAAAACCCACACGCCACAACTAGAGAGAAGCCTGCACACCACAACAAAAGATCTCGCATGCCTCAACAAAGATCCCGCATGCTGCAGCTAAGACCGATGCAGCCAAAAATAAATAAAATAAATAATAAATAAATAAACCTTAAATGATAATAACAATAAGTCTAGACAGATCTTACACTCTTCACAAAAAGTACAGCCAAATGTATCATAGACCTAAATGTAAAATGCAAAACTGTAAAACTCTTAGAAGATAACACAGGAAGAAACTTAAATGACCTTTGGTATGGTAATGCCCTTTTAGATACAACCCCAAAGGCACAATTCATGAAAGAAATAATTGGTAAACTGGACTTCATTAAAATGAAAAACTTCTGCTCTGTGAAAGACACTGTCAAGAGAATGAGAAGACAAACCATAGACTAAGACTAAATATTTGCAAAATACATATATGATAAAGTTCTGTTATCCAAAATACACGAAGACTCTTAAAACACAACAATAAGAAAACAACAAGATTTTAAAATGGGCCAAGGGGCTACCCTGGTGGCGCAGTGGTTAAGAATCCACCTGCCAATGCAGGGGACACGAGTTCGAGCCCTGGTCCAGGGTGATCCCGCATGCCACGGAGCAACTAAGCCCGTGAACCGCAACTACTGAGCCTGCGCTCTAGAGCCCGTGAGCCACAACTACTGAGCCCACGTGCTACAACTACTGAAGCCTGCACACCTAGAGCCCATGCTCCACAACGAGAGAAGCTGCTGCAATGAGAAGCCAGCACACCGCAATGAAGAATAGCCCCTGCTCACCACAACTAGAGAAAGCCCACACGCAGTAATGAAGATCCAAAGCAGCCAAAATAAATTAATTTTAAAAAATGGGCCAAGGACCTTAATAGACACCTTACCAAAAAAGATATACAGATGAGAAGTAAGCATATGAAAAGATGCTCCACATCATATGTCACCAGGGAAATGCAAATTAAAACAACAATGAAATACCACTATACACCTATTAGAATGGCCAAAATCCAGAGCACTGACAACACCAAATGCTGACCAGGATGTACAGCAACAGGAGCTCTCATCCATCACTGGTAGGAATGCAAAATGGCACAGCCACTTTGGAAGACAGTTTTGTACTTTCTTACAAAAGTGAACATACTCTTACCATATAACCCAGCAATTGCACTCCTAGGTATTTACTCAAAGGAGTTGAAAATTTATGTCCACACAAAAACCTGCACACAGATGTTTATAGCAGCTTTATTCAAAATTGCCAAAACTTGGAAGCAATTAAGATGTCCTTAAGTAGGTGAATGTATAAATAAACTGTGGTACATCCAAACAAAGGAATATTATTCAGCTCTAAATAGAAATGAGCCATGAAGCCATGAAACAACATGGAGGAATCTTAAATGCATATTATTAAGTGAAATAAGCCAATCTGAAAATGCTACATATTATATGATTCCAACTATATGACATTCTGGAAAAAGCAAAACTACAGGGACAGTGAAAGGTGGCTGCCAGGAGTTAGTGAAGAGGGAGGAATGAACAGGCACAGCAGAGAGAATTTTTAGGGTAGTGAAACTACTCTGTTCAATACTATAATGGTGGATACATGTCATTTACATTTGTCAAAACCCATAGTATATACAACACAAAGCATGAAACCTAATGTAAAGTATGGACTTCAGGTGATTATGATGCGCCCATGCAGGTTCATCAATTGTAACAAATGTACCACTCTGGTGGGGGATTTTGAGAGTGGAAGAGTCTATGCATATGTGAAGGCAGGGGGTACAAGGGTAATCTCTGTACCTTCCATTCACTTATGCTGTTACCCTAAAACTGCTCTAAAAATAAAGTGTAGTTTTTTAAAAAGCAAAACCAAAAGGTAAAGATATAAAAAAAGAAGAGAAGCGATAATAAAATTTGAGGGCA
This sequence comes from Delphinapterus leucas, assembly GCF_059928025.1. Lineage (NCBI taxonomy): Eukaryota > Metazoa > Chordata > Mammalia > Artiodactyla > Monodontidae > Delphinapterus > Delphinapterus leucas. Next base: position 46,112,621 of record NC_143150.1, on the reverse strand, counting down.
AATCTGGGGGTATAATAGCTACCTAATTAGAGTTCAGAAAGAGGGAAAATGAAGGAGATGAAATTATCTAATAGAGCAAGAAAATTTTCCAAAATTGAGGGGGTACAAGTCCCTAGAGTACTTGGTAAGTACTTGCTGAGCCCACCAAGTGCCCAGCAACATGCACGAAAAGAGCCTGACCACCCGGAAGTGATTTGCTTATCATCAATTGGAGCTGGTTTATAGTAAGTTTATATTATAAAATATATTGTTCTTTTTCAGTAGCTTTAATTTAAGGCTTGCGAATCCATTACAGCCACTTCAATGGAGTTTTCATTAGAATCAGTTGGCATGGGCCCAAACCCCGGGTGGGCCATTCAATTTTTTCTGTTCTGTGGCCAGCCTCTTAGCATTGAATAAGAGGGAGGCAGGGTGAGAAAGTATGGATGCGTCAATTCTAAAACCACCCCCAGTATGAGAAAAAGCACTCCAAGTACCTGTCCTAGTGGAATTTCTGTATCTTCATGTATAAAAGGCAGACTCCTCATTTTGGATAACCGAAATTTACTAATTATTTTATATAGTCAATTACTATCCACACACTAGGCTGGATCTGGGCCTTGAAATGTTCTCTGGAGAAGGAAATAGTTGGGTTCTCTGTGTTTTTTGGTGGTTTCCCAGTTTTCTTTATTCACGTAAAAGTTCAAGCAAGAGCCCAAAAGTAATTTTTCAGGCTAGTATTTCCAGGCACACGAATTTTATATGCCAGTCAGATTTATTGTAATAGGAATAGAATGAATTAAGTCAGCTGTTTCTAGATGATGTTTGTGATTGATTTTCCAGAGCACCTTGGAGACTGCCCGTTTATCTCCTACTGTTCTCAGTTTAAAAAAAAATTAGCTCTTTGGTCAGGCACATGCTATTTTCCATCTATCCTCCCTGGCACCTACTACTGCACAGCACCACACGTTCTTTTCACCCAAATTACTTGACTTTACCACGTCTTTCTGAGGTCTTTTGTTCTCCCTATGATCATTGCTCTTTTGTCATATTCTCTTTGAATGATCTCTTTCTTTTCCTGTCTCTCTGCTTCATGCTCACTTTCTAATGACACTATTGGTAATATCCAAAAGGATTATTTAGAAAGAAAAAAGATCAGTAAGAAGAAAAACATCTTCTATTACTCCAGATTTTTCTCCCATTTTAAAATGTGATATTCTATTTATCTTGGAGATTTTTTTAAGTTTTCAAAAGTGAATATTAATCAAGCTACAGTATGAGGCAGTGAGGAGTCCATTTACCTTTCTATGCCTCAATCTTATCCTTTGTAAAAGACAGTCACTAAGCTGCCCAGAGTTGATACCCCTTGAATATAAGTAACTTCTTTCTTTTTTTGTCACTGCTTTCTCATTGGTCTCTGTCTAAGTACTCTGAGTAGAGTCCGCCCTGTAAAATGAAGAAACTGAGGGACTTAGACTCATTGTGATTTGATGAGGGTCACATGGCTTGCCTGTGGCATTCAGAAATAGCTTGGTAAACCCAGTACCCCAGACAGTCTTCCCACTCAATTGTAAATCATTTAAACTCAGATTTAAGTATAATACCTTGCTTTGCTCTCAGTGCCACAGCAGTCATTTTATTGTTTCTGGCAGAGAAGGGGGGAAAAAATGAAAACTAATATAGTGGCAGAAAGCTAAATCTCTTTAACAGGCTAAGCTTAGAAAGAAACTCACTATTTTCCTTCAGTTCTTCCTTTTGCACCCCAGATTTGGTCCTGCTTGAAGAACATATGAAAAATTATTCGTTTGTCTTCTGTGGAGATAACTATCCCTGCTACAATGAGAAGAGCCCTGGAAAAGGAATCAGGAGACCCAGGTGCTGGTTCTAGATGGATCACTAACTAGCTGTGTTACTTTGGGCAAGTTGTTTCATGACCGACCTTCAGTTTTCCTATCTTAAAAATAAGGATTGTAGCAGAAAATTGCTAAGGTCATTTTATTTTTTAAACTAATTAATTTTATTTTTAGTTGCATTGGGTCTTCCTTGCTGTGCGCGGGCTTTCTCTAGTTGCAGTGAACGGGGGCTACTCTTCATTGTGGTGCTTGGGCTTCTCATTGTGGTAGCTTCTCTTTGTTGCAGACCATGGGCTCTAGGCATGTGCAATTCAGTAGTTGTGGCACATGGGCTCGGTAGTTGTGGCTCGCGGGCTCTAGAGCGCAGGCTCAGTAGTTGTTGCACACAGACTTAGTTGCTCTGTGGCATGTGGGATCTTCCCGGACCAGGGCTCGAACCCGTGTCCCCTGCATTGGCAGGCGGATTCTTAACCACTGTGCCACCAGGGAAGTCCTGCTAAGGTTATTTTAGTCCCAGCTTTCCTTGATGCTATAATCAATAAAAGAACACACTCTGTGAGTGATCACACGAAGTAAACAGGGAAGAAATAAGAGACTAACTGGTTGGTCAGGACAGAAGACAATGCTCAAAGAAAAATACAAAGAGGTATGAAACTGAAAAGTATGAGAAGCTGTTAGCAACCTAAAAATTTAGATAACATTTGATATAGGCTCGTCATTTTACAGAGAACCTGAAGACTTGGATTAGATGGTCAGTTTCCACCCCTAAGCTGTCCTTTTTTGTTGGTTGATGTAGTTACCAATCAAAGGGGATATAGGTTGGGCTGAAAGCAAGAACCTTAAGAGGTGAAGAGTATAGAAAGACAGAATCTGACCAGTGAAAGATTCAATAATCTGCAGAGAATGGGCACCACTATTTCAGCCAAACATCAATGACATCATTGGTAACATAACAGAATGCTTTAACGCTTGGCAAATATTCTATGAGGCTGCACACCCATGTACACAAAGGCAACCAAATAAATTCATGTCTCTATAATCAGTGTCTCTTTTGGGTAGGCGGGTCTCTTCTCTGTTACACTGGAGTAAATGAGTCAGCTTAACTAACTGGAAGAAGGTGATCCTTCCAGAGCCATGCTTCTCCAATTTAGGTATGTATGAGAATGATCTGAGGAAAGTTGTTAAAATACAGATTCCAGGGTACAACTTCTTGGTTTGTGATTCAGTAGGTCTGTAATTACACCCACCAATCCGTATCTTTAAAAAGTATTGCTGGGGCTTCCCTGGTGGCGCAGTGGTTGAGAATCCACCTGCCGATGCAGGGGACACAGGTTCGTGCCCTGGTCTGGGAAGATCCCACATGCCACGAAGCGGCTGGTCCCGTGAGCCATGGCCGCTGAGCCTGCGCGTCTGGAGCCTGTACTCCGCAACAGGAGAGGCCACAACAGTGAGAGGCCCGCGTACCGAAAAAAAAAAAAAAAACTGGATATCCATGTGCAAAAGAATAAATTTAGATCTCTACCTCACACCACATACACAAACTAACTCAAAATGAATCAAAGACCTAAACGTAAGAGCTAAAACTATAAAACTCCTAGGAAAAAAACATAGGGATAAATCTTCTTGACCTTGGATTTGGCAATGGAGTTTTAGACATGACACCAAAAGCACAAGCAACAAAAGAAAAAATACATAAGTTGGAATTCATCAAAATTAAAACTTTTGTGCATCAAAGGACATGATCAATAAATAATAAAGTCAACCATAGAATGGGAGAAAACATTTGCAAATTATATGCCTAACAAAGGATTTGTATCTAGAATATATTTTTAAATCTCTTATAACTCAATAATAAAAAGACAAGTAACCCAATTTAAAAATGGGCATAGGATTTGAACAGACATTTAAAAGGATATACAAATGGCTAATAAACACATGAAAAAATGCTCAACATTATTAGTGATTAGGGAAATGCAAATCGAAATCACAATGAAATACCACTTCACACCCAGTAGGATAGCTGTAATTTTTTTTTAAAAGACAAAAACAATTCTTGGTAAGGATGTGGAGATATTGGAAGCCTCAAATATTGTTTGTGGGAATGTAAATGGTGTAGCCACTGCCCACAAACGTTAGATAGTTCCTCAAAAAGTTAAACATAGAGTTACCAGATGACCCAGCAATTCTACTCCTAGGGACATACTCAAGAGAATTTAAAAACATATGTTCACACAAAAACTTGTACATGAATGTTCATAGCAACATTATTCATAATAACCAAAAAGTGGAAATAAGCCAAATTTCCATCTACTGATGAATGATTAAATAAAACGTAGTAAGTTTATGCAATGGAATATTGTTAGGCAATAAAGAAGAATGAAATGCTTCTACATGCTACAACATGGATAAACCTTGAAAACATTATGCTAAATGAAAGAAGTCAAACACAAAAGGTCAGATACATATAATCCCATTTATATGAAACATCCAGAATAGACAGATCCATAGAGGCAAAAAGTAGATTAGTAGCTGTCAGGAGCTAGGGGAAGGGATAAACAGGAAGTGATTGGTAATGGATACAGGGCTTCTTTTAGGGGTGATGAACATGTTCTGGAATTAGATAGTGATAATGGTTGCACAACTCTTGAATATACTAAAAACTACTGAATTGCACAATTTTTTTAACATCTTTATTGGAATATAATTGCTTTACAATGGTGTGTTGGTTTCTGCTTTACAACAAAGTGAATCAGTTATACATATACATATGTCCCCATATCTCTTCCCCTGCATCTCCCTCCCTCCCACCCTCCCTATCCCACCCCTCTAGGTGGCCACAAAGCACCGAGCTGATCTCCCTGTGCTATGCGGCTGCTTCCCACTAGCTATCTATTTTACGTTTGGTAGTGTATATATGTCCATGCCACTCTCTCACTTTGTCCCAGTTTACCCTTCCCCCTCCCCGTATCCTCAAGTCCATTCCCTAGCAGGTCTGCATCTTTATTCCTGTCTTGCCCCTAGGTTCTTCATGACCATTTTTTTTTTTTAGATTCCATATATATGTGTTAGCATACGGTATTTGTTTTTCTCTTTCTGACTTACTTCACTCTGTATGACAGTCTCTAGGTCCATCCACCTCACTACAAACAACTCAGTTTCGTTCCTCTTTATGGCTGAGTAATATTCCATTGGATATATGTGCCACATCTTCTTTATCCATTCATCTGTCAGTGGACACTTAGGTTGCTTCCGTGTCCTGGCTATTGTAAATAGAGCTGCAATGAACATTTTGGTACATGACTCTTTTTGAATTTTGGTTTTCTCAGGGTATATGTCCAGTAGTGGGTTTGCTGGGTCGTATGGTAGTTCTATTTTTAGTTTTTTTTAAGGAAACTCCATACTGTTCTCCATAGTGGCTGTATCAATTTACATTCCCACCAGCAGTGCAAGAGGCTTCCCTTTTCTCCACACCCTCTCCAGAATTTATTGTTTGTAGATTTTTTTGATGATGGCCATTCTGACCGGTGTGAGATGATATCTCATTGTAGTTTTGATATTCATTTCTATAATGATTAATAATGTTGAGCATTCATTCATGTGTTTGTTGGCAATCTGTATATCTTCTTTGGAGAAATGTCTATTTAGGTCTTCTGCCCATTTTTGGATTGGGTTCTTTGTTTCTTTGATATTGAGCTGCATGTGTTGCTCATATGTTTTGGAGATTAATCCTTTGTCAATTGCTTCATTTGCAAATATTTTCTCCCATTCTGAGGGTTGTCTTTTCATCTTGTTTATGGTTTCCTTTGCTGTGCAAAAGCTTTTAAGTTTCATTAGGTCCCATTTGTTTATTTTATTTTATTTTTTTTGCGGTACGCGGGCCTCTCACGGCTGTGGCCTCTCCTGCTGCGGAGCACAGGCTCCGGATGCGCAGGCTCAGAGGCCATGGCCCACAGGCCCAGCCGCTCCATGGCACGTGGGATCCTCCCGGACTGGGGCACAAACCCATGTCCCCTGCATCGGCAGGCGGACTCTCAACCACTTTGCCACCAGGGAAGCCCCCCATTTGTTTATTTTTGTTTTAATTTCCATTTCTCTAGGAGGTGGGTCAAAAAGGATCTTGCTGTGATTTATGTCATAGAGTGTTCTGCCTATGTTTCCTTCTAAGAGTTTGATGGTGTCTGGCTTTACATTTAGGTCTTTAATCCATTTTGAGTTTTTTTGTGTGTATGGTGTTAAGGAGTGTTCTAATTTCATTCTTTTACATGTAGCTGTCCAGTTTTCCCAGCACCACTTATTGAAGAGGCTGTCTTTTCTCCACTGTATATTCTTGCCTCCTTTATCAAAGATAAGGTGACCATATGTGCATGGGTTTATCTCTGGGCTTTCTATCCTGTTCCATTGATCTACATTTCTGTTTTTGTGCCAGTACCATACTGTCTTGATTACTGTAGCTTTGGTGAAAAACTGAAACCATTTCCACTAAGATCAGGAACAAGACAAGGTTGCCCACTCTCACCACTATTGTTCAACATAGTTTTGGAAGTTTTAGCCACAGCGATCAGAGAAGAAAAAGAAATAAAAGGAATCCAAATTGGAAAAGAAGAAGTAAAGCTGTCACTGTTTGCAGATGATATGATACTATACATAGAGAATCCTAAAGATGCCACCAGGAAACTACTAGAGCTAATCAATGAATTTGGTAAAGTATCAGGATACAAAATTAATGCACAGAAATCTCTTGCATTCCTAGACACTAATGATGAAATATCTGAAAGTGAAATTAAGAAAACACTCCCATTTACCATTGCAACCAAAAGAATAAAATATCTAGGAATAAACCTACCTAAGGAGACAAAAGACCTGTATGCAGAAAATTATAAGACACTGATGAAAGAAATTAAAGATGATACAAATAGATGGAGAGGTATAACATGTTCTTGGATTGGAAGAATAAACAGTGTGAAAATGACTCTACTACCCAATGAACTGTACAATTTTAAATGGTGCATTTTTATGTTATGTGAATTATATCTCAATAAAATGATCCAATTTTTAAAAAATAGAATTGGACAAGAGATATTAACAAGCAATCTACAGAAGAAATACTAACAGGACTACAATTAAAATGAGAGGTAAGGGCTTCCCTGGTGGCGCAGTGGCTGAGAATCTGCCTGCCAATGCAGGGGACACGGGTTCGTGCCCCGGTCCGGGAAGATCCCACATGCCGCGGAGCGGCTGGGCCCGTGAGCCATGGCCTCTGAGCCTGCACGTCCAGAGCCTGTGCTCCACAACGGGAGAGGCCACAACAGTGAGAGGCCCGTGAACCACACACAAAAAAAATAAAAATAAAAAGAGGTAATATTTTCAGCCTAAATCCAATGACTGCCACCCTTATAAGGAAAAGGAGATTTGGAGATATGCAGATCCACACACAGAAGGAAGAAGGTCATGTGAGGACAGAGGCAGAGACTGTAGTGATGTAGCCGCAAGCCAAGGAATGTCAAGGATTGCCCAGAGCCATGAGAAGCCAGGAAAAGGCAAAATTTGTGACAGAATAAATTTTTGTTGTTTTAATCCACCAAGTTTGTGGTTATTTACGGCAGCCTTAGGAAACTAAAACACCCTACTAAGAATCTATCCCACAGAAGTGCTTGTAGAAGTGGGCAAAGATATTTATAATGTACTAGTGGGCTTACTGCAGCATTCTTAATAATCTCAAAAAGCTAGAAGTAATGTAAATGTCCATCCATAGGTAACCATTAAATGAATTACAGTACATTTCTTTGTATATGGAATATTATTCAGCTATTAATAGAGTTCTTGTATTGACAAGGAAGGATATCTGTGATATATTTCTAAGTGGCAAAATCAAGTAGCAGACAAACATGAATGTTTTTGTAAGATGATATATTTTTACAATTATTAATACTGTACACATACACACATACATGTATATGTGAGTGTGAATTTTCACTTGAAGAGTAGGGATATAAAATAATGCTCATTAAAGTGTTCATGGTTAATTCTGAGGACTTGCAGAGGTGGAGAAAAACTTTGATTTTTTTACTTTCTACTTTTGATAGATTATTTGCCAGTGAGGATGTACTTCTTTGTAATGGAAAAAATTTTAAACAGTCCTTCCACACTACAATTCTTTCAGTTGCTCAGACATTCCACCCTCTTTCACATTTTCAAGGTTTTGTCCATGATTTCCCTCTGCCTGGAACACTGTCTCTGTCGACATCTTCGCCTGGCTATTCATCTGGCAAGTCTTGATTTCTTTGTTACTTTCTCCTGGAAGCCTGCCCTGAGTACCCTTCCCCTCCCTGTAACCTTGCAAAGCTGGATTATACACCTATATGACTTTGCTCACATTATTCTTGCAGCCCAAGATGCTCTTCCACACTCCCCCCACCCACCTAAACCCTATTTTTAACAGCCTTTTGACCTTGCAGAGGCTTTTTACAGAGTTCACCACTGCCATCTTTGTTAAACCTACAGTTCTCCTGGCTTTTCTGATACCTCAGTGTCCTCCTCCATCATTTAACTTCTAATACTGGAATTTCTACAATGAAATCCATCCAGATAAAGGATGAATGGAAGAGACCATGGTGAAAAGACCAGTGTAACCCACAATGCCATAGACAATGGAGCAATATCGACAAACTCCTGAGGGAACAAAAGTGTGCGAGAATTTTCTATCCTATCTGTTTGCCCTTCAACAGACAGATATTCTCAAACATGCCAAAATTCAAGAAATGCAACACTCATGAGGGCTGCTTAAAAAAAAAGAACTAGTAGCTGATAAAATCTAAACAACTAAGAGATATATCAAAACAAAGAACTCAGGAATAAAGTAGCTGTGATAAAAGTAGTAGTGGTAAGCACTGAATTCATTTACACAGAGAAGCAAGACCAAACAACTTAGAGAATTCTAGGTGGAGAACAGAATGTAAATGTTATAAACTATGAGAAGGTAAAAATAATAATATAGCTAACAAAAATCATGAGTTGTGAGGGGAAGTGCATTTCACCATATTTCATAATAACTCATTTCCTCATATTTATAATAATAGTTTATTATGTACCAGGCACTGTGCCAAGTATTTTATATGTGTTAACTCTTTTATTCCTCACAACCCAATGAAGTAGGCACTTTTTAATCCCCATTCTAAAAATGAGGCACATAGAGATTAAATAATTTGCCCACCTTATAGCTAGTAAGTGGCAGAACTGATCTTAATCCAAGCAGGCTGTCTTCAGAACCCAGGTTCTTAACCAACTACCCACGGAATCAGTCTAACACTATCAAAAATTGAAACATGGAGATAAAAATATAATAACTGTAACCTCTTTATATTTTCCAAATCTTTGATTTTAACTTTAAAATCGCCTTTCAGAGACTACTGTTTCTTGAGGGGGGGAGAAGCATTTATCTGAAGTTTATCAACTTCTTTACTTTCACTTTGATTTATTTTTCTTTTGTTCAATTTCATACTTTTTAAAAGAGCATGTATACTATTTCTATTAAAATTTTATATCTATCCATTTCTCAGTCCTTTATAATAAAAGTGATGTCCAGAATAATGTTCATTAGTCTTAGTAATTAATGTTTATGAACTGTTAATATCTGCAAGATTGCAAGTAAGCACTTTAAATGGATTATCTCAGTAAGTTATCACAGCAATCTTATAGTTACTATTTTTATCCTCCTTTATTCAGTTAAGGAAATTAAGGCACAATAATGGTTATTTCTGGTTAGTACAGGTTTGGAGGTATTTTCTCCCTCTTTTTTTCACTTCTCTATATTGCTTGCTTATTTTATAATAAGTATGTATTTTTTAATAAAAATGTGAAAACCATTCTAAAAGTATATTTTTAAATAAATAACTCTTGAAGATTCCCCAGTTGTCAGTCTTGAGCTTTTTTCTCCTTCTATTCTGCACTCATTCTCTAGACCATGTCATCAACTCCCATAGCTTTGAACACCATCCACAGGCAAATGGCTCCCAAATCTCTATATCCACTCCAGGGCCTGTCTTCTGAGTTCCAGACACATATGTTCAACTGCCAACAAGACATCTCCTCTTGCATGCTTCATAAACAGCTCAAATTCAACATGTCCATACTCATCACCCCAAACTGGTCTTCCATGTTTCCTAATCCCAGTGAACAGCACCACTCTCCACCCAAATGCACAAACCAGAAATACATGAATCATTTTTTTATTCCTCCCTTTCTCTCACCCTGTGTATCCAATTTATCACCAAGTACATGCTACCTCTAAAGTATACCTCCGAAATCTGTCTACTTCTCTCCATCTCCACTACCACTTCCTTAATCCAAGCCACCACAATCTCTTGCAATTACCTTCTAACTGGTCAACCTTTAAAAATTCTTGCTCCCTTACAATTCACCCTTCTCACAACAGCCAGAGAGATGTTAATAAACATAAAAGGAATTGTGTATCTCCCCTGCTTAAAACCCTTCAATGAATTCCCTCTGTTCTTAGAATAAACTAAGAAACCCCTCACTCTTTGTGGCAGGAACTGCAAACTGCCTACCCAATATGTCCTACCCAATATGTTTCCCCTTCTATAATAAAACCAGGATTCTTTTAGGAGTAGTAATAGGCTGAGTTGAAAATAAAACCTCCTCATACTACATTATAGCTAGGGGCAGCCATACAACCCAGTTCTAACTAATAGATAAGCGGAAATCTGCAGGATAGGGCTTCCAGGAAAACTGTTACTTTCCTGATGGAAAGAGACAGACTTAGCTGTCACATGTCTTTTGCCCTTTTCATTCTCTCCTTTTGCTGCCTGGAGGTAAAACAGCCATCTTGGAAGCATAAAGATGGAAGCCATGCTCAAAGGATCATAGAACAAAAAGATGGATGCTTGGGTCCTGAAACTTGTATGAGTCCTGAACTGCTGACACTGAGGCTCCTTTATGTCAGAAAAATAAACCTCTTATTTTGTTAAATCACCATAACTTGGTTTCTGTTACATGCAGCCCAAAACAGTCCTAATAGATACAATCTTTTATGATATGGTCCCTGCCTACCTCTTCAGCCTTATCTCAAGCAACTCTCCTCCTCATTCACTATATTATCACCACACTGACTTTCCTTTTACTCTCCAAACACAACCTCTTTTCTGCTTCAGGGTATTTGCACGTGCTGGTCCCTCTGCCTGGAATAATCTTTTCCCACTCTACACCAGCTAACTTCTACTCATTATTTAGGTCTGAGCTTAAGGGACATCTCCTTAGCATGGACTGCCCTGACCACTCCCCCCACCAATCCAATTTAGGTGCTTTCATAACACCTTAAACATTTCCTTCTTACGATGTTTCATAATTTATATTTTTTTATTTATTTACAAGATTTTTTCCTTTTAGTTTAACTTCTGTCTCCCCAACTAGACTCTGAGCTCTATAATATCAGGGACTGTGCTGGTCTTGTCCACTACTAAATACATATCTAGCCCCTATAAAAGTGCTTGCCACATAGATTGCTAATAAATGAACAATCTACTGAAATTTTGAGTGCTTTCTGCCATTTTCCCTGCTCTCCTGAAACAGATTTAATCACTCCTCCTTCTATGCGTCCATGGCATATTGATTTGACCTCTATTTTAATTTAATCTTTTTAACAAATGAGGCATGTTTTAAAGGCTCTCAAAGTCTTCTCAGAAGAAAAACACGGCAGAGATGAGATCAGGGAAGTCTTTCAGGAGCTGCTAATATCTAGGCAGTATTTTGAAGGTTAAATGAGAATTTTCAGGTAGACAAGGGGAGGAAGGGAAACACAAGCAAAGAATATAGCATGTGAAAATGCCCTGTAGAGTAAAATAGCAGAGGGTTCTCAGAATCACTAAAGCATAAGGTGTAAGGAAGGCATTGGAAGCATAGTGTGGTAACATTGTTGAGGAGGTACCATCTAACACAATAAACATGGGTTTCTTCATAAGACTGCTCTCATAGCTTTCTTTTTCTAAGGTTGGCCAAAGAATTGTAGAACAAATAGAACCATGATTTATATTTTATAACTTCCATAATCAACTTCATGCATGAACATGTCAGCAACAGTTAGAAAATTATTTTTCTTCAAGATATTAGGATGTGGATGAAGTCCCACATACATGCTCCATGACTCTGCCCAGCTAGGATACCCAGTTGGCTCCATCTATGGAGGAAATTGTCCAAAATCAAGGCTTGGAGGGATTAGGCAGAGTCAAGACCATGAAGTGCCTATGAGATCACCATAAGTAGCTTTGATTTAATAGACAATGAATAGACACAGAGGATTTTAATCAGGGGAGAGATTATCGTCAGATTTGAGCCCTAGAAAAGATCATCTTGAAGGAAGTGGATTGGAGGCAAGAAAACCTGTTAGGACTCTATTGCAACACTAAAAGTAACTATGAGAACCTCAACTAAGACAGTGGAACTTGAGGATAGAGAGAATAAGATTGGGAAGATAATTCAGAGGCAAAATTGACTGGATTTAATAATTGATTAGGCATGGAGGCCTAAATAGGCAAGAGAGGAAGAAATCAAGGATCATTTGGAGGTTTCTATTCTAGAAACTGATCATCATGCCATTTAGTGAGAGAGATAATGTAGAAAGAAGAGTATATTTGGAAGGAGAGATAATTAATTCCATTTGGAACTTGTGGTATTTGAGGTACCTCTAGGATATCCAAATGGGGATGTCTAGCAGGTTAGATAGACCCATGGGTCTGGAGCCCTAAGAGCAGCCTGGGTTAGAGATATGGACTTGAGACTCATCAGAGAAGATGACAACCTAAACTAAGGCTTTAAAAGTCAATATAGGGAGAAAAGAATGGCTTTGATAGATGTAATAATTTAGAATCAAAAATACCTGGTCACTGATTGGATAAGGGAATGTGACAAAGAGAGGAGAGTCTAGGACAAACCACAGGTTTCTGGTTTTGGAGACTGGGAGAGTAATGGTTCCACTGTTACGGACTGAATTGTGCCCTTCCCACCCACCCAAATTCATATGTTGAAGTCCTAATGCCCATTATTTTTTAATGTGACTGTATTTGGAGATAGGGCCATTAGAGGGGTAATTAAGGAAAAATAAAGTCGTACAGATAGGCCCTAATCCAAGATGACTGGTGCCCTTATAAGAAGAGGAGATTAGGGCATATACATGCATAGAAGGGGAATACCATGTGAACATGAGGAAAGCCATCTACAAGGCAAGGAGAGAGGCCTCAGAAGAAACCAACCCTGATCTTGGACTTCTAGCCTCCAGAGCTGTGAGAATATAAATTTCTGTTGTGTTATGGAAGCCCTAGCAAACTAATTCAGCCACCAAGCAAGATTAAGAACATGGGAAAGAAAGTAGGTTGGGGGAAGGGGTTGTGAAAAGAAGAAGCGTTTGATGTGGGACATGTTGAGTTTTGAGATTCCTGAGGTCCATCGAGGCAGAGATATTCAAATGGCTTTGAAATTCGAAAGACAGTGGAATTATAGATACAGATTTGGAAATCATTGATATATAGGTGATATTTTAAATTGTGAGAGTGGATGAGATCATCCAAGAAGTGTATATATAGAATGAGAAGATCATCAAAGATAGAACCATAAGGAATATCAACATTAAGGAACAGATTGAGGAAGAGAGCCTAGGAAAGGAAAATAAACAGAGAGAGAGAATGAAGAGAGAAAGAAAACGTATAATTAACCTTTTAAATCTTGTTTCTGATTATAATTAGTTGACTACCTATTGATCTCGGTCCTCAAAGAGCTTTAACATAGTGAAGAAGGCACTACCTTATTCATTCCTGAATCTACTACACCAAGCACAGTGCCTGCAATAAATATTTGTTAGAGCAAATGGAATTGAAATTAGAACTTCATTCCTCTTTTTTTGTTTTGTTTGCTTATTTCTGGAGTGTGCAGTGTGTGTTGCCACTGATATTTTAAGTTCATAGTGAAAAATAATTTCAATGTGTCCTAGGCTTGGTCCCCTTCCAAACCAACCCCCAGGACAATAGTTTTCATTACAACCTTCTGTCTTTGCCATTCTGGATGGAATTCTGTGCACAGAAGTTATATACATATATGGGTATATCTATGTAACAAATTGCAGCACAGGAGCCCCCTGGGCTCCCTCAGGCTCTGGTATGACATATTTGAGCCATATAAATTCAGCTTCTCCTCTGGCATCTGTTAGCCGACTCACTTGCAACTCCACCTCAGCAGTGGTCTCTTAGTCCTCTCAAAGCAGGGAAAGAGTGCTGTGTGCTGAGAGACCATGGCAAGGAATCCTCCAGAGAACTGTGAGGACTGTCACATTCTAAATGTAAGTTGATTCATATTTTTATTCCCTTTTGAGCAGAAGCATGGCTTCACAGATTTATCATATTGCAATATGAACATTAAAAAGTGAAATCAAGTGACTTTGAATTATGGCTTGCAATTTTAAGGGCTATTGTGTATTGTTTTATTCTCTCTGTTCTTTGCTTAGGCAGAAGCTTCTAAATCCAAGAAGATATGTAAATCACTTAAGATTTGTGGACTGGTGTTTGGTATCCTCGCCCTAACTCTAATTGTCCTGTTTTGTGGGGGCAAGCAGTTCTGGCCTGAGACACCAAAAAAAGTGAGTAAATGAACATTATTATCCAGTGTTTCTGTTTTGAGTTTGATTGAATTTAATTAGTGATTGACATGTATATTACTCTGAAAATGAAAGTCATTAAGTTCTTTTTGTGTATATTTTTTGGTAGTATGAAAAACTCAGTCAAGGCTTGCTCTCTCTTTTTTGCCTAATTATTTTGGTAAAGGAAAAATATGTTTTCTGCATTTTGGTTAGTAATGATAAGATATAGAATTACCCATTCTTTTATTATGTTTTATAAGGAGTTAAGATTCCTCACAGAAGCAAAATTTTTACTGTAAGAAAAAATACTTTCCATCTTTCTTTCAATTATCTGGGCAGAAACTGATGGAAAAGTAATTATACTACCACATAAGAAGAAACCATGAGAAATGGTAGCAAAGGATTTTCAGGGATTATGTTTCTGACTTAATGAATCTGCTGTGAGGACAGGCAGCAAACTCCTTTTCAGAAGGAGCAATTCTCATACCTGAATTCATGTTTATTTGTGACTCAAAAAAGAGAACCAAAAACTCTAGAGCTTTTCAGCTTCTCACGAGCCACAGTCGTTGGTGTCCCACTGAAATAGTAATGCTACAAGGTAGAAAAGTGACACCAAGTCATTAATCACAGATATCATGCTTCTGATACTATGGTTATTTGGTGAAGCTTGGCTGCATTGTAGTTGATATTAGTGTACCTTGGTGTTATTGTTACTCCCGGGCTCACACACAGTGGCTAAGTTTAGATGTGACCCAAAGAAAATCATAGTCCCTTCATGCCAACAATTTCCATTTGAAAGAGAATTAATAAATGTACAAGCTATAAACGGTTAAGATGGTTTTCTGGCTTTGCTACATTTTTCTCTCTGCATGTGGGATGTTGTTGTTGCTACCATTATTATTAATTTGTTGTCATGGGATGCTCATTTCTATTTGATAACAGACGTAGGAAGGGAAAGGCAAAAATCCAGGAGGGAGGATAAAATACAAGAAGATAATGGATTGGTATGAACCATTAGGAGTCAAAGGAGCGATAGGAGCAGAGAGGAAAGAATATGGATCAATGAGGAAGGAGAGGCAGGGGGTGAGGAAGTGTAGAAAATAGAAAATCAAGTGGACAAGTGTCCAAAAGAAAACAGAGAAGTAAGGCATAGCCACCTGTGGATTCTTCACCTTTGCTACCATACCCACTTTCATTTAGTACTAGAGGCTACCTTATCAAGTTTAAGTCAGAGGGAGAATGAATAGCAAACTTTGTTTACTTGCTTTTTTATTTATACCTTGTTCCAGAAAGGATTTCACGCATCATCCAATGCCTATAGTTAGCCCTTTCTCTTATCTCTCCCACTGCTCTCTGCTTCTGAACTGCTTACTGTTCACATGTCTTTCTAGAGAAGCCACCTATATTCAGACTAGCAAGGTGGGCAAAGTAATTGAGATCAGGAAAGAAACAGCAAATGACTAAGAGTGCCAAGATGCATACCAATCCAATTCTGCTATTACTTAGCTAATTCCCAAGGTAACATGCTGTCCCACAAATTGAATCTTGGATCCTCTTGACAATTACAGATGGGTTAGAGGAGAATAAACCCTTTCATCCTCCATGGCCATAATGTTCTTAGCTGGGTGTAGTAGGTAGCTAGCCCTTCTGACCACCCATACATGTTTGCCTGAACAAGGGGCCAGATGGTTTTTCTAGTTTTATTTTAGCCATTGGAATTGCAAATTCTATTTTGAAAAAGTTTATGTGTTTTTCTAAACTTACAATGCTATTTGTCTCGGTGCAACTATAAATGACTAGGTGGGGACCTTGCTTTTATCTAGCAAGGTGCCAAGCTCACTAACAGAGCCCATGGTCACCTCTGCTTCTGTATTATACCGTCTTTGATTCTCACTCCAGTTCACTTTTTAATGCATTATAAGGAGCAATCCTGTGATTCCTCAAACCAAATGTAAAAATGAGTCACTGCATGCACAGAAGAGGTGAGGTATGCTACCAAATAAAGTTTATCAAGAACCAAATCTCTCAAGAAGTAATCCGTCTTAGGTTGTGATTTTTAGCAAAGGGATTCTCAGAAATGAACAAAATCATTACAAAGTAATCTGGTAAAAGACGATAAATAGGTGTCTCCTGGGGCAAGTTTTTCCACCATAAACAAAGGTTGTTTGTTCTCTGTTCCAATGGGGAGTTACAATTTACTGCCTTTGATATTTAAGTCCTGGCCTTCCCCACAAGACCAGGCTGGGTCCATTGCAAACTGAGGAACCAGCTGGAGATGTGGATGCTCCACTAAGCCCACTACCTTTAGTTCCCAGACAAAAAGCCCCAGGGAACATCTGTTGTTTCCAATGGCTAGGGCTGCCAATAAGCCTGCCTCAGAGCTGACTTATGATTGCTGGGAAGTGAAGAGTAGTCAGATTGGTCTTGGAAGAAGATTTGCAGAGGAAAAGGATCCAGGCATCTTGCACAAATTAAAGAGGCTCCCCTAAAGAGTATGGCCTGGCAAGAAACAGCAGCTAGCAGATTAAAACCCAGGCTCTTCTGGACTTTCCTTTACAAGCCTGTGGGACCTGTGGGGACTCTTGGGGCCCTTGGTGGAGAGAACCGGTGATACTGCTGTGCTTATGGATGACAGTGATGTGTTTGGCATCCCTGGACTTTCTCCAAGTTCTTAGCATTTGCTCCTCTAGCCTCCGCCACACATCCTTTTTAGTTTGCTTTTGACATCTGTTTATAATTAAGTGCTTATTTAACATTCCACATCTGGTGTTGACATTTCCATGCCAGTAATTTCCCCCCTCTTCCTTCTATTACCTCCCACCTTGGTGGGGACAAAATATCCAGATTCTCTCTTTTTTTTTTTTTTTCGGTACGCAGGCCCCTCACTGTTGTGGCCTCCCCCATTGCGGAGCACAGGCTCCGGACGCGCAGGCTCAGCGGCCATGGCTCACTAGCCCAGGCGCTCTGCGGCATGTGGGATCTTCCCGGACCGGGGCACGAATCCGCGTCCCCTGCATTGGCAGGCGGACTCTCAACCACTCCGCCACCAGGGAAGCCCTAAAATATCCAGATTCTTGATCTAAAACGGGGGGAGGGGGGAGAGAGAGAGAGAGAGATGAAAATAAAATGAAACAAGGAAGACTAACTTTGGGAGAGCTGTTTCACTCCCTTACAGGCTACAGATCCCCAACCCACAGCCACATACAGAAGCCACTTGAGCTGAATGAAAGCCAGTCCATCGAGTTCTGTATTCAGCTTTCTCAACCAAGCAGAGGACATATTCAGTCCCAGAGATTTTGAGAGAGCATCACAAGACTTCACTTTCAGGCAGTGACTGCCCAGACATCTTTGAAGCAGAGTCCCAAGAGAAACATTCTTGCTTAAAGCTCCCTGTATTACACATTAAACCTGAAACAATCAGAAATCAACTCCCCAGCTAATTCATCCAACATAGAGAAAACAAGTCAGAAAAATTCCAGCCTTTAAACCAATAGTTGATAGATGTAACACAGACCTTGTAGCCTATCCCTTCCAATCCTTTGTAGAATGAGGCAGAAGAATAATAAACTAAATTAATGAAATGCTGCACTTCCTGCCATATATAGGAACTGCCTGGTGACTTTAGGGCTATTTTGAAAGGCTAAGTCCTAAAGCCCACACAGCAATCCACAGATTCCTGGGGATGTCTCCTCAACTTCTGCATACTACCAGGATGAGATGAGAAGGGGTAGGATATGTGGGCATCCATCTGGCCTCCCCCTCACCTCAACTGCAGATGACCATTAAAAGAGTTTTACTCAAGACTGCAAGCCCAACAGCACTCTAGGCTGAAAATCTTTTGCTCAGAAAAAGCACTTTCCTGCTAAGTCTGGATCGGGCTTTCCTGTGCCTATTTCTTTAAGTTGGCCAGAGACCAACTTTCTTCACTTATCTTCACTTATCTTTTCACTTATCTTCACTTATCTTTCTTCACAAAGATACAACTTTCTTCCCCGAGTTCCCTGGGCTTTCCTACACAGCAGTTTGATAGGTAAAATGTGGGTCTGGAGAAGCACTTCATTCCCTCAAGGGAAGAGACGGAGATGGAGCTGAAACCTCTTTAGCAGGGGGACTGAGCTTCACCAGATGGTGCCACGTCAGCGTTTTTAAAAAGACTTCATTTTATTTTCCTCTCAAACCATTTCAAGAGCAAAGTCCACCCTTGTCCAGCCACTGTCACGGGTTAGCTCTTGGTCTCGGCTGCCAAGGGGCAGCATCGATTATGTAGAGTAGGACTCCGGCTACTAGGGGCACATTCGTATTCAGTCTCTTCATTCTCCTAAGGCATTTGCTGGGCAACTTATTTGGTACCAGCCAGAAAAAACCTAGGTCTTCAAAGGGAGCTGTCCTTCAGTGGCTGAGAGTGGGATTGGGGCTACTGTAGGGAAAGCGGCCCAGGAAATCAACAGGTAGTAGCAGTCCAACGGTTCAACCTGACAGGTGTTAGCCAAATCTGAACAGAATTGATTTGGTCAAACTACTATATATAAAATAAACAACAAGGACCTACTGTATAGCACAGGGAACTATATTCAATATCTTATAATAACTTATAAGGGAAAGTAATCTGAAAAAGAATATATATATTATTATATAAATTATATATCTGGATAACTGAATCACTTTGCTGTACACCAGAAACTAATACAACATTGTAAATCAACTACATTTCAATTTTTTAAAAAATTGATTTTGTCAACTATTCAACATTGCATTTGGCAATGGGTGAGAGATAAAGATGGGAACTGAGCCTCCAGAGACACTTGGTGACTTGTCCAAAGTCACACAGCTTGTAAGTGGCAGAGTTGAGGCTAAGACTAGAACCTGGTCTAGAGAGTCTTTTCACTATTCTTCAGCTGCATTTAAGAATAAGGAGTGGTGAGGTTAGTGGGTAGGGAGAAACTTCCAAGCCAGCTTGAGGATCTAGATCAGGGCTCCCCAACCCCCAGCAGGTACTGGTCTGTGGCACCGGGTGGTACAGCAGGAGTTGAATTACCGCCTGGACCATCCTCCCCCCACCCCCGGTCTGTGGAAAAATTGTCTTCCACGAAACCGGTCCCTGGTGCCAAAAAGGTTGGGGACTGCTGTTCGACATGAAAGAAATGGGTTCTTTTTCTTTTTGAAAAAGAGGAATGTCTGTGCTGCCTATGCCAGTTTTTTTTCAGGACTGAGAACTGGTGACTGAAGATGCAGGAGTCCAACTTTGCATAAGAAACAATGTGTCTGCTCTGTGTTGGTTAAAGAAATACCCAGAGGCCCTTTAATTCCCACAGGCTAGGTTGGTAATAATATAATACAATGCATTCCCTTCCTTTCCTTCCAGCCTAACACCTGCTAGCCAGCTCTTCTGAGCATGTATTTCACCTTTGGAGAGTGTACCTCATAAACAGACAGTAAGAAATGAAGGTGGAGAGAAGAACATCTAGATTAATCATAGGCTTCAAAAAACAAACCTAAGCCAAATGTCCTCAAATCCCTTTCAGGACAAGCTAAAGCTACCTGCCCCGAAACAGATCCATCACACTGAGGTCAGAGGCAGCTTTACTTTTTATAAAAATCTTTCTTTTCTGATCTCAGAGATGGTCACAAATTGAGGCCAGAAAACACAGCAAACTGTGAAAGGAGGATGTTAGGGCTCATTTGCTGCCTGAGTGGAGAATTTAACTGGACTGAGGAAAGAATTCCTGAGCAGGGAAGAGAAATGAGCTTGTGTTCTCTCCACGTTTTGTCAGTGTGGTCTTCTTACATCCCTCACTCCTTGGGGTTCACCATGTATCTATCTCGTTTTACTTCTGAGTCATATTCCACCCATTGGTTTACCTGTCCAACGCCAGTGTTCTGGACCTTCATAGTTGAGACCAGCCTTATGTGTGGATGGAGTGGGAACCCATTTGAGTGCTGCTGCAAAGATGCCCTTGCCCTTAATATATCTCTTATTCCTGGTGCCATTGTGCTTAAAAACCACCATTAGTAATTCATTCCTTTGAGTTAAGTATCGCACTCATTTTTTTTTAACAGACAAACACCCATCACTAATACCTTAGTGTGAGATCAGTTGTCAGATTGATTTCTTCTTTGATATAATGTACCTGAAGCACCATGAGATTCCTAGATGTCTAGATAGGAGACAGAGGAATAGGGGGAGATGGAAAGAGGAGGAAGGGCTACGAAGGTACAAAGAGGGCAGGATATAAAAAGAACAGAAAAGGGAAGCTAGAAGCACCAAAGATTAACTTGCCCTAATGTGCCGGTTTGGTGGAAGTGTACTTCTCATCATACTCTGTCCTTCCTGGAATAAAGCTGAGTTGGAGGCAGTCTGAGATGAACTACTGGGAGCCCACTCACACTTCTCACAGACCGGTCATCCTTCTCTGCTTTAGTTTGCACCTGGGGTGGACAAAACCATTTATTTCCTCATCTCCAGAAAGACCCTCAGCCCCTGAGCCAATGAGCTTAGTAGACAGAAAAGTACTTCTGAAGCCAAAGACATGAGTTCAGTCTTCATATGGGCCAGTGAAGCTTGCATAGCCATTACCCAGGCAATGTGCTCCACAGGGACCCGGACGAGACAGTATGTCTGGATTTGCTCAAACCCATCCCTAAGCAGTCCAAAGTGGGCCACCAGCATCATCTTCCTAGACAAAGGACAGTCTGTTCCAAAAGGGCACCTTTGATAGTGAATTCCATCTGAGTGAATATATACCTCCCTACCCCCCACCCAGATTTTACATATAAATGAAGTCATTCTGAGCCCACTACCATTACAACCAGAAAGGCAACATGCTAGTGAATGAATACAATCAGAATGGACCCCTCCTCCCCTACCAAAAAAAAAAAAAACCTCTTTGAAAGAATGCTGAAAATAATCAAGATCTGCTGAGCTTGGCAGTTTCCAATAGTTTTCATCTAGCAAGGTGTCCAAGTGAAGTGCATTGCCAACAGTGCAGGAAAACTCATTCCACAAAAGTACACTGAAATCCTAAATGTCACCAGTATGGTTCCACAGTCTTCTACCAATGATTGAAAATACAGCCTGTATTTTCCCTTTTGCCCAGGTAGGCAGTGTTCCAACTTCCCCTAGTCTCTAACCTCATTTTTCCGTGCAATAATCCATCAGTTGTGCTACTGATGAAACAAACACCCCACCCCACCCCCAATGACTAGTGGTGTCGACATTTGTCTCAACAATGGATAGTATTTCTAAAGAAATTCCCCCCTGTTGGGAGATCTGACAAGGCTGGATCTGAAGTAGATGCCTCTCTCCTCTACTTAGGTCAGGCCCACTGAGAGCTCAATTTGTTGCCATAGGTAGAAGTTTCTCAAGCTGGCTGCAGAGCTGGGACTGAGGACAAATTTATAACTAGAAGCAAATAGCAAGTCTAAAGGAATTTTCTACCTGTCACAAAGCAGGCCAGACTTGCTGTGTTAACTCTGCAGTTGCTGGAAAGTTCTAAATACTGTTTTCCTTCCCCTTTTAAAATATGGTCTCTTAAAAGACCTTGCCAATGCTCAAAACCTCTCTTTAGGAAGATGAGAATTTGCTATTGGTGGGGAAAAGGTGTTCAATATATACTTCAGCTCTAACCATGTCCAAGGCACTGTAGGGCAGCAAAAAGGTAAATGACATTGTCTCTTGTTTTCCTATTCAGCGACTACATCAACTTTTCACACTTGAAGTAATATTGCTTCTACAAACCCTTCCAATTTGTTTTTCTACTTGAGGTGGGGAAAATTTGACCAGGTTATACTAACATTCAGTCACAGATACCGGCAGACATTAAAAAACAACCCAACCCAGCACAAGCAATACAAGACTGCCACTGGGAACAGTATCATTAGAAAGCAACAATGGCCCTGTAGATGACTTGCTTTTTCAGGTTTTTAGTTTACCAAATGTTTTTCATAAGGAAAAATGAGAATGAAAAAACTCGATAGCCAAAGGCCTCCTAACAACAGGGATAAGATAGACTTCCACATGGCACCATCAGGTCTGGCCTGGTTTGTGAGAGGTAACAAATTCCTTTAGGTTACTTATTTGCTTCTAGCTATAAACATGTCCTCAGTTATAAGTAATGGGCTTATTAATAGACTGGGATACTCTATGGGACTGGTCCTTTTGGCCCTTAGAAAAATTGTCTTTTTTAGAGGGTAGGAGAGAGTCTGGGGTTTTGTTTCAACCACTCAAAAGCAACCTGATATGCAGCTTTGCCAAGGCGATCTTCTTGGGAGACTCCATATTACATAGTGCATATTACAATTCACAGCTGTTGAATTCTATATGCAGGAGAATCTGGAGAACTCGAAGTCAGCTGAATCGGGTTTGGAAAAGAAACATCAGGAATCAACTGAATGAATTTGGTTAGCCCATAACAGAAAAGGTTAGGGGAAGGCAGTAAATGTTTCCTGGAGCTTAAAGGACAAAAGGAAGCCATTGAGGTCAGGGTAAGACGATTATCTAATGTTCACCAAGGAGAATGGTCTTCAGAGTTTTCAGAGTCTAAAAAGTACAGATCCAAGACTGTTGAGACAATATTAAATGCCTGGATGGATAAGATAAAGAGCAATGCCTAAGCATTCTAAATCTGTTCAAATCTCTTTCTCAGCCCTAGTGAATTTCACAGCGAGTAAGTGGGTGACTACTGAGTACTTAGAAAGGGAAGTGGTAGCTTAAAGAAGCCGTATAGGTTTTTGGTGATTCCTCTGCTTACCACAAGTGGAAAACACCTTACAGGCTGCTTGCAAAATATCATTTGCTATTTAGTCAAGGCTGCCAAGAAAACTGTTGGAATTCTTAGTAATTAGTTCAGCAACTTGGCTTGAATACAAAATACTGGCTCTGAAGGGATCCCCATATCAGCTCCAGTGCCAAGAAACACCTCACTTTAATCTCGAGTCTCAGAGAATTCCCAACGGCAAGCTGCTGAGATGGTACCTCTCTGCAAAGGCTCTGGAAAAAGAAGGTGCTCCAGATATTACCCAATTAAAGTGTCTTGTGAAGGGACATACTGAGTATCTTAGAGCTTGTTTTCCTCTGTTCTCCCAGACATATGACATGGAGCACACTTTCTACAGCAATGGAGAGAAGAAGAAGATTTACATGGAAATTGATCCCGTGACCAGAACTGAAATATTCAGAAGTGGAAATGGCACTGATGAAACATTGGAAGTACATGACTTTAAAAATGTAAGTTGGATATTTTCCCTCTAAAGCTTCCCACTTAAAATATTAGAACATTTGAGTCAAGTTAAAAATAGCCTGTAGCCTCCATTTAATTTATAAGACAAAGCTTTCCCTTTGAATTCAAATTTTGCCAGCCTGGGGCCCTGACAAACCATGAAACTCATTAATTGTGGCTATTTCAGGAAGTTTTGTTATTTTTTGTCTGTTTTATAGGGATACACTGGCATTTACTTTGTAGGTCTTCAAAAATGCTTCATCAAAACTCAGATTAAAGTGATTCCAGAATTTTCTGAACCAGAGGAAGAAATAGATGAGGTATGTAAGAAAAATAATAGTAATAGTAAAAGCCATAATTTATTGGGGGCTAACTCTGTGTCAGACATCGTACTAAATGCTTTACCCTCATTTGATTCTCACAACAACCCTATAGACAGGTACTATTATCATCCCCATTTTCAGATGCAGACCAAAAAGTGACTTGTCCAAGGTTACACAGCTAGTGCTGAGCAGATTGGGATCTTGAACTCAGGCCTTTCAACAAACCTAAAGTTCATGCTTTTAAGTCCAACGCTGTACTTTTATACCCGGGTAACCATTATGTACATTTGCTTCCAAACCAAAGATTTCTGGTAAAAGGGGTGAGCCGGAGGAACAAAACCAATCCTGCCAAAGATAAAGTCCTGAAAAAGAGTCCCAAGGCCACCTGGATCCTTGCCACTTTTGTTACGCTGTGACATTCACCTATTCTAAAGATTTTAATTCAACACTACTATATATAAAATAGATGACCAACAAGGACCTACTGTATAGCACAGGGAACTCTACTCAATATCTTGTAATAACCTATAGGGAAAAAGAATCTGAAAAAGAAAAAATATATATACATATATATATATATATAAAATATAACTGAATCACTTTGCTGTATACCTGAAACGAACACAACATTGTAAATCAACTATACTTCAATAAAAAGTTAAATGAAAAAAGATTTCAGTTCATTCACCTTACCATTTTATGCTGGGCTGCTAATAGAATAATCCACCTTTAACATATCACTAGGAAAGACAAAAGTAAAGAAGGTGAGAACTACAGTATAATACAAATTCTCTGAAAGCACACTCCCAGGCCATGGTGAGGTAACCTAGGGCAGCGGTCCGCAACATTTTTGGCACCAGGGACCGGTTTCATGGAAGACAATTTTTCCACGGACTGGGGACAGGGCATGGCTCAGGCGGTAATGCAAGCGATGGGGAGCCATGGGGAGCAGCAGATGAAGCTTCACTCGCTTGCCCGCCGCTCACCTCCTGCTGTGCAGCCAGGTTCCTAACAGGCCCAGGGGTTGGGGACCCCTGACCTAGGGCACCAATGCAATTGCTGAATGGCCGCTATAGGCCTAGTGGGAGATGGAGGATTATTGCCTAAAATACAGCCATCGGTAAGGCCCAGGAGACTTAATTTTTCCCTGAATATCCTGACTGTAATTATGGTATGCTGCTATCTATGACAGCCTACCTCCACTGTAGCCAGAAGAAACAAATATTGGGTCGGGTTGATTTGCTTTAGTGTTTAACTGGCAAATCTAAACTGAGATTATGCCAATGGCACAGTGGCCACTCTATATACTGCAAATACCTCTTTCATTTTCTTCTGTCTCTCCCAGGTTCTTTTTCACTTTTCTCCTGCCCAACTCTCTCCATGTTAATTTTCATCTACCCATTTATCTTTTTCTTTTACTTTTCTTATTTTGGGGGGTGAGGTGGTATGGGGATCACTTTTTTCTTTCCATTACCCAAGTCTCAGGGTTGTCACTGGCTCCCACAGACATGATATTAGTCTCCTCATGTCCAGAGAAGTTACAGACCCTGGTTCCTAGAATTTCTAAGAAAAAGAAGATTTCCCCCAAAGACGATGCTCTGCTCCCAAGGTCTATGGCAAGTGAAAAGTTTTGGAGATTTTTTTTTAATAAGCCTAATTTGGATGCATCTGAGGAACAGAACAACTTCCAGGATATTAGGGGCAAAAGTAAGATGAAAGGAGAATCAAGAAGATAAAAAGCTATTATACCCAATATCATATGCTGCTTTTTACAGAAAATAATGTAAGCATTTGAGTAGGGCCAGCCAGCAATGACTTCCCAAACTGATACAACAAGATTTATTTTTCTGAAAAAGTTAAAGGCTGGGACTTCCGTGGTAGTCCAGTGGTTAAGACTCCGTGCTTCCACTGCAGGGGGACTAAGATCCCACATGCGGCATGGCAAAAAAAAAAAAAAAAAAAGTTAAACTCATTTTGGCCCAATTTATTCTTCAGTTAATATTGTCAGATTGTCTAAATACCACAAGTATTCATCTCATGATAGTGAAATTGCTTTATCTTCAAGAAAATCCTATTTTTTTTAATTCAGGCTACAGATTTTTTTTATGAGACAAATTTGTGGTCCTGAATGACAAAAACCCTCTTATTCTGCACTTCCCTCACCACTGTATCCTTACTTTGTACATGTTAAAGATGCAGAGCAGGTATATAAATAGCCCTGATTTTGCTAACAAAGCTAGTCAACGTACCAACCTCATTTTATACAGTCCCTTTCAATGCATCCCAAGTCTTTACAGACTCAAGGGCAAAGGAGCTAAGATGAGACTTTTAAGTGACTAGGAGAAAAATTATACAAAGCCATATTTCAAAGAATAAAAACACTGAAATCATAAAGCTAGAAAGAAACAAAAGAGAAAAGGAAAAACCTTATTAAAAGTAGGGGAAAAAAATGTCAAAGCCCAGGAGACAAATGATTAAGAGCTAGGTACACAAGACAACTACTTCCAACACTAGAAACAGAAGAGAAGGGGGCATTCTTGACAATATAAGAGAGGCTGCCTAAACAAAAAACATTCTGTGAGACAAATTCTAAGCATCTAGAATGAAAGGAGTAAAATAGTAGTAAGGCCAGTGAAGTCACAAGTTAGACCTGACTTTGAAACAAAGTATCTTTGGTACTACAACTATACCATTAACACACAGTCTTGTAAAACCAAAATATTAGGTTCTGTTGCTACTTAAGTGATTTCACCAGTTTGGATTATAGGAGTGTTTTTCAGCTTGAGATCAAATTCAGCTTGCAATCCTAGTCATAAACCTAAAACAAGGCAGGCACTCACAACATCCATTTAAAAGAAAGGAAACAAATGTAAATCACTCAAGGTTCCAGAAGCCCAAATTAAAACATACATGGCCCAGTGGGAGGCCCAGAAAATGATGGAAAGCCTTCCTGACTTTAAGGGAAATGGTAGCCGAGAAGGCTCCTGTTTCAGTGAGCAGCCCTACTGTTAGATGGGAGAGGGAGGGACCAGTTGTTAACTCTCCCAAGGGCATCTACTTCACTGAGAGCTCTGGGACTGGAATTATTATTCAGACTCGAAATATGGTATTTTCCAGGATCCCATAATGTCTCACTCATTTTATTAATTTCTCTGCCTATCCCCACCCTGAACTACTTTCTTCTCTCAGAATGAAGAAATTACCACAACTTTCTTTGAACAGTCAGTGATTTGGGTCCCAGCAGAAAAGCCTATTGAAAACCGAGACTTTCTCAAAAATTCCAAAATTCTGGAGATTTGTGATAATGTGACCATGTATTGGATCAATCCCACTCTAATAGCAGGTATGGCCTCCTTCTCCTCCTCCTCCTCTGTTTTCCAAAGTCAGTAACATTTCCAGCATTCAGAGACTGCACTTCTAGGAAAACAAATGATCAGCTTATATCTTCTTACATGAAACTGTATATGCTGACTGCCAGTGAGGAGGGAATTTTTCACAGCCAAGTTATAAATCAGATAAATTAATGCTGACAGGCTTTTTAATATCCCAGCAAAGGTAATGCCACCTTAATGTGAGTAGTGATAGTGAAAAGCTAATCTGTCTCTCTTTGCACATCTATATTCATTGCAGTCGAGCTACCAGACTATGGCTCAAACCACTGTGTACCCAACCCAAGAACAGAGGAGAGAAGAGCCAAAACAATGCTCTGTTGTCTCAAGAAGGATTTTCTATGTCAAATGGTGGCATCTTCCTCGGATGATAGGACAGTCACTGCAATACAAATTTCTTTGTGGCTATTTTAGGAACCAGTATAAAAGTAATTGGGTGCTAACGGTCCAGAGTAAAAGACTCCAGCTCTCAACTTCCAGTCAGCCCATAGAGAGGGCAAAGTCCCTGGACATCTTATTCTGCCCACCTAGTATAGAATTTGGCCTCCCTCATTCTGGACAGCATAGATTACTACATTTCCCAAGAGAGAATGCTCTAACCAATGCGGGCATCTATTGGTACTCTTTGGCCTTAAAAAAAGGCAACAAGGGGGCTTCCCTGATGGCGCAGTGGTTGTGAGTCTGCCTGCCGATTCATGGGACACGGGTTCGTGCCCCGGTCTGGGAGGATCCCGCATGCTGCGGAGCGGCTGGACCCCTGAGCCGTGGCCGCTGAGCCTGCGTGTCCGGAGCCTGTGCTCTGCAACGGGAGAGGCCACGGCAGTGCGAGGCCCACGTACCACAAAAAGAAAACAAAAAAAGCAACTAGGGACTTCACTGGTGGTGCAGTGGTTAAGAATCCGCCTGACAATGCAGGGGACACAGGTTCGATCCCTGGTCCAGGAAGATCCCACATGCCACATGCGACAGAGCAACTAAGCCCGCGAGCCACAACTACTGAGCCCTAGTGCTGCAACTACTGAAGCCCATGCGCCTAGAGCCCGTGCTCCTCAACAAGAGAAGCCACCGCAATGAGAAGCCCACGCACTGCAAGGAAGAGCAGCCCCCGCTCCCCACAACTAGAGAAAGCCCACTCGCAGCAACAAAGACACAACCAGCAAAAAAAAAAGCAACTAAGTGCAATTACTACAACTTCTGCTTCAACATTCTTCTCCTGAAGGACGTTAGTGGAAATCATGATGAAATCTGAATAAAGTCTGTAGTTTAGTTAATTGTATTGTACCAATGCTAATTTCTTAGTTTTGATCATTGTACCGTGGTTATGTAAGATGCTAACATTAGGGGAAATTGGGTGAAAGGTATACAGAAACTCTGTACTATCTTTGCAGCTCTTCTGTAAATCTAAGATAATTTCTAAATACCAAGTTTAAAATTTTTTAAGACAGGAAAGAGAAGGGATGAGGAAGGAGGACAGAGGGCACTGAATCAAACCAGGCAACCAAACAAATATTTACTGAGCACCTGCCGTGGGTAAAATCATTGTGGGAGACACCAAAGTCCCCTGCCCTCAGTTTTTAATTTAATATGCTAATAAGGCAAAGCAGTAAGTGATGCCAAATGAGCAAAGAAGTCTATGTACATGGGAATGGTCAAATTTCTTTTGGAAGATCTCCGTAAGATATCAGCTGCAGGAGCTTGGAAAAGTGGTTCATTCACGCCTAAATGATGGCAGTGAGAAGACACAATGAAAATCTCTATCCCCAAATGCTAGTTCCCCAAGCAAAGCAGTTGTGTCACAACTTTGTGTTTATTACCTTAGTTTCAGAGTTACAAGACTTTGAGGAGGATGGTGAAGACCTTCACTTTCCTACCAATGAAAAAAAAGGCATTGAACAAAATGAGCAGTGGGTGGTCCCTCAAGTGAAGGTGAAGACCCGTCACACCAGACAAGCAGCAAGCGAGGAAGAACTCCCAATCAATGACTATGTGAGTTCTGTTCACGTTTTTCTTGTTAGGGGAAAAACAAAGAGCCTTCACAAAACTCACTACCCCTCAGATCAAAGTCACTGAAAGGATAATGGTCATTGTTTTAAGAAAAAAATATTTAAGAAGCTTGGAATCCCTAGAAGACTCGTTCAAAATCAATCTTGTCAATCTCCTGTAATATACAATAATGGAAAGGAATATGAAAAAGAATATATGTATAACTGAATCACTTTGCTGTACAGCAAAAATTAACACAACATTGTAAATCAACTATACCTCAATAAAGTTGTTCTAAAATTTTGTTAATTAAAAAAAATAAAATCAATCTTGATCTAATCCATTGATGTATCTCCAAGATCAGGCTCAGGAACTTAATTGCTCACCAGTCCCCAACTCCTATAGTCTTATACTCCTCCCCAGCTTGGCAGACCTCTTCCTAGTGAACCTGCCCCCTCCAACACTGGCTTCTTCTTCTTTCAGACTGAAAATGGAATAGAATTCGACCCCATGCTGGATGAGAGAGGTTATTGTTGTATTTACTGCCGTCGAGGCAACCGCTACTGCCGCCGCGTCTGTGAACCTTTACTAGGTTACTACCCGTATCCATACTGCTACCAAGGAGGGCGGGTTATCTGTCGTGTCATCATGCCTTGCAACTGGTGGGTGGCCCGCATGCTGGGGAGGGTTTAATAGCAAGTCTGAGCTCAAGTGCTTAAACTTCTGGCAGCCAACATATAATAAATGCATGCTATTCAATGAATTTCTGCCTATGAGGCTTTTGGCTCCTGGTAGCCAGCACTCCGGAATTACTTGTAGGTAATTCTTCTCTTCATGTTCTAATAAACTTCTACATCATCATTAATGGCCTGATTGCTGCTGAACACACTGGGTAAGTGTTTGTTAAGAATATTCCCTACAACTGAAATGGAGCAGATCCATCTCACATGGAAGACAACAATAAAAACTTGCATTTCGTCAGGTTTGGGGAGTAGAAAAGGGCAAAGCATAAGGATTCTCAAATACTGTATTTTACTAGGCTGTATTGAGAAAGTGGAAATAGGGGCTGATGACAAAATGACCCCATAACTGATGCATAAAAAAAGATGTGTCCTTTTGTGCATACCCCAGTGTCTAATTATGTGAGAGACATATTGTGGACTTGCTTAAGCATCTCTTAGGCCACTGGACAGGCAGTGAGTCACAGCAGGCCAACACTAAAATATTCCAAGTGCTCAGACTCAGCAAAGGAGAAAGCTAACCTAACAAAAAGTGTCCCAGGCTCTCCTCCTGTGAACAAGAACTCAACTTTGGACAAATTCAATACTTTGTAAACTTCAGGTATGACTTCTCTTTTAGATCAGTGTCTGGTTACATAACTTTCCAAGGCAATAACCTGGAAAACGGGGACCCATAAATATCATTCACAGAAACAGGCATTATAAGACATTACTGAAGTGAGGAGTCAAACGGGATTTTGTTTTTCCTCCAAAACCACAAGAAACTAGCGGTATGGCACTTTCTTAAAAGAAGGGTAAGGCCTAGTTTTTGATCACCTGATACTTTGCTTGGGAATAGGAAAAGGGGCAAAGCAGAGAGGAGAAGAAGTGGTTAGAGGGTAATGTTAAACTTGGAGTCCCAGCCAGCTCTAGTTTCAAAATTCTTGTTATACCCATCTGTCACCCCTTCTAGTTTCATTGGAAGGTAGCCCCTTCATTGCTCAACTTCAAAGTTATTGTGTCATGAAAATATCTGTCTGGCACTTTCCATTTTCAACGAGTAAAATCTTCAAGATGCCTGTGGTGCAGGAGTCATTTTCCCCCACTGAACAGTTGAGGAAGCAAATAGAAGCAGATTTGCCCAAGGCTGAGTTAAGATTAGCCAGTCACTAACTCATAATTAACATACATGCCATACTTAGATTACCAATTTTCACAGGATGAGAGCACAATAAAATATATCTAACAATGCAACGTCACTGAAAATATTTTCTTTCTTTATTCATGATTTAGAAGACATATGAAAATTTTGGAATACTTCATTTACCATAATGGGCATTAATTTGTAGTTGAGATAGAAAAATGTAAAAGATAGGAGATTAATTTGATGTTGTATGACTTTACAATGTTCTCTATCATTTTTAAATAAATTTTTCGTTTTTAAGATTGACCAATAATTTTAAGTTCCTGAGACACTCAATTTGATGCAGTCTACATTGTACTATATATACTACGCTCTGTAGGGGATACAAATGAAGTAGAAGGCATACTCCTTATTGCCCAAGAAAAATAAGATGCCCAAGTATACAAGCCCATATACAGAAACTTATACACAACTAACTGCAGTTGTATATGGCATGCTATATACATGTGTGTGTGCACAATCACACACACAAGAATTATAGAAGTTTTCATATCACATGTGAGGGCCAAAGGTTCCTACTCACATTAATTGAGGAAGCATTTCTTGTTCAAATGCGATACCTTGACCTCCACATAATCTCACACTGGGAAAATGTGGATCCCCTTAATGAAGTAGACCATGAATTTCAAAAGAAAATACAAGGACATGCTAAAAAAAAAATCACATCATCTCACACTTAGGGAAAAAGAAACCAAAACAGCAAACAAACAAACCCAAACACATGAGTCTGTCACTTCATATAGGCCTAGGCCAGGTTGGACAAGAAGAAAGTATGGTATCGCTCTCCCATCATAGACTTTTGCCCCTTATTCAAGGCATGCGCAGATAGACTCCTTATATCATGCCTTATACTTCCCTCAGACCAACCCCACTGAAGCTAGAGTTTCCTCTGTTCCTTCCACCACCCTTCCCTAAGGCCAGCCTCTCATCACAAGGAATCATGCCAAAGGAGCTCCGACCTCCCAGGCCAGAGACCTTGCAGTAGTTTTTTTTTTTTTTCCCTCTGATCTTTTTTTTTTTTTAACATCTTTATTGGAGTATAATTGCTTTACAATGGTGTGTTAGTTTCTGCTTTACAACAAAGTGAATCAGTTATACATATACATATGTTCCCATATCTCTTCCCTCTTGCGTCTCTCTCCCTCCCAGTTTTAATGTATCCCTGTCTTCCACTCCAGTCGCTCACCAAATACTTCCAGCTTGTCCTCTTAAACCACCCCTCAATTTATGCTCTGGTCCAGGTCACAGGTTATTTCTTTGCACAGCTGTTACAACCTCCTCCCTGCTGAAGTTCCCAGGCTACAGACTGAAACGAGAATAAATGCTTTTACA
Organism: Delphinapterus leucas; assembly: GCF_059928025.1. Lineage (NCBI taxonomy): Eukaryota > Metazoa > Chordata > Mammalia > Artiodactyla > Monodontidae > Delphinapterus > Delphinapterus leucas. The sequence continues at coordinate 46,079,987 of NC_143150.1, read as the reverse complement.
CAAAGTTGATTTTTCACTTATAGATTTTATGAATGCCATTTCCTTCTCTGAAAGTCCATAATAGGTACTTACTACATTAAAGATCAGGCCTCACCTGCAATCAAATAGTCCTTCCTCAAACCACCCTTAACCACCATCCCACATCCCTTTTAACTTCCTACTACCCTACCCTCCCCCTTTGCTTATCTCAGGTACATTAGCTTCATGCTCTATTTGTGCAGTCATCCCACCTCCTTTACAGAGTTTTCTCTCACTAATTGGAAGAGATTTAAAAATCCCATTTTCCTTTTACCTAAACATGAAACCTCAGTCTTCTCTACTTTATTCTATGCCTATATAAGTTAATATATCACAATGCACATACCATTTACATATGAGTTTAACCTGCAAGTTCTTTTCTAAAAAGGGCCCGTACTCTCTCCCATTTTGCTCTGTCCAGAACCCAGCACAGTATCAAAAGCATGTAAGTGGTCTTTAATTTTTTAGTTGAAAGCAAGAAATGATAAAGAAGAGAGGGAAGAAGGTAGAAGAAAAAGAGAGCACAGCTATAAGACTCTTCAGAATGTCATTACAAAAACTTGGCCTTGAGTTCTGTTGAAATTTAGGATGAAAGTTCTTATCTTACTTAAATCCATTTTTGTACTTCTTATCTTTTGACACAGTCTGTTTCTACAAGTATGAAGAATTCCTCTAATCCCAGAATGATCAAAAGCATCGATGATGGCCCACAGCTCAATTATCTATTTCCTTTATACAGATGCAGGCTTTTTGCATTTTCTTCTCAATTTTCAATGACTCCATGTATAAAAAAGAAAAAAAAAGGCAAAAAAACACATCTGCTGTGAAATCACAGGAACTATCACATCACCTTTTAGATTCTTTGGGAATCTGAATTCCAATCAAGATGAGTCAGGTGAGGTGAAGTTATCCATTGCTCCCACTCAGCAGAAGGGCACTACGCATTATTGTGCTCAGTGCCTTCCTGCACACCTAAAATGGCTCTTTGGCAGGATGAGGGGCAAAGGAAATCTATTTTGAGTCTTTATATATAAGGCTCACTGTCTGGCTGAGCCCAAAACTGTCACTTTGGCTCCTAAAGTCTAACGCTGAAAGCTTACTGAGATAAATATGGACCTTCTCATCCAGGCTGTCAGGAAATGCGTGGATCTATTTTATTTATACCCTTAAAAAACGATTTCATTTTGGCTTTCCTTTTTTGAAGAAGTTTCATTCCATGGCTTAATTTTGCTGAAAACATGCTGTTCCCTAACAAGAAAGAAAAGTGGTTCCATATTAAAAACCAGGTATGAATGTACACACAAAAATTATTGTCCATGGCTCATTCAAAAATCCTGCTTCTAAGTCTCTTCTGGTATCTTTAATTAATTTGCCTGAAAGCTACTTACCCAAGTACTGCAATTCAGATCAATAATCAACTCTGGCATTTGTAGCCTAATGAGTGAATAGTCATTTGAATACTTACTGCTTTGATATTTGGGTCCCATTTGCCTATTTTTTCTTCCATGCACTTATTTGACACTTGAACCTATTGTCCTTGCTAAAGAGGTTCAGAAAGATAGAGGCGCGTTGAACCACGGGAAACCAACCAAGCCACAATAAATCCCTCAACCAAAACAAACAAATAAACACCAGTGAGTCCATAGTGCTGAGATGAACTCTAACAGTTATATGAATATATTGTTTATATTTATCCTTCCCTGCTGGTGCTATCATTTGCCATTCTGAACTTTCCACTGACAGCAGTGTTTCTGCTGGTCTTACAGAGATGTTGGCTACTAAAACACAATTCAAGCTCATACCCATATCAATCATCAGTGAGCCAAGAACAAGACATTTGCCAAAGGTAGGGGATTTAGAGTCCAGGCCCTGGTTATGGTTGAGTTGCTGAAGCAGAGAGTAAAAAGCAGCAATGTGACTAGCTACAAATAGAACACAGGGACTTGAGCTTGTTTATTTTGCAAAGGGGCCCAAGTGGCATGTTGACCCACAAATTCACTGTGTCCACTGAAATCCATCCCTTGGGGTAGGGGTTGCCTCTTCACAGCAATGTTGCTCTAGCCCTGTGTATCTGTCTGGTGTACCACCGTGATGTAAATTCCCCATGTTCCCAATAATAGCTTTTGATGTTTGGGTTATACTAAATCATATCCTGTTCAAATCAGAATGGTTTGTGGTTGACCTTTTACATTTTCTGTTCCTCCAGACTACTTCCCTGTGTGAGAGTGTCTTTCTATCAGGGCCATGTCAATCTAGGGTAACTGTTACACTAATATGATCAACAAGATAAGAAGAACCCAGCATTTCACTCTGCTAGATACTGTGCCATGGCAGATAGGTTATCCTCTTTCTTGTCTATTCATTCACAATATATTTGGAATGAAAATAATCTGTGCCCTCTAAACAATTAAGAAAGTATAAGACAGATTTTTTTTTTTCGGAAGGATTCAGGAGAGCAAGAATTCTCCATATTCTCTCAGAGACCGAGAACTTATCTCTTTCAAAAGCCAACAGTGAGGTTTTTCTCAGAATTAACCTACCGATTTTGTTAAGAGATACCACAAAGCCCTGACTTCCAAAAGATGTTTGTCCCTTAAAATCAAGTTCAGCTGCATATAACAGAAAATCCCCAAATGACATAACTGAAACAAGGTAGGAGTAGGTAGTCCACGTACTATCCTCAGTGTATGGTTTCCATCCTCAAGGACAACTCATGATCTCAGCTAACTCCAGTTCTAGTCATCATGTTTACATTCCAGATTGTCATCACAAAGAAGCTGGTCAGGACAAAAAGCCACCCTCTATCTTTTTAAGGAGATTTCAGCTTACATGTTGTCAGCCTGAACTTAGCCACATGGCCAAATGTAGCTTCAAAGGAGACGTAATAGTCTTTGTTCTGGGCGCATTATCACACCAAATGAAATCATGATTCTGTTACTGAGAAAGAAGTGAGAAGTCATGCTGGGGGAGGCAGTTGCCAATATTGGCCACACAAAGTAATTTGTTACAGGATCTAGAATCCCTATTATTAAAGTCATCCTTTTTGCATTAAGTTGCTGTCTCTCAAAATCTCTGTTAAATGAAAATATTACTTAGAAAGTGGTAAAACATTAACAAATGAAGACCCATTCCCATATGATCACAAACAAGTCTATGAGACTTATTTCTCTGAAGAATGTGGTCATATGTAAAGGGTACCAAAAATATTAATGGGGAAACAAAAGAACATGTTAAGAAAAAGCATCCACAGGACACCACAGGTCAAAAGGCTGAGGGTAAGGAGAGAGCCAAAACCAGTTTTGCTTACTTCACAATTTTGCTGAGGACTAACCCCACATATCTAAGTTGATACAATGGAATGCACTTGCTGTAGCCTGTAGATTATAAACAAAGATAGTATGTCACAAAGCCAATAATTCTATTTACCATTATCTCTTGCAAGATTTTTATTTGTTTTTCATTTTTACCAGAAAAAGTGTGGAGGAGATGTACAAGGAGATTTAGAACTGGTTGGAAAGAGGAGAGAAGAAAAATACTTTCAAACCACTATAGCTCTTATTTTGGAATCAAAATAGAGCACTGTTTTGAAGAAAAGCATGGGGACAGGTTTTTCTTTTCAAAACTCCTCATCAGTTTTTGGAGGAAGGACTTTATATAATGAATATTTTTCATCAAAGAAGTTTTGTTTTGACAGATAAACTGACTAGAGAAAGTTCATCTTCTACATTCTGGGGAATTAAAATGTATCTAGTAGAGCAGAGTAAATTTCATGCCACATCATATACAGAGCAGATGTGAGAGTCTAAAGCCAGAAAATACAAGTTCTATTTTACTGTCACCCAGGGAAATTTCCCTTTGCTTTCAAGTAGCCGATAATCCACACTTATTTTTCTGAATCTTCATTTTTTATCCCATCAGTGGATCCCATCCATCATCCCAATGAATATGGCTTTGGAGATATAAAAGGCTGTAACCAATTTATAGACCAATCCCAGGAGCATAAGCCTTTATATTCAGAGAAACTACGATGACTATTTAGAAAAATAAAGAAAAATAAAGAAAAAATAAAGAAAAAAATTTATTAGTTTGAAACTTCTTCACAGTCTTCAGCCAACCAACACAAACTGATTCCCTACAGCACATTCATTGTGGGCATTCAATAAATATTAACCAACATTCCCCAGTGTTTTGACGCACTGTTATGTTTAGCCACCACAAGAATGAAGCCCACTTCAAGTCTTGAGAGATTTTTTTCACAGAAATTCTACTTGTCTTGATTTTCAGTCCAATTTTTTTCTAAAACTTGTTTTCCTAGTGTCTACGTTTTATTAATGAATAAATCCTTCCCTTTGAGTTTATGAGAAGTTGTACAGAAAACAGTGAGAAAGGTTTTCATTTGAGGGTTTTGCTATCATGGTCTCAGATATTTTGACTTTGGGGGATTGGCAGGAGGGGAGGGAAAGCTGATCTGTGTTTTAGCTTTTTCCCAAAGCCCCCAAACCCTTGTCATTACAGTTTCTTTTTAGGTGATAATTAAATGGTCTGTAGGAGCTGAGAAAAAACACCTCGAACCACAGAAAATTGAAATTTATCTTTCATCAAGCTTTCAAGTATTTCCCTCCAGGTGTCTAATTCTACATGCCAAAGCATGGTATTTTCAAAAATAGAAGAATTCAACATCTCATAATTTTTCTTACACATTTCTCTACATTTCACACCTATTCCAAAGTACTCAATTGGAAGGCATGTTTCTCATGAAAGAAGGGCTCTATTTCATTTTATAGAGTGGCATGTCTAGGAGACCACATTTTTCAGATATAAAACTTTTCATTTTAAAAGTTTCATTCTGTGTCATCTTTGAAAAATGAACAATTGCACCCAGAGGGTCACATTCCTACCCCACACAGAAATGGCCCTTTTCTCTTATTATCCAACCCCCAGGAAAAGATTTCCATACTAAAATAGAGAAGAGGCCACCTCAGACTTCTTTTTTACACCAAGCCTAAGATCAATAGACTGACTGTGCTCCCTACTGGTAAAATGGAGAGCTACAGCCAGCAGCCAAACTTTTATTTGACAAAAGCCTTATAGAACTAGGAATTAAAAATTTGTTTATCATGCCCAGAAACAGGATATCTTGCCACCTGAGTTCCAAAATTACATAAAAGGTTAGCCTGAGAGCAGAAGCAAATGAAGTCAGAGCAGCTCCTGGGTCAAGCTCAATATGAATTCAAATATTACTACCATTTGACATTATTGTCAGTGTTACTAGCTGCTTACTGTGTTCTGACCAAACCATATCTAAATATAGCCTGATCCAGTGGTTCTCAAACTTTAGCCTGCATCAGAAGTTTCTGGGGTACCTGTTTAAAATGTGTAGTCTTGGTTCTAAGGACAAGAAATTCTGATTCTGTAGGTTTGGGATGAAGCTCTGGAATCTGCATTTTATCAGTTCTTCCCTCCCTTAGTGATTCTAATGCAAGTGGTTCTAGGAACACATTTTGAATAACATTGACGTATCCCTGATAGTATGAATAATTCCTGACTTGTACGTCAGCAACATCATCATCAGAACCGTGACCTCCCTAGTATGATTGTAGGAATGCCTCTGGTTTCGTTGCTCCCATACATACCAGCTCTCTGCCTCTACTTGCCTTCCTGGCTCTTGTTAGATGCTTGGGCAAATGAGAGAATTTTATTGTTATAATAACAATAATAGCTAATATTTACTGAGTGTTTTCTATCTGCCCAGTACTAAGTGCTTTTCTTATATTAAGTAATTTAATCCTCACATTAAGCCTGTGTATGAAGTAGGAACTATTATTTCTTTTCTTTTACAAGTGAAGAAACTGAGACACTGCCCAAGGTCACAGACTCTGTAAGTGACAGAGCCAGGATATGAAGGCAGGCAGTCTGGCTCCAAAGCCCATGCACCAAACCACTATGTTATATTAACTATCTACATTTAAAAGGGAAAGTACTAGCTTTTTTTTTTCTTTGTGATTATATGATTTTTATTTTACTCACTAAGGCACAAAATTACAGAATTATTGTGAGGAGAAAAAAGGTTTAAAGCATAGCCCTTTATCAGAGGCTTAATTGATCAAGTTCAATTTCCCTGAAGAGTATGTGATCATAGTAAAACCCACCATAATGCTTTTATAATGCTTCCATATTCCCTGCTAATTCCTTGCCTCACTCAAGAGATTTGAAAACTGAGACATTAAGCAAATTTTCCAAGGTCACCACAGAGTTAATGGTGGTAGCATAGTGAGGGCTGCTCATCTTCCCCTCCACCCCTAATTCCTGCATGCTCCCAACTCAGTTCCTCTACATACTGACCTGATTTCATAGCACAATATCCATAGTCTGGGAATGGCCATATATGGAAGATGTAAAAGAATAAGCTATGTATTAACCAAACTTGGCATGGCTTTTGGAAACCATGCTAATGCCCAAAAGACAATAAATGTAATTGAAGACATCAGCCTAGACAAGGGAGATGTTTTCTTTACAGTTGTCATAATAAATCTCTCTGAACTTTACCTGGCATTTAGGTATATCAGGCCCTCCATTGTAGACCTTTGATTTTTTTCCCGTCTTTGTAACCTCACTTTAAACATCACTCTTTCCTTCTCTACACTTTTCTCATACAATACTTTTAAAGCAACCAGGACATAATAATATTCTTTTCATATCCTCTACAAAACATTTGTGAGCCCAAAGCATGTGCAATTCTTTCTAGTTGCACCTGTGGAAGAAAAAGGTCACCAGTAGCTAGTTTAAATGTACACAAGCAGCTATAAGTTCTAGTCAGAGCTTACCAGTGCCTCATAACAATTTACAAGAGGGAGCTGCGTTCACCATCCTGCGTCATTCTGCAAATTCCAGGGTGTAGAACTTCAGTTTTTCCAACAATCACAATGCGTTTTAATGGTGTAAAGTTATCCAAATCCATGAAACAATGGCAAAAGCAGGTTTTGATTCATGGCTTTATCCCCAGACAGCTTCTGAAAACCACTGGAAAAGCCACCTTGGTAATAAGGCATATTCTGTGATGCTCCCACATCTACAACATTTTTTTCCTCTCCTCTTGCTCATTATAACAAAGCTTCAATCCAAAGGACCTTTCAAACCATGTGTATGAGGTAAGCAGAGAGTCGGCCTTATACTAAGCTGCTTAATCATATATATAGCATTAAAACCATTTAAAAATAAATAAGTGAATTAATGAAATGAGGCACTATTTTCTGAACTATTGAATTAGCGAAAATTAGGAATCTCAGTGTTGGCACATATATGTGCAAAAGGCACTTTGATATAGTAGTAGAGATAGTGTAATTAGTGTAACTATTTTGAGGGCAATTTGGCAATATCAGTTGAGGATTTAACCTAAAGACATATACTTGCAATATATATAAAAGATAATTCAAAAGAGTATTTGTGGCATTGATTGTACTGGGGGGAAAAAGTAAATGGTCCAGTGATAGGGCCTCGTTAAATAAATATGTCTCATCCCTACTCTTGAACAATACAGAAGGTCTGTATGACCTGATATAGAAAAATCAAGAGGCATCATTAAATGGGAATAAAGCTCAGGAGAAGTTTGAATAATAAAATAATAGCTAGCCATGTGGGACTTCTAGAACATCTGAGTGAGGACTTCTAGAATGTCCAAGTGAGGGCTTCTATAAATCCACTCTAGCATAAAAGCAACAAAAATACTGGCAAAATTATAAAATCAACTTTTTCAGAAATCTGGAAATTACCCAAAGGCCTGAAGCAATCTGAGGGGCATTTAATCAAGAAAAACTGTTTAACCTCTATAAGAACACTTTATGGCATTTTTAACTTGACCTACTTCCATTTCCCTCTTCCCAGTTCCACAGTAGCCTTGAAAAACAGCAAACTCACAAGCAGAGTAGCTGTAAAGAAAACAACAACAGCATTACAGCCACCAGAGAGAGCAAACTGGGTTTGATGCTCTTCAGAAGTTCCCATCCCCAGAATATTGTCATTATTTAACCTGTCTCACAGCTCCCTGGAAAGTCCCATTCATAGAGTGTTTTCATTATTTGACCTGACTCAGAGCTTGCTCCACAGGACAAGCCCTATCTGCAGAGCATTTGTTGAATGCAGTCAGCAGCAATTGGTTAATCACAGCTGCCTGAGATAACTACAAGAGTTTGGACAGCCAAGAGCCTAGCCAGAAACATAAAAATAAAAATGATCTAGGTAAAAGTCAGTCCTCAACACAAGGGTTTGTAAAAACAAATATTTTTTTAATTAAAAAAAAAAGATCTAGAGAAGGATATGACCAATAGTGGCCTTTAAAGAGCTCTGACATAATCCTGGGGATCTAGAAGTCTGTGTGTATGTGCAGCACAGTGTATATGCCTAGGAAAGACCTGAGAGGACACCAAACTCCCATCTCTGGTTGACCTTAAGGCTCTATGCAAGCCAGAAGTACAGGCTAAGGCAGAGTTGTAAACTGCCTGCCTGAGTGTTGAAGGCATGCCCCAGTCAGTACAGATCCCCACCCCCAACATGCCCTGCTAGGAAAAGGATGGACAAATTATTGATTCAAGACACTTAAGGAAATATTTGATGAATCATCATCTAATCGCTAAACTGAGTAGAGAATTGCATGGCCATGCACTAGAGGCAATACAATAGAAGTAGTCAAGAAAAGTCACTAAACAAAAGAACAGCAAAAACAAACTGACTAACGAAACAGTGACAACCAAAAAATCCTGGGGTGGGAGAGACTGTGATCTAGAGTTGCCAAATTATATTATCTAAGATGTCCAGGCTTTAACAAAAAGTATGACTCACAAAGAAACAGGGAAATATGGCCCATATACAGGGGGGAAAAAGCAGTCAATAGAAACTCTCCCTAAGGAATCTCAGACATTGGACTTACTAGACAAAGTCTTCAAATAAGCTGTTATAAATATTTTCAAAGAGCTAAGGGAAACCATGTCTAAAGAATTAAAGACAAGTAAGACAGTGATGCCTCATCAAATATAGAATATCAATGAAAAGAGAGATTTTTTTTAAACCCAAATAGAAATTCTGGAGTGGAAAAGTACAATAACTGAATGAAAAATTCACTAGAAGTGTTCATCAGCAGATTTGAGCTGACAGGAGAAAGAATCAGAGAACCCAAGATAGGTCAATTAAGATTATCCAGTCTGAGTAAGAGAAAATAAAAGGAATGAAGAAAAATGAACAGAGCCTCACCGACCTGTGAGACACTATCAAGCACACCAACATACACATAATGGGAGTTCCAGGAGAAGAGGGGTCAGAGAAGGAGGTAGAAAGAATATTTAAAGAAATAATGGTCACAAACTCCTCAAATTTCATGAAAATCTTTAATCTACACATCCAGTAATCTCAACAAACTCTAATTAAGATAAACCCAAGAAGATATACACCCAGATACATCATAGTCAAACTGTTGAAAGACAAAGAGAAAGATTTTTGAAAGCAGCAAGAGGGAAGTGACTCGTCATGTACAAGGGATCCTCAGTAAGATTAACAATGGACTTCTTATCAGAAACCATGGAAGCCAGAATGCAGAGGGATGACATAGCCAAAGAACTGAAAGGAAAATACTGTCAACCAAAAACTCTATATTTGACAAAGCTATTCTTCAAAAATGAAGGAAAAATTAAGACATTTCCAGATGAACAAAAACTGAAAGAATTTTTACCAGCAGACATGACATGCAGTAAATGATAAAGGGAATCCTTCAGTCTGAAATGAAAGGACTAGGCAGTGACTCAAATCCAAACAAATAAATAAAGACCACGAATAAAAGTAACTATATAGGTAAATATAAAAGATAGTATAAATGTACTTTTTGGTAAATTTTGTCCTCTCTTACCCTACTTAAAATACAATTGCATAAAGAAGTAATTATAAAACTGTGTTGGTAGACTAAAAATGTGTAAAGAGGTACTTTCTATGACAATAATAGCTCAAAAGGAAAGGAACTATATTGGACAAAGTTCCTGAATAGTTTTGAAATTAGGTTAGTATTAATCTAAACTACATTGTTTTAAGATATTAATTGTAATCCTTAGAGCTACCACTAAGAAAATAACTTGAAAGACATATAGTAAAAGAAACAACAAAGTAATTTAAATGGTACACTAGAAAATATCCTTTTATTACAAAAAAAGGAAGTAACAGAAGAGCAGAGGTACAAAAAGATATGACGTACAGAAAACAAATAGCAAAATGGCAGAAGTTAGCCCCTCCTTATCAGCAATTAAATTAAACATAAATGAAGTAAACTTTCCAGTTAAAAGACAGAGATTGACAGGATGGATAAAAACAAACATAATTCAACTATATACTGCCTACAAGTATATTTAAAGACCCAAATAGTTTAAATGTAAAAAGATAGAAAAATATATACAAATAGTAATGCAAAAAGATATGCAAACAGTAAACAAAAGAAGACTGGAATAGCTATATTAATAGTAGACAAAAGAGCTTTTAAGACAAAAATTGTAATTAGAATCAAAGAGAAACATTTTATAATGATAAAAGGGTCTATTCATCAGGAAGAGATAACATGCACTTAACAAAAGAGTCTCAAAATACATGACACTAAAACTGATATAACTGAAGGGAGAAGTAGATAATGCAACAATAATAGTTGTATATTTTAATATCCCACATTCGATAATGGGTAGAAAAACTAGTCAGAAGATCAACAAGGATATAGAAGACTAACAACACTATCAACCAAATCAACCTAACAGAAATCTAGAGAACGCTGTACTTAACAGCAGTGGAATACATATTTTTTCAAGTGCACATGGAACATTGTTCAGGATAGACTTATGCTAGGCCACAAAACAAGTATTAACAAACTTAAAAAGAGTTAAATCATACAAAGGCTGTTCTGTGACCAAAGTGGAGCTAAATTAGAAATCAACAAAAGAAGGAAATTAGGGAAATCAACACTATTTGGTAATTAAACAACACATTTCTAAAAACCTCATGGGTCAAAGAAGAAATTCCAAGGGAACTAGAAAGTACTTTGATCTAAATTAAAATAAAAACACAAGTATCAAAATTTAGGGGATGCAGCTAAAGTAGTGCTTACAGGGAAATTTATACCTTTAAATCCCTATAACATCAATAACCTAAACTTTCACCTTAACAAGCTAGAAAATGAAGAGCAAACTAAACCCAAAGCAAGCCAAGGAGTGATATAACACTGCAAAGATTAAAATGACTATAGTACCCAAAGCAACCTACAGACTCAATGCAATCCCTATCAAATTACCAATGGCATTTTTCACAGAATTAGAACAAAAATTTTACAATTTGTATGGAAACACAAAAGACCCCGAATAGCCAAAGCAGTCTTGAGAAAGAAAAATGGAGCTGGAGGCATTAGGTTCCCTGACTTCAGACTATACTACAAAGCTACAATCATCAAAACAGTATGGTACTGGCCCAAAAAGAGACACATAGATCAATGAAACAAGATAGAAAGTCCAGAGATAAACCATGCACCTATAGTCAACTAATCTATGATAAAGGAGGCAGGAATATACAATGGAGAAAAGACAGCCTGTTCAATAAGTGGTGCTGGGAAAACTGGACAGCTACATGTAAAAGAATGAAATTAGAACACTCCCTAGTACCATACACAAAAATAAACTCAAAATGGATTAAAGACCTAAATGTAAGGCCAGACACCATCAAACTCTTAGAGGAAAACATAGGCAGAACACTCTATGACATAAATCACAGCAAGATCTTTTTAGACCCACCTCCTAGAGTAATGAAAATGATAAACAAAAATAAACAAATGGGACTGAATTAAACTTAAAAGTTTTTGTGCCGCAAAGGAAACCATAGACAAAATGAAAAGACAACCCACAGAATGGGAGAAAATATTTGCAAATGAAGTGACCGACAAGGAATTAATCTCCAAAATATACAAACAGCTCATGCAGCTCAATTTAAAAAAAAAAATCAAAACTGGGCAGAAGGACTTCCCTGGCAGCACAGTGGCTAAGAATCCTCCTGACAATGCAGGGGACACGGGTTTGATCCCAGTCTGGGAAGATCCAACATGCTTCAGAGTAACTAAGCCTGTGTGCCACAACTACTGAGCCTGAGCTCTAGAGCCCACGAGCTACAACTACTGAGCTGGTGTGCCACAACTACTGAAGCCCATGTGCCTACAGCCCATGCTACACAAAAAGAGAAGCCACCACAATGAGAAGCCCATGCAACGCAAACAAAGAGTAGCTCCTTCTCGACGCAACTAGAGAAAGCCCACACACAGCAATGAAGACACAACACAGCCAAAAATAAATTAAAAAATTTTTTAAATGGGTGGAAGATTGAAATAGACATTTCTCCAAAGAAGACATACAGATAGCCAAAATGCTCAATATCACTAATTATTAGAGAAATGCAAATCAAAACTATAATGAGTTATCACCTCACACTGGTCAGAATGGCCATCCTCAAAAAGTCTACAAATAAATGCTGGAGACAGTGTGGATCAAAGAGAACCTTCCTACACTGTTGGTGGGAATGTAAATTGGTGCAGCCACTATGCAAAACAATATGGAGGTTCATCAGAAAATTAAAAATAGAGTTACCATATGATCCAGCAATCCCGCTCCTGGGCATATATCTGGAGAAAAACATGATCCAAAAGGATACATGCATCCCAATGTTCATTGCAGCACTACTCACAATAGCCAGGACATGGAAGCAACCTAAATGTCCATCGACAGAGGAATGGATAAAGAAGATGTGGTACATATATACAATGAATATTACTTAGCCATAAAAAAGAATGAAATAATGCCATTTGCATCAACATGGATGGACCTAGAGATTGCCATACTGAGTGAAGTAAGTCAGAGAGAGAAAGACAAATATCATATGATATCACTTATATGTGGAATCTAAAAAAATGGTATAAATGAACTTATTTACAAAACAGAAATAGAGTTACAGATGTAGAAAACAATCTTATGGTTACCAGGGAGGAAAAGTGGGGAGGGATAAATTGGGAGATTAGGATTGACATATGCACGCTACTATATATAAAATAGATAACTAATAAGGACCTACTGTATAGTGCAGGGAACTCTACTCAATACTCTGTAATGACCCATATGGGAAAAGAATCTAAAAAAGAGTGGATATATGTATATGTATAACTGATTCACTTTGCTGTACACCTGAAACTAACACAACATTGTAAACAATTATATGCCAATAAAATTTTGTTTAAAAGAAAAAAAGATTAGTGTGGAACTAATTGCCTTAGATAATAGAAAAACAATAGAGAAAATCAGTAAAACCAAAGTTGGGTTTTTGGAAAGATCAACAAATTAACAAACATTTAGCTAGACTGACCAAGGAAAAAAGAGAGAAGACTCAAATGAATAAAATCAGGAATGAAAGACCACACATACTATCAACTTTAGAGGAAAAAAGTATGATAAATAAGGGAATACCATAAACAATTGTATGACATCAAATTAGATAACCTACATGAAATAGACAAATTCCTGGAAAGACACAAACTACCAAAACTGACTTTAAAAGAAATAGAAAATCTAAAGAGATTTATAAAAAGTAGAGTCTGAAGTAGTAATCAATAAACTTTCCACAAAGAAAAACCCAGGTTCAGATGGCTTCACTGGTTAATTCTATCAAACGTTTGAAGAATTAATACCAACCTTTCACAAACTTATAGGAGAAAACACCGAAAAACTAATTCTGAGACGAGTATTACCCAAATCAGACAAAGACTTCACAAGAAAACCACAGACCAATATCACTTATGAATATAGCACAAAATTCCTCAATAAAATACCAGCAAACTGAATCCAGCAATATATAGAAAGGTTTATACACCGTGACTAAGTGGGATTTAACCTAGGAATGTAATGTTGGTTCAACACATGAAAATCAATCAATGTAAGATATCACCTCAGTTGAAAAAAAAGACAAAAACCACATGATCATCTGACTAGATGCAGAAAAGGCATTTGACAGCATACAACACCCTTTCATGATAAAAACATTCAACAAACTAGGAATAGACGGGAATTTTCTTAACCTGATAAAGGGCATTACATCATACTTAGCTGTAAAGGCCTGAAAGTTCTCCCTAAGATCAGGAAAGAGATAAGAACACCTGTTCTCATCACTTTTGTTCAACATTGTACTGGATGTTCTAGGAAATAAGGCAAGAAAGAAGTACAACTATCTCTATTTCATATGACATAATCTTGTATATAGAATATCCTAAGGAATACACAAAACAAAGCAGAAGTACAGTAAGGCCACAGAATACAAGATCAGTAAAGAAAATTAACTGCATTTCTGTGCACAGGCAGCAAACAATCCAAAACTCAAATTAAGAATGTAATTTTATTTACAGTAGCATCAAATGAATAAAATTCTTAGAAATACCTTTACCAAACAAAGCACAAGACATATATACTAGTAATTACAAAACATTACTGAGGGAAGTTAAAGAAGATTTAAATAAATGGACAGGCATTCCATGTTCTTGAATTGGAAGACTCAGTATTGTTAAGACAGTAATTCTCCCCAAATTGATTTATATATTCAATATAGCCCCTGAAAAAATTACAGCAGAATTTTGCAGAAATTAACAAGGAGAGCTCAAAGTTCATATGGAAATGTAAGGAATCCAGAATATCTAAAATAATCTTGAGAAAAAGAAAAAAGTTGGAGGACCCTCACTTTCCAATTTCAAAAGTTAACATAAAGCTATAGTTATCAAGAAAGATAGTGTGGTACTGGCATAAGGATAAACATAATGATCAATGGAATATTATTAAGGGTTCAGAAACGAATCCTAATGCTTAGAGTAAACTGACTTTTGACAGAGGTATCAAGGCAATTCACTGGGGGAACGAATGTTCAACAAATGGTTCTGGGATAACTGGACATGCACACGTAAAAAGATTATCTTAGTGCCTTATCTCAGGCCATACACAAAAATTTACTCTAAACCTGTCAGACTTAAATGTAAGAGCTAAAAATATATGACGGTTTTAGAAGAAAATATAAGAGGATCTATGGGACCTCAGGTTAAGCAAAGATTTCTCAGACGTGACACCAAAACTATGGTCCATAAAAGACAAAAATATGATAAATTGGACCTCATCAAAATTCAAATATTTTGTATTTCAAAAGACACCATTAAGAAAATGAAAAAGCAAACAAATCTAGGAGAAAATATGAAACACATATCTGATAAAGGACTTGTATCCAGAATACACAAAGAACTCTTACAAGTTAATAAGAAGACAACCCAGTTTTTTAAATGGACAAAAGAAATGAACAGACTTTTCACCAAAGAAGATTTATGAATGGCTAATAAGCACATGAAAAGATACTTAACATCAACAATCATTAGGAAAATGCAAATTAAAACCACAGTGAAATGCCATTTTGTGCTCACTAGAATGATTGTAAGACAGACGATACCAAATGTTGGCGAGAATATGGAGAAGTGGGAACCGTCCGTCGCTGGATGTTGATGGGGATGTAAAATGGCACAGCCACTTTGGAAACAGTTTGGCAGTTTGTCAAATGTTAGACATAAAACAACCATACAACCCCGCAATTCCACTCCTAGGTATCTATTCAAGAGAAATGGAAACATATGTCCACACAGAGGCTTGTATGGAAATGTTTCCTGCAGCATTTTTCATAATAGTCAAAAATTGGAAGCAATCTAAATGTCCACCAACTGGCAAATGGATAGACAAATATGGTATATCCATACAATGGAATACAATTCAGCCATAAAAAAGAATATACTACATCCATGTTAAATCATGGGTGAACCTCAAAAACATTTTGTGAAGTGAAACAAGTCAGAAACAATAGACCATATATTGTATGATTCCGCTTACATGAAATGTCTAGGAAAGGCAAATCTATGGAGACAAAGTATATTCACAGTTGCCTAGGGTTAGGGGTTGAAACAGGGATTAACTATAAATGAACATGAAGGATCTCATTGTGGGGATGAAAATGTTCTATGATTGATTAAGTCACTGGATACACTTGAAATGGATGAATTTTATGATTCATAAAATATATCTCAATGAAATTTTTAAAAATTGAAACTAACATTTATATAGCATTTACTATGTACCATACACTGTGTTAAGTGCTTAGCATCTAGCAACTCATTTAATTCTCATAACAGCCCTACGCAGTAAGTAATATTATTTATCCCTCTTTCATAAATTAGGAAACTGAGGCATGAGAGATTAGGTGACTTGCTGAAGAGCACACAGCCAGTAATTAGTAGAGTTGGGGATCCAAACCGTCAGTCTGACTCCACAGTCTGTGGTCTTAACCATGGCTTCCATTTGTGGGAGGGAAAAAAAAAGAATATACAGATACACTTGTATACGGCAGGCAATATGTGGAAGGAATCACCAGGAAATTTCTTTTTTTTTTTTTAACATCTTCATTGGAGTATAATTGCTTTACAATGGTGTGTGAGTTTCTGCTTTATAAAAAAGTGAGTCAGGGCTTCCCTGGTGGCGCAGTGGTTGGGAGTCCGCCTGCCGATGCAGGGGACGCGGGTTCGTGCCCCGGTCCGGGAGGATCTCACGTGCTGCGGAGCGGCTGGGCCCGTGAGCCATGGCCACTGAGCCTACGCGTCCGGAGCCTGTGCTCCACAACGGGAGAGGCCGCAGCAGTGAGACGCCCGCATACCGCAAAAAAAAAAAAAAAAAAAAAAGAGTCAGCTATACATATACATATATCCCCATATCTCCTCCCTCTTGCGTCTCCCTCCCACCCTCCCTTTCCCACCCCTCTAGGTGGTCACAAAGCGTCCAGCTGATCTCCCTGTGCTATGCGGCTCCTTCCCACTAGCTATCGATTTTATATTTGGTAGTGTATATATGTCCATACCACTCTCTCACTTTTTCACAGCTTACCCTTCCCCCTCCCCGTATCCTCAACTCCATTCTCTAGTAGGTATGTGTCTTTATTCCCGTCTTACCCCTAGGTTCTTCATGACATTTGTTTTCTTAAATTCCATATATATGTGTTAGCATATAGTATTTATCTTTCTCTTTCTGACTTATTTCACTCTGTATGACAGACTCTAGGTCCATCCACCTCACTACAAATAACTCAATTTCCTTTCTTTTTATGGCTGAGTAATATTCCATTGTATATATGTGCCACATCTTCTTTATCCATTCATCTGTCGATGGACACATGGTTGCTTCCATCTCCTGGCTATTGTAAATAGAGCCTCAATGAACATTGTGGTACATGACGCTGTTTGAATTATGGTTTCCTCAGGGTATATGCCCAGTAGTGAGATTCCTGGGTCGTATGGTAGTTCTATTTTTAGTTTTTTAAGGAACCTCCATACTGTTCTCCATAGTGGCTGTATCAATATACATTCCACCAACAGTGCAAGAGGGTTCCCTTTCCTCCACACTCTCTCCAGCATTTATTGTTTGTAGATATTTTTTTTTTAAAGAAGATGTTTGGGTTAGGAGTTTATTAATTTATTTATTTATTTTTGCTGTGTTGGGTTTTCGTTTCTGTGCGAGGGCTTTCTCTAGTTGTGGCAAGCGGGGGCCACTCTTCATCGTGGTGCATGGGCCTCTCACTATCGCAGCCTCTCTTGTTGCAGAGCACAGGCTCCAGACGCGCAGGCTCAGTAGTTGTGGCTCACGGGCCTAGTTGCTCGGCAGCATGTGGGATCCTCCCAGACCAGGGCTCGAACCCGTGTCCCCTGCATTAGCAGGCAGATTCTCAACACTGCACCACCAGGGAAGCCCTTGTTTGTAGATTTTTGATGATGGCCATTCTGACTGGTAAGAGGTGATACCTCATTGGAGTTTTGATTTGCATTTCTCTAATGATTAGTGATGTTGAGCATTCTTTCATGTGTTTGTTGGCTATCTGTAGATCTTCTTTGGAGAAATGTCTATTTAGGTCTTCTGCCCATTTCTGGCTTGGGTTGTTTGTCTTCTGGATATTGAGCTGCATGACCTGCTTGTAAATTTTGGAGATTAATCCTTTGTCAGTTGCGTCATGTGCAAATATTTTCTCCTGTTCTGAGGGTTGTCTTTCCACCTTGTTTATGGTTTCCTTTGCTGTGAAAAAGCTTTTAAGTTTCATTAGGTCCCATTTGTGTATTTTTCTTTTTATTTCCATTTCTCTAGGAGGTGGGTCACAAAGGATCTTGCTGTGATTTATGTCAGAGTGTTCTGCCTCAGTTTCCTCTAAGAGATTGATAGTGTCTGGCCTTACATTTAGGTCTTTAATGCACTTTGAATTTATTTTTGTGTGTGGTGTTAGGGAGTGTTCTAATTTCATTCTTTTAAATGTAGCTGTCTAGTTTTCCCAGCACCATTTACTGAAGAGGCTGTCTTTTCTCCATTGTATATTCTTGCCTCCTTTATCAAAAATAAGGTAACCATATGTGTGAGGGTTTATCTCTGTGCTTTCTATCCTGTTCCATTGATCTGGATTTCTGTTTTTGTGCCAGTACCATATTGTCTTGATTACTGTAGCTTTGTAGTATACTCTGAAGTCAGGGAGTCCGATTCCTCCAGCTCCATTTTTTTCCCTCAAGACTGCTTTGGCTATTCGGGGTCTTGGGTGTCTCTGTACAAATTTTAAGATTTTTTTGTTCTAGTTCAATAAAATTGCCATTGGTAATTTGATAGGGATTGCAATGAATCTGTAGATTGCTTTGGGTAGTATAGTCATTTTCACAGTATTGATTCTTCCAATCCAAGAACATGGTATACCTCTCCATCTGTTGGTATCATCTTTAATTTCTTTCATCAGTGTCTTATAGTTTTCTGCATACAGGTCTTTTGTCTCCCTAGGTAGGTTTATTCCTAGGTATTTTATTCTTTTTGTTGCAGTGGTAAATGGGAGTGTTTCCTTAATTTCTCTTTCAGATTATTCATCATTAGTGTATAGGAATGTAAGAGATTTATGTGCATTAATTTTGTATCCTGCTATTTTACCAAATTCATTGATTAGCTCTAGTAGTTTTCTGGTAGAGTCTTTAGGATTTTCTATGTATAGTATCATGTCATCTGCAAACAGTGACAGTTTTACTTCTTCTTTTCCAATTTGGGTTCCTTTTATTTCTTTTTCTTCTCTGATTGCTGTGGCTAAAACTTCCAAAACTATGTTGAATAAGAGAGGTGAGAGTGGGCAACCTTGTCTTGTTCCTGATCTTAGAGGAAATGATTTCAGTTTTTCACCATTGAGAATGATGTTGGCTGTGGGTTTCTCATATATGGCCTTTATTATGTTGAGGTAAGTTCCCTCTATGCCTACTTTGCAGGGTTTTTATGATAAATAAGTGTTGAATTTTCTCAAAAGCTTTCTCTGCATCTATTGAGATGATCAAATGGTTTTTATCCTTCAATTTGTTAATATGGTGTATCACAATGATTCATTTGTGTATATTGAGGAATCCTTGCATTCCTGGGATAAACCCCTCTTGATCATGGTGTATGATCCTTTTAATGTGCTGTTGGATTCTGTTTGCTAGCATTCTTTTGAGGATTTTTGCATCTATGTTCATCAGTGATATTGGCCTGTAGTTTTCTTTCCTTGTGACACCTTTGTCTGGTTTTTGTATCAGGGTGATGGTGGCCTCGAAGAGTGAGTTTGGAAGTTTTCCTCCTTCTGCTATATTTTGGAAGAGTTTGAGAAGGATAGGTGGTAACTCTTCTCTAAATGTTTGATAGAACTCGCCTGTGAAGCCATCTGGTCCTGGGCTTTTGTCTGTTGGAAGATTTTCAATCACAGTCTCAATTTCAGTGCTTGTGTTCGGTCTGTTTAAATTTTCTATTTCTTCCTGGTTCAGTCTTGGAAGGTTGTGCTTTTCTAAGAATGTACCCAGTTTTTCCAGGTTATCCATTTTATTGGCGTATAGTTGCCTGTAGTAATCTCTCATGATCCTTTGTATTTCTGCAGTGTCAGTTGTTACTGCTCCCTTTGTATTTCTAATTCTATTGATTTGAGTCTTCTCCCTTTTTGTCTGGATGAGTCTGGCCAATGGTTTATCAATTTTCTTTATCTTCTCAAAGAACAAGCTTTTAGTTTTATTGATCTTTGCTATCATTTCCTTCATTTCTTTTTCATTTATTTCTGATCTGATCTTTACGATTTCCTTCCTTCTGCTAACTTTGGGGCTTTTTGGTTCTTCTTTCTCCAATTGCTTTAGGTGTAAGGTTAGGTTGTTTATTTGAGATGCTTCCTGTTTCTTAAGGTAGGATTGTATTGCTATAAACTTCCTTCTTAGAACTGCTTTTGCTGCATCCCATAGGTTTTGGGTCGTCATGTTTTCATTGTCATTTGTTTCTAGGTATTTTTTGATTTCCTCTTTGATTTCTTCAGTGATCTCTTGGTTATTAAGGAGTGTATTGTTTAGCCTCCGTGTGTTTGTATCCTTTACAGATTTTTTCCTGCAATTGATATCTAATCTCATAGTGCTGTTGTCAGAAAAGGTACTTGATATGACTTCAATTTTCTTAAATTTACCAAGTCTTGATTTGTGACCCAAGATATGACCTATCCTGGAGATTGATCCATGACCACTTGAGAAGAAAGTGTATTCTGTTGTTTTTGGATGGAATGTCCTATAAATATCAATTAACTCCATCTTGTTTAATGTATAATTTAAAGCTTGTGTTCCCTTATTTATTTTAATTTTGGATGATCTGTCCACTGGTGAAAGTGGGGTGTTAAAGTCCCCCACCATGATTGTGTTACTGTCGCTTTCCCCTTTTATGGCTGTTAACATTTGCCCTATGTATTGAGGTGCTCCTATGTTGGGTACATAAATATTTACAATTGTTATATCTTCTTCTTGGATTGATCCCTTGATGATTATGTAGTGTCCTTCTTTGTCTCTTGTAATAGTCTTTATTTTAAAGTCTATTTTGTCTGATATGAGAATTGCTACTCCAGCTTTCTTTTGATTTCTATTTGTATGGAATATCTCTTTCCATCCCCTCATTTTCAGTCTGTATGTGTCCCTAGGTCTGAAGTGGGTGTCTTCTAGACAGTATATATATGGGTCTTGTTTTTGTATCCATTGAGCCAGTCTATGTCTTTTGGTTGGAGCATTTAAGCCATTTACATTTAAGGTACTTATTGATACATATGTTCCTATTACCATTTTCTTAATTGTTTTGGGTCTGTTATTGTAGGTCTTTTCCTTCTCTTGTGTGCCCTGCCTAGAGAAGTTCCTTTAGCATTTGTTGTAAAGTTGGTTTGGTGGTGCTGAATTCTCTTAGCTTTTGCTTGTCTCTAAAGGTTTAAATTTCTCCATCAAATCTGAATGAGATCCTTGCTGGGTAGAGTAATCTTGGCTGTAGGTCTTTCCCTTTCATCACTTTAAATATGTCCTGCCAGTCCCTTCTGGCTTGCAGCATTTCTGCTGAAAGATCAGCTGTTAACCTTATGGGGATTCCCTTGCATGTTATTTGTTGTTTTTCCCTTGCTGCTTTTAATATATTTTCTTTGTATTGAATTTTTGGTAGTTTAATTAATATGTGTCTTGGCGTGTTTCTCCTTGGATTTATCTTGTGTGGGACTCTCTGCATTTCCTGGACTTGATTAACTATTTCCTTTCCCACATTAGGGAAGTTTTCAGCTATAATGTGTTCAGATATTTTCTTAGTCCCTTTCTTTTTCTCTTCTTCTTCTGGGACCCCTATAATTCGAATGTTGGTGCATTTAATGTTGTCCCAGAGGTCTCTGAGACTGTCCTCAATTCTTTTCATTCTTTTTTCTTTATTCTGCTCTGCAGTAGTCATTTCCACTATTTTATCTTCCAGGTCACTTATCCGTTCTTCTGACTCAGTTATTCTGCTATTGATTCCTTCTCGAAAAGTTTTAATTTCATTTATTGTGTTGTGTTGTTCATCATTGTTTGTTTGCTCTTTCGTTCTTCTAGGTCCTTGTTAAAAGTTTCTTGTATTTTCTACATTCTATTTCCAAGATTTTGGATCATCTTTACTATCATTACTCTGAATTCTTTTTCAGGTAGCCTGCCTATTTCCTCTTCATTAGTTTGGTCTGGTGGGTTTTTACCTTGCTCCTTCATCTGCTGTGTGTTTCTCTGTCTTCTCATTTTGCTTTACTTACTGTGTTTGGGGTCTCCTTTTCGCAGGCTGCAGGTTTGTAGTTCCCCTTGTTTTTGGTGGCTGCCCCCAGTGGCTAAGTTTTGTTCAGTGGGGTTTGTAGGCTTCCTGGTGGAGGGGACTAGTGCCAGTGTTCTGGTGGATGAGGCTGGATCTTGTCTTTCTGGTGGGCAGGACCATGTTTGCTGGTGTGTTTTGGGGTGTCTGTGGCCTTATTATGAATTTAGGCAGCCTCTCTGCTAATGGATGGGGTTGTGTTCCTGTCTTGCTGGTTGTTTGACATAGGGTGTCTGGCACTGTAGCTTGCTGGTCATTGAGTGGAGGTGGGTGTTAGCGTTGAGACAGAGATCTCTGGGAGAGCTTTCGCCGTTTGATATTACTTGGACCTGGGAGATCTCTGGTGGACCAGTGTCCTGAACTCGGCTCTCCCACCTCAGAGGCACAGGCCTGACACCCAGTCAGAGCACCAAGACCCTGTCAGCCACAAGGCTCAGAACAAAGGGAGAAAAAAAGAAAGAAAGAAAAAATAAAATAAAGTTATTAAAATACAAAATAATTATTTAAAATTTTAAAAATTTAAAAGTAATAAAAAAAGAAAAAAAAGAAGAGAGCAACCAAGCAAAAAAAAAATCCACCAATGATAACAAGTGCTAAACAGTATACTAAAAAAATAATAATAACAAGCAAATGGACAGACAGAACCCTAGTACGAATGGTAAAATCGAAGCTATACAGAGAAAAATCACACAAAGAAGCATACACATACACACTCACAAAAAGAGAAGAAGGAAAAAAATATATATATCGTTGCTCCCAAAGTCCACCGCCTCAATTAGGGATGATTCCTTGGCTATTCAGATATTCCACAGATGCAGGGTACATCAAGTTGATTGTGGAGATTTAATCCGCTGCTCCTGAGGCTGTTCGGAGAGATTTCCCTTTCTCCTCTTTGTTCTCACAGCTCCCGGGTTTCAGCTTTGGATTTGTCCCTGCCTCTGTGTGTAGGTCGCCGGAAGCCGTCTGTTCTTCGCTGAGACAGGACGGGGTTAAAGGAGCCGCTGATTAGGGGGCTCTGGCTCACTCAGGCCGGGGGGAGGGAGGGGTACAGAATGTGAGGCGAGCCTGTGTCGGCAGAGGCCGGCGTGCTATTGTACCAGCCTGAGGCTCACCGTATGTTCTCCCAGGGAAGTTGGCCCTGGGAGGTGTGGATAGTGACCTGTGCTCGCACACAGGCTTCTTGGTGGCGGCAGCAGCAGCCTTAGCGTCTCATGCCCGTCTCTGGGGTCCGCGCTATAGCCGCGGCTCGCACCCCTCTCTGGAGCTCCTTTAAGCGGCGCTCTTAATCCCCTCTCCTCACGCACCAGGAAAACAAAGAGGGAAGAAAAAGTCTCTTGCCTCTTCGACAGGTCCAGACTTTTTCCCGGACTCCCTCCTGGCTAGCTGTGGCGCACTAGCCCCCTTCAGGCTGTGTTCACGCCACCAACCCCAGTCCTCTCCCTGGGATTTGACCTCCAAAGCCCGAGCCTCAGCTCCCAGTCCCCGCCCGTCCCAGCGGGTGAGCAGACAAGCCTCCGGGCTTGTGAGTGCTGGTCGGCACCGATCCCCTGTGCGGGAATCTCTCCGCTTTGCCCTCTGCACCCTTATTGCTGCGCTCTCCTCCGTGGCTCCGAAGCTTCCCCCCGACCAACCGCTCCCCCATCTCCCCCATGAAGGGGCTTCCTAGTCTGTGGAAGCTTTTCCTCCTTCACAGCTCCCTCCCACTGGTGCAGGTCCCGTCCCTGTCCTTTTGTCTCTGTTTATTCTTTTTTCTTTTGCCCCACCCAGGTACATGGGGAGTTTCTTGCCTTTTGGGAAGTCTGAGGTCTTCTGGCAGCGTTCAGGTGTTCTGGAGGAGTTGTTCCACGTGTAGATGTATTTCTGATGTATTTGTGAGGAGGAAGGTGATCTCCACGTCTTACTCCTCCGCCATCTTGATGGTCTCCTTCCCACAAGGAAATTTTATCAGTAATTCCCACTCTGAAAAGTGGGAATGAGGGTGGGCAGGAAAGGGAGACAAATTTGTTACTTTATTACTTTATACCACTTGAACTCTGAATTTTTTATACATTTTATAATTCATGCATTCGGTTGGTAGATAAGAAACATCTGTTTTTAAATCAAAACATTGGTTATCTTTGATCTGTCAAATTTTTACATTTTTAATTTTCCCTAAACTTTTTGATATTTTCTGAATTCTTCTGGGTATGTCTTCAGGCCTTCAGGCCAAGTTCTCAAATAATTACCATGGCATGCTTTCTGTTAGGTTTCCTTCTGCCAGTGTCAGAGGCCCAGCATGGGCTCAAGGCCAAGAAGGGTCGGGGTGGGGGCTGAGGAAGACGATGAAAGAAGGGCCTGTGTTGCTTGTTCCCCTGCTTGGGTCAGACTGCGACTGGGCTGAATTCAAGGCTGCAGTGAGCTGTGGTGTGCAGCTCTGAACTCCCTAGACGCCCTGGGGCGCACCATGAGGCCTGTCGGTCTTGGAAATTGCTGCTGTCCAGTAGGGGGATAGATTATCCGCGTGCATGTGCGCATGTGCAAACAAACCTATTTGCCAAAAGCAAGGTTCGGATTTCTGCCTGCAGAGTTGAGAGTGAGTCTGCCTCCAGCATGTGTGTGTCTGTGTAGCGGAGGTTTGGGGGAGGGGTTCCATTTAATGTTTAAAGATAGTTGCAAGAGAATATGTTATGAAAGCAGCTGAGTGTTGTGGAGTATCTTTACTAAAGTGGGAAATATTAGCTTATGCACTTTAGGAAGCCTCTGGCGGTATGAAAAGATGCTTAAAAGACAATGGGAGGGGTTAATGTTTAGACTGTGATTAACTCTTTGTAGTCATTTCTTTGATTCAATAACGTTGTGGAGACAGGGAGTAACTACAAATGTGTTTGTTTTTAATATGTACTTATTGTATGCTAACACCCTACAAGAGCATGTTGTGAGAAAATAGGATACTCTTTTTCATGAAGTTTTCCTTTTTAAAGATTTCATATTCAGTAAAGACTGATTAAATGATACTTGGAGGAGAATTGCTTTTCTTACTCCTGTTCTCTGGCCATGGACCAGCATCACATAATCCCTAGAGCCTTTTTGTTATTAAGGTGCAGCATAATTCAATGAAAGAAGCATGGGCTTCAGAGTCAGATCCTAGATCTGCCACTTACTAGCTGTGTGACCTTGGACAAGCTATTGAACCTAATCTTCAGGTTTTTGGTGGTTTTTCTGAAAAATGGGGATAGGTCTACCTCCCTGCACAGGGTAGTTTATTGAAGCACCTTACAAAGTGTTGGGCAATTAGTAAGTACTCAGTAAACATTAGTTATCTTACCTTCCGGTGGCTGGGGATGGGGGGAGTAAGAAACTGAGTAGGAAAAATAACTCTTTGGAAAGGGTCTACCTCCTCTTAGATGCCATTTTCCTTCTAAGGAAGGTCAAGACATGCACTTAGAGAGAAAATCTCTCAAGTCCCTCACCTCTCAAAATCTTAATCTGTACCCCAGGTGTGTTGCCCTGTGTCCATACCTTTCCAACGATGATTCTGAGTATTTGTATTACCTACTTACATACTGTGTGCACCCATTCATGAATTGATTGTCTATATCCAGGCAAGCACATACCAGTTTGATTTGCTTTGAGGATGTTGCTACTGAGATTGTCTTTTCGCAGCAAAGGTGGTGAAAAACTTGTTGGAAGAGAGAAATATTTACAAGTCACTACTTCAGTTTTTTTTTAATAAAAACTTTGAGGACGTGGTAATGAGAGCACCACCAGATCAAGTATAACAGTCTTACCCAAAGAACTCATGTTCATCTGATGAGTGCATGTAGCAGAGCCAATGATAAACTCTCAGAGCAACTGGCCTATTTTCCTCGATTGCCATAAACTGTGTTATTCCTGGTGAAGGAACCAGTTCAGTCAGCATCAAATGTGCCTACTATCCATGCACTACATGTTATAGGAGGGGTTTTTGAATTTTTAAATGTTCAGAATGCTAAGCTTTGGGGTGTTGGAGGGAGAGGAGGATACAAGCAAGTCACAATTACCAACACACAACTGAAGTGTTATCTACATTCAGTTCCTCCAAGGTCAGCATAACCTAAGAGCAGAAAGCCAAATGCAAGGCTTTGGGGGGCAGCCACACTTGAAAAGTAGGAGGAAATTAAAACAGCAAAGTAAACCAGAAACAGCAGTAAAAGGGAAGAAAAGCAGGATATTACAAGGTCAAAACAAAAACCAAGAATCTTCGGTGGCCTCGCATGTAGCAAAGACTTCAAAAAAGAAAAGCAGCAAAAAGTGATTTGACAGGGAGGAAGTTAGCAGTGGTTTCCGAGGTTAAGTGGTTTCTGACTGGGCAGGTGGTTTCTATTATATAAACAGTGGCTTATATAGAATGAGATATTTAGATCAACAACTTATTTCACACAGAACATTAAGAAGCCATTGTAATTAGATTCACTCCCTCATTCATTTCATTAGCATTTGCTGTGCTCTCATAAGTGCCAAAGTCTACTAAGCTCCACAGGGTAGGGGGTACCTAATAGAAAAGCCATAATTAAATCATAATGGCTTTTCTCTCATGAGGAATCTGGGTGAAGCTTTAGACCCATGGCTTAAAAATGAAAGTCTCATTTCCCTGAAAGTGTTTTCAGTTTATGTATTCTTTTCTGATATATTCGCCTTTTGTTTTCCTTTTTGAATTAAAAAAGATTGGTTTGCCACATCACAGGCAAGGTGTCAATCTTGAAGGGCAGCAAATTTTAAAAATATCAAATCTCAACGTATCTTATGTATGCATGAGGAATGGTAGTTACAGCTTGTGTTAGATTTTTTTCCTACAAATACAAACAAAAGCCATACAGAATAGTCCAAAGGAACCAAAGTTTCCTCAGTTTCACACACACAAAAGTGCATACACTGCTTTGCTTCTCATAATTAAATCAGTTTGGCTGGCTGGCATCACTGTCAAAGTACCAACTTGGATTCTGACAGGAGGTTAAAAACATCATCTCAAAGAATCCTGTGTGAACTCTGAGGGAAAACAGAAATGGCATTTATACCTTGTATTAGGGATTTATTTTCCATAAAAGTTTGATGCCTACAACATAAACCCAACCCCTTACAGGAATAGGCCAAAGCTGCCAAGCTTTCCACATTTTCAGAAAATATACCCTGTGGAGCTCTGCTTCTCAAAGTGGAGCTCAGAGCCGCCTTGCAGTGGGCAACCTGGTGCCTGGAAGTGAGACAACCCACAGGATAGCTTTGGCACACTGCAAAGGTGGAGGTGGATTTTACAGCCCAGTGTGCACATGCACACCTTAACTAGAAGGGACTTTTGTAATTGGCCATCCAAAATAAACCCACCTTAAAAATAAATACACCAACCCACCTTAAGGGCAAGGCAGTGTGTTTTTTCTCTTCCTACTTTCCATATGTCCTGGGTTTTTTTTTCTTTTTAATAATGAGGAAAAATATTTAACTTTTAAAAAAACTAAAGAAAACTTTAAAAGGTTCTTCTAGGCCACCCTAGTGAAAAACAGCTATTTGAAAATTGCTGATTATCCTTAAAATAAATCTGATTGTCCTTTAAATCCTTCTTTAGCTTCACTTATTTCAATAACTCTGATTCACTGCATTTGGAAAGCCACTAGTTTTCAATTGTTTTATCCCTATACCTTATGTCAAAAGTTACCCATCAGGGTTTCCATGGTGGCACAGTGGTTAAGAATCCGCCTGCCAATGCAGGGGACACGGGTTCGAGCCCTGGTCCGGGAAGATCCCACATGTTGCGGAGCAACTAAGCCTGTGCACTGCAACTACTGATCCCGCATGCCTAGAGCCCGTGCTCTGCAAAAGAAGCCACCGCAGTGAGAAGCCCGCGCACCACAATGAAGAGTAGCCCCCGCTCTCCACAACTAGAGAAAGCCCGTGCACAGCAACGAAGACCCAACGCAGCCAAAAATAAATAAAACATTAAAAAAAGTCACCCATCAAATGTTTTAATGGAGAATATCCTTTCTCTGTAGTAACTCCAAGTACTTTAAAACATGTACCCCAAAATTCATTATTAATCTTTTTCAACTAGTAGTTTTTATCCACTTTCCTTATAACTGTGATTGATCCCCCTTTACCATCAAATTCAAGGACTGTGTGAATGTGTGGCAATCAGATGAGCTAGGTCCTACTAATGGATATATAAAGAAACTCAAAACCAAAGAAAGAATTCCCCCATTCCAACTCCAATTTTAATTATTAATTTCCTTACTAGCCTGAAGGTACAAGTTATACCTCTCCCTATCCAACTTCTTAATGTAAACTATACAACAAAGAGTCTGATCTCTAGGAGAATGCTAAGCATATGCTATTTCATAGCAAGGAATGTAATCCTTTCACAGGGAATAGTTTATGTAAACAGGGACTTTTTTAAAATGAGTCAAGACCTCAGTTTTATATTTCATATCTAAAACTGTACTCCAAGTAGAAATATGGGGCTTAGCTTTCTCAGTGGAAAACAACCACCCCAGATTTTCCAAAAGTTAAACACAATGACTTTAGAGGAAAACACTATTTATTGTGTAAAAGATTTATATTTATTAATCAAAGGCACAAAACAAAACTAAGACTATTAAAAGTTAACCTTAATGTTGACAATTCTTATCAACCTGGTAAGGAAATACCAGCTAAAGCTAATGAAGATGAGTTGCTTTAAATTCCTAAGGAGAATACAATAGCTCTTGGCACCATTAAGTAATAATTAGAACTTTTCAAACAATAAGGGAAATATAAATGTTAGTATAAATACCTAAATTTCGAGGCAAAGAAATGTAAAGTGTTAACTGTGTTGCAACCTGGTGTATCACAGAGGACTGGTAGTGCCTTTTATAGTCTTGGGTGCCTTAGAGGTCAGAGACTGTCGTTACTACCGTTTGGCAACTCTGATGATGGGTGTTATTCAACTACTGGCTGGAATTAAATTACACAATGTGACTCTCTGCCTATCAGCAGAACAGAGACTAATGAAAACATTTTAACTTCTTGATGCAAATTATACAATCACACCAGATAACCCTGGCTGGGAAAAGGTCCAGTTTGGAGGGATCAATTTTCGATCACACTACATTGACAGCAAACTCACAGTGACTTTCAAAAGCCACACACTGAAAAAAAAAAAAAAGTCAAGAGGAACACAGTATTGCTTCATTTACAATTTACTAAGCTCTTCCAGTGTTTCAGAGTGACATGGGGATTTCAACTATCTAACATGAATGGGACAAAAGGTGGACTTTGAACATATCAAGCAAATGTCTTGATCGAATCAGACTACTGGTATAGTTTTTCAATCTCTCTGTAATAAATGTCGGTCTTCCATCCAGGCGATCTTGTAATTCACAGGGTTGGGGGTGGGGATGTTAATATCCTAAAATTAAAGAAAAAAGTT
Organism: Delphinapterus leucas; assembly: GCF_059928025.1. Classification (NCBI taxonomy): domain Eukaryota; kingdom Metazoa; phylum Chordata; class Mammalia; order Artiodactyla; family Monodontidae; genus Delphinapterus; species Delphinapterus leucas. Next base: position 46,050,299 of record NC_143150.1, on the reverse strand, counting down.
AATTTATTTATAATCCAAATTTCAATATCTGTATTCCTTTCCACACATTTTAATCTAGTCTGCTAATGAAGACCTTCACGTGTTCCCAGTCAGTGGCTCAATTCAAATGTGAAGGGCACCCCAGGGATTAATTCTGCCAGCTACAGTTCTCACGTTTTACCATTCAAATACTGAAGTTATTGAAGCACATGTTTCTCCAAAATCTAGTTAAGCTAGATGAGTTTATGGCTCTAGTAACAGTCCACCAGAGGACTGCAATAAATGAGAATTAGGTAAAAGACCAGGGGAAAATGCCAATATTGACCAAGAGCAGAGTGTACTTGCCAGGTCACTACTGGGATTCTTCACTTCTCTACACTAGGTCCAAATCTGTTAGAAAGGGGACCACTTAGGATCTTTAGGCTGACATGTGCAGGTAAACCCAGAGAGGCCCTTCTGTCCTTTTTGGCCATGACTTGTGCTGAGACACAAGTGCCTATGCAGGGTTACACAGTAACAATAACATTTGAATGCACTGCTGGACATGACCTTCTTGGCAAACTCAGTCCATCCATCACATGTATAGGCTGGAGTAAACACTAACACTGAGAGAGCTGAGGATCAAAATGAACATACCTTAAAGTTGGAGAGGAACAGGCCCGTGTTATGCTGGTTACACTATCTCATACTGGTTATTTGTTATGGCACGAGAGAGGCAGTAGGCTAGAAAGATTCCAATCAGCTGGAAACAAAATACAAGCAAAATTAAACACACATATACATACAAAGCTTAAAGACCTCAGGATACAGGTATATTCTCCTTTCACTTCTAATTCACTACCAATTTTCTTAAGTTTTTTTCTAGAGTAAGCATATAAGTGAAGTCTAACTACTACTGTGATTGGAATTTCACAACCACCACTGACAAAAATCACTCAGGAAAATCTTGAAGTTTGGGGAAACTTTCCTTACTCTTCCTCTCAGTTATCAGAGCAAAAAGGATATGGCTTAGAATATGCATCTCATCAAGTAAAATCTCCATCTATCAAGGCAGAGATTCTCTTGGAGGATTCTAAAACAATGCTGTGATGATGAAAATATTCTGTAATACCTGTTCTGTCCAACACGGTGGCCACTAGCCACATAACTTTTGAAAGGTGGCTAGCGGCTGTTAGTGCAGATTCAGACAGACCTAGCAGGGCAGGTCTTAGAGAGCTCTGTAGTTGTAGAAAACAGTGTGGGAAAACATACGATGCAAGACAACCAAAAATTGGAATGAAAAGAGCAAAACTACTACATCTCTACTGTGATGAGCAACTGAGAGTTTTGTGAAAATATGACTTCTCTAAAAATGCCCTTGCTAACCAGGGCCCTGAAGCCAAAACTGAAGCCTTCAAAGTGGAAATCTTGTAGCTTACACCTAACAAGAGTGATGAAACATTTCCTAACTACAAGGACTTACCTGGAAGCAAGCAACTCCAAAAGAAATTCCCGCAACAACTCCCATTTCTGACTCTATAACGGTCATCACCTTTATAAAACAACCCTAATGGAAGAGAAAAGAAAAACATTAAGTACAGCTCAAACCATAATAAATACTTTGATCACACATCTCTGCGAAAGATGAGCTACCTTAGCCTTTGATTGTTCTTTTATTAAAATTTATTCTTTCATAACAAATCCTATCTCCTTTGAGGAACACAGGTTCCACCTTTTGGATTATGCATTTAAGTGTGAAATCAAGTCACCAATTTTCTGAGCTTCAGTTTCCTCATTTATTCAATGAGAATAACACCTGCTCTACCCTATTTCAGATTACATGTATTGTGAGTAAAAATTAAATTCTTTTTTTACTCCTTACTTCATTGTTCACTTTATCTGCATCTCTCTGAGGAGAACAACCTTCAAGTTTACAGCAGCTCTTGGGAAATCCTTTTTCTGAGTAATAATTAGTATCCTTCCAATCTCTATAGTCGGTGACACCACAACAATGCAACTGAAAAAAATCCAACAGAAGCATTTATAGTTCATATTACCACTTTGTAGTCAAACAATTAAACCATCATCTTAGATTATACTTGGTGATCTCTAGCTTAAGACATATTTTAAAGCAGCTGTTCTCTATTGGCATTATAATTCATGAGATTAGCACTTTGGGACTAGCCTTACTTTCACTGCTACAGTACAAATGGACAACGTCTGGTAGGCAGGGCCCTATCCTCTTCTCTGAGGGAATAAGGAATATGTTCCCCTCTTGAGAAGCCACCACCTATGACCACTTACCGTAGTTTGAATCTTGTCTACTGCATCACTTCTGTAATCTCCCGTAGCGTTATATTGCTTTAAAGCTTTCTCATAATTATTCTTAAAACTGTTCTTAATCTACAGCAAGGAAACACAAGGCCAGTAAACAAAGATTTTAGAATGTTCTTTTGGTTTCTAGGTCAAATAAGAAATTCCCACATCTGACCAAATGGTCCTATCTTTGATAGCAGCAATGTGTATGGTAATTAACTTCTATGGTCCAATCCTGTCTTCTAAGCAATGTAAGTTTAGCTAAGGGGATTCCTAAGCAAAACATTCCAGTAAACGATGATAACGACTAGAAGTTCAAAGTGCTGTGGGAACATGTATTTATTCAAGTGGCAGCTTCCTTCTGCTGTATCTCCTCCCACCCTCAATCTTTCTTCACTTTCAATTGAGTACACATTTGATGCCTATGGGATTTTTAAGCTACAAAATCTCACTCTGGGAGAATGCACTACCACTTTGCACTACCACTCTCATTGATGAGCCTTCAGTACTCATTGAATGACTTCCTAACCCCAAATTTATTAAGGTTTTGATGAATGGAGGAGAAGGTATCAATTTTCTGTTATCAATTTTGTGCTTTAAATAGTTTCCTATCACTAAAGTTATAAATTGTACTATCTACACTTTAATAGGTACTTATACACAGAAAAATGACTGCAAATACAAATAATTATGGGTACCTTCAATTTTCTTCTGGTGACTGTCAGTCTTTACCAAAAAAGTGGGCTAGGTTTTTTTTTTTTTACCAGAAAGTCATTACTGTCAGCTACAGGTTGAAAAAGGTCAGCTTTAAACACAGCTGTAAGTGATTTTTTAAACTAGTGAAAGCTGTCGCTTAACTCTATTACTTAAATTTATCCAGCTTTATCTCTTAGAGGATAAATTTTCACATATTAAGGTTCCCAAACTCAGGCTTACCTCATGTCTGAAAACAAATCCTACGATGGCAGCGACCAGTTCAACCAAAAAAATGAGAGTCAGAAACATTGCATACTGCAGGATAAGAAGAAAAGTCCAAGTCAGTTTACACATCACAGCTGCAAAGGGAGTCAATGTTCACATTTTTATGGAAAAGGGCAGGGAAAACACAAAGGTGGGAATTGGCAGCTACACTGTTACTTGCTAAGTTTTCATAAGGAAGAGGAAAAATCAAAAAGGGCCATGCCTAGTTCCAAGAAACAAAGCCTACAACATATAAGCCTTTTCAAAAACCAACAACCAATTCTAAGAAAGCAAGGACTCACCAGTTTTAGCATCCATGCAGAAGCTCGGCAGGTAGCAAAACAGCCGAAGGTGCCCAAAAGAATAATGACAGTGCCAGTGCCAATGAGCACGAAGGGGACATTGGTGGCCTTTTCATTTAAAAGGGAAAAATAATTCTCTAGGCTCACCTTGCCCCAAATGCCAACAGCAAGAAGGATAACACCAGTGATCTATGTGGGAAATCAGAGAATTGAGAGTTACACACTGTATACAGCTACATCTTCAAACCACAAACCACTAGGTGTTTAAGAAACAATAGGTGTGAGAATTGATGTAGCAGTCTGTGGCCAAAGAGCTGTGGCTGGGATATGGTAGACAAGCGGGGTGGGGCTGTACACAAGAACAGGCCTTGATAAATCCACACGCTGGATCACTGTGGCCAGGACAAAACCAAGGGGCAGCTAGAGAAGGCACCTTGACAAAATTCTTAGACTTTATCTGTTTTTTTGCCCTAGGGATCAAAACTTAACTGTTTTACACCCGCCTTAGGAAGAAAACCTTTCCGCAGGTGGGGGTGGGGGGCGGGGGGAGTGTTTCTAAGAGTTCCAGAAACTTTCCCCTTCCCCCCAGTTCAAAGATGAGCACAGGGTACAAAGGGATGGTACACAAAGCAAGCCCAAGGACAGACTGGCGGGAGTGGAGCCATTACCATACTTACCTGCGAAATACTCCCCTCTTATGAAGCAGTGGAAAGAAAAAGACTATTATGCAAGCGAGCCCTCACCGGGGCCGGGCAAGCCTTGCCTCTCCAATGGTCCGGGGACACCCTCTGTTTGCTCTGGGGGGATTCACTCCCTTACTCGCCCCCCGCATCGAATTCCAAAGCTAGGCACGTCTGGGTCCCGGCTCAGCCTCTCGGCTGCCGTCGCCCGACACCCCGACCCGCGCGGGCGAGATGCCCGAACCCGAGCTCGAGCCCCAGCACGTCGTCACCAGCGCCGGGGTCCCAGCAGCGACCGCCGCCCCAGCCCCACCAGCGCCTCCCCTCCCCACTCCCGATCCGAGCTCCCTCCGCACGACCCCAGCCCGGGATCCCCTCCCGTCCCCGGGCGTCTCCGTGTCTCACCCAGAAGATGAATGTGTAGATCAAGAGGACGCTCTTGAAACAAGTGATGACCGGTTTGGTCTGCAGCCTCCGAGACGGGGACGCCATGACTAGCCCAAGACCCTGCCCCGCCGCGCCAGGCGATCGGAACAGAGTGAGCGAGGCGCGGAGCCCCCGAGTCTCCCCGGAAAGTGCCGAAAAGTTACGAGCGTCTGCGACTGAGAAGAGCCGGAAACACTGTACAGTTTTCTAGAGGGCAAGGTCCGGGAGGCTGTCCGGAAAGTGACGGCAATTTCCGAGCGCCCCCTGCCGAAGGTTGCCGAAAACTCGACACAAAAGGTTCTAGTGTCGGAAATTTCTTAGATCTTCAAAGGGGAGCTTGCTTCATTTTTTCGCTCAAGGAATCTTTCCCGCCCGCCACCCCTCCCCCTGACCTTATAACTATCATATTGTTTCTAGCACCAGCAGCACCAGCAGCGCTCTGAGATTCGGCCTCGCCGGCCCCTGGAACCCTAGAAGGAGAAACAGAAATGGAAAGAGGTTTAAAGTGACCTAAGAATATTTTATGACATAGCAAAATACTCTCAAGATATATATTTCCAAAGAGAAACAAAAGCAGATCGCAGAGCGATACGTGCAGTCACATGTTTTTAGATAAAAACCGAAAGGAAAAGTGCAATTTACCTGAATGGTAGAATTACGCTGATTTCTTTCTCCTGTTTTGTGCTTTTCGATTTTTGAACATTGTTATATGAGGTGGGGAGGGGGCATAAGAATAATAAGAAATAATCACTTGTACGAATTCCAAAGGTAGGTATGAAAGATAATGAATTTTAGAATTTCTCTACAAGAATTTGCCAAGCTCCTTTATCCCTCTCCTCCCTTATCCTCTGAGTAACTTGGGAGTTGAGGAAAAGTGTTTTAAAGTACTTAATCCTGAAATGCAAGTTCAGCTATTAGCTACAAACTTCAAAAAGGGAAGGCACTACAGAGAATACAAGGTAAATGTGACCCCCTTTTAAATGTTAAAACTGAAAGGCACTGTATTATTCCAGCCTTCTGGTTTGTCAGATCAAGAACCAGCTGATCACAAAGAGGCTGAAATCATAGGTCATACAACTAATAGCAAAGCCAAAACTAGAGATAACTGTGCTTTGCAATCATCTCCCCTATTATACGAGCTGTATATGGTATTTGGTGTCTGCTTATCCCCAAGAAATTCTCCCAATTGCTTAGATCTTCCTAGAACTTGAGACCATGTGTTCCTAAGGACTTAAACTGCTAACAGGATGAGAATGAATCACCAGAAAGTTTCCAGTCCCTTATATCCACAGGCAGCCCGAAGTCAGACTTTGGGATAAAGTGGAATGAAAAAAAAAAAAAAAAACAGCCCTCTTCACGGTCTCCTAAATACTGGAAACCTCAGGAGAGGGATTTTTTTTTTAATCTATTAAGGCCTGGTTTCTCAACTAAAGTATAAGCTCTTTGAGGAAAGAAACTGTGTCGTGTGTGTGTGTGTGTGTGTGTGTGTGTGTGTGTGTGTGTGTGTGTGTGTGTTATTTCTAGAGGCGTGGGATTAGAAGACAGTATCAGTTTCCTAACCAACCAATTTACATCATCATTGACACAAGCTTAACATTACAAATGGGCATTTACTGTATTGCTATGACAATAAGTCCTGCATTAGTGAAGAAGAGATGGATACCTAAACTTTTTGCTCAAAACCTTGCTTTAGGGCTTCCCTGGTGGCGCAGTGATAGAGAGTCCGCCTGCCGATGCAGGGGACACGGGTTCGTGACCCGGTCCGGGAAGATCCCACATGCCGCGGAGCGGCTGGGCCCGTGAGCCATGGCCGCTGAGCCTGCGCGTCCGGAGCCTGTGCTCCGCAACACGGGAGAGGCCACAACAGTGAGAGGCCCGCGTACTGCAAAAAAAAAACACCTTGCTTTAAACATATACCACAGAACCAGAAAACAGGAAAGTTCCATTAACTTGGTCACACAGAGCTTCCCTGTGCTTCAAATATTGACCTAGGACCAGCTCCTATAGCACCATGCCAGATGTCTGAGGTCCAAGAGAGCAACTACTGGAGAATTATTGCACTGCCACACTTTATACTAAAATCTTATCCTAAAATTAGAAAAGCCTAACACATAAATGCTTGGAGAGAATGGGTAAATGATACATCTATACATCTTGTAAACACTAAGCCAAGGTCATCAGGCATAAAGCAGACATCAACTTTTAAAGTACCACATATGCCATAGCTACAGGAAATGAGGTTGAGGGGGGCTCTAAGTATAATTAAAGCTGTCGCCCTAAACTAAATAGCACTATCTGAGGGCTTCTCATATTAAAACAAAAAAGTATCAAGGGAAGTCTTGCTAAATTCTTGTCATCTTAAATGGAAGTTTTATCTGAAGCTTAGGTTTGTACCATGTCCTGAAAGGGATTTTCACTGTGAGCCTGAGAGCAAATAAATACTTCTGTGGCTGAAGAAAAAACAAAATAGTCAAAGCAAAAGCCACATCTTATTTCCAAGAATGTGTTGATTTTCCTCCTCTCCCTTCCTCTGCCACTCACAACGCTGCTTTGTTTGAATAACAGTCGGTGCCAAATTAAACCGAAAGCTGACATGGAATTTAATATTCCTATGGCCACAACACCTTGCACCAGAGCCTCCCACCCTGCTACTCGCCCCCACCCCGCCCCGTTGCCATGCCACCAAACCCAGAAGTTCAGTTTAGTTCAAATTTAGGCCTGGGTCTGGGTCCAAACCCAGACAAAGGGGCATCTCATCCCATCTAGGCAATGTAACAAGTAATTCTCTAGGTTATAAGGTTATTCTTTAAAGTATTAATAATGACTGCAATATCGAGCATTGACTATGTACCAACCACCGTTGCTAAGCAATCAACAAGCGTTGCCTCATGCTTACGTTACAAAAGCCCTTATTGTGAGGTGAGGACTACCACTGCCCACATTTTACAGATGAGGAGACAGGTTCAAAGAGGCTAAGTAACTTGCCTAGGACTAAGCCCTGGCAACTTCTGTTTCCCTCATCAGAAATGGGGCCCACTCTGTGATGAGACATGGCTGCCATTGTACATTTAAACACAAACAAGGGCTCTTTGGAGCCCCTGAAGCACAAGAACCTCAATGGTTTCCCCAATTCTGCCTCATACTTGGGGTGTTTTGTTGAATTTTACTTTTGCCTTCACTCAATAGCCCAATCACCTAGGAGGTAATCCTGTGCATCCCAGAGTGGTAGAGAGTTCAACAGTTCTTCTGGTTCACCCTCTTAATTTCTCCCTCTTTTCTGAGCACAAGAACATGTTTGATGCCGAAAATGTAGGAAAAAAGGAAGATACCTTTCTTAAGTATTGTTGCTGCTTGTTTTACATTCAATATTTAGTATAGATTTGTGTCCCTTCCCTATTAACTTCCTGTAACTTTCAAGATTAGATTTAAATGTTTTTCTTTGGCATTTAAATGATGCCTCCCCCAGCACATGTATTAACTTATTTCCTACAGCTTTTCCAAAGTGAATTTTCTGTTCCACAGTAAGCCAGTATGATTATCTTCCCCAATAAATAAGATCTGTTTCCTACTCACTTCCCACTCTCCAAACTCAAAATTCCTGCCCCCCAACTTAAGGTTCAGCTCAACCCCAACTCAATGAGAGCATCCTCCCCCCAACCCCCCACCCCAGCCCACACACATACCTTTTTCTTTAACATCAGTGCTTATACTCTGACTACTCATGTTACCTCATACCCTTAGTCCATTACTACAGTACCCGCTTTCAGTACCTGCTTTTTCTCTACTTACCTGTCTTACATCCTGTTGTTCAGAAACTACTGCGCCCCCTTTTATACTCTCCAGAACCCTAGGAGGCAATGCTCAGTTGTTGAGCTCCTTTGGTGCTCAGCCAACCCCTGTTCAGCTCATTAGTCATAGCTGGTCTCTGAGGCTAACCACTTAGTAGTCACTCAAGGTTTGATTAAGTTAAATGAAATTAAAAACTAAATGTCTAAGCCATCCCAGTGTCGCACTGACATAAACCAGAAAAATTAAGTTGATAATGTCTTGGGACATTACTACCGCTTGTCTTAGGCACCAGTAAAAAGACATTAGGCATTTTGCACAGAATGCATCTTATCTCTTATTCACATAATGATCTTACCATTTTCATTTTCTAATACCTTTTCTAGAATCCCTCCAATTACCTTTGGCTAAGTGCCTATCGTAAAATCTTAAAGCACCTTCTACTTATTTTCTTTTTTTTTTTTTTAAAGGAATTTTGCCTTTTATTTATTTATTTATTTATTTATTTATGGCTGTGTTGGCTCTTCGTATTTGTGCTAGGGCTTTCTCTAGTTGTGGCGAGTGGGGTCCACTCTTCCTCGCGGTGCGCAGGCCTCTCACTATTGTGGCCTCTCTTGTTGTGGAGCACAGGCTCCAGACACACAGGCTCAGTAATTGTGGCTCACAGGGCTAGTTGCTCCGCAGCATGTGGGATCTTCCCAGACCAGGGCTCGAACCCGTGTCCCCTGCATTGGCAGGCAGATTCTTAACCACTGCGCCACCAGGGAAGCCCTACTTATTTTCTTAAAGTGTCATATTTTACATTACAGCCATCAGATAAACATCATTTAAACACATAATTTAAACATCATCATTTAAACAGATAATTCATAGGTATAGTTTTAAAAATTAGTTTCCTGAATAGGAATATCTTTTTATTCCTCTTGTCTTTTCGGATTCTTTATGAATCCTTTCTTCCCTTTCCAGCCTTGATCTTGCCTCTTTCCAAAAGGCTCATAATATACTGTTTGAGACACAGAGAAATGAGAAATACTCCTAAATGGTATTAAAATTTACATTTCCATGTCAATTTGTCTTAGTCCACTTTCTAAGAAAATTGTTTCAAGTCTAGGCTTGTTGAGCTTTGCTGAGATCTCAACTAGGCAAGTCAGTTTCCATATCTAATATTTCTTAAAACAATATCTTATTGACTGCTGAGGGGCTTCATATTAAAAGTCTTGAAGTTGAAAATGATACTGAACTTTAAGAATCTTAAAACGTTGTATTTGTATGCATGAATGTTGCCAGTCTTTGTCTTATCTTCCCAACCAAATTATAGGGAAAGGTGTTTTGTTTAATTTTATATCCCCACAGTGTCTAACATAGTGTTACCCACACATAGTAGGTGCTGAAGAAATGTTGGTTTTTTAAATTGACCCCACCTATTTTGAGCAAGGTCTTCATGTTACCCATCCCAGTGCTTCATACAAATTCTGCCCCTCTTGTCTCATTTATCCCCTTACTTTGATCTCCCTATGATTTCCATAATCTCTCCTTCATTTTCTTCTTTAATCTCTCTCTGCCAACCCTCTGCCCTGCTCCTTCCAGCCCTAAGTGGGACATGAGGCCTTATGCAGCATCCTCACCTTAGCACGCGCTGGCCTCTGTGTTTGGTGCTGGGGGAATGAAGAAGACTAAGCCGTGGTCCCACTCACAGGCTAGTAGGGGACAGAGATGAGACTGAGATGAACAGACTAGTAGAATAGGGGACAGAGATTGTCATATATCAACAGTGACAATAAGTGTGATAAATCCTGTAATTGAGACATGTACAAAGTGATATGATAGAAAGGAAGGTGAAGTAAACCAGTTCTGGCTGGGGTGGCCTGAGGGAAGCTTCTCAGCAGCAGTGATGGATATGGTCTCAACAGCCCAGGAAAGAAGGGAAAGGGTTACAGGGTAGAGTAAATATATCTGCTCCAAGCTACCACAGTGTGAAAGGAAGAGCAAGAGGTTCAGTGTGTCCAGAATGAGGAGTCATGGGGTGAATGTTTAAAACTAGGCTGAGGACATAAGTGAGGTTTGCTTGTGCGGGGTACGGTGTGCCCTGCTAAGACCTGGGACTATACTCTTTGCCAAGAGGGAGCCAGTGAAGGGATTTTTTAGAAAGAAAACAACCCTGGTAGAATTTATTCCTCTGCTCATTCACTAGCTCTCTCTCCTCTCTCTCCATCTCTCTGTCTCTCTTTCTCTCTCTCTCTCTGTCACACACACACACACACACACACACACACACACACAATCGCTCATTTAATAGATTCACTATTTCCTAACACATAAGTTTAATGTAAACTCCTATATCTGATTTCAAGGGCCTCACAATCTGGCCCTACTGTATTTATTCAACTTTGTTTCCTACTGCTCCCCTGAACCCATCTCCCCTCTGAGCTAACAATGAGCCCTTGTACATGTCATTTCCCTTGCCTGAGAGCAGACCACAGCCCATGTCTTCCCACAGAGACCTCACAGTGTATTCCATAGCTTTTGGAAATTTATATGGTCTTGTACAATTTTCTAATTGTTTGTGTCCCCCTTCTCTCCCGTAGTAAACATAAACCCTCTGGGAGCTGGAGAGTGAACTCCATAAGATCAAGAATCACACAGTTTTTACTCATCACTGTCCTCCGGTTCTTAGCTTATAATAGACGTCCAATGAAGGTTGGTCCACTAAACACACACAATTGCAGTTAAGAACATTGTTGTTACAGCCACTATGGAGAACAGTATGGAGGTTCCTTAAAAAACTACAAATAGAACTACCATACGACCCAGCAATCCCACTACTGGGCATATACCCTGAGAAAAGCATAATTCAAATAGAGTCATGTACCACAGTGCTCATTGCAGCTCTATTTACAATAGCCTGGATATGGAAGCAACCTAAGTGTCCATCGACAGATGAATGGATAAAGAAGATGTGGCACATATATACAATGGAGTATTATTCATCCATAAAAGGAAATGAAATTGAGTTACTTGTAGTGAGGTGGATGGATCTAGAATCTGTCATACAGAGTGAAGTAAGTCAGAAAGAGAAAAGTACCATATGCTAACACATATATATGAAATCTAAAAAAAAAATGGCTCTGAAGAACCTAGAGGTAGGACAGGAATAAAGATGCAGATGTAGAGAATAGACTTGAGTACACGGGGAAGGGGAAGGGCAAGCTGGGATGAAGTGAGAGAGTGGCATCGACTATTTTTACATTTGGTATTTTACACTACCAAATGTAAAATAGATAGCTAGTGGGAAGCAGCCACATAGCACAGGGAGGGCAGCTCGGTGCTTTGTGACCACCTAGAGGGGTGGGCTAGGAAGGGTGGGAGGGAGACACAAGAGGGAGGGGATATGGGGATATAAGTATACATATAGCTGATTCACTTTGCTATACAGCAGAAACTAACACAACAATGTAAAGCAACTATACTCTAATAAAGCTGTTAAAAAAAAAGAACATTTTTGTTGAATGTGTGTCTCCTCCAATCCATGAGGGCAAGGATTATCTCCATTTTACACATTGATGTCTATCAGGTATTGATGCCTCGAAGAGTGTGTGGCACATAATAGATGCTCAACAAATATTTGTTTAATTAATTATGGATTAGAATGTCAGGGATTTTGTCCACCATCCTTAACACAGTAGATGTTTGATAAACTTATTAAATGAATGAGGCCAAGACCATGTCTTTGTCTTCTTTATACAATGATCACACTGTTGAACACATGATTAACACTCATTACATATTTTTGATCGGTGGATGGGAAATGAAATGGGCTTGCTACTGAACTTTTTATTACTGTAAACACAATTCTTCCCTTCATGACTGAGAAGGGGTTACCAGTTTGCTTACACACACAAGGAAGAAATCATTTCTACAGAAGCTAAAAAAAAATTCTTCCAGGACAATGCATTTAAAAGGATGGAAATTAAACTCTAAGGGGAGGGAAAGTATCAGGAGCTGTTCTGCACTGTGGTAGAACAGTCTCATTATCAGATACTAAAATGAACAAAGCTTGCTTAGTGAGAAGAAACACAGCCCTCCATAAGAGATCATTGGGAAACAGCTTAGCAATGGCCACAACCTTGCCATGCAGAGATAGATCATCTCAATTGGCTTAAACAACCTCCCCCTAAAGCTTCTCTAAGCATGCTTTGTCTCCACTCTTATTACAGGAAATCAGTTTTGATTCTGCAGGCTAGAAGTGCATGGTATTTTTTGTCGGCAACATAATCTTATCAGAAACTGAAGTCCATAGGAGTTAGGTCATCAGAGAGGGTTTCAAAGTGGATCTGACCCTGTACATAGGGATGGCAGGGCAACTTGGGGATGGAGAGTACTAAGGAATTACAGGGGAAATCTGCAGGGAATGTCAAAATCAGCTCCACTCTTCCCCTCTCCTATGAGTTTGTGGAATTCCTTTTCATTCAATCCTGAGGTCATGCTGAGTCATTTTATAAAAAAAAGTGTTCTTCAGTGCACCACATCTCTGGAAGCCCTTTAGCCAGCCTGTTAGTCATTACTATACTCACAGGCTTGGGGCCAGCACCATTCACACTTTCCTCTGCTCTGCAGCAGACGGATTGAGCTCCTCTCATCCTTGAGTTCCTTCTCCCCCACCTCTCTAAAACTCTTTTCCGAGGGAGGAACGGCTATAACTTTGGGGATAATATAGCTTTAAGGAAACTTTTGGCAGATGCTGATGTCCTAACATCTGGGCAGTGTTAACAGAATCCCGGAGGCCCGGACAGACCAGGAGCCACTCGTTCTAGGAATGTAAAAAAGTAGAAGTTTTTCCGACTGATGAGAAGAGCAGAGAGGAAGGAGAAAGAGAAAGAGAAGGAGAGAGAGAGAACACAAAAAAACCATACAACAGGTAAGATCTGCCGCTTCATCCGTCCACACCACACTACCCCATTTCACAACCCGGGAGGGTAACGAGAGCCAGGACTTGGGCAAAATGGCTTGGGGGGGGGTGGGGGGAGGAAGAAGTTCTTTTATGAAACCGGACCACATGCTGCTTTCCATTTGAGCCGTGACCTGGCTGCAGACACAAGTTCCCACTACCTTCCCGGCCCACAGCAGAGGGATGGCTGACCCCAGTGATGAGTCAAGTTTTCAGTCCGAGATTGGGGAGAAGGTGGGCAGGGAAGGGGTCACAGGCTGAGAGCACTGGGTCTGCAAAGGAAAGCCCCTGCTCCCAAACCAAGGAACTGGGTGGAAGCTGCATGTGGGAGAGGGGTTGATGATTAGGGCATCTAGCTGTTCATTTTCCTGAATCTCTCTTTAATCTCCTCTCTCTCATCCTTTCGCTCCCTCTTTCTGCTTTTATCTCTTGCCTTCAGCTCTGGCAGATTGTCTTTTCTTGCTAAGCTTCCTTTCCACATCTTTCCACTTTCCTTGCCTCCCCTGCTTGCTCTTACTTCTTCTCTATCCTGCTTCCTTGCCACTCTCTAGACAAAATCTGAAGCCATGGAGTAATGAACTGGAAACTGAATTTTTGCCATTCTTGGACTTCTCACGCCCCTTAGGGAGGCTGGCCAGAATCTGCCATCTTTTTGTTCCTCCATTTCTGGGACCGACACCTCCCCCGAGCATGGCATTTCATTGAAAGCCTGTGGGTGCTTGCTGAGAAGTCCAACAGCCAGTTTATACCAATGGGCAGCAAGTTTTAATACTGTGATTTATGAAGCATTTGCCTACTGGGAACCACACAACTCTCATCCCATTAGAGTGAGGACAGGACGGGAAGTAAGAGGGCAGTGGGAGCTTGCTTACCCTCTCCTCACGTACCTCAGTAGGTTCTTTCCAACCCCACTGACTTCCTGCTGGCTCAGCAGGGTAAAACTAGAAGGTTAGGCTGGACTTGAAAGCCAGAAGCCACTACTAAGCCACTAAGCCTCAAAGCCCAAAGCTAAGAACAGAGCCAGGGTATAGTCAGCACCTGAGAGACTGCAGAAAGGAGACATCCAGTCCTGTTCAAGATGGAGTTGGTAATAATAATATCTAATACACATGGATTGCTTCCCTATGTGCCAGGCAATAGTCTATTCTATAAGGTAGATACTATTATTATTCCCATTTTATAGATGAGGAAACTGAGGCTCAGAGAAGGTAAGGAATTTGTCCAAAGCCCCATAGCTAATAGGGATAGAATTGGATACACATGCAGATCTGTGTAACTCTAGAGTTCAAGTTCTCAGTCCATATATGCTAACACTTTCCCAGATTTGTGGTTAGGAAGTACTAGTTAAGTGGATGAAACCATCAACTGGTGCCTTTAGATTGCAGGATTCCCATTTGGTTCTATATGACTTAATGTTGGCCCTTTCCTGGTCTTTGTACCTCACTGTCCCTCTCTGTAACTTGGAACATAGAACATTGGCATCAGCTATCACCAGGGTCAATTGAGAACTGGTTGTTTTGTGCCCTCTTCCTCCTGGGAGGGAAAGACCAAAATTAACAAACAGAGTGTTGTTATTCCATAAAGTGGAAGATCCTTACAAGGGGGACCATATAACAGGCATTCATTATTTTAAAAATCTCTCTTCTTCCTTTCAGATCCTGCATTTCTGCTTTCTCTCACTTTTGGAAGTTCATTGATGACTGATTTCTGAAAGTCATCCTCCTTTGCCCTGGTGCTCCTGGCCACATAACACTATTCTTGTCTCCCTAAACCACCCTCCCACTCCCCCTTCTCCCCCTTTCAAGGATGGCCGTTCAACTAACTCGAAGAGGAGCTCTCTCTCTGCTGCTCTTCCTCACTCCAGCAGTGATGCCAACCTGGTATGCAGGTAAGCTCTAGGAGCTGTTGCCCATTATTTCCAGGAAGGGCAGGGCTTAGAGCAAGTGTTAGAGAAGGGAAGGGTTAGACCGCAATAGGAGACACTTAAATTAGATACAGAGAAGAACTATCCTCAACAACAAAGATGGTTAAACATTGCAAAAGGCTACCGAGGGAGGTTTTTGAGGCAAACAGATAAGAGATTTTTGAAAACAGGCTGCACCAGCATAAAAACGATGTTGGTCAATATATCCTTGTAGCTTATTTGTACTACACAGGGAATATGGCAAATATTTTATCATAACTATAAATGGAGTATAATCTTTAAAAATTGTGAATCACTATATTGTACACCTGTAATTTATATAATATTATACATAAACTATACTTCATAAATATAATAAATATAAATAAATATTAAAAAATAAGGTTGGTCAACATGGCTTTTGAGGCCACTATCTTACCTGCTTCTCCACTTACTTTCTCTCTCTTTCTCTCTCCCCTCCCAGACCTTGTTTATAGGATGAGATTTTTATAGCCCTTTTCTGCTGAAGATTGTTAATGACAATTCAGACCACATTCTCTTAAACAGGAATCCCTCAGTTTCTTCTGGCTTGTTTCTTATTTTGGAAGGGATGGGCATTTCTAGATCCCTGAATGTTTCATCCTTTGCCCCTGGGGAGACATAGGGAGCTCAAGAGAACAGACCCAGCGAGGAGATGGGAGAGGGGAAGGGGAGGAATGAAGGAAGGATAATGAGGTGCCAGACAGGGGTTTTTGATGGGGTCCAGCTGGCATTCCAAGTGCTAAGAATATTCTGTGGCCTGCAGCATCTGCCTTCACGGGGGCTGGGGGGAGTAGGGGCAGGAGACAGGCCCAACTAATGGAGTTAGAAAAACATCCAGAGATGAGTAAATAAGAAACTGCTTCCATCACAGCTGCAGTCATTGTAGCTAAAATTTTCCACATGCCCTTAGCTCCTGGTGGAGGCTTCTGGCAGTAGCTCTGTTTGGAACAGCTGCATCAAGCTTTCAAACAAATATGCGCACTTCTTCCCCTCCTTGGCTTAACCCGGCTCTGTAGGGGGTGAAGCATAAGGGCTGACGCTGAGATGAAGAAATTCAAGTCAAGCCCTTGGAAGAGTGCACACTGCTTGGGGTTATAGGAGCCCCAAGTCCCCAGGAGATACCATGTGCAGCCGTCCTCCCCAACCTCCCCCCAGCTTCAGTTCAAGTACATGAGCCCAAAATCCGGCCAAAGACCATGAGACTATGGAGTGGAGGTTAGATGGCTCAAGCCCCATTTTGAATAACTATAAGAAACCTCATGGCACACAAAGGCCTTGACCTTTCCCAGGGTGGAAGCCTGAGCTGTTGGAGTCTTAAGGACAGTGCAGTTTTTTTTAAAGACTTGGATTCACTTGAAACTCTCAAAGGGCTGTTTTCAAAGGTGGCTACTCCCCACTTCTCACAAGAATCACTATGGTCATCACTCCTTCTCAGGAGCCCAGGCTGGTGAGGTCTCTGACAGCCCTGCAAGCCCACTCATTCTGCCTTTCTCTTTTCTTAGGAAGCTACGTGATGAGAGAAATTTGGAAATTTCCCAATAATCCTCCCCTACATCACTAGCTCAGTTGTCGGAGCTTGCTCCATCCCACCTGTTCATTTCTTCATTCAATAGATATTTAATGACCACTCTCTATGCATTCAGCACTGTTTTGTTCATGACTATAGCTTTGTCCTCCAATGGGAATAGTACAAGGAAAGCAGCCAAGTGTGGATTCCTGGCTAATCAGAAAAAGGATCCAAGAATAATCAGCAGGGGGTGGGAAGCGTTAAGAATATAAATCAAGCCAACAGTGGATTAAAAGTGCATATTGGCATATCTGTGCAGTTCAGGAAGTCAGACAGTATTTCTTATCATAATCCAAGCATTAGGGGGATCTTAAAATTGTCATCAACTATCAGTTACATTTCCAACCACACCTTTGTGAAGGGTAGTGCTTAGAGGGTCTGACTGTACTATGGAAGTTGGAGGAACCCAGTAACAGACCACAGAGTAACCACTGATCAGCATAAAGGAACAAGGAATGCTGCCCAAAGCTCTCCCAACCAGGGCTGAAGAGGGACACGCAGACAGAGCAAGGTGGGAAGGGGGGACCCTCTGGTTTCCCATATCTCATCTCAGTATGTTAATATTTGCCCAAAAAATACCCAAAGACAGGCAAAGAGGAGAAATGGAAAGGCTTAAAGTGGTAAGGTGGCCCCAACTTATTCCTGTCACAAAGCAGACTTGGCACTGGGCCAGCCACCTCTGTGCCCTGGCAAAGACAGTAATTATCTGATTGAGTCTTCCCCTCAGCTTTCCCACATCCCCTGTAATTCTGGAATGATGTGAAATGCTTGGTGGCCTTCGATCCCGCACACATAGAGTGAAAAAAGGCTGAATTGCGAGAAAGATTTTGGATTTTTATTCCTGTTGGGCGTTGTCCAAAGCTCTCCCCTACCGCCATCTTCAGTGGAGTGTCTGAGTTTGGTCTCGAGGGGATCAAACCGCCCTGGGCTGGAATACCCATTCTGCTCCTTACTAGCTGGGAGACCTTGGGCTACTCCCTGAATTCCTCTGAGCCTGTTACCTCAAGTGTATATGAAAGCAATATGGGTGTCTACCTCACTGAGATGTCAGGGTGATCTAACGAGATGACGTATGTAACGCGCTGAACCCAGAGTAGGTGTTGAGTGATGTTAGCAGTCGTTGTTATTGTGGTTGTTGTTATCCAGCCACAGGCCTTGGACACTCCTGTCTGCTCTTCTGGTAAACAGAGGCTTGCTCCCTGCTGGGCATTTCTTCACAAGCAAGCTCTGGAACAAGGGTAGGGGGACCAAAGCGTTTAGAGAATCGTGCACATCTGTCCTCCTGTTTACAGGCGCTGTAAGGGTTTGATACTAAACTGAAACAGCTGACAAGAATTCTGTTTCCCACCTCCCTACAAAGAAACTTCCCAGGTGGGGAAAGAGGGAGCAAGGGAGAGGAGGCCTAAGAAGGAATAAAGGAAATCCAGGAGAAGAAGCAAATTGGGAAACCAGGAAAAAATAAAGGGAAGGAGAAAAAATGAACTCTTTCCTCTGGAATGAGGGCAAACCAACGAGGACATGATTTCATAAGGCAAACTTTCAGTTTGATTCATTCCCTTGTTCATCAAGCTGGACTGGTTTCCCAACACGCCCCCCCACCCGCAGCCTATGCCTGCGGGGACTGGAAGAGCCTCGTCATCTGCGCTCTGCTCCACCCTTTAGTGCAGGGGGCCTTGTGCCTCTGTGCAGAGAGGAGGCAGGCGAGCTTGTGGTCGGAGTGTTGACACAGGCCAAAGGGCTTCAGCACTAAAACCCAGCCCTGTCCTGGAAGCACACTCTCTCCTGGGAATGCAGAATTGTCTTCTGACTCCAGCAGGGCTGGCTGCTCTATTCCTGTGTGTGCTTTAGGGCTCTGGGAGGCTGGAAAGAGAGCTTCCGGCAACTTCCCTCCGGAAAGGACCAAGTTGTATTCCAATTAGTTTGTATTCATGACCCATTTCCTGCCGTCTGGTGGAACGCACTGTTTAGTCTCCCGGACAGCCATAGACTGGCCTCCACCGGGGAGTGGCCCACTTAGCGGGATGAGGGTGGTTGTGGAATGTTCTCTAGCTCAGCAGCCCCCTACTAAGGCTCCTGCTGATTAGAGGAACTAGGTATCTCTCCAAAGCAGGACAAACTGCTCAGGAAGTGAAACCCTTCTCATGCCCCCTCGCCTTTTGAGCCCTCCCTCTTTGCCTTCGCATGCCACCCCTAGCCCTGGCAACCAGGTGGCAAAAGGCTGGTGCCCTGTGGGCTGGTGGGAGCTTGAGGAATTATTTCCCTCTGAGGATTGTGAGAAGGCCCATCACTAGTGGAAAGACCCTTGCTCAGGCTCTATGTTTTCCTCCTACCTGGGACAACAACTGTCCATCCTCAGAGCTTGGTCATCAGTGTCTCACCAAAACTCATGTGTTACATCAAGGAAATGGGTCATTTCTAGTCCAGATGGGCAGGATTCATGGCTGGTCAAGAATTTTGATTTTTTTCTTTTGAATGGAGGTTTCCAGTGCTACCAGTAAGCCACCCACCTCTCCCCCAACATGAGTTCACCCTCTGTGCACCTGAGGTGTGGACGTTTGCCCACAATAATTCTGCTGCTTCACAAGACAGGATTTTCCCCACTAAATAGCCACCTAGTTCCCCACCCATGGAGTGTCATGTCCTCAGAAAGGGACCAAGTTGGAAAGGGGAAAAGGTTGGGAAGGACTTGCATAAGAAACCAATATGTCATCTTGATATATTCTTCATTCTAGGTTCAGGCTACTACCCAGATGAAAGCTACAATGAAGTATATGCTGAAGAGGTCCCACAGGCCCCTGCCCTAGACTACCGAGGTAATCCTCTCTGCTTCTCAGGCTCAGGAAGGGCCTTATCTGGCCTAAGGCCTAGGCCCTGCCTGAAGCATCCTCACCCAGCTTGGCTCATTTGTGCCAAAGCTGCAGCTCAGGGAAGCAGGGGCTGTGGTTTCCAGTCATGAATTTGGTTACTGACTTGCTGTGTGATCTCACCTGTCTAGAATTAAGGTTGCCCATCTATAATTAAGTATTGACTGAGTACCTACTGTATGCCTAATCCTCTGTAACGGAAGCCTTGGGTGATATAAAATCTAAGGTAGGGTTTTGTCCCCCTCAAGAAGCTTACATTCTGCTGGGGGATATGGGTGAGGGCACAATAAAATTAGCAGGCTTAGGGCAAGTAAGCGTGAAACTCTGTGCTAGCAGTAAATGCGATAGGGGTTAAGAAAAAGAAGTCATGGGAGGGGTCATGAAAGATGACATTTAGACTAGGCTTTGAATGATGTGTGGATCTGAGAACTGGAAAGGGGATGGGAGGGCCTTCAGCATAGCAGATGGCCACAGATATAGAGGTGAGAACAAACGTGTAAGAGGAAGGAGCTAGGAAGAATCCAGCCTCACTAGAGGAGATGGGATGTGGAGGGAGTAGTAGGAGGTAAATATAAAGAGTGAGACCAAATTTGGAAAGGCTCCATGATCTAGGGACCCTTCTAAGGAGAGGCAGGAGGACTATCTGTGAAAAATGCTGAATAGCAATTCCTGCATTAGAAGGAAATTTAGATCACACAATGTCTGATATCCCTTCCACTTCTAAGATTCTTTGTTTCTGTGCTTTGCAAGCCATGCTGAAGAGTTCAGCTGTTGTGCTAGAAGTTATAAGGAGTCATCGTATGTTTTTGCAGAGGGGAGTGAGATTGTAAATAGTAATTTCAGAATATCAATCTCATTACTGTGGACAGAAAGTAGGAGTTTGGGAGGGGTAGAGCCTGGGTCAGGGAGATTCTCCAGGAATCAGTAACAGTGATGTTGGTAAGAGATGATTGAGGCTAGTGGAAAAGAAATGGAGAGCAAGGATGAACCCCAGAGATGTCTCAAACAAAGAGATGACAAGACCTAGTACAGATTTGATGCACCAAAAGGGTAAGAAACAAACGACCCTCTGAAAGCATCCAGTCTGAACACCTGGGAGAACTGTAAGACCCCCCTCCCACAGAGACAAGGTTAGAAAAGAAAAGTGGTTTGGGGCTTCCCTGGTGGCGCAGTGGTTGAGAGTTGGTCTGCCGATGCAGGGGACACGGGTTCGTGCCCTGGTCCGGGAAGATCCCACATGCCGCGGAGCGGCTGGGCCCGTGAGCCATGGCCGCTGAGCCTGCACGTCCGGAGCCTGTGCTCCGCAATGGGAGAGGCCACAACAGTGAGAGGCCCGCGTATCACAAAAAAAAAGTGGTTTGTACCCTATAGACAGTGGGGAGCAGAAAGATGGAGCTTCGTGAGTCAGGTCGTTAGCTTAGATGGATGAGCTGTCTGAGGGATCAGAGGGCCAAGGTCAGAGCCTTAGAAGACATCTACGAATGTGATCAGGAGAAGAGGAACCAACAAGAAAAAGAGAGATCATTAGTGGTCCGCCATGTAGGAGGAGATTGGGGTAGCACCTATCAAATTACAGAAGCCACGAGGGAAGAGAATTTTAAGGAAGGGGAAGGGATAACAGATCTACTGTGTCAAATATTGGAAAGAAACAAATTGAGGGTATAAACAATATATTTGGCAAGAAGAAGGTAAATGGTGACCTTTGAGAAAACAGTTTCAATAGACAAATGATCGGAGTTTGGGGTTCCTCTCTGCTCCTTTCTAGCTACCTTCTACCTGTCTTCTCACTGCTAAATTGTCCAGACCCACTGCCTCTCTGTCCCAGCACTTGCTAACTCCCCAACTCCCTATGGTCTCTTTCCCACTCACCCACAGATTTCCATGCTGGAATGACAGCCCTTGAAGATCAATCACAATTCTCTCCTCAAGCCCAAATCATATGGCCCCTTCTTGAGCTCAACCTCCCCCATCTCTCAGTAACAGTGGACACCATCCCTCTCTTCTCACCCCGCCCCCTTCCTTGGGCTCCAGGACATTTCACTATTCTGGCCATAGCTGAAGCCAAGAACGGAGATGCGTTCTCTAGTGGTGACAAGAGGGAGCCTGAGGCATGGATCTGAACTTTGAGTGACCCTGACCTGTCCCCTGAGCTTCTGGACTACATCTCCAATTGCTGCTGGACACTTAAATTTGGAGATATCGAAAACTAAATTCTTTCTGCTTCCCTGAAAAAGGTTTGACATCTGGCCTTCAAACTTTTGATAATGATACCATCATTCTCTTAAAAAATACCCTAATGGCACCTTTAATAGCCCCTTTTCCTCATCACCTCTCACCAGTCATTCACCAAGAATTGTCATTTGTTTATTAATCCATGGGATTAAAACCTTTATTACCTCACACATTGATAATGACAATTGCCTCCTGACTGGATTCTCTGACTCATGTTTCTCCTTTCCCCAAACCTAGTGGCCCACTGTGATCATTTCTAACAGAATTTGGTCTCAGTCTAGCTGTCTGGCCTAACAACTCATTACCCCTTCTCCCCACATGAAATCGATGAGTAGCCAGATTAGTGGAGCTGTACTCTGTTCCCTAACTGCTTTGGCCCATGCTGAACTCTCCCTCATCCATTCATTCTTTCATTCATTTATTCAATGGCTATTTGTTGAGTACCTACTGTATACCTATTCTGAAATAAATGTTTATTGTCTGGACCACTCGTTCGGCATTCATTATATACTGCCTCTTTGGTTTACTTTTTATTACCCTCAACAAAATAGTTACCTGTTTAACAGAAGGAGCCACGTATGACACCCCATAGAGCTATGTCAAAAGTAGATGCTCAAGAAATGTTTACTGCTGGTTGGCATTCTGGGAGCAGAAGCCAGATTGTAGGAGACTGTAGATGGGAGAAGTAGATAGGAAAAAGCAACAGGTGCAGAAGGTACTTTCGGGGGGGAGGGTCCAACAGCCCTATGATTAATATTAATCTGCCTCATTGGTTATTTTTAAATGTGTATAAAGCCATTAAAAAAATAAGCCACATGGTGGCCTTTGGCCTTGGGGTCAAGTGTCTCATGGCTATCTTTGGGACTTAGTCTCAGGGCATAAAACTAATTCAGTACGGTTATCTATGTTGAGGGGGGAGGGGGGGCCAGGAAAGTACAACCTGAGGTTCCAGCATTCCTTGTAAGGTCTTGTGACCTCATAATCCACAGCTCTGCAACTGTAGTGTTTAAGAGACTTTCTGTAATTTGGGGATGGCATCTCCAGATGGCTGCAGCGTTTTGTTGCTTGAGATGGGATGAGCCAGTGGCTCAAACCCAGACACTGATTCAGGGAATATCATTCCCATTCCCAGGATTAGATATATTTTACACATGCATTTTCATTTGATTCTCAAAACAGTCCTATGAAACTGGTTTATTATCCCCACTTTACAGATCAGGAAACTAAGCTCAGGGAATTTCAGTTTAGAGAATCATAGAGCTCAGGGGTGGCAGAGCAGGAATTTAAGCCCAGTTCTGTCTGACTTCAAAGCCATGCTTATTCTATTTCTTTCATAAAAAAGGTGACCCTTTTTTTTTTTTTTGCAAAGAAGTTTTAAAAAAAAAAAAAAACAAGAGTTAACCAGTAAAAAGCAGATCAATATTTTAGAGCAAAGTGTGCATGTACTTTGGTACCATTTTCACTAATCTTGAACTTTCTTTCATTCCCTTAAACTGACTCCTAGCTTGGAGTCAGAAACCGTTCTCTGAGGTACGTCCCAATCCTCTGGGCCACCACTTGCTCCCAGATTTCTGCAGCTCTGGGCAAGCTGGTAACTCTGCCTGAGTTATCTGAAGGTAATCACGAAGAAGGCGCTTTCAATCCTGTTGTCAGCACACTGTTTTCTTTATAATCTCTAGAAAGAGATATGTGGATCGCAGAGGCCACAGGCCTGAATTCAAATCCCAGCTCCTCCACCTTCCAGCAGTTTTGACCCTGGACAAACACGTATTATGTGCTAGTCACTGTGCTATGTATTTTATAAATGTTATTTCATTTAAATACATTTCGTGCTTGCTCTGGAGTGATAGGGGAAGACCTCTAAAACACATTGTTAAGTTTATTTTAAAAAACATCGGTGGGAACAGTGGACGTAATATGCTACTCTATGTGATAAAGTGGAGGGGAAAATAAGATTCGCTGTATATGTGTAAAGAAACTATTAACAGTGTTTCCTGATGGGGGGACTTAGTGGGGGTAGGTGTGGGAGCAGGGGTGAGAGGGAGAATTTTACTGCATAACTTTTATACTTTTGGGGTTTTGAAACATATGGCTATAGTACCTAATCAAAAATGTAAATGTATACTTCAAAACAGCAGCCTAACATGCTGCAATGACAGATATCGTAGTTAGAAAAAAAAATGGCTTTTAGAGCCAGACAAACCTGGGGTTCAAATCCCAGCTCTGTCCCTTACTTGCTGAGGGATCCTGGGCAGGTTACTTCCTCATCTGCAAAATAGGGATAAATACCTACATATTGTACCTTACAGAGCTATTGGGAGAACTATATGAGATGATGGGAAAATGAAAATATAAAGCATGGTGACTAGCACACCATAGCTACTCCATAATGACTAACAATTTTCCTACCACGTTCTTAGTTTCAATTTCCCATCAGTACTCTTTTGTTCAGCCAGTTATGAATCTCCATAACTGTACTGTCACCTCTCCCATGTGGAAGTATTTCTTCATCTCATCCACATCAATGGCATGAAAGGCATTGTCACATGCCTCACTGACTTCCACATAATGCACCTACCATTTCCCCTGCTCTACTAGTCTGGTGACCATACCCAAAAAGGAAACAAGGTCAGTCTTCAATTACTTGTTTTTGGGGTCACTTGGAGATCACCACTTCTTCTCCTAACTGCTCATAAGCCTATGTTTAAATATTCTAGAACACTTTGCTATCAGTGCTGTCAGTCTCACCAGGCTATAGTTCCCAGGGGCTGCCTTCTTCTTCCTTCTGGGGCTCTAATGTACAGCATGGTGACTATAGTTCATAATTCTATGTTTCATAGTTGAAATTTACTGAGAGTACATCTTAAGTGTCCTCACTACAAAAAAAAAAGGTAACTATGTGAGGTGATAGATGTGTTAATGAACTTGATTGCAGTAATCATTTCACAATGTATACATATATTAAAACATCACATTGTTCACCTTCAATATATACGATTTTATGTGTTGATTATACCTCAATAAATCTGGAAAAATAGAAAATTGGGATAGTGTTTTTGCTCTTTCCAGCCTTCCAACATGTTCCTTTTTTTTTTCTTTTGGTAAACTGCTGTGCCTCGTGGTTCAAGTCTTTATTTTCTTTTCTTCCAGTTTTATTGAGATATAACTGACATACAGCACTGTATAAGTTTAAGGTGTACAGCATAATGATTTAACTTACATACATCATGAAATGATTATCACAATAAGTTTAGTGAACGTCCATCATCTCATATAGATACAGCATTAAGGAAATAGAAAAAAATATTTTTCCTTGTGATGAGAACTCAGGATTTACTCTCTTCACAACTTTCACATATAACACACGGCACTGTTCATTGTATTTATCACGTTGTACATTACATCCCTAGCACTTATTTATCTAACAACTGGAAGTTTGTACCTTTTGACCACCTTCATCCAATTCCCACTCCCCCCACCCCCTGCCTCTGGTAATCACAAATCTGACATGTTCTCTTTATGCCAGTATTCCTCGAGGCCAGCCAATTTGGACTTATTTACAATAGCTAGACCCTCTATTACTGTCTCAGCATTTATCCTGAGGTATATATTTCCCTTTACTATTGCTTGCTTGTTCTATCCATTCCACTTTTATGTGTATTTTCCTTGACAGAATATGGGTGAAAAATAGGATGAGAGTGATTGTTGAGGTCCCGGCCTCGAATGTAAAGTCTTGATGATATGTGTTGTGACCATATAATCAACAGCTCTGCCACTGTAGTGCTTAAGAGACTTTCTGTCATTTGGAGATGGTGTCTCCAGATGGCAGCTGTGTGTCACAGCCACAGGCTCAAAGCTAACGCTAGAAGCCATAAGGCTGTTGTGGCTTAAAGGCTAGTTTTCTCACTGTCATCTGTCTTCATTCTCCAGCTGCCCTCAAACAGAGGCTCTAGCCTTTCTTTGTTCCTTTAGCTCCTGTTGAGCTTTTTTTCAAAGCCCCCCTTTTTTTGTCTCTTAGGATTTGGGAACCAAATTAGCTCATACGGGGCTTTAGCCTTCCCAGCCCCAGGCTAAGAAATCTGTGTCAGCCTATGTATGTGTTCTTGGGCAGGTGGCCCTCTGCTTGTTTATATGTTCCCCTTTAAAATCTGAACCCACTGAAGAGTCATTTATTTTGTGTAGCAGATGAGGCATCTTTATGATAGCTTTATGATTTAACAGCCCTATTACCTTTTGTGCTCAGTATTGAACTGGGATTGGACTTTCATTCCAAAGCAGCCTACTTTGACATGGCATTCCCCTCCTCTCTCTAGCTTACATCTTTGTGTTATTTTTAACAGTTATTGTAAATGTACACACTGTAAAAATTCACTCTTTTTGGTGTTTTGACAATGCAAAGAGGTCACCAGTACCACAGTACCAAAACTTTGCCCAGGGCTGCCCCTTTGAGGTTATCCAACCCTCTACCCCTGATCTCTGGCAATCACTGATCTATCCCAATATTTCTGCCTTATCCAGAATGTCACATACATGGAATCCTACAGCCTGCAGCCTTTTGATTCTGGCTTCTTTCATTTCACAAACTGAATTGGAGATTCCTCCAAGTTGTTGTATGTATCAGCACTTCCTTCTTTTGTATGGCTAAACCACAGTTAGTTTAAACATTCACCCTCAGAAGGACATTTGAGCTGTTTCCAGTGCTTGACAATTATGAATAGAATACTTTAAACATTTGTGTACAGGATTTTGTATGAACACGGGTTTTTATTTCACTTGGGTAAATACCTAAAGTGGGACTGTGGAGTCACCTGGCAAGTGTACATTTACCTTTCTAAAAAACTACCAAATAATTTCCCAAAGTAGCTGCATCGTTTTGTATTTCCCCCAGCGATGTATGAGAGTTCTAGTTTCTCTCCATCTTCACCAACACTTAGAATTGCCATTTTTTTTTAAGTTTAGTCATCCCAATGGGTGTATAAGGGTATCTTTTTGTAGTTTTGATTTAGCATTTCTCTAATGACTAACGATGCTGAACATCTTTTCATGTGCTTATTTGCCATCACTATATCCTCTTCAGTGGCATATCTGTTCATATCTAAAGCTTATATTCTAACTGGATTGTTTGCTTTTTTTTACTGTTGAGTTTTCCAAGTTCTTTATATAGTCTAGATACGAGTCATTTGTCCCATATATGGTTTGCAAATATTTTCCCCCAGTTTGTGGTTTGTCTTTCACCTATCAACAGTGCTTTCCACAGAACAAAAGATTTTAACTTTGACACGGTTCAGTTTCTTGATTTTTTTTCTTCTATGAATTGTGCTTTTCGCATCATGTCTAAGATCTCTTTGCCTAGCCCTAAATCCTAAAGATTTTTCTCCTATTTTTTTTCTAAAAGTTTTATAATTTTACTTTTTTCTCTGAAGTCCATGAGCCATTTTGAGTTAATTTTTGTTTAAGGTATGAGGCACACTTAGGTCAAGGTTCTTTGCTTTGCTTTTCCTTTTTTTTTTTTTTTGGCCTATGGAAGTTCAATTGCTCCAGCATCGTTTGTTCAAAAGGTTATCTTTCCTCTATTAAATTGTTTTTGTACCTTTGTCAAAAATCATTTCAGTATATTTGTGTGAGTCTGTTTCTGGGCTCTCTGTTCTGTTCCATTGATCTATGTGTCTGTCCTTTCACCAATACCACGCTGTTTTGATTACTGTACTTCTAGCTTACTTTTCTTCTATTGCTACAGTCCCCCGATGGTGTTATACATTAAATATCCAGGATGGAGAAGCCACATGCTACTCACCAAGAGGAGGAAATTATCACAGCAGCCTGGGCACTCGCTGTGAGCTCTCCTGTGACCGGGGCTTTCGACTGATTGGACGGAGGTCGGTGCAATGCCTGCCAAGCCGCCGTTGGTCTGGAACTGCCTACTGCAGGCGTAAGTGGTATCTGTGCGTGCATATGTTGACATGAGCGTGTGAGAGAGGCTGGCCGGCCAGCCACCCAGGGTATATGCCTGGAGGTGTTACTCTGACCTCTGTCAAGTGCAAATTGAGAATCTTCCACAGGCTCCCAACAGGGTCTTTCCCCATCCCAACATTCCAGCTCATTTTCTCTCCCTGTGGTTATTGGTCAAGCAATAGGGGCATTAAGTAGCAACCAGCCCTTCTGGCACAGGAGGTCGAGGAGTGCATGGAAGGCTTACGCCTGGGGCCTGATGTAGACTTGGGCCTTCCTCTGGAGCTCTGAGCATATGTGGTCTCAGACTCATTCCCACTTGTGGTAAACTGCTGTACTTCCTGACCTAAGGCCTTAGAAGGCCTTGGCAATGAAACTATAAGACATCCACTAGTCTTCATTTTCTTCTGAAAGTCAAGAAGAATCCCTAAGGCTGGAATGTGGGTGTGTTAACATGCACGTTTCACGTCATGTCCCCCTTAGCTCCCAAATCCCTGCCTCTTATTCAAGCCCTACAGCCTACCCCATTTTGGCAGCTGAGCTTTGTCTGTCCCTATGTCCA
Source organism: Delphinapterus leucas (assembly GCF_059928025.1). NCBI lineage: Eukaryota > Metazoa > Chordata > Mammalia > Artiodactyla > Monodontidae > Delphinapterus > Delphinapterus leucas. The sequence goes on along the minus strand of NC_143150.1, from coordinate 46,021,807 downwards.
TCACTGAATGCCATTTGTAGAACACCCATGTGTGCGGGGCCTTGTACTGGTCACTTCAGAAGCCAATCCCTCAGTTACCAGGCTGCTTATAGACTAATGGGATGGAAACACAAATGTGTGCACGTGAATGGAGTGTAAGGGGATGCAGAATGCTGAGCATTCAGAGAGAAATGGGGTTGGTCAGAGAAGATGCTGTGGAGGACAGGAGAAGCTTGATAGCCAGAAAGAGGGAAGCTACCATGTCCCTCTAGGTGACTGTAATGCATTTGTTTTAGGACTTAGACACCATCATTTCCAAAATGAATTTGAATTGGCCTTACAGATAAGTCTACAATGAACATAAAACTTAAAATAAGTCTACAAATGAACATAAAACCAGTTAAAAATTGGAGATGTACATATTTCCAGGTGCCTAGAATGAGTTAATTACTATATTTAAACACTGAATCTGGCTGTGTCCTACCTCATAAGAGACACAAGGGCAAACACTTCGGATCTATCATTTTCACTGTCATGTAATACTAAGAAAACAAATTCAGCTGAAAAGACAAACCTTTTTTTTGGACCTGATTTCAAGGAGGTCATTTTTTGCCTAGGTCTTTATATAAAGGAGACTGGAAAAAATAAAAGGCAATCATCCTCAAGTCTGGTTTGACCAAGAAGCAAAACAAACATAGCTCATAGAATCTTTATTCAAAGCTCCAATAATGGAAGTTAAGGAGGGTTAGAACTTAGACAACCTAAAGGAAGGTATGGCTGGCCTACTTCTTTCAGGTATCAGGTATTTCAAACTAGACTTTGGCAAGCACAGGCTCACAATCAATTCATGGAAGCTGTTTCCGCTTCTGGCACACGTGATGTCTAAAGCACGTGGACTCGTCTTTAAGCAAATGCCACCAAAGCTGGCCCTCCAGGCACTGGCCTGACTTGTATTCTCACTGGCACAGAGGGCTAGCCTGCCTGTAAGTGAGCCTCAGCCGAGGAGTGCTTGTGGTAGTACCAACATTATACTCAAAGAAGGAGCCTTAAATTTGTTCAAGGGCGTCTAGCATTTGAGGAACAAGAGAGGAAAACTATCAGCTGCTGAGGCTCTGAATAAGCCCAGAGGTTTATATGCATTGTCTCTTTAATGGGCACAGCAATCCTACTTCATGGTACGCACACTTTAGTGACGAAAGCACTGAGGCTTGGAGAGATGAGGTAACTTGCCCAGGTCACAGAGCTAGTAAGTTGTGGAGCTGGGATCCAAACTCAGGTGAGTTTCTCAAATCCATGCACTTGGATGAGTAATTTACTTCTTTGAGACCACCACCCCACCCCCACCCACCAAGAGCAGTACCATACTTCATAATATCAAAATAAGAAGGCAATTAGGAAAAAGAGGCAATCAGGCACAAAAATGTCAGGGCAGTTTGGTGTAGGGTTTTCTGTATTTTCTGCTGTTTCCCATACGGTTCTCCCTGTGCTAGATGCCCAGGCATCACCTCGACATAAACCCCACAGGCCACTGAACTTGCCACTTCATTCTCTCTTAGAGATGAGATGCCACGCATTGCCATTCATCACGAGTGGCACCTACGCATGCACAAATGGGGTGCTTCTTGACTCTCGCTGTGACTACAGCTGTTCCAGTGGCTACCACCTAGAAGGTGACCGCAGCCGAATCTGCATGGAAGATGGGCGATGGAGTGGAGGCGAGCCTGTATGTGTAGGTAAATGCTGGTTGCTCCCAGCTGTCCTGCTGCAAAGAGCCAGCCTGGCATTATGTCCACCACAGAAGGCATTCCTGCTCGCTGCAAGGGTGGCACCCTGGGCATGGGCTTAACAAAGTGATCACTTCCCGTGGAGCTGGGCCTCCAGTTTTGTTGAGCATCTAGAACTGAAAGTGCATCTTTTACCTACCCAGTGGTGTGGCATTGTTTCTATGGGTTCCCTCCAAGGAAGGCAGGGGACCCACGAGTCAGCACTTGATTTCTGACCTTGGCAGACATAGACCCCCCCAAGATCCGTTGTCCCCACTCCCGTGAGAAGATGGCAGAGCCAGAGAAACTGACTGCTCGAGTATACTGGGACCCACCCTTGGTGAAAGATTCGGCTGATGGCACCATCACCAGGTGAGTAATGGATGCCTCCTATGCTTCCCACCAGCTTCTCCCAGGCACTCAGGCTGCCCACACTGAACCGCACAGACTGAGGGTACAGTGATAATGTGCCCCAGACCCCAGTTCTAAGAGTCACTTTCCTCAGTGGCTCTCTCACTTTGTCCCATGCAGGGTGACACTTCGGGGCCCTGAGCCTGGCTCTCACTTTCCCGAAGGAGAGCACGTGATTCGTTATACTGCCTACGACCAAGCCTACAACCGGGCCAGCTGCAAGTTCATTGTAAAAGTACAAGGTTAGAAAGAAGTCTTCCATTTCTACATTGCTTATTATTCCTGCTCTTCCCTTACCCTCCAGATGCCCATCACAACCCTCTCCTCTCTATACCTAAAACAGACACTGCATATATATTGGGAGATGGGGAAAATAAGTTCACTAAACAGGTCATTCAGGAAGCCTGCACGACATGTGCATACACATGTTTCAGAAACTCTGTTTCCCAACAAGACTTTCTCACTCTCCTAAATCTACATAAAATCCACAAAGGTACTCTTATCCATTTCTTTTCTTGGCCTTCAAATTAATGATTAAAGCTAATCAGCCTTCATTCTCCAACTTCCTCCTCTGCTGAAATTGGTGGTGTTGGCTGCCTGATTCTTGCTTTTTGTTTTGTTTTGTTTTCATCATAAAATTAATTCATGCTCGCTGTTGAACATATGGGAAATAAAGAGATATATAAAGGGGAAAAAACCTATTACTCTATCATCCAGAGGCAATTGTTGTTAATCTTTTGGTATTTTCCTTCCAGTCTTTTATTCACACATACTTTAAAAAATATATAATTGAGATCATACTGCATATCCAATCTTATGTCACCCTTTTTTACTTTTCATTATAACACAAGTACTTTGTTTTTGATTTTGTTTTTTTTGCGGTACGCGGGCCTCTCACTGTTGTGGCCTCTCCCGTTGTGGAGCACAGGCTCCGGACGCACAGGCTCAGCGGCCATGGCTCACGGGTCCAGCCGCTCCGCGGCACGTGGGATCCTCCCGGACCGGGGCACCAACCCGTGTCCCCTGCATTGGCAGGCGAACTCTCAACCATTGCACCACCAGGGAAGCCCCCTTCAGAAGTATTTTAATGACAGTATAATAATCTGCTTCTAAGAATATATCATACTTTGCTTAACACTTCTCCCACTGATGGATATTTAAATCTCCTCCAATTTCTTTTTGCTATTAAAAGTAATTTGTATGGTAGTCATCTTTATGCGGGGTGTCCCCAAAGTCTGAAAACAAAAATGGCAATTTCTTTTTACAGATTGATACTCTTTTGATGACAATATATATACTCACCTGTGCGTCCACATTTTATGAACACCTTTGCCTACATTTTAGATTTAATTCCGAAAGGAAGGAAAATTCTGGCTCTAGCTCTGGCCATTGGAAACACAGACAAGTCATTCATTCTGATCTTTCTGGGTCTGCTGATCTAGAAAACCCAGGATAGGCATCCTCTTAGCCTTTTTTTTTTTTCTAAAAGAGATAACATAGCCCCTAACTTGAACTCCTCCCTGATAGTGAGACGCTGTCCGACTCTGAAACCACCGCAGCATGGCTACCTCACCTGCACCTCAGTGGGGGACAACTATGGTGCCACCTGTGAATACCACTGTGATGGAGGGTATGAGCGCCAAGGGACCCCCTCCCGGGTGTGCCAGTCCAGCCGCCAGTGGTCAGGATCACCACCTATCTGTGCTCGTGAGTGAAACTAGGAAATGGGGAGAGTGGACATATTGATCAGGGCTACTTTGGGGAATCTCCCATTGTCTATGACTCAGGGGCCAAGAGCAATGTGTCTGATGTGGGAATGGGGGATTCTGAGATGTTTCAGGGCCAGTGTTCCCCCTTAGCATACTCCACCTCCAAGAAAAAGGGTTTAAAATCTCCAAGTGTTCTTTCAGGATTTCCCCCAAGGAAAATGGAGAATGGACTTGAGAACACGGGGAGGGAGAAGGGTAAGCTGGAACGAAGTGAGAGAGCGGCATGGACATATATACACTACCAAATGTAAAATAGATAGCTAGTGGGAAACAGCCGCATATCACAGGGAGATCAGCTCGGTGCCTGGTGACCACCTAGAAGGGTGGGATAGGGAGGGTGGGAGGGAGGGAGACGCAAGAGGGAAGAGATATGGGGACATATGTATATGTATAACTGATTCACTTTGTTATACAGCAGAAACTAACACACCATTGTAAAGCAATTATACTCCAATAAAGATGTTAAAAGAAAAAAAGAAAGAAAGGGAGAAACAACCAAAAAAGGTTAACCCGAAAGGCTGGAACACCTCAGGATGTTGTTATCCATGCTGGGATGAAGGAGCAGGCCATACTCTGACTGGCCATGTGCTTCTGCCCTAGCTATGAAGATTAATGTCAATGTCAACTCGGCTGCTGGCCTTCTGGATCAGTTCTATGAGAAACGGCGACTCCTCATCATCTCGGCTCCTGATCCCTCCAACCGATATTATAAAATGCAGATCTCTATGCTACAGGTGAGAGCCACTCCTCTAACCAGGGCTTAGCTTCTTTGCATTCCACCTACCCCACTCCGTTACTCTCCTACCGCTTCTCAAAGACTTGCTCTTTCTGCAGCACAAATGCTACTTCCTCAGACTCTGTGGACAACATTTGATCAGTTTTACTGTAGACAAATTTAGCACATTTTAAAAACCGCTGTTTTTACTGAAAAGACAGTGAGGTTACTGGAATGGTGGGTTACAGGAGGCTTGGTGAAGCATGAGAAGGCTGTGTGGCAAAACACTCTGGAGAGACTTGTAAGATGGATGATCAAATGTAAATGTGGGGAATTAACTATGTTTATGTTTTCAAGGTATAATAGCACTAACAGGCAGACAGTAAGTGCTGTATAAGGACCAGGTATACAAGTATGTGCTTTACACATATTCACTTAATTCTCACAGCAACCCTTATGAAATAGGTACCATTACTATCTCCATTTTTTAGGTAAGGAAACTGAGGCATAGAGTGGTTAATGATTTGCCCAAAATCACTAGCTAGTAAGTGGCCGAGCCAGGACCGAACCCAGACAGTCTGATTCCAGGATCTGTGCTCTTAACCACGACTAATAGCAGACGAGAAGGAAAAGTGTTGTGATATTGCAAAGTAATATGTGGGAATTGCGTGAGGATTTTTAACATTCTACCAGATATCTAGTTAAAGCCACTTGTGGGGGAAGGAGAAGTGGAAAGGACAGAATAGATCTGACCATTGGGACTTGTGAAAGGAATAGACCAGATTCTATCACTATGTTGTACACCTGAAACTTAAATAATATTGTAAATCAACTATACCTCAGTAAAAAATAATATAATGTTAAAAATAAAGAATAGACTAGGCTCTTGAAGAGAATTCAAGTTATGCTGACAAGACTTGGAGAACCAGCTCTGATAAGCTGAAAGGGGCTGGATACCCAGGTAAAAGAAGAAGTTATTTAGGGGGGTTCTAAAAGTTGAATCTTACAAGTTGCCAAGTCAATATTCAGAGGCCCAGGATGAAAGCAGCTGTATCAAGAGAATGACCCTGGGTATCTAGACCAAAAAGGACCTAGTTCCTCCAGGGATCCCAAAAAGGCAGACAAAGGCAATACCTCAGCTTGAGCAGAAAGCAAGAACAAGAACAGAAACCAGCCAGGGAGGACTGTGACTTTGAGGGCCAGGTCTAGAGGAGTAGCCCAAAGATTAAACAAGGGGTGGGCACCAGGCAGTGCTCACTGCTACTTTAAACCTCCCCCCAGGTAACTGGCTAAGAGGCGCCCCTGCTGGATGAGGCAGGACAAAGAGCCGGGGTAGGGTTACATGGTATCCAGCCCAGTGCAGAGGAACGCGAGAAAGGGTAATGGAAAGAGCACTGGCACCATTTTGGAGAAATTCTGGAGACTGAGAGAAGGCCATGTAGCCTAGTGGTAAGGAGCACACACTTGGGGCAGGCAGCCTCGGCCCTCATTTTGAATTTTGGCTCAGCATCTTATTGTCATGAAAATGTGGGCAAGTTACTTTCTCCTTTACAGAATAAGAATGATACCACCTACCCTGTTAGGGGTGTTGTGAGGATTAAATTCAATTATTCCCGCGAAGCATTAGGTATGTGTGTTCGATGAACAATAGTCACTGTTATCCTATCACAATAGCTATCCATTAAGAACCTATGTAGCTTCCAGTTATAAAATAAATAAGTCCTCGGGATGTGATGTACAGCACGGTGACTATAGTTATATCGTATGTTTGAAAATTGATAAGAAAGTAGATCTTAACAGTTCTCATTGCAAGAAAAAAAATGGAACTATGTGTGGTGATGAATGTTAACTGGACTTATTGTGGTGATCATTTTGCAATATAGACAAATATCAAATCATTATATTGTACACCTGAAACTAATATAATGTTATATGTCAAATAATATCTCAATTTAAAAATGAACCTATGTATTTAAAAACCTATGCAGGGGCTTCCCTGGTGGCGCAGTGGTTGAGAGTCCGCCTGCCGATGCAGGGGACACGGGTACGTGCCCCGGTCCGGGAAGATCCCACACGCCGCGGAGCGGCTGGGCCCGTGAGCCATGGCCGCTGAGCCTGCGCGTCCGGAGCCTGTGCTCCGCAACGGAAGAGGCCACAACAGTGAGAGGCCCGCGTACCGTAAAAAAAAAAAAAAAACCTATGCAAAACTAAGCAAGGAGAGATGATGTTCCTGCAATTTATCAATTACATTTCTCTTTTCTACCCCACATGGTGTAACCAGTGTCTCACACTTCAATAGAATAAAGGAAACACTGTTAGGGCAAGTGCTTCAGGAATGACAGAGGAAAGAGGTCGTAGACCCCCTGGTGTGATGGTTGGGGAAGAAGCCCCTCCTTTCCCACACTGCCTCCACGTGGTCCCAGGAGGAATCAGCTAAGTAGCCTTAGGTTTGAGTCTGATAGCCTATTACAGAAAACCTTCTTCTCTCCCCTCCCAGCAATCCATCTGCGGACTGGACCTGCGGCACGTGACCATCATTGAGCTGGTGGGGCAGCCACCTCAGGAAGTGGGGCGCATTCGGGAGCAACAGCTGTCAGCCAGCATCATCGAGGAGCTCAGGTCCAGGCTGCGAGGCCACAGGGAAGGGCTGGGCGGAAACTCTAGGCAGGTCATTGGCCACAGGAGGGCTGTGGGACAATCAGCAGACACTACTCTCTTAGGGAATTCCTTGTGTTTGAACTCTTTGGATGTATTAGGTAAGGTCAGAGAGTGGCAGGGTGTCAGAATTAAATTGGGGGTTGGGCGGTGCTTAAAATACAGATGACCGCCCCAAACCACCTCAGGACTGTGCTTTTAGGAGGCACCTGAGGTGACTGAAGCACAGCCAGGGCTGAGACACAGACCCAGACATGACTCAGATAAGCCTCTGATCCTGTTGCCTTATGGCCTTATCCCTTTGCCCTCAGTCTCCAAAGGAGCAAAACACATTTTAGGCATTGAAATCTGAATCATACCCATCTGCCCCTGGGGGGAGAGAAGACCATAGGCAACAGGTGGTAGAAGTTGACTTTTCTCATTATCTATCTATTATCACCCTTCCAATGCCTCCACATATACTCAGAGCCAATAAAGCCATCACTGATCTCTGTTCTAGAAACAATACCTGCCCCTAAAGCTCAGTCTCAGTAGGGACAGAAAGATTCAGTCCCAGATAGAAGAGAGACTGGGAAACACTCAGAGGAAGGAGACTGCAGACTTGGTGATATTGCTCAACTTCAAGGTTGACTAGGTGACATTCATCAACCTCAGGGCTGCCACGTTTGGTTGTGCAGGCTGTGCCCAGCCCAACTCTAGGAAACACTAGTCGCAGCATAGTGCATGTGACCAGTACTCCCTGGAGTTATTCCATGCAGCCCGCATTGCTGTATGTGATAGCCCTGCTTAAGGGGGCCTGTGAGGCAAACACAGCTTGGTAATAACAAAGCTGTTCCATCTGGAGTGAGGAAGGGACAGCTTAACAGAGCTAGACATGTAGGGGCAGCAAGACTCAGGTCTGAGCAGAGAAAAACAAAGGGACTTGAGACAGGTAGTGGAGGGGATGGGGCAAAGGGATTGGGTGGGGAAAAAAGTAGTCCATTAGTGGAGCTGTGAAAGGTCAGAGGGTAGTAGAGCCTGGTGGGGTGACGCCAATACAAGGTCTCAGACCTCCCTGGTCTCTTCTCTCTAGGCAATTTCAGCACCTCACTCGCTCCTACTTCAACATGGTGTTGATTGACAAGCAGGGAATTGACCGGGAACGCTACATGGAACCTGTCACTCCCGAAGAAATCTTCACGTTCATTGATGACTATCTACTGAGCAACCAGGAGCTGACCCAGCGCCGGATGCAAAGGGACATATGCGAGTGAACTTGAGCCAGGGTATGGTTGAGGTCAAGGGCAAAGGTCCCACAGTCAGCCGAAACTGGGGCCTAATAAAAGGAGAAAATGCTTTTTCCACAGCTCTAGGGACAGGACTCTGAAGTGGGTGAGGTTCCCGGATCCTGGGACATTTCCAGGCACCTTTTTAGGGCTGTGGAATAGTTTCCTTAAGCAAGTCTCTGCTTTAGGTAGCACTGGAGGAGCATAAGAAGCTAGGGAGGGACTGAGGACAGGCCCTGGGCAGCAGGTTGTGGACAGAAGGTCTTGCTTTCCTAACCTGGGCTTCTGCCCAGCTCTCCAAAGTCTTCCAGATAAGTAAATTCTAAATTCATTCACTAACCGGCTGTGTTTTAAATGGTTTCTCTACCCTGAAGTGACAGCAGAGGGCAGCACCATCACAACAGACAACCAGGACACCAGCAAGTGTGGCTGATCTTCCTTACAGGTTAACTGTGTGATTGGAGGTGGGGGGAGCACCAAAACATTCTTGAACTTGTTTGTCCTTTCCCTTTTTAGGGTATTGGGCCACAAATGTTCTGTTAGCCATCACTTCACCTAAGAGTTAGCAAACTGCTGCGGGGGGGGGGGGAGCTTGGGAAGTAAAATCAGGCCAGAGCAGAAGGCTTTCTCCTGCCCCTCCAACTAGCTCATGGGCAACAGTCTCTCTCCTTACTGAGCCTCCAGTTCTCATAGCAAAAAGGGAGCCAATGCTGCCCCTTCCTCAGAGAAACCCCCAGTTCGTGATCTAGGAAACCTCAGAACCACCAACTATAAACTAAATCAGGGAGAAGGAAAAAAGACAGCCTCAGCCTCATGTATTAACTTACTCAGACACCCACTTTGAAGAGATGGCCACAGAGCAGGTGAGAGCTACAGCAGCACAAAGGCTAGCCTTAAGGGTCAGGCCTGCAAGGAAATGTGGGCTATTTGAGCTCTTGGGAAGCAGAGCCACACTCAGACTCCCTGCTCTGGCTTTGGCCGCACTCAAGCGTGCATCAGTGTTTGAAAGAAAAGCGCTCTTCCCCAGGCTGCTGGGAACCTTCTTTTCTACTCTCTTGGAACCCAGTGTCATGGTTAAGACTCAGCAGCCATTCACCTTCCACCTTCCCCAGGGGTTCACTGGTGGGAAATTAGAGGGGAGAAGGAAGCAGGCTAGGTGGAGAGGCAGAGCTAAAATGCTCGAGCACTCACTACGTGCCGAGTGCTGTTCTAAACACTCTCAATTGACTGAAATCTTCACAAGAACCCTGTAAGGTAGGTCCTGTTATGAGGCCCATTTCACAGCTGCAGGGATGGAAGCACAGGGAGGTTAGGCAACTTGCCTAAGATCACACAGCTCAGAAGTGGCAGAGTCGGGATTTAAACCCCAGCAGCCTGGCTCCAGAGTCAGTGTTCCTAAACACAATGTTATACTGCCTCTACTTCTTTTTCTGCTTTTCATTTAAAGACAGCTGACAGCTCTAAGTAAGGAGAAAGGTTTTATCTTCTGTAATCCCACTCAGACAGAACACTCAGAGTGTGCCCAGGAGGAAAGAGGGAAAAGAAAAGGTCTCAACCCAAGAAAACACTCTCCCAAGCAGAGTGATGGGATGGAAATTGAGAGCCCAGGACCGATGGGGTAGTAGTGAGTCACAGAGAAGCTGTTATACTGGGCGGTTAGTGGAAATCTCATTTGTAAAATGCAAAATTAAAAGGCAGTTTCTGGGTGGAATGGGACATGGAGGAAATGATCAAACTTGGAGCACAAAGGTCCCTTCTCTCACTTCCCTCCAGAGAAATACAGGAGCTCTGAAAGGCAGGAAGCAAGTTATGGGCAGAAGGCAAAATACAATGAGTTAATGTGGGAAATCTCCAATCAGACAGGGTCTGTGGTTCCAGAGGCAAAGATTGCACATCAGGCAAAATGAATGCCCTTCCTTGTCTTTATCACTAACACTTCATGTGGCAAGCCAGGGCACGTCAGAGGGTCAAAGGCCCAAGTGATAACACGAGAAGGCCCACTGCCTCTCAAGCAGAGTTCCCACCTGGGCCTGACTCTTGCATATAAATGCTCCTCTAGCTTAAAAAAAATGAGAAGCTTTTGTTTTGTTTCATTTTATTCAGTAGTCAAGACAAATCAATCTTGCTTTCTTTCAGTCAAGTTTTACGGCTATGAGTAAAGTCAGCATTATGAGTCAGGAAATCCCAACTCCTAAAACAGGGGAAGGAGACAGCAGTGGGATCAGTCTGACAGCCAGACCCAAAGGGGCTAGCCCAACCCGACCCTGTACTACTTGTTTCTGTGTTTCTCTCTGCTCCTTCTTTGCCCCAAACGCTCCTCCTTTCCCCCCTCCTTCCCTTCCCCTGCCCCCTCCCCCCATACAAGCTATTCCGTCAGTCAGCTGACTAGGTAACATCCAAAGCATTCCGATTGTCCTACCCCGTAAATGAAACTTATTTCTTTGAGATATTTTAGAAGAGAGGAGTCACCCCTTTCTTTGAATCTTGGCCCATGCCTCACAGGAGACAGCATGGTCCTGTAGAGTCAGACCTTGATTCACTTCCCAGCTTTATGCATGATAGTGGGCTTGACTTTCCTCACCTGTAAAAAGGCAAGGTTTCCTATTTCATAAGGTGCTTGGAGAAATGAAGGAAATAATATATGCCTAGCAGAAAGCTTTGTACACAAAAGGCATTCAATATATTTTAATACCCTTTTATACAAGAGGTCAAAAATCACTTGGGCTCTACCTAGAAACCCAGAGCCTTATTTCTGAGATGGGTTACTTGGTATCTGGGTTATTTATCTCTCAAAACTGAATAGTGGTAGTAGGAGTGAAGGAAAAGGCCCTACCTCCTAGAGAAGGTGAAGGATCCAGAAAGAAACAGCAGGGGATGTCTTCCCTTCCCTGTGCACTTTTCTCTCCTTCCTGCAGTTGCAGAGGTGGGATGGGGGTGGCTACAAAGGTAAAGGAGGAGTTTCCCTTGGTACTTTAGAGAGAGAAAGAAAAGTGTTAGCACTTTTAAGATGGGTTCTCATTCTCTCCCTCAGTACCAATCACAGAGGTCAGTGGATCAGAGCTCGGCAGAGCTATCAGGCACCAATGTGGGGACAGGGAAATTTTCTTCAAGTGAGCACAGTATGGTTAGGGAAGGGCATTTGTCACTTTGGTTCCTATCCTTCAAGCCACATGAAAAGAAACAACAGTAAGTCAGGACATCAGAGACGAACGCATCTATAAGACTAACAAATGCAAACGCTTGACAAGGAAGAAAGCTTTATTGAAGCACACACACATTTCAGGGGGTGGAGAACAAAGGAGCAAGTGACAGTCCAGGATCCCAAGTTATGCCTTCCATTACAATATCAATCCACACCGAATAAACCTTTTTAAAACACTCTTCCGTTCATTTCACACATACAACAGAAACTGCAGTGGCCACCTTCAATCCAGTAGCCTTATAGGAGAGTCCGCTAGCAGTCAACTCTACTGAAAGGGATTTCTTCTCCGGTACAGACTCCTTTTACAAATGACTTTGTGAAGATAAAACTGTGAGAATAAGAAGGTCAGTTTGGGAGAGTGAGTTTCAGAAAATGAACCTTAGATCGCTAGACCCTTCTTAGAAAGGTCTCAACCCACCACACCCAGGTTACGTCTAGGTCAACTTTAGGAAACAAGAGAAAAAATAGGAACTGAAACCACTTCAAGAAGGAAGCCAGAAAACCTGGGAGATTCTCTGAACACACTCTCTTGGACACTAACAGTGCCCAGCCTGGAGAAACACTGGACTGGTTTAGACCATACGTGGCCATTCTGGCTGACATAACAGTATGTAGACCCTATTCTGGGTGGTAACATATGGCGAACACAAACGCTAAGAAAAGTGTGGTGCGTGAGAGTGAAGATGTCTTGTCTTTCATTAGAGAAATTAGGAGCTCTTTAACAACTGCTGTATCAATTTAAAATGCAAAGAATTCAGCATGGGCTGGGAGACACTCAGTCACTGGTCCTCAGGGACCACTGAGAAGCCCTTACTGGGCATGCCCATGACCCAGTCCAAAGGCCATTATCTAATTAAAGTGCTCTCCTAAAGCAGCTCTGTTATAAGGGTTCCCCAAAGGTCTAGGGAAGGTTTTCAGAACTGGAAGCAACTTAGACATTTTCTTAGCATTTCCAAGAAAAGCATTTGACCCAAGCAAGGTGGAAACTGCTACAAACAAGAAGAGTTAAAAGCCAAGTTCCAGAAATGTGTCAAGGTAGAAATGGAGTTAAAAGCATAAATTGGAGAAGGCGGGATGGACCTACTCACCTCTCTCCCATCTTCTGTCTTCCACCCCATCTTCTGTAACCCACCCCTGCTTCCCGGAGCCTTGGCCTCAGACCAGGCACACCTTGAAACACAGACCAGTATGAGTGCCAAAGGCAGCCGGGGCTTCCTGGGGAAGGAAGAACCAGGATAGCAAGACAGGTGATAAAAAGTTGTTTTAAAAGATAAGTTAATTAAATCTCATAAAGATATAAGAAACATGGACTCTGAAAATATATAGTACTTTATGCACAAATAAAAACATTTTGAAGAGACGCTTATTTTTGAGCCTGCTTTAAAAAGGGATAGTCTACATCACTCTAGCATAATGAGATTTGTAGAAATACACGTTTACACACACACACACACACACACACACACACACACTAAATTATAAATCTTCACCCTTGGTTTCTTTGCTTCCTCTGACTTGCCCTAGACAAGGTTGGACCTGCAGAGGATAGGGGCTCACAAGCCCAGCTTCTGCTTGGCCATCGAGGAACGGAGCTGCAGAGTCCCTTCCGCCCAAGACCCTGGGTACTGTCGCATCTTCTGCCATAGGCTTACTTCTTCCCCAGTCGAGTCCATCCAGTCCACCACTTCCCCATTACTGATCCCTAAGGAGAAACACCAGGGGAGGCTGAACAGGGACCCCATTCCTCAGCCTACTGAGAAATATGGGTTATGCATTAAGGATAGCACCCCATAAAAGACAGTGCGCTATGAAGATGGGCTGATGGGGACAGCAGTCTGAGAATGGCTCCCTGTTGATTTTGCACAGCTATTTCTGTGCTCTTGAGACTCCGTCAAGAGACTTAAAGTTGATGAAATGAGACTCGAAACAGCACACGGTAGCTCGAGACTTCTTATTCTAAGGCTGTTACAGCTATAGCCCTTCTGTTATTGCCAACTTGACAAGGGAAGGGAGGGGAGGGGAAGGGAGGGGAGGGGAGGGAGGGAGGAAGAGAGGGGGGAGAGGGAGGAAGAGAGGGGGAGAGGGAGGAAGAGAGGGGGAGAGGGAGGAAGAGAGGGGGGAGAGGGAGGAAGGAAAGAGGGAAGAAAGGAGGGAGGGAGGGAGGGAGGGAGGGAGGGAGGGAGGGAGGGAGGGAGGAAGGGAGGAAGGAAGGAAGGAAGGAAGGAAGGAAGGAAGGAAGGAAGGAAGGAAGGAAGGAAGGAAGCTGAACACCTTTATTTTCTGGCTGTAGACTCCAGGCTTGAAGTTCAGATCATATGGGGCCTCATTTCTATTCTCTTGTATATTCATTCATTCGACAAACATTTATCAAGTGCCTACTGTGTACCAAGTACTCTTCTAGGCTCTGGAGATACAGTAGTAAACAAAGCAGAAAAAGTCCTGCCCACAGGCAGCTTACATTTGAATATAGAAGACAGAAAATACACAAGTAAATCAACAACAGTATTCCAGATAGTGAGGTACGTGTCATGAAGCAAATAAACAGGGTGACTTGTAGTACCTAGATCAAGGCCTCGCTTAGATTAAGTGATCTGAGAGCCCCTCTGAGAAGGAGACATATAGTCAGGAGCTGAAGGACTGGAAGGAACCAGCCTTCCCAGACAGAGGGAGCACTAATTGCAGAGGTTATGAAGTGGGGAGAAGCTTGGTATACTTGGAGAAAAGAAAGCAAGTCATTGTGTTTGGAGCATAGTGAGCAAGTAGTACTATATGATGGATCATAAAGGAACAGAGGGTCTAGACACAGGGGCCTATTGGCATGGTGAGAACTTTGGATTGCTTTCTAAGTGCAGTAGGAGCCCCTGAAGTGTTTGAAGTAGGGGACTGACATGAACTGGCTTACATGTGTAAGAACATCATTCTAGATGCTTTGTGTTAAATGCTTTGTATGAATTATTAATATACAAGTAATATTTACAGCCACAGGAATGCAGAGACTGTAGAGAAAGAAAGGAGAATTCAAGACTAAGCCTTGAGAGCACCAATATTTAGAGTTTGGGTAGAGAATGAGGATGTCCCAAAGAAAAGTGTGGTGTCAAGAGAAGCAAAGTATTTCAAGAAAAAGGGAGTGATCAGCTATGCTAAATAGCATGAGAATTCTAGGATGATGAAAACAAAATTTTGGCATAAGCAGTTACTCAGTGGAATGGTGGGACAGAAGTCAGATCACAGTGGATTGAAGACTAAAGGAGAGCTGAGGCCATGGAAACCACTCTTTAAGAAATCAGAGGGGAGACGTGGGGTCAAGGGAAGGTTTGTTTCTGTTTATTAAGACTGGAAATACCAGAGTATATGTACTTTCTCCTCCAATAGGGAGGTAGAGAGAATAAAACTGGTCAGATAGGATAGATAGGAGATTCCAGAAGTAAGGTCACTGAGAAGGAGAGGGTGTGATCTAGAACACTTGGGAAGAGCTTGGCCCTTGCTAGGAAGGACCCTTCTTTCATGTAACAGGATGGAAGGTGGAAATCAGAGGTACAGATATATGAAGGCTTTTATATGTTTTCAGTGGGAAGATGATGGCATTCCTGGAAATCAGGGTCCCATTTACCTGTACACATGAAAGTGCAGGAGCTCAGCCTCCCCCCAGCCCTGCACATAATAGGCCCTCAGTAAACACTGGCTGAATGTTAACTGAAAGAAGACAACTCCTGACATAGTGGAGCTGTGTAGGGAGGGTGATGGGTCTATTCAGAGTGAAATATCTAAGAGACCTTGAAGACAGTGAGGGTGGGGGAGAGGTTCTCACCAGTGCCAACACCCAGCCTGACTCCGCCCAGGAAGTCATTGCTGGCCAGGGGCTCCCGGTCCCACACAGTCAGTTCCAGGCACATGTGTTGGAGATCTTCCAGCCTCACACCATTGTAGACAAATGTATGGTTGTAGTGGGGATTCAGGGTCTTCTTCATCACAGGAGTTTTACGCTTACTGGCCTTGTTCCTCATGGGAAGGAGGTATCTGGCAGAGGGTGCGGAGGAATCAACAACCTACTCAAAGCTGGCGATATCTATCTAAATTTCCCTTTCCCCTCCCACAGGCCTAGCCCAGGAAGTTGAGTCAACACTCAGATCCGAGGACACACTCTCCCTCCTCTGAATCTGCTGAAGCATAGTTCCTACCACCTCCACTAGATCATTCACCCGATTCAATTCCTTTTACCTGGAGAGAAAATTAATACAATATTATTAGGGAGCTATTGTCTATATGCCATCAAAAATAGGTTTTGAATATTTGGTTCCACTTCTATTGGGAAAAGTCCTGTTTAATAAAAACAACAGTAATAAGCATAGGCATAGCCAGACATGATTTGCTAGAGAACTTAAGTCAGTAGGTTGAGCTGTAACTTGGGGAAAGCTGCCATTGCTTAAATATTGTGGGGAACAAAGTCCTGAGTCCCCAGGTCTTGACAGTCAGGGAACACAGATTTTTATTCAGGATTAATTAAGAGCATAAATCTATAACAAAGGAAAAGTCAGACCTAACTGTCTACCACCCTCCTTTTTGGAAATCAACACTACAGCCCAGCCCAAACTGAGCTCAGACCAGTGGAAACGTGGTAGCGGAGGTTGTGCCATTACCTAATTTCAGGAACAAGTTGGTTGCTGGAGGTGGCAGGACACACAGGGATAATATCTACAGAGAAAGGTTAAATTGGGTTCCTCTCTTAACTCTCATGTCCTGAAACTGGTTAGTTTGGTGCTGGTCCAGGGACTCACCCCTTCACAAAGCTGTCTGAAGTCCCTCCTGATTTGGCAGCTGTCAGATTCTTGGCTTCTTTGATCCACACCTGGAGCTCTCCCCCTTCCCCACCTGTACCTGGAAGGGATGTCAGACATAGCAAGTGAGTTCTGACACCTCCACATTTCTCTCAAGCTTTATCTACATAGCACTTCCTCTCCTTGTTCCTGAAGACAGCAACTTCCATGATAAGTGGACCACACCTGTCTTGTATTCTCAGTACCTAGCATAGCGCCTAACAGCGAGAAATAGGTGCTCAAGTCATAACAATAGCAACAAAGGCTTATTGAAAACTGGCTATGTGCCTGATTCAACATTAAGCATTTATTCCTCAAAACAACCATATGAGATATATACCATCATTCTCCTCATTTTACAGATGAGAAAATTGAGGCATAGAGAAATAAAGTTTCCTGATGTTTGCTGAATGATTGAAAAAAGGGAACTCCACCACTTGTGTTCTGGATCCCATCCCCACATCAACAAGACCCATCAGGCATCATCAATTTCAACCCCCACCTCCCATTTTTAATATCTCATTCTCTACTGGTCCCATCCTCTCAGTCTAAATATATGCTAATCTCACCTCTGGCTTTAAAAAATCCTTTTAAAAGTAAATTTCCCTTCAACCTTATCTCCTATTCAAGCTGTCCTCCCTGGCTCTCCTTTCTTTCACCATCAATTATCCTGGAAAAAAAGAGTCCACACTCACTGCCTCTATTTCTTTGCCTCATTCACTCAACCTAGTTTCTAGTGAAATCTGGCATCTGCTTCCACTGATCCACTGAAAATGTAATCTAATGCCGATAAGCTGTGTCTTCTCATTGGGCCCGACATGCCAGTGGTATTTCAATACTGTTGACAACACCCGCTCCCTTCTTCAAGCTCTCTCCCGGCATTGCTCTCCCCTGATAAGCCTCCACCTCACTGGCTTCTCTTCCCATCTTCATTCTCTAAAGTGTTCCCTCTGGTTCTATCCTTGCCTCTCTTCTCTAGTTATCCTGCACACCCTCCTTGGGAATCTCACTGACTTCCCCAAATCCTATAGATTAGACTTTGCTGCAGGTAACTTTTTAAGAACTTGGCTTCCCGTTGCCAAAGTGTCAAGTTCAACTCCTTACCATTACATTCATGGCCCTTTTCAGCTAGGCTGCAGCCTCACCAACAATTCCAGCCCTACTTCCACATCTATATACCATAATTCTAGCCCCACTCAACTAAGAAGTTCACTGCCTCACACTTACATACAACCCCCCATTTACCATGCCTTTTTCAAACCTTTGCTCATGCTATCTCCTCTTCTGGAAATGCTCTTCTCACCCCATCCTCTTCTTTTTCTTCCTGGTAAAGTCTTAAGTCCAGTATCATCATTACTTCCTCTTTAAAATTCTCCCAAATATAACCAGACAGAATTCATCACTGCCTTATCTGTGTTCTTTTAGCAGATGACTATATTACTTTCTAAAATAAACTGTGCAAGGGAGGGCAAATATAGTGTCTTATTCACCTACATATCCACAGTCACTATGCCTGGTATGTTGATTTACTCTTCCTCAGCCTTCAACTTCCTGTCCCTTATACTTATACACCACCCTTTCCAACCACCCTCTCTCAGTCCTGAAGTTTCTGTTCTGTTCTGACCTCTTAGTAGCCTGTCAGAGCTGGACCAAGACCAAGTTAGTTTAATGGCATCAAAAACAAAACAAAACAACAACATAAAAACAAAAAAGAGAATCCAACTCTTAAGGCATTCCCTTCTGGTTGAAAAACAGAAATGGCTTACTTAGTAAAGGAATCTTCCCTAGAAAATGATCCAGTGTGCATCGTAATCTGGTCTCTCCAATAGTGCTAGCCACTAGCCAGCACCACCTCGCACAGATCTTGTGCAGAAAACTAAGAGCTAAATCCAGGGCCCCAAAGAAAACTCACTCTTCTTCCGGTCACCTCCAACAGGGAGTTTGGAGGCTGGGATGTATTTCAATGATACCACCAACTCGCCTTTGTGTGACGGCAAGCCAGTCGAGGACTCAGCACTGATCTGAAACACAGGGAAACCCAATAGGTCAAGCTGGGCTGTTCAGGAGTTGTTGAGACCTCTCGCTGAGGAGATTCTAAAATTACCCCCAAGAACAGTTTCACAGCATAAAAGGATCCTTCTCCTTATGAATACCATCCACGATCCCTAGGCCATGGCAGCCACAGGATTCTAAGGCAGTTTCTTCCGAAGGAGCTGAGGAAGAACTAACAAAGAGTCTTCCGCAATGCCTACTATTTTGCTACTTTGGGGATACCATTACTAGATTCCAAATACCCTCAAAGGTCTGCCAGCAAAGTTACCATACAAACTGACAGGGGACTGACACCATGACAAAGAATCTTGCTACCAACATTGTTAGTGATAGCCCCAAAGTGGAAACAACCTAAATGTCAATCAGTACAGGAAAGGTTAAATGAGTGATTTTAATGCCATTGTATGGCATATGGTGTGCAATCATCAAAAAGGATGCAGTGAAACTCTACACACTGACATATAGAAAGATATCCAAGATGTACTGTTAAGTCAACAGGGCAAGATGCAGAAAAAGCATCCCACTTATATTAAAATATATTCATATTTGTATATGTAAATATATATGTATGTAAATAATGATTATTATCATTATCACTCATATAGTACTTACTATGTGCCAGGTACTGTTATAGTATTTTAATTATATCATTTTGTTTAATCCTCAAGATAGTCCCTATGACATGAGTACAATTATCCCCATTTTACAGATTATGAAACAGAGGAACAGAGAAGTTAAGTAACTTGCCCAAGGTCACCCAGTAATTGGCAGAGCCAGGATTCAAATTCAGACAGACTGGTCCCAGAATCCATGGTTTTAAGCACTATACTACACTGCATAGAAAAACCCAGAAGCATACAGACATAACACCTGTATCTTCTAAGGAGGGGAGTAGAATGGGGAAAAGAAAGAGGGCTTTCACTTTTTACTCTGTCTATATCGATAGTGTCTTTTTAATGAGAATGGCATGTATCACTTGTATGATTTTCAAAGATAAAAAGTCTTTTTTAAAAGAGAGCTTGCAAAGATTTGAGGGCTAGGTGAAACTCTGTTACAAGGATTTGAATATGCCGCAATTTTTAATGTTACATTTGTTTAGGTTACTTTTGATTAATGACTGCATCTACCACTAGAATCTAAATGCCAGGAGGACAGGAATCAAGCCTTTTTGTTGTTGTTCATCCTAGTATGCCCAACACTTAGCAATGTACCTGGCACATAGTAGATGCTCCACAAATATTTCCTGAATGAATGCAAGAGTGAATGAGTGGATATGTGGGATGAGCAGCAAGTGGCCGTGGGCAGCAGGACTGCTTCACTCTACTGGCTCTCTCAGCATGGCTCTGTCCCTTAGGCCTTGGTACCCAGAGCATGAGCTGGTGCAGATCAGAGGTGCTCTTTCACTGCCCGTGTTCACTGGGGCTCCTCTAACCTAAGGCCTCAACTCTGAGCATGGCAATGCAAGGAAGGTATAATCCCCACTGGTTTGGAAAAATGTACCACATACCCAGAATGCACAGAAGTGTAGTGTATGGGAGAGACACAGAAGAACAGGGAGGTGGATGCCAGGAAGAGAAAACTGAATGGGAGCAAACGGATCACTAGGGCAAAAAAAGAAAAATCAGAGACAATAAATGTAGAATGTTTTCAGTTAAAATAGATATGTAATACTGGAGTGGTCTTTTTGTTGTTTATAAAATGTCTACACAATTTATTAGTCTCTAGATTGTGAACTTTAGTGGACTCTTAAAAGTTGGAGTTTAGCCTTAGCTGGAAATTGGCATAATTGGCGTATTTGTTTCAGTAGCATATTTTCATTCTGGCTCAAAATAATTGCAAAGAGCAAACAGCTCCATTTTAGTGCAGGTTTTTCTTTTTATATAAGACATTTTTTTATTGGCAGTAGTTCATGATGGCTTACAGTGACATTTCCAATATAATTATATCAACTGTAGGCCCAGAGAGAATATCTTATATGCCAAATGCTTCAGAAATTCTAAATTTCTAATAATATGCTATAGTTTGGTGATAACTGCTTTCCTAGGGACATTTTTAATATTGCTACTATTTTTTGGAGGGAAGTAGCTATCAAAATACTGGATGTACATTTCCTTTGACTCAGCAATTTCACCACCAGAAACTTCTCCTACAGTTACACTCACAAAAGAGGATCGAGATATATTATAGCATAGTTTTAATAGCAAAAAAAGAGGCAAACAATTTAAATACCCATTGGTGGGGGGATTGTAAATAAATTATAATATAGGTACATGAAGAATACTATCCAGCAGTTAAAATGAGATAAATCTGTAAGTGATGGCATAGAAAAATGTCCATGGTAAATGACACATTGTTAAATGAAAAGTCAAGATATATATACACAATGATAAGAGCCCATTTGTGTAAAAAGGAAAAATATAAATCCATATGTATATATATCTGTGCTGCTTAATACAAAATTTCTATAAAGATATCCAAGTAGTTGATAACAGTAGTATTTCTATGGAATGGAAATAACCTATTTTTCTTTTTATACACTTCCATGTTGTTTTAATTTTGAATCGTGCACATAAATCCTTTTATTCTTAATGTTCTTGATAAGCAATATACGTAGACCTGATAAAAAGTTCAAACGTTATAAAAGGGCATATAGAGAAAACTAAACCTTCCCACCTCAGTCTCTCTTCCTAGAGGCAGCCACTACTACTAGTTTCGTGTCCATCTTTCCAAAGGCATTCTATGTAACATGTACTATTTTTAGCATTGAAAATGCTAGTGTAAAAAAAGTTTTACAGAAGAACCTTGCCATTGAACAGTTCTGATAATCAAGAAGTCCTAACTCTGTTTTAGCATTTCATCTTAACCAGGGTGACAGTAACCTATTGAATGTCTTTTATGTGCCAGGCACTGATTGGTATTCTGTATATGATCCTGCAGAAGAGCAATATTATTATCATTTCCACTTTATAGGTGAAGGAACTAAGGCCCACAGAAGTTAGGTGACTTACCTAAGTTATCTTTTTCTTTTATTTCTTAAATATTTATTTATTTATTTAGGCTGCACTGGGTCTTAGTTGTGGCACTCGGGATCTTCACTGAGGCATGTGGGATCTTTTAGTTGCGGCATGTGGGATCTTTTAGTTGTGACATGCAGGATCATAGTTGTGGCATGCGGACTCTTAGTTGCAGCAGGTAACCTCTTAGTCGCGGCATGCATGTGGGATCTAGTTCCCCGACCAGGATCGAACCCAGGCCCCATGAATTGGGAGCGTGGAGTCTTACCCACTGGACCACCAGGGAAGTCCTGTAAGTTACCTTTAATTTAGGTGATTTACCTAGCTGGTAAATCACAGGGCCTGGATTCAAATCCAGGTCTGCACTCAGATCCCAGGTACTATTATGCACACTGCCACACTCTCACCCGAGATGCCATCTCCAAAGTAAAACTGTCCCTGGCTTGTGTGACCAAGAGCACAGCAATTGGAACTCCGTGAGTTGCTTTACTTCCCACTTCTTTAGTGAAAAGGGTAGTTTGGAAAACCAGTGCAGATTAGGATACACCCAAAAAGTTAGCTTGGAGAAGAGGCACAAGTTAGGATGTTAGGATACGCCCAGACTCTGGAAGATCAGGAGGCAAAGCTTGGCACACATATGAAAGACTTCAAAGGAAAACCATGGCATCTGAAATTACTGTTAAACTCAGTAACCCCAGCAGGGTGTGCTAGAACTCCACAGACTGCATTCAAAACTGTCCCAGCAGAAGTCACTGCAGGCAATTCTACCTCAGATCCAAACTCTGTTAAGGAGTTGTTAAAGCAGACTACCTTTCCATGTAAAGGTAGGCAATGATCCAGTTTCTTATCAAGCTTCCAGGAATCCATCTGGACCTCTGCCTCTCCAAGGAAAGTGTTTCTGCCAAAACGACCATGATGCCAAACCGAGAACTGCAAAGTCGTCTGGGACAGGAGAGATTCTGGGATCTCATACTGTGAAAGGAAAGAAGAAGCCCAAGATGATTAGTTCACGGTAATTCCTCAGAAAAAGATTACTCCAAAATCTGAGCAACCATACTCAAAGTCCATAGTCTTGAATATCAAATCACTTTAGTCCCTAAGCACTTTGAGTTTCCTCCCTCAAAGCCTCCACTTACCCCGTTTCACAAAAACCTACCATATTCCATCGGAGGACCTGGAATATGAATTTTTCCTTCAGTGGGGGAGAGAACACTGGAATATTCAAAAAGAACTGCCAGGGAGACTCCTGATCGCAAATGACTCTTTAAAATGAGATTTGTGGCCACGTGGACCTCCAACTTCACAATAATCCAAGAAAGTCAGATCAGCTTTGTTCTCTTCTCTGGGGGGTCAGGACGTGAACAGATATGCCCATAGTATATCCTCAAACACAGACATGGCCACTGAAAACCATGTCGACCACCCACGTAGCAGAGGAATAGCTACAGCTTAGCACACGAGACAGATCAAATTCTCATACCCTCTCGGGCTCTAGATACTTACTTTGAGGATCTCATCATATAGCGGATTAATGGTGTCCCGCTTGACGCTGGTTTTTCTTTTTCCTTGGCGGGATTTGTCAGGCAGAAGATAAGTCTTCACATATCTAAAAACCAAGGAGAATACTGAGTAATTTGCTGTCTTTTTGGAAGCCCATTCCTTATTTTCTTCCTCTCCATATACATATGCCATGATGAAATGAAAATGTCACATCGAGTCCTCTTAGACCTGCCATTCTTGCATTTTCCCAATCCTGGTCCTTTTCCCACATCTCCCCTAACCACTCTCAATCACACCTCCCTGTCTGCCCAGGAAGTGAGAGCCTCGATTCAAGGGTGCCCAGAGAGATGCTGGGGTCTGATCATCTCCAAGCACCGCGCAGGGTCCAGAAGCACTCACGGGTTCGAGCGCTTCTTGGCTTCGTCAGCATAGGCCAGATGGTGGCACTCCTTCACGTGAATGACCAGAGCCTGTGTTTGCTGCTCATACTTCAGGGAAAAGGAAATCTTGCCAGTCACAAAGATGTTCCCGAAATCGCCAGCTTCGCTATAAATGCTCATCATGCTGCCAATCGTACTCTGAAGATAAAGCACCCACATGGCAGATGGTAACTAGACTTACCATGGTGATCGTTTTGAAATTTACAGAAATATCGAATCATTATGTTGTGTAACAGGAACTAACATAGTGTTGTAGGTCAATTATACTTCAAACACAAACGAACAAACAAAACTCAGAAAAAGAGATCAGATTTGTGGTTATAAGAGGCAAGGGGTCAGGGGAGAAGGAATTGTATGAAAGTGGTCAAAAGGTATGAACTTCCAGTTATAGGATAAATAAGTACTAGGGATATAATGCGTAACATGATAAATATAATTATCACTGCTGTGTGTTATATATTAAAGTTGTTAAGAGAGTAAATACTAAGAGTTCTCATCACAAGGAAAAAAATTTTTTCTATTTCTTTAATTTTGTATCTATATAAGATGATGGATGTTCACTAAACTTACTGCAGTAACCTTTTCATGATATATGTAAGTCAAATCATTATGCTGTATACCTTAAACTTACACAGTGCTTTATGTCAGTTATATCTCAATAAAACTGGAAGAAAAGAACAAACAGGGACTTCCCTGGTGGTCCAGTGGTTAAGACTCTGTGCTTTCAACGCAGAGGGCACGGGTTCAATCCCTGGTGGGAGAACTAAGATCCTATATGCCGTGTGGCGTGGCAAAAAACAAAACAAAACAAAACAAAAAACCAACCAAACAAAAAAAGATAAAGCACCCACAAACATCTGGCGAAGGCACACTCCCCCCGCCACATTGCTAACATTTTCCCTCATGAGAAAGCCATAGTCACTGAAGAAAACAAAAGCCCCCTGCAACCAACCAGCCAGTACTGCCAGTCGTCTTGTACCCAGAGTATAAGAGACAGCTAAGGGCACACGCACAGCTGCTCAGGTTCATCAATCAGCTCACGGCTCACCTAGGCTCCGAGCTGCTCTTCTCCCCTCTTTTTACACATTTTACTGTTAATTTTCAACTGCCCCAGAAGGTGGGCAAGGAGTAGAGGTAAGACGCAGCTCAGTCCAATTTTGGTGTATGTTATATATGCTACAATGCTGGCTAGAAGGGGTCAGTTACTAATTAAAACAAGGGGCCTTAATTATCTGTGCGTTTCTTTTATCCACCTTATGTCTGTCAAGACCTACAGAGAAAAGTGATTGCATCAGAATTGGGGGGAAAATCCCAACAGAAGTGAAAAGATACCTTCCTCTCAGGTAATAATTGACTCTGCAAGCCCACTGTTCTCTTCTTATGTGTGAGTGGGACCATCTAATCACCCTGCTTTCTGATTCTGTTTCCCCTAAACATCAATCTTCACACTTATGACAGAACTAGGCCCTGATTCTTAAATGTCCCTTTAACTTCATGATTCTGATTGATGCTGTTGTTCCTTAATCATATCCTGATGCCAATTAACCCTGCCAAGGCCCTTCTCATGGCACTCACTGCCCTTGAATGTGAGACTTGGTACATGCTCTGATGAAGAAACCTGATCTTGCTCACTTCATGGCCTGGGTACCTTTTTTTTTTTTTTTTTTTTTTTTTTTTTTTTTTGCGGTATGTGGGCCTCTCACTGTTGTGGCCTCTCCCGTTGCGGAGCACAGGCCCCGGACGCACAGGCCCAGCGGCCATGGCTCACGGGCCCAGCCGCTCCGCGGCATGTGGGATCCTCCCGGACCGGGGCACGAACCCGTGTCCCCTGCATCGGCAGGCGGACTCTCAACCACTGCGCCACCAGGGAAGCCCCTGGGTACCTTTTTAAGGGAGAAGTTATGGGTTACTGTTCACAAGGCTATGATGAACATCTCTAGCTCTAACTACCTGATGTAAGAATCTCCAGGGCAGAGGCTGAGAAAGCCACCTAACTGTGCACTAAGCAACTATGGTCTAAACTGAGGAAAGGAACAAACAAATGCATCTCACTTAGCTAGAAAGAGTGACTAGGAGAATTTCCCCAGGTCCTGATCCTGCTCTAGGGAGGCACTTCCATCCTTCCTGGTATCCCAACATGTCCATAGCCACAGAACTAATAGAACTTACCATGGAAGAGCCACTTCGCATGCTGCTTCTGGCTAGCTTCTGACGATGCAACTTCACCAGGTGGTCAATGTCTTCTTCTTCTTCCTCTTCCTCTTCCTTGAAAAATAAATACAGATTCAGAGTTAATAAAAATAAGAAAAAGTTCAAAGATGAATATCCTTCCTTTAGTAGGGGCCATAATTGTTGATAAGCTCTGAGGTGTCATATGCACACATATATACTTATCTTTATGTTTCCCCATTTCAGGCTTCCAAACTATATTCCAACTACCCTTCTCAAATCACAAAATAATAAGATAAGAATATCTCTTTCTCATTTGACTGCCCCAACCCAGCCATCTCTTTACATTATATTCAAGATAAGTATTTATTTGAGCCCCCAACCATATATCAAGCAATGTTTAGAAAATAAAAGAGACAGTGAAAGATAGTCTTTTTCTTCAAGCAATTCAGCAACTAGATTTACTTTAGAAATTGAGGGGGATACTGAAAAAAAAAAAGAAATTGAGGGGGAAATCAAGATTCATGTTACCTTTTCCTAAAGAAACAGGTGAATTGAGAGTATCAGGCAGTAAAGTCAACTTTAGATATATAAAATTTCATATAGTGACCAAGTGAAATACAAGGGTACTTACCATATCCACACTGAGACCTGGGACAGATTTGCTTCTGTCTCCCAAGGAGCCACTTTCATGCCCCACATCTTCCGGGCGAAGATCAATCACAGATTTAGTGTATTCTGAGTGGAAGGCCGAAAACCAAATCAAAAGAAACCTACTCTTCTCCGTACGAATAACCCACCAAGTACTCAGAACTTCAATCTCAAAAGGCCATGAAGGGAAACCAGCTACCTGAAGGCCTGAGGATTTTTCTGGTGTTCTTCTTGAATATCATTTCACCCTCGTCCACAGATACCACATTTTGACCCCCAGGCTGAGCTTCCTAGGAAGAGGTAAGGGCAAGGAAATGGAAAAAGACAGTTGAGTAGGTGGAAGAGTGGAGTAAGGAAGAAGGCCCAGATTTTCACTAAACTATGACAAACTTAAAGGAAAGATTACTCTTAGGACTTAATCCTAGGAAATTGTACAAAACCTATTTTCTCACATGTTTCAACCAAAACTTTAGAAAATGCTCCCAAGGGAATCTGAACTAAAATTTGTTTGAACTCTTGATTTAAATTCTTCCTGAGGAAGGTAAAAGAAAGACAGAGAGACATACACAGACAAAGACAGACAAAAGAGAGACAGAGATCGACCAACCAATAAATAAAGCTTACCTTTTCTACTTGAGATTTGGGGGCAGACATCTTCTTCCATTCTGGAAAGAGGCCAGATTTATCCAGAGAGTCTCTCCTGGAGGCAGATACAGAAGCTATAATAAAATCACCTTCTCCCCTTCCCCTTCTGTCTAGGGACCCAAGCTCTATGGAAAGAGAGCCACTGGCTTGAGGCCATTGCCATAACCAAATCCAGAAGGTAAACTTCACATCTGATTTACTTTGAAGGAATGTAGATGATTAGATAAGCAACTCTGTACAAACACAAACACTCAAACCCCCAAGCCTAAGGGATAGCAGCATCCGTTGCTGCTGGTCCAGGAAGACTCCTCCAAGGTGCAGCAGCCTGTGCAAGTTAGCATGTTCCAGAAGGCTGTGCTCAGAGCCAACAGTAGAAGTGCTACTGGAAGACTTGTGGCAACGTCAGAGAAAATACTTCATTCGCCTTGCTGAGGACAGAAGTCAGGAACACTGAAGGCAGTGGATTCCCGCACCCTGGCGCTAGAGAACAAAATGGGAGCTCGGCTGAGCAAAGCAGCAGGGACTGGGGGCATCTCACCTGGACGTGCTATCCGAGTCAGCCATGTAGCTATCCACACTCTCACTCTCAGCCTCCAGGGCACTCTTTCCACTTTTCAGCTTGGGGACTTCAAATGGAACACTAGAATAAAAACCAAGAGCCAACACATAAAGGAAGTGGGCTCTCTTGCCGGGAGGCAGGCTTCCTTCCAACCTTTCACAATGGTAGCCTAAGTGATCTTTCTAAGAGCTGAGTATGCTTTTAAAACTGCCCAGTGGTTCCCCATTGCTCTTGGGATTGAGTTCAAACTCCTTAGCATGGCAAGAAAATCCTTATGAGTTGACCCCTGCTCACGTCTGCAGACTCATCTTTCACCCTCCACCTCTCCTTATACTTTACATTCCAGAATGATGAAGCTCTTTTGGTTCCCTGAATGTGCCAAAGCTCTTCTTCTTCCCTCTTTTCTCTGCCTGGGATGGCCACAATGGCCATTTTTCTTGTTTACTTGAAACTTCTGGCTAAATCTATTGCTTCTTCTGGTCTCTCCTTATATGTCAGTTTCTGGAGATCTCTCTGACCATGCCCCCACCCCAAGTCTGGATTAGTAACCTTCCTAATATGCTCCTAAAGCACCCTGATGCCTTGGTAGCAGTTATCATATATGTAACTTTTTATGTCTTTTATATAAATTACTTAATTTGTTCAATAATTTAAACAAATGATTTGTTTAATGTCTTTCTCCTCCATTAGAGTAAGTTCCAGGAGATCAGTGACCACATATTTTGTTCACTGCTGCGTTCCCAATGCCTAGAAGAAAGACTAGCATAGAGTGGGCACTCAATTATTTTTTGACTGAATTTTTGACTAAATGCCCTCAGTGGGGCATAAAGTGTATACATAAATAAGCAGTATGCTTTGAAGATATTATTCAGAAGACCAGAATTCCTTTTCAGCTTAATGAAGGATGACCCTGGGCACTCAAAACAGCAGCCCTCATCTCTAAAGGGAAGGACACAATTCCTGGATCCCTTACCTCAAGGAATTTGTGAGAACAAGAAAAGGAAAAAAAAATCATTCTTCCTGAAGTGTCTCAAGTAATTTCACTTGGCCTCCAGGATCCCACACTCTCCTGGTCCTCTGACCTCACTGGCTGCTCCTTATCAATCTCCTTTGCTGGTCTCTCCTCACCTCCTAGACCTCTAATCTTTGGATTGTGTCCACGCTTATTCCTTGGGCTGCTTCTCTTCACTATCTAGAATTATCCCTAAATGATCTCATCTAGTCTCATGGCTTTAAATATGCTCTATAAACTAACAATTCCCAAATTTCTCTCTTACTCAAACGCCAGACTTCTATTTCCAACATCCTACTTGACATCTCTGCTGGGGTGTCTCAAACACAGCAAGTCTAAAACCAAAGCCCTAATCCTCCCCCAAACCTGCTCTTCCCTCAATTTCATCAAATGGCAACTCTGTCCTTTCATTTCTCAGGTCAAAAATCTTAAGAATCACCCTTGACTCTGCTTGTTCTCTCAAAATACATATCCAATGTGTTAGCAAATCCTCTTGGCTCTGTCTTCAAAGTATATCTAGAATATGACCAGTTCTCTCCCCCTCCACTGCCATTACTCTGGTCTAAACCACCATCACCTAGCTCCTGGATGGTTGCAGTAGCCTCTTAACTGAACTCCCTACTTCTGCCCTTGTCCTCATACAATCTATCCTCAACACAGCAGCCAAAATGAGTTTTTAAAATATAAATCCAGGGAATTCCCTGGTGGTCCAGTGGTTAGGACTCTGCGCTTCCACTGCTGGGGGCTTGGGGTCAATCCCTGGTCAGGGAACTAAGATCCTGCAAGCCTCGCAATGCAGCCAAACATCAATCAATCATATATATATATATATATATATATATATATATATATATCCCCAATACAGAACTGAAAACACGTGTCCACACAAAAACTTGTACACAAATGTTCATAGCAGCATTATTCACAATAGCTAACAGGTGGAAACAGTCCAAATGTACATCAACAGATGAACAGATAAAGGAAATGTGGTACAGCCATATAATGAAATATTATTGACAATAAAAAGGAATGAAGTTCTGGGCTTCCCTGGTGGCGCAGTGGTTGAGAGTCCGCCTGCCGATGCAGGGGACACGGGTTTGCGTCCCGGTCCGGGAAGATCCCACGTGCCGCGGAGAGGCTGGGCCCGTGAACCATGGCCGCTGAGCCTGCGCTTCCGGAGCCTGTGCTCCGCAACGGGAGAGGCCACAGCAGTGAGAGGCCCGCATATCGCAAAAAAAAAAAAAAAAAAAAAAAAAAAAAAGGAATGAAGTTCTGACACATGCTACAACATGGATGAACCTTGAAAATATTATGCTAAGTGAAATGCCAAACACAAATGGCCATATTCTGTATGATTCCATTTGCAGGAAATGTCCAGAATAGGCAAATCCATAGAGACAGAAAGCAGATTAGGGGCTGAGGGAAATGGAGAGTGACTGCTTAATGGGCACGGGGTTTCTTTTTGGAGTGATGAAAATGTTCTGAAGTTAGACAGTGGTGATGGTTGCACAACATTCTGAAAGTACTAAAAGCTACTCAACTGTATACTTTAAAACTGTTAAAATGATTAATCTCATGTTATGTAAATTTTATCCCAATTTAAAAAAAGAAAAAATAATATCCTGTCACTCAGAGCCCTCCTTCTCACTCGGAGTAAAAGACAGAGTCCTTACAAGTGCCAACAATATCTTACATGATCTGCTTCTCACCTCACCTCTGTCTTTATCCCCTACCCTCCCCACTTGCTCACCAGTTCCAGATGACTCACACGTGCCAAACACAAACTCACCTTAGGGTCTTTATACCTGCTGCTTTCTCTGCCTAGAAAGTACCTCTTTCCCCCAGATACTCTAAGGGTTTGTGCCTCTTTGCTTCCTGTCTTCTCTCAAATGTCATCATATTATTAAGACTTTTCCCCTGCTGTCCTAGATAAAACAGCTTATATACACATATGCTTTCCTGGCACTCCCTCCCTTTAATCTACTTCATTTTTCTCCATAGCGCTTGTCAACATCTGATATACAATATATTTACTTGATTATTCCCTTATTGTCTGTGCCCCCCACTCCCAATCTAGGCTCCTCAAGCAAGGGACTTTGTTGTCTTCACCAGTGTATCCCACTGCCTAAAACAGTGCCTGGAAAATAGTAGGCATTCATAGACATTTATCAAATAAATGAAGGAACTAATAACAAATGAGCAAAGAATGAAGTAACCAAAATGTATAACGTCTTAGGCAGTAGAGACTAAACTTTCCAAGTTAACATAACATGATGTTTGAGATAGCTTTATGAAAACAGACAGCTGGGGTGGAAATCCTAAGGCATGCCAGAGGTGAAACAGCGGTCATTTCTTGAGAGATGCATTAGCTTTATAGGTGAAGACATAGCAGGGAGTTTGATTTCATTTTTATTTTAGAACCATTCTTTTTCCCCATTTGCTGCAAAGAATAAAGAACCTAAAGCAGAACCATTCCTCTAGAGAGGTAGTTTAATAATGGCCCATGGAGAGTGTTTCTGCTTGTATTTTTTCCCAAAGATTAATACGTACTGATCCAAAGCTGATACAAACCACCGTAAGGCAAAAAAGCAATTATTTGACATCTGTGCAGTAGAAAAATACACTAAGAGACAGGAGTCCTGGGCTCTAACTATCTGTATGATCTCAGGTAAATCACTTATCCTGCTTTCTTTTCTGTAAAAATAAGGGGGTTGAATTAGATTATCTCTGAGGCTCCATAATTTTATGGAAAAGATCATTTATGGCCACTTAATCTGTTTCCATGTTTAGGATAAATAAGAGTCTTCTGAACCCAATGAGACAAGAGGTCATAGACAGCCAGAAGCAATGGGCTTCAGAAATTACATTCTGACCAATGATGCCAGATGTATTAATCAGGTTCAGGAAA
Organism: Delphinapterus leucas; assembly: GCF_059928025.1. Lineage (NCBI taxonomy): Eukaryota > Metazoa > Chordata > Mammalia > Artiodactyla > Monodontidae > Delphinapterus > Delphinapterus leucas. Next base: position 45,990,284 of record NC_143150.1, on the reverse strand, counting down.
TAAAAGCCATCCTTATGCGCAAAGGAAAAAGGGGGGCCTCATTACCTAAAACAGATGAGTCACCCACCCAAGGCTGTGTGGATAAAATCACAGTACATACATACAATGAAACACCATACAGAGAGCAAAAAGAATGAGGCAGACCCTTGGTGCTGACATGGAAAGATGTCAATGTTATATTTTTCTGTCATTTTTTCCCATTTGCACCTTGAGTTATAACTGACATAAATAAACTGCACATGTTTAAGTGTGCAGTTTGATGAGTTTTGACATATGTATACACTGGTGAAACCATCACCACAATTAAGCTATCGAACATATCTATCACTCCCCAAAGCTTCCTTGTGCCCCTTCATAATCCATCTCTCCTTCCTCATCCCATCTCCAAGTAAGTGCTGATCTGCTGTCACTGAAATTTAGCTTGCTTTTTCTAGAATTTTACATAAACAGAATCATACAGTATGTCCTCTTTTTGTTTGGCTTCTTTCACTCAGCATGATTATTTTGAGATTCATCCATGTTGTTGCATGTATCAGTGGTCCATTCCTTTCCACTGCTGAGTAGTATTCCACTGTATAAACAAAGCACAGTTTATCCCTTCACCTGTTGATAGACACTGGGGTTGTGTCTAGGTTTTGGTGATCACAAATAAAGCCACTATGAACATTCATGTACAAGTCTTTGTATGGACATATTCTTTTATTTTTTTTCTAATACATTTTTAACACCTTTATTGGAATATAATTGCTTTACAATGGTGTGTTAGTTTCTGCTTTATAAAAAAGTGAATCAGCTATACATATACATATATCCCCATATACCCTCCCTCTTGTGTCTCCCTCCCACCCTCCCTATCCCACTCCTCTAGGTGGTCACAAAGCACCGAGCTGCCCTCCCTATGCTATGTGGCTGCTTCCCAACAGCTATCGGTTTTACATTTGGTAGTGTATATATGTCCATGCCACTCTCTCACTTTGTCCCAGCTTACCCTTCTCCCTCCCCGTGTCCTCAAGTCCATTCTCTACATCTGTGTCTTTATTCCTGTCCTGCCCCTAGGTTCTTCAAAACCTTTTTTTTTTTTTAGATTCCATATATATGTGTTAGCATACGGTATTTGTTTTTCTCTTTCTGACTTACTTCACTCTGTATGACAGTCTCTAGCTCCATCCACCTCACTACAAATAACAATTTCATTTTTTTATGGCTGAGTAAATATTCCATTGTATATATGTGCCACATCTTCTTTATCTATTCATCTGTTGATGGACACTTAGGTTGCTTCCATGTCCTGGCTATTGTAAATAGAGCTGCAATGAACATTGTGGTACATGACTCTTTTTGAATTATGGTTTTCTCTGGGTATATGCCCAGTAGTGGGATGGCTGGGTCGTATGGTAGCTCTATTTTTAGTTTTTTAAGGAACCCCTATACTGTTCTCCATAGTGGCTGTATCAATTTACATTCCCACCAACAGTGCAGGAGGGTTCCCTTTCCTCCACACCCTCTCCAGCATTTATTGTTTCTAGATTGTTTGATGATGGCCATTCTGACTGGTGTGAGATGATATCTCATTGTAGTTTTGATTTGCATTTCTCTAATGATTAATGATGTTGAGCATTCTTTCATGTGTTTGTTGGCAATCTGTATATCTTCTAGGACATATTTTTTTGCTTCTCTTGAGTAAATACCTAGAAATTTAAAGGCTGACTCACAGGTAGGTGCACATTTAACTTGAGACACTACTAAACTGTTTTTCAAAGTGGCTGCACCATTGTACATTCCTACCAGCACTGTATGAGAATTCCAGTTGCTCTATATCCTCATCAAAAATTGGTATGGTCAGCGGAGCAGCTGGGCCCGTGAGCCATGGCTGCTGAGCCTGCGCCTCTGGAGCCTGTGCTCCGCATGGGAGAGGCCACAACAGTGAGAGGCCCATGTACAGAAAAAAAAAAAATTGGTATGGTCAGGGGATCGGATCAAGATGGCGGAGGAGTAGGAAGTGGAGCTCACCTCCTCCCACAAATACATCAAAAATACATCTACATGTGGAACGATTCTCACAGAACATCTACTGAACGCTGGCAGAAGACCTCAGACTTCGAAAAGGGCAAGAAAATCTCCACGTACCGGGGTAGGACAAAAGAAAAAAAAGAAAGAAAGGAATAGGGATGGGACCTGTGCCCCTGGGAAGGAGCTGCAAAAGAGTAAAGGTTTCCACACACTGGTAAGTCCTCTCACTGGTGGGGAGATGAAGCCAGGACAGATGGGGAGCTTCGGAGCCTTGGAGGAGAGTGCAAGAACTGGTTTATGGAGGGCAAAGCGGAGAGAGACCTGCACAGAAGGTCAGTGCCACCATCTGGCACTCCCCAGCCTGAGACGCTCAGCCGCTGGGGCAGGTGGGGGCTGGGTGCTGAGCCTTGGGCTTCGGAGGTCATATCCAGGGAGAGGACTGGGGTTGGCTGCGTGGAGACAGCCTGAGGGGGCTAAGATGTGGTGTGCCACAATCATGGGAATACAGGAATAAGCATGGGCCCGCCGGAGAGGCAAGGCGCCATTGTTGGGGGGTGTGCTAGGAGAGGGGTGAGCTCACCATAGGAGCTTCTTTCTCCGAGCACACACTCTCAAGCAGCAAGGCACTGTCTACACAAGCTCCAGGGGTGGGCGTGAGCCACCACTGCCGTCTCAGACCCCAGAGTTGGGCACAGACTACTGCCACCATCAAGGGTCCCAAGATTCAGTGCCAACCACTGCCCCCACCTCCCCAGGAAGGTGTGCAGCCCACTGCCACCAAGGGTCCCATGGCCAGGCACCAGCCACTGCCCCCACTTCCCTGGGAGTGCGTAAGACCCGCCACTGCCAAGGGTCCTGTGACCAGTCACCAACCTCTGCCTCCCCACCCCTGCCATCTCCCCTGGAGCATGCACAGCCAACACACGCTGAGGAAAGAGATGGCAAACAACCAAACCAAAATCAGCCCTCATGCCAAAAAAATTTTAAACCCAAACGACCTACGCAGGAACACTCCTGCATATAAATAGCCCTCCAAGAGATAACAGTTTCTCCTAAACTCACAGGGTAAGAGAAATATAAGCAAAATGAAGAAGCAGAGGAACCATTCCCAGTTAAAAGACCAAGAAAATTGTCCTGAAAGAACAAACAATGAAACAGACCACTTCAGTTTAATAGACATGGATTTCAAATAGGAGATAATGAAAATACTAAAGGAATTAAGAAAGGCTATTGACAGAAATGCAGATTACTATAAAAAGGAACGAGAAACTATAAGGAGGAACCAAGAAAAATTAGAAAATTCATTTGCCGAGACAAAAGCTGAGCTAAAGGCAATGAACAGCAGAATGAATAATGCAGAGGAAAGAATAAGTGATCTGGAAGATAGAATAATGGAAATTACCCAATCAAAACAGCAGGCAGAAAGCCAAATGAAAAAGAAAAAAAGTGAAAGCAATATAAGAGACCTACGGGATAATATAAAGCATGCCAATCTATGCATAATGGGGATTCCAGAAGGAAAAGAAAGAGAAAAGGGGATTGAAAATGTATTTGAAGGGGACTTCCCTGGTGGCGCAGTGGTTAAGAATCCGCCTGCCAATGCAGGGGACACGGGTTCGAGCCCTGGTCTGGGAAGATCCCACATGCCGTGGAGCAACCAAGCCCGTGCACCACAACTACTGAGCCTGCACGCCACAACTACTGAAGCCCACACACCTAGAGCCCATGCTCCACAACAAAAGAAGCCACCACAATGAGAATCCCACGCACCGCAACGAAGAGTAGCCCCGCTCACCACAACTAGAGAAAGCCTGCATGCAGCAACAAAGACCCAATGCAGCCAAAAATAAATAAATAACTAAATTTAAAAGAAAAAAGAAAGGAAATGTATTTGAAGAAATTATGGCTGAAAACTTCCCAAACCTAAGAACGAAACAGATATCCAGATACAAGAAGCAGAGGGTCCCAAACAAGATGATCCCAAAGAGACCTATGCTAAGACATATTATAATAAAATGGAAAAAGTTAAAGAGAGGATTCTAAAGGCAGCAAGAGAAAAACAGAGTTAATTACAAGAGAACCCCCATAAGGCTATCAGCTGATTTCTCTACAGAAATGCTGCAGGACAGGAGGGAATGGGAAAATATATTCAAAGTCTTGAAAGAGAAAAATCTGCAACCTAGAATGCTCTACCCAGCAAGATTATCATTTAGAATGGGAGGAGAAATAAAGAATTTCTCAGACAAGCAAAAACTAAAAGAATACAGCAATACTAAAGCTATCCTAAAAGAAATATTGAAAGGTCTTCACTAAATTGAAAAGAAGCAAGAAGATATAGGAAGGAGGAAATCACAATTGGAAAGTAAATCACTTAAATTAGCCAGTATACAGATCCAAAAGAGAAAAAAAACCTATTTGTGCAAGCGATGATAAACACAAGGAACAGCAAAAGGATAAACATGAAGATGTAAAAGAGGACATCAAAATCATAAAATGTGGGGAAGGAGAGTAAGAAAATGTAGATTCTTTTTTTTCAGAATGTGTTTGAGCCTATATGTCTATCAGTCAAAAGCAAGCAGATATAGGTAGAGGTTAACATACTTGAAAAACAGGGCAACCACAAATCAAAAATATATAACAGATTCACAAAAAACAAAAAGAAGAGAACACAAGCATAAAATAAAAGGAAATTATCAAGCCACAAAAAGAAAAACAAAAAGAAAAAGACAGGAACAAAGAAGAAACATAGAGTCAACTGGAAAACAAGGTTTTAAATGGCAATAAATACATACATATCTGTAATTACCTAAAATGTCAATGGACTGAATGCTCCAATCAAAAGACATAGAGTGGCAGCCTGGATACAAAAAAACAAGAGCCTACAATATGCTGCCTACAGGAGACCCACCTTAGGGCAAAGGACACACACAGGCTGAAAGTGAGGGGATGGAAAAAGTTATTTCATGTAAATGGAAATGACAAGAAAGCAGGAGTTGCAATACTCATATCAGACAAAATAGACTTTTAAACAAAGGCCATAAAGAAAGATAAAGAAGGACACTATATAATGGTAAAAGGATCAATACAAGAAGAGAATTTTACACTTATCAACATACATGCACCTAATACAGGAGAACCCAAACACATAAAACAAACACTAACAGACATTAAGGGAGAAACTGATGGGAATATAATAATAGTAGGAAACTTTAACACCACACTCACATCAATGGGCAGATCTTCTAGACAAAAAATCAGTAAGGCAAGAGAGATCCTAAATGATACAATAGAACAGTTAGACTTAACTGATATTTTCAGGATATTACATCTAAAAAAAACCCAGAATACACATTCTTTTCAACTGCACATGGAACATTGTCTAGGATTGACCACATACTAGGGCACAAAACTAACCTCAACAAATTTAAGAGTATAGAAATTATTTCAAGAATCTTTTCTGACCACAATGGCATGAAACTAGAAATAAACCACAGTAAAAGAAATGACAGAAAAATGATTACACGGAGACTAAACAACATGCTACTAAAAAACCAATGGGTCAACAAGGAAATCAAAACGGAAATTAAAAAATACTTTGAGAAAACAACAAATGAAAACACAACCATACAAAATCTATGGGATGCAGCAATAGCAGTTCTTAGAGGGAAGTTCATAGCAATACAGGTCTTCCTAAAAAAACAAGGAAAATCTCAAATAAACAACCTAACATACCACCTAAAGAAATTAGAAAAAAAGAACAAACAAAACTTGAAGTTAGCAGAAGGAAGGAAGTAATAAAGATCAGGAAGGATATAAACAAGAAACAGATTTTAAAAGACAATAGAAAAAGTAAATAAAACCAAGAGCTGGTTCTTTGAAAGGGTAAACAAAATTGACAAACCTCTGGCCAGGCTCACCAAGAAGAAAAGAGAGAGAACCCAAATAAACAAAATCACAAATGAAAAAGGAGAAATCTCAACCGATACTGCAGAAATACAAAAAAAAACATAAGAGAAAACTATGAACAATTTTATGACAACAAATTTGACAACCTAGAAGAAACAGACAACTTTCTAGAAACATAAAGCCCACCAAACTGATCACTAGAAGTGAAATAGAATCTGTAATTTAAAAAAAACTCCCTACAGAGAACACACGGCGTGCCTCAGGGTGTTGCAACCTCATGCTGGCCTCTGCTGCCACAGGCTTGCCCCACATTCCGTACCCCTCTGTCCCCCCAGCCTGAGTGAGCCAGAGCCCCCTAATCAGCTACGCCTTTAACCCCATCTTGTCTGACCGAACAGCAAACACGCTCAGGTGACCTACATGCAGAGGTGGGGCCAAATCCAAAGGTGAACCCCAGGAGCTGTGCAAACAAAGAAGAGAAAGGGAGATTTCTCCCAGCAGCCTCAGGAGCAGCAGATTAAATCTCCACAATCAACTTGATGTACCCTACAACTCTGGAATACCTGAATAGACAAGGAATCATCCCAAAATTGAGGTGGTGGACTTTGGGAGCAACTGTAGACTTGGGGTTTGCTTTCTGCATCTAATTTGTTTCTGGTTTTATGTTGATCGTAGTTTAGTATTTAGAGTTTATTATCACTGGAAGGTTTGTTTATTGATTTGATTGCTCTCTTCCTCTGTTTTTATATATATAGATAAATATTCTTTTCTCCTTTTTATCTTTTTGTGAGTGTGCATGTGTATGCTTCCTTGTGTGATTTTGTCTGTAGAGCTTTGCTTTTACCATTTGTCCCAGGGTTCTGTCCATTTCTTTTTTTTTTTAATATAGTTTTTAGCGATTCTTATCATTGGTGGATTTGTTTTTTGGTTTGGTTGCTCTCTTCTTTCTTTTTTTTTTTTACTACTTTTTAGTTTTTCATAATTTTTTTAATTTTAATAACTTTATTTTATCTTATTATTTTTTTCTTTCTTTCTTTCTTTTCTCCCTTTTCTTCTGAGCCGTGTGGCTGACAGGGTCTTGGTGCTCCAGCCAGGTGTCGGGCCTATGCCTCTGAAGTGGGAGAGCCGAGTTCAGGACACTGGTCCACCAGAGACCTCCCAGCTCCATGTAATATCAAATGGCAAAAGCTGTCCCAGAGATCACCACCTCAATGCTAAGACACAGCTCCACTCAACGACCAGCAAGCTACAGTGCTGGACAACCTATGCCAAACAACTAGCAAGACAGGAACACAACCCCACGCATAAGCAGAGAGGCTGACTAAAATCATTATAAGGTCAAAGACACCCCAAAACACACCACCAGACGTGGACCTGCCCACGAGAAAGACAAGATCCAGCCTCATCCACCAAAACACAGGCACTGGTCCCCTCTACCAGAAAGCCTACAAAACCCACTGAAACAACCTTAGCCACTGAGGGCAGACACCAAAAGCAACAGGAACTACGAACCTGCAGCCTGCGAATAGGAGACCCCAAACACAGTAAGTTAAGCAAAATGAGAAGACAGAGAAACACACAGCAGATGAAGGAGCAAGGTAAAAACCCACCAGACAGGGGGTTCCCTAGTGCTGCAGTGGTTGAGAGTCCACCTGCCGATGAAGGGGACGCGGGTTCGTGCCCGGTCTGGGAGGATACCACATGCTGCGGAGCGGCTGGGCCCGTGAGCCATGGCCGCTGAGCCTGCGTGTGCAGAGCCTGTGCTCTGCAACGGGAGAGGCCACAACACCGAGAGACCCACGTACCGCAAAAAAAAAACCACACCAGACCAAACAAAGACTTACAAGAATTAAAAACCAAACAAACAATGATGAACAACACAATAAATGAAATTTAAAATTCTCTAGAAGGAATCAATAGCAGAATAACTAGGCAGAAGAATGGATAAGTGACCTGGAAGATAAAGTAGTGGAAGTATCTACTGCAGAGCAGAATAAAGAAAAATGAATGAAAAGAACTGAGGACAGTCTCAGAGACCTCTGGGACAACATTAAATGCACCAACATTCGAATTATAGGGGTCCCAGAAGAAGAAGAGAAAAAGAAAGGGACTGGGAAAATAACTGAACAGATTATAGATGAAAACGTCCTTAATACGGGAAAGGAAATAGTCAATCAAGTCCAGGAAGCGCAGAGAGTCCCATACAGGAAAAATCCAAGGAACAAGCCAAGACACATTAATCAAACTATCAAAAATTAAATACAAAGAAAAAATATTAAAAGCAGCAAGGGGAAAACAACAAATAACATACAAGGGAATCCCCATAAGATTAACAGCTAATCTTTCACCAGAAAATCTTCAAACCAGAAGACAGTGGCAGGACATATTTAAAGTGATGAAAGAGAAAAACCTACAACCAACATTACTCTACCCAGCAAGGATCTCATTCAGATTCAATGGAGAAATTCAAACCTTTAGAGACAAGCAAAAGCTAAGAGAATTCAGCACCACCAAACCGGCTTTACAACAAATGCTAAAGGAACTTGTTTAGGCAGGAAACACAAGAGAAGGTAAAGACCTACAATAACAAACCCAAAATAATTAAGAAAATGGTAGTAGGAACATACATATCGATAACTACCTTAAATGTAAATGGATTAAATGCTCCAACCAAAGGACACAGCCTGGCTGAATGGATATAAAAACAAGACCCATATACATGCTGTCTACAAAAGACCCACTTCAGACCTAGGGACTCATACAGACTGACAGTGAGGGGATAGAAAAAGATATTCCATGCAAATGGAAATCAAATTAAAGCTGGAGTAGCAAGTCTCATATTAGACAAAATAGACTTTAAAATAAAGACTATTACAAGAGACAAAGAAAGATACTACATAGTGATCAAGGGATAAATCCAAGAAGAAGATATAAAATTGTAAATATTTATGCACTCAACATAGGATCACCTCAATACATAAGCCAAATGCTAACAGCCATAAAAGGGGAAATCGACAGTAACACAATCATAGTAGGGGACTTTAACGCCCTACTTTCACCAATGGACAGATCATCCAAAATGAAAATAGGTAAGAAAGTACAAGCTTTAAATGATGCACTAAACAAGATGGACTTAATTGATATCTATAGGACATTCCATCCAAAAACAACAGAATACACTTCCTTCTCAAGTGCTCATGGAACATTCTCCTGGATAGATCAGATCTTGGGTCACAAAGCAAGCCTTGGTAAATTTAAGAAAATTGAAATTGTATCAAGTATCTTTTCCAACCACAACGCTATGAGACTAGATATAAATTACAGGAAAAAATCTGTAAAAAATACAAACACAGGGAGGCTAAACCATACACTACTAAATAACCAAGAGATCACTGAAGAAATCAAAGAGGAAATCAAATAATACCTAGCGACAAATGACAATGAAAACATGACGACCCTAAACCTATGTGATGCAGCAAAAGTAGTTGTAAGAGAGAAGTTTATAGCAATAAACTCCTACTTCAAGAAACAAGAAACATCTCAAATAAACAACCTAACCTTACACCTAAAGCAATTAGAGAGAGAAGAACAAAAAAACCCAAAGTTCGGCCATTAGCCAGGCTCTTCAAGAAAAAATGGGAGAAGACTCAAATAAACAGAATTAGAAATGAAAAAGGAGAAATAACAACGGACACTGCAGAAATACAAAGGATCATGAGAGATTACTACAAGCAACTATATCTCAATAAAATGAACAACCTGGAAGAAATGGACACATTCTTAGAAAAGCACAACCTGCTGAGACTGAACCAGGAAGAAATGGAAAATATAAACAGAACAATCACAGGCACTGAAATTGAAACAGTGATTTAAAATCTTCCAATAAACAAAAGCCCAGGACTAGACGGCTTCACAGGCGAAATCTATCAAACGTTTAGAGAAGAGCTAACACCTATCCTCCTCAAACTCTTCCAAAATATAGCAAAGGGAGAAACACTCCCAAACTCATTCTACGAGGCCACCATCACCCTGATACCAAAACCAGACAAGGATGTCACAAAGAAAGAAAACTACAGACCAATATCACTGATGAACATAGATGCAAAAATCCTCAACAAAATACTAGCAAACAGAATCCAACAGCACATTAAAAGGATCATACACCATGATCAAGTGGGGTTTATTGCAAGAATGCAAGGATTCTTCAACATACACAAATCAATCTATGTGATAAACCACATTAACAAACTGAAGGAGAAAAACCATATGATCATCTCAATAGATGCAGGAAAAGCTTTCAACAAAATTCAACACCCACTTATGATAAAAACCCTCCAGAAAGTAGGCATAGAGGGAACTTACCTGAACTTCATAAAGGCTACATATGACAAACCCACAGCCAACATCATCCTCAGTGGTGAAAAACTGAAACCATTTCCTCTAAGATCAGGAACAAGACAAGGTTGTCCACTCTCACCACTATTATTCAACATAGTTTCGGAAGTTTTAGCCACAGGAATCAGAGAAGAAAAAGAATGAAAAGGAGTCCAAATCAGAAAAGAAGAAGTAAAGCTGTCACTGTTTGCAGATGATATGATAGTATACATGGAATCCTGAAGATGCTACCAGAAAACTACTAGAGCTAATCAATGAATTTGGTAAAGTAGCAGGATACAAAATTAATGCACATAAATCTCTTGCATTCCTATACACTAATGATAAATAATCTGATAGAGAAATTAAGGAAACACTCCCATTTACCACTGCAACAAAAAGAATAAAATGCCTAGGAATAAACCTACCTAAGGAGACAAAAGATCTGTATGCAGAAAACTATTAAGACACTGATGAAAGAAATTAAAGATGACACAAACAGATGGGGTGATATACCATGTTCTTGGACTGGAAGAATCAACATTGTGAAAATGAGTATACTACCCAAACTAATCTAAAGATTCAATGAAATCCCTATAAAACTACCAATGGCATTTTTCATAGAACTAGAACAAGAGTTTTCACAATTTGTATAGAAACACAAAAGACCGCGAATAGCCAAAGCAATCTTGAGAAAGAAAAATGGAGCTGGAGGAATCAGGCTCCCTGACTTCATACTATACCACAAAGCTACAGTAATCAAGACAGTATGGTACTGGCACAAAGACCGAAATATAGATCGATGGAACAGGATAGAAAGCCCAGAGATAAACCCACGCACATATGGTCACCTTATCTTTGATAAAGGAGGCAGGAATATACAATGGAGAAAAGACAGCCTCTTCAATAAGCGATGCTGGGAAAACTGGACAGCTACAAGTAAAAGAATGAAATTAGAACACTCCCTAACACCATACATAAAAATAAACTCAAAATCAATTAAAGACCGGGCTTCCCTAGTGGTGCAATGGTTGAGAGTCTGCCTGCCGATGCAGGTGACATAGGTTCGTGCCCAGGTCCGGGAAGATCCCACATGCCGTGGAGTGGCTGGGCCCATGAGCCGTGGCCACTGTGCCTGTGCGTCCGGAGCCTGTGCTCCGTAACGGGAGAGGCCACAATAGTGAGAGGCCCACGTACCGCAAAAAAAAAAAAAAAAAAAAAAAAATCAATTAAAGGCCTTAATGTAAGGCCAGACACTATGAAACTCTTAGAGGAAAACACAGGCAGAACACTCTATGACATAAATCACAGCAAGATCCTTTGTGACCCACTTCCTAGAGAAAAACAAACAAATGGGACCTAATGAAACTTAAAAGCTTTTGCACAGTAAAGGAAACCATAAACAAGGTGAAAAGGCAACCCTCAGAATGGGAGAAAATATTTGCAAATGAAGCAACTGACAAAGGATTAATCTCCAAAACTTACAAGTAGCTCATGCAACTCAATATCAAAAAAACAAACAACCCAACCCCAAAATGGGCAGAAGACCTAAATAGACATTTCTCCAAAGAAGATATACAGATTGCCAACATACCACATGAAAGAATACTCAACATCACTAATCATTAGAGAAATGCAAATCAAAACTACAATGAGGTATCACCTCACACCAGTCACAATGGCCATCATCAATCTATAAACAATAAATTCTGGAGAGGGTGTGGAGAAAAGGGAACTCTCTTGCACTGCTGGTAGGAATGTAAATTGATACAGCCACTATGGAGAACAGTGTGGAGGTTCCTTAAAAAACTAAAAATAGAAGTACCATATGACCCAGCAATCCCACTACTTGACATATACCCCAAGAAAACCATAATTCAAAAAGAGTCATGTATCACAATGTTCATTGCAATTCTATTTACAATAGCCAGGACATGGAAGTAACATAAGTGTCCATCGACAGATGAATGGATAAAGAAGATGTGGCACATATATACAATGGAATATTACTCAGCCATAAAAAGAAATGAAGTTGAGTTATTTGTAGTGAGGTGGATGGACCTAGAGTCTGTCATACAGAGTGAAGTAAGTCAGAAAGAGAAAAACAAATATCGTATGCTAACACATATATAGGGGATCTAAAAAAAAATGCTTCTGAAGATCCTAGGGGCAGGACAGGAATAAAGACACAGATGTAGAGAATGGACTTGAGGACACGGGGAGTGGGAAGGGTAAGCTGGGACAAAGTGATAGGGTGGCATGGACATATATACAGTACCAAATGTAAAACCAATAACTAGTGGGAAGCAGCTGCACAGCACAGGGAGATCAGCTCCGTGCTTTGTGACCACCTAGAGGGGTGGGATAGGGAGAGTGGGAGGGAGACGCAAGAGGAAGGAGATATCGGGATATATGTATATGTATAGCTGATTCACTTTGTTATAAAGCAGAAACTAACACACCATTGTAAAGCAATTATACTCCAATAAAGATGTTAAAAAAAAAACCTCCCTACAAACAAAAGTCTAGAACCAGATGGCTTCACAAGCGAATTCTAGCAAACACACAAAGAAGAACTTATACTGATTCTTCTCAAACTCTTCCAAAAGACTGAAGAGGAGGGATCACTCCCAAAGACATTCTGTGAAGCCACCATCACTCTGATACCAAAACCAGACAAAGATACCATGAAAAAAAGAAAATTATAGGCCAATACCTTTGATGAGTATAGATGCAAAACTTCTCAACAAAATACTAGCAAACCAAATCCAACTATACATTAAAAAATATCATACACCACGACCAGTGGGATTCATCCCAAGTTCACAAGGATGGTTCAACATACGCAAAACAATCAATTTAATACACCGCATAAACAAAAGAAAAGTCAAAAACCACATGATCCTCTCAGTAGATGCAGAAAAAGCCAAAATTCAACATCCATTGATGATAAAAACTCTTACCAAAATGGGTATAGAGGGAACATATCTCAACATAATGAAAGCCATTTATGACAATCCCACAGCCATTGTAATAGTCAATGGTGAGAAGCTGAAAGCCTTCGTGCTCAACTCTGGAACAAGACAAGTATGCCCACTCTCACCTCCTCTATTCAACATAGTATTGGAAGTCCTAGCCACAGACAAGAAAAAGAGATAAAAGGTATCCATATTGGAAGGGAAGAGGAAAAATTGACACTATATGCAGATGACATGATACTATACATAGAAAACCCTAAGGACTCCACACAAAAACTATTAGATCTAATAAATGAGTTCAGCAAAGTAGCAGGATACAAGATTGACACCCAGAATCAATTGCATCTTTACAATGACAATGAAATATCAGAAAGAGAATGTAAAAAAAAAATACCTTCTAGAATTGCACCAAAATAAAATACCTACGAATAAACCTGACCAAGGAAATGAAAGACTTATATGCTGAGAACTATAAAACATTAATAAAGGAAATTAAAGAGGATTCAAAGAAATAGAAAGATACCCCATGCTCTTGGATTGGAAGATTTAATATTCTTGAAATGGCAATACTACCCAAAGCAATCTACAGATTTAATGCAATCCCTATCAAATTACCCATGACATTTTTCACAGAACTAGAACAAATAATCCAAAAATTTACATGGAACCATAAAAGGCCCAGAAGTGCCAAAGTAATTCTGAGGGAAAAGAAACACCTGTCTGCAGGTGACATAACTCTCACAGACTTCATAAAACACTACAAAGCTACAGTAATCAAAACAGTGTGGTATTGGTACAAAAAGAGACATATGGATCAATGGAACAGAATAGACAGCCAAGAAATAAACCTACACACCTACAGTCAGTCTTTGACAAAAGAGGCAAGAATCTAAAATAGTAAAAAGACAGTCTCTTTAGCAAGTCGTGCTGGGAAAGTTGGACAGCTGCATATAAATCAATGACATTAGAACACACCTTCACACCATGCACAAAAATAAACTCAAAATGGTTTAAAGACTTAAATATAAGACATGACACCATAAAACTAGAAGAGAACCTAAGCAAAACATTCTCAGACATAAACTGTAGTAATATTTTCTTAGGTCAGTCTCCCAAGGCAATAGACATAAAAACAAAAATAAACAAATGGGACCTAATCAAACTTACAAGCTTTTGCACAGCAAATGAAACTATAAACAAAACAAAAAGACAACCTACAGAATGGGAGAAAATATTTGCAAATGATGCAACCAGCAAGGGCTTAATCTCCAAAATATACAAACAGCTCATACAACTCAACAACAAAAAAACAAACCACCCAATTGAAAAATGGGCAGAAGACTTTAACAGACATTTCTCCAAAGAAGACATGCAGATGGCCAACAGGCACATGAAAAGATGCTCAACATCACTGATTAGAGAAATGCAAATCAAAACTATAATGAGGTACCACCTCATACTGGCCATCATCAAAAAGTCTACAAGTAACAAATGATGGAGAGGGTGTGGAGAAAAGGGAATCCTCCTACACTGTTGGTGGGAATGTAAATTGGTGCAGCCACTATGCAAAACAGTATGGATGTTCCTCAGAAAACTACAAGTAGAGTTACCATATGATCTAGCAATCCCACTCCTGGGCATATACCCGGACAAAACTATAATTCAAAAAGATACATGCAACCCTGTGTTCAAAGCAGCACTATTCACAATAACCAAGACATAGAAACAACCTAAATGTCCATCGACAGATGAATGGATAAAGAAGATATGGTACACACATACAATGGAATACTACTCAGCCACAAAAAAGAATGAAATAATGCCATTTGCAGCAACATAGATGCAACTAGAGATTATCTTGCTAAGTGAAGTCAGAAAGAGAAAGCCAAATACCATACGATACCACTTATATGTGCAATCTAAACTATGGTACAAATGAACCTAGCTACAAAACAGAAATAGACTCACAGACATAGAGAACAGACTTGTGGTTGCCAAGGGGGATAGGAGGAGGGAGAGGGATGGACAGGGAGTTTGGGGTTAATAGATGCAAACTATTACTTTTAGAATGGATAACAACAAGGTCCTACTGTATAGCACAGGGAACTATATCCAATCTCCTGGGATAATTCATAACGGAAAAAATATTTGAAAAGAATGTATATATTGCATAACTGAGTCACTTTGCTGTACAGCAGAAATAAGCACAAGACTGTAAATTGACTATACTTCAATAAAAAATTTAAATTAACAAAAACTGTTATAGTCAGTCTTTATAATTTTAGCCATTCTAGTGGGTACACAGTAGCATCGTATGATTTTAATTTGCATTTCCCTAATGACTAATGATGTTGAGCATCTTTTCATGTGTTTATTTGATATCTGTATATTATCTTTGGTAAAATGTTCAAATCTTTTGCCCATTTTCCATATTATCTGTATTCTTGAGTTTTTTAAATTCTGTCTCATTTTTTCACTTAACATGTATACAGTACGATCCTTTTGTAAAAAGAAATTAAAACTTGAAAAATCCAACCCATATTTGTACATTTAGGCAGTCTGGTAGTCCATATATCAAAATTATTAATGACTGGTAACAAGAACTGTCTGGGGCAGAGGAAGTGAGGTTACTGGGGACTCATTTGATATACTTCTATATTGCTTTTCATCAATCATATAAAACCTGATAAAGTCATTTCTCTTTGGCCAAGAGAAAGTTAGGGGAAAAAAACACAAATAAAAAGTCAAAAATTCACCAGCAGCAGCCAAATGAGGAAAGGAATAAAGCCTCAAGTCATAAAGTTGAAAAAGTCATGGCTAAGAAAACAGAAGAAAGATCTAGCTCAGCAAAACTTCCAATGTGGAGATGTACAGATTAAGTGAGCAGGCAGTCCTGGGGTAAGACAAGGAAAACAAAAATCCTCAAGATTTGCAGCCCCAGGTATCACTGGGAGACCCCAACAGAGGCAGACAAGCCTGCTGGGGGACATCATCTTTCAGGGTCACTGGTATGAACTAGAGGATGCATCCAGAGCTGGACTGAGTGAGCCCAGACATTTAAGAGACTTTCAGGAGACTGAAACCCAGGATCCTCAAGTTGTCTTTTGCCCCTCCCGTCGGGTTACAGAAAAGAAGTATATAGAAAGCAATTTCTTTTTTTCCCAAGTATTGTATTTTATTTTATTTACTTTTTATTGAAGTATAGTTGATTTACAATGTTTCAGGTGTATAGCAAAGTGATTCACAGTTATATGCATATATATATATATATATATATATTCTTTTTCAGATTTTTTTCCATTATGGGTTATTACAAGATATTGAATATAGTTCCCTGTGCTATACAGTAGGTCCTTGTTGTTTATCTGTTTTATATATAGTAGTGTATATCTGCTAATCCCAAATTCCCAGTTTATCCCTCCCTACCCCTTTCCCCTTTGGTAACCATAAATTTGTTTTCTATGTCTGTAAGTCTATTTCTGTTTTGTAAATAAGTTTATTTGTATCATATTCTAGATTCCACATATAAGTGATATCATATGGTATTTGTCTTTCTCTGTCTGACTTACTTCACTTAGTATGATAATCTTTAAGTCCATCCATGTTGCTCCAAATGGCATTCTCTTTCTTTTTATGGCTGAGTAGTATTCCATTGTATATATGTACCACATCTTCTTTGTCCATTCATCTGTTGATGGACACTTAAATTGTTTCCATGTCTTGACTATAGTGCTGCTATGAACCTCGGGGTGCGTGTATCTTTTCGAATTAGAGTTTTTGTCTTTTCTATATATATGCCCAGGAGTGGGATTGTTGGATCATATGGCAACTCCATTTTTAGTTTTTTAAGGAACCTCCATACTATTTTGCATAGTGGCTGCACCAATTTACATTCCCACCAACAGTGTAGGAGGGTTCTCTTTGGTCCACACCCTCTCCAGCATTTATCATTTGTAGACTTTTTGATGATGGCCATTCTGACCAGTGTGAGGTGGTACCGTATTATCATTTTGATTTGTTTTTTTCTAGTAATTAGCAATGTTGAGCATCTTTTCATGTGCCTGTTGGCCATCTGTATGTCTTCTTTGGAGAAATGTCTATTAAAAGTCTTCTGCCCATTTTTTGTTTGGGTTGTTTGGTTTTTTGATATTGAGTTGTATGAGCTGTTTGTTTAGTTTGGAAATTAATCCCTTGTCAGTCACATCATTTGCAAATATTTTCTCCCATTTTGTAGGTTGTCTTTTCATTTTGTTTATGATTTCCTTTGCTGTGCAAAAGCTTTCAAGTTTAAGTAGGTCCCATCTGTTTATTTTTGCTTTTGTTTCCATTACTCTAGGAGACAGGTCCAAAAAAATACTGCTGCGATTTACATCAAAGAGTGTCCTGCCTATGTCTTCCTCTAGGAGTTTTATAGTATCTGGTCTTATAGTTAGGTCTTTAATCCATTTTGAGTTTATTTTTGTATATGGTGTTAGAGAATGTTCTAATTTCACTCTTTTACATGTAACTGTCCAGTTTTCCCCACACCACTGACTGAAGAGACTGTCTTTTCTCCATTGTATATTCTTGACTCTTTTGTCATAGATTAATTGACCATAAGTGTGTGGGTTTATTTCTGGGCTTTCTATCCTGTTCCACTGATCTATGTGTCTGTTTTTGTGCTGGTACCATACTATTTTGATTACTGTAGCTGTGTAGTATAGTCTGAAGTCAGGGCACTTGATTCCTCCAGCTCCATTCATCTTTCTCAAGATTGTTTTGGCTACTCAGGGTCTTTTGTGTTTCCATACAAATTTTAAAATTTCTTGTTCCAGTTCTATGAAAAATACCGTTGGTAATTTGATAGGGACTGCACTGAATCTGTAGATTGCCTTGGGTAGTATGGTTATTTTAACAATATTGATTCTTCCAATTGAAGAACATAGTATGTTTGTGTGGTCTTTAATTTCTTTCATCAGCGTCTTATAGTTTTTGGAGTACAGGTATTTTGTAGAAAGTAACTTCTATCCTTAAACTAAAGTATAATTGAGTGTGGAGAAGAGATAAATTGTGTCAAGTTGAGATGAAAAGCCTGTCAAGAAGAATTCACACACTATATCAGAGCAAACAAAAAATACAGATAGAACCTCCCATGTTAAACATGAGTAGAATGAAAAGAAGTGGTCTAGAAGATACATAAATATGACATGGGGTGGGGAGAAATAGAAAGAACTTGCATGATGAACAAAGAACGAATTGTGGAGAAGAATATAATCATAGGAAAATAAGTAGTTTTGTGAATGCTTTAGACTTACACAGGAACTTAATAAGAATATAGATTTGATAAGGCACAAGAGCTCAATACAAGATGATGAAACAACAAAATTAGAGAAAAAGGAAAACTGAGAGCAAAGAATAAATTAAAATGTAAATACGATCATTCATTCAAATCAGTAAATTAGATACAGCAAAAAGAAAGAGGGGAGGGAAGAAGGGAGGAAATGGAAAAAAGAAAATGGCTGAAAATCAAAGTAATAGCACAGAAGAAAGGGTTGGGCTATTATGATTAATTGCTTTCACCTTTCTACTTTTCTTTTGCATTTGACAGTAAAAGGACAGAAATGGAAGATGAAGAAATCCAATGTCCCTGAAGTGGAGAGCTTAACTAGTGAAATAGAAAGAGTTCACAGGATACAATGCAGAAAAATTTTCCATCAATGAAGAAAGAATTCATCAAGGGTATACTGTGTATTAGGGAAAAATGAAACAGGATGATCACCATTGAGATCTATCCTTGTTAAGTTACTAAACTTCAAGAAAAATAAAAGGAAATTTTCAGGCATATTCAGACACACATGTGTGCGTGCATGTATGTGTGCACGCACACACACCACACACACACACACACACACACACACACACACAGAGTGTGTTACCTACAAGGGAGAAAAAGAAAAGGCTAGCTGGCCTAAGACTCCTTCAGTTACATTCAGTGGCAGAAGACAATGGAGTAATGTCTACAATATTCTAAGGGAAAGAAAGTGTAACCCAAGAATATAATATCCAGCCAAGATATCATTCAAATTCATAAAGGGACTAGGCAGACATTCTTAACATGAAAGAGTGAAATGAATATAGCACCCACAAGCTATTCTTGAAGGAACTTCTCAATGATAAAATCCTGACAATCAAGAAATAAGTCAGGGCTTCCCTGGTGGCGCAGTGGTTGAGAGTCCACCTGCCGATGCAGGGGACACGGGTTCATGCCCCGGTCCAGGAAGATCCCACATGCCGCGGAGCGGCTAGGCCCGTGAGCCATGGCTGCTGAGCCTGCGCATCCGGAGCCTGTGCTCCGCAAAGGGAGAGGCCACAACAGTGAGAGGCCCGCGTACGGCAAAAAAAATAAATAAATAAAAATAAAAAGAAGTCAAAGTAAAGGATTCAGAAATATAGACGAACCATGGGCCAAAGCCTGGTTGTAAGCATAAGATCCTTTTAAATATGAACTAAAACTAAACAAACAGATAAAACAAGCAGATGGTTTATAATTGCATAACAGAATGTAAATGTTGTAAGCCCTGACAAAGTAAAAATAACTTGATTAATAAAAAGTGGGAGTAGAGGAAAGTGTTAGGAGGAAGTGTAAGCAAGCTAATCTCCTCCTCCTTTTTCATAGTAGAGTCCACTGATAATGTTTAATATTGAAAAAGGTAGATTTGCAAAATGACTAAATGATCATTTGACCCAGCAACTCCACGCCTAGGTATCTTTCTAAGAGAAATGAAAACATATGTCCACACAAAAACTCAACACAAATGTTCATAATAGCATTAGTCTAAAAAGTGGAAACAATCCAAATGTCCATCAACAGATGAATGGATAAACAAATGGGGGTATATACATATAATGGAATATTATTTGGCAATAAAAAGAAATGAAGTACTGATACATGCTTCAACATGGCTGAACCCTGAAAACATTATGTTAAGTAAGACAAGACAGTCACAAAGGACCACATATTGTATGATTCTATTTAAATAAAATGTCCAAAATAGGCAAATATATAGAAATTAAAAGTAGATCAGTGACTGTTTAGGGATGGGAAAGATATGGAGGTTGGGGAGTCACTGATAGCTAAAGGGTATAGGGTTTCTTTTTAATGTGACAAAAAGTTCTAAAATCAATTGAGGTGATGGTTGCACCGTTCTGTGTATATACTAAAAACCATTGCATTGTACACTATTAATAGGTGAATTATATGGTGTATGAATTATAGCTTGATAAGGCTGTTACCAAAAAGACACTACAAAAAAATGACTAACTGCTCAATGGTTTTCATATTTTTTCTTAAGCTTAAATGGATATTAATGACTAATATCTTTTATGGTAAAGAAACATTCATCTGAAGATTAGCAATTCCTGTATTTTATTTCAGTGTTTTATTCTGTCAAGTTCAAGTAAAATTAAACAAAGCTTTTAATTTAATATATTATGACCCAATATTATAAAGGCTTTCCAGTCTATCCATCCACCCATCCCTCTATCTACATATATGCACAAAAGATATCTGAAATAATTTTCACATAATATGAATACTGGGGTAGTAAGAATTTGGGTGATTTGTTGATTTCTTTATTGTTTCCTATACTGGTTAAATGTTTAATAATGAGTATGTGTTATCTGTATTTGTCTTCAAATTGTTCTTATAAAGCACAAAGTAAATATACCAAAATCTTAATGTTTATATGTGGGTTGCAGGATTAGGAAGTTTTTTTTTCCTTCCTTCTTTATTCTTTTCTGTACTTTCCAAAGTTGCCTACAATGAGCATCTATTATTTTACAAATAGAAGTAAAAAAATAAAAGAATTAAAGGAATGTGTAGCAGTTCTTTAAATGATTGCTGGTTCTTACCTGGGTTCCTTCTGTTGCTCCTGAATGATCTTTCTTCCTGGCCAGATATTGCCCATCTGTGACTGATGAAGGAGGGGCTGTCCCACTGTCTCTCTTTTATTCACTTCAAGACAAACAAAAGCATGGCAGAGGGGTGGTGATGAGGGGGGCAAGGGAAACACAGCATGCTTGCAGAAAGGATCAACACAATCTTCATGTTCCCTACAAACAGGCTGAGCTCATGGAGTGAAGACACCACCAATAAGAATACACTAAGATTCCACAGCAGAGGGTCTATCAGCCACAGCAGAGGGTCAAGCACCTCAAGGAACCATTTCCCGACAGGTCCGGTACCTGCAGGTTTGTGGCGCAGGGACATCCTGATTATCTCACTGCCGGTGCGGTAAGCAAAGCGATTCACTTTCTGGTCATAAAACCAGTCTCCAGTTGCCTTCTTCAGCTCTCTGCAAAAGAATAAAAGAAAATGACATATGGATTAAAAAAAAAATGCCCTTGACATTCAACCAACAAAGGATGAGGGGAGAAATTCTAACCACAACTGGGGCCCCATTTCTTCTCTCTACTCAGCCATAAGTTAACACTCACATTTCCTTGGCGCACACCTTGCATCTCCAAATACCATTGCTTTCCTGGATACGGCAGTCCCGACACACCAGGTGATTACAACCCCGACAAGTGTTGGTCTTGGGAGTCAAACGGCCCAGGCTCTCCTGGCACCGGGCACAGGTCCGATCACTATAGTGTTGGCTGCCCCTTTTGGCCCCTTTCCTTTTTATCTCCAGTAACTCATTCTTCAGTCGTCTGCCAAGACCAAAAAGAGAAACACAAGTGATTTGAAATCTGCATAGGCTGGATGGAGAGGGGTTGAGGGGTAGAGACAGTAAGACTATTTGGTTCTGTGGAAGCAACCTCAGAACCCAACCTGACCCACTGAGGAGTTGTAAACCTCATACACAAGTTCCTCTGAAAGTCAGATGAGAAGTATAAGGAAAAGTCCAGGTATCGTTGGTTAAAGGCCTGGGAGCCCATGGTTTTTCTGGGACTCTTACCTAATCCTTTTCTCATCTGCTTTTCGGAGCTCCTCATCTCGTTGTAGAACACTGAGGATCAAATCCCTTTCCACCTCAGACAGAAAAGAGAGGTCAAGTATCTCCGACATGACTTATTCTAGTTTTTCCTTCTACTCTTCTTTCTTCAAAGCTACCAGTCCAGGAGAGCTACCCCAGAGTTGCCTGAAATAAGATAAGAACTAATTTCGCACAGGTAATTTACTCCAGAAGAGGCCCACAGCCCTAGAGCCTTTCGGTGGGCTACCTCCCCCTTGAGCCAGGCTAGAGATAACATAGAAGTATGTGACCAATTTACCATTCCTACTCCCAGGTGAATCCTACCCTGAAAATGAAGAGGCTTTGATTTTTCAAGAAGAAACACTTATTCATGACTCTGCCAAAGGGTTGGGTCTTTCAACATAAGTCTGGAAAGAGCACAGAACAGCTGAGTCAAATTCCCCCTCCACCAAAGTGTATCCTCAATCATCCAATTTTCAATTTTTTTAATGTTCTCAAGTAACAAGTCTATTAAGCCAAATAATCAGACAGCTGGTCTCTGTAGTGGAGAAAACCACACAGGGACCTCTGCCAGTTGAAACCCATTTCCCCTTTCCTGACCAGCATTTATGCTCCCAGGATGCAGTCAGCTTTCTGCTACACTTCAAAACTGCTGTCACCTACTCTATCTCCCAAAGTCCTTATTGCTAACACTACCCAAGAATATCTTCACCTATTTCACGCACATTTGTTGAGAACTCAATCACAGGTATTGGGCAACATGCTGGGGATACAGAGATGAGTAAGGCACAGTTCTTGTCTTTAAGAAGGTCACAGAGTAGTAGGGGGAGACAGATACATAGCACAGTGTACTAAGTGCTATTAAAGGGATAACAACTTGTTATGGGAACTTACAGAAGGGAGTAACTACTTCTATCTTGCCTAGAGAGGGAAGAGAGAGAACTATACATGTGGAAGGTTTTACAAAGCAGGTGGATTTTACCTTATAGAACAGAGTATATGTTTGTTGGTTGGGGAGAATGGTAGGAAATACAGGTTGGAACCAGGTTATGTAGCTCTCGAATACTCTTAAAAATTAAGAATTTTAAAACTGATGACATAGACAATAGAAATCCATTGAGCATCTTTGTTGTTGCTTTGTTTTTGATATTGGGAAATGACATACTCAAATTTGTTTTACAAAGATCGCTCCAGCTATAGTATGGAAGACTGATTCAAAAGACAAATTGAAGTACAGTTAGTAACACACTGTAAAATATGCATACTCCTTAGGCAAGCAATACCACATCTAAGAACCTACCCAATAGAAATATTCACATAAATGTGTATGCAAGGTATACGTACAAAAGAGTTACTGCAATATTATTTGTAAGAGCAAAAAGAAGTTCTTTAACAGAGAAATCATTAAACAAAACAATACTTCCATATGATGGCATACTATGTATCCATTTTAAAAATGTGGTAGATCTGTATGAAAATATGTTCCTGAGTGGGAAAAAAAGTCATTTCAGGACTGCACTTGAATGATCTCTTTGGTAAAGTATTTATCTATACATTTGTATATGCAAAGAAAAAGGTCTAGAACAAAACCTATTATTATTGGTTTCTCTTGGGAAGCAGAACTGCAAGGGGGCAACTTTTACTTTTTACTTTACATAGTTCTGATTTTTTTTTTACAAACATGTCTTACTTTTAAATTTCAAAAAAGATAAAAGTTCAAAGGAGACAGGGGGATTATTATAATAATCCAGACAAAAAGACAATCTAGGTTTACTTAACTATGCTTCTAACCAATTAGGCAAAGTCACTGTATTTCTGTCATCCTCTGGTTTCTCATCTACGAAATGACCTACCTCTCAAGCTTGTCAAGAAAATTAAATAATGTGTGTTAAAGGTCCCATCACAATGTTTGGAACACACGTTTGGAGTACACGTACTCACTGAATCTGCTGCAGGGCAGGCCTAAACCAGAACAGGAAGACAAAAGAACACAGAATAGGTTTGAGAAGTAGAACTGACAGAATGGAGTGACTGATTGAGTGGAGAGGATGAAGAAGGTGAAGGCAAAGATGCCTACTGTGTATGTCAAGGTTAAACAACTGACTAGTAACAGTCCTGACAGTGATAAGGGCTGTAAGAGAAGAAACAGGTGTGGAAATAAGGCAAGAAGTTTCATTTCAGTCATATTGAGTTTGTGCTGCATACTGGATATCCAGATAATTAGGTTCTGGAAGTAATTGGAGGCATAAAACTGTACCTCAGGAAGAAAGACTGCATCTGAAAATATAGATTTGGTTGTCATGAGAGTCAAACAGCCCAGGATGGACAGAGCATGAGAAATGAAATGAGGATCATACTTACCTTCTCTGCTCTCCCTTGAAACTACACAACAAGCACTTGTCACTTTTTAAAACTAATTACTGACAATACAATAGAGAGTATAAACAACACAGCAAAGTGACACAGGTTCCAGAAATCTCAATATTTTCTTGACTTCACTATTTCTTGGTCTTTATTGAACTATAAGATGCTAAGCCTCTTTCATAGGCCCTTTCTTAGGTAGTCTTGAGGAAATATTCTTAATTCTTATCCCTGAGGAGAATATATACTCTCCATGAGAACAAGGACTTTTTCAATATTCTTCTATGTATCTGGCCCAGCACTTAACACTGTATTTGGCACATTGTGTTGCATATGCCACCACTACTGTTGATCATCGTCACTGTCATCATCACCCCAACAGTTCCGTTTACTGAGAATTTATTACATGCCAGGCAACAAGTACTTTACATATATTAACTAATTTAATCCTCACAACAACCCCAAGAATGAGTACTATTATTATCCACATTTTATAGATGAGGACTCAGGAGAGGTTAGGTTAACTTGCCCAAGAATAAACAGAAAGTAATTGCAGTTGCTGGGATTCAAGCCCAAGCAATCAGATTCTAGAGCTAGTGCTCTATTGGCTCTGTCCAGGCAGGATCACGGCCAAAGCAATTATAAAATAAGCAATTATAAAATATTGAACAGAGCAATCAAAAGCATTGTGGAAATGAATTCCCATATGTGTGATTATGGCTGAAGAACTGGCAAAAATTCAGCGGCTCCTAGATAAAATAGGTATCACCAATTGCCTGTCATTTAAAGACCAAGAATGGCACAGGCATACTGGAAATGAGAGCAAAACCAGATTTATTAGAAAATTGATGTTTGTGGAAAGGCAGCAGAGTTCTGTGATGAGACAAGCACATTGGCACAATAATGAGACCAAGTAATAGTAAAAGCCAAGGAAGTAACAGCATCATTGAGGAAACAAAGACAGCACCATAACAAAATGGAACTGCTAATACTGTACATCTTCCCTTTATTTTTCACTCATGGACTTGACCAACCAGAATTGCCCCCCTCTGGAATCTTAAATTCAAGAATCCCTACTTTTCAATTACAGCTTACTCCCACTACACCTGTTCTTCAACCTCATCAAGACCACAGTCTCTTGAGCCCACCCTCCATTTTCTCTTGGTCTGCTTGCCTCCTGTTGATCTATCTTCCTTCCCTACCCATCCTGGACTCCAGATGGCTCAACATTTGAACCACTCTCACCAATATCTTCCATATTCATGCACCTTCATCTCTCTGCAGCAACTGTCCATCAAAATTCCAAACCTGCACCAATGCTATAGTAGTCTGCCTTTTCTGCTCCTATACCCAGGTCCTACGTAATTCCTGGTCTACAATCTCAGCTGGACCCTCACTGTCACCCATAAGTCTTTTTACATGCCTTTAGTTCAGTTCCCTTACCTAGTCCTTTCAGGTTCTATTTTAAGCCTTCATTCATCTCACATCCCCACTTCCCTTTCCCCTAGTTCCCATCAGACATCCTTGTTTCACCCTTGTAAAAAAAAAACAAAAACGTTTTTAGAATCCATCAGCCATGACCTCCATCAGCTCCCTGCCTCCTCTCCCCCATCACTTGCCAATGTGACTCCTTTTAGAAAAGCCACATCCCATCCCCAACCCCACCTTGGACCACAGGTTGCTATTTCCAATGTTAACCCTGTTACTAGCCAGCTCACTTGAGATGCAATCTTGCAGAGTCAGTAGTGGGGAAAATAAAACAGAATAAGAAAAAAAATTTTAAAGGCAAGGAGAAAAAGCATAGAAAAACTGAAACAAATAGAAAGCAAAACATAAGATGGTAAAAACAAGCTCCAACATCTCAACAAACAAAAAATATATGAGTAAAACTCATCCTTTTAAATATAGAGGTTAACAGACTATATAAAATTTAAGAATCCAGGTATGTGCCATTTCATGAGGGACACATCTATAACATAAAGATCAGGAAGGACTGAAAGTAAAAAAGATGGAAAAAATATACCAGATAAATGTAAACCTAAATAAAGTTGAGGTAGTTATATTAATATCTAAAAAATAAAACTTCAAAATAATAAAAGCATTATATAAAAGATAAGACCACTACATAGAGTAAAAAAACCTAGTATGTTTTATTAATAGGCACTAATAAAACACCTCCAAATATATAAAGGAAGATTATGTACAACTAGAGAGAGAAATTGAAAAATGGACCATCAAAATGGGAGATTATATAAAATAAGCTACAAGGATACAACACAGGGAATATAGCTAATATTTCACAATAACTATAAATGTAACCTTTAATAATTGTGAATCATTATAGTGTACACCTGTAACTTACATAATATTGTACATTAACTATACTTCAATTAAAAAAGGAAAAAAAATGATGTAATCTATGTAAATTATCTAGCACTATACCGATAATTGTAGTCAACAAATAGTCTAGAATTTGTTAAAAAAAAAGGGGGGGAGATTAACATACTTCTTTCAATTATTAATAGTAAAAGCAAAAAAAAAAGTACAAGCAGATAAAATATTACTAAGTATGTAGACAAGTTGAACAAAATAAGCTTGATTTAATGGCCATATGTAGAATTCTATATCCAATTGGAAATCATATTCTTTTTAAGCACATATGGAACATTTACCAACCCCCCACCACCAAATGACCATGTACTAGGTTATAATGCAAGTCTCAGTAAATTTCAAAGAAACCATTCTCATACAGACCGTGGTCTCTGACCTCAAGGAAATTAAATATGAAATCAATAACAAAAGATAATTTTTAATCCTGATACTTTTAGAAATTTAAAGATACTTCTTAATAACTCATATGCCAAAGAAGAAATCATAACTTCATAATTGTACTAAATCTATCATTAACATCTTAAAGAAGAAACTTGCTGCCTGCCTCACCACCACCACCACCATGCCCATACCATACAGTAGAATGTTTTCTAGAAATTCAAAAAGGAAAACATGGGATAGAAATACTTCTTTTATATGCAATGAGTTAAGTGATATATTTTTATGGTAAATGGCACATCACGTTTTGAAAAATGTAACTCAGAAAAATAACAGGGGCACAAATAAGAAAACCAGACAAATCTGTGGTTAGAAAACCTGTCACTTTTCATATTCTCCCAACTGACGGATACAGCACTAGGATTTAATGGCAAAACCAAAGTCCAAGAAAACTCGTTAAGGCCCTTCACTGAAATTCAGTCAGAGGTATATAGTCAAAAGGGTAAGGATTATCTACTGAGAAGACCACAGCTCAGATAACATGAATGTCCGAACCCAAGCTCTGATGGACAATTTGTTCCATGTTAGTCGCGGGGTGTCAAGACTCGAATGAAATGTCTTAATATAGCATCCTTGTGGGGCCTCATGCCCACAAGAAGATATTTTAGAAAAGATGGTTTGTTGAGTTAGAAAATTACATATATTTATTGCTCAGGATAATATTTTAATGCAAATACTTACAAAGGCAAGAGGGAACTGAAAAATCTACCATCAGAATGGGAGGTTAATATACCTCTGTCTACTGATAGCACAAGCAGATAAAAACAGTATATATACAGACAACTTGAACAACACAATAATCTTGATATAATTGTAGAACACACGAACATGTGTAGAATTATTTATCCAAATGGATATATCCATTTTATACCCTAATCTTGTAGATTAAAAGATAATAATAATTAATAAATGAACATTAACACCAACACTAACACAGCTAGTTTTCAAGAAGGGGTGAGGGGAGCTCTCTCAAATTATCTTAAATTCTGAAGACCAGTTCAACAGAGCAGCGATATTTATTAGTTATATGACCTTGGGCAAGGGCCTAAAATATAAAAAAGATTATCAAAGATATAGAAGTCCTTGTAAGAACAGTACTTGACTTTAAAATCATTGTGGTGTCCCCAAAATGGAAACTGGTGTGAATCAGAAAAACATCAAATAATATCCCTGCACTGGGCAGCAAATAAAACATATTTTTCCATGTTTAATTTGCTGGGCACACTGGTAACCTTCCCTCTCCCAAACATGCAATGCACATATAAATGTGAAGATGGTAATACTTATGCTCAAACTAGCAACTTCCACCAGATGTGGCCTTCTTGAAGGGAGGCACTGTATCTGGACTTCATACCCCCAAGAGCTTACTTGGCATAGTGTCTGATACACAATATGAGTTCAATAAATGCTTACTGAATGTCTTCACCCAGAAATCTATTTGTATTTATATGTTTAAACTTAAACTCACAGAAACTGAAGAGTGGTACTAGAGCTGAGAGCAAAGTATTTTTATTTTCCTGAGGCAGACTGGTGTCATGGTTAAAAGCATGGCCTCTGGACTCAGACTGCCTGAATTTGAATCCCAGCTTCATCAATTACTAGCTGAGTGACCTTGGGCAATGACTAAACCTCTCAGTGCTTCAATTTCCTTATTTGTAAAAGGAAGATAATAACTATACCTACCACCTTGGGCTTGTTATAAAGATTCAATGAGTTTTTTAAATATGTAGTGTTTAAAGTAATGTAAACACAGAGAGTGCACTCCAAGTTTTAGCTATTTTTATTTTTGTCAGTTTTTATATGTGCATTTGTGTTTTAAGATGTGACTGGGTCTTACAAAGTGACGTTTATTTTCTATTAAAGAATACAGATGAAGTGTGAGGTAAACTGCATCTAGACACCATTTAAAGTTTCAGGCATTTTTTTTAAGTGAGAAACTATGCTGACAACTTTAGAGGTGACAGTGAATTCCAGAAAAATTGACCCATGCTCAAGGGCACAAAGGCTGAATTGGTATTTAATTAGCCCTCTAAACCCACAAGTAATAATGATGTGCTGGTTTTGCACATAAATTCTATTCCATTATCAGTCATGTCCCACTTAAGTGATATGACAAAAGCATTTTGCTGTTTGGACCAAGGGCAATGGACAATTTTGGTAAAGTTTATACCTCACTGAAAATGAAAAAGTAAACCAGTGTCTTTCAAAGGATATTAGTTTAACCAAGAAATCCTGAATCAAACTGCTATTATTAAGCAAATGATAGTATGTTTTACACAGAAACTGATGAGTGATATGAAAAGATCTGCATCACTGCATGTCAGATTCTGTATACTTTTGAACAGATATTTAGAACTGATCTACCTATGTCAAGAAGCATGATGGTATGCACATTTTTGAAAAATTAGAATTGAAATTGGGCTACAAATTATAATTGGTCATGAAAATTTGGGATTATAAAATGTCAGTGGCCTTCTATTTCTGGCCAAGAATGGATGGATTTTTACCCTGCCTGGACCCCCCACCCCCCAAAATGGATAAAATACATAAAACAATGGTGATTTTCAAGACACTGAATATCAGGCAATGGAGGACTGTGATCCTTGGGAAATAGGAAACAAATAGGGTGAGCCCTCTGATTTTCCAGGCTCACTGTCTTGAGAGAGTTTCCAGGCCATGGTGCAGGGAGGACGAATACAGGCAGAGCTTGGTGAACTCCCCGAGTGGAGGTGACAGAGCTAAAAGTCTGGCTAGGGTTCATAGGACAGAGTACCTGAGAGAGCCACACAGAGTGAGGTCTTCAGAGACCTGCAGAGGGTCTCCCTCAAGTATTCAGCAAAGGACTGATCAGCACATGGCATGCCTGTGAGGAAATTACCCTAGGCCAGAGAAAGAACTCTAGCTGAACCGATTCAAAAGAACAGTGCCTGTCACTCACACATGACCAGGAGTAGTGCCTGTTCCACCAGTCAAACTGGAAAACCTCATGATTCACAGGGCACTGGGCAGAGTACTCAGAAGGGTCTTGCCTACATAATGGGAAATAATGAGCCCTAGACTGTGCACTGCTTTGGTCCTGCCTAACAAATCTAAACAGAACCTGAAAGGATCAATCTCTTTCAAGTAATTCAAGTGCATCCCAGAACAGAGCTCAAGCTTATTTCTAGTAATATAAAAATATGCAGCACCCAACAAGGTAAAATTTACAATATCTAGTACCCAATAAAAAATAAACAGTAATGCAAAAAAGCAAGAAAATACATGCACAATGAGAAGAAAAAGTAATCAAAAACTGACCAAGAACTAACACAAATGTTAGAATTAGCAAAGTCATGAAAGGTGTTAAAAAGACCCAAATCAAACCTAGAGATTAAAAAACAATGTCTGAGATGAAAAATACACAGAATTGGATTAACAGCAGATTACACATTTCAGTAGAAAACATTATTGAACTTGAAGACAGCAATAGAAGCTATCCAAATGAAACAGAAAGAAAAATTACTGAAGAAAAAGAACAGAGCATTAATGAGCTATGGAACAAGTTTAAGCTGCCTAATATGCATGTCATTGGAGTCACCAAAGGAAATGGGGGCACTGAAAAAATATTTGAGAAAATACTGGCCCAAATTTTTTTCTAAATTTGATGAACACTATGAATCCACAGATCCAAGAAGCTCAATGAACTTCATGCACAAGAAACAGAAAGAAAACTGCAGCACATGGCACAGCATAGTCAAAATTTTTAAAACCAGAGATAATGAGAAAATCTTAAAAGCAGCCAGCAGGTGGGAGGCGGGAGGGAAACAACACATTAGATACAGAAGAACAAAGATAATGATGAAAGCAAATTTACCATTAGAAACAATGCAAATGAGAAGGCAGTGGAACATCTCTAAAATACTGAAAGAAAAATACCTGTCAACCTAGAATTCTAAACCCAGTGTCATTCAAAAACAGAGGTGAAATAAAGACTTTTTCAAACAGGCAAAAATTGAAAGAATTAATCACGAGCAGACATGCAACTATAAAAAATGTTAAAGGAAGTCCTTCAGGCAGAAGAAAAATAATACCAGATACAAATAATAGAAATATGGGTCTATAAAAAGTAATGAAGAACACATGCTATAGTAAATATGTGGGTAAAAATATTATTTTCTTATTTAAATTTCCTTTAAAAATATAATTGACTCCTTAAAGCAAAAAATTAGAAAACAATATATTGTGAGGTTCAAAACATATGCAGAACCAAGTTAGAAGACTTACACAATCTGTTTTCAAGACATTATAAACCTACAGTAATCAAGGGAGTGTGGTAGTGGCATACAGATAGACACTGGAAGAGAACAGAATCCAGAAATAAATCCTTATGTTCATAGTCATTTGATTTTTGATAAAGATGCAAGAGAATTCAGTGGAGAAATGATAGTCTTTTCAACAAGTGGTGCTGGGAAAACTGGATATCCATATGCAGAAAAAGTAAAGATTTCTTAGATATGACACCTAAAACATGATCCAGAACTTGCTAAAATAGACTTTATTAAAACTAAAAACTCTGTGCTTTGAAAGATGTTAATAAGAAAATAAAAAGACAAACTATATAGACTGGAAGAAAATATTTGCAAATAGTACATCTGACAAAGACTTGTATCCAGAACATACAAAGAACTCTCAAAACTCTATAATTAAAAAAAAAAAAACCTAAATTTTTTAAATGAACCAAAAATTTAAGCAAATGCATCACCAAAGAAGATATATAAATAACAAATAAGCACCTGAAAAAATGTTCAACATCATTAATCATTAGGGAGACGCAAACTAAACTCACAATGAAATACCACTATGCACTTACCAGAACAGCTAAAATTAAAAGTGTAACAAATGTTGGCCAAGATTTGAAGCAACTGGAACTCTCACACACTGCAATGGGAATGTAAAATGATACAACCACACTGGAAAACATTTTAGTAGTTTCTCAAAAAGTTAAACATATATCTCCCATATGACCTAGACTTTCCATTTCTAGGTATTAACCCAAGAAAAGCAAGAGCATATGTCCATGCAAAGACTTGCATGTGAATGATAGTAATAGCATTATTTATAATAGTCAAAAACTGGAAACAACCCAAATGCCCATTAAGAGGGGAATGGATTTTTTTTTAATTGTGGTATATCCATATAATGGAATACTGTTCAGCAATAGAAAGGAATGAACTACTGACACACACAGCAATATGGATGAATCTCAAAATAATTACGCTAACTGAAAAAAATCAGACAAAAAAGAACACACAGTAGTACATGATTTCATTTATATAAAACTCTAGAAAATGCAAATTAATCTATAGTGACAGAAAACAGATCAGTGGTTGTGGGAAAAGAGGGATATAATACAAACAGGAAGGAAGGATTACAAAATGGCATAAGGAAACTTTTGAAGGTAATAGATATGTTTAGTTTCTTGATTTTGGTAATGGTTTTATGGGTACAGAGAGATGTCAAAATTTATCAACTTGTATACTTTAAATATGCACAGTTTATTGTATGCAAATTATAACTCAGTAAAGTTGCTTTTTAAAGTTTTAAGATTAAATGTAACTAAACCTTGCAATCAGCAGTTTTACACTCCTAGAATACCTATAAGGCAGTAGCAGATTTTAAATGCATTCAAACAGTAAAATGTTTTACATCAAAGGGGCTTTTTATAAAGAATAAATAATACAGAGTAGATATGAAAATGTTTCTATTATTATTTTTGTTTCTTAAAAGATGCACTTCAACGTCTAACTCTTCCAAATGAAGAAGAAGTTCCACGAGTTTTGAACCACTTGTTAAAAATGGGAAAAGACAGCATGCTGAGAGCTGAGAAGATGGAACAGCAACAAAACGTTTGTATAATTGTTACCTGAAACTACAATATGTGTATTGTTATTTAGTAAGTGCATCCAACAATGCACTTTTTTATTTTTAGATTTATGTTTTGTGAGGTATCCTTTACTCAGCTACAACAGTCATTAAAATCAAGTATAAAAATAAACAACTTAGAATCAGACCTTCAGGTAGCTGTATCATAAACCAAGATTTTGTTTAAACGAAGCGCACAATGTCACTGTTCTCATCGAAATGAGAGCAAACGTTGTCACACTATTAATAAATATTAAAATAATCTAAAAAGCGTTCATTTCATCTCATATCCTTCTTTATTTCTATTTTTGTAAATGCTTTATAATAGATAATATTAGGACAGTGGCAAATATATAGTTTGTAAATAAATATATGTATATTAGGGGTGATTGAAATTTTTGGTAGTAAGGGAGAGTGATCAAAAAAGTTGGGAAATGCTTTGCTTAAAGAAGGGTGAAGGGAAATCATTCTTATGAATTGACATGTATTATTGTGATTCTGCTTGCATATAGTTATAATATATGTTAATTAGGAAAGAATAAATCATTCTGATGACTGTAATATAGTTGGCCTGATGCAAGTAGGGCAACTTAATGAATAAGGATTTGTGCTGCCATAAGGTACATTCCAAAGTGGACTCTATTAACTAATTGTGACCAAGGCAATTATAGTGTCTGAAGCAGACCAATCTAGCACTGTCAGAATTAATACCTATTACATGTGTGGGTTTCTAAAACATGAATGAAGCATAGCTAGCAAAATCCAGCCCACTTTGGGAAAAAAAACTAATTATTTGAAAATCTAAAGGTAAAAGAGAGTGGATCTTAGAGCATAGAAAAATGAAACCAAAACAGGTTATGTGGTGAGTCTGCAGAACTCAAAACAAACAAACAAACAAACAAAAGAACTCCATGTAGTAAAGAAAGCTTCCAGGGATGCAGGGCTTCCCTAAATCCCCTTGTTTGGATCCAGCCACCTATGCACAAAGGCACCAACTGAGAACATCGTTTTGGTTGGTAACCAGCTGAGTGAGCATGCAACATTGCTTATAGTCAACAAAATGTTTACATTGAGATACTGTGTTGGTTATTTTATCAATTGTCCCTTTCAACTCCCATCTCCTCAAGTCCCTTCTGGATCCTAGATTAAATAATGTAAATGTATCTGGTCCCAAAGATTCTTCTGTGAGACCTCCCTCTCCTGTGCTGGTAGTTATCTCTGAATGTCTGTGTGATTTCAGGCCTTCAAAATCCTACTTCTTCCCCTGACCTGGAGCTCTGCATTCTGCACTGTTTACAGAATGCTCACTAGTTAAGAGGGCCAACTATGTGCTAAATGCTGTGCTAGCTGGCTAAGGACGAAACAATGCAGAGTACCTGCCCACAAAGAACACACAGTCTATCAAAGGAGATAGTTAAATAGATAATCATAAAAGAACATGGTAATCAAAGAAATATACACACAGGGTATTATGGTAATGCTAAGGTGGGACACCTATTCCAGCTTGGGGAAAGGGGACTAGAAAGAAACACCAACAGTGGTACATGAACTAGCTGTAAAAAAAGTCTACCAGTTAGTTAACCAGGTAGAGGGCACAGCATTTACAAAAGCAAAAGCAAAAGCATGGAGGCACAAAGCAATGTGGTATAGGCAAGGAGTGCACTGATACTGTATATCAAATTGTAAGGAAGGATGTGGAAGAGGTAGGTGGGGATCAAAGGAGGAGCTTGATATGCTATGCTCAGAAACATGGATAATTAGCCTTTGACCATGGGAACGACTGAGGACTTTTAGGGAAGGCAAGGACTCATTAGATCACTCTGACAGTTTTTCAGAATATAGATTTGAGGAGGCTCTGGTATAAATCCAGGGGGAAGATAATGAGAGCCCTAAATAGAGAGCAATGGTAGTAGAGATGAAAAGGGGCATACTGAAGAATTAACACTGGTGTAAAATCTGCAGGACCTGTGAATATTCTGTAACACAGAACAGTCTCTTCTACTAGGACTTGGAGTTCTGATGTGCTAGATTTCTTTTTTTTTAATTAATTAATTTTATTTTTGGCTGCATTGGGTCTTCACTGCTGCGTGCGGGCTTTCTCTAGTTGCAACAAGTGGGGGCTACTCTTCATTGCAGTGCGCAGGCTTCTCATTGCGGTGACATTTCTTGTTGTGGAGCACAAGCTCTAGGCACACGGGATTCAGTAGTTGTGGCACGCGGGCTCAGTAGTTGTGGCTTGCGGGCTCTATAGCTCAGGCTCAGTAGTTGTGGCACACGGGCTCAGTTGCTCCACGGCATGTGGGATCTTCCCGGACCGGGGCTCGAACCCATGTCCCCTGCATTGGCAGGCGGATTCTTAACCACTGTGCCACCAGGGAAGTTCCAATGATGTGCTACATTTCTAATTAAGAGCAGTATGGCATAGAAAAGTACCTACAAGCACTGGGTCTGGAGCCAGGTTCCAAGCACAGCTTCACTACTTTTTAGCTGTGTGACCTTGGGCCAGTTACTCAACCTCCCTGAGTCTCAGTTTCCCAATCTGTAAAAACGGTGATTAATAATAACAGCTCTTGCTTAAGGCTGTGAGGATTCAAATATATGTCATGATTAAAGGGCATAGCATAGTGCCTGGTCTAGAATAAGCAATCAATTTTGGTAGCTGTTTAATTTTATTATAATTAACCATATGCTTTAGAAAATATATGAGCAAATTGCAGTTTTGACATCTTACTATGAAATTTGAGAAATCGAATCAGTATTCTTGCCCAGATGGAAAGTCACCTCTCTGCAGGGAGGTAGCTGACAAGCGTAAATATTAAGCAAATATTAGTAATTAGATATGATCAGTTTAAAAGATATTTATTTATACACTGTTCCAGACAGAGTTTAAAGTGACTCACAGAGATGCATAAAACATAACAAAATAGCATAAATTTAAAAACTAGGATCAAAAAGAAGAAAAGCAAGAGTGGAGACAAAATAGAGGTGTGAGAATCAAGGCTACAAAACAAAAGGGCAACTGAGGCTTCCCAGTGGTCGGCTGGGGTCCAGGCCCCCGCAAGCCCACCCATGGAGCAAATCTACAACTCAGACAACATACCCAGGCCTGCCCGCACTGGGGTCCTTTCTCAAAAGCGTTATGGTAGCCAAGGTGTTTTTCATTTTCCCCTAACAATGAGAAATGAATAATAGCTCTCAATTTTACAAGATTCTGATTCTGGGTTTACAGTAAGGTTCTCTTGCCCCCCACAGTCCTTTCCAAAATAGGTTCTGTAAATGTGGAGTTTGCATGTACTGAGGCATTTTGCAGTTTTACCTCCTTTTAATATATCTACCAACTGATGAAGATGAAGATGAAGAAGAAGAAAGGAAGAAGAAAGCAGCTAACACTTCTATAATGTTTACTATGTACCAAGCACTTTTCTAAGCACTTTACATACACGGAGTCATTTAGTCTCACAATCATATTATGAGGTAGGTACTATTATTATAATTCTTTGCAAATGAGGAAAGTGAGACACCCATCGAGCAAATAACTTGCCCAAGGTCATATGCCCTATAAGGAACAGTCTGGTTTTTGAGCCCAGGCAGTCTGATTCCAGAGTCTGAGCTCTTTATGCTATAGGGTCTCTTCATATTCTGAAAACACTGCTTGTACATGGTAATATTTGGAAAAGGGGACATCCTTCCCACAGAAGCTGGAGGTACAGTTTTTTAAAAGTCCTCAGCTAATATCAGATGAATGTTTGAAAGGCCAGTGGTCCAGCTTACCTTACCTTACCTTCTCACCCCTGACCTCCCCACACAATAACGTGCACCAGGCTCAGAGCAACTCTACACATGGGAAAGGACCCATTCTCCTCATCCAGGACACCCCTTCTAAATGATGGTAGGAGTATATACGGGTGGAGTAACTAAAATATAATCTCTTTTGTTAGCTCTTAGAAACACAGGTGGGGAAAATTTCCTCCAGATTGAATCCACATGGTTACCTTTCAATACCACCAAATTCTGTTCATAAACAGTT
Organism: Delphinapterus leucas; assembly: GCF_059928025.1. Taxonomy (NCBI): domain Eukaryota; kingdom Metazoa; phylum Chordata; class Mammalia; order Artiodactyla; family Monodontidae; genus Delphinapterus; species Delphinapterus leucas. The sequence continues at coordinate 45,952,941 of NC_143150.1, read as the reverse complement.
TGAAGAAATTCCCACTTAAAATAATATATATTAATACTTCTCTAAAGTAAGTGCCAGAGGGAAGTGGGACGTCTTAAAATATATATATTTCTCCTGCAGAGTGGTTATTTTGATACATGGAAATGTGGTCTTATTTTCATGATTTCACACTTTTCCTGCTCCTCAGCAATTCCAGGCGTCTTAAACCTACCACCGATCCTAGAAGGCAGATCTCCATAAACGTGGTACATAGAAGTAAGTAGAAAACAAGACCATGTGTCTAAACACTCCCCTCAGCAACAGGAGAAATGCATTTATTAAGACAAAGCCCATTTGGCTTTCCAGCTTGCAAGATGTACACTTCTTAGAAGCTTCCTCTCACAGGAGCCAGACAGGCTCACTAGAACCCCATGAGGTTAATGGGGAGAAGGATGGCCTGTTCATCCCCTCCTCTGCCCAAGTCAGTTTCCTTAACAGCCCAAAAGCTTTTTTAAAAAGATAAAAAATCCACAACTAAAAGAACAGAATGCTTTAAAATCCAGGTTTATATGCATAAAACACTTTATTTATAAGTCTGGTGATAGCCAACACATTGCCATTTTTCAATAAGCCTCATCACCCTGTGAAACTCCATTATCTTTCCTTAGTCAACAAGCTTTGATAAACCAGCATCCCCCCAGGGAAGACCCTCTTCTCCTGCCTGGGTCACAGATGGTGGGGATTTCTAAACTGAACTCTAGCTAGCATCTAATTCTTTCTTGTAGGCCACATCACCTAAAAATCACTCACACAGTCCCCTTAAATAAGAAATCACGATGGTTCATGACTAATCCAGCCCATGTTCACACATAACTGTGATTTCATGCATTTGGTTTCTTTTTTAATTTTAGGGATGCTGTGATCTAGCTATGGCCACAGAAACCTTAAACACAGTGAAATAACCTGTAGTTGAACTTAAATTGAACTATATATATGGCAGATAATTTTAAGTTGTTATTTAAGGCCTGTAAGACATAAAATAAATGCTAATTTCTTTCAAATAAAACATTAATCAATGTATACATGAGTATATGTACACAAAAGAGTAGGTAAAAATTGGAGAATATAAAATAAAGTGTTAACATACAAGCTCTCTTTCCCTCCTAAGCTGCTTAACCATAATTACTTGACACATTACATCAAATCCCTAGAACAAGGTTAGTACATGTATTATCAACATCTGGTCTATAGCTAGAAGCAATGTCCTAATATTAAAAAAAATACTGAAGTATTATAAAAAATTTAAAACTGCTAAAATGTTCAAATTGCATGTATTATATATTTGTTTTGTCTTCAATTCTGACATAGCATATAAAAGTACCTTTAAAAGTTCTAAGCGGGGAAGATATATGAATTTTCGTAATTCAGTTAATATAACTTACAATAAATCAAGGCACTCAAAATGTCTAGATGGACTTTCCTAGCCCCACATGCATAAACATGTGACCTTAGTATTACACATTCAGTAATCAGCATATCAATGAGGATGCCCTTTTATTTTATAAAAATTAATAATCTCCCCCACTAGACAATAAATTGTTTGAGAGAAGGGACTTTGTTTTGTTCACTTCTGTACCCTTCAGTGCCAAGAGTGCTGTCTGGCACATAATATGCACACAATAAATATTTGTTGAATGAATGAGCTGGCATCAAAAATACTATATATCGGGCTTCCCTGGTGGCACAGTGGTTGAGAGTCCGCCTGCCGATGCAGGGGACGTGGGTTCGTGCCCCGGTCTGGGAAGATCCCACATGCCGCGGAGCGGCTGGGCCCGTGAGCCATGGCTGCTGAGCCTGTGCGTCCGGAGGCTGTGCTCTGCAACGGGAGAGGCCACAGCAGTGAGAGGCCCACGTACCGCAAAAAAAAAACAAAAAAAACAACTATATATCATATTCAGCCACACCCAAGAACTTATCACCCAGGACTTCTCCACATTTATATCATTAATTCAAATATCCCACTCTTAACTACAATCCCCTGTCCTTCTGGCCTGTTCACTCAATGACCTCCCCCAGCCCTACACCAGTTCTCAGACCTCATGGCAGGGAAGTAGTCCTCCACAGACCTTTCACTCCCACCGTGTCAGCTCCTTCCTGTCTTCACTTCCTTTCCTAGACAGTTTGGATTCTATTGTTTCAACTGCACTCTTGTCAATATCCTCAATAACCCATTTTCATTGCAAATATCTAACAAAAATGTAACCCTAGGAGAGCCCAACTGTTGTGCGTTATGCCTGCACTGGGACTACTGATATCTACTGAAGAAAATAATCACAATCTGGTAGATTATGATCAATATGAGTTCTTGGTTGCCAAGCTCACTTCAACACTGCCTGACACTCCAGCTATGCTTCCCTAGTCCTAGCTTGCTCTCCTGCTCACCACAGTATTTCAAACCTTCCTCAAGCACCTCAATACTCCAACCCAAACCCTGCTCCACTTCAACCCCTGCTCTAAGAGGATGACCTTTCCTCTTCCATCATAGGGAAATATAAACACTCTCAGACAAGTTCCTGCCACCAAATCTATAAACCTATTTTCATCTGTATCTGTTCACTTTTTGTTCTTCCCAACTGTAATGTCCTTCCTCTTGTTTAAGGGTAATCTCTCCATTTCATCCTGGATCCTCTCCCATCTGGCATGAGGACTTTACTCGGTAAGGACTTTGCTCTATCAATTACCTCTTCCTTCCCATCAGCCTTTAAAGACATCTAAGTCCTCCTAAATTTAAAAAAAAAAGAAGAAAAGAAAAAATTTCTCTGGATCTCAACCCTTCCCCTACTACCACCCTTTCCTTGCTCTTCAGAGCCAAATTTCTCTAAGGAATTGTCCATATCCACTGCCTCCACTTCCTCATATCCCCAAACATTTCTCAGCCCACCAAAGTCCAGAATTCCTCCCTCCACTCCCCTGAAATTGCTCTAAGGTCAACAAGAACCTCCTAAATCCAATGGACAGTAGTCAGTTTTTATTGTCGTAGACCTCTCTGAATCTTTAGCAACACTGACCATTTTTCAATGGAGCCATTCCATTTTGAAAAACTTCTCCTATTGATATTCAAGTAGATGCACAAACATATATCATAAGGATGCTCAATGTTTAAACCAGCAAAAAAAATTATACAATTTAAGCATCAATAAGAAACTGATTAAATAAACTATGGTACATACATAAAATGGAATACTATGTCACTGTTAAAAAGAAAGAGGTAGAAGACTTCCCTGGCAGTCCAGTGATTAAGACCCCAAGCTTACACTGCAGCACTGCAGCAGGCACAGGTTTGATCCCTGGTTGGGGAACTAAGACCCTGCATGCCGGGGGGCACAGCCAAAAAAAAAAAAAAAGAGGTAGTTATATATATATTGACATTGAAAGCATGCCAAAAATATTAAGTAAAAAATACACTGCAAAACATATATACTATAATTCCATTTGTATTTTGTAACATATAATTGCAGACAGGATGGATGGATGGATGAATAGATGGATGGAAGGAAGAAAGGAAATATTTCATATGGGCATGGAAAATGTCTGAAAGGGGATACAAATTTAATATTGTTACCCCTGGTGAATGGGATGCAGAGAAGAGAATGGAAGACTTATATGTTATCTTTTATTGGGTCAAGTAATAAAAATGTAGTCAGATTCCTAAGCACACCAACATTTCCAAAGTAGGTAAGAAAGAAGTTCAAAGGAGATCAAAAGGGAATGGCCAGAGAGACTGTGTAAGATATATTTTAGTGTTCCAGAGATAAGGGAGGAGAGAAAGGTGGTTAATGGTTTCAAACATGGAAAAATAAAAAGAAGAGGTAAAAAATAAGAAGAGGTAAGTGTCCAATAAACCAAGAGCATGAACAGATAATTCTTGAAGGAGGAAGATCAAATGGCCAATAGATGTAAAAAAGAAAAAGTTTCACTCTTACTGGTAATAAAGATTATTTTTATCTTTGCCTATCAATTAAGCAAAATTTTAAAGACAATATTTAATTTTAAAAGGGAAGATGTAAGAAGTACTCGCATACTTTGTTGGCAAATGCAAATCAGTTTTGAACTAATAAGGACCTACTGTAGAGCACAAGGAACTCTACTCAATATTCTGTAATAACCTATATGGGAAAAGAACCTTAAAAAGAGCGGATATTTGTATATGTATAACTGATTAAATTTGCTGTACAGTAGAAACTAACACAACATTTTAAATCAACTATATTCCAATAAAAATTAAAATAAATAAATAAATTTAAATTTGATTTCTAAAAAGCCGAACTTCAACTTCTCACAATTGCGATTAAATCACTGATTATATATTATGTTCTTTTTTTTAACACATACCTCCCCTGCTGAAATAAGTTCTACCAAAAAAAAGGCCATCGTCTACCTTCTTCTCCACTATATCTCAAGCACCTAGCCTAGAAACTGGCACATTGTTGGCTCTCAGTAAATCAACCCATACTTTCTGAGAAATTACAAACAATAGTTTAAAGACACTGATACTAAAGCTATTCTGATGCCTGAGTTGACAGAAATACAAACAAGAAACAGTGTAGAGGTCATGGAAATTTTCCATCTCTTACGAATTACTCAAGTTCAAGGTAGGTTTAGATAGACACAGATATGAAAGCCACAGTGGTCTGTCATTTCAACTATTCTGGCAGCACTGTCCAGTCTCCTACCCTCTTATATGTCTGTCACAGCACCCAGAAAAATCCCCCAAACTAGACTGACTCCACTCTGTCTCTACACCTGGGCTGATGAGTGCTGTTGGAGAGAATGGATACAGGGTTCTGTGACTTGGTGAGAGACAAACTCAAGTTATCCAAGCCTTTCTAGGCTCACTATGATGTGGCAATCTGGATGGTTTGCCTCTAAAGAGCTCCTCTATTCATCCCTCTCAAATGCTGTTCCAACCCCTCAATGCTCTCATCAGTTGGAACCTCCCGCAAAATCCTGTCCTTCCATAGCTCCTTCCTCCTCCACAGCTTCACCAATCCTGCCCTCTTTCCCTCCTGTCTCAATGGAAGAGCTACCTCCCTTTCTCTAAACCTGTCTTTTCACCTCTTTCACTCTGAAGTCCCCACCCTCCTGCTTCCTCAGCGACCTTGCATGGATCAGGCTCTGTGCCATCTACACATAAATGGGCTCATCTCTCTCCTATATTTAAAAGGGAACGAAATTAACATTTTCTTCTCCCCTGTGCCCCACTGTCTATAGGAAACACTGTCCTTCCTATCATAGCCAAGCCTCTTCCAAATGTATACTGTATTCCTTATCAGTCCCTCTAAGTGCTCTCTCCCCAAACCTCTACAATCTGCCTCTCTCCTCCTACCGCACTGATGTCATCACTGAGATCCTAACTGCCAAATCTAATGAGCATGTTTTTAAAATGTTTTATAGTATGTTTTATCTGATTATGAGAGGGGTACACATCACGAACAAAGTTACGACATACGGCAGACTAAAGAGAAAAAAAAATTGCACTGTATAATAGGCAATGGTTAAATATCCCTAATAATAGTGTTCTTATAAACAAATGAAATATATAACCCAAAAGAAAAATGTGCAAAGGATATTAAGGAGCAAGTCTCAGGAAAAATACAAATAGCTAACACACATGAAGATACTCAGCCTTACTAGTGACCAGATAAATGAAAGTTAAATCAGTTAGATACTATTTTTCACCTATCAGATTGGCAAAAATTAAAGACTGTCCATTCAAGGGCATGAGGAAAAGCACTCTCAATGGTGAGATTGTAAATCCTCTTGGATGACACTTTTGTGATGCCTATTCACATTTTTTAAATGTGCATATCCTTTGACCCAACAATTCTTCTACTAGAAAGCTATCCCACAGAAATATTTCTGTGTGTCTATCTAGATCTACATACATCATTGAGTACTGTGCAAAGATGCTTATTGCAGCATGTCGTGGCTTGGACTAGGGTGACAGAGGAAATGGAGACGTGACAGAATATAATGACATGGGGCTTCCCTTGTGGTGCAGTGGTTAAGAATCCTCCTGCCAATGCAGGGGACATGGGTTCAAGCCCTGGTTTGGGAAGATCCCACATGCCGTGGGGCAACTGAGCCCATGCGCCACAACTACTGAGCCTGTGCTCTAGAGCCCATGAGCCACTACAGAGGCCACGTGCCGCAATTACTGAAGCCCGCACGCCGAGAGCCCGTGTTCCGCAACAAGCCACCACAATGAGAAGCCCACACACCACAACAAAGAGTAGCCCCCTCTTGCCACAACTAGAGAAAGCCCGCAAGCAGCAACGAAGACCCAATGCAGCTAAAAATAAATAAAATAATTTTTTTAAAAAAATTAAAATAAAGAATATAATGACATGGTTGGAAGTTCAGGTCAACAGGACTTACTGATGAATTGGGTGTGGGGGGGGTGAGAGAAAGACAGGAATCAAGGGTGACCCTAGGTTCTTGGTTTGAGCAACTGAATAGATGATGGTGCCATTTTACTGAGATTGGGGAGGCTGAGGGAAGGGGCTAGGGATTTGAGAGGACTCAAGAGTCCTGTTTTGGAAACAAAATCGTGGACATAGAGAACAGACTACTGGTTGCCAAGGGGGAGGCAGTTGGGGAAGGGATGGATTAGGAGTTTGGGATTAGCAGATGCAAAGTAGTAAATAAAGGATGGCTAAACAACAAGGTCCTACTATATAGCACAGAGAACTATATTCAATTATCCTATGATAAATCATGATGGAAAAGAATATTAAAAAAAAGAATGTATATGGAATTCCCTGGTGGTCCAGTGGTTAGGACTCTACACTTTCACTGCTGAGAGCATGGGTTCAATCCCTGGTCGGGGAACGAAGATCCTGCAAGCCCCATGGTGTGGCAAAAAATATGTGTGTGTGTATATATATGTGTATGTATGTATGTATGTATGTGTATATATAAATATATATACATATATAAATATACATGCACACACACACATATATACACATGTATATATAATTGAATCACTTTGCTATACAGCAGAAATAAATACAACATTGTAAATCAACTATACTTCAATTAAAAAAAAAGAAAGAGTCCTGTTTTGGCCAAGTTATGTTTGAGATGTCTATTTGATATCCAAGTAGGAATGTTGAATAGGCCATCGGATATATAAGGCTGTAGCTTAGAAGAAAGGCTTGGGACAGAGACATAAATTTGGGAATGATGAGTGTACAGACAGATGGCATTTAAAGCCATGGGGCTAAGACACTATAAAACTCTTAAAGGAAAACATAGGCAGAACACTCTATGACATAAATCACAGCAAGATCCTTTTTGACCCACCTCCTAGAGAAATGGAAATAAAAATAAACAAATTTGGACCTAATGAAACTTAAAAGCTTTTGCACAGGAAAGGAAACCATAAATAAGATGAAAAGACAACCCTCAGAATGGGAGAAGATATTTGCAAATGAAGCAACTGACAAAGGATTAACCTCCAAAATTTACAAGCAGCTTATGCAACTCAATATCAATAAAACAAATAACCCAATCCAAAAATGGGCAGAAGACCTAAATAGACATTTCTCCAAAGAAGATATACAGATTGCCAACAAACACATGAAAGAATGTTCAACATCACTAATCATTAGAGAAATGCAAATCAAAACTACAATGAGGTATCACCTCACACCAGTCAGAATGGCCATCATCAAAAAATCTAGAAACAATAAATGCTGGAGAGGGTGCGGAGAAAAGGGAACCCTCTTGCACTGTTGGTGGGAATGTAAATTGATACAGCCATTATGGAGAACAGTATGGAGGTTCCTTAAAAAACTACAAATAGAACTACCATATGACCCAGCAATCCCACTACTGGGCATATACCCTGAGAAAACCATAATTCAAAACGAGTCATGTACCAAAATGTTCATTGCAGCTCTATTTACAATAGCCAGGACATGAAAGCAACCTAAGGGTCCATCGACAGATGAATAGATAAAGAAGATGTGGCACATATATACAATGGAATATTACTCCGCCATAAAAAGAAAGGCAATTGAGTTATTTGTAGTGAGGTGGATGGACCTAGAGTCTGTCATACAGAGTGAAGTAAGTCAGAAAGAGAAAAACAAATACCATATGCTAACACATATATATGGAATCTTAAAAAAAAAAAGGTTCTGAAGAACCTAGGGGCAGGACAGGTATAAAGACACAGATGTAGAGAATGGACTTGAGGACACGGGGAGGGGAAAGGGTAAGCTGGGACGAAGTGAGAGAGTGGCATGTACTTATAAATACTACCAAATGTAAAATAGCTAGTGGGAAGCAGCCTCATAGCACAGGGAGATCAGCTGGTGCTTTGTGAACACCTGGAGGGTTGGGATAGGGAGGGTGGGAGGGAGACGCAAGAGGGCGGAGATATGGGGATATATGTATATGTATAGCTGATTCACTTTGTTATAAAGCAGAAACTAACACACCATTGTAAAGCAATTATACTCCAATGAAGATGTTAAAAGAATTAAAAAAGAAAATAAAGCCATGTGGCTGGATGAATGCATCTGGAAAGATTCTGGATAGAGAAAAGTCAATGGACTGAGCTCTGGGTCACTCCACTGCTGAGAGGTTGGGGAGATAAACTGAGTAGAAGAGGAGGCTGGGTAGAAGTTTTTTGTACAAACTTCAGTTTCAGAGAAGTTACCATACATCAAATTGTGGAAAATCACATATTTACCACTGTATCAAGGGTCCAACTCCTTCCAAGCCTGTCTTTTAAAAGATTCTAGCCTTATTTTTCTTTCTGAATACTTCAAAGCATTTAAATAGAACAGTACTGTTTTTTTCTTTTCTGTTACACAGTGGTTTCCTCACATTGTATAATTCTCCTAGTATAAAACTCGTCAAGTACTACACCAATAGTAATCAGCAATGGCTTTTCCATAAAGTTCATAATCTCATAACTACCTCATGCCTAAAAGGCTGAGTGACTTGAGGCCAGAAGCTTAATCTGGTTGGCATCTTTTATTCGTTTGGGCTGTTCGCTTCCCTATCACACAGGAACTTTCTCCAGCTTCTTATGAGCTCACTGAACAAACGCCTCAAGACATCTGACAAGCCATACTCCCTCTTCTAAGTGCAACCCCCCTTCCTACCCACAAGAAGTACAGCATCTTCACATTTCCACTTTAAACTTTAGAAGTTTCCATCCAGAGACTCATGCCTTAAAAAGAGAGGAAGTACTTCCAACTAGGTCAAAGTTGCCATCAGGCATGCACTCTCAAAGCAAAGCTGTGTGATAACTGGGCCTGGGGCAGACTGGGGACACTTAGTTTCAGGTCCAGGAGAACACAAAAGAGTGCCATTTCCTAGCATGGTAATGTCATTCATTAATTCAATTAACAAATATTAGCAAGCACCTAGGATGTGCCAGGTTCTGTTATGGGTGCTGGGGTCCACTGGTGAATAAAACAGATGGCAATCCCTGCCCACATGGAACTTCCATTATGGAGGGGGGAGAGGAACAGACAATAAGAAAGAAAAATGAATAAAATACATAATATATTACATTAGAGTAATAAGGTAGGGAAGGGGCATATAGAAAGTTCAGGGAAGGGGTTATAAGCTTAAATAGGGTGGTTAAGAACGGCCTCACTAAGGTGACATTTAAATACAAACTCCGAGCTGTCGGATTTCAAGTGCCTCAAAAAGGTGTCTTCTGTACTTCAATCCCACCATCACCTGATCTCAGGCCCTTGAAGGCATGGTATTCCTAGTTCCTAGCACAAATATTTGTTAATCTCTTGTGCTCAAGACAAAGGGAGCTCTAAGATGTAGACCTTGTACTCAGAGAGGTACCTTCCAGATGGAAAACCAACTGAGAGAGGTGTTAAGGAATTTTCCTGAGGTGTAAACAAAGTGCTTTAGGACACAGAATAACTGGTAATTCTGCTTAGGGGAAGGAACTGTGTGTTCAGTAAGGCTGTCCCAAAGAAGGTGACTTTAGAGCTAAATCTTGAGATGAATATGAATTAATGGCAGGAGAGTGGTCATGGGTGGGAAAGTCTCTCTTCAGGGGGAAAAAAAAAGGAGTAACTTGAGCAAAGACCCAGAGATGGAATCAGAAAGGACATTTTCTTGTGGACTGTCCCTCCTTAAGGTACTCCATCCATCCCATGATAAAACAAGCACACACTCACCCTCAGGCTCTCTGGCCTGGCTGTTGGGAAATCCTTATCACTTTCCACACCCTCATTTCTCCCCTAGCCAGCAGGAAAAGAAAAAGTTGAGTCAGGCGCACATCCCTAGAATCCAGGGTCACCCTCTCTAAGTTCAAGACAATTCCTTCTGAGTTGAGATCCCCGAAGATTTCATTCAACTAGGTACACCCAGGGGTGTGTACTTATAGTGGCAACGTGGCAACCAGCCTCACGTTGGAAGTGAAGTGGGTAAGACATCAGTGAGGTAAGTGGTCCAAAGTCTCTGCAGTGCCTCTGAGGTGGAGTCAAGGACCAAAACTTAGGCTTCAGCTTGGAAGGGAAATTTTTAATCACTTAGTCCTCACCTGTGAGCTATTTAGTGTTCCTAACATCCAAGACAGCAGAGGTGGTGTGATAGGGGATAAGAACACAGTTCGGCAGTCAGATGGCCCAGCTCTGCCCCTCATCAGTTGGGTGATTTGAGACAAAGCACTTAAACTTTCAGAGTCTCCCTTTCATCATAGCATGCTTATAACTGTAGTGCCTAGCACATACACTTATCATTAGGATTATGTGAGATAATTATGTAAAGAATTTATCATAGTCCCTGGCTCAATGAATTCTAACAACCATGATTAGTAGCAGCCTTTAAGGGGAAAAGCTCAGAGAGTATCAACCAGAATGCCACAGGGAGGAATTGGGACATCGGGATTGACATATATACACTATTGATACCATGTATAAAATAGACAACTGATGGGAACCTACTGTATAGCACAGGGAACTCTACTTAATGCACTGTGGGGTCCTAAATGGAAGGGAAATCCAAAAGGGAGGGGATATATGTATATGTACGGCTGATTCATGTTGCTGTGCAGTAGAAGCTAATACAACATTGTAAAGCAACTATACTCCAATAAAAATTAATTAAAAATAATAATAAACAATGTTTTTTTAAAAAAAAATCAGAATGCCACATACACTCACAGACCAATTATCCCTGAACAGGCCTCCAAACTTCATTTCACTGCTCTAGCCTAGTGAGAGGCACCTGAAATTGTGCTACCAGAAATGTTCATCCCCTGCTAGGAAAAGTCTCACAAGCCAAGTTGGTGGTCTTTTTCTACTAGGATTTCCAGCAGGTGCTTTAAAAAAAAAAAAAAAAAAAACAGCAACAGCTACAACTACAGCAGAAAACTTCACTAGGGCCTCAACTCTTTGCATTAAACATTGTTCTCTCCACAGACCAGTGGGTAAACACATAAGGTCATTAACACCTTAATATTAATGGATTTATGAGGGGTGGGGATGGGGAGCTGAAAGCAGAAAAGCAGCCAGTTAAAAATAGAAGGTACAAGATGTACTGAAGACTAATTTCTGGCACAAATGTACAAGGCCTAGGATCAACCCTGCCTAAAGCAGTATTCTGGAATGCTAGGTCCTCTGGTCCTGAAGAAGCTGGCAGGCTACCTGGGGAAGAAAACTTTGGTTGATGAGAAACATCACCTGTTCGAGTCACCAAAATTCTCACCAAATGATTTCACCACCAAAAAACCCAACCATTTTATTCAAAGTTAAGGGCTGGAGGAACATCTCTTCTGCCCCTTTACAAACCATCACAGAAGACGGAGGCGTTCTGTGTCCCTTCTGAGGGCTGTGGGACCCTCCTCCAGAGGCGTACCCCCGCTGCCTGCTGGAAGGATGGCAAGATAAAGCGGCTCAGCTCCAGAGCACACAGCTGGGTCCCCAGCCCAAGCGCAGAAGGTGCCCACTGAGGCAGGGCTCGGGGCCAATCGGCCTCCAGCCTTTTAAGCTGCGGCAGATCCACCGAGGGCAGGGAAGCGGACTCCGCGAGGTCAGAGGTCCGGAAAGAGTGCGGGGCCCAGACCCCGCGCGACCGCCGGGCGCTGCTAGAAACACCCCCGAAAAGGTGACTCGACGCCCCGGAGGGTGCAGTTCCCGCTAGGACCTCGGCCCCACCCCTGCCCCCAGGGCCAGCTCCCGGGAGGGGCCCCGGGCTCCGGAGGGCGGGAAAAGTCGGCCACTCTGAAGGAAGCAGAGCCCCGAGGAGCACAGCCCGTGGCGGCGACGGATGGGCCGGGGAAATGGTCAGGGGCGGCAGGGAGAAAGCAGAATGGTGGGGAGGGACCGCCCCAACAGACGGGAGTCAAAGCGTGGGGGGTGCGGTCCGCACAGGCGGACGGAGAGAGGGAACAGGGGATCAGCTAGGGACAAGGAGAGACTAGGAGAGCGGAAGGGGGTAGGGAAGCGCGCAGGTCCCCGAGATGGGGGTGGGGGCGCTTAGGCAGCGAAAAGGTACTGGGGGCCCAGGAGGCGTCCCGGACAGAGGGCGGAGGGGCGGTCGCGGGCCACGGACCTACCTGTCACCTGCAACAGGTGCCGCGAGAAGGCGAGACGTCCCAGTACCGGATTCAGGGGAGGGTCTCCGAGTCCGGGAAGACCGCAACCCCACTCTGGCGGCTGGCCCTTCTTACCCTCCCGGGAGGCGGAAAAAGCTGCAACTTTCCCTGGAGCGGGGGAGGAGCTGGACTCTTAAAGGGGCCGCACAGCGCTCCGGGCTCCTTGGTAGGGGGCCGCGCCTAGCGAAGGGGAGCTCCGAGAGCCAAAGCCTTAAGGCACTGGAGGGATGCCGGCCCCGGTTAGCAAAGGGTGCTTGAAGCCTGTCGATAGCAGTCTAAGACTAGACCTGGGTTCCATTGGTGGTCACTCTCTCAGACGATACATCATCATTCTCTTCCGCTCAGCCTGAGCCAAAAGTTGTCAAATTGTTGTGTACTTCTAAGAAGATGAAGGCTCTAGACCGTATAATTTGGGAAGATAATGATACTATTCTGCTCCTTTGACTTTCCACTTTTTATAGCAAATAAAACTGTCTGTCTAAAATAGAAACGTTTTGGGGAAAGGACATAGACTAAATTCACACATGGACACAACTGGTTAAACTCACTAGTAATCAAAGAGCAAATTAGAACCATAATGCAACTCTTTGGCAAAGGTTTTGTTTGTTTGTTTTTATAACACTTAATGAAGACAAAGTGTTCAAACAAGCTCTTTCATAATTGCTAGTAGGAGTGTATGTTGGTTTAAAACCCTTTTAGAAAGCATGTGAGCAATATATATCAATAGACTTTAAAATGTTTATATTTACCCAGTAATTACGGATTCCTCTCCCCCCTCTCCCTCCCTCCCTCTCTCTCTTTCTCCATTCTTCTCATCAGCCATTAACCATGCTCAAGTCCCTCTCATCTGTCATAAGCAATTAAACATGCTCAAGTCTCTGCCATCTTAAAAAAAAAACATCCTCCCTACACACTAGGTACCTCTCCAGCTCCTCTTTATGGGCAATTTCTATTCCCTTACTTCTTACTCAGCAATTTGGCTTCCTTCCCCCAACACTCCACTGAAACTGTGCTCAACAATATACCCAACCAATGACCTCCGTGTCAAAAAAGCTATATTAAATAAATAAATAGGGCATTTTTCCCTTTTTATCTTCCTTGACCTCTCCCCTACATTTAACGCTGTTAACCATTTCCTCCTCCTTGAAAACCTTCCTGTGGCATCTATGATGCCATACTCTTTTGCTTTCCCTCCTATCCCTTTGCCCTCTCCTCAGTCTCCTTTGCATATTCCACTTCTGCTATCTAACCTCTGAAAGCCAGACATTCTCAGGACTAGGCTACATATACTCTTTCCCTAAATGATCTTTCACTCACTTGGCATGAATTACACCATCTATATGGCCACAACTGTAATTTTATAGTTCTATCCAGACCTCTTCACTGAGCTCTGCTTTCTTGGCAACTCCACTTGGACGTCTCAAACTCAACACATCCAGTCAAACATTTTCTCTTAAATTTGCTCCTCCTCCATTGTTTCTTATCTCAGTAGGTGACAACATGCCACCCAAGGCAAAAATTTTGCACCTAGCATAGTGCCTGGCATATAGTAAGTCCTCACTAATATTTGTATAATGAACCAATGAATGTTTCCTAAGGAAACAGAAAAGTACACAAACTTTTTGTACAATTATGTTAATCACAGTATTACTTAGAATAATAAAATACTAGGGAAAAAAACCCTAATGGTTCAATGGTTAAATAAATTATAGTATAGTCATAGAATATTATCTAGACAATAAAATGATATTTACACATAGATCATAATGACAGGAAAATGCTTATGCTCTAGTATTAATTGAAAGTAATATACATTAATATAAAATATGATCACAACAATTAGTGAATATGAGTAGATATGCGTGGAAAAAAGGCTAAAAAGAAATATGGAAAATATTAACAGTGACTATCTCTAGGTGGTGAAACTAAATGAAGTTTTTATTTTCCTCCTACTTTTTTGTATTTTTCAACTTTCTTATAATAAGCAAGTATGGCTTTGATAATATAGATTTTTTGGAAAAATCTTAAAGGGGAGAGAAAAAAAATCATTTTAATTCTAACAGATAAAACAGTAAAATTCAGCCTCCCGTCTTCTCCCCACAGTTTTCTTCCATACTTTAGCCCTTCAGTACCCCGCCCACAGCCTGAAGTGTGAAGAAGCCACTTCAAAAAGGAAATCCTCTTGTTCGGTCTAGCTTTGCCAGCTCAGCCCTCAGGGCCCCTCTGCTCAGCTCTGGGCTTTGAATGTGTTCACCTCCCTAACCTGGCCTGTGGGAACTCAGACCAAGCACTTCTCTGCTCCTTCTTTGCAGGTTGTCCTTGGTGGAGCTGGAAACACCCTCAGCCAGAAGGGACTTCAGAAAATATTTAGTCCAATCCCCTAATTCCTCAGCAAAACTTCCAGATATTATTTTATGTTTTTACTTCTTTCTACATGTGCAATTTCTAACTCTCCAAGGTCCACCTCATTAAGGAGAATGTGAGGATCTGACTCCTTTACTGTAAGACAGTCTCACTGAACCAGCTACAAATACAGAGACAAACATAAACGATGAACCAAAACAAAGTTAGTCAGCAGCCTGTTTATACAGATTCTGTGCTTTGCAAACTGCTGTCAATTTCTGTTTGATTCTCCTTGTTTGCCACGAGGATACTGTGCTCTAGTTCTTATGCCAAATATTGTGAGGGGTCCAATGCAAGCAAACTCAGACACTAACCCACTGCAACAATGTCAACAGGAATTTATGATTATCCTATGTAGAGTATGTAAGCTCCTGTCCCATAGTGAATGACAGATTCAATGAGTTGTTTCATTTTACCATGTTGAGGAAGTTCTGGCTGGTGCTAACTAATAAGATGGAGATTTTCCTCAGCCTTGGATAACAGGATGCCCCAGTATTGAGCAATTACTCTCTTTTAAAAGTATTAAATATTTCAACTATCACATTTTGAGTGATGTAAGACTAACCTATATAAAAATTTCTATCACAGGAAGGGAAATCCCTGGCAGTCCAGTGGTTAGGACTCTGAGTGTCCACTGCAGGGGGCACGGGTTCAATCCCTGGTCTGGGAACCAAGATCCTGCATGCCTTGCAGTGTGGCCAAAAAAAGAAAAAAATAAATTAATTTTTTAAAATTTAATTTAAAAAATAAATAAAAATTTCTATCATAAGAATATAAATTCTCTCAGTTAATCTATGTACTTTTATGTAATTCCAGTCACAACTCTAAATTTTCTAGGATTAAGATGAGAACTGAGTAATTCCAAATAACATTTGGAATAATTAACAGTAAAGAATAGACGATACATTTAAGGATGAGGGAAGACATTCTATCAGATAGTAAAGACAATTCAATGGAGAAAGTCTTTTAAAAATGATGCTGGAACAAGAAAACATTTTTTTTTCATATGAAAAAAATGAACCTGTACTTATACCTCACACTGTATACAGAGCTTAAACTCAAAATTAATCATAATGTAAATGTAAACTATAAATGTAAAATGTAAATGTATAATTTTTTTAGAGAAGAAAGACATGGCAGAAAATCTTTATGACCTTGAGTCAGACAAAGTGTTCTTGGTATGGTATACAAAACACAATCTATAAATGAAAAGATTGATAAATTGCATTTCATTAAAAACTTTTGCTCTGTAACAGACAAGTCACAGAGAAAGCATATGAGAAAGCATATCTTCCAACCACAAATTAGAAAACTCATATTTTGAAAATTTTTAAAAATTAAAAGCAACAATAATGAAACAATCAATTTTTTAAAAAAAATAGATATAATATTTGAACAGACTCCTAAGCAAAAAAGATATATGATGGCAAATGAGGACAGGAAAAGAAGCTCAATGCCATTAGTAACTAGGGAAATGCAAATTAAACAAAGGGCAGCACGAAGAAATTTTGGGTGACATCGGGATTTTCTGTATCCTGTCTTTGGTTGTGATTATCAGAATGTATCCATGTCTAAATCTCATAGAACTTTATACCAAAAAAAGGTTAATTTTATTTTATGTAATTATAATTTATTTAAATTATAATAAATGAATTGATAAATTAAAAATTTATATCCAAAACATATTAAATATTTCAATGTATAAAAATAATATAACAAGCATATGCCAACTACCCAGCTTAAGAAATAAGGCATTATCAATACAATAAAAGCCCTCTGTATACACCTCAATCCCAAGGTTTTCACTGTCCCAGATTTCATCTTGATTGTTTCCATGTATATCTTTATACATTTTTTGCATATTTGTCTATCCCTAAACAATATGTAGTACTGTACATAAGTAGTATCACTCTGTATGTACCTTCTGCAATTTGCTGTCCTCACTCAACAGTATGCTTAGGAGATTTACCCCTCTAGCTTTAATTCATTCATTTCCACTGCTAGAGAGCATTCCAGGCATAAAAGTATTCTATCTTATACATGTGTTCTCCTATTGATCAGGTACTTTCAAATTGCCAAAGTCTTAATTCTTAGGATTCTAGCACACTCCCTCTATTTCTGGTTGGATAATAATTTACTTTTGTAAAAAACAACAACAACAAAGAAAAAGCAGGCTTCCAGACAAAGCAAATTTAGTGCACTAGTGAGTATAGGTTGTAAAAAGTAGACTCAGTCTCTTATCCAGGCAAGATCAGGGTTTCTCCACCTCCACACTATCGAGCTTTGGGCCAGCTAATGCTTTGTTGCTGGGAGGTGTCCTGTGCATTGTAGGATATTTAGTAGCATCTCTGGCCTCTACCCACTAGATGCCAGTAGTGATAACCAAAAACGTCTCCATATATTGCAAAATGTCCTCAGTTGAGGACCACAGGTCAAGATGTACTGAGTACCCATTACATGAGAAGCACATTAGCAGGTGCTATGGAAAGAAAGAGGAATAAACATTGAGAAAAAGTCCCTTTATTCAAAGATATATATTGAGCATCTACTACATGCAAAGTATACTGTGCTAGGCATGGAGATTTTGGTGACCCTTTCCTCAAGGAGTTCAGAGTTTATTGCATAGGGTGAAGGGAAGCAGACAAACCATAAACATAAAATTATAATACAATGTGGAAAGTGCAAAGCTGGGGAGATGCACAGGATATGTGGGAGCACCTAGGAAGGCCACTTACACCAGACTGGTAGGGTGTGGTCAGTGAAGGGTCCCTGCAAAAAGTAATACCTTCTCTGAAACTTAAAAAAATGAGTAGGAATTAGCTAGACCAAAAAGGGAATTTCAGGCAAAAGAACAGCATAGGCAAAAACAAAAAGACGAGAAACACTAGGTCTGTGCAAAGGAAGTACAGGAGAATTGGTGTTGGCTGGAGCAGAAAATGTAAGGGAGAAGTGATCATAGATGAGGCTAGAAAGATGGCGTATTAGTTTTCTAGGGCTGCCGTAACAAAGTACCACAAAGTGAGTGGCTTAAACAACAGAAACTTATTGCCTCAGTTCTAGAGTCTAGAAATCTGAGATCAGGTGTCTGCAGGATTAGTTCTTTCTGAGAACTGTGAAAAAAAAAAAAAGCAGTTCCACTTTCCCAGCCTCTGGTGGTCTGTCGGCAATCTTAAGGGTTTCTTGGCTTATAGAAGCATCACCCTCATCCCTGCCTTCATCTTCACATGGCATTCTCTTGGTTTATGTGTCCCTGTGTCCAAAATTTCCCTTTTCATAAAGACAGTAGTCATATTGCATTAGGGCCTACCCTAATGACCTCATCTTAACTAATTACATCTGCAATGACCCAGTTTCTAAATTAGAACACATTCTAAGGTACTGGGGCTTAGGACTTCAACATATGAATGTTGGGAGGGATATAATTCAACCCATAACAGATGGGTAGGAATTAGAACTTCAGAGGTCTTGTAACTCATGTTAAGGAATTTGGACTTTATTCAGTAGCTGGTCACAGCCATTCAAGGAGGCCTGGAGTTCTCTATCATTTTTGGTGACGTCACTCAAATTATTTTTCATTCTTTTTATGGCTGAATAATATTCCACTGTATGGATAAGCCAGGTTTTGCTTATCCATTCATCAGTTGATGGATATTTGGGTTATTTCAACATTTTGGCTATTATGAATAATGCTGATATAAACATTCATGTATGAGGTTTTTTTGAACATATGTTTTCAAACCTCTTGTGTACATACCTAGGAGTGGAGTTACTGGGTCATAGTAACTATGTTTAACCTTTCAAGGAATAGCCAGATTTCTTTTCAAAGTGGCTGTACCATTTTACATCCCCACCAGCAATGTATGAGGGTTCCAATTTATCCACATCCTTTGTAACAGTATTATTATTGGTTTTTTGATTAGACGTCCCAGTGGGTGTGAAATGATATCTCACTGTAGTTTTGATTTGCACTTCCCTAATAACTAATGATGTTGACCACCTTTTCATGTACTTACTAGCCATTAGTATATCTTCTTTGAAGAAATGCCTATTCAAACCCTTTGTCCATTTCTAAATTGGGTTGTCTTTTATTATTGAATTGTAAGTGTTCTTTATATTCACTACTTAATACACTTGAAAAGAGAGAATGGGTTGGGGGAACGGAGAAGGGAGAAGAACATTGTTAGAAGAAGTGGCATGGAGTTGTATGCAGATGTTAACAGCTGGTTTTGCTGTTTGATTCAAGAGGAGAGTCCAGGTCAGGGGGAAATGTACTGAATTGTATTGAGGATGGGTCGTTCGTGGTCATGGCCAAAATAAATAAGTGCAGAACTGGTTTGTTCTTGGGAGGTTGATAACTTTTAAGACCTGTTCTGAGTGGTCATTTATTCTAATAAAAGCATCTCTGAAGGAAGGAAAACCATTACTTACCAGGATATGAAAGCAAAAGATAGGGGCGCCTTGTTACAAAATGTAATGACCATATGTGTTCTATTTTCCTTTGCCACTCTAGCAATGTTTGATGCTATTGTCCGCTCCTTCCTTATTAAAGTCTCCTATGGTTTCTGGAATATCATAGCTTCCTGGTTCTCCTATCTCTCACTGTCTTTCTTACTCTTCTCATACCCCACTTTCTCTGCCTACACCTTAACATTTAAGACTTAATCATCACATTAATTTATTCAGGAGAAGTCTGAGGGCACTAACATTTACTAGTGCCTGTTAAATGTACTGTTTTTAGGAGCTGGAAATGCAGCGCTAAACAAACAAAAAAGATCTTGCACACATGGAGCTTACATTCTAAGTTAAAGAAAAATAAACAGTAGCACAGTAGCAAACACACATAGCACTTACTATTATTCTAATTACTGTTCTAAGATATTAATCTAAGACACACACACACACACATTTAGTCCTCACAAAAACCCTATGATGTAGATATCATTACTACTCCAATTTTACAAATAAAGAAACTGAGGCACAGAGAGGTCAAATGGTTAAGTCGGGATTTGAAGCCAGACAGTATGGCTCCAGCATCCATGTTCTTAACTAGTACTTTATATTGCTTCTCAGTAATAAATAAACACATCAAATAAGACTTACTAAGAGGTAGCTAAACTGGTATTTTAATTATCATTATTCACCAGTCACCTCCATTCCATACAGGAGAATTCTAGAAATTAATTGGAGGAAGAGAAAGAGAATTTTTTGCAGAGAATTCATGGGAGTAGAAGGCACTATCGTTCCCCTGCTCAAGCCAAGCAAAAAGGTCTCCGTTAAACCTTTCAAGAGGGGAGACTGGTATCTTAATCCCAGGCAGAAGGCTTGCTGCACTACAGAAATTTTTAGGCCTGCCTGTGTAGACACTGAAGCAGGAAGAGTTCATGGGAGAACTTCACATGTGTCCTGTGGTGTCTGAATAAGATAGAAACTTGTCCTTGACTTTTACTTGAAGAAACCTGAAGGCAGAAGGCTGATTAAAGTTGTCCACAGCAGCAGGACAAAGAAAAAGGTCTAGACTTCCTAGGGGCCATATTGTCTGTGGGACAGGTAGTTTCCTCAGAATGTATCTGGCAACTCCAGCAGAAGAATGAGGATCCTATGAGAATAAAGTTGTATGGGCGAGAGCCACGGGGGGAAGACAGTCAGAGTGTACATTGTTCCCATCAGGAATGGTGCAGGGAGGAGGTCCACTGAGGGAATGGGAAGTGAAGAAGTCTCTGAAGAAACCACAAAAGCACATTACAAGAAAAGGCAGCGGGGGAGGGAGAAGATGGTGGAAGAGTAAGACGTGGAGATCACCTTCCTCCCCACAGATACACTAGAAATACATCTACACGTGGAACTGCTCCTACAGAACACCGACTGATCGCTGGCAGAAGACCTCGGACTTCCCAAAAGGCTCTTGGAACTCCAGCAAGGTGTCAGGGCTGTGCCTCTGAGGTGGGAGAGCCAACTACAGGACACTGGTCCACAAGACACCTCCCAGCTCCACGTACTGTGAAACGGTGAAAATCTGCCAGAGATCTCGATCTCAACACCAACACCCAGCTTCACTCAACGACCAGCAAGCTAGAGTGCCACACACCCTATGCCAAACAACTAGCAAGACAGGAACACAACCCCACCCATTAGCAGAGAGGCTACCTAAAATCATAATAAGGTCACAAACACCCCAAAACACACCACCAGACGTGGACCTGCCCACCAGAAAGACAAGATCCAGCCTCATCCACCAGAACACAGGCACTACTCCCCTCCACCAGGAAACCTACACAACCCACTGAACCAACCTTAGACACTGGGGACAGACACCAAAAACAATGGGAACTACGAACCTGCAGCCAGCAAAAAGGAGAACCCAAACACAGTAAGATAAGCAAAATGAAAAGAGAGAAAAACACAGAGCAGATGAAGGAGCAAGGTAAAAACCCAACAGACCTAACAAATGAAGAGGAAACAGGCAGTCTACCTGAAAAAGAATTCAGAATAATGATAGTAAAGATATCCAAAATCTTGGAAATAGAATACAGAAAATGCAAGAAACATTTAACAAGGACCTAGAAGAACTACAGAGCAAACAAGCAACGATGAACAACACAATAAAGGAAATAAAAAATACTCTAGAAGGGATCAATAGCAGAATAACTGAGGCAGAAGAACGGATAAGTGACTTGGAAGATAAAATAGTGGAAATAACTACTGCAGAGCAGAATAAAGAAAAAGGAATGAAAAGAACTGAGGACAGTCTCAGAGACCTCTGGGACAACATTAAACACACCAACATTCGAATTATAGAGGTCCCAGAAGAAGAAGAGAAAAAGAAAGGGACTGAGAAAATATTTGAAGAGATTATAGTTGAAAACTTCCCTAATATGGGAAAGGAAATAGTTAATCAAGTCCAGGAAGCACAGAGAGTCCCATACAGGATAAATCCAAGGAGAAACAAGCCAAGACACCTATTAATCAAACTATCAAAAATTAAATACAAAGAAAACATTAAAAGTGGCAAGGGAAAAACAACAAATAACACACAAGGGAATCCCCATAAAGTTAACAGCTGATCTTTCAGCAGAAACTCTACAAGCCAGAAGGGACTGGCAGGACATATTTAAAGTGATGAAGGAGAAAAACCTACAACCAAGATTACTCTACCCAGCAAGGATCCCATTCAGATATGATGGAGAAATTAAAACCTTTACAGACAAGCAAAAGCTGAGAGAGTGCAGCACCACCAAACCAGGTTTACAACAAATGCTAAAGGAACTTCTCTAAGCAAGAAACACAAGATAAGGAAAAGACCGACAATAACAAACCCAAAACAATTAAGAAAATGGGAATAGGAACATACACGTCGATAATTACCTTATGTAAATGGATTAAATGCTCCCGCCAAAACACACAGACTGGCTGAATGGATACAAAAACAAGACCTGTATATATGCTGTCTACAAGAGACCCACTTCAGATCTAGAGACACATACAGACTGAAAGTGAGGGGATGGAAAAAGATATTCCATGCAAATGGAAATCAGAGGAAAGCTGGAGTAGCAATTCTCATATCACACAAAATAGACTTTAAAGTAAAGACGATTACAAAACACAAAGAAGGACACTACATAATGATCAAGGGATCAATCCAAGAAGAAGATATAACAATTGTAAATATTTATGCACCCAACATAGGAGCACCTCAAAACATAAGGCAAGTACTAACAGCCAAAAAAGGGGAAATCGACAGTAACACAATCATAGTAGGGGACTTTAACACCCCACTTTCACCAATGGACCTATCATCCAAAATGAAAATAAATAAGGAAACACAAGCTTTAAATGATATATTAAACAAGATGGACTTAATTGATATTTATAGGACATTCCATCCAAAAACAACAGAATACACTGTATTCTCAAGTGCTCATGGAATATTCTCCAGGATAGATCATATCTTGGGTCACAAATATAGCCTTGGTATATTTAAGAAAATTGAAATCGTATCCAGTATCTTTTCTGACCACAACGCTATGAGACTAGATATCAATTACAGGAAAAGATCTGTAAAAAATACAAACACATGGAGGCTAAACAATACACTACTTAAAAACGAAGTGATCACTGAAGAATCAAAGAGGAAATTAAAAAACACCTAGAAACAAATGACAATGGAGACATGACGACCAAAACCTATGGGATGCAGCAAAAGCAGTTCTAAGAGGGAAGTTTATAGCAATACAATCCTACCTTGAGAAACAGGAAACATCTCAAATAAACAACCTAACCTTGCACCTAAGGCAGTTAGAGAAAGAAGAACCAAAACACCGCAAAGTCAGCAGAAGGAAAGAAATCATAAAGATCAGATCAGAAATAAATGAAAAAGAAATGAAGGAAACAATAGCAAAGATCAATAAAACTAAAAGCTGGTTCTTCAAGAAGATAAACAAAATTGATAAACCATTAGCCAGACTCATCAAGAAAAAAAGGGAGAAGACTCAAATCAATAGAATTAGAAATGAAAAACGAGAAGTAACAACTGACACTGCAGAAATACAAAATATCATGAGAGATTACTACAAGCAACTCTATGCCAATAAAACGGACAACCTGGAAGAAGTGGACAAATTCTTAGAAATGCACAACCTGCCGAGACTGAGCCAGGAATAAATAGAAAATATGAACAGACCAATCACAATCACTGAAATTGAAACTGTGATTAAAAATCTTCCAACAAACAAAAGCCCAGGACCAGATGGCTTCACAGGCGAATTCTATCAAACATTTAGAGAAGAGCTAACACCTACTCTTCTCAAACTCTTCCAAAATATAGCAGAGGGAGGAACACTCCCAAACTCATTCTACAAGGCCACCATCACCCTGACACAAAAACCAGACAAGGATGTCACAAAGAAAGAAAACTACAGGCCAATATCACTGATGAACATAGATGCAAAAATCCTCAACAAAATACTAGCCAACAGAATCCAACAGCACATGAAAAGGCTCATACACCATGATCAAGTGGGGTTTATTCCAGGAATGCAAGGATTCTTCAACATACGCAAATCAATCAACGTGATACACCGTATTAACAAACTGAAGGAGGAAAACCATATGATCATCTCACTAGATGCAGAGAAAGCTTTCGACGAAATTCAACACCCATTTATGATAAAAACCCTGCAGAAAGTAGGCATAGAGGGAACTTTCCTCAACATAATAAAGGCCATACATGTCAAACCCACAGCCAACATCACCCTCAATGGTGAAAAACTGAAACCATTTCCTCTAAGATCAGGAACAAGACAAGGTTGCCCACTCTCACCACTCTTATTCAACATAGTTTTGGAAGTTCTAGCCACAGCAATCAGAGAAGAAAAAGAAATAAAAGGAATCCAAATCAGAAAAGAAGAAGTAAAGCTGTCACTGTTTGCAGATGACATGATACTATACATAGAGAATCCTAAAGATGCTACCAGAAAACTACTAGAACTAATCAATGAATTTGGTAAAATAGCAGAATACAAAATTAATGTACAGAAATCTCTGGTATTCTAATACACTAATGATGAAAGATCTGAAAGTGAAACTAAGAAAACACTCCCATTTACCATTGCAACAAAAAGAATAAAATATTTAGGAATAAACCCACCTAAGGAGACAAAAGACCTGTATGCGGGAAATTATAAGACACTGATGAAAGAAATTAAAGATGATACAAATAGATGGAGAGATATACCATGTTCTTGGATTGGAAGAATCAACATTCTGAAAATGACCCTACTACCCAAAGCAATCTACAGATTCAATGCAATCCCTATCAAACTACCACTGGCATTTTTCACAGAACTAGAACAAAAAATTTCACAATTTGTATGGAAACACAAAAGACCCCGAATAGCCAAACCAATCTTGAGAACGAAAAAAGGAGCTGGAGGAATCAGGCTCCCTGACTTCAGACTATACTACAAAGCTACAGTAATCAAGACAGTATGGTACTGGCACAAAAACAGAAAGATAGATCAATGGAACAGGATAGAAAGCCCAGAGATAAACCCACGCACATATGGACACCTTATCTTTGATAAAGGTGGCAGGAATGTACAGTGGAGAAAGGACAGCCTCTTCAATAAATGGTGCTGGGAAAACTGGACAGGTACATGTAAAAGTATGAGATTAGATCACTCCCTAACACCATACACAAAAATAAGCTCAATATGGATTAAAGACCTAAATGTAAGGCCAGAAACTATCAAACTCTTAGAGGAAAACATAGGCAGAACACTCTATGACATAAATCACAGCAAGATCATCCTTGACCCACCTCCTAGAGAAATGGAAATAAAAACAAAAATAAACAAATGGGACCTAATGAAACTTCAAAGCTTTTGCACAGCAAAGGAAACCATAATCAAGACCAAAAGACAACCCTCAGAATGGGAGAAAATATTTGCAAATGAAGCAACTGACAAAGGATTAATCTCCAAAATTTACAAGCAGCTCATGCAGCTCAATAACAAAAAAACAAACAAACCAATCCAAAAATGGGCAGAAGACCTAAATAGACATTTCTCCAAAGAAGATATACAGAATGCCAACAAACACATGAAAGAATGCTCAACATCATTAATCATTAAAGAAATGCAAATCAAAACTACAATGAGATATCTCACACCAGTCAGAATGGCCATCATCAAAAAATCTAGAAACAATAAATGCTGGAGAGGGTGTGGAGAAAAGGGAACACTCTTGCACTGCTGGTGGGAATGTGAATTGGTTCAGCCACTATGGAGAACAGTATGGAGGTTCCTTAAAAAACTACAAATAGAATTACCATATGACCCAGCAATCCCACTACTGGGCATATACCCTGAGAAAACCAAAATTCAAAAAGAGTCATGTACCAAAATGTTCATTGCAGCTCTATTTACAATAGCCCGGAGATGGAAATAACCTAAGTGCCCATCATCGGATGAATGGATAAAGAAGATGTGGCACATATATACAATGGAATATTACTCAGCCTTAAAAAGAAATGAAATTGAGCTATTTGTAATGAGATGGATAGACCTAGAGTCTGTCATACAGAGTGAAGTAAGTCAGAAAGAAAAAGACAAATACCATATGCTAACAGATATATATGGAATTTAAGGGGAAAAAAATGTCATGAAGAACCTAGGGGTAAGACAGGAATAAAGATGCAGACCTACTGGAGAATGGACTTGAGGATATGGGGAGGGGGAAGGGTGAGCTTTGACAGGGCGAGAGAGAGTCATGGACATATACACACTAACAAACGTAGTAAGGTAGATAGCTAGGGGGAAGCAGCCGCAAGGCACAGGGATATTAGCTCGGTGCTTTGTGACAGCCTGGAGGGGTGGGATAGGGAGAGTGGGAGGGAGGGAGACGCAAGAGGGAAGACATATGGGAACATATGTGTATGTATAACTGATTCACTTTGTTATAAAGCAGAAATTAACACACCATTGTAAAGCAATTATACCCCAATAAAGATGTTTAAAAGAAAAAAAGACTATACTACAAAGCTACAGTAATCAAGACAGTATGGTACTGGCACAAAAAGAGAAATGTAGATCAATGGAACAGGATAGAAAGCCCAGAGATAAACCCAGCACATATGGCCACCTTATCTTTGATAAAAGAGGCAAGAGTATACAGTGGAGAAAAGACAGCCTCTTCAATAAGTGATGATGGGAAAACCGGAGAGGTACATGTAAAAGTATGAAATTAGAACACACCCTAACACCATACACAAAAATAAACTCAAAATGGATTAAAGACCTAAGTGTTAGGCCAGACACTATAAAACTCTTAGAGGAAAACATAGGCAGAACACTCTATGACATAAATCACAGTAAGATCCTTTTTGACCCACCTCCTAGAGAAATGGAAATAAAAACAAAAATAAACAAATTGGACCTAATGAAACTTAAAAGCTTTTGCACAGCGAAGGAAATCATAAACAAGACCAAAGACAACCCTCAGAATGGGAGAAAATATTTGCAAATGAAGCAACTGACAAAGGATTAATCTCCAAAATTTACAAGCAGCTCAGGCAGCTCAATAACAAAAAAACAAAAAACCCAATCCAAAAATGGGTGGAAGACCTAAATAGACATTTCTCCAAAGAAGATATACGGATTGCCAACAAACACATGAAAGCATGCTCAACATCATTAATCATTAGAGAAATGCAAATCAAAACTACAATGAGATATCATCTCACACCAGTCAGAATGGCCATCATCAAAAAATCTAGAAACAATAAATGCTGGAGAGGGTGTGGAGAAAAGGGAACACTCTTGCACTGTTGGTGGAAATGTAAATTGATACAGCCACTATGGAGAACAGTATGGAGGTTCCTTAAAAAACTACAAATAGAACTACCATATGACCCAGCAATCCCACTACTGGGCATATACCCTGAGAAAACCATAATTCAAAAAGAGTCATGTGCCTAAATGTTCATTGCAGCTCTATTTACAATAGCCAGGACATGGAAGCAACCTAAGTGTCCATCAACAGATGAATGGATAAAGAAGATGTGGCACATATATACAATGGAATATTTCTCAGCCATATAAAGAAACGAAATTGAGTTATTTGTAGTGAGGTGGATGGACCTAGAGTCTGTCATACAGAGCGAAGTAAGTCAGAAAAATAAATACCGTATGCTAACACACATATATGGAATCTAAGAAAAAAAGAAAGGTCATGAAGAACCTAGGGGTAAGACGGGAATAAAGACACAGACCTACTAGAGCATGGACTTGAGGATATGGGGACGGGGAGGGGTAGGCTATGACGAGGTGAGAGAGTGGCCTGGACATATATACACTACCAAGCGTAAAGTGGATAGCTAGTGGGAAGCAGCTGCGTACCACAGGGAGATCAGCTAGGTGGTTTGTGACTGCCTAGAGGGGTGGGATTGGGAGGGTGGGAGGGAGGGAGACACAGGAGGGAAGAGATATAGGAACATGTGTATATGTATAACTGATTCACTTTGTTATAAAGCAGAAACTAACACACCATTGTAAAGCAATTATACTCCAATAAAGATGTTAAAAACAACAAAAAAGAAAAGGCAGTATTGGGGCATTACAAAGGGCATTGTAGCCAGATTACATCAGCCCCAGTCAGTTAAGCCTCACTGTCCCTTTAAGACTCTCTCTTCCTACCTACCTCAACACTGGAGGAGCCAGAAGCTGCAGAGCAAGTGGGGGAGGAAGTGGATCCAGGAGAGTGAAAGAACAGACCAAGTCACTTTTTTTCATTGGAGATCTGTGGGATCTCTAGTCAAGCTGCACTGGAAGTTGAAGGCTGAAAGAGAAGCTTTAAATTCAATGTGAGATAGAATTTTTAATTTTGAATGGTTGAACTTTTTAATGCCTGTTGATTAAGCTATTGTAAATATCTGAGAGTAGCCGAAAAGCCAATGGGTTATATACCTAACACAGTAGGGGATAGTAATGTTTTACCAAATAAAAGCAGGGTAAATGAATAGAGAGTGATGGGGTGATATTTTACATATGTTAGTCAAGGAGAGCTTCTCAGAAGTTGTGATACAAATGAAGTGAAGAACCAGGCCATAGGAATATCCTTAGCCCTTAGCCCTTTTCAGTATACACATTCTCCTTGGGCTATCTCATCCGTTCCAAATAAAAGCAGGGTAAATGAATAGAGAGTGATGGGGTGATATTTTACATATGTTAGTCAAGGAGAGCTTCTCAGAAGTTGTGATACAAATGAAGTGAAGAACCAGGCCATAGGAATATCCTTAGCCCTTAGCCCTTTTCAGTATACACATTCTCCTTGGGCTATCTCATCCGTTCCCATAGCTTAAATTCCCCTGATGACTCTCAATCTTGTATCTCTACCCTAATTTTTTTCCTGATCTTCAGACTCATATATTTAATGTCTACCAGATATCCCTACCTTAATGATCACAACTACTTCAAATTCAACTTCTCCAAACTTAAACTTCACATTTCTTCCAAACCTCTTCTGTCCCCAGTGTTTTCCATCCTAGTGAATAGCACAAGTAGCAGAAGCCAGAAACTGTCCCCATATCTAACCAGTCCCAGATCCTATTGTTCTCATCACATAAACAGATCTTGAATTCCCTCCCACTGCCACTACCCTAACTCAAGTCATAATCATCTCTCACCTGGACTACAATAATAGCCTCCTGACTGGTCACCCTACTTCCAATCTATCTTGCACACTGCAGCTAAAGTAATCTTTCCTAAATCCAAACAGGATAATAGAGAAACTCAATACCTCTGGATAGTTCTCAGAGTTGAGTCTTTCATGTGGCTTAGAGGGACTTTTATGATCTGCTTCCTATCTATCTTACAAGCCATCTCTTCCACCACTCCTTGTTTTTGAGCGCTCCTCTCTCAGCCAACCTAAATGATTTGCACTTCCCTCGAAACCCCAAATTCTCTTATATCTCTTCCATCCTCCTTTATCTTTGCCATGCTAATCCTTACTCATTCTTCAGCTCACATGTGATGTCTTCTGGAAAGCCTTTTCTGCACCCCACTAAGATGGGTACCCATGCTTTGTGTTCCCCCTGTCCCACAGCACCTTCTATATATTTCTGACATAGCAGTCACTCCATGGTATTCTCACTGTTCAAGTGGTGGCCCTTCCCATTAAAATGTGAGCTCCTCAAGAGCAGGATCTATGTCTTATTAATCTCTGTATCAATAAGACCTGACATATAACACAGGTTCTCTTTCAAAATCCAGACTGTTCCTCTACCTGAACTCCTCCTTACTCATCCTTGCCCTTTAAATTTCTAATCATTCCTTAAGAATTCATTAGCTTATCCTACTGGATGTTTGTGTGCTACATAGCTAACAGATTGTTCCTCCTAGGGCTGTTTCTCAACTGGGAACAAAGTTGTCCCCCTCCCCAGGGGACATATGGCAATGTCCAGGGATACTTGTGGTTGGCACAACTCGGAGAAGGGATAGTGTGCTATTGGCATCTAGTGGGTAGAGGCCAGGGATGCTTCTAAACATCCTGTAGTACACAGTACAGCACGCTCCTCCAGCAAAGAAGTATCCAGACGAAAACATCGATAGTATGGAGGCTAAGAAACCCCCACCCCGACCCCCACACCGAGGGCAAGCAAAGCCCTGCAGCTCTGGTGGACTTTTCTAGCCTTGTTTCTCTTGTGCTGAATTAGCTGCCTGTGAAATCCAGTCCTGTCTTCTGAGGTCTAAGATAATAATGAGGAGGAAAAACAAGTCATAAAGATAAAGTTCTTGTGGTCTTGGGTTTTCCTGGATGAGCAAAACCATATTTGAATGTGTGCTAAAACCCATATTTGGGAAAATACTTACAGAGAGATGAGCCATTCTACAAATGGCCCAAAGGGCTTTAACTAGATTCAGAGAGCTCTTTAGAGCTATTTTTTTACTCAAGCTAAGTACACTAGACAAACTCCTGTACAAGTGGAAAAGGAAAGAGTAATGAACATTTGTTGAGCTATTTCCATATGCCAAACACTATGTAAAGTACTGAGCTATTTCTATATGCCAAAGTACTTCACATACATTATCTCTTTTAAAATCTTCACAACAGCACTATAAATTAGGCACTGTTACTATCTCCACTTTACAGGTGAGGAAACTGTGGCTCAGAGAAGCTAAGTAACACATTAATGATAAATGAAGAAATAAGCACTTAAATCCAATGCCTTTCTATTACACCATGCTAGGATGATTCAGCGCTAAAGGCACATAAAAATCAAGTTCTCAAGGCAGAAGATATATTCTAACTCTTTCAATGTTTTGTTTGCTTCTGTCAAACTTAAAAAAGAAAAAGTAGTTTGGCATCCACTCTAAGTCCAGTTAACCCTTTGTTTGATTCTTCACACTTGAGTAGGGCCCATCTTCCTTTGGTACATTTCCATTAGGGGCACTGTAGTCCAATAGGATCAGGCCTAGGCTGTGAATCAAAAGATATAAACCCATTCAATTAATCACGTGTACTCAAAAAAATTGACTGGCATTTTACCTCACTATTCCTTGATTTCTCACCTGCAAAATGATAAAGTTTGATTATGATAACAATAGGATATGATAAATGTGATATACCCCACATACAGGCTTTTCTAATATGCAACTTTAGGGTCCTTTCTCAGGCCCAGACCCACTCCCTAGCCAAAATTCCCTAGGATTCAGTCTGCTTTTCCCTCTTTGCAAAACTACAGCTGCCCTTTCTATCCCTTTGGGGTCCTCATCAATATTCCCCCTCCACCATTCTGTAGAGTGGGAAACAATCTCAATATGCTAGACGACGATCACAGGAGTTCTTTTTGTGTAACCTGCTATACCATCATGAAACTAATCCTTCCAAAGGAAGTGGCTATTGCATGAGCAAGAATCAGAGGAAAGCATGGATCGTACAATTTTTCTGTTGCTGATAACACCACCATTGAAGACTGTTCTAGCATCATATATAATGCTTCATAGGAATGGTGGTCATTACAATAAGATTGTGCCTGCCTTATAATGTCTCAATTACTCAAGCATCAACATGCCTCAATGCAAAGGACAGTTTTTGGTGATGTGGTAGCATATAGTCTAAACATTTCACACCACAACCTGCATCACTAGCCTCTCCCCCACTCTGCTTATATCTACTCTAGTATCACAAGCTTCATCTTCAAGGATTTGGAGGTCACATCTCCACCTACCTTGCTGCTGCCATTCCTTTCTGATAGTGCAATTCAAAATTTCTCTCTTCATACTTACAAGGAAGGACGGCACAACTCTTCATCTGGGTTTAATCCCTGCTTCTTTCTCTTAAAATACTCTTTGTGGCTCTTCTTACACTCCAACTTGATAATCTTGGGGCTGTTTTTAATGTGTAGCCAAAGATATGTGAGAATGAAACCTGATGAAAATAAACTGCAATTACATGTGCAGGCAGTAACTAGGAAGCTTCAGCAAATTTGTTGAGTCCTGGCACCCATTTTGAGTAAATAAACAAGTTTTCTGAGAGTCCACCCTTCCCAGATACCATTCTATTTGAAGTTTAGTAAACTTACATCTCACCTCCACATGAACTGAAAAGTTGCAACAAGATTTCCAAAAGAAAGATACACGATTAGTGCAGTTAAAGTGAAAAGCGGTCTTTTTTAAATAAGAAGATTGGTTCCCTCTGTGCTCTAAGTCCTATGATTGGCCTGTGTCAAATTTTTTGCACGGTATCTCTTTCTTCAGGTCTCAAAAAAATCACAGCAGGAGCTTTTTAGAGTGAAACTTGGGCCTTGAAGAATAGAACAGGAAAGAAAGAACAAGCAAGGATGATGTCAAAATTCCATCCTTCCATTGCTACTGCTGTCAGAGGAGGAAACTGGTAGAAAGTTGATGCTTCTGTTGCTCTGAAGCAGTGAGACAAATAATCAAATGGGACATACCCAGGGGAAGAAAAAAACCGTGCATCAGCACCAATCAGCTAGCTCAGAGTAGCCTCAACTCTGTATATATCTCTGCCTGGGCAGATTCCGCCACTCTGGGGTCTACTTTAGCAGCCTAATTTATAAACTTGATGACAAAGGGGTTGATTATTTGGGGTCAGCATAACACTGGGCAGTGGAAAAGCAAATACAGGGGATGAGAACAAGATGTTCCATACATACATAATAGTGTCATTTCTTTTGAGGAGACATAGGAATCAAATGGCAGGAATTTTTGGCTCTTCGGATTCTGAGGGAAAACAAAATGACCTTGGCATCTAGAAAATAAGCTCCAGTTCCGAAGACTGAAGTTATTACCCACAATAAGATTAGATTCTGCCCTGTGGGAACACATTTGTGTTCTGCAGTCAGTTTGGGATTAACCTTTTCAGGGCCGCTGGAGAATTAATTGGCTCTTAACTTCTCTCTAGGCTGCCTTAGGCTCCAGAGGGTTCCATGTATGGCAAAGGAGCTTTGTGCAGAGCAGCCAGCTGTGCAACTGTGGCTTATTTACCCATGCTTCTGGCTTAGATTCCTCTAAATGTGAGACTGGAGAAGGCAGCCCCTCCCAGAGAGCACACAAGCCCAGCCCAGCACAGCAGGACTTAGTGTGGGTGGGGTTCATCCAGTGCATCCAATATGACAGTCCAGAAAGGGGTTGAACTATGAAACCACCCCAGGTCTGCTTCCTCCTCCACCGTGCTTCTCTTTTCTTCAATTGCTCCTGCTTTATACACCCTACTACAGATGGGGCAGTTGTGAAAATTCCGAAAGCCCAAAAATTCAAGCTGGCACTGCTTCAGGAATTGTGGATTTTTTTAAAAAAAGTGTACAACTTAGTTTAAAAGGATATTCATCAAAATGTTAATAGTGGTTATTTCTCTGGAGTGGGATTACTGGAGATTTTTCTTTTCTCTTTGTGGTTTCCTAAATTTTCCATCATGACCAGGTATTACTTGCGTAGATGTTCTTAAATGTCTTGTTTAAAAAGGTAACCTTCCTAGATGATACATTTTTATTTCCCTGGTGCTCTATCTCCAAGCACTGGAGAACAGCCCAGAAAATGTACAGAAAAACACCCAAGTGGGGAGTTTTCCACTACCAGCATTATTATTCTTTAAAATCATGGAGATAAGGCAAAGGATGAATATATGAATAGACTATCAGCAGGGCCTTGGAAGGAAAATAATTCACTCCAGATGGTTCAGATGAATAGACTGTGAAAAGACTGTTTACAGTGAGTGGTCAGGGTTACAGGAAGAAACAAGGAAGAGTGAAGTATGAGTGGGAGGGTCAAAGGAAGTAATAGCGTTGCCAGAGCCCAGTGAGTGCTGGACCCATGGAGGAGGAGGAGCCCAATAGGTACTCCAGCTGTGCAGGGATGAAGCTACTGCCAGAAGTGCAGTGCCAGCGCAGGAAGGGAGTTGGGGAGAAATACTCTGACCTCCCTTTCTTCCCACTAACCGATCTCTTACCATTTCTACCCCTCTACCAAACCCAACTACAAGCCAGCAGGCAAAGGAGCCAAGAATATACAGTCCGCAGGGGTAAACCTAGAAAACAGAGCAGGACTATGAAGAATAGAAATTGGATGGGGGTAGGGGGCAAAGAATAATCAGCATGGCCTACCCCTTTTGTCACTCAGAAGCCACTCCTGTCCTTTATGCAAAAGAAGAACTATCATTTCCAACACAGAGGAGACACAAAATCTATAAGTCACCATATCATCATGAGGTGGTATTCAGTTATATTCTTATCTGGAACCTAAATTATAAGAGTTGTCACCACCCGTACCCTTCATCAAGGAAGCAAGGAAAGGGAAGCGAGAAAAAGATAATTGATTAACATCAAATATCTATAGTTCTTAGAGTCCCCACTTGCTGAGAAACTAAGCCAACACTCCCTCATCTCCCCCCCAACACCCCCTCCCCCCAGGGAACAAGGCCTCCTCTGCATACAGTCCTTTCAACAAATGCCCTTGGGGAAGTTGCCTGACAAGCTAGTGTTTGACCTCCTCTGGATCCACATTCTCGTCAGCTCCAAGTCCATAAGGCGTTAGATTGCCAACACAGCACAAATTGGAGCAGTACTGATCTCAGAGAGACAGCAGTGAGTGGTTCTGAAGAGAGATCTTAGTTTCCTGCACAGGAATTGAACCTGGGTAGCCTGGATGAAAACCAGGAATCCTAGCCACTAGACCACCAGGGGCTAGAGGCTAGAAGCAAAGTGGCCCTGGCTCTTTCCCCTGTTTGAAAGCAAAACTGTTTCAAGTACGCAAAAACTGTAAAAACAGGTACAAAGTTTATTATTAGAGATGCAGCACAACATATGGGAGAGCACACAGAGAAGCAGTTTGTTTATTTAAGACAGAGACGAGGCAGAAATACACACCCAGAAAGAAAGGGTATGGGTATCCCCCCTAATGAGGAGGAGTGCAGTGAAGAGGTGGTTTAAATCACTTACCTAGGACAGTCCTTCCGGGTCTTTGTTTACATTTGGCCAATTATCTTGTTTCTTTTTTCACACCTGACTGGTCCCAGGACCCTCCCCAACATGCGTGCTCAATTTTTGCTAAGATGGATCCCACCCCAGAGGCCTGTGGGTGCATGTCCACACTTATTATGCAGTGGCACTCCCTCTCTTTTTGACCCCCAAGGAGCCTTCCTGCACATGTGCAGACAGGGAAGTTTTCCTTGACCTCAGGAGTGGTTATCTTATCTCTTCAGCAGAGCTCAGCTTCTGCCACTAGCTTTGTCCTTGGAGTGTCTGGGGGGAAACAAAGCTTCAATTCTACTCCACTTGACAAAGACCAGCTGTCCAGGCCAGGGGCCCATCTATCTCCTACCTCAGTACAAGGCTTGATCCAAGAGAGAGCCTATTCCCCAAGAGACTCATAAGACCTCAGCAGTCTATACTGACAGGAGCATAGGAAGCATGTATGGAAGTGAGTTCTAAGGGTGTTGACCAAGGGAGAAGAAGAGTAAGATGTGATAGGGTCGAATTCACTGATGTACTCACCCAGAATTGAAAATTTAAAGTGTTGGCTGAAGCACTGAGCTGTGTTGTAATGGTCTATTAAATTGGCCAATCAAAGCCTGGACTCAGTGACAGCCTGCAGTCATTGAAGTCAAAATGCCTGAACTTCTGTGACATCCTATAGAAGAAGGAGTCCAGAGGTTCTGGGTAATGGATATAACAGAATAGATTTACTTGCAAACTGCTTAGCTACCCCTAACCACACCTCCTCGAGGACACAGAGGACACGCCCTTCACCAAGGCATTAAAACATGTATTGATGCCCTTTCTCTTCCCTCCCATTCCTGAATAATTCAGTCTAAAAGCCATTAGGTGGGGGGGGGGGAGAAAAGCAGGCATCTAGAGGGCAAGGTGTTAGAGCCTGAGTGGGGTAAAGAAATGTGAATAAAAAACGTTGCCTGCCATATCAGCAAACAAAGGATGCTGTGGCCATTAAGCCCTCAGCCACTGGAGCCACCCTCAACGGTGCGCCCTGATGGGAGTGAGGATGGGAAAGAAGAGGATTCTGGCCCCAGATTGCTGAGGTACATATCAAAGGAATGATTTCACTGAGCCCAGACTCTTGCATTTTCCTATACACAAAACAGCACTAAATTCATTAACTAGAGATGTCTGGTTTTCTTTAATTAACAGTAACCTTTTGATGTTCTGACTACCTGGTCTTTGTTGCAAAACCCCTATGTATCCTGCCTCTTCCCTTACTTCTTCATCCCAGGCTTGAGTCCTCAGAAAGTCCGCTAAATAAAACATAATTCTCGACTTTTAGGTTGTGCATTTTTTCAGTTGACAGAAGGCATGGCATAGGGTTATGAAGCCCAAGCAGGGTATGGAGGGCACCTATGCTGGTATGGAGGGCATCACACGTGGAGGCAGTCTGGCATGGAATGTCAAAGCTGAATTGAAGAAAGGAGGGAGTTCATGCAGAGGGGTGGTCTGGCATGGGGTTCTGGTACCCAAATAGGGTTAGAAGACTGTTCATTCTAGAGGGCAGTCCAACATAGGGAGTTATAGCTAGGGCAGGGTGAGAAGGACACCCCCAAGGAGAGGTGTTCTGGCATGGACTATCATCAGAGTCCAAGGACAGTGAGGAAAGCATGCACACGGAGTGAGGAGAGCTGCGTGGCATGGGGAATCAGAGCCCCTTGCAGAGAGGGTGACCTGATGACAGGGTGTCAGGGCCCAAGTGGAATGAGAAAGGCATCAGTGGGGAGAGGTGGCCTGGCATGGGATGTCTCAGCCTAAGTGGGCTGAGAAGGGTGTCCACACTGGAGCACAAGTCAGCATGTAAAGTCAGAGCTGAGCAGTGAGGAAGGCATTCACACAGAGATGCAATTTGGCGTGCAATATCAGAGCCCAAGTGGAGTAAGAAAGGTGTCCATAATGGCAGGGAGCCCCATACAGGACGTCAGATCCTGAGCAAGGGGAAGAGTGCATCCATGAAGTAAAGTGGCAGGCTAAAGCAAGGTGTCAGAGCCTGAGCAGGACGAAGAAGGCATACATGAAGGGGTAAGGCCTGGCATGGGGTGTCAGATCCAAGAAGAGTGAAAAGCATGTCCATGAAGGGAAGAGACTTCCCGCTGCAGGATGTAAGTGTCCACATTGGAGGAGGATGGTTTCCATACAGGTGAGGAAGCAGCCTAGAGAGGGGTGTTTGAGCCCAAACAGAGTGAAGATGAGGTCTCCAGAAAGAGGCTGCCTGATGTGGGCTGTCAGAACCCAAGCAGTGTAAAAAAAGCATCCATGTGGGAAGAGGGGCAGCCTGGCACTGAACGGTCAGAGCCTGAGCAAGGCAGGGTGATGAAGGCACCCCTGCAGAGGAATGGCCTTGCATGGAATGTTAAAACCCATGTGGAGTTAACAGAACATCCACACAGTGGAATAGGAGTGGGATGGGCAGTGTGCAACATCAGAGACTTAATGGGATGGAATGGGTATCCCCACAAAAAGATAGCCTGGTATGGGGTGTCAGCAGCCAAGAAGGATGAGGAGAGCATCCATGCAGAGGGATGGCCTGATATCAGGTGTTGAAGCCAAAGTGGGATTAGGAAGGCATCTCCAAAGGATAAGTGGTAGTGGAGGAAATGCAGATTAATTACATACAAGAGGCCTAATCAAATTATTATGGATAACTGAGGCCAGGTTTTTGCATTGTCAGAGAAGAGAGTTACCAATTTGATAAGGGAAAAAAAACTATAATGAACCTTGTGGTATTGGACTGGAATTGGAGGTATCAATGAGAAGTCGTGGTTTTCAATACAAAATAAATATGGATATAAATGTGTGTAAGTGTATTTATACACATTTAGATAGACAGCTAGAGAGATAAATATACACATGCATACACATACGTGCACTTCTACATATATTTCCTAACTCTGTCTGCTGAGAGGACCTAGAAGCAATGACACATCGGTAGCAATGATCATACATAGTACCCAGATCTGTTTTCTATTCTTTTTTGGCTTTTTAAAAATTTTTTATTTTATATTATAGTTGATTAACAATGTTGGGTTAGTTTCAGGTGTATAGCAAAGTGACTCAGTTATATATATACACGTATCTATTCTTTTCCCATTTAGGTTACTACGGAGTATTGAGCAAAGCTCCCTGTGCTACACAGTAGGTCCTTGTTGGTTATTTATTTTAAATATAGCAGTGTGTACATATCAATCCCAAATTCCCAGTCTATCCCTCCCCCGACCCTTTTCCCCGGTAACCATAAGTTTGTTCTCTAAGTCTGTGAGTCTGTTTCTGTTTTAAAAATAAGTTCAATGGGCTTCCCTGGTGGCGCAGTGGTTGAGAGTCTGCCTGCTAATGCAGGGAACACGGGTTTGAGCCCTGGTCTGGGAGGATCCCACATGCTGCGGAGCAACTGGGCCCCTGAGCCACAACTACTGAGCCTGCATGTCTGGAGCCTGTGCTCTGCAACAAGAGAGGCTGCGATAGTGAGAGGCCCATGCACCGCGATGAAGAGTGGCCCCTGCTTGCCACAACTAGAGAAAGCCCTCACACAGAAACAAAGACCCAACACAGCAAAAATAAATAATAAATTAATTAATAAACTCCTACCCCCAACATAAAAAAGTAAGTTCATTTGTATAATTTTTGTTTAGATTCTGCATATAAGCAATATCATATGATATTTGTCTTTCTCTGTCTGACTTATTTCACTTAGTATGATACTCTCCAGGTCCATCCATGTTGCTGCAAATGGCATTATTTCATTCTTTTTAGTGGCTGAGCAATATTCCATTGTAAATATGAACCACATCTTCTTTATCATATACCTGTCGATGGACATTTAGGTTGCTTCCATGCCTTGGCTATGGTAAATAGCGCTGCAATAAACATTGGGGTGCATGTACTCTTTCAAACCATGTTTTTCTCCAGATATATGACTAGGAGTGGGATTGCTGGGTCATATGGTAGTTCTATTTTTAGATTCTTAAGGAACATCCATACTGTTCTCCATAGTGGCTCTACCAATTTACATTCCCACCAACAGTGTAGGAGGGTTCCCTTTTCTCCACACCCTCTCTAGCATTTATTGTTTGTAGACTTTTTGATGATGATCATTCTGACTGGTGTGAGGTGATATCTCATTGTAGTTTCGATTTGCCTTTCTCTAATGATTAGCGATGTTGAGCATCTTTTCATGTGCCTCTTGGCCATCTGTATGTCTTCTTTAGAGAAATGTCTATTTAGGTCTTACGCCCATTTTTCGATTGGGTTGTTTGCTTTTTTGATATTGAGGCACATGAGCTGTTTGTAAATTCTGGAGATTAAATACTTGTCAGCTGCATTGTTTACAAATATTTTCTCCCATTCTGTGGGTTGCCTTTTTTGTTTTGTTTATGGTTTTCTTTGCTGTGCAAAAGCTTTTGAGCTTAATTATGTCCCATTTGTTTAGTTTTGTTTTTATTTCCATTACTCTAGCAGACGGATTGAAAAAGCTTTTGCTGCTATTTATGTCAAAGAGTGTTCTGCCTATGTTTTCCTCTAAGAGTTTTATAGTATCCAGTCTTGCATTTAGGTCTTTAATCTATTTTGAGTTTATTTTTGTGTATGGTGTTAAAGAATGTCCTAATTTCATTTTTTATATGTAGCTATCCAGTTTACACAGCACCATTTATTGAAGAGACTGTCTTTCCTCCATTGTATAGTCTTGCCTCCTTTGTCACAGATTAATTGACCATAGGTGTGTGGTTTATTTCTGGGCTTTCTATCCTGTTCCATTGATCTACATTTCTGTTTTTGTGCCAGTACCATACTGTTTTAATGACTGTAGCTTTGTAGTATAGTCTGAAGTCAGAGAGCCTGATTCCTCCAGCTCCATTTTTCTTTCTCACGGTTGCTTTGGCTATTTGAAGTCTTTTGTGTCTCCATACAAATTTTAAGATTTTTGTTCTAGTTCTGTGAAAAATGCCATTGGTAATTTGATAGGTATTGCATTGAGTCTGTAGGTTGCCTTGGGCAGTACAGTCATTTTGACAATACTGATTCTTCCAGGCCAAGAATGTGGTATATCTTTCCATCTGTTTGTGTCATCTTCGATTTCTTTCATCAGTATCTTATAGTTTTAGCAAACCAAATCCAACAATTAAAAGGATCATACACCATGATCAAGTGGGATTTATCCCAGCGATGCAAGGATTTTTCAATATCCACAAATCAAACAGTGTGGCACACCACATCAACATATTGAAGAATAAAAAGCATATGATCATCTCAATAGATGCAGAAAAATCTTTTGACAAAATTCAATGCCCATTTATGATCAAAACTCCCCAGAAAGTGGGCATATAGGGGACATACCTCAAGATAACAAAGGCCATATATGACAAACCTACAGCTAACATCATACTCAACTGTGAAAAGCTGAAAGCACTTCCTCTAAGATCAGGAACAAGACAAGGATGCCCACTCTCTCCACTTTTATTCAACATAGTTTTGGAAGTCCTAGCCACAGCAGAGAAGAAAAAGAAACAAAAGGAATCCAAATTGGAAAAGAAGAAGTAAAACTGTCACTGTTTGCAGATGACATGATACTACACATAGAAAGTCTTAAAGGTGCTACCAGAAAACTACTAGAGCTCATCAATGGATTCAGTAAAGTTTCAGGATACAAAAAAAATAACAGAATCTGTTGCATTTCTATACACTAGCAACGAAAGATCAGAAAGAGAAATTAAAGAAACAGGGATGAACATACACACACTACTATATATAAGATAGATAACCAACAAAGATGTACTGTATAGCACAGGGAACTCTACTCAATATTCTGTGATAACCTATATGAGAAAAGAGTCTAAAAAAGAATGAATATATGCATATTATAACTGAATCACTTTGCTGTACATCTGAAACTAACACAACATTGTAAATCAACTATACTCCAATAAAATTAAAAAAATATATCCCATCAAACTGCTTTCCACTCCCCTTCAGTGCTGCTTTCTCTAAGCCTTCACTAATATTGGGAATTATTAATCTTCCTTTCTTTACCAATGTACAGGCAAGGAATAATAGTTTTTGTTTTCAAATGTACTTTCATTTGCATCTTGACTATCTGTATTTCTACATTTATAAATTGCTAATATTCTACTTAGATATTGTTTTCTTATGAATTTATAAGTGCTTTATATTTTAGAGGTATTGATCCACTATCTAGTTTGTATAGCAAATAATTTTTCAAATTAAAAAATTCTTTTTGAAAAAAAAAAAGAAACAATCCCATTTACCACTACATCAAAAAGAATAAAATACCTAGGATTAAACCTACCTAAGGAGGCAAAAGACCTGTACTCCAGATCTTGTTTTCTATTTTAAAAAAATTTATTTATTTTTTATTTATTAATTTTTGGCTGCATTGGGTCTTTGTTGCTGCGTGTGGGCTTTCTCTAGTTGCGGCGAGCGGGGCTACTCTTCATTGTGGTGTGCGGGCTTCTCATTGCAGTGGCTTCTCTTGTTGCAAAGCACGGGCTCTAGGCATGTGGGCTTCAGTGGTTGTGGCACGCGGGCTCAGTAGTTGTGGCTCGTGGGCTCTAGAGCGCAGGCTCAGTAGTTGTGGCTCACGGGCTTAGTTGCTCTGCGGCATGTGGGATCTTCCCAGACCAGGGCTCGAACCTGTGTCCCCTGCATTGGCAGGCGGATTCTTAACCACTGTGCTACCAGGGAAGCCCCAGATCTTGTTTTCTAAATACCATTTTCTGCTAAAAGAAATCAGAGCTCCTTGGAGAATTAGCTTATTACAAGGGCTAGACCAGGAAATGATAAGATGAGCCTGGAACCCCTTTTTGTGCCAGAAACTAAGGAAGGAAGGCAGTGCTTGAAGAATGGGTTATTTATGTAGTTTCTAAGTATCTCCTCACAAAATACTTACCAGTTACAAAAGACAAAAAGAGTAACTTAGTAACTTTACAATCGAGAAGCCTGGAAGATACCACCTTAATCAAGTGATCAAAATGAACATCATTAGTAATGGGACAAACAGAAATTATTCACCACCCAGTAGGACATGATAAGAAGAATGCAGCATCACTTCTGTGATATTCCTACTAAAGATGCTCTATCAGTCAGGGTTCAATGAGAGAAACAGAACCACAAGGAATCTGTCACAGAAATCTGACCTTATACAATTGTGGGACCTAGTTAAGAAGTGTATGCAAGGCTATTGTCTTTGTGTCTAATGCTGGAGCTTGCAATCCACAGGTCAGGCAGTTGGAAAGGTAAGATAGATGGAAGGCAGGGGGAAAGTAAAGACAAGTTGGAACCCACAAGCATTAGCAGGCAGTTCTTGTTGTCTCTGCCTTTAGTGGTATGTGTATCCCACAGAAGCTGGGCCCTTCATTGTGAAGCTAAACCTACCCCTGGCCCAGAGAAGCTGAAGGGAGATCTAGGGAAAGGTGGGGCAGTTGCGGGCCCAGCTGGTGCCCCACACCAACGAGCTAAGCCAACAGATAAGCAATAATGTGTGTAAACTACAAAATGGCTGTTGTTTCACTTCTACCCTCCAAATTTCCCATGAGAATGTCTTTCGTGGTGCACCTCAGCAAGAAACATACAGAAAAGGGGTTCTGGAAAATGCAGCTCGCCCTAACCAGTTGACATATTATAAAGCCACAAGAGATACATAACATGAACCTAGTTATGAGGAAATGTCAGAATAATCCAAATTGAGGGACAGTCTACAAAATAACTGTAATCTTCAAAAGTTTCAAGATCATAAAAGTTAAGGAAAGACTGAAGAATCATTTCAGACTAAAGGAAACTAAAGGTACATTACAGTTTAATGCAATGCACAATTCCTGAATCCCTTTGCACTGAAGGACAATTGGCACAACTTGAATGGGGTCTGAGGATTAGATGGTAATAATGTATCAGTGTTAATCTCCTGATACTGATGTTTGTTGTGTGGTTATATAGGAGAACATCCTTGTTTATCAGAAATACACACTTAAGTATCTGGAGAAATTCATACTTTAGTATTTTGAGGTGGAAGGGCAATAATTTGGCAACTAACCCTCTAAAGGTTCCAGGAAAAGTTACTTGTATTTGCCACTTTTCTATACATTTTCTGTACACCTGTGATTGTTTCCCAAAAAAATTATAAAAATATGCATTGGGTAAGGGGAGCACCTGCATCCTTAACAAGCTAAGTAATGGCCATACTCCGAAGGCCCAAGATGACGATGGGAGATTCCACGATGGAATTGGGTTCCCTGA
The DNA here is from genome assembly GCF_059928025.1 of Delphinapterus leucas. NCBI lineage: Eukaryota > Metazoa > Chordata > Mammalia > Artiodactyla > Monodontidae > Delphinapterus > Delphinapterus leucas. The sequence goes on along the minus strand of NC_143150.1, from coordinate 45,909,682 downwards.
TCTCAGATGGGACCTAATGGGATCCCAAAGTGAAAGGTCAGGTGGCAGCCTAACCACAAAATAAGAACATTTACCACAATAACACACAAGGACAGAATGGTAATCTCAGTGTTTTGACCCATGTTTTGACCCACAAAGATCTGTGGCAATGGCTAATTTTTCATAGAGTCCCTGAAAATGAAATATATGGTTAGCCTACTAAAGTGCTGCTTTACATACATAGTAGGAAAAATTATTAGGTCTTCTGGGCAGAAACCTAACTTCCTTTGGTCATCATAAAGAAAATTCATGGCATCTTACCCAGTTTCCATTCGTAAGCCAGTTCACAGGCACAGAGCCCCCTGACGGAGGAGGGATCCTGCAATGCAGCCACAGATATGTATCATGAATCTTCCCCCAAAGGTTTTGTGGCAATTTATTAGGGTAACTGCACTCAGGGAAAGGAAATACTCAGACCTTCTGGGGATTATTAGATACTGGCTCTGAAGGTATGCTGATCCCTAAACAACCAGAATAACCACTATTATCCTCTGATAATAGGGAACCTATGGAGTTTAGGTGATAGATGGAGTCTTGGCTTGAACATGTCTTACATTGGGACTAAGGACGCATCCTATGGTTGTTTCCCAAGACTCAGAATATATAATGAGAATAGATATTAACTGACAGAATTCCCAAATTGATCCTCTGACCTATGGAGTGAGAACTATTATGGGAGGAAAATCCAAGTGGAAGCCCCTGGAACAACACTTACCCCTACCATGATAGTTAAACCTAAAGGAATATCGTTTCCCTGGGGGAACTGCAGAGATAACCTATATCAAAAATTGAGAGATGCTATAAAGGCACTTTCTACCAAATTCCCATTTGACTTACCTGCTTGGCTACTGTAAGTCAGATGATTTGTGGAAAATTAGAGTAAATTATCACAAATTTAATCAAGTGATACCAATTGCAGCTGAGGTTCCATATGAGCCATCTTTATTGGTATGCAGTTATTGACCTGGAAAATGTATACTTTTTCATTTCAGTCAACAAGCAAAATCAGAAACAGATTACATTTACAGGGCAAGGACAACAGATTAGCTGTATACCTTTACTGTTGCCCTAGGGCTATGTCAACTCTTCTGCTCACTGTCATAGACCAGAGGATGCTTGATCATCTTGATATCCCAGAGAACATAATACTGGTCCATTATATTGATGATATTATGCTAAGCAAACACAGTGAATAGGAAATAGCAAATAAATAAATACCTTAGCAAGACATATGTATGCCAGAGTATAGTGGATGAACCTTGGAGAAGTTCAAGGGCGTGCCACATTGGTGAAGTTTCTAAGGGTCCAGTGGTATGGGGCATTTCTGAATATTCCTTATAAAATAGGATATAAGCTCCTGCACTTGTACTATTTACCATGAAGACAGAGGCACAAAGTGTGGTGAGCCTCTTTGGATTTTGAAGGTAACATTTACCATATTTGATTATGCCCCTCTGACTCATTTATCAGGAACCTTGCAACCTTGAGTGAATCTCAGAGAAAGTAATGACTTTGCAGCAGGTGCTGGTTGCAATGAAAGCTGATCTGCCACTTGGGTCTTAGGACCCAACAGATCCAATGGTATTCAAAATATGTCTGTGGCAGGCAGAGTAGTATGAAACCTCTGGCAAAGCCCCAATAAGAAATCACCATGAAGATCACTATGGCTCATGAGGAAGGCCATGCCCTCCTCTGTTGACAACTATTCTTCATGTGAAAAATCACTACTGGTTTATTACTGGGCCCTGATAGAGACTGAATATCTGACTATAGGACACAAAGGGATTATACAAACCAAACTTGTCTTCATGAACTGAGTGCTACCTGATCCACCAAACCATAAAATTTCCCACACAAAGCAGCATTTTATTGAAGATAGAAATGAAGGACTTCCACATCCATAATGACATGTGAGGAGCACTGTAGATCCACTCCAGAGTGAAACAAGCATAACTGATGAAAATCATTTAAAGAGCCAATGGTTTAAAGTCCCTTGATATTGTCCTAGGGCACAGAGCAAATGCAGAAACATTTCTTCAAGAAAATCTACTAAAACTCAGCAAGAATAGCAAGGATCTGTGACAGTTTAGCCAAGACCCATTCCCTCCTTCCCCATCACCCGCCTGGGTTTAATGGAAGCTTCCCTCCAGGAGGATGTGGCCAAGAAGACAGGTCTCTCTTACCCCTCAGCTCCAAACCAAGGGTTATCATATCTCATTGGGAGAGGCAAGCCACCAGCACTTCTCATTCCCTACCACTCCAAGCTGAAGAAGTCAAATGCCTGGTGAATATGGCCGAGAAGTTGGGACACCCTTCCTTACCCAGCTTCCACTCACAGGGCAGACATTCTACATCAAGCATGGCTTGCCAGAACACTGGGGCCCCAATCACCCTTGCTCTAGCTCACTCTAAAAGTAAGGGTTCCATGTCAGGAAATGCAAGCTGAGAAGACCAGAGGGTACTACACCCACACAGTGCCCAAAGAATGACTCAGATAATTTTCCCAAGGGAAGACACCATCCATAATAACTGAGAGTTCCAAAGTACTCCTTAAAGAAACTGATTTAATTTGAAAAAGTATGTGGAAAGACTAAGGGTGCTCCTAGAAACAGTGGCCATTTTGGTAGCAAGCAATTAAGAAGAGACTGATAACTCCATGAGAGCAAGGTAAACCGTAGGCCAATAAATTTGCCAGAAAGAAGCAGGAAAAAAGAAGGCTAAGACTAACCTTCCAGGGATCAGAGCAGACCTCAAACATGTGCCTCAAAACTATCCCTACAAAAGAGCCCAAATTTATTCGGATTGAACTATAGAGCAATTTAAGCCCCACAGCTAACATACTTAATGATGACAGACTGCATGCTTTCCCTCTAAAATCAGGAACAAGACAAGGATGTTGCTCTTGCCACTTCTACTCAACATTGTACTGGAGGTTCTAGCTGGGGCAATTAGGCTAGATGAAGAAACAAATGGCATACAGTTTGAAATGAAGAACTAAAACACTCTATTTGTAGATGGCATGATCTTGTATATAAAAAACTGTAAGGAATCCACACACCAAAAAAAACCTATTAGAACTAATAAATGAGTTCAACAAGGTTTCAGGATACAAGAGCAATATACAAAATCAATTGTATTTCTGTAAATATAATTGTATTTCTGTAAATATAATTGTATTTCTGTAAATCCAAAAATCAATTATATTTCTGCAATGAATGGTTTGAAAATGAAACTAAGAAAACAATTCTGTTTACAAAAACAACCAGAAGAATAAACTATTTGGGGATAATTTTAACAAAAGAGGTACAAAACCTAGTCTCTAAAAACTGTAAAACATTGTGAAAAGAAATTAAAGAAGATCTAAATAAATGGAAAGATATCTGTAGTAGGCAGAATAATGGCCCCCAAGGATGTCCACATCTTAATCCTCAAAACCTGTGAATATGTTACCTTACATGAAAAAAGGGGCTTTGCAGATGTGATTAACTTAAGGATTTTGAGATGGAAAGGTTATCCTGGATATCTGGTTGGGTCCAATGTGATTGAAAGTTTTCTTTATAAGATAAAGGCAAGAGTGTGAGAGTTAGAGAGAGGGATTAGAACATGCTACATTGCTGGCTTTCAAGATGGCGGAAGGGCCATAAACCATGAGCCATGAGCAATGGAAGTAGCTTCTAGAAGATAGAAAATGCAAGAAAATGTATCCCCCCCTCCATCTAACATCTTGAAACCCATTTCAAATTTCTGACCTGCAGAACTGTAAGAAAATTAATTTGTATTGTTTTATGTTACTAAATTTGTGGAAATTTGTTATACCAGCGATAGGAAACCAATGCAACAACCCACGTTCATGGATCAGAAGACTTAACATTGTTAATATGGCAACACTTCCCAAAGTTATCTACAAATTCAATACAATTCCTGTCAAAATCTAAGCTGCCTTCTTTGAGGAAATTGACAAGCTGACTTTACAATTCATATGGAAATTCAAAGGACTCAGAATAGCCAAAATAATCTTGGAAAAGAAGAACAAAATTGAATGACTCATATTTCCTGATTTTAAAACTCATTACAAGCCTACAGAATCAAGATGTATTGTACTAGCATAAAGACAGACATATAGACCAATGGATGTCAAGAAAATGTAATGAAAAAAGAATAGTCTTTTTAACAAATGGTGCTGGTACAATTGGATATCCACATGCAAAACAATGAAGTCAGACCCCCCTACCTCACACCATTTATACAAATTAATTCAAAATGGGTCAAATATCTAAATGTTAAGAACTAAAACTTTTAAGCTCTTAGAAGTCATAGTCATACATCTTCATGGCCTTGGATCATGTCATGGTCTCTTGGATATGACACCAAAAAGCAACAAAAAACAATAGATAAATAAAAATTCATCAAAATTTAAAAATTTGTGGTTCAAAGGACAATATCAAGCAAGTGAAATGAAAATATACAGAACAGGAGAAAATATTTGCAAATCATATCTCTGATAAAAGACTTGCATCTAGAATATATAAAGAGCTATTACAACTCAACAACAAAAAGACAAATAACTGGGCTTCCCTGGTGGCACAGTGGTTGAGAATCTTCCTGCCAATGCATGGGACACGGGTTCGAGCCCTGGTCTGGGAAGATCCCACATGCCGCGGAGCAACTGGGCCCATGAGCCACAACTACTGAGCCTGCGCGTCTGGAGCCTGTGCTCCGCAACAAGAGAGGCCGCAATAGTGAGAGGCCTGCGCACCGCGATGAAGAGTGGCCCTTGCTCGCCGCAACTAGAGAAAGCCCTCGCACAGAAACGAAGACCCAACATAGCCAAAAATAAACAAAAAAATTTAAAAAGACAAATAACTAAGAAATAATAGGTGAAAGATCTGAATAGGCATTTCTTCAAAAAGCTATACAAATGGTCAATAAACACAAATAAATGCTCAATATCATTAGTCATTAGGGAAATTTCAACCAAAACCACAAAAAGATACTACTTCATACCCACTGAAGTATCTACAATAAAAAAGACAGATAATAACAAGTGCCATGAGGATATAGAGAAATTGGAACCCTCATACATTGCTGGTGGGTATATAAAATGGTGCAGCCACTTTGGAAAACAGTTCAACAGTTTCTCAAAAAGTTAAACATAGAGTTACTAGATGACCCAGCAGTTGCACTCCTAGGTATATACATAAGAGATTTGGAAACATACGTTCACACAAAAACTCATACATGAATGTTCATAGCACCATTATTCATAATAACTAAAAAGTGGAAAAAACACAAACCTTTATCAACTGTTGAATGGATAAATTTTTGTATAGTCATACAAAGGAATATTACTCAGCAAAAAAAAAAAAAAAGGAATGAAGAATAAATTGAGCAATGTTATTGAAAATGTGGTATAGGAAACTCCAGGGCTCCATCCCTTCCACAACAACAATTAATAAGCTGGCAAAAACTGTCAGAATCAATTTTGTAAAATTCTGGAATCTAGTGTAAAACTTACAAGAACCAGGAGAGTACTTAATGAAGAAAGGAGCTTTTGCATTGCAGTCAGAGAGCACTGCAGCTTTTTTTGCCTACCTACCATCTCCCCACTCCTCAGTTTGGTGGCTGTGAAGGCAGCAGCCCACACTCCTGGTGCAGGTTGCTAGTGCCAGAGAGAGCAGTATGAACCTTATTCACAAAGAATTATGGTTGTGGATTTCAGTCCATCTGATGGCTTCCCCAAGGACTGGTGCAAAGGCTTGCCTTTGTTTCTCTTGACTCAGAACATTCCCAGGCCTTGTACGGCTTATAGGGTAGCTTTCATAGAAAGCATTTAATGGAAAAAGTATTGGACACAGCAGCCCGGGGCAAGGAAGAACAGTCAGAACAAGCAATAGACACTTCAAAAAGACTAGCAAAGAATGTGGAGGAGATATATGGTGGGCTAGGTAGATGAGGCTTTTAAAAACTGCTGTGCATACTGTGGAATTGAGAAGTCCACAAGGATGATCAAGTGTAGACACAAATTCAGAAAAGGGCCTAAGAAGACTCTAAGATTTCACCTCAGGGTGACCTTCAGTTTCCACGGAAGCAAGACACGAAGGCTAAGAAAGAGTTGTAAATGGTCCAGCTAAGCATTGAAAGAGTGCCCAAAAACAATACCAATTTGCAAAGACTGGAAGAGTATTTTTTTTCTTTTTCTTTTGTTTTCTTTTCTAGGCTCCAGACATTTAGTGAAACCCTGTCAAAACACCAGCTTACCACCTAACAAAACAAAGGCTTCATTGGCCACACAGGACAAACAATACAGTCATTAAAAAAAATAGCTTAGAAAAGAATGCCAGCAAAACAGCAGAATAGGAGGTTCCAGCCATCAACCCCCCACAGAAACATTAATTTTAGCAACCAACTACAGATGAAAACACCTTTATAGGAGTCTAGGAGGCCAGTGGAGAAGTTTCAGCACCATGGTGAAGCAAAAACTCAGAACAGATGCATTGAAGAGGGTAAGAAGAACAGTTTCACTTTATTCACATCACCCTTCCCTCAGTGTGGCACAGCTCAGTGCCAAGAGAGACCTCCTTGGCCCTCGATTTTTCCCTCAAGGGAAAGTAAGGGAAAAATGAGTGCCCAATTTCCACAGCCTGTGGCACTATGCCCAGGAGGCCCACTTTTTCTCTTCCCACCAAGAACACTGAGGGGGATCAGCACATCTGAAGCATCTGGGGGCAGCTAGGAGCAAGAAAAAGTGAGGGCTGTCAGCAACCAGTGCAGAGAATTCAACAACTGACACATCCTACTAGCCAGCTCATGGACTCCACCAGGAGCCCCATCCGCGAGCCCCATGGGGTGTGTAACCTGCAGAACACCCCACTAGGTGACACATGCCCCCAGCACTCTGTGCACCACCACCACCACCCCACACCCCATAGCTGGGAGAGAGAATAATGTACTAGGTGAGAGCCTTGTGATATGGGTCCCGCAATAAAATCCAAAGGCAGAAGTTCCCAGTGTAAAGTATTCATCAGAACCTCCCACAAGAAACCCAGGCATTTGTACCCATTCATGGGCTATCTCTGCTATATGAGTCCTAGTGGTGTGGTTAAAGGTATCTGTGAGCCAAGAGCTGTTTGTCCCTGGGCACAGAATAACCAAGGTGGCCTTGAAGGCTACTCCAAAATCACTCCTTGAGCAATTAGGGCAGAAATATGGGCGGGGCATCCAACTGAAGGGAAGCCCTGGGGCAAAGATGTTGTTACCTGGAGTTGGCTGAAATTGAATATATCAGCAGAGTAAGCATTTAAGGTGGGGTACAGCAACTGAAGACCGTATGACAAGTCCAGCAATTTGATTCCCGGTGTGTGGGTAGCCCATTGAATAAAAATGTTGGTGGTCTTTGTGAAGCATTTCTCTCATGATTAATGATAATGGGCATCTTTTCATGTGCCTGTTGGCCTTCTGTATGTCTTTTTTGGAAAAATGTCTATTCAGATATTCTGCCCATTTTTTAATCAGGTTGTTTGATTTTTTGATGTTGCGTTGTATGAGCTGTTTATACATTTCGGATATTAACCCCTTGTTGGTCATATTATTTGCAAATATTTTCTCCCATTCAGTAGGTTGTCTTTTCATTTTGTTGATGGTTTCCTTTGCTGTGCAAAAGCTTTTAAGTTTAATTAGGTCCTAATTGTTTATTTTTGCTTTTATTTCCTTTGCTTTAAGAGACAGATCCAAAAAAATATTGCTACAATTTACATCTCTTCGGAAAGAGCGTTCTCTTTGGAAAGAGTGTTCCACCTATGCTTTCCCATTCTTTTTTCTTCATTCTCTTCTGAGTGGATAATTTCATATAACTTGCCTTTGACTTCACAGATTCTTGTTTTTGATCAAATCTGCTTTTAATGCTCTGTATTGCATTTTTCATTTCATTCACTGTATTCTTCAGCTCCATAATTTGTTTGGCTCTTTTCTATGATTTCTCTCTGTGTGAAACTTATCATTTACCTCCTATATTTTTTTCCTGGTTTCTTTTGTCTTTCTGTGTTTTCTTATGGGTTATTGAGCTTCCTTAAAACAACTATTTTGAATTCCTTATTGGGCAAATCACAGATCTCCATTGTGATGGAGGGTCAGTTACTGGAAAATTATTGTATCCCTTTGGTGGTGTCATTATTTCCTTGATTTTTCATGTTCCTTGAAGGCTTATGTTGCTGTCTTCCTATTTGAAGAAGCAGTCACATCCTCCAGTCTTTACTGACTGTCTTCAGGTGACAAATACTAACTGTCATCTGTGCTAGTGATTCTGAGACTTTCTCAGACCTTTTCTGTAAATATGCCTACTCCACACTTCTTGTTCCCTGGTGCGGGGGAGGAGGGGTAATTATTAAGATTGTATACCTTCCCTCAATCCTACAAAGCCAGGCTGGGTGTGACAGCCTCCCATTTGCTTTCCCTATGGCAATGCCAAATGTTTAATTTTGTGTGCTTTCTCACAGTCCCACAGAGACAGGACAGATTTGTGTGGGTGTTCATTAACCATTTGCAAAACTCATATGTGTTTCCCTTGGGGGTACATGCAGGGAGCAAGCCACACAGTGAGGGTGTGTGTGAATGAGGAGCATGGAACATTGAGGGTAACTGTGGACCAGTTGGGGAGATCCACAAGTGAGGCATCCCCAGCAGCTTGTGGGTGGGCTTCGTGATGGAATCAGTGGAAGTGTTAGTAGGATCTGTGTCCTTTTGATGCCCTCCAAGAACCCTGGCTGCTGTTCTGCCAGCCCTTCCCCACTGTCCAAACATGCAGCACACTTCAGTATTCTGGATGGGATAAGAAAGAGGTGGGCTTCTTTGGCAGCATTCCACACAGCTGAGGAATCTTGTCTTTCACTCACTCTTACTTTCTCCATGGGAGAAATCACAGGTGGAGAGGGTCTCGGTACTAAGCTGTTCCACCTTAGGGAAAGGGTTATGCAAGTGAAGTGAAGCTTTTCCTCTTACCCTTTTCAATGTGTCCAATTTAGATTATTTTTGCTCCAGTGGTGTGCTGGAACTTCTCGCTGGACTCCTGGACTTCCACAAAGGCACTTTCATCTGTGGATGATTGGAAAAATTGGTGTTCGGGGTTGGGGGGGAAGATGGTATAAAATGCCCATTCTATCATTTTGCTGATGTCATTCTGAATCCCATAAGTTCTGTTATTTTGTGGGTTTGTTTTCATTTTGCTCAGATACTTTCTAAATTCTTTTGTGATTTCTTTTGATTATTTGATTGTTTAAGAGTGAGTAGTTTAATTTCCACATATTTGTGGACTTTCCTGTTTTCATTCTGCTATTGATTTCTGGTTTCATTCCATTGTGGTCAGAGAAGATACTTTGTACGATTTCAGCCTTCTTAAATTTGTTTTGTGGCCTGACATGAAAATGTTCTTGTGTGCTTGAGAAGAATGTGTATTATGCTGCTGTTAGATGGAATGTTCTGTATATGTCTGTGTATGGTTAGGCCATTCAAGATGGCTGCTCTCTTGCTCTCTGTACATCTCCTGCTTGACCAGTCCCTGCTTCACTCACATGACTATCCAATCCTCTTAATTATAAGGCTTAATTAGCCCCTGGTAACCGATGAGCCAACCTGATGTCAATTCCCCCTATAAATGGTAGCCTCCTTCTCCCCTGAGTAGTGAAGACTGCTACCACGTTCTGCCTGCAGTCTGCTGCACACAGTGGATTGTCACTCCAGGACCCTTTGTGTAAGATCCCCTTGTCCAATAAACTGTTTATGTCTCTGTCGCAGTCTCTGGGCTGTTTCTTCAGTCTCGAGGCTGGGTAACTACAAGACTTTGTAGGCCTTCGGGGTGCAGCCCAACAGTCTGTTAGGTCCACTTGTTTTATGGTGGTGTTCAAGTCCTCCGTTTCCTTGATCTTCTCTCTGGTTCTTCTATCCATAACTGAAATTGAAGTATTGAAGTCTTCCATTATTATTGTATTACTGTCTATTTCTCTCTTCAGCTCTCAGTGTTTCCTTCATATATTGGGGAGCTCAAATGTAGGTACATATATATTTATAATCATTACATCCTCCTGATGAATTGACCCTTTTATCATTATATAATGTCCTTTTTTGTCTCTTTTAACAATTTTTGTCTTAAATTATTTTGTCTAAGTATGGCCACCTGCATTCTCTTTATGCTCCTGTTTGCATGGAATATCCTTTCCATCCTTTCATTTTTAGTCTATGTGTGTCCTTAGACCTAACATGAGTGTCTTGTAAACAACATCTTGTTAGATCTTGTTTTTCACTCCATTCTGCCAATCCATGTCTTTTAATTGGTGTGTTTAATTTATTTACATTTAAAGTAATTACTGATAGTGAAAAACTGACTATGGCCATTTTGTTCATTGTTTTCTGTATGTCTTATAGTTTTTGTCATTCTTTCATCCCTTGCTTCCTTCTTTTGTGTTTGATTTTTTTTGTACTAACATGTTTTGATTCCCTTCTTATTTCCGTTTGTGTATATTCTTTTTTTTCACACAGAGTATGATTTATTACAAAAGATTCAGATTTTAATATTATCCTTTGGGATATATACATATAATATATATTTTTTAAATAAAATTTCTATATAATGATTGTAAAATAGTTTAATTTTGCTATTCCTCATCTTTTCATTTCAAAACACTTAAATGATTTCCAAAAATTTGCCTCTCAAATAATTGATTTCTCTGTGGGGTTTTTCATAGTTTTCAAGAGTTTGAATATTTCATCAATTTTATCTTCAGCCAATTTTCAAAACCATTTTAGAGATATGGTTTCTCTTTTCATCATCAGAGGCCATTCCATCTGCAGGATAGAAAGATATTTTAAAAGAGCAGAAGAAAATTATTTGAATTCCTATTATTTTGATTCTGTGAAGCAACAACTGGCAACCTTTCTTCTTTTCTAGGAGAGAAAAGCTCTCTATAAATATTATTTCACTCTATTTCAGTGGATTCATGAGATGAGCCATTTGTGTATATTCTATAGATACATTTTGTTTGTGATTACCATTTCATTTACATAAATCATAAAATTATAACAAAGTATTTTAAACTGATAACAACTTAATTCCCAATCATACATAGAAACTCTAAATCTTAAATCTCTGTCCCCCCAGCTTCACATTATTGATGACACAAATGATCTCTTTTTATACTGCACATCCATTAAGAGATTTATAATTACTTTTTATGCTTTTGTTTTTTAAATTGCATATTAGTTTTAAAAATGATTTATGCATTTACATTACTATAAGATTCTATATATATTTACCTTTACCTGGGAGTTTTATACTTTCATATGGGTTTGTGTTATTGTTTATCATTTTTTCACCTCAACCTGAAGGGACTGCCTTCAGCATTTTTTTTTTTTTTGGCTGCACCACACGGCTTGAGGGATCTCAGTTCCCTGACGAGGGACTGAACCCGGGCCCCGGCAGTGAAAGCGCCAAGTCCTAATCACTGGACAGCCAGGGAATTCTCTGTCTTCAGCATTTCCTGTAGGGCAGGTGTAGTGGTGATAAACTTCCTCAGCTTTTATCTGGGAAAGTCTTAATTTCTCCTTCATTTTTGAAGGACTGTTTGCTGGACATAGTATTCTTAGATGGAAGGGTTTTTTTTTTTTTTCCTAGCACACTGAATATATCATCCCACTTCCTTCTAGCATGCAAGTTCTCTTCTAAGAAATCCACTGATAATTTAATAACAGCTCACTTTTACAGGCATACATTGGAGATACTGCAGATTTGGTTCCAGGCCACCACATGAAAGTGAATATCACAAGAGAGCAATTCACACAAATTTGTTTCCCAGTGCATATAAAAGTTATGTTTACACTATACCGTAGTCTATTAAGTGTGCAATAGCATCATGTCTAAGAAAACAATGTACATACCTTAATTTTAAAATACTTTATTGCTAAAAATTTCTAACCATCATCTGAGCCTTCAGCGACTCAATCTTTTTGCCAGTGGAAGATCCTGCCTTGATGTTGATGGCTGCTGACTGATCAGGGTGGTGCTTGCTGAAGGTTGGGGTGGCTGCCACAATTTCTTAAAATAAGACAACAATGAAGTGTGCTACATCGATGGACTCTTCCTTTCATAAACGATTTCTCTGTAACATGCAATGCTGTTAGACAGCATTTTACCCACAGTGGAATTTCTTTCAAAATCGGAGTCAATCCTCTCAAACCCTGCTGCAGCTTTATCAACTAAGTTTTATGTAATATTCTAAATCCACTGTTGTCAATTCAATGATCCTCATAGCATCTTCACCAGGAGTAGATTCCATCTCAAGAAACCGCTTTCTTTGCTCATCCATAAGAAGCAACTCCTCATCTGTTCAAGTGTTATCATGAGACTGTAGCAATTCAGTCACATCTGCAGGCTCCATTTCTTTCTTTTTTTTTTTTTAAATTTTGGTTGTGCCAGGTCTTAGTTGTGGCAGGTGGGCTCCTTAGTTGTGGCATGTGAACTCTTGGTTGTGGCATGCATGTGGGATCTAGTTCCCTGACCAGGGATCGAAAATGCACCCCCTGCATTGGAAGATGCATTCTTAACCACTGTGCCAGCAGGGAAGTCCCTAGGCTCCATTTCTAACTCTAGTTCTCTTGCTATTTCCACCACATCTGCAAGGACTTCCTCCACTGAAGTCTTGAACTTCTCCAAGTTATCCATGAGGGTTGGAATCAACTTCGTCCAGACTGCTAATGTTGATATTTTGACCTCTTCCCATGAATCATAAATGTTCATAATGGCGTCTAGAATGGCAAATCCTTTCCAGAAGGTTTTCAATTTGATTTGCCCATCAGAGGGATCACTATCTGTGGCAGCTATAACCTTACAAAATGTATTTCTTAAATAATAAAATCTGAAAGCCAAAATTACTTCTTGATCCATGGGCTGTAGAATGGATGCTGTATTAGCAGGAATGAAAATATGAATCTTGTTGTACATCTCCACCTGAGCTCTTGGGTGACCAGGTGTATAGTCAAATGAGCAGTATATTTTGAAAGGAATCTTTTGTTCTGAACAGGTCTCAACAATGGGCTTAAAATATTTGGTAAATCATGCTGTAAACAGATGTGATATCATCTAGGCTTTGTTGTTTCATTTATAGAGCATAGTCAGAGTCGATTTAACATAATTCTTAAGGGCCCTAGGATTTTCAGAATGGTAATGAGCATTGGCTTCAACCAAAAGTCACCAGCTGCATTAGTCCCTAACAAGAGAATCAGCCTGTCCTTTGAAGTTTTGAAGCCAGGCATTGGCTTCTCCTCTCTAGCTATGAAAGTCCTAGATGGTATCTTCTTCCAATAGAAGTCTGTTTAGTCTACATTTAAAATCTGTTTTTTATCGTAGCTACCTTCATTAATGATCTTCGCTCGATCTTCTGGATAACTTGCTGCAGCTTCTATGCCAGCACTTGCTGCTTTGCCTTGCATTTTTAAATTATGGAGACAGCTTCTTTTCCTAAACCTCATGAACCAACCTCTGCCAGCTTCAAACTTTTATTCTGCAGTTTCCTCACCTCTCTCAGGTTCATAGAATTAAAGAGAGTTAGGGCCTTGCTCTGGATTAGATTTTGGCTTAAGGGAATTTTGTGGCTGGTTTGATCTTCTGTCCAGATCACTAAAACTTTCTCTATGTCATCAATGTCTGTTTTGCCTTCACTGGAGTAGCACTTTTAATTTCCTTCAAGAACTTTTCCTTTGCATTCATAACTTGGTTAACTGTTTGGCACAAAGAGGTCTAGCTTTTGGCCCCTCTTGGCTTTCAACATGATTTCCTCATTAAGCTTAACCATTTCTAGCTTTTGATTTAAAGTGAGAGACATGCAACTCTTCCTTTCACTTAAACACTTATTGTAGGGTTATTAGGCTTAATTTAAATATTGTTGTGTTTCAGGGATAGGGAGGCCTGAGCAGAGGGAGAGAGACTGGGGAACAGCTGGGCAATGGAACAATCGGAACACACACAACATTTATCAATTAAGTTTGCCATCTTATATGGGCATGGTTTATGGTGCCTGAAAACAATTACGATAGTAACATCAAAGGTCACTGATCACAGATCACCATAATAAATAAAATAATAACGAAAAAGTTTGAAATATTGCAAGAATTACCAAAATGTGACACAGGGACACAAAGTAAGCAGATGCTGTTGGGAAAATGGTGGCAATAGCCTTGCTCAATGCAGGGTTGCCACAAACCTTCAATTTGTAAAAAATGCAATTATCTGTGAAGCACAATAAAACAAAGTGCAATAAAACAAGGTAGGCCTGTATGTCATAAGCTGCTCTTCTCTTTCTTCTTTCAAGATTCTCTTTGTGATTTTTGACAGTTCAATTAGGTATGTCATGGTGTAATTCTCTTTATATTTATCCTAGCTGTTGTTTTTCTGAGCTTCTTGAATTTGTATGTCCATTCCTCCTCAGACTGGGGAAGTTTTCAGCCATTAGCTCTTCAAATAGGCTCTCTGTCCTTTTTTCTTTTTCTTCTCTTTCTGTGACTCCCATAATGCATATGTTGTTCTACTTAATGGCGTCTCAGACTCTGTTCACGTTCTTCTTTTTCTTCCCCCTCCTTTGCCTGGGTAATTTTGAAGTCCTTTAATTTCACTGATTCTTTCTTCTGACTGGTCAAATCTACTGCTTAATATCTCTAGTGAAGTTTTCAGTTAAGTAATTGTATTGTTTAGTTCCCCAATTTTATTTGTTGTTTCTTCATAATTTCTAACTCTTTGTTGTTATTCTATTTACTTCATGCATTTTTTCCTGATTTCGTTTTAGCTATCTATCCATGCTCTCATTTAATTTGTTGAGCATCCTTATGGCAGTATTTTTAAAATAAATTTATTTTATTTATTTATTTTTGGCTGCATTGGGTCTTTGTTGCTGCGCATGGGCTTTCTCTAGTTGTGGCGAGCGGGGACTACTCTTCGTTGTGGCACGTGGGCTTCTCATTGCGGTGGCTTCTCTTGTTGCAGAGCACAGGCTCTATGCACGTGGGCTTCAGTAGTTGTAGCATGCGGGCTCAGTAGTTGTGGTTCGTGGGCTCTAGAGCGCAGGCTCAGTAGTTGTGGTGCATGGGCTTAGTTGCTCCGTCACATGTGGGATCTTCCCTGGCCAGAGCTCGAACCCATCTCCCCTGCATTGGTAGGTGGATTCTTTACAACTGTGTCACCAGGGAAGCCCGTTATGGCAGTTTTAAAAAAAAATATTTGTCTGGAAACTCATATATCTCTGTTTCTTTAGGGTTAGTTTCAGGATGTTTAATTTGTTCTTTTGATTGGACCATGTTTCCCTGTTTCTTTGTATACCTTGTCATGTCCCGTTAGGACTCTGGCGTTTGAAAAATCAGCCACCTCTCCCAGTCTTTGTGATCTGGTTTTGCACATGGAAGACTTTCCTCAATCACCCAGGTAGAGATTCAGGAGACCTTCTAAAACTTTTTGGGGGATACATTTTCTCTGGGCTTGTGTGTGTAATCTCCTAATTGAAATTTGACGGGTTTTACTCACAAGCACCACCTGGTGTCAATATATGGTACTGCAGCCTCTTTGGTAGTATACTAAGCCACTGTGCTGGAGCGACATCTAGCGTCTGTTTGTGGTACTGCACGTTGATCTCTTGTTCTCTAAGTCTCCCAACCTGGTATCCTTTTCTTGTCAGAGCTTAGATTCAGGCAAGATAAAAACCAGTCTCTTGGTAGCCCCCTCAAAAGTCAGAACATTGGATATGTTCTACTCTTCTCTTTTTCTCCCCAGGGAGATGTAGGGAGTTGGGAGTTTTCTCCGAATAATGCCTGTGCTGGGAGGAGGGGCTCTAGTGAGTGTGCACCATGAATTTCTCTACCAGTCTTTTTTTTTTTTTTTTTTTGCGGTACGCGGGCCTCTCACCGTTGCGGCCTCTCCCGCCGCAGAGCACAGGCTCCGGACGCGCAGGCTCAGCGGCCATGGCTCACGGGCCGAGCCGCTCCGCGGCATGTGGGATCCTCCCGGACCAGGGCACGAACCCGAGTCCCCTGCATCGGCAGGTGGACCCCACCCCCAACCACTGCGCCACCAGGGAAGCCCTCTACCAGTCTTTGAATCATAAAATATTTGGTCCTTTGTGACTGGCTTCTTTCACATAGCATAATGTTGTTAAGGTTCATCCATGTTGTGTCATGTGCTGATATACTTCACTGCTTTTAACATTTGAATACTATTGCATTATATAGATATGTCACATTTTGTTTATATATTCATCAGTTGATGGACATTAGGTTGTTACCACTTTGGGGCTACTATCAGTAATGCTGCTACGAACATTCATGTACAAGTTTTTGTGTGAACACATGTTTTCAATTCTCTTGGGTATATACCTACAGGTGGAATTCCTCTATGTTAACTCTATGCTTAACCTTCTGAGGTTTTGTTTTATACAGAGGCTACACCATTTTCCATCCCTACCAGCAATGTATGAGGATTCTAATTTCTTCATATCCTCATCAACA
Organism: Delphinapterus leucas; assembly: GCF_059928025.1. Taxonomy (NCBI): domain Eukaryota; kingdom Metazoa; phylum Chordata; class Mammalia; order Artiodactyla; family Monodontidae; genus Delphinapterus; species Delphinapterus leucas. Next base: position 45,893,113 of record NC_143150.1, on the reverse strand, counting down.
TTTCTCACTGTCTTTTTTATTATAGCCATACTGATGTGTGTGAAGTGGAACCTCACTGTTGTTTTGATTTGTATTTCTCTAATGACTGAGGATGTTGAGCAATTTTCAAGTGCTTATTGGCCATTTATCTATCTTCTTTGGAGAAAAATGTCTACTCAAATCCGTTGTCCATTTTTAAATTGGCTCATGTCTTTTTACTTTGAGTTGTAAGAACTCTTACACTCATGTAAGAGTTCATATATTCTGGATACTAGACTCATCAAATATATGACGCAAATATTTTCTCCCTTTTGTGAATTTATTTTTCACTTTATTGATAGTGTCATTTGAAGCAACTTTTTAAAATTTTTGAAGTATACTTTATCTCTATTTCCTTTTGTTGCTTTTAAGTATCATATATTTTTTTAAATGGCCTAATCTGAGTACAGGAAGATGTACACCTATGCTTTCTTGTCATAATTTTATAGTTCTAGCTCTTACATATAGGTCTCTGATACACTTTGAGTTAATTTTTACATATGGTATGAGACAGGGGTCCAGTTGTTCCAGCAAGATTTGTTGACAAAACTGTTTTTTTCCATTGAATTGTCTTAGTACACTTATTGAACGTCAAATGACCATAGGTGTACTGATTTATTTCTGGATTCTCAATTTTATTTCATTAATCTATATACCTATCTTCATGCCAGTATCACACTGCTCTAATTACTGTAGCTTTGTAGTAAGTCATGAAATAGGGAAATGTGAGTCCTTCGACTTTGTTGCTCTTTTTCCAAGATTTTTTGGCTATTCTGGGTCCCTTGAATTTTCATATGAATTTTAAGTTTAGATTATTAATGTTGGAGAAAGAAAAGCAGCTGGAATTTGGACTGGGATTGAATTGAATTTGTAGATTATTCTGGAAAGTATTATCATTTTAACAATTTTAAGCCCTCTAATCCATAAACATGGAATGTCTTTCCATTTATTTAATTTCATTCAATGATATTCTGTAATTTTCAGTATACAAGACATGCATTTCTTTGGTTAAATTTATTGCTAAGTATTTTATTCTTTTTGATGTTATTCTAAGTAAAGATATTAATTTATTTTTGGATTGTTAATTGCTAGAGTATAGAATATAACTGATTTTTTACACTGACGTTTCCTGAAATGTTTCTGAATTCATTTATTAGTTCTAATTGTTGTGGGAGTGTATATAAGAAATACAATATATATATATATTTCTACTTCTTTCCATCCAATCTGGACATTTTTATTTCTGTTTGTTTGTTTCAGCTTTAATGAGGTATAATTCACAAATAAAAATTATATATATTTAAGGCATACAATTTGATGTTTATATATATACACACACACATTGTGAAATTATCACCACAATCAAGCTAATTAACATATCCATCATCTAATATAATTACTTTTTTATGTGTGTGGTGAGAACACCTCTTAGCAAATTTCAAGTTTACAATACAGTATTGCTAACTATAGTCTCATGCCATAGATTAGTTCTCTAAGACTTATTTATCTTGCATAACTAAAACTTTGTACCCTTTTCCCATCTCCCTATTTCCCCCTTACCCTAACCCCTGGCAACCACCATACTATTCTCTGCTTCTATGACTTTGACTATTTTAGGTTCCATATTGCATTAGACAGGGTTCTTCAGAGAAACAGAATCAATAACATGGATATAGACATAGATATAAATAAGAGGAGACTTATAGGAATTGACCAACGTGATTAAGGAGGACAAGAAATCCCAAGATCTGCCACTGCTAGCTGGAGAACCAGGAAAGGTCATGGTGTAATTCAGCCTGAGTCCAAAGGCCTGACATTTGGGGGACTGATGGTGTAAGTTCCAGTCTGAGTCTATAAAGGCCCAAGAACTAGGAATGCCTGTGTACAAGGGTAGGAGAAGATGGGTGTCCAAGGTCAAGTAAAGAGAGTAAATCTGCCCTTCTCCTGCCTGGTTGTTCTATTCAGGCTTTCAATGGATTGGATGATGTCCAACCACATTAGTGAGGGTGATCCTCTTTACTCAATCTACCAATTCAAATGTTAATCTCTTCTGGGAACACCCTGTTAAAAAAGAAACAACAGGCCTCAAATGGAGTCACTTGTGCTAAGCCCCACATCAGCAAACCAAGACTTAATACCTAATCTAATTGCAATTTCAGCCTCTCCCAAGAATGTGACCTGTAACAAGTCATTCTGGAATTACCTGGTCAGCACTAGTGAGGTAATCCACTCGATAGACCATTTTTGTCCCCTATAGGAAGGTGATTTTGCTTGAGACAGTCCACTCTTGGCTAGAAACTTCCTTTTCCTGTTCCCTTCTGTCTATAAAAGCCTTCCATTTTGTGCAGCTCCTCAGAGCTCCTTTCTGTTTGCTAGATGAGATGCTGCTTGATTCATGAATCTTTGAAAAAGCACAATTAGATCTTCTGATTTACTCAGTTGAATTTTATTTTTTAACAACCCTCACAGACATACCCAGAAATAATGTTTTACCAGCGTTCTGGACAGCCCTTAGCCCAATCATGTTGACACATAAAATTAACCACCATAACTTCACCCCTTGTCAGCTTGGTACCCATACATATCTCCTTAAACCATACTGGATCTCCAAATAAATACAATAACAAGGTCATAGTTCCAACTGACATGATATAGCTATCCTACAAACAACTGAAAATGCACTAATTCCTTCCCCAGAAGAGGAGGAACGGCACTTGAGTGATGCTTACTCTTCTCCTGATATCCTATAACTTAAATACTATGATGTAAAATTAGCAATACTCAATTACTGATGTAAAGTCAATACAGCTTATCTTATATGATAAAAAAACAAGAAAGGAAATAAAACAAAAATATTTACTTAGTTTATGTATATATTCACAAACAAACATATGTATAACAAAATAAGGAGGAAATACTCATGACAATTATAGTCCTCATTTCTGTAACTGGTGGTGTGGTTGTAGCTGGTATTTATAATTACCTTCTTCTACTACACATCCTGTATTCCCTTTGCCTTCAGCAAGCACCTCAGCTGGTCATTGTTCTTTAGCTGGCAGAGTAACCCTAACTTTCATTCCTGAAGGGTCTGGCCCATTAGTAGTCTTGCTTGGATTCGTTTGTTGTAGCTTTCCATTGACTTTGACCACAAGGCATGGTAATACTAAGAGATGCCCTAAGGCATCTCCTGTATTCCAGACACACTCTTCCTCACTTCTACCATGTAGTAGTAGTCCAATTTCTCCTTGATAGTCAGGATCAATCACCCCAGATAACACCATAACTCCTTTTTTTTGCCTGTTGATTCAGAGCCCAAAGTGGCAGGGTGGCAGTCTTAATTTCCAGTTCAATGGAATCATTGTCATGTCTCCTGATAGAAGCTTTCCTCCCTCTGACACTAAGACCTCTAGGCCAGCAGAAAATAAAGTCATGAAAACAGGAAGCTAGTGTGTCACTACGGATAATAGTGACTGGTGCACTTTCATTTCCACCTGCTTGATTCCTGGACCTGTAAATCCTGGCTACTTGAGAAACAGCACCATATAGTGGATACTAATTAAGTGCATATACAGCTTTCTGGAGAAACTTGCCCCAGCCCTGCAAGGTACTGCCACCTAGCTGGTGCTGTAACTAAATCTTCAAAAGGTCATGCCACTGTTCTATTAAGCAAGCTGCTTTAGGATGGTGGGAGACATGGTAAGACCAGTGAATTCCATGAGCTTGGGCCCACTGTCACACTTCTTTTATTGCAAAGGATTGTTCTTGATCAGAAGCAATGCTCTGTGAAATATCATGACAGGGGATAAGACATTCTATTAAGTCCACAGATGGTAGTTTTGGAAAAAGCATTGCATGCAGGGAAGGCAAATCCATATCCAGAGTAAGTGTCTATTCCAATAAGGACAAACACTGCCCCTTCCATGATGGGAGCTGTCCAATGCAATCAACCTGCCACCAGCTAGCTAGCTGATCATGCTAGGGAATGGTGCCATATCAGAGGCTCAGTGTTGGTTTCCACTGCTGGCAGATTGGGCACTCAGCAGTGGCTGTAGCCAGGTCAGCCTTGGTGAATGGAAGTCCATGTTGCCGAGCCCAGGTATAACCACCATCCCTGCCACCATGGCCACTTTGTTCATGAACCCATTGGGCAATGACAGGGGTGGCTAGCAAAAGAGGCTGAATGGTACCGACAGAATGGGTCATCCTATCCACTTGATTATTAAAATCTTCCTCTTCTGAGGTCACCTTTTGGTGAGCATTCACATGGGACACAAATATTTTCACGTCTTTTTCCCATTAAGAGAAGTCTATCTACATACCTCTTCCCTAAATTTCTTTGTCACCAATTTTTAAATCATGTTCCTTCCAAGTCCCAGACCATCCATCCAAACCGTTGGCCACAGCCCATGAATTGGTATATAATCACACATCTGGTCATTTTTCCTTCCAAGCAAAGTGAACAACCAGGTGCACTGCCTGAAGTTCTGCCCACCAAGAGGACTCCCCTTCACCACTGTCCTTCAGGGATGTCCCAGAGAGGCGCTGTAATGCTGCAGCTGCCCACTTCCAGATGGTGCCTGCATATCTTGTAAAACCATCTGTAAACCAGGCCCAAGTCTTTTCTTTCTCTGTCAGCTGATTGTAGGAACTCCCAATGAGGCCACAAGTACAGGCTGGGAAAGAGAAGGCAGTGTAGCAGGAGTGGGGACCATAGGCATTTGGGCCACTTCTTCAGGTAATTTACCTGTGCATTTAGGGCCTACCCAGGCTTGATCATATATATACTACTTTCATTTGCTGATGGAGTGTTGCTGTGCATGCCCAACTTTATGGCTTGGTGGGTCAGATAACACCCAGTTCATGAGGGGCAGCTCAGGTTTGATGGTAACTTTGTTGCCCATGGTCAAGTGTTTAGTCTCTAAGGCCCAGGTGGAAGCCAAGAACTGATTCGCAAAAGGAGAGTAGTTATCTACAGATGAGGGCAGGGCATTGCTCCAAAATCCTAAGGGTCTATGCTGTAATTCATCCCACAGGGGCTTGCCAAAGGCTCCGAACACTAACTCGATCTGACACTGCCACTTCCAACACCACTGGATCTGCTGGATCATGTAGCCCAAGTGGCATAACAGCTTGCACAAAAGCCCAAACCTGTTTCAGAGCCTTCTCTTGTTCTGGATCTTACTCAAAACTATCAACTTTTCAGGTCACTCAGTAAATGGGCTAGAATAACACACCCAAATGAAGAATATGTTGCCACCAAATCCAAAGAGACCAGTTAAGCATCGTGCTTCTTTCTTGGTTGTAGGAGGGGCCAAATACAACAACCTATCCTTCAGCTTAGAAGAGATGTCTCGACATGCCCCATACCACTGGATCCCTAGAAATTTCACTGAGGTAGAAGGCCTCTGAATTTTAGTTGGGTTTATTTCCCACCCTCTGACATGCAACTGTTTCACCAATAAGTCTAGATTAGTTGCTACTTCTCACTCACTAGGTCCAATCAGAATAATGTCATCAATGTAATGGATCATTGTGATACCTCGTGAAAGGGAAAGGCAATCAAGATTTCTGTGAAGTAAGTTAAGACAGAACTGGAGAGTTGATATACTTCCGATGTAGGACAGTGAAGGTATATTGCTGGCCTTTCCAGCTGAAAGCAAATTGCTTCTGGTGGGCCTTATGGACAGGTATGGAGAAAAAGATTATTTGCCAGATCAACAGCTGCATACCAGGTACCAGATCATGTGTTAATTTGCTCAAGCAATGAAACCACATTTGGTACAGCACCTGCAATTGGAATTACTACCTGGTTAAGCTTGTGATAATCCACTGTCATTCTCCAAGATCCATCTGTCTTCTACATTGGTCAAATAGAGTTTAAGGGGGATGTGGTGGAAATCACCACCCCTGCATCTTCCAAGTCCTTGATGGTAGCACTAATCTCTGAAATCCCTCCAGGAATGTGGTATTATTTTTTATTATTACTTTTGTAGGTAGAGGAAGTTCCAATGGCTTCCATTTGGCCTTTCCCACCATAACAGCCCACACTCAACAGATCAGGGAACCAATGTGGGGATTCTTCCAGCTGCTATATATATCTATTCCAATTATGCATTCTGGAATGAAGGAAATAACCACAGGATGGATTTGGGGAGCTACACTCACTGTGAGGTACACCTAAGCTAAAACTCCATTGATTACCTGACCTTAATAAGCCCCTACTCTGACTGTAGGGCCACAGTGGTGCTTCAGGTCTCCTAGAATCAGTTCTAGTTCAGATCCAGTGGCCAGTAGTCCCTGAAAGGTCTGATTATTTCCTTTTTCTCAATGTACAGTTACTCTGGTAAAAGGCTGCAGGTCCCTTTGGGAGAAATATTAACAGTATAAATTTTCACTAGTGTACTGGGATCCTTCTTCAAGAGGACCCAACCCCCCCTTCATTCAAGGGGTTCTAAGTCTACAAACTGTCTTAAGTCTTGGAATTGATCAAGGGGCTGTGACTCTCTGTTTTTATGATTTGAGTTAGATTTTTGTTCACTTGATCTAGAACTTTTCTGCTTATACAGATCAAGTGAAAATCTAGTAGGCTTCCTATTTATTTCACTTTTTAGAACACTAACTAGCCAGCACCATAAGTCTGCATGAATCAGACTATTCTGACTGCTGCTTTGTCTCTGCTGTCCATTATGGTAATCACACTCACCTTCCCTTTGGTGATTGAATGCTGCCACTTGGCCCCTGCCACGCCAGGATCAAATTACTCCTACTGCATTTAGGTTTTTCCATTGAGTGGCTGCAGTTCCCACGGTAACGTCTCACTTACAGAGATGAGCAATCATGGAGATCTTCAAGGATGCTAGGACTCCACTCACCAAATTATTTGTCAAAGTATTGGTGAAAGGTATGTCTTCTAGACCAGCGGTCCCCAACCTTTCTGGCACCAGGGACCGGTTTTGTGGAAGACAATTTTTCCACGGATGGGGTTGGGGGGGGGATGGTTCAGGCGGTTATGTGACCGATGGAGAGCCGCAGATAAAGAAAGCTCTGCTTGCCCGCCTGCCGCTCACCTCCTGCTGTGTGGCCTGGTTCCTAATGGGCTGCGGACAGATACTGGTCCAAGGCCTGGAGGTTGGGGACCCCTGTTCTAGACACCCCCAGTATGGATGAGTAGGTCTTAAATGACAAATCCACTCTAACATTCCAATCTTTCTAAATCTCTGAACCCCTTCCTCTACATTAAACCAAAGGAGGTCAGGCATTTCCAATTCAACCGTGGGAAATTTTTTGTCCATGTTTCAGTCAGATAACCAACCAAACAGTTAGAGGCCTTTCTAACTTCCTCAGCTACATTAAATGCAGGATCTCTGCTTAGTGAGCTGATAGAGGAGGTAACTGAGAGGATGTGAGCACTGGTTGACCCATGACCTGGCCCAGGAAATCAGAGGCTCCTTACCCACCTCTGCTGACCTTGGGATGTATGTTCTGTTCATGTCTTGCTGAGACTATCTGGACTGTGTATGTGACTGACCTCCATTAAGGGAGGTTGATGCGGAGAACTACTCATCTTGCGACCACCCAAGACAAGCCTCATATATAGGTTCCTTTGTTTATTAAAACCACAATCTACCAATCTGGAGTGCTCTGCCTCTTTCTTTGGTCTCTCCTTGCATTCTGTTAAATGGGGGCTAGTTTTGAATATCACCCAGGGAACTCCCAAGAATTGCAAACCAAGAATTGCAAACCAACAATTGGCAAGCCAGCCAGAAGACGGAAGAAATGGGTCTTGGGAAAGAGGCATCGATAGGGGAAATCCTGAGTTGGCCATTGACCTCTTTGTGGGCAGGGGTGGTACATAGTTAGATGTCTGTGGACTGCTGCATGACTACAGGGACATCCCAAAAATGCTGGCTGGTTTAATGTGTTTGTTTGAGGAACTACACACAGTGCACTGCAGCGAAGAAAGGAAACAAATGGCTGCAACTGTGGGTTGGTCTCTATTGTTGGCACTTCATCTGGCCACTGATGCCCAACTAGAAGCTGAAGCTCAAGTTAGACAGCTGGAAGAAGAGCGGAGGGTAGAGAAGGATGTGTGATTGTTCACTGCTCTGCTAGCTTTGGGGCAGAGCAGGATAATAAGTTGAAGACAATAGCATGCCCGTTTTGAAAAGCTAGGAGGGCACAAGCTGCTGCAGATTAAGGTGTGAGACAAAGGCTGAGACACTAAGACGTGGAATCCCTGGGAAAGTGAGGAGAACAAAGGGGAGAGTGTTGTGGTTATTGACAATGAAACAAGACGTAGCTGTACACCATCTGACCCCTAATACAAATGAAAAATTTAAATAGTAATTACCCAGATTTCTGATAATAAATATACCCCAAAACTCCTAAGAGAAAAACTTGCATTCTTTCTCTTCCCATTGAAGTTGTAAGTCTTATAATGTCTTTGAAATGTAAATACCCCAGGGGCTAACTAAAACACTGCCCAGGATTGCTCGAGACTGGAGGGGGGAAAAAGGCGGCAGAAGAGGCTTTTTAAAACACATACTGCTGTAGAAGCTCCCTTGCCCAAAATCAGTCCACAGCCTCTATATGATTATTGATCAAGGGCAAATACAAATCTTAAGTCTTCTCCACAAATATTAGTAAAAAGCTTTATCCATTTGAGTGGCTAATCTTAACTTGTTCTGTCTGCCAGTTACATTTGGATTCAACTATTATTTATAAACTAGTGAGTTTTGTATTGCTGTACCTGATTCATGGCTAAAATTTTGAAATGAAAGTTATATGGTCTCTGTTTGTGTCTGTCTGTATGCTTTTGTATGTCTATTTTTACCTGTTATATATGATATATTTCTACATCCGAATGGTATTGCCAAAATTAATTTATAAAAGAGCTCTATTTAATTGGTGAAGAAAAAAAGCTTTAATATCAATAGTGTACTTAGGTAAAACTAAAATTTAATTTTCTTTCATCTTTGAGAAGAACTTTCCTTGAACTATTGGTTTGTTCTTGATAAGATTATGAAAAGTTTTTCTTTACCTTTAAGTAATCTACCTAGAAAACAAAGATTCTGTGTTTTATCAAAATAATTTTCTGCGCTTCATGTTGTCTTTATCAGTTCTTTCATTACTTAAGAAAACTGAGTCTTCTCTGTTAAAAGAGCTAAGATTTTTTATGACTATGTAACTTTCTGATTTTGCCTTCAAAGTCCTTAACTGACACTTTGGCTAAATAGATAACTAAATATTATTTCACAGTGACCTATTTAAGCAAGTCTTTTAAAACCTTTTTTGATATTTTTGACAAACTTCCCCAAAATCAAATTCTAAATGAAGTCTTTTTGACTTCAAACTAACTTTGGGATTTTCCAGAGGGTCCCTGGAACATCTGAAAGATTTGTCCTCTCTCCTGATAAAAGATATTAGGGACTTCCCTGGTGGCACAGTGGTTAAGAATCCGTCTGCCAATGCAGGGGACACGGGTTTGAGCCCTGGTCCGGGAAGATCCCACATGCTGCAGAGCAACTAAGCCCGTGCGCCACAACTACTGAGCCTGCGCTCTAGAGCGCATGAGCCACAACTACTGAAGCCCACGTGCCTAGAGCCTTTGTTCTGCAACAAGAGAAGCCACCGCAATGAGAAGCCTGCGCACTGCAACAAAGAGCAGCCCCTGATCTCCGCAACTAGAGGACGCCCGCGTGCAGCAACAAAGACCCAATGCAGCCAAAAATAAAAAGAGAGAGAGAGAGAGAGAGAGAGAGAGAGAGATTAAGCTAATTAGACTTATTGATGTGTTAAATTTGATATGTTAAATTACTCTATTGACCACAGTAGAGACCAGCCCACTGCAGAAGCCATTTGTTTTCTTTGTTTGCCACAGTGCACTATGTGTAGTTTCTAAACAAGCGTGTCAAACCAGCCAGCATTTTCAGGAGGTCCCTGTACTCAAGCAGTGATCCACAAGCATCTAACATATGGTCCACCCCTGGCCACAGAGAAGTCGTGACCAACTCAAGATACCTCTTTTCCCCCACAGATGCCTCTTTACCAAGACCCATTTCTCAGGTCTCCTGGCCGGCTCATCAACTGTTGGTTCAAAAACTGGCCCCCATACACAGAGGGCAAGGAGACACTGAAGAAAGAGATAGAGCATTCCAAATTGGTAGGTAGCAGTTCTAATAAGCAACAAAACTTATATTACAAGGCTTGTCTTGGGCAGCTGAAAGATGAGTAAATCTCTGCACCAGTCCACCAGAATCTTAAAAGTTTATATAGAGGCATTAACTAGGTTCAGTCACATACACAGTCCAGATGGCCTCAACAACACATTGCTCTTTCAAGGCTGCATCCTTGAAAATGGCTCCTAGTGTTGGAACAGTGAATAGAATGTACATTCCAAGGACAGGGGAAGAGGTGAGTAGCCTCTGATTGCCCAGGTCCAGCCATGGGTCAACCAGTGGTCACGTCCTCTCAATGACCTCCATCAACAATAATTCTAGTTATTTTAAAAATGATGTTACAGAAATAACCAAATTCCCTTGTCAACTGCATTACAATGAACTCTCATCAGATCTTTAACCATGGCCATTTTAAAGTCTTTTGTCATTTACAGACAGTTATTTTTTTACTCTGATGCTTTTGCAAAAGTATTCCTGCAAAAGTGCTTCATATTCAAGGAGATTCATGGAAAAGACTGACATATACAGGCTTCTGATAAAGAAGATTATACCACTGAACTGAATAAGAATTCACAGAACTCTAAGGAAAAAAAGAATGAATATATAAAACTGCTAACCAAAGATCAAGATCAACAAGAACTAATTATATTAGACTAAATGAACTGATGAGGATGATTATAATTTTTATGCGTTTTTGTTTGAAACATTGTTGGTACTTTTATGCTTTGTTTTTCCGTATTTAAGATAATCTTTATCTCTTTTTCTCAAGTTATTAGCAATTTGCTAACATATACCTTTGTAAACAAAGATGAAACGTTTATCTTTTTCTCCCTACCTGATCCCTCCAGGATTCAGAAACTCTTGGTGAGTAATCTTATTTTATGGCAACATACTTATTTGCATAAGTTCAATAAGAATCTGTTTTCATTGAAACAGGACACAATTGGAAACTTGGTTATATTACCAAGGCTTTGATTGGAATGTCATATTTTAAAATGTGCATAGAATCAGATATGATCAGACAGCTTTAATGAACAGCATATTAAGAACTTCCCTTCCCATGAAGAGTTGGGTTGAGAATATGTTCTATCAACTCACCTCTGTTATTGCTCAAACTCCTATTTTGACTAAGTTGCACGCCTGTATGCAGCAGAGGAGCACCCTGTCCATCAGCCCACTGTCTCTGGAAATGCAGGTGCTACGAGGCCTGTGGAACATGTAGATCCTTCAAATGCCTCTGCCCTTATTCCTATGGCGGCCCCTGGGTCCTGTAGAGAGGTAATAGAAGAAATTCCCATTAATGCCTGGTGTACAGATGGATCTAGTCAGGGCAACCCGCCCACATGCATTTCAGTAGCTATTCAGCCCAAACTGACACCATCTGGATGGAAACAAGAATGAACCATAGCAGCCTACGTGCTGAACTCAACAATGTAGCTGGTGATCACTCATGAGCCCTGGCTATTAGCCCTTTGTACTGACAGTTGGGCTGTTCCAAAGGGTTTAACCTTATGTCTTGGATAATGGGAAACCAAGGGATGAATAATCACAAATAAGCCCTCATGGAGTCAGGATATGTAGAAAGACATTTAAGTTCATCTGCAAGAGACTGAGGCAGTCCTCACTGTCTTCCACAGCAGACTGGGTGCATATAAAGAGTGGCCACTGTAGCACTCAGGTGTGATGGTGTATTACCAAGGATGCCAGATTGCCCTTGGAATACAGTGACTTGGCTAATGCAGCAACATGTCCTGTTTGTTCTAAACAACAGCCAAGGCAACTGCCAAAGGAGTCTGGGGCCATCCACGAGAGTTCCCAATTGGTGAGGCATTGGCACATTGATTATATTAGCCTCCTCTATCTCACTGAAGATGCTAAATACACTTTGGTTTGTGTGGACACTGCATCTGGCCTAACCCAAGCTTTCCATTGTTGCCATGCAAACTAGGCTGCCACCATTAGGAGACTAGAGCAGCTGAGTACCATGTACAGATACCTTCATAGAATAGACAGTAACTGGGGGTTCACATTTCAAATGTCATGGTATGCAAAACTGGCAAAAGTACATGACATTCAGTGGAGGTTCCATCTTCCCTATAGCCCACAAGCAGCAGTGTTGGTAGAAAGGAAAAATGGAATATTAAACAGCAGATTAAATTACTAACAGGTAAAATGACCTTGGCTTAATGGACTAAAATATGGTCCCAGGCTTTATTACATTTGAAAGATCAAACAGTAGGACCTGTTTCCCCATATGCCAGACTGGTTAATACACCCAACACCGTGAAGGTATAAAAAGGTATGGAAGTCGTGGAAGACAACTATTGTTCGACTCTCATCATAGATCAACACGCCCCCTTGAGAACACCAAGCCCCATCACGCCTAGGGAAAGTGTTATCTACTGAAATTTGCAATGTTGCAAATCCCAATCATCCCACCAGGATGGGTGAGTTACTTTGCACCTCTGGATGAAGGAGAACTACTCAATCTCCACTGGGATCCCACCGTCCTACTGCAAGTCAGACCTACTGAAGCACAACATACCTAGAATGGAACATGCACCATTGAAAGAGGGGAGAAGGTGGAAGTCCTGGTCAGCATATCCCACCCGCTGTCTAGCTCCTCATGCCTGACAGTGCTGCCTCCCCTGGCAACGTGTACGGTATGCACAACCAGGTCAGATTCCTAAAGCTGCAGTCATGTTAACATCTACATATCAGACAACAAGTGTTATTCCTATATGAGAAGACTTCCCCATACAAGTTCCCGCTAAATATCTGTCTTTCCAACCTTAGGCTTCTGCTGTCCCTGTCCTGTGGTGTCCAGTCACTGGGTGGGCACAGTTTCCACTGCCAGGGTCATTTGGCCATTGTCTTTATTCCTAACATTAGCCTAGAGAACATTATAGCACACGTAGAATCCCTTACTAGATTCACCAAACAAGACTTAAACGATAGCCAGCAAAGCCCTTCTTTACTGAACACTGACAAATATCTAAAGAGAAAAACCATCCTCTAAAATAGGATGGACTTGGACAGTATTACTGCCTCACAAGGAGGCACCTATGCCATTACCCAAACAGAATGTTCTATGTTCATACCTGATGAGTCTACTAATGTATCATCTTTATTAAATCACATGAGGACACAAGTGAATGCCCTGAGTAATCCAATCTCACTAGGGGACTTAGTAAATCAATGTTTTGGATCATGGGGTTCTTGGTGGGAAAAAAATTGTTACTTATATTGAGAATCATTATCTTTATCTGTGTTTTCTCTTGCATGTGCTTATACTGTTGCTGAGGCATCTACCTCCAATGTAGCCAGAGAGCTACAAATTGAGCCACATCCATGGTATTAAAACTCTTTGCTGATTACTTAGAGACACTGCAGAAGAGGGGGATGTATAAGATTGTAAGAGCTGGTCACCAGGGATGGAGTATTAGAGGAGGTTATTGAGAGGACTTGACCTCCAGTTGACCTGCAAGCTGGACCTGGGCAATCGATGGCTGCTTACCCATTCCCCTGTCCTTGGAATGTACATTCTGCCCACCATTCCCACACTATGAGCTGTTTCAAGGATGCAGCCTTGAGAGAGTAACGTATTGTTGAGACAATCTGGACTGTGCACGTGACTAAACTTAAGATGCTGGCTGGTGGGTGCAGAGATCCACTTGTCTTGTGACTACCCAAGATAAACCTCATATGTAAGTTCCCTTGCTTATTAAAACTGCCACCTACCAATCTGGAGTGGTCTCTTTCTTGGGTCTCTCCTTGTACTCCAAGTATGGGGGCCAGTTTCAAATTTCACCCAGGGACTCCCAAGGTTGCAAACCAACATGAGCCCATATCAGTAAATTCGGCCTGATCCAACTTAATGTTCCTTCCACCATTACCCTACATTCTTAGTATACATTCGTACAATTTCCCCAGATTTCTGCTTATATAAATTAGAAAACTCAATTAGTTCATTTGTAGTGTAGTGCACTCCCTCATGGATCACACTTTGTACCTCATCTTTAGAGGCCTGCTGGGACCTGAGTATAGTTATAGGTCTAGAAGCAGAGAAGGGTGATGGGAGTGGACCCTGAGGGGTCTCACCATGATCTTGTATGGCAACTGCCTAAAGGGAGGCAATTACCATTTCCTCAAGCAATGCTATGTTAATCCCCATAGACAGGTGGAGAGGACCATACCACTGTAGGAGGGGAAACTGGGAGTGGAGATGCTGCTGCCGGTAGGGGTAAGGAGGCCACTTCTTCTATAGTTGGGAAAGACACTTTTCCTGGGGCTGAGGATATCAACTCAGCTAGGGGTAAGGAGGTCGATTCCACTGAAGATGGGGAGGCCGCTTCCACTGGGGGTGGGGAGACCTCTTCCACTGGCAAAGAAGATTTATCAGTATTTAGGGGCTCAATGTCTCCAGCTTCATCAGCGTCTTCCCACACATTTCCATCCCAGTTTGCAGGATCCCGTTATTTCGTAATCAATGCCTTCTCTTTAACAGTAGACACTCTGCAAGGCTGAGTTAAATTTGTGTTGTAACTCAGCCAATTACAAGGTGAAGTGCTGTGTTTGACTCTCAGCAATTTTAGCTCTGCTTCTACAGGAAATAAGACTCTTATTCAAGGCACACAGAGAAGCTCTTAGGTCATTTACATGACACTCGAGCTAGGTATTCAAATCCCTGAGCTTATCCTTTTCTTACACCACTTTGTCCAGCAACATTAGAAGCAACCAACCACATCATTTAATTCATTAATCTTCAAAAAACGTTGAAAAGTATCATTCACTGAGTCACTTAGCCTCTTGCTTCTTATAAGTGGTTGATTAGGAGTATATATTTTGTGTATCTCTATAAACAGTTCCCATCATGGACTATTAATGTTCTCTTTACTACTGGAAATAGAGTCATCAGTGTCTTTAAATCTGATCACATTAGAAAGCCAATTCCAGAAACAACAGAACCAAATTATTTAGGTCTATTACCCATTTTGAGTTAATTTTTGTGAAGGGTGTAAGTTCTGTGTCTACATTCATTATTTTGATAATTCTCTTCAGTGGTATGTGTTCCTTTTTAGTTTTTGTGTATCTATCGTAGGTTTTTAATTTGTGGTTACCATGGGGTACATATATATTGAATACTACTACATATACTTCTTTTAAACTGGTAGTCATTTAAGTTCAAACACATTCTAAAAGATCTACATTTTTTACTCCCCTCCCCCACATTGTTTTTGATGTCATATTTTATATCTTCATGCTTCTCCCTTTACTGTTTATTGCAGTTATAGTTGCTTTTACAACTTTTTGTCTTCTAATCTACATGCTGGCTTCTTTAAATGATCTTCAATTGTTACTATATATTTGCTTTCCCTAGTGGGATTTTCCTTTTCTTATAGATTCTTCTTTTCCATTTAGAGAAGACCCTTCAACATTTCTTTTAGGGTATGTTTAGTATTGCTGAATTCTTTTAGCTTTCACTTGTTTGAGAAGTTCTCCTTCTATTCTAAACAATGAGCTTGCTGAGTAGAGCATCCTAGGTTGCAGGGTTTTTCCCTCAGCACTTTGAATATATCATGCCACTTCCTTCTGGCCTGCAAAGTTTCTGCAGAGATATTAACTGATAGCTTTATGGGGATTCCCTTGTATATGACTCTTTTTCTCTTGCTACCTTTAAAATTCTTTTGCCATTTTATTTTATTTATTTATTTTTGGCCGTGTTGGGTCTTCATTTCTGTGCGAGGGCTTTCCCTAGTTGCGGCAAGTGGGGGCCACTCTTCATCGCAGTGCGTGGGCCTCTCACTGTCGCGGCCTCTCTTGCTGCGGAGCACAAGCTCCAGATGCGCAGGCTCAGTAGTTGTGGCTTACGGGCCTAGTTGCTCCGCGGCATGTGGGATCTTCCCAGACCAGGGCTCAAACCCGTGTCCCCTGCATTGGCAGGCAGACTCTCAACCACTGTGCCACCAGGGAAGCCCCTCTTTTGCCATTTTAATTGTGGTATGTCTTGGTGTGGGATCTGTTTGGGTTCATCTTGTATGGGACCCTCCGTGCTTGCTATACCTCAATATCTATTTTCTGTCTTCAGGTTTGGGAAGTTTTTAGTGATAATTTCCTCAAATACATTTTCGATCCCCTTCCTCTCTCTTCTCCTTCCGGGACCCCAATAATGTGTTTGTATGCTTAATGTTATCTCAAAAGATCTCTTAAACTGTTTTTTTAACTTGTTTTTCTGTTTGACTTTCTTCTTGGATGATTTCCATTATTCTAACTTCCAGATCACTTATGTGCTCTTCTGCTTCATTTAGTCTGCTATTCATTCCTTCTAGGGTGTTTTTTGTTATTGAATTCCTCATTTCTGATTGGGTCTTTTTTATATATTCTAGTTCCTTGTTAAAATTCTGTGTTCACCTTTCTCCTAATTCAATTAACATTCTTACTACAATTGCTATAAATTCTTTATCTGGTAAATTGTTTTTCATTATTTGCTTTTTCAGGGTTTTCTCTGCCTTTTCCTTTTGCTTAACTTTCTCTGCCTCTATGAGTTTAGGTGAAACAGTTACCTATTGTGGTCTTAAAGGGGTGTCCTTACATGGGAGCATCCTTATGCAGGCTACGTGTGCCTAGTGCCTTTGGTGGGAGAGCTGGATTTGACGTGGATGCAAGTCACGTCTTTCCTCAGAGTGTGCTGGCAGCTATCGCCTTGGTAGGAGGTGGGGCTGGAGATGGAGGTGCTAGTGCTGGAGCCAGGTGTGAGGTAGGGTTTCCCCTCTGCTCAGTGGCCATCACTGCCCTATCAGGGACAGGGTCTGCTCCCAAGTTGCTGGAGCAGAAGTCCTGAGGGTCAGGCCCAAGCTGGCTCTGTTCCCTTAAGTGTGTGCTTTCCCCTCTCCCAGCATTGGGACCCTTGACCCAGAGGAGGAGGAGTGCTGAAGCAAGGGGGTCCCCCTAGTGCTTTCAGTTTCACCACAAACAATGGTCCAAGCTGTCTCTGATGCACTACCTGTGCAGGTATCCACATTGTTTCCCTCACTCTGCTCACATGGAGTATTGGGTCCAAGTCCCCTTTGTCCCTCACAGCCAAGCACCCCCCCAGCCTTTGCCAACAGCCAATCACTCCCCCTAGCCTTTGCCACCCCTGCCCTATTGTGGAGCCACACCACAGGGCAGGGGGTCCCATTTGGACTCTCAGCATGTATCTGGGGGTGAGCTGTGGTGGACTGGTCACTGTCAGAGTTCTGGGCTGCTTCTGATGTGCTGCTTGAGTAAGCGCCAACAATGGCCACTGCCGTCCCACCCAAACGTTGCCCTGGGACTGAGTCACTTCTGCATCCTTCTGAGCTTTCTCCCAGACCACGGCAGCCCTAAATCCAGTCCTGTGCCGCAATGTGGAGTAAGCAGGGGCTGGAGCATTCACATGGCTCAGGCTGGGACACTTGCTGAGGCAGTAGCAGGGAACTGGCAGCCACTTGAAGAGTCCTTACTCTGGCCTCTCCGCCCTGCCTCAGGGGCAAGCCAGCACATATGCATGCCTCAGGAGTGGAGTCCAGGCTTCCCTAGCCTTCCTGTTAGTTCCAATGGTCCCAATCAGTCAAGGGTGATCATCTCCCCTGCGCAGGACCCCAGGACTGGGGCATCCAATCTGTGACTTGACCAACTCACTTCCCAGGGTGAATCTCCACCCATGGAGTCTCCCTTTTCCTCTGAGTCCCCTCCCAGGGACACTGGTTCTGACCTGATCACTTCTCTTCCCTTCCTACCTGATTATGTGTGGATCTTTCTTACAGCCCTGGTTGCGCATGAGTCTTTCTGGCAGTTTCTAGTTTTCAGTGAGAACTGTTCCACATGTAAATGTATTTTTGATGTGTTTGTGTGGGGAGGCGAGTTCCATGTTCTCCTGCTCCGCCATCTTGATCAATCCCTCAATGTATTTTTTTAAATTTTTATTTATTTATTTATTTTAGCTGTGTTGTGTCTTTGTTGCTGCACACAGGCTTTCTTTAGTTGTGGCGAGCGGGGGCTACTCTTCCTTGCAGTGTGCAGGCTTCACAGTGCGGTGGCTTCTCTTGTTGTGGAGCACGAGCTCTAGACACGCAGGCTTCAGTAGTTGTGGTGACCAGGCCCGGCTGCTCCGCAGCATGTGGGATCTTCCTAGACCAGGGCTTGAACCTGAGTCCCCTTTGTTGACAGGCGGACTCCCAACCACTGTGCCACCAGGCAAGCCCTCTCAATGTGGTTTTGATTTGCATTTATTTAGGGACTGTTTATATTGACCATCTTTCCATATCCTTATTGGTCATTTGCAAATCTCCTTTGGCGAATATTCAATCTTTGCCCATTTTCAAATGGACTGTCTTTTAATTATTGAGTTGCAAGAATTTTATTTTTATTTTATTTTATTTTAATTTTGTGGTACGCGGGCCTCTCACTGCTGTGGCCTCTCCCGTTGCGGAGCACAGGCTCCAGAAGCGCAGGCTCAGCGGCCATGGCTCACGGGCCCAGCCACTCTGTGGCATGTGGGATATTCCCGGACCGGGGCACGAACCCATGTCCCCTGCATCGGCAGGCGGACTCTCAACCACGGCGCCACCAGGGAAGCCCAAGAATTTTATTTTTGATATAAATCCCTCATCAGATATATGATTTAAATATATTTTCTCCTATTTTGTGGGTTGTCTTTTCACCTTATTCATAGTGTCCTTTGAATCCCAAAAGTTTTTAATTTTGAGAAGTCCAATTTATGTATTCTATTCTTTTGTCATTTATGCTTTTGGTGTCATGTGTAGGAAACCATTGTGTAATCCAGTCATGAAGACTTCTTTATACTTTTCATCCCTTATATTAAGGTCTATGATCCACTGTGAGTTAACATTTGTGCATTGCCTGATGTAAGGATCCCAATTCATTCTTTTGCATGTGGATATACAGTAACTCCAGCACCATTAGTTAGAAAGACTGTTCCTTCCCCACTGAATTGTCTTGGCACTACTGATGAATTTCAATAGATCATAAATGTTAAGGGTTATTTTTCTGGACTCTCATTGAATTCCATTGATGTGTATGTCTATCCTTATATAAATACTGCAGTACCATACTATCTTGATTACTGTAGTTTTACAGTGAATTTTGAAATTGGAAAGTGTGAATTCTCCAACTTTGTTCTTTTTCAAGATTGTTGGTTATTCTGGGTTCTTTGTATTTCCATATGAATTTAACATTTGCTTTCCAGTTTATGCCATAAAACAGATGGGATTTTTATAGGAATTCCATTGAATCTATAGATGAATTTGGGGAGCACAGCCATCTTAAAAATCTTAAATATTCCAATCTATGTACATGGGATGTCATTCATTGATGTAGATATTACCTAACTTCTTTCAAGTATGTCTTATACTTTTTAATAGACTTTATTTTTCAAAGCAGTTTTAGGTTCAAGTAAAATTGAGTAGAAGATACAGAGACTTCCTATATACCCCTTGCTCCCGCACATGAATAGCCTTCCCAAATAAAAACATCCTCCATGAGAGTGGTACATCTGTTACAACTGATGAACCTACATGGACAAATCATTATCATCCAGAGTCCATAGTTTACATTAGAGTTCAATTTTAATGTACATTCCATGGGTTTAGACAAATGTATAATGTCATGTATCTACCATTATGGAATCATACAGAGTTGTTTCAATGCACTAAAAATCCTCTGTACTCTGCCCATTCACCCCTCTTCCTCCATAATCCCTGATAACAACTGATCTTTTTACTGTTTTCATAGTTTTGCCTTTTCCAGAATGTCACAAAATTGGAATCATATAGTATGTGACCTTTTCAGATGGACTTCATTCACATAGTAATACACATTTAAGTTTCCTCCACGACTTTTCATGGCTTGATAGCTCTTTTTTTTTTTTTAGCACATTTTAGGAATATTTAGTGAGATTCCATTGTCTGGATGTACCACATTTTATTTATCCATTCTCCTACAGAAGGACATCTTTGTTGTTTCCAAGTTTGGGCAATTAAGAATAAACCTGATATACAGCCAAGACATGGAAGCGACCTAAACGTCCATCGACAGATGAATGGATAAAGAAGATATGGTGTGTATGTATGTATCTATATGTGTGTGTGTGTGTGGTGTATATATATATATATATATATATATATATATATATCACACACACACACGCACGATAGTATATTACTCAGCCATAAAAGAGAATAAAATAATGCCATTTGTAGCAACATGGATGGACCTAGAGATTAACATGTTAAGTGAAGTCAGACAGAGAAAGGCAAATATCATATGATATCACTTATATGTGGAATCTTAAAAAATATATACAAATGAACTTATTTACAAAACAGAAATAGACTCTTGGACATAGAAAGAAACTTAAGGTTACCAAGTGGGAAAGGATGGGGGAGGGACAAATTAGGAGTTTGGGATTAGCAGATTAACACTACTATATATAAAATAGATAAACAACAAGGATCTACTGTATGGCACAGGGAACTAAAATCAGTATCTTTTAATAACCTATAATGGGAAGGAAACTGAAAAGAATACATATGTATGTGTGTTTGCATATATATGAATCACTTTGCTGAACACCTAATACTACATTGTAAATCAACTACCCTTCAATAAAAAGTTGTTTGCTTTGAAAAAAAGAATAAAGCTGATATAAACATCCAAGTGCAAGTTTTTGTGTGGACATAAGCTTTCAACTCCTTTAGATAAATACCAAGGAGCATGATTGCTGGATCATATGGTAAGAGTATGTTTACTTTTGTAAGAAACTGCCAAATTGCCTTCTAAAGTGGCTGTACCACTTTGCATTCCCACCAGCAATGAATGAGAGTTTTTGTTCCTCCACATCCCTGCTAGCATTTGGTGTTGTCAGTGTCCTGGATTTTGGTCATTCTAATAGGTATATAGTGGTATCTCATTTTTGTTTCAGTTTTCATTTCCCTTATGATATATGATGTGGAATACTTTTTCATATGCTTAATTTCTACCTATATATCTTCTCTGGTAGGGATCTGCTAGGGCTTCTTGGCCATGTTTTAACTGTGGTATTTTCTTATTGTTGAGTTTTAAGAGCTCTTTGCATATTTTAATAACAGTCCCTTTATTAGGTATGTCTTCTACAAATATTATCTCCCAGGCAGTGGTCTGTCTTTTCATTTTCTTGACAGTCTTTTGTACAGCAGAAAATTTTAAGTTTAATTAAGTTCAGTTTATCAATCCATTTTTTCATGGACTGGGCCTTTGGTGTTGCATCTAAAAAACCACTGCCAAT
Organism: Delphinapterus leucas; assembly: GCF_059928025.1. Taxonomy (NCBI): domain Eukaryota; kingdom Metazoa; phylum Chordata; class Mammalia; order Artiodactyla; family Monodontidae; genus Delphinapterus; species Delphinapterus leucas. The sequence continues at coordinate 45,871,612 of NC_143150.1, read as the reverse complement.
AATCTCCAAAATGCCATGCAGCTCAATAACAAAACAATAACAAAATGCTCATGCAGCTCAATAACAAAAAAACAAACAACCCAATCCAAAAATGGGCAAAAGACCTAAACAGACATTTCTCCAAAGAAGATATACAGATTGCCAACAAACACATGAAAGAATGCTCAACATCATTAATCATTAGAGAAATGCAAATCAAAACTACAATGAGATATCATCTCACACCAGTCAGAATGGCCATCATCAAAAAATCTACAAACAATAAATGCTGGAGAGGGTGTGGAGAAAAGGAAACACTCTTGCACTGCTGGTGGGAATGTGAATTGGTACAGCCACTATGGAGAACAGTATGGAGGTTCCTTAAAAAACTACAAATAGAACTACCATATGACCCAGCAATCCCACTACTGGGCATCTACCCTGAGAAAACCATAATTCAAAAATAGTCACGTACCAAAATGTTCATTGCAGCTCTATTTACAATAGCCTGGAGATGGAAACAACCTAAGTATCCATCATCGGATGAATGGATAAAGAAGATGTGGCACATATATACACTGGAATATTACTCAGCCATAAAAAGAAACGAAATTGAGCTATTTGTAATGAGGTGGATAGACCTAGAGTCTGTCATACAGAGTGAAGTCAGTCAGAAAGAGAAAGACAAATACCGTATGCTAACACATATATATGGAATTTAAGGAAAAAAATGTCATGAAGAACCTAGGGGTAAGACAGGAATAAAGACACAGACTTACTAGAGAATGGACTTGAGGATATGGGGAGGGGGAAGGGTAAGCTGTGACAAAGCGAGAGAGAGAGGCATGGACATATATACACTACCAAACGTAAGGTAGATAGCTAGTGGGAAGCAGCCACATAGCACAGGGAGATCAGCTCAGTGGTTTGTGACCGCCTGGAGGGGTGGGATAGGGTGGGTGGAAGGGAGGGAGACGCAAGAGGGAAGAGATATGGTAACATATGTATATGTATAACTGATTCACTTTGTTATAAAGCAGAAACTAACACACCATTGTAAAGCAATTATACTCCAATAAAGATGTATTAAAAAAAAAAACACTGCCAAACCCAAAGTCATCTAGATTTTCTCCGATGTTATATTCTCAAAGTTTTACACTTTTTTACATTTAGGTCTCTAATCTATTTTGAGTTGTTTTTGTGAAGGGTATAAAGTCTGCATCTAGATTCTTTTTTTTTTTTTTTTTGCATATGGATGCTCAGTGATTTCAACACCATTTGTTGAAAAAACTATTTTTGGTCCATTGTGCTGTCTTTGCTCTTTTGTTAAACTGCATGGTACTGGAATAAAAATAGACACATAGACCAGTGGAACAGAATAGAGAGCTCATAATTAAACCCTTGCATATACAGTCAACTAATATTTGATAAGGAAGCCAGAAACATCCAGTAGGGAAAGGATAGTCCCTTCAACAAATGCTGTCAGGAAAACTGGATAACCACATGCTGAAAAATGAAATTGGACCCCTATCTTACGCCACTTACAAAAATTAACTTGAAATGGATCAAAGACTTAAACATAAGACCTAAAACCATAAGCGCCCTAGAAGAAAACACAGGGAAGAAGCTCCCTGACATTGGTCTTGGCAATGCTTTTTTTGATGTGGCACCAAAAGCACAAGCAACAAAAGTTAAAATCAACAAGTGGGACTACATTAAACTAAAAAGCTTCTGCACAGCAAAAGAAACGATCAACAAAAATGAAAAGGCAACTTACAGAATGGGAAAAAATATTTGCAAACCATGTATCAGATAAGGGAGTAATATCAAAAAAATATAAAGAACTTATATAATACATACAACTCAATGATTAAAAAAATCCATAAATGGGCATGAGAACTAAACAGACATTTTTTCAAAAAAGACATTTTTTCAAAAAAAAATGGACAACAGCCACATGAAAAGGTGCTCAACATCACTAAGCATCAGAGAAAAGTAAATCAAAGCTACAATGAGATATCGCCTCACACCTGTAAGACTAGAAGTCATCAAGAAGACAAGAGATAACAAGTGTTGGCAAGGACGTGGAGAAAAGGGAACCCTTGTGCAATGCTGGTGGGATTTGTAAGCTGGTTCAGCCACTATGGAGAAAAGTATGGAGATTCCTCAGAAAATTAAAATTAGAACTAACATATTATCCAGCAATTCCACTTCTCAGTATATATCCAAAGGAATGAAAGCTGGTTAACAAGAGATATATGAACTCCTATGCTTACTGCATCATTATTTACAATAGCCAAGATATGGAAACAAACTGACTTTCCATTAATGGATGAAAGGATAAAGAAGATGTGATATGTATAGATGCAATGGAATACTACTCAGCCATGAAAAAAGGAAATTCTGCTCTTTGCAACAACATGGATGGACCTTAAGGACATCATGCTAAGTGAGATAAGTCAAACAGAGAAAGACAAATAATCTATGATATCTCTTATATGTGGAATCTAAAAAACCCAAACTCATAGTAGCAGAAAATAAAATGGTCTTTACCAGGCGTTGGGGGATGGGAGAATGGGAGAGATGTCACTTAAGAGTAAATACTTTCAAATAGATAAATAATTCCTAGAGACCTATACACAGTACAGTGATTATAGACAACAAAACTGTATCAAACATTAAATTTGCTAAGGAACTAATCTTTTTTTTTTTTTTTTTTTTTTTGCAGCACACGGGCCTCTCACTGCTGTGGCCTCTCCCGCCACGGAACACAGGCTCTGGACGCTCAGGCTCAGTGGCCATGGCTCACGGGCCCAGCCGCTCCGCAGCATATGGGATCCTCCAGGACTGGGGCACGAACCTGTGTCCCCTGCATCGGCAGGCGGACTCTCAAGGACTGCACCACCAGGGAAGTCCAGGAACTAATCTTAATTGTTCCCAATATTAGAAGAAATGATAACTATGTGATGCAATAGAGGTGTTAATGGTACAATGGCAATCATACTGCAAAATAAATGTATCAAATCAATATAATGTACACGTTAAACTTACAGTGTTATATGTCAAATACAACTCAATAAAAAAATTAAAAATAGAAAGTCATCAAACCACAAAAGAAGAGATAAAGAGAGGAAGAAAGGAATAAATGAACTACAAATAGCCAGAAACCAATTAACAATGTGATAAGACCATACATGTCAATAATTACTCTAAATGTAAACTAAACTCTCCAATCAGAAGACCAAGAGTGGCTGCACAAATTAAAAAAACAAGCAAACCAAGACCCAACTATATGATGCCTGCAAGAGACTGACTTCAACTTTAAGGACATATATCGATTAAAGAGAAGGCCTGGAATAAGATATTCCATTCAAATGGAAACCAAAAGCAAGCAAGGATAGCTATACAGTAGTCCCCCCTTACCCATGGAGGATATGTTCCAAGATCCCCAGTGGATGTCTGAAACTGCACAGTATAGAAGCATATATATATATATATATATATATATATATACACTATGTTTTTTCCTATGTATACATACCTATGATAAAATTTAATTCATAAATTAGACATAATAAGACATTAACAACAATAACTCATAATAAAATGGAACAATTCTAACAATATACTGTAGTAAAAATTATATGAATGTGCTTTTTCTCTCTCTCTCTCAAAGTATCTTATTGTACTGTACTCACCCTTCTTCCTGTGATGATGTGAGGTAATATAATGCCCACATGATGAGATGAAGAGAGGTCTGTGGTTGTGTGTCAGGAGCAGACTATGTCAATGATTGGGGATTCCAGGTGGGACAGAGTGGAACGGTGTGAGATTTCATCATTCAATTTAAAATTTATGAAATAAAAAGGATCATAAGAGACAACTATGAACAACTATGCCAATAAACTGGACAACCCAGAAGAAATGGATAAATTCCTAGATACAACCTACGACAACTGAATCACGAAGAAACAGAAAAACTGAATAGACTGATTACAAGGTAAGGAGATTAAATCAGATTCAAAAACCTTCCAACAAACAAAAGTCCAGGACCAGATGGCTTCACTGGTGAATGGTACCAAACATTTAAAGTAAAATTTACACCAATCCTTCCAAACTCTTCCAAAGAAAAACAGAAAAGAAGGAAACACTTTCAAACTCATTTTACGAGGCCAGTATTATCCTCATAACAAAACCAGGCAAGGACACCACAAAAAGAAAATGACAGGCCAATATCCCTGATGAACACAGATGCGAAAATCCTCAACAAAATATTAGCAAAATGAAATCAACCCTATAAAAGAATCACAGACCATGATCAAGGGGAATTTATTCCAGGGAAACAAGGATGGTTCAACATCTGCAAATTAATCAATGTGATATACCACATTAACAAAATGAAGGGTAAAAATCATATGAACATCTCAACAGATGCAGAAAAAGCACATAAAAAAATTCAACATCCATTTATGATTTTAAAAAATCTCAACAAAGTGTACATAGAGGGAACATACCTTAACATAATAGAGACCATATATGAAAACTCCAAGCTAACACCACATTCAATGGAGAAAAACTGAAACCTTTCTCTAAGATTAGGAACAAGACCAGGATGCCCACTCTCATCACTTTTATTCAACATAGTATCTGGAAGTCCTAGCCACAGCAATTAGGCAAGAAAAAGAAATAAAAGGCATTCCAATCAGAAATGAAATAGTAAAACTGTTGCTATTTGCAGATGACATATTATATATGGAAAACCCTAAAGACTCCATCAATAAATTCTTAGAACTAATGAACAAATTCAGTAAAGTTGCAGGATACAAAATCAGAAAATGTTGCATTTCTATACATTAATAATGAACTACCATAAAGAGAAAATAAGAAAACAATCCCTTTTATGACCGCATCAAAAAAAATTCTTAAGAATAAATTTAACCAAGGAGGTGAAAGACCTGTACACTGAAAATTAGAAGACATTTATGAAAGAAGAACAACTAAATGTAAAGACATTCCATGTTCATGGACTAGAAGAATTAATGTTGTTAAAACGTCCAAACCACCCAAAGCAATCTACAGATTCAGTGCAATCCCTATCAAAATTCCAATGGCACTTTCCAAAGAAACACAACAAATAATCTTAAAATTTCTTTGGAACCACAAAATACCCCAAGTAGTCAAAGCAATCTTGAGAAAGAAGAACAAAGCTGGAGGCATCACACTTCCTGATTTCAAACTATATTACAAAGTCATAGTAATCAAAACAGTATGGTATTGGCATAAAAACAGACACATAGATCAATGGAACACAGTAGAGAGCCCAGAAACAAATCCATGCATATATGGTCAATTTATGACAAAGGAGCTAAGATATACAATTCAGAAAGGGCAGTCTCTTCAATAAATGGTACTGGGAAAACTGGACAGTCACATGCAAAAGAATAAAACTTGACAACTACCTTACACCATACACAAAAATTAACTCAAAATGACTTAAAAACGTGAACATAAACCTGAAATCATTAAAAAGAACTCCTAGAAGAAAAAATAGGCAGTAATCTCCTTGATATTGATATTGGTAAGAATTTTTTGGATTTGACACCAAAAGCAAAAGCAACAAAAGCAAAAATAACAAGTGGGACTACATCAAACCAAAAAGCTTCCGGGGCTTCCCTGGTGGCGCAGGGGTTGAGAGTCCGCCTGCCGATGCAGGGGACACGGGTTCGTGCCCCGGTCCGGGAAGATCCCACATGCCATGGAGCAGCTGGGCCCGTGAGCCATGGCCGCTGAGCCTGTGCGTCCGGAGCCTGTGCTCCGCAACGGGAGAGGCCACAACAGTGAGAGGCCCGCGTACTGCAAAAAAAAAAAAAAAAAAAAAGCTTCTGCACAGTAAAGGAAACCATCACCAAAATGAAAAGGCAACTTACAAAATGGGAGAAAATATTTACAAATCATATATCTGATAAGGGGCTAATATCCAAAAAGTATAAAGATCTCATACAACTCAACAGCCAAAAAAATCCAATTGAAAAATGGGCAGAGTATTGAAGCCCTAGCCACAACAATCAGATGAAGAAAAGGAATCCAAATTGGAAAAGAAGTAAAACTGTCACTGTTTGCAGATGACACAATACTATATAGAAAAAAATCCTAAAGACACCACCAAAAAACTAGAGCTCATCAATGAATTCAGTAAAGGTGCAGGATACAAAATTAACATACAGAAATCTGTTGCATTTCTGAACACTAACAATGAAGTATCAGAAAGAGAAATTAAGGAAACAATCCTATTTACTATCACATCAAAAAGAATAAAATACCTAGGAATAAACCTACCTAAGGAGGTAAAAGACCTGTACCCAGAAAACTGTAAGACACTGATGAAAGAAACTGAAAACAACACAAACAGATGGAAAGCTACACCGTGTTCATGGATTTGAAGAATCAATATTATTAAAATGACCATACTACCCAAGGCAATCTACAGATTCAATGCAATCCTTATCAAAATGCCAATGGCATTTTTCACAGAACTAGAACAAATAATTCTAAAATGTGTATGGATACACAAAAGACCTCGAATAGCCAAAACAACCTTGAGAAACAAAAACAGAGCTGGAGGTACCATGCTCTCTGGCTTCAGGCTATAGTACAAAGATAAAGTAATCAAAACAGCATGGTACTGTCACAAAAACAGACATAATAGATCAATGGAACAGGATAGAAAGCCCAGAAATAAACCCACACATTTATGGTCAACTAATCTACGACAAAGGAGGCAAGAATATACAATGGAGAAAAGTAGTGTTGGGAAAGTAGTGTTGGGAAAACTGGACAGCTACATGTAAAAGAAGGAAATTAGAATATTTTCTTACACCATATACAAAAATAAACTCAAAATAGATTAAAGACCTAAATGTAAGACCAGAAACCATAAAACTCCTAAAAGAAAACATAGGCAGAACACTGTGACATAAACTGCAGCAATATTTTTTTGGATCTACCTCTTAAGGTAAAGGAAACAAAAGCAAAAATAAATAAATGGGACCTAATTAAATTTAAAAGCTTTTTCACAGCAAAGGAAACCATCAGCAAAACAAAAAGACAACCTACTGAATTAGACAAAATATTTGCAAATGATATGACCGATAAGGGATTAATATCCAAAATGTATGAACAGCTCATACAACTCAACATCAAAAAAACAAACAACTCAATTAAAAAGTGGGCAAAGGGCTTCCCTGGTGGCGCAGTGGTTGAAAGTCCGCCTGCCGATGCAGGGGACACGGGTTCGTGCCCCGGTCTGGGAAGATCCCACATGCCGCGGAGTGGCTGGGCCCGTGAGCCATGGCTGCTGAGCCTGTGCGTCCGGAGCCTGTGCTCCGCAATGGGAGAGGCCACAACAGTGAGAGGCCGGCGTACCGCAAAAAAAAAAAAGTGGGCAGAACACCTGAATAGACATTTTTCCAAAGAAGACATATAGATGGTCAACAGGCACATGTAAAGATGCTCAACATTGTTAATCATCAGAGAAAGGCAAATCAAAACCATTAGATATCACCTCATGCCTGTCAGGTGGCTATCATAAAAAAAAACCCACAAGTAAGAAATGTTGAAGAAGATGTGGAGAAAAGGGAACCCCTTTTGTTGGTGAGAATGTATACTGATGCAGCCACTGTGGAAAACAGTAGGGAGGTTCCTCAAAAAACTAAAAATAGAACTACCATATGATCCAGCAATTCCACTCCTGGGCATATATCCAACAAAAACAAAAACATTAATTCGAAAAGATACATGCACCACAATATTCATAGCAGCATTATTTACAATAGCCAAGATGTGAAAGCAACCTAAATGTCTTTCAACAGACGAATGGAAAATGAAGATGTGGTATATATATACCATGGAATACAACTTGGCTATAAAAAAGAATGAAATTTTGCCAATTACAACAAAATGGATGGACTTGGAATACATTATTCTAAGTGAAATAAATCAAAGACAAATACTGTATGATATCATTTGTATGTGGAATCTAAAACATAAAACAAACTAGTGAATATAACAAAAAAAAGGAGCAGACTCACAGATATAGAGAACAAACTAGTGGTTACCAGTGGGGAGAGGGAAGTGGGAAGGGGAAATATAGGGGTACGGGATTAAAAGTTACAAACTACTATGTATAAAATAAATAAGCTACAAGGATATATTGCACAGCACAGGGAATATAGTCAATATTTTATAATAACTATAAATGTATAACCTTTAAAAGTTGTGAATCACTGTGTTGTACACCTGAAACTTATATATATTGTAAATCAACAATACCTTAATAAAAAATCATGTTCAAAGAGCCAATGCTTTTGTAACTGAGCTCTATCTAATTATTAAAGAATGAAGGATTAAAATAAAAACAATAAGAGAACAAGTACCTCGATTAAAAAATGGGCCTGGGCTTCCCTGGTTGCGCAGTGGTTAAGAGTCCAGCTGCTGATGCAAGGGACACGGGTTCGTGCCCCGGTCCGGGAAGATCCCACATGCCGCAGAGCGGCTGGGCCCGTGAACCATGGCCGCTGAGCCTGCGCGTCCAGAGCCTGTGCTCCGCAACGGGAGAGGCCACAATAGTGAGAGACCCACGTACCACAAAAAAAAAAAAAAATGGGCCTTACACCTTAACAGACACCTCACTGAAGAAGATGGCAAATAAGCATATGAAAAGAAGCTCCACACCATATGTCATCAGGGAATTGCAAATTAAATAACAAGGAGATATCACTATACACCTATTAAAATGCCCAAAATCCAGAACACTGACAACACTAAATAGTGGCAAAGATGTTGAAGAGCAGAACTCTCATTCATTGCTAGTAGAAATATAAACTCGTACAGCCACTTTGAAAGACACCTTGGTGGTTTCTTACAAAACTAAACATATTCTTCCAATACAATCCAGCAATCACATTCCTTGATATTTACCTACAGGAAGTGAAAACTTATGTCCACATGAAAATGTGTGCACAAGTATGTACAGTAGCTTCATTCACAATTGCCAAAACTTTTGAAAGCAAACAAGATGTCCTTCAGTAGGTAAATGGATAAATAAACTGTGGTATATCTAGACAATGGAATATTACTCAGTGCTAAAAAGAAATGAGCTATCAAGCCATGAAAAGACATAGAAGAACCTTATAAATGCTTATTACTCAAAGAACACAAAGTGAAAAGGCTACATACTGTATCATTCCAACTATATAACATTCTGGAAAAGGCAAAACTGTAGAAACAGTAAAAAAAAAAGATCAGTGGTATCCAGGGGTTGTGGGGTGAGTGGTGGTACTGAGTACACAGGATTTTTTAAGGCAGTGGAAATATTCTGTATGATATTACAATGACTGACGTAAGTCATTATACATTTGCCCAAACCCACAGAATGTACAGCATCAAGAGTGAACACTAAGATAAACTATGAACTTTGGGTAATTACGATGTGTTGATACAGATTCATCAGTTGTAATAAAAGTACCACTCTGGTGGGGTATGTTAAAAATGGGGGAGGCTATGTATGTATAGAGGTAGGAGGTACAAGGGAAATCTCTGTACCTTTCTCTTGAATTTTCTATGAACCTACAAACTGCTCCACACACACAAAAAAATTAAGTCTTAAAAAAAACCCCAAAGAATGGAAGGAAATATATGCAAATCAGGCATCTAATAAGGTTCTAATATCTTGAATATATAAAGAGCTCTTACAATTCAACAACATATTGACAGCCCTATTAAAAAGTGGACAAAAGACTTGAATAGACATTTTCCAAAGAAGTTATACAAATGGCCAGCAAGCAAATGAAAAAATGTTCAACAGCATTATTAGAGAAATGCAGAACTAAACCACAAGGAGATACCACTTCACACCCACTAGGCTGGTCATAAGCAAAAAAACAAAGTAACAAGTGTTGATAAGGATGTGGAGGAAATGGAAACTTTGTACATTGCTTGTGGGATTATAAAATGGTACAGCCACTCTGGAAAGCTTGGCACTTTCTCAAAAAGTTAAACACAGAATTACCATATGACCTAGCAATTCCACTCCTAGGTACATTCCCCAAAAGAACTGAAAACAGGTGTTCTAAATTTATCTAAAATGACTGATATTTGCATACCTCTGTGATTATACTAAATACCATTGTTCACTTTAAATGTGTGAATTGTATGTTATATGAATAATGTCTCAATATAGCTGTTATGTGTGTGCATGCATGTGCACACACACACACTCTCTCACATACATATGGGATGAAGTACTAATATGTGCTACTACATGAACGAACCTTAAAACATTATGCTAAGTAAAAGGAGCCAGTCACAAAGGACCATATATTCTATTTATATGAAATGTCCAGAATAGGCAAACAGAGACAAAATATACATTAGTGGTTGCCCAGGGCTAGAGGGAATAGGGGATTGGGGTGCTTATAGCTAAAGGTTATAGGGTTTCTTTTGAGGTGACAAAAATATTCTAAAATTGACTGTGGTGATGGTTCCAGAACTCTGTGAGTATACTAAAAACCACTGAATTGTATACTTTAAGTGTGAACTATAGTTCAATAAAGCTGTTTTTTCTTAAAAAAATTAAAACATATCACTAGGAGACAAGGGGATTACAACTTGAGTTGAACTAATAAATTAAAGGAATCAACTATGGAAGCCTACTCACAGATGGAACCCTTGTGCCCCTGGATTCACCTCCTCTAGTCAATTAGAGGACAGGGGTGGCAGTTCATATCCAGAACTCTGTGATCCACATGGGCACCACAGGATTTTACTAGCTGAATATGCAAGATCTGTGTCTTACACAGTTTACTGTGCTCTTGTTGGTAGAGAATGGCAATGTGAGTTTCTACAGGTTGAGCCCACCTTTGCCACTGTAGTTCGGTGACTACCACCAGCATTTCCCTCACAGATACCCTAGTAGCTTTATATTTCCACTTGTCATTGATAATTTGCTGAGGATACTAACAGTGCTGCTTCTCTTCTATGTCCCTGCTTCCAGGAAGCTAGATTCTTCTGCAGGCAAGGTTCCACATTTCGGTGGACATGCAAAATGCCTCCAGTGTCCTGGTGTAACATTTGGCAGGCAATGAACCAGCCTTCTTCAGAGCTAAGGACCAGCCCAAGAACTACCCTGTCAGCAATGTGCAACAGTTTCAGCTACAAGAGGTGTAAAGAAAATGAAATGAGGAACAACAGCAGTACTTTCAAATAGGACATAGCCATAGCACAGCAAGAGGGAAAATGACTATGACGATTTTCCAAATTCTCTTTTCCACTTGTGTATTTTGAAAAGAAGAAAAACAAAGAAACAAATGCTTCTCCACTTTATTTTGTAGGAAATAAGGAAGACTCATTTTTCATGAGTTTTCACTCCAACTTAACATTTCTCCCATCATTTTCCTCTCTAATTTCTTTTAGAGCAGGCAATCCACATCTTTTAAACAGCATTAAAAATCTTAAGTCCCATAGTTTTACTTCAACCATTTTATCTTTCTGTACTAGTTCCAGACCTTGGCTGCTTACCAATAGTCTCCTTTACCCAATTACATGCAACTAACTATCTACATGTATCACTCAAATTCTATGAGTGAAATCATTCAATATAAGAACAGTACACTTTGTATGGTGAGATGATGAAGGTAAACAACACAGTTGGTCTTACTTTGGATATTTTCTGAAAGTCACTGCCTGGTAGTATATGTGGAAAGTCACTCAAAAGATATATTTCCCCTGCACTCACCTTCCCGTTATCTTCAAAGTATATTTGGCACAGATCTGCTACTCCATTTATCTCTAGATTTTTTTCTCAGAGCAGGTACAGCATGAGGATTCCAATCACAGGCATGGATGAAGGCAGCATCAGCATAAACTAGGAATGGTAATGTAAAATAGTCAATCCCTACAGGAAGATTAGACACTGGTTGAGATTATTGGTCCCAAGTGGCCAACCATAAATATAGGTTCCAAGCTCTAAGACTCAGAAATAGCAATCTTCTTGAAGGAACACCCAGCTGTGGACTGAGTTGGAAGTGAATTTCCTATAATCACAGCCAAGGGACTTAAGAAGGCAGAAACACTGACTACCTCAGATGTAAGAAGTCCCCTTATTCAAATTTGTCAATGACTATACTCTAGACCTATCTTTATCTTCCTCCTCATTATCAATAAGCAGATACTTAGTACTATATTGACTGGGGTACTTACATACATGTTCTTTAGGGAGAAGACAACATTAATACAAATATTTAGAAGATACATAGAAACACAACCAAATGTTGAATATTTTGAGTATTTATACCATACACATACCAAAGGCCAGTGCACTCTAGGTAATAACTGAACAGCAGTGTTCAAAAGACAGTAGATAGGGAGGTATTAGCACTCTTTACATTACTCTGGGCAGAGTTTAAAAAGTTATTTGAATGACAGTCTAGTGAAGGAAATTATGGGAAAACATGTCAGGCATGGGAGTCATGGGAGAAGGTTCATGGGTATAAAAAATGTGGCAATCTAATAGGGGGTGCTGACATTCAGGAGGAGGACTTTAGACTTCATCCACAGTGAAACAGGAAGAGCCTTTAGGAGGAGAATCACATTATCAAAAGGAAGACAAGTTCTTCTTACATTTTAAAGAGCTAACCTGACAAGGGGACATTAAATTTGCCGGGAAGGTGATAAAGAATTTTTATTCTATTAATAAAAACAGATTTGGAGTTCACTGCACTTTAATACGAATATACCATATTTGAACAACACAATTTTCTCATGGCCTTGAAGAAAAACACTGATTCAGGAGTTTCAAGAGTGGACTGGACCTGAATAGGGGTCTGGGGAATAGGCTGCTACTTCAAGCCCATGGTCCCTAGAATCATCACCTGCATAGAGACCCCACACACACCAGTGCTTCTCCAGTACAGGGCAATGACATCACTCACAGCTTCTCGGTGATATCTCAAATGAGAAGATGCACTGGGTCCCACGAAAATCATTCCTAGGGAAAGAAATATAACAGGAAGGAAGCTGAATAACAAAGGCATCAAATTTAAAAAGTGAGAGCTCACAGTTGTTCGTGACATTACAGTAGCTAGTTCAGACAAGAACTGAAACTAAGAATAATAGCTAAGATGTGAATGCTTACCATGTGCAAGGCACTGTGCAAAAGCTTGTGTTCTAAATCACTTAATCATCAGGACTTCCCTGGCGGTCCAGTGGTTAAGATTCTGTGCTTCCACTGCAGGGGGCGCAGGTTCGATCCCTGGTCGGGGAACTAAAATCCCACATGCCGCAGAGTGTGGTAAGTACATAAATACATAAATAAATAAATCACTTCATCATCATCCCAACAACCTCATGAGGTTATTATATCCACATTACAGATGAGGAAACTGAGGTTCACAGACACACAGCTAGAAAGTGACAGAGCTGGCATCTGAACCCAAGGTATCTCTTAGTTTGTGCTCTTAAATTGCCTCCAAATGGATAGTAAACTATGATTCAAGAGAATTGGATTATGACCCTTCCAGATTTCCCTTTTTCTTTTGCTCCTGTTAACCACCTCCTACACACACATACCCCTACAAATGGGTTTCCACTGGTTCTATTACAGTCATCTAGATCTTTCATATTCTGGAAGACATTCTGATTTAATAAAAGGAACCAGGTCTCCTTGGAGAAATGGTTGGTTCTCCCATGGCTGTGGCAGGGAATATACAAAATGAGCAACCTGTAGTGCCAGAAAGTAAGGAAGTGCTCAAAGAACAAAACAATGGGGACATGCCAAAGGGATATAGGGTCCAATGTGAAAGAGTTTCTAATGAACAAAGCTGGAACAATTTGAGAAACAAAATAAATAATTCTTCCTTATAGAAGAATGCTAAATAATTTATGTAGATTCTCACCCTCCAGGAAGTGGAGCTTAATCTTCCCCAACCCTTCTTGAAAGTGGGCTGGACTTAGTGACTAACTTCCGAAGAACAGAGTATAGAAAGTGGGGAAAATAACTATATGGAGGAAAAAGCTGGTAAAGGCTGGTCAGCTCATCAAAGCCTTGATATATGAGAATGGTATTTTACCTTTGTGGTCTTTCTCCCAAACACCCATAACCCCATTCTCATCATGAGGAAAAAAATCAGACAAATCCCAATTGAGGCACAGTCTACAAAATACCTGAATAGTACCCCTCAATACTGTCAAGGTCATCAAAACAAAGAAATTCTGAGAAACTGCCACAATCAACAGGAGCCAAAGGAGACATGAGAACAATCTAACGTAGTGTCCTGGACTGGATCCTAGAACAGAAAAATACATTAAGTAAAAACTAAGGAGATCCGAAAAACAGTATGGACTTTAGTTCATCAGTATGGGTTCACTGATTGTAGCAAATGTACCATACTAATGTAACACGTTGATAAAAGGGGTAACTGTGTGCAGGGCAGGGAGTGGGTGGATATGGGAACTCTCTGTACTATTTCTGGAACTTTCTGGTAAATCTAAAACTATCCTAAAATACAAAGTTTATTTATTTATTTCTTTACATCTTTATTGGAGTATAATTGCTTTACAATGGTGTGTTAGTTTCTGCTTTATAACAAAGTGAATCAGTTATACATATGTTCCCGTATCTCTTCCCTCTTGTGTCTCCCTCCCTCCCACCCTCCCTATCCCACCCCTCTAGGTGGTCACAAAGCACCGAGCTGATCTCCCTGTGCTATGCGGCTGCTTTCCACTAGCTAGCTATTTTACGTTTGGTAGTGTATATATGTCCATGCCACTCTCTCACTTTGTTACAGCTTACCCTTCCCCCTCCCCATATCCTCAAGTCCATTCTCTAGTAGGTCTGTGTCTTTATTCCTGTCTTACCCCTAGGTTCTTCATGACATTTTTTTCCTTAGATTCCATATATATGTGTTAGCATACGGTTATTTGTCTTTCTCTTTCTGACTTACTTCACTCTGCATGACAGACTCAAAGTTTATTTTTAAAAAAATCACAAAACCTGGAAAAAGAAATAGAATCAAAGCCCAGCTTTTGTCCTCATTAATTGTGAACCTTGTATAAGTCACTATCTAAACACTGGTATCTCTGTTTATAAAACAGATAGACTACTGTTTATTTCAGTGATATCTGTAAGTTGGTAAACTAGGAAACGCCAGGCTCTCCTACCCCCACCCACATTAACATTTTTAAAAAACCAACTAGAAATTAGCAAAAAATAACTTTACAGGAGATCTGGAAAACAGTCTATAGCAACCAAGCGAAAGCTTAATCAAGAAAAAGCCACACAGGAAATGGAAGGAAATTTCGTGGTATTTTTACTTACTTGTACCCCACCTCTCCTTCCCCTGTAGTGCAGGGAAGCACAGTCTGGGAGATGCAGTGGCCTGGCTGTCAATTCCCTCCCTCTAACTGGAAAGAAGAGGAAGGCAGACCTTTTTTGCAATGTTCTAATCTGTCTAGGGGCTGCCTAAGGTACTGGTCTCTTAGAGTTCAGAAAGAGAAAAGCGGTATAGCTCGGATCTCAGGCTAGGAAAAGACAGGAAATAGTGGACACCGCTCAAGAAAGCTGCAGAGGGACTATAGTCTTGCAACATCCGGGGCAAGAGATTAGAGGTAGAGGAGCACAACAGAACATCAATGGCCCCCAGAAGAAGCAGAGGTGAGAGTCTTTTGGAAAGTAAGACACTTAAAAACAGATGTGTATTTTAGGGAATTGAAAAAGCACACACAGTGGCCTAGGCAAGATGTACGCCTAGAAAAGGTCCAAGAAGACTTTAAGCCTTGACAAGAGGCTGATCCCAAGGCCCAGAGCAAGCCTTGCTAATTAGTAAATGTCTTCCCCAGCACACAGCCTACCTGCAAGGCTGTTTTTTTCAAATACCCAATTTTCAATTTAAAAAATCACAAAGCATACAAAGAAATAGGAAAATATGCCACATTCAAAGGAAGAAAATAAAGTGGCAGAAATTGTCCCTGAAAAAGCACAGGCACTAGAAGTACCAAACAAAGACTAAAACAATTATCTTAAATATGTTCAGAGAACTAAAGGAAAACACAAAGAACCAAAGGAATGAGGAAAGGAATATATTTTTTAAATGAGAATACCAAAAAAGAAACAAAAATTATAAAAAGGAACAAAAAAGAAATTCTAGAGCTGAAAATATAGTAACAACTAAAATATTCACTAGAGGGGTTCAACAATAGACTGAAACAAGAGAAACAATCAGTGAAGCTGAAGTTATCATTTGAAATTATCAAGTCTGAGGAGCAAAAAAGAATGAAGTGGACAGAGATTAAAAGACTAATGGGACATAATCAAGCAACATATGCATTATGAGTCCCAGAGGTTGAAAGAAAGAAAAGAGCAGAGAGGTTATTTGAAGAAATAATGGCTGAAAACTTCTCAAATTTGAGGAGAAACATGGATTCACAAGTCCAAGAATCTCAATGAACTCTAAGTAAGATAAACTGAAAGAGGCCTACGCCAAGATACATTATAATCAAACTGTCAACAGCTATAGTGAGAATCTTGAAAGGACCATGAAAAAGCTACTCTTATGTGCAAGGGATCCTCAATAAGATGATCAGCAAATTTATCAGTGGAAACCTCAGAGACCAAAAGAAGTGAGATAATATATTTATAGGGCTGAAAGAATAAATGTCAACTGAGAATTCTGTATCTGGCAAAACTGTCCTTCAGAAATGAGAGAGAAATTAAGACACTCTCAGATGAATAATATTCAACATCGAAAAGGAAGTTTTAGCCATAGAAATTAGGTAAGAAAATTAAATAAAAGGCATCCAAATTGGAAAGGAAGAACTAAAATTACCTGTTTGCAGATGACATGATCTCACATGGAGAACAGCCTAAATATTCCTCCCCCTGAAAAAACTCATTAGAACTAATAAATGAACTCAGCAAACTTGCAGAGTTTGCTGCAAAATAACAAAAGTAAACAAATGGGACCTAATTAAACTTAAAAGTTTTTGCACACAAATGAAACCATAAACAAAACAAAAAGAAAACCCTCAGAATGGGAGAAAATGTTTGCAAACGAAGCAACCGACAAGGTTTTAGTCTCCAAAATATACAAACAACTCATGAAGCTCAATATCAAAAAAACAAACAATCCAATCAAAAAATGGGCAGAGGATCTAAACAGACATTTCCCCAAAGAAGACATACAGATGGTTAAAAAGCACATGAAAAGATGCTCAACATCACTAATTATTAGAGAAATGCAAATCAAAGCTACAATGAGGTATTACTTCACACCGGTCAAAATGGCCATCATCAAAAAACCTACAAACAATAAATGCTGAAGAGGGTGTGGAGAAAAGGGAACCCTCCTACACTGTTGGTGGGAATGCAAACTGGTACATCCACTATGGACAACAGTATAGGTTCCTTAAGAAACTAAAAACAGAGCTATCATTTGATCCAGCAATCCCACTCCTGGGCATATATCCAGAGAAAACCATAATTTGAAAAGTTACTTGCACCGCAATATTCATTGCAGCACTACTCACAATAGTCAGGACATGGAAGCAACCTAAATGTCCATCAAAAGAGGAATGGGTAAAGAAGATATGGTATATATATATATATATATATATATATATATATATACACAGTGGAATATTACTCAGCCATAAAAATGAACAAAATAATGCCACTTGCAGCAACATGGATGGACCTAGAGATTCTCATACTGAGTGAAGTAACTCAGACAGAGAGAGACAAATATCATATGATATCGCTTATATGTGGAATCTAAAAAAAGCCTACACAATTATACTCCAATAAAAATGTTAAAAAAATAAATTAATTAAAATTTAAAAAGCCTACAAATGAACTTATATACAAAACCAAAACAGAGTTACAGATGTAGAAAATAAACTTATGGTTACTGGGGGGTAAGGGGGGAGAAGAGATAAATTGGAAGATTGGGATTGACACATACACACTATATATATATATATATGTGTGTGTGTATATATATATATATATATATATATAAAAAAGGTAACTAATGAGCATCTACTGTACAGCACAGGGATCTCTACTCAACACTCTGTAATGGTCTATATGGGAAAAGAATCTAAAAAAGCGTGGATATATGTATTTGTATAACAGATTCACTTTGCTGTACACCTGAAACTAACACAACATTGTAAATCAATTATACCCCAATAAAAATTTTTAAAAAAAACCCCAAAGTAATGGAATTCTAAATTTCATCAGAATTACTAAAATATATTTATATTTTCCCAAATATTAAAATCATATTGAAGGGCCCACTTACAAATAATAACTCAGTTCATTTCTGAACTTAGGTAATGTTTCTGTAGTAATGTTTTTACACATTTTTAATTAAAAAATATATATATTTAAGGTGTAAAAAATAACATACAAAAGCCAGTTGCATTTCTATACACTAAGAATGAACAAGCTGTATAAGAAATTAAGAAAACAATTCCATTTATAATAGCATCAAAAAGAGTAAGTAAAGGAACAAAACCAAAAATAAACAAGTGGGACTACATCAAACCAAAAAGCTTCTGTACAGCAAAGGAAATCATCAACAAAATGAAAAGGTAACCTACCACATGGGAGAAAACATCTGCAGATCATGTATCTGATAAGGGGTTAATATCCAAAATATATAAAGAACTCATAACACTCAAAAGGGAAAAAAGCAAACAATCCGATTAAAAAATGGGCAGAGGATCTGAATGGACTTTTTTCCAAAGAAGACATACACGTGGTCAACATACATGAAAAGGTGCTCAACACAACTAGTCTTCTGGGAAATGCAAATCAAAAACCACAATGAGATATCACCTCACATCTGTCGGAATGGCTATTATCAAAAAGACAAGACATAACAAGTGTTGGTGAGGGTGTGGAGAAAAGGGAACTGTTGTGCACTGTTGATGGAAATGTAAATTGGTACAGCCACTATGGAAAGTGGCTTTTCCACTATGGAAAGCCAGTATGGAGTTTCCTCAAAAAATTAAAAATAGAACTACTACATGATCCAGCAATTCCACTTTTGGGTATTTATCTGAAGGAAACAAAAACACTAACTTGAAAAAATATATGCACCCCAATATTCATTGCAGCATTATTTACAATAGCCAAGATATGGAAGCAACCTAAGTGTCCATGGATGGATGAATGGATAAAGAAAATGTAGTATACATATACAATGGAACATTATTCAGCCATTAAAAAGAAGTAAATCTTGCCATTTGTGACAACACGGATGGACCTTGAGGGCACTATGCTACGTGACATAAGTCAGAGAAATACCATATGAGCTCTCTTACATGTGGAATCCAAAAAAAAAAAAAAAGACACCTCATAGTTAGAACAGACTGGTGGTTGCCAGAGGGTGAAGGTGGTCAAAAGATACAAACTTCCAGTTATAAAATAAATATGACCTGGGATGTAATGTAAAGCATGGTGAATATAGTTAGTAATACTGCATTGTGTACCTGAAAGTTGCTAAGAGAGTAGATATTAAAAGTTCTCATCACAAGACAAGAAAGTTGTAATTATGTGTGGTGATGACTGTTAACTAGACTTACTGTGGTGATCATTTTGCAATATATACAAATATTGAATCATTATGTTGTACACCTGAAAATAATATAATGTTATATGTCAAATATATATATATATATGTAAAACAATAAAATACTCAGGATTAAACTTAACCAAGAAGGTGACTTTTATGCTGAAAATTACAAAAGGTTACTGAAAGAAATTAAGGAACACACAAATAAATAGAAAGACATCCATGTTCATGAGTTGGAAGATGCAATGTTGTTATGATGTCAATACCACCAAAAGCAATCTACAAATTCAAAGCAATCCCTATTAAAATCCCAATGACATTTTGGAAGAAATTTTTAAAAAAATCTAGCCTAGAAGTCACATGGAATCCCAAGGGATTTTGAAGTTAAAACAATCTTGAAAAAGAACAAAGTTGGAGGTCTCACACTTCCTGATTTCAAAACTTACTACAAATCTATTGTACGATAATCAAAACAGTGTGGCACTGGCATAAGACAGACTTATAGATCAATGGAATAGAATAGGGAGTCCAGAAATAAATGCTCACATATATGGTCAATGGTCAAATGATTTTCAACAAGGGTGGCAAGACCATTCAATGGGGAAAGGGCAGTCTTTTGAACAAATGGCGCTGGGAATATTGGATATCCACATGCTAAAGGATAAAGTTGGACCTTTACCTTAAACCATATACAAAAATTAACTCAAACTGGACCAAAGATCTAAATGTAAGAGCTAAACCTATAAAACTCTCAGAAGAAAACATAGGAGAAAAGTTTTATGACACTGGTTTTGGCAAAGATTTCTTGGAAATGATACCAAATGCACAGGTAACAAATAAAAAAATAGATAAGTTGAACTTCATCAAAATTTAAAACTTTTGTGTATCCAAAGGACATTACCAACACAGTAAAAAGACAACCCACAGAATGGGAAAAATATTTGGAAATCATATATCAGATATGGGATTAGGATCCAGAATATATTTTTTAAAACTCCTACAACGACAACAAAAAAAACCAAACAACCAGATTAAAAAATGGGAGAAGGACTTAAATAGATATTTCTCCAAAGAAGATCTACAAATGGCCAATAAGCACATGAAAAGACATTCAACCTCATTAATCCTTAGGTGTTAGATAACAGAAAATATATATATTTGGTTATGTCCCCGGTTCCTGGCACAGAGCTCCTAAAACCTTTTCCTAAGAGCACTAGGAGCATCTCTTGTTCTAATATTTGGTCTTTGACCCCATCCCTTACACAGGACTCCTAAAAGCCTCATAAATTCCTAAATGATAAGAGCACTAGCAGCATTTTTTGTTCTAATGAGGCAACTCTGGGTGAGCTCCTGGATGGGGGCTGGTCACCAGAATAACCAAGCCATGATCAGAAGCTTGGAATTTTTGGCTCTGCCCCCTCCCCCTCCTCCAGAGAGGGGAGAGAAGCTGGAAATGGAGTAATAATTGATCATGCCTATGTGACAAAGCCTTCATAAAAATCCCCAAAGTAGGGGGTTCAAAGAGCTTCCAGGTGGATGAACACATCCACATACCAGGAAAATGATGCACCCCCAACTCTTCAGAGACAGAAGCTCCTGCACTTGGGACCCTTGAAGAACTCACCCTATATATCTCTTCAAATGGCTGTTCAACTGTATCCTTTGTCATATCCTTTAGTAAACTGATAAAAGTAACTGTTCTCCCGAGTTCTATGAGCCACTCTAGCAAATTAACTGAACCCAAGGAGGAAGTCGCTGGAACCTCTGATTTATAGCCAATTGGTCAAAAACACAGGTGATAACCTGGGCTTGTGACTGGCATAAGTGGGGGTGGAAAGCAGTCTTGTGGGACTGAGCCCTTAACCTGTGAATCTGATGCTATCTCCAGGTAGACAGTGTCAGAATTGAGTTAAACTGTACGACACCCAGCTGGTGTCGCAGAGAATTGCTTGCTGTGAGGAAAATCCCCCACCACACATTTGGTGACCAGAAGTGTCAAAAGTAAAGTGTTCTATGTGAAAGTAAAGGAGACACACAGGAGAGGAGAACAGTAGGTTTTTCCAATATAGTACAGAAATGCAAATCAAAACCACAATGTAATACCACTTCATACTTTTTAGGGTGGCTATTATCAAAAAAACAAACAAACCAGAAAATAACAAATGTTGGTGAGGATGAAATGGGAACCCCTGTGCATTCCTGGTGGGAATGTAAAATGGTGCAGCCACTGTGGAAAACAGTATGATGGTTTCTCAAAAAATTAAACATAGAATTACCACAAGATCTAGCAATTCCACTTCTGAGTATATATCCAAAAGAATTAAAAGCAGGGACTCAAACAGATATTTGTACACCCATGTTCATAGCAGCATTATTCACAATAGTCAAAAGGTGGAAACAATCCAAGTATTCATCAATGCATGAATGGATAAACAAAATGTGGTATATACACACAATGGAATATTATTCAGCCTTAAAAAGGAAGGAAATTCTGATACATGCTACAACATAAATGAACCTTGAAGACATTATGCTAACTGAAATAAATCACAAAAAGAAAAACAGTGTTATGATTCCACTTGTATGAGGTATGTAGCGTAGTCAAATTCATAGAGACAAAGTAGAATGGTGGTTGCCAGGGGCTGGGGGGAGGAGAGAATGGGGAATTAGTGTTTGATGGGTATGGAGTTTCAGTTTGTGAAAATACGAAAGTTCTGGAGATGGAGAATGATGATAGTTGCACCATGTGAATATTCTTAATGCCACCGAACTATGCACTTAAAAATGGTTAAAACTGGGCTTCCCTGGTGGCACAGTGGTTGAGAGTCCGCCTGCCAATGCAGGGGACACGGGTTCGTGCCCCGGTCCGGGAAGATCCCACGTGCCGCAGAGTGGCTGGGCCCGTGAGCCATGGCCACTGGGCCTGCGCGTCCGGAGCCTGTGCTCCGCAACAGGAGAGGCCACAACAGTGAGAGGCCCATGTACCGCAAAAAAAAAAAAAAGAGGTTAAAACTGTAAATTTTGTTATGTATATTTTACCACAAAAAGATAGCACACTAAAACCATCTCCCAGGTTTTGTGAGAATCAAGTGAGATCTATGTAAAAAAGCTTTGTAATCTATATGGCCCTTCACAAATATTAGCTCTTTTTAATCACCACCCTGTTTACCCCAGCCTGATGCCATTATCCACATGCTCAACCGAGCCATGCTCACCTAGCAGCATACTGTTGGAGTTTAAGTGCTATCCAGTGCTATCCACCTTCATCTTGCTAGGCCCTGAATTCCATGTGCCAAGGCAATGGTCTCCCAGAGTTCTGGTTCTGAAACAGAACAAGCCCCCAAACAGACAAAAGTTTCAGACAAGCCTGGTGGTTCCTAGAGAAAAAACTCAAAAGACTTCTTCCCCTCTTACTGTTTTTCCCAATGCTTGGTTTGGAAACAGTCCTCATTCAGTAACAAGAGGTCAGCATGCCACTGCCAAGAACAAAGGAAATCCTCCAATTCAACTGACCACCCAACTCCCTGGCCTGCTACCAAGCAACATATTTAATGAGGCAGACTTTGAGCAGGTGAACAATCCTGAACCTCCTTTGAAGGAACAGGATTCTGGGAAAGGAATACAGGAAATATATTCACTGAGCATGAACTGAGAAGTAGTTACATAAGAAATATAAATGAAAATGCTAAAGCTGAAAGACCAGAATAACCAGCTTTGATGGGTTAGACAATTATCTGTAGAGTAGCCTCAAACCTGAACCCTCAAACATTCTCAGAAAGTATAAATATTGGTGCAGAACCACTGTTAATAATGCAGTAGTGCAAAACCTAGGAATGATGTTTCTTTCTGGAAAGCTAGCCAATTGGTACCTATAGCCAGATACTGACCAGGATCTGTGTCAACATTCACGTGCTTTCTGAGGGCCCCAAGTTACCTTATGTCTTGCAGGCACCACTGAGGATTCCTCCTAACTTGGGTAATGCTACAGTTCTATTTGGAATCTTTTTTGTGAAATGTTGTCTATCCATAGGTTTCTGCCTTCCAAAGGGAGATTTCATTCCATGACTGTCTGAGGAAATTTAAATGTGGACCAAACATAAGCAACACTTACTCCAGCCTTGGAAGTATGACCTTTCATGGCCAGGATAAATAACCCAAGTCTCTGTGCCCTCACAATATTGAATGTCTTTGTTTGCTTCACTGGTACCTTATCCAATATTCTTAGTGCCATTAACAAAATTGGATAAGAACTCAGGACTTTACCACAAAACTTTCTGCCAATGCCCCACAAATCTTGCCTGTGGTTTCCCGAATTCTTTGATTCTCTACTACATACCCTTTCTCTTCTGCTCAAAGCCCCCAAATAACACTTAGTCCCATTTGTGTAGAAATGCATCTTTCCTAGTTTTTCCCCTACCTCTTCATACAGCACCTATTTCCTTGTGTTAACTGAGGTTCAGTCATAATACCTACAACAGCATCAGACAACACCTTCTGTCTTCATTTTGCTACAACCTGGAGGCAAAAGAAATGTGTCACTCTGGGAGCGTAGCAATGAAGGGAAAAGACCCTCATGGACAACAGCAATGAGGCATGGGGTCACAGGCACATGGTCTATAACTGAAACACAAATATAAAAAACAAAAGCTTAGGAAATACCCCTTGTACACATGTCTTCTTTTATAACCAGTAGGGGTGGTTGATGAAGTGATAGAACCAACAATCCATTCTCCACAAATGGCTGATGGCAGAACAAGCCCTGGCTAAGCGCCTCAACCTATTCTTCGGTGGTTCATTATTATGAGACAGTGATCCACCATCACCAGGCCCTATGCTCTAAGTTCTTTTCCAAAAACGGTTTTAAAAAAAAAACTTACGCCATTAAAAATTCTGAGTTATACTGGTAGGCAGTAGATACAGCACTTAAACATGCAGCCTCTGGAGCCAAAGCAACCCGAGTTAAAATCATCTTAGCTGCTTCCGGCGTACAACTAGTCAAAGACATTTTCCGTTCCGAAGTTTTCAGATACCCTGCCTGCCAACGTCCTCCGCCGCCCCGCCCCCTCACCACCACGAAACACTTGGAGCCCAGAGGCTGCACGAGAGCAGGTAGGGGTCTCTTCTGCGTTTACCTCCCCATCTCCTCAGCTATGTGGGCGCCTTGACGTTGAGCGCCCCTCATTCTCTAGGCTGCCGCGACTGTCTTTCCTCATGTCCCCTGAAGGTTCACAGCTTTTGCAAAAGAATAAAACGCACGCCGCTGGGGCGTGGCCAAGTCGTTTCCCTCCCGTAACAGGGCGGAACTAAAATGAAAATGCCAGGGTTGTTTACCATAGGACTTCCCTGTTTCCATGGTAAAGCCGCCGCCGCCTCATTATTGTGGTCGACAATTACTTGCGTTAGCCCAAGAAAAAAATGAGTAATAAGGAATTCTACATACTAAAAGCCTTCAAATCAGCCAAGCTCCAGCTCAGAACCAAGTTATTCTCAGGCGGGAGTCCAGGGCCGGGGAAGCTGGGGGAGTAGCACTCTCGCGGACGTAACGCGTGCCGGCTGCTGACGGCATAACGCGGGGGGAGGGACCCTGCGTCCCTCTGGCCCAGGAGTTTCCGGCTCACGCGCCGTACGGAAGCGTGTTCGGCGCTGGGCTCACGCGCCGTACGGAAGTGTGCTCTGGCGCACCGGAAGCCGTTGGAAGAGAGCGATGGCGGGTTTGACTGTGAGAGACCCTGCGGTGGATCGTTCTCTACGTTCGGTGTTCGGTGAGAGGAATTCGGTGGAGCCAAGCATCGGGGAGGGACAGAAAAAGACAGGGATCGGCAAGGAATGCCCCCCTGCACCTCACAGATCGCCGCGGGGCTTGCAGTTCGACCTGCCTATCCCAGGCGGCCAGCCTGGTGGACTCGTGGGCAAAGTGATGCTCCCCTTCCCCCGAGGTTTCGCAGCCTTTTCACGATGTGGCTGAGGAAGTTACACCAGCGTTCAGCTTATATGCGTTTCTCTTTTCATGAGCTTCAATTATTATCCAGAAGCGAGGGCTCATGGCAACTGTCCCGTACTACTTCTCACCCCCAGTCCCAGAATACAGGTTGTGTGCTGAGGGTATAGATCCTTGTGTCCACTTCCCGCCCTCTCATAAGGGCTTTCATCCTCTGCTTCTTCCCCGTTACATTTTAGTTCGTCGTTAGTGGTAGCGACTACCCGGCGTCTTAAGGTGGATTGTAAATAAATGAATGAATGAACGACTACGACCTCATCGAAGAAATTTTAAAGAGGGTGGAGTCTATTCTGAGTAATCTTTTCAGCCAAAATAAGTTGTTTATTTTAAAGTATGTGTGGTGATTTTAAAGCATCTTTTGAAAGGAACATGACAAAACAGTGCAGAATATATATATATATATATATATATTTTTTTTTACGGAAGTATAGTTGATTTACAACAATTTTTAAACATCCTCCAGTACATTCATGGTCATTCTCCTTTGAGTGCGTGTATATATAGAAATACGGACATATGAGCCGGCTTTAAAAATTATAATATTGACATTTTTAGTAGTTATTGATAAGACTTAAACACCTGCAGGTAAATACTAATGCCTAAGTATTTATTTTCACCATAGTTAAGGAAAATCTAACACATGTCAGTTAAGTCTGAGAACTGATACTTAGGAGTGCCTACACCTTTTGTGTTTAGTCTAACTGGTTTATTTCTCTTGTAAATAAAGTCAGCAGACAGGATTGAAATCTTGTCTAAGGGAGTACGGTGGAACCAGGATTGGAGGAACACTGTGTTTGAACCAGTTGTTACATTTTCTTTTTTTTTTTAACATCTTTATTGGAGTATAATTGCTTTACAATGGCGTGTTAGTTTCTGCTTTATAACAAAGTGAATCAGTTATACATATACATATGTTCCCATATCTCTTCCCTCTTACGTCTCCCTCCCTCCCATCCTCCCTATCCCACCCCTATAGGTGGTCACAAACCACCTAGCTGATCTCCCTGTGCTAAGTTGTTACGTTTTCAGTGATATATGTAGATACTTTCTCACTAAAGATCTAGGTTACAAACTCAGAGTTTTGATATGTTATCTATTTTCTTCCTTAGTGGGGAACATTCCATATGAGGCTACTGAAGAGCAATTAAAGGACATCTTTTCTGAGGTTGGACCTGTTGTTAGTTTCAGGTGAGATCCCCTTTTACCACTTGGTGGAAGTTTCTTTAAAATCACCACAAATTTGACCCTTAGTAATAATGGCAAGCCTTTTACTGGTGAGTTTTCACATGCATTCTTCTTGTTTGTTTGTAACAGCTTTATTGAGATGTAATTCACATATCATACAACTCACATTCATTTTTACTAAAAGATACATTTTTTTCACTTAAAAAGATGTGTAAAAAGTATTTCAGTGAGACAGAGCGATAAGGTTATTTGTCTTACGGTAGATCAAATTAGAACATGGCAATGTTAGTGGGAACCCTGTGTGTATGTAACATTTGTGCCTGACACTTGGTTCTGCTCTCCAGGTTGGTATATGATAGGGAGACAGGAAAGCCAAAAGGTTATGGCTTCTGTGAATACCAAGACCAGGAGACAGCACTTAGTGCCATGCGAAACCTAAATGGGCGCGAATTCAGTGGGAGAGCACTTCGAGTGGACAATGCTGCCAGCGAAAAGAACAAAGAAGAGCTGAAGAGTGAGTATAAACCCAAGCTGTGTGCAACATGAGTTAGTAAAGATGTAACAATGAAGATTTTCCACTTAATGATATGTTTTAGCATCTGCTGAAATGGTTGTCAGCCACACAGCTTCTTTACCTGACCCACCTGAGGTACCTGTATTAGGGAAGTGTGTATCTTTGAGAAATAAGGTAAAGTTGACTTAAGTCCTTCCATTGCCAAGGAGTTGATTTCCAGTTGTAGATGAATTACAGGTTTACCACACCATAAGTTATGTTAACTATGTCTGTCATTAGTGTTTGCCACTCCTGTAATTATGTTGCCAGATGTGTAACTGATGGGGATACCGAGGCATTCTCATGGCTTTTTTCATGAGGTAATAGATCCAGAAATTCCATTTTGAAATTAGAATTTTTTTCTATTTGAAACTTTTGCTTCTGAAATGACTTGTGAAAGGAAATGGATATCCCTAGTCCCTAATTTATGTTAACATTGTTCACCTATACAATCCTGGTCTCAGCTTTCCTTTGAGAGTAGAAAATATACTTTGTCACTTTCCTCCACAGAAATAAAAGACTTGCAAGTCACTTATTTCTTTTCTTTTTAAAAAAATATTTATTTATTTATTTATTTTTAGTCACGTTGGGTCTTCGTTGCTGCGCATGGGCTTTCTCCAGTTGCATTGAGCGGGGGCTACTCTTCGTTCCAGTGCACAGGCTTCTAATTGTGGTGGCTTCTCTTGTTGTGGAGCACAGGCTTCAGGGGCACATGGGCTTCAGTAGTTGTGGCACGTGGGCTCAGTAGTTGTGGCACACGGGCTTAGCTGCTCTGTGGCATGTGGGATCTTCCCAGACCAGGGATTGAACCCGTGTCTCCTGCATTGGCAGGCGGATTCTTAACCACTGCACCACCAGGGAAGTCCTGCAAGTCACTTATTTCTAAGCTCCAGAAAATTTAAAGTTATCAACAGGTCCTTACAGCAACCCTGGAAAGTAGATACTTGAAATGATTTAGCTCTTTAATTTGCCTCCTTAATGTTTTTGTACTTTCTTCCCAATCAGGCCTTGGCACTGGTGCCCCTGTCATTGAGTCACCTTATGGAGAGACCATCAGTCCTGAGGATGCCCCTGAGTCCATTAGCAAAGCAGTTGCCAGTCTTCCACCAGAGCAGATGTTTGAGCTGATGAAACAAATGAAGGTAAGAGGAGGCATTAGGTTATGGAAAATCATAGCATATCAACTCTTCAAGAAGTCATTGATGTTAATGGAAATTAACATTGAGTTAATGGAAATGATTTCCTGAGCTCAAATAGAAAGTGTACCTGTTGACCAACATTTCTTGCACCTTCAGTATTCCATATGTGCACAGTGTGTTGTATATTTCATACAAAGAGCTTTCCATTTTTTGTACACAAACACATCTACACAATCTGGCAGGGTTTTTGTGGCCCATAGATATCAAATGTAGATGTTAAAATGTGGCTTTTTTCCTAAATGGTGGTATTATGGTATTTGAAATGCCTCTTCCTTCTCTTGCCTGCCATGACCAAGATTTTGTGTGCTATGTAAAAACTGATAATAGCTTTAAAAGCCTCTTGAATATTACATTTCTCAGATGGGAATAGCTCTAAATCACTGTCAATTTCTGAGTAATAAGTTTTGAACCTGATGATGAATCTGTTTTCATCATCACAGCTCTGTGTCCAGAATAGTCCTCAGGAAGCACGGAACATGTTGCTTCAGAACCCTCAACTGGCTTATGCTTTGCTACAAGCCCAGGTAGTGATGAGAATTGTGGATCCAGAAATTGCCTTGGTGAGTGCTTCTGGTTCTTTTATGGAAATACTAGGGTAAACCTTGAGTGGGGTAGAAACAGACAGCTCATAGATTTGTCTTTTCACTTTTTAGAAAATTCTGCATCGCCAGACAAATATCCCAACACTGATTGCAGGCAACCCTCAGACAGTCCACAGCGCCGGACCTGGCTCAGGATCCAATGTGTCGATGAACCAGCAAAATCCTCAGGCCCCTCAGGCCCAGTCTTTGGTAGGACTTTATCCCTTAACATTTTTGAACTGCCTTGAAAATGTCATTTTCATTTTAGGAGGATATATTGGAAGAAGAATGGTGAGCAGCCAGAGATGATAATTTCAGTTTCCAGGCATAAAAGCAGTTAACAGGGTTGCAGAGTACATGACATCTGAATGAATACAGATTTAGTGCCAAGTTTGTAAAACAGAGATCCTTCCTTTATGCCCTTTTTTTATAAGCTGATTTTGTGTATATGTGCATGTGTGGCACTGTGGTTGGCACTTTGTTATTCCATATACATTGTCTCATTTAATACTTAGAGCGGTTGTATGAGGTCGGCACTCTTCTTATCTCCATTCTCACTGATGAAAAAAGTAAAGTTTATTTTCCAAGTGTGACACAAAACCCTGAAGCCATGAAAAATTGGTACATTTGAAAACTGAAAAACTTCTGAACAGAGAAAAAGAAATAAACACCAAACACAAATGACAAATTGGGAAAAAGTATTTGCCACACACGTGATGGACAGCAGGCTGATTACCTAAGGGCCATTAGTCATATTCAAGAATGTTTATTGCCACATTTTAATAGTGAAAAATTGGAAACATCCTAAATGTACAGCAATGGAAGAATGGAGCAAATGTGGTATATTTATCCAATGAAATACTCTACAACAGTTAAATAAACTACATGTGTCACCGTGAATGACTTTCAAAAATGTAGTTTCATATAGCAGTTAGGATGAACTAGGATACATGGTATCAACACAGGTAACTCAAAAACATAATGCCATACAGAAGTGAAAATAAGTGAATGTGGAAATATTTCCAAAATACAGGATGTATGTGTCTGTACATATCCCGAGAACATGTTGAGTGAGTTGCAAAGAATGTGTTTAGTATGTAATGGTTTACATAAAATTTCAAAACATCTATAAGAATTCTTAAGTGGTTGTCTAAGAAGGGGATACAGGATGCAATGGGGAAGACCACACAGGAGATTTCAATTATGTATGTGATTTGTTTCCTAAGCTGTGTGGTTATTTTATTCTCTATACAACTTATATGTCTGAAATTTTTCATATTAAAAAACACCTCCTATAAATTAGTAAGAAAATTACCAATAACCCAGTAGAAAACTATGCAATGGACATGAACAGTTCATAAGAATGGAAATACAAATATATATTAAATGTATGAAAAGTATTCAGCCTCAGAATAAGATAAATGTGAATGAAGTACAATAAGCTATCATTTTTCACCTGTTAGATGGGCAGAGGTAAACAATTTGGATGGCTCATACAAAAGTTATGGTGAGGGTCAACAAACATCTTCTAAATGGCCAAATAGTAAATATTTTTTGGCTTTGCAGGTCGTGGAATTTGTCTTAACTACTCAGCTCTGCCATTGGAGTGTGAAATGAACCACAGACAGTACATAAACAAATGTGCATGATTGTGTTCCAATGAAACTATTTATGAAACCAAGCAGTGAGCCAGATTTGGCCCATGGGTCATAGTTTACTATCCCCTGCTCTGATTCAATAAATACTTTTTCAGAAATAGAAATGAAATAAATTAAGGTCCAGAGAGGTTAACTGCTCCAAAAATAACAATCTAAGTGGCAAATCCAGGATCTGAATCTGGTTCTGTCTGACATCATAACCTGTTTTCTCTTAACCACCTCACTATACAGTGTCCTCTTTTCTATTCTAGAGTTTTGTTTGTGTTCTCTGAGAATATATGTGATTTTTTAAATATTTATATATATCTTAGTTTTTATTTTTCTATTCCAAGGGGCTTCTGAGTTCTTTTGGGAATACACAAATGAAAACATAACATTCCCTTTTCCTCCGGAGCTTTAATGTAGCATTAGAAAAATTTTACATCCCCCTCCCAAGTAGAATTATTTCTGAGGACAGCAATGAGAAAAGATTGGTCAAAGAAAATTTTTCATCTTAAAAATGTAGACTAACAGCAGTTCTGTTTTTTTTTTTTAAAGTCCTCATTTCTTCCTGCATTCAAGGCACTTTTTTTTTTAAAACTTTTACTGCCAGGCCCTCGTCTCTAAGTCAACAAATAGGTGCTATATATGGCCTCACCACACAGATAAGACTTGTCAACCTCTGCTTTTATAATACGGTCTGTCGTAATTGTGTTCTGTGTAACAAGGCTCATTGCATGTATTGCAGCTTCTGTTCAAAGTGTGTTATAAATCTAATGCTGCATGAGACGTGCTGTCAGAAAAGGGTATTTGGTAGACTATTTGGGGGTGTCAATTTGAAGAGTTCTTTAAGGTCATAGACTTTGTGTGTTGAGTCTTCACAGAGGCATATACATACTCTGGTTTTTCTCTTGGTCAGAGTGGAATGCATGTCAATGGCGCACCTCCTCTGATGCAAGCTTCTCTACAGGCTGGAGTTGCAGCACCAGGGCAGATACCAGCCACTGTAACAGGACCTGGGCCTGGTTCCTTAGCTCCTGGAGGTACGTTTTCATTTAGAATTTTCACCATTTTAGTATTTTGCTAGAGTTTTGTTATAGCAAATGGCATAGTGTAGCCAAATTATTATGTGGCAACAAGATCTTGATATTAAATTAATGTATAGCTAGGCAGTATATATCCTAGGTGGAAGAAGTAGTTGATTTCTTATATACACATCCTATATGTCTGATCATGAGAGCAGAGGAAAGAACAGTAAATTGGAAAAGTACAGTAAAATTCCAAGTTAATGAGGGGAAAAATAGAATGAATGGAAACTACACCAAGCCAGCGAATATAGAGAAAAGGAAATTACATTGTGAAGTAAGTAATAATAAACATAGAGTTAAGGTAGAAGGAATAAAATCTCATATAGTCATTATTCTGCTAAATGTGAATGGACTGAATTCTCCCACTAAAAGCCAGACTGTCAGATTAGGTTAAAAAGTACATGCGGGAAAAAAAAGAGAAGCAAAATGCCTGGTTGCATTTGTTATTATATGTAACAAACATAACATTGGATTTCATGAAATATAATTAGACCAAACAACAAAAGGAAAAAAGAATTCTAAAAACTAGTATGTTCACTAAAATTGTGTATATAGGAATTAATATTACGCTTGTAGCTTTTCGTCATTTAACAATCATAACTTAAAAAGTTATGGGTGAAATAGGTGATTCCTCATATAAAACACCAGTATGAACATATGATGTGTATCAGCATTTAAAGTTTTTTGCACAACAAACTCACTTCTTGTTAATTTATCTAATCTGGGTTAGATTGACTACAACACAACTAATGGGCAATAATTTGGCCTTAAATTGTTCTGGTTTATAGAGAAACCAGTCTAAAGAGCTAAGTTGACAGGGAATGGGAGAAGGGATTTTCAAATAAATTTCAGCAAACTCACGATTTTCACTTATCCTATAGAGTTACCATTAAACTTAAATTATCTTTTATTGAAAGAAATAGATTCTGTGTTTTATACATTTTTTTGTGTTATAGGTACCTAGCTTACCTTAAAATATCACAAGTTGTAATGTGGTCCTACTACACATAACAAGTGTGCAACCCATGACATATGCAGCTCATTACATGAGTTGGAAAACACCCAAACTGGTCTATACCCTGTTCAGTGAGACAAGTACATGTCATGCACTTGGATGTCACAGCAATGTCAAGTTGCTATAAAAGTGTCTACTCTCCATTTCTGTAGTTAACAATCACGAACTGTTAACATACAGTGTGTATCATTGTCATTTGTAGACCACACTTTGACAAAAAAATCTGTAGACAAAAAATAAGTAAGGATGTTGAGAAATAAAATAATGGAATCAATAAGCTTGATTTAATATAGAGAGGGAGCCTTATATCTTTTGATTGGAAAATATACTCCCCCCATTAAAAAAATGACCATGTACTTAGCCATAAAATAAAAACAAATTTTAAAATGTAGAGATTTTACAGGCTGCATTCTCTGATTATAAGCCAATAAAGTTAGAAATAAATAATTAAAAGGTGACTGGAAAAAACCTTTACTTGTAAAGTTAAGGAACATATTCTTGGTAACCCTTGAATTAAAGAGAAAATAAAAAGAAATTTATAAATTATCTAAAAGACAACAAAAAGTAGTACACTTCATACAAAAAAGTGCAGGAAATAGTGAAAGCAGTACTTAAACGAAAATGAATACCCTTAAGTGCCTTATTAAAGAATAAAGGAACTCTGCTAGTTCTAAAGTATTAGAAAAATAATTTTTAAAAAACCCAAGGTACCAAGAAGAGGGAATTAATAAATACAAAAGTTTAAAGTAAGTGTAAAAGAAACTTAAATAATTGAATTTTCAAGTGATATTTTTTATGCATTTGTAGCATTTATAGTTCTGAAGTTATTGAAACTTAAAACTTCACTACAATTTTTGAGATACCCTGTACGAAGCTCTTTGGCAGTTGATGAGAAGAGGGGACAAACTAGTAGAAAAGTAGGCAAAGAAAATGAGTAGGTACTTCGTAGAAGAGCACATCATAGAAGAGCAAATCCAAATGGCAATAAAAACATTCATTTATATTCAGGGGATTTCAAATTAAATAACGTGATTTCACTTTACTTAAACCCGTCCTACTAGCAAAAGTTTCAGAGATGACACTTAATATTGGTGGGGAGAGTGGTAGTATACATTGCTGGTGGAAATGTGAACTTTTTAAGCCTTTTAAGAAAGTAGTCTCATATTAAAAATTCATATACACTTTGACCCACCAATTCCACTTCTGGGAAGCTAGTCCATATAGATAAAAGTGCCATTATGTGATAGTGTAGTATGATAAATTACCCATATTGCCTTCTGCCATTGCTTTCCTCAGATCCTAAATTTTTGTATTGTTTTGATGAGTGGTCTGAATAAATCATAGAATGTTATGGCTAGAAGAGAGCTTTGAAATCATTTAGACCTCAAATGTTAGTGTGCATTAGCATCACCTGAAGGGCTTATGAAAACACAAATTGCTGGTCTCCACACCCAGAGTTTGCATTTCAGCAGGTCTGAGGTAGGGCTCTAAGCTTTGCAGTTCTGACAAGTCTCTGGTGATGCTGACGCTGCTGGTCTGGGGACCACATTCTGAGAAAACACTGTTTAAATAAACTAGTTCACTTTACAGATGAGGAAGCCTGAGGGTATGTTAATTTGATCAAATCAGTTGTTCAAAATGACAATTACTTAGTAGCATTGGTAGGGCTAGCACAGACTCAGGTTCTTAATTCATGGCTCTTTGGTGCCTGGCATG
The DNA here is from genome assembly GCF_059928025.1 of Delphinapterus leucas. Lineage (NCBI taxonomy): Eukaryota > Metazoa > Chordata > Mammalia > Artiodactyla > Monodontidae > Delphinapterus > Delphinapterus leucas. The sequence continues at coordinate 45,837,030 of NC_143150.1, read as the reverse complement.
TTAAATGGGATAAGAGAATGTGACATGTATTGTACTTGGATATTTTAGGTGAGTATTAATGAACTGCAAACAGTTCAGCTTGTCTTTTCTCCCCACTCGCAGCATATATTGTTCCTTTGAGGAAAACAGAATTATTGCTACGTGGGAAGGACCAGACAAGGACTTATGGTACATGTTTAGTCTTTGTATAGCAATCATAGCCCTGCTGGTTAGAGCAGACCTGTCATTCTCAACACTATTAGACCCAGTGGCTCCTTTTTGTAACATATCTTGCAGTGACCCTTTACTATCCTGAAATGAAATGCACGGGTGACATAGCATACTTAACATGGCTTCCAAAAAATCAGTATAGTTACCGTAACTATAATATAAAGGAGAAGTAAAAGGAAATTAATTTATAGTAAAAGAATATTATAAATATGCAAGTATTCAAGCACAGCTACACTTGAAAACAATAAATAGCAGTCAGATGCTTGCACCAATACTATAAAAGTAAAAGAGAGACCCAGGTATGTTGTTTTGGCAATTCAGATACCACAAGGACTGTTGACATTGATGATGTGATTTTCTGAACGGTGAAAATGAAAACTCTTGGTAAAGTTCTTAACAAAACAAGATACAATACCCATAATTTACTCAATAATTGCATTTCTGGAAAATTCAATGTGTGTGTGTGTGTGTAAAAACTGGACAAAGAAGCGCTTTGTTTACAAATAAAACAGACAAGTTTTAAGTTTAGATGACTATAAAAAGGTTTTCATTTGTGTGAATGTTTAGCAAGACGTTTGAAAGTTTTGCAAGACAGGGTAATCCTTGATTTTGCAGAATTGTCTCATACGTTGCAGGACATGTAGTATCCCTGTTGGCTTCTCATAAAATGCCAGGCGTGCCCCCACAAATCTTTGTCACAACTGCAACAGTATACCCCCCCCATTTACAAAGTACGCTGGGAACAGTAGTGCCTCCTGTGGGAGGAGGTACATGGATAAGTGCCATCGTTCTGTATTACAGAACTCGCTGCCAAAGTTTTTTTGTTTGTTTTTTTTTTGTTTGTTTGTTTTTGTGGTACGCGGGCCTCTCACTGTTGTGGCCTCTCCCATTGCGGAGCACAGGCTCCGGACACGCAGGCTCAGCAGCCATGGCTCACGGGCCCAGCCGCTCCGCGACATGTGGGATCTTCCCGGACCGGGGCACGAACCCGTGTCCTCTGCATCGGCAGGCGGACTCTCAACCACTGCGCCACCAGGGAAGCCCCCTGCCAAAGTTTTGGTAACCAGTGAGATTACGAATTCTTCTTTAACTCACTTTTCTGTCACCAACGGCTAAAGTACAGTAACAAACTCCATCTTCTGGATAACTGCATTGTTTAGTGGTACTTATGATCTTCCTGTATAGGTTTCTGCTTGTGGGGCAGAAAGAGGAAATTTGTTAACTCAGCCACTGTCCAAATTTTTTCCCCACTGTCCCAATTTGTTTTTCTTTCCTGCCCTTTATCTTCTAGGAGGAATGCAGGCCCAGGTTGGAATGCCAGGAAGTGGACCAGTGTCCATGGAGCGGGGACAAGGTAAATAAATATTAATGTCTGATTAATGTGGACTAGACATGGAAATGTTCTATATCTGCACTATCTGATATGGCAGCCACTAACCACATGTGGCTATTCAAATATTAAATTAATTAAATTGAAATTAGGTAAAATGTAAAACTCAGTTCCTCATTCACAGTAGCCACATTCTGAGTGCTCAGTAGCTGCATGTGGCTAGTGAATACCATACTGGATATTGCAGATATAGAACACTTCCATCATTGCAGAAAATTCTGTTGGGCAGCACTGTCTCGACTTCTATCTAGTGATTCAGAGCCCAGCTCTACAAGAATTGATGATGAAGCAAATTGATCCTTTGTTTCTATTTAATTTATGTCGCCTTTTCCTGATAGTTTAATGCCTCTACTTACATGTTCTCACTCCCTCTATGGAGATCTGAGTAAGGAATTTTAATTATGACCATGTAATATGTGACTGGGTATGTGTAAGACTAAATTTAAACCCCAGAGAAAACTGGGAGGGGGTCAAAGGTCTGTGAAGCCTGCTTGGTAAGTGAATGTTATACTGTGGCAGTAACACTGGATACCACAGTGGCAGGCACTCCAAAATGTCCACGTTATTTCTCTATGTTACTGGAGTTTGAAGAAAAGAAAATGCAGTGATTCGGTTGAAACCAACATCAGGAAGAGAGAGAGTGAGAAAACAGAAGGAACTAACAATAAAACTGAGCGCATCCTATAGGCCATGCACTTTAATTTTCATAAACAACCTTGTGAGTTAGGTGGCAGCACCTCAGTTTTCAGGTGAAGAGCTGGAAGCTCAGAGTTCTGAGTTACTTCCTCAAGGGGACATGGTAAGTAAATACTGGTATCTGAGTAACGTGGCCTGGGCTTGGTGCATTCGTCTTCTTTTCCAGCTAATAAGTGGCAGAGCTAAGATTCCAAAGTCTCTGACTCTGAAATCTATCCTCTTTCTGTCAATCACACTGCTTCTGTTTCCTTCCAGTGTCTTCTGTTCTTATTCATTGTGTCCTTGTGATGAGAAAGAACTGCTTTGGACAAGTGTAGGGAAGCTTAAGTTACTTCTTATTAGCATATGGTCTATAAGTAAAACCCATTAAAAAAATTTTTTTAATTGGTTTTTTTTGGCCACACCATGTGGCTTGCAGGATCTTAGTTCCCCAACCAGGGATTGAACCTGTGCCATGGCAATGAAAGTGCTGAGTCCTAACCACTGGACTGCCAGGGAATTCCCCAAAACCCTTTTTTTTTTAAGCAAAATACTAAGATACAGGCCTATGCACTGTACTCCTTGTTTATGGTTTGTATACTGATATTGGTTGCTAAAGTGACAGAGCTAATAATCTTGTCAGGCAATTGACAATGGAACAAGCTCTTTGTCCAGACACCTTGTCTGAGCAGACCATGCTTTTATGCTATTGTGCCCCACCCCCCTCAGCTGCTATCAGTAGATCGTGTATGTGCCCCAAAGTATTTTTGCAGTAGTGAGAAGGAATTAGAAGTTTCAGTCATACCTCTACCTCTCCCCCAGCCATCAATAAATCAAACTTTGTTTAATACACACTTCCACAAGACATCTTCCTTGATACAGTTATTTTCACCTTTCTGGTCAAAAGTTAACAAAGGGAAATGACTTGAGTTTTGAAGGTATATCAAGGATGTCTTCATGAAGAGACAAAATGAGACTTTTCTTTTATACTTTTCCTTTAGTACCCAGCAGAGAAAGCAAGAATCTTTCATTTGTACCCAGTTTGTCATTCTTTTCCTGCAATCCATGCTTCTTTTACACATTTGTAATGTTGAAAAGAGACAATGAGATGTTTAAGAAGAGACTTCTTCTTGCCTTCTGCCACCTTTGTTTAGTGTTGGCACCCTTGTCGTCTTATTAGTCTTTATTTGCTGATGTCATGATGTTTGTTTATCAAAAACTTACAGAGGCAGAGTACTTCTTGAGGAGTAATATTCTCTTTCTTTGTCTAAAGTTCATTCACTGCATTTCCCCATTTGATAGCAGAAATTTTTGTGCTTTAAATTATGACAAAAATAATACTGTGCCACTTCTGTTAATGGGCTTTTCCAGAATAAATCTTGCCTTCCAGATTCAGTGCAATTTCTTTCATTTTTTGCTTATGAAAATACATTTACCTTCTTTGCCTAACTGGAGTTTCAGAAGCATCCTTTTTATATTTTGTTTCTCTTTTTCATAGTATCATAAGATTTAAGGGGAATCCCAGTAGGAGAGGTGTAGATTGAAAGTGGCTGGTTATTCCTGCCCAAATAAAATCAGTGGCCCACAGGTTTTACCTTAGGAAGCAATCTCATCAAAGCAGAACAGTTTCAGATCCTAAAGAATCTCATATAGTTTAGGAAGATTTTGTAGCCCAGGGCAAGCTAATGAACTCTTGGCTCTTTAACTTATATGTGTAAATCTCCACTGTCTGTGTGCCTCTGCGTGTGTGTGCAAGCTATTTTAAGTGTCTGTTCTTTCTCCTTTTGAACTTACTGCTCACCTAGGAACCCTACAGCACTCGCCCGTGGGACCCACCGGGCCTGCATCAATTGAGCGAGTCCAAGGTACCCATTGTATCTGCGGGTTTCCTTTTGCTTGTGGTGTTCAGGGTGGGACGTTGAGAGGTAAAGGGCTGCTTGGCAGTCATCCTCACATTCGGAACCCAAAAGGGTAGTGTTTTGGGTTTTTTGTTTTTTCATTTTTTTCCTTTTGGGGCCACAAGCCTAAGATTGACCTCTTCACACAGGGCAGAGAACATGGATGATACGGACAACTGTCTGAGGCTGTACTCCCTCCCTACTGGTGTCAGGAGGCTTGGATGGAATAGCAGTCTGTAAGGAGACAGCATGTTCTTGCAGAGCCATGGCAGTGTTCACATATGCCAAGGCCCTACCTCTCTTTTGTGACTCTGGTCCTTGAACTAAGATTGATTATAAGCAAAACCAGGAGCCTAAGTTTCTTCAGGTTGCAGTGCTAGGCCTTGGCAGGTTGCTCCCCAGTTTGTTCTTTACATAATTCCATCCATACCTCTGACATGGAACAAATTCTGCCTATACCCTGCTTCTGTTCTTGAGCTGCAAGAGAAGTCTGTTTGTGGTGAGGTTTCACCCACTCTAAGGGGTCTGAACTATGTTGTCAGTGGCATATAGAGTCATTTCTTCTTGCCTTACATGTCCTTCACAGCAGTACCTCCCCGTTTGTTTCCCTGTCAGTGCCGATGCAAGACCCCAGAGCAGCTATGCAGCGTGGGCCCTTGCCTGCCAACGTCCCAACTCCTCGAGGTCTGTTGGGAGACGCTCCAAATGACCCACGTGGAGGCACTTTACTTTCTGTAACTGGAGAGGTAGAGCCTAGGTAAGCACTGACACAGAAGGAAAAGATTGAAGGAATCAGAATTTCCCCTTGCTTTGAGAACAAAGTCTTTTCATACCAGTTGTGCCTGTTTGCTTACTTCAAAAGACAAATAAATATTCATGGCCACTGTCCAAGATGAAGCACTTCCTGGGCAGAACTATGTAGTTGAGTGTGTCATTTTGAACTAACCATTGCTACTCCATCCTCAGAAATTGGAAATTCTAGCACACATATCTAAACAGGAAAAAATTATATTGCTTATTGTTAGTAGTAATACTAATAATAGCAATAATAATAATAATTGGTATTAGTGGGGATTATGCCTCTCAATCTGCTCTGAGTACTTTACTGAGATCATCTCACTAAATCCACACAACAGCCCTGTGAGATTGATACTAATATCAGTCCCGTGTTACAGATGAAGAAACTAAGGCTTAGAGAAGTTAAGCAAATGTGCCCAAGATCACACAGCTAATAAATGATAGAGCCTAGATTTGAACCCATACAGTAACCCATGTTCTTAAGCACCCTACTGCGTATTCATTATATATAATGGATATCCATTCATTCCTCCTTAATTTGAGTGCCCTGACCAAATACGAAATTCTAGAATACATGGATTTACATCTCGATAGCTTTTCTTTGACCTGTTTTGTGATATTCTCTTAGCATTTGTAGACTGATGTTTGCATCAGCTCTTTATCTAATTTTACTGATCTTCTGGTTGACACTTTTTCCTTATTGTTTTGTTCTGTTTTAAAATATAACATTTTTTTCTCCATCTCTAGAGGTTACCTGGGACCACCTCATCAGGGTCCGCCCATGCACCATGTCCCTGGCCATGACAGCCGTGGCCCACCCCCACATGAGATGCGAGGAGGGCCATTAGCTGAGCCCAGACCGCTAATGGCAGAGCCAAGAGGACCCATGCTAGATCAGAGGGGTCCACCATTGGATGGCAGAGGTGAGGGGAAACCACGTCACAGGGCTGACTGGTAGTTGTGGGCTCATGATGAACATGCTGTCTTAGGCTCCAATCTGGGATACAGAATGTTTATTTGATTGTTGGTTATTATTGCAGTAAAGGTGGGTAGCTACCCAATGGTTTTCTTGCAACTTTTTATAGGTGGAAGAGATCCCCGAGGCATAGATGCACGAGGGATGGAGGCACGAGCCATGGAGGCAAGAGGATTAGATGCTAGAGGATTGGAAGCCCGTGCGATGGAGGCCCGTGCAATGGAGGCTCGTGCAATGGAGGCCCGTGCAATGGAGGCCCGTGCAATGGAAGTCAGAGGAATGGAGGCCAGAAGCATGGATACAAGGGGCCCAGTCCCAGGCCCTAGAGGCCCTATACCTAGTGGAATCCAGGGTCCCAGTCCAATTAACATGGGGACAGTTGGCCCCCAGGGATCCAGACAGGTATATGTAACTGTCACTTCTATGTGAAATCTTGATCTATTCGGGAATTGATTATTGAGACTGATTATTACTGCTTTCTGATTTGGGTTGTTTTCTCAGCTTTTTGGGGAAGATTAGAATCTCCCTTCCTTTAGTTTCTCTGTTCCTTAGGGTGGTGGTTTTCTGACTACCAGGATTATAGTCCAAAAGTGTAACCTTGTCCCACAATTTCAAATTCCATTCAGAGCAGAATCCCTGATTTTAGGGGATAGAGAGCACGTCAGTAGAATCTAGGCATGGATAATTTGAAAAATCTCCCCCAAATGATTCTAATGTATAACCCTAAGAACCGCTGCATTAGAGCATATGAAGAGCTATTAGTGGTCATTTAGCTGATCTTAGGTTTGCAGAAATCTATTTTAATTTACTTTCATCACATAGCCTAAAGTGAACAGTGGAGTTGAAAGGCAATTTACTAATGCTTGTCTTAAAAGCTGTGCAACTAAATTCTTATCTCTTCTTTCTCTTTATTTGGCTTTCTCCAGCTATGTGTAATGGTGGTCTGTGATTGTCTATGTGTTCTTATCTCCATCCTTTTTACCCTCCAGTTGGTTGTGGGGAGGTAGTACATCTGTATCTTCCCTCTGAGTTTGCTTTGTTTTGTTTTGTTTTTCGGCTAACACCTTCGTTTCACTCTAGCCCTTCCACCTTCATTTTTCCTCAACGTGACTTCCTCATTCCTCTATGTACTTCTTTATCTCTTCTCTCTTCCATATGCTTCTGTGCCTTACTCCCCCTTGTGTGTGTGTGTATGCACAAGAGAGAGAACTGTATTGTCAGAGCTGGAATGGAACATGTCAGTCACCCAGTTCTCTCATTTTATAGGTTTGGAAACTGAGACCCAAGAATTCAGGTGGCTTATCCAAATTCACACAACTAAAAAGTGGCAGAGCAAGGAATAGAACCCACTATTTTTTCCACTATGCTACTCTGTCTTGTTATCTGCACGTTGTATATGTGTGTCTATCCCTCCTCTCTAATATGAAATATGAATATGTTGTTTTCTGGTATGTGTAGAAAAAAACTTTTCTATTGTTTTTCAAGTTTCACTTTAAAACAAATGTGTTCGTGGGCTTTGATTTTTATCATACCCTCTATGGTCAGTAGCCTCATAGTAAAAATGGGTTTTATGCTTTCAGTCAGTCATTCAACAAATATTTATTGAGCACCTACTATATACCAGGCAGAGCTATAGGTACTGGGGATATAGCAGTGTGAACAAAACGAAGTCCTGCCCCCATGGAGCTTATATTCTAGTGGGGAGATAAATAACAAATAACTACATGATGTCCTTATATAGTTCTGTCAATAATTCTTTGGAGAAAGATGTCGAAAATAATGGTTGGAAGACCATTTATCAATAATTTCTTGCTCCTTTATCTGCTAGTACTTGAACTTATTACTCTATTATTACGTTTATTATAATTTTCATTAGTAGATTCTATAAAGCCAATTAGATCTGAGGTAGAGAAAATAAAAACTTTATCTTCAAACTTTAAAAAAATTGTTTACTATGTTTACTTATAAATAAATATATAAAATACATTCACTCATGTACAAAAGATATACAGTAAGAACCTCACTTCCTCCTCGTACCTGTCTCCCTTGTGACCCCCATCTCCTATAGATAATCACTTTTTTTATAATGTATCTTTCTAGCAAATAAGAATATATATTCTTATTTTTGCAAATATGAATATATATGTATTCTTACTTTTTCCTCCTTTCACTGTTCTGCACCTTGTTTTTTAACCTAACAATATGTCCCTCACTCATAATTTTAAATCAAATTTTAAAATTAACTTCAGTCCACCTAGTTGGAAACTTGTTGGTAAAAGGCTTATTATTACTAGGGTGATTATATAACTTACTGTCCACAAACAGGGACACATTTGAGAGTGCTGTTAGTAATTACTGTGGGGCAGAAGCTTAAACTGGGACTGTCTTAGCAAACCTGGATATGTGGTCAGCTGTATAATTACTTGAGAGCCTAGAACAGGCTCTTCTGGAAACTTTAAATGGCCATTATTAAATGGTTAGATCACATTACAGTACCTCAAATTAGTATTGACTGAAGCTTCAAAAAGGTTACTCTCATAGATTTTTCAGATCTGTAACAGCTCATTAAGGTTCAGACTGGTCTCCGGATTCAGTATTGGTAAAGAACAGAAAGTGATCATTTCTGGCAATCTGTACAAAGCTGTACTAATGCTTCATGTCTCTGGTGTCTTTGGGAAATTAGTTAATGCATCCAAATGAATGTTCCACATAATAGAATTATTCAACCAAGTTTTTAAACTGTTTTAATGAAAAATCATTTATGAAGTATACTATGCTTCCTTCTCTTCTTAAACAGGATACAAAAAATTATTTTGATCATTTTTGATTACTCAAGGTCATCATTAAACGTACCCATTATTGTATAGGCTATAATAGAAAACATAGCATCTCCTGTTTTGGTTTCTGGTATCCTTCACTGTCAGGTTGTCACCTGGCTCTTCACATTGCTGTCATGATATCTGCTCCTAATGGTTCATCCACATTTCTTTCATGCTTTGCTGCTTCTCATCTGCTGAGGAAGCAGGTAACATGTTTGTTAACAATTTGTATTTAATAAGAGTACCACCTAAGCTCTGGGTAAATGCCTGAGTGTGAACATAAATCCAGTATAGGGACCTTTTAACAGTTATTCTAGGTGCTCTGAGGCCTTTTCCTTGGGTTCTGGTTGTCTTCCAAAACATTGAACCCATCGAAGATCTTAAGTACCGGTAAGCATGATATAACTGCACTTTGTTAAACTCAGGTCAGTCGTGTTTCTTGGTCTGTATTTAACAGAAAGCAACTGCTGCATATTCTCTGAGGAAAGTTATAAAAAGCAAATGTTGGGCTAATAGTAGTCCTTTCCCTGGAGGCCTTCCCATCTCCTTTCTGCCTCTGCCATTATGATCATCTCTGCCTTGTGGGATAGGGCCTGTGTCTGATTGAACTAGAGGTAGGTGGTATCCCTGTGAATGTAGCTTCCCCAGTGGACCAGCATACATTATTCTAGAATCTGTCAGCTTTCGTTTCTGTTTCCACTGAGTGCTAGTTTCTAGAATGCCCTCAGTTTCCCCTGTGCTTATGTGGCTGAATTTTGCTTGATTTGACGGTATCCACTTGTGCTGTGTGATACTTGTTGATGATGCTGGAGCTGTTGTAAGAAATCTGTCAACTTGCTAGTTGATCTCTGGCTAAACCCTGCCTTCTGCTGATGCTAACAGTAGGAAATGATATTCAGTCATTAATTTGCTTTTTTAACTCATATCCACAATCAGATATTTTTTCACATTGCTGTTATTACTGGCTTCTGGTTACCTAAATGAGAAGTACCGAAAATCTCTCTTCATCTCTCTCTGTGCACATAGGTCCCAGTCATGCAGGCAGCGGGCATGCAAGGAGCGAGCATTCAGGGTGGAGGCCAGCCTGGTGGCTTTAGTCCTGGCCAGAACCAAGTCACTCCACAGGACCATGAGAAGGTAAGTAATGCTGTCCAGCTGCCTCCATATGCACGAGTCTTTTGGAGTCCTCTTTTCACAGTCACCATGTGGAGGTCCTGGGTCTTCAGGAAGTGATGTTTTTACTCTTAGAACGCTTTATGATCTTGTCACCTGAAAATCTGTGGGCTTGGTCCTAAAATTCTTAAATGGATGTATGTGAATGGCAGCTTATCTTACATTTCAACTCATCTACCAGTAGATTTTTTGTGTGCAGGCCTGATTGACCTGGAAATCCAAATCCCTTTCTTCCTCCCTTTTTTACCTTATCCCTAAAAACAATAGCAGATTCCCCATGAGCATATCTTTCTGTTTCTATATTTGACCATTGTAGGGAGTTCATATCTGATGGAAAGGCTAAAACTTGTGAAAAGGAGAAACTTTTTTTTAAAATTTATTTTATTTTTGGCTGCATTGGGACTTCGTTGCCGTGTGCGAGCTTTCTCTAGTTGCGCGAGCAAGGGCTACTCTTTGTTGTGGTGCGCAGGCTTCTCATAGCAGTGGCTTCTCTTGTTGCGGAGCATGGGCTCTAGGCGCGTGGGCTTCAGTAGTTGTGGCACGCAGGCTCAGTAGTTGTGGCTCACGGGCTCTAGAGCACAGGCTCAGTAGTTGTGGCACATGGGCTTAGTTGCTCTGCAGTATGTGGGATCTTCCTGGACCAGGGCTCGAACCCATGGTCCCTGCATTGGCAGGCGGATTCTTAACCACTGCACCACCAGGGAAGTCCCAGGAGAAACTTTTAAAGCAGGATTAAAAATTGTAGACTTCCCAGGGCTCACAGGTGTCACCTTAGTCTGTAAGAATTTGGGGTTCATGAAGGTGTCTGTTTTGAGTCTTCTGATCTTAGGCATTGTACTTGTGTTTTTCATTGTGCCTTTTCTCACCAGCTGGTTTTGGTTTTTTCTCTGGTTTTGTTTGATTTTTTTTTTTTGGCCTGCTGTTTTTTGTGTGTGAACTATCCTTTCTCTGTCCTTCCTTTTTGGACAGAAGCTGGTGGTGTTTTTTTAGCTGCCATCATTAAAACTCACTACCTTTTTTTCCTCTGCACAGGCTGCTTTGATCATGCAGGTTCTTCAACTAACTGCAGACCAGATCGCCATGCTGCCTCCTGAGCAGAGGCAGAGTATCCTGATCTTAAAGGAACAAATACAGAAATCTACTGGAGCGCCTTAAAAGGTGAGCAGACTTACCCTGCCTGAGTCAGACAAGCTCCTCATGCATTTGGGATATATACTTTCAAGCTTAACCAACAAGACCCTCCAAGACCTGCACGCCTCTTGGCTAGACCCTTCACCCTTCAGTAGCTCAGTCCCTATCATGACAGGGGAAGGCTGTAGGCATTTGTTCAGTTATTGAATGGATTGTAATCTAATTTAACCTTTCTTTCCTAATGACAAAAGTGACATATGATCAATTTAACCAAATTAATCAAATATAGAAATGTAGAAAGTTCAGGGTAAAATCTCTGCCCTCTCAATCTCATTCCCTAGATATAATATAATTTGATATGGTTTGATCATATATTCCTCCAGAATCGGTTGTTATTTTATTCCAAAATAAAATAACATAAATAAAATAAAATATTTCCCCATCAAAATGAAGAAAATACAAACCATTTCAATAAAACGTATAAGCATTCAGTTTCCAGTATTTATTTTACATTGAATACTTTGAGGTTAAACTATTACAGCACATAATTTAAGGTAGTGAATGTCCACCATCGCCATCAGTCCCTGTACATTTTAGAGGTTGCTGTACACTGCTGCCCTTATTTTTCTTGCTCATCAGTCAGGTAAAAAGGAACATAGTCATGTGACCTAACTTGATTACATGTATTGGCGTTTCATTTTTAAAAACTTTTCCCCAACATCTTGTATTTCATAAACAATTCTGCTTTCTAAGAACAGTTTAAAATGTACATTGTCCCAATATCAGTTGGAATATCACATTTTGAATTTCTGCTTTTTATTCCATCTTTATTATAATTCCCATCCATGTATTATCATATGACAGTGAACTCATTTACACTAACTAGCAGTCTTTACTAAATATATTGTATTTTAATCCATATCTGTAATGTTAAAACATCCAAACTGGAAATGTGCATTATATCTATATCTACACTTTAAATGACTGAACTTTAATGGGAAGCTGTCATAGATGGATGGAGTAGACTTTCAGTATGACCAGCACTTTTAGTCCAGATACCCAAGGCATTCTATTTTCTTCAGTAAAAGTATAGACTATTATAGATCTATAAAAGTACAGACCTGTTATATTCAGAGGAATAGATATATTAAAAAAATTATTCCTCTCTTCTACTTTTTCTAATTTATTTATGCCAGAGAAGGCATTCCCTACAATGTGAGGAAATTATGTTTTGGGATAGTAGAGGTAAAAATGTTTCTGAAAGTACTTTCATTGTGTATTCTTGCTTGTAAGATATCTCATTTTAAAGCCTTGCACATAAACCACAGGGCAAGGTTTTTTGTTTTAACTTTTATTTTGAAATAATTAAAAATTCACAAGAAGTTGGGAAAGTACTACAAAGAGCCTCGTGTACCCTTCCCCTAGCTTCCTGCAATGATAACATCCTGGGAAGCTGTTGTACACATACCTTTTTGGTTTATAGTGCAAAAGGAAGAAATTGACTTTGGTACCTTACCGTTAACTAGACTACAGACCTTATTCACCTTTTACCATTTTTACTAAACCTGCATTAATGTGTGTGTGTGTGTACGCACACGTAGTTCTGTGTATGTAGTTCTATGCAGGGAAGGTTTTAATGTGTATTTGCTGGTATTTGTGCATACTGTAGCCGAGATGTTGTCTCTTCCTCCGTCCTATACCTTGCTCATTGTGATCCAGCTCTGCTGTCACTGACAGGCTTATGTACCACTACCATCAGGTCAGTGGTTCTCAACCAGAGGCAGTTTTGCCCCCTACACGACATTTGGAAATGTCTGGAGACGTTTTTGGTTATCACAGCTTTAGGGGGTATGGTGTGCTACTGGCCTTCAGTGGGTGGAGACCCCAGATACTGCTAAACATCCTGTAATGCACAGGACATCCCCCAATAACAAGGAGTTCTCTGGCCCTAAACGTCAGTAGTGTTGAGGTTGAGAAACTCCGCTGTAAGGGATGATTACTTTGGGGAAGCAAGAGGCAGATACCTTAGGGATCTTTCCCTGGTGATTTGCTCATATGTGTAGCCTCCCTCCCCCACCTTTAAATTTTTTTTCCTGATGTTTGGGGAAGAGAACTTTGTCTCCACTTCTGATGGCTTTCTCCCAACTTTTCCTTACAGGTTTTCAAAACTACCTGGCAACAGATCTGGAAATTAATTCCATAACTTTGTTGAAATGTTGCAAAAAGAAGAATTCTGCATCCTAACCCTTGAATGACTCGAACTGGTGCCAGGTGGAGGACTCCCATCACCTTCTCTCAGAACAAAAATCAGTTCATTCTGTTGTCTTAGTTTGTATGTTTTCTGTGACTTGAAATAAACTTTGAACACAATTTTAGTATACTGCAAATTGATATACATGACCTTTTTGCTTTTAAAAGGCTGAACACCAAGGGTGAAACCTTACATGTGTTTTCTACCCTTACTGCAGTATTGTACTTTAATATTATGTTGCCATAGCTCTGTTTTTCCTTTTAAGTTAACCATTTATTCTTCTTGATGATATTTGAGAATTTCTCAGAAACAGTGTTTTCTGGAACTTAGTTTCTGCTTAGTTTGCTTCCAACAGGAATAATATTTGCCCTTTGAGAGCTTGCTAGAACTTCTGAGTCTACTGGGAGACAATAGCATGTGCTTAGAGCTGTAAAATGGTCAGAAGGCCAACAATGCAAAGAGCCTACCTAGGAGAGCAGTGTATTTAGTTTAGAAAAATCCAAATATCAAAATGTATTTTTTGGTCAGTACCAAGTCTATTCACATGCATAGTTCAGAGTTACGACAAAGATGATGTATGATCACTGGTTTGAGTGTGTCGTCAACAACACAAGAGACTGTTGACATTTTCTTGTCTGTTTTAAAACTCTTAAGTCTGGGTAGTCAACCTTAAAAGTTAAGAAAGCCACTAATTTTTCACATGTTCAAGGTGAAATAAACACTGAACAGAAATCAAACAAACAAAATACATTTCATCCTGCCTTCTAAATAATTACTAACCTACAGCCCTACCCAGTGACCAAATTTATTCTGGGAAACTAAAACATAGAAACTCTAAAACTTTTACATTTTTCTCATTTATTTTAAGAGGACCAAATGTAGAGCATAAGCTGTCAGATTGCCCATTAGGCCTGCCCCTGCCTGCTTCCTTTCAAATAGGTGTGAACATAATCAGTGCCACTGGCTCTAACCTATTGCTCTTCCAGCCTAGTATTCTCTCTCATAGTGGCATTAAGGAGAAACATGATTTCTCTCCATCAGGCCAACCTCAAGAGGTTAAGAGGTGCCTTAATAATTAGTAAAGTTCCACTGGAACTACTCCTGAGCCTATTTATGTTCACAGAGTCCTAGCCTCTGGGTTAGGATTATGGTCAAGTGAATTAAAAGCCTGCCATAGGCTTAGAGAATGTAATAGCATATTGCTTACCTGTGAAGCAAAAGAATGCAAAGATAATCAACTTTATGAGAGACATTAAAATTGAGGGATTTTCTACTCTGATATGTAAACATTTACTGCAACAAAAATTTGCTGAATAAGATACTTGATATTACAACCTAGGAAGAAAAACTTGCTCAAAACTGCTGAGGAGCTTTCTAGGTATCTTGCTCATCCCCAGTTCAGGCTTAGATGTTGATTATGTGTAGGATTTATTATCATTACCTTTTCTGCCTACTTCCATGAACATTCTAGGCCTTGATATGTTGATTTTAGCAGCAGTCATATCTTGAAGTGTCAATATATTTAGACATTAAGACCAAGAGTACAGCCTTTCTCCTTAGGAACTCATTATAAGTTTCAAGAACACTAAGATTCCAAATCAAACTCACTGAAGATCAAATTATAATTTGGTCAACAGTTGTCTAGTAGGAACCATATCATCAAGGTTCCATTGTGCATGTTCCTAAAGCCTTATTAAATTTAAATTAGCTGAAATCCGGGAAATTGGTAACAGCAGGGGTATCCCAATCTATTCCCATGGAAACATCCATTAGTATTTTTTCCTGATGTCCAGTTAATAAATGAAACACAATTAGCTACCATGAGTTCATGACCTACCTTTATTTTGTTCAAACTAGTGACTGAAAAGATTGGTTTTACTAATCTTTCAAGTCATGTAGGTTTCTGGATAATTAGAAACAATCATTTATTCATTTTTGCTCACTTAATGGTAGATAAATAGGTGCTATAATGTTGATTCAGTAAAAACATTCTTGTAAATCCAGTGACTTGAATTGTCTTTGGGCACAAAGAAATGTGGATTATTTTTCCTCTTTTAAGGGCCCCGATCTTTCCTTCTTCTGTTTCACAGTGACTACTGACATCCCAGAGCCAGGTGAATGGAAGAAATAAAAAGCATTTCAATAGGAGAAAGAAAAGGCATTTTGCTGATGTCATTAGGTGAATGATTCCTTAATGAATAGTTACGTATGAGCCAAAAAATGTGTTGTCAAAATTTTAAATTATCTTTTTTTTAAGACTAGACATTAATAAAACCCCTTGATAAAAATGGCAATAAAGAATCCTTGTTGACTAAATAATCATCCTAAGATGGAGTTCAAGTTTTCACAATTATTTCCAACAGAACAATGCAAGCTAATGACAACATAACTGACTTTCAATTATAATACAATTTCAATTATGATTAGCATACTTCCAAGATTTTCTTTCCCAAATGGAGAGCCTAGGTAAAGTAACAAAAGATTTATTCATTAAGCAAAGAAGAAAATCCTTCATTTTTTGACAAGCAAAAATAAGTAAAGCATAAATTGCTGTTCACACTGGATAAGACCATGTTTAACAGTAAGAATGTACATAGTGTTATATAGGTATTGGGTTCTTGGTAATTCTATGTTCGTTGTTTTACTATTTATGCTTATTATTATGTTTTGTCATTAATTCTTTAATAAATTTTTATTTAAAAAATCACCCTACTTAGAAATCTTCTTTGTGGGTGGGAGGGAGAGGAGAATGTGACCCAGAGTCCAGGAGACAGTAACACTTGGAATCAACAAAATCACCTGGAGTTAAATTGTGTAACTGTCAACCACGTCTCCTATCAAGCCTTGCTTCAATCATGGCATTCCAGAAGGATTTACAGTTGTTTTCCCGAGAAAGGATCCATGGGCTTTGCAATTATTGTGACTTCTGAAGTTCTTAGGTCCATGAAGCTCAGTGATGACGAAGTTGAGTCCAATCAAAAAAGAATACCAGAGAGTCAAGGCTTGAAAGAAACATGTTATTGTCCTTAAGTGGTTGCCCAAACCTGACCAGGCCAAGTAAATTGTTGAAGATACAGAGGCTAAATGCAGATTACCATCCTTATTCTTATAATTCAGAAATTTTCATTGTTGAAGTAGAATTGAACCTTCCTAGGATCCAGGCTGGAGTACTGATGACAGCATTTGCACAGGCTCTTTGCCAAAGTCTGAGGACCACATAGGAAGACTCCCACCGCCGACCTGCAAGAATAGAATGGTAGCCAGAGTTAGAATGCAGCAAAGGCTGCTGACAATGTTTGAGGGAATAGTTTCTGCCTCTGCTAGGCCTCTACTACTCCCAACAACCTTACATAAAAATTCAGTTATTGACTTTTTCATGTTCTTCATGTTCGTCTTCTCACCTTTTCCACTTGCAAGCCCCAAATATGCTCCCAACTCTTAACCCTCTCAGCACTCAGCCTTGCCTACTCTATTGAGCACAGACACTCAGGAGATGGAGTGCAGTGCACTAATGAAGTACTAGACTCTGAAGCCAGGCTGTCTAGGTTCCAATCCCTGTTCTGACATTTGTCCCAGCTGTGTGACTTTAGGCAAGTTTCTTAACCTCTCTGTGTTTCAATATTCCCCCCTGTAAAATGGGATAGTATCCACCTCACAGGGTTGTTTGAAGGTTTAAACAAAAATAACATATGTAAAGCAATTAGAAAAATGCCTGGCATATAGCAAGTGCATATGTTAGCTGCCATTAAATCCATCCAGTGTTTTCTCACACTGAAGAGGTGTTGGTTCTTATTGCCAAGGATAATCTTTCTAACTAGGCTCTGGGTCTCACCCTGTCCTTCCTTCCCTCATACCTTCCTCTCCTCTCTTTTTTACTTGAGACATAATTCACATGACTTAACATTCACCCTTTTAGAGTGTGCAGGTAGTGCTTTTTAGTATAACCGCAAAGTTGTGCAACCATCACCACTATCTAATCCGAGAACATTTCCATCTTCCCAAAAAGAAAGCCCATACACATTAGCAGTCACTCCCCATTTCCTCCCAACCGCCCCCACTCCCTGCCCTAGACAATCAAGTATACTTTCTGTCTCTAGATTTGCCTATTCTGAACATTTCATATAAATGGAATCATACAATATGTGGCCTTTTGTGTCTGGTTTCTTGCACTTAGCATACTGTTTTCAAGGTTCCTTCATGTTGTAGCATGTAATATACTTCATTCCTTTTTACAGCTGAATAATATTCCTTTGTGTGAATATACCACATTTTGTTTATCCATTCATCTGTTGGTGGACACTTGGGTTGTTACCACTTTTTGGCTATTTTACATACATTCACATACAAGTTTTTGTGTGGACATATGTTTTCATTTCTCTTGGGTATGTACTTAGGAGTGAAATTGCTGGGTCATGTGGTGATTCTATGTTTAACATTTTGAGGAAATGCCAGAGTTTTCCTAAAGTGCTGCACTGTTTCACATTCCCATAAGCAACGTGGGAGGAACCTGCCTACAGTTTCCCCATTTCCTCGCCAACTCTTGTTATTGCCCTTTTATTATGGCCATCCTAGCCCTGTCTCCCCTTTTGTATGTTTATTTTATTCCTATCTACTGTCTCCTGATCTGTCTATAGATATGCTTAGATCATCCTTAAACTAAATAAGTATTTCCTGGACCCTGCCACTCCTCCAACCCTGTTGACAATACTCCTCTAATATTTCCTCCCTTGGCTTCTGTGATACTGCTTCTACACATTCTCCTACTTCTTCCCTGGCTCATCTTTCTCCCTTCCCACACAATGTATGCATTCCTTAATACAACTTCAACTATCATCAACCCGACACAATAATTAACATAATCTCTTTTGTTTATATGCTGTTTTACAGTTTACAGAACATTTTTAATATATTGTCTTGCTTATTATTCACGACAATCCTGCAAGTGAGTAGAGCAGGCGCTTACTAATATAAACCCCCATTTTACATATGAGGAATCTGAAGATCAGAGGGCTTTGTAGCTCAAGGTCCCAGAACTAGAAAGTGTCAGAACTAGCAGTAGGACCCAGGATCATCTGAATCTGAGTCACTAAGTGTTCTCTCCACTGCCTTCCTGAAGCCTTTCCTGATCACCCCATGTGGGCATAGACTTTTCCTCCGTGTCCATGTACCTGCTTCATGGAGTGCATCATTCTGCTTGAGTCGATTATATGCATCTCTTGTTAAAATGTGTGCTCCTTGAAGGCAAGAACCATATCCTATTTTTCTTTCAACCTCCAAATCTTTTAGAATAGTGTGTGCTGTACCCTATAGAAGGTAACCAATAATGTTTGTGGAATTGAACTGATCTTCACCTGCCAACTTGTTCCAAGGATTTATCTAATACGATCAGCTTAATCTTCCCATTGGAATGGCTGATTTTATGGCTGATTTTCATGCTCTAGCATGTCTCAGGACCCCTCAGAAAACTGAGGTCAGGTCATCAGTTAACTAGTTAATACACTCCAAACCCTTGTTACTTTAAGTAGAGGTCATTAAGGCCCAAAACAATGCATTTTTTAAAATTTAATTGTAGTTGACTTTTACAATATTGTGTTAGTTTCAGGTGTACAGCTTCAGATTCTTTTCCATTATAGGTTATTACTTCCCTGTGGTATATGGTACAATCCTTGTTATCTGTTTTATATACAGTGGTGTGTGTCTGTTAATTCAATACTCCCAATTTATCCCTCCCCCTCCCCTTTCCCCTTTGGTAACCATAAGTTTGTTTTCTATGTCTGTGACTCCGTTTCTGTTTTGTAAATAAGTTCATTTGTACCATTTTTTTAGATTCCACATATAAGTGATATTATATAATAGTTGTCTTTGTCTGACTTACTTCACTTGGTATGATAATCTCTAGGTCCATCCATGTTGCTGCAAATGGCATTATCTGAGTAATATTCCTTTTTTTTTGAAAGAAATTTATTATTTTTTACTTATTTTATTATTTATTTTTTGGCTGTGTCAGGTCTTGGTTGCGGCATGCAGGATCTTCGTTGCGGCTTGCGGGATCCTCCACTGCGGCGCGTGGGGGCTCCTCATTGCCGTACTCAGGCTTGTCTCTAGTTGTGGCCCGTGTGCTCAGTAGTTGCAGCACACGGGCTTAGTTGCCCCACGGCATGTGGGATCCCAGTTTCCCAACCAGGGATTGAACCCACGTCCCCTGCATTGGAAGGTGGATTCTTAACCACTGGACCACCAGGGAAGTCCCTGAGTAGTATTCCATTGTGTGTGTGTGTGTGTGTGTGTGTGTGTGTATCACATCCTCTTTATCTATTCATCTGTCAATGGACATTTAGGTTGCTTCCATGTAAATAATGCTGCTATGAACATTGGGGTGCATGTATCTTTTCGAATTAGAGTTTCCTCTGGATATGTGCCCAGGAGTGGGATTGCTGGATCATATGGTAACTCTATTTTTAGGGTTTGTTTTTTTTTTTTGTGGTACGCAGGCCTCTCACTGTTGTGGCCTCTCCCGTTGCGGAGCACAGGCTCCGGAAGCGCAGGCTCAGCGGCCATGGCTCAGGGGCCCAGCCACTCCGCGGCATGTGGGATCTTCCCGGACCGGGGCACGAACCCGTGTCCCCTGCATCAGCAGGCGGACTCTCAACCACTGCGCCACCAGGGAAGCCCTATTTTTAGTTTTTTAAAGAAACCTCCATACTGTTTTCCATAGTGGCTGCACCAATTTACATTCCCACCAACACTGTAGGAGGGTTCCCTTTACTCCACACCCTCTCCAGCATGTACTACTTGTAGACTTTTTGATGATGGCCATTCTGACTGGTGTGAGGTGAAACTTCACATTGTAGTTTTGATATGCATTTCTCTAACAATTAGCGATGTTGAGCATCTTTTCATGTGCCTGGTGGCCACCTGTATGTCTTCTCTGGAGAAATGTCTGTTTAGGTCTTCTGCCCATTTTTTGATAGGGTTGTGTTTTTCTTTTTTGATATTGAGTGGTATGAGCTGTCTGTATATTTTGAAAAGTAAGCCCTTGTCAGCTGCATTGCTTGAAAATATTTTCTCCCAGTCTGTAGGTTGTCTTTTCATTTTGTTTATGGTTTCCTTTACTGTGCAAAAGCTTTTAAGTTTGATTAGGTCCCATTTGTTTATTTTTGCTTTTATTTCTTTTGCCTTGGGAGACTGATCTAAGAAAATATTACTACAGTTTATGTCTGAGAATGTTTTGCCTAGGTTCCCTTCTAGTTTTATGGTGTCATGTCTTATATTTAAGTCTTTAAGCCATTTTGAGTTTATTTTTGTGTATAGTGTAAGGGAGTGTTCTAATTTTATTGATTTACATGAGGCTGTCCAGCTTTCCCAACACCACTTGCTGAAAAGACTGTCTTATCTCCACTGTATATTCTTGCCTACTTTATTGAAGATTAATTGGCTGTAAGTGTGTGGGTTTATTTCTGGGCTCTCTATTCTGTTCCACTGATCTATATATCTGCTTTTGTCCCAGTACCAAGCTGTTTTGATTACCGCAGCTTTGTAGTATTATCTAAAGTCTGGGAGGGCTATGCCTCCAGCTTTGTTCTTTTTCCTCAGAATTGCTTTGGCCCAAAACAGTGCATTTGAATTGTTCCCGTTCTCTATTTTGTTTGGTAAGACAACCAGAACTGAGTCTCTTTGCCTCACTGTTTGAATGCATGTGGGGACAACAAATGTCTTCTCGTCAATTACAAGATCAAGACCCTTATTTCGCTGAAACGCCACAGGAAATTTCCTCACTTTTAAGCAAGAATCTAAGATTGGTGCAAATAGTTTTGGCCCCAGAGATCTTTCCCAAGAGTGTTCAACATGCTGTAATACTTGTCTTAAACCTAAATCTGCAAAATGAATCAGTTCTGCAAAATCAATTCTGTAACTAGAGGAGAATACACTTACTTGGGGTGGGTGGTAGCTATTGTAGAAAACTCATTGTCCCACATAGGTCTCCCAAAGGAGGTTTTCTGTTTCAGACCTGTCAGGATATCAGTGGCCTTGTCAAAGCTTAATGCTGCATGACCAGCCTGGAGTCAGAGAAATAGGAAGTTAGAAAAAGCAGGTCCTGATAGCTGCCTCTTCCTTCAGCCACTTTTAAACTTGGGTGTGAAGGTGAGAACAGGTAGGAAATCATAAGAAATGATTATTTCTAATCAGCATATATTATGTTTCGTCTGACATTCATCTTGCATCTTGGGAATTAGACTGTTGTTTGAACTCACAAAGTTGCCGTCCCATCTGGTGAGGAAGAGACGGTAGTTTAGGAAACCCACTTTGCCTAATTCCTCCATCTCCTGTTCCAGGGAAACCAATAGGTCACTGAACCAAGCAAACGCACCTGTCTCCCTGTAGATCCAGTAGAAATAGATCTGGAATCAGCAAAAGAGAATATAGCCTTATTAAGTGCCCTTTACAATGTGCACTATGGTGACATGATTATGTACGTATACACTATATTTGTTGATCCAGTCTAAGAGTGACCTGAAAAAATCACCTCTACAGTACAGCAGACCTCAGGTGGCATTAATGTCCAGAGTCCTAACAACTTCCCTTATGCAAAGAGAACTCCAACGTCAGCTTTAGTTCAAAGTGATTTTAAACTCCAATTGAAAATGAAGACCCAGTTCTTATGGTAAGTCTGTAGAAGCAGATGCCTTGGCAGGGAGAAGTGATCACTCACTCGCATAACTCCAGGGAGGGGTTACTCTCTTACCAGTTGTAAAGAGCTTAGCCCATGAAAGCAATGGACCTATCAGGCCCAGACCAGATGAAAAGTGGTATTCGGGCGCATACCGTTTGTGTTTTGAGGTTGTGATTTGCATTCCAGAATTTGTACCAGATGGATTTCAAGATGGAAGCAAAGGGGGTGACCCCAATTCCTGCTCCGACCAACACAGCCACTTCATACTGGAAGACATCCTCACTGACAGTGCCAAAGGGACCATCCACCTTGGTCCTGGCAGAAGGCAAAAAACAAAGGGGAAGTGAAGTCTCACCTCCACCCACAACCTCAAAAATCCTCCCAGAGGCAGAGCTGTTCCACAGCTGATTGCTACCTGTTTATTTTAATCATACTCCATTGTACCAGACTTAAGTTTCAATGCGGAATTGCTTTCTCTTTTCTGCTTGTCTGCTTTCTGGTCTGGGTCTCTGCTGCTCTTAAGGACCTACCTGGGAACTGGTGAATTCTGTTGTTCAAAAGCCCTTATGAGATTTTCTGTCCAGTCCCCCACTGCTCAGATATGAATGGAAAATAAGTCTTCTTCTGGAGCAGAGGTCAGGGTAAAGGGATGCCACTCCAGGTAAGAGATTGAGGGGCAACTAACAAAAATATACTGTCCCACTTCCATGCTGAAGCCATTTTTGTGCATCTGCAATTCCAAAACTTTGGATGGGTACATGACCCATCCTATGAATAAAGCACAGAGGCCAAAGGAGGCAAATTCAAATGGCGACAGGAGCAGGCAGATAAGGTAAATAAGTAAAGCTGGAGAGCTGGTGATGGCCGTAAATTGCGAACACAAGTCTTTTCTAAAGGGGGCAGCAGTTACCAAGTCCAGACAATGGTCATACTACGGAGCCAAGACTCAGCATTGTCAGGTTGCCTGATTCTTCAAGAGAAACCAGAAATGCCACTTTAAAAAACTGAAGGATGGTTGATTTACAATACTGTGTTAGTTTCAGGTGTACAGCATAGTGATTCAGTTATTATTTTCAGATTATATTCCATTATAGGTTATTGCAAGATATTGAATGTAATTCCCTGTGCTGTAACTGGGTAGGTTGGAAAAGCAACAAGAAATGCCACTTTTTCAATGTGAAAGCCTCCATCCAGATTTCTAAATGTTAGCAACCAATTTGACTTTCTAAACAATCAGGGCGTGTGCCAAACAAAATATGTCTGTGGGCCAGATATGGCGCAGAATGCCTATTTGCAGCTTCTGACATAGACCCAAGCTGATGATTTCTGCCAAACCTCTCTTTCCAGCTCTGTCCAGCTCTGGAGGAACTCAAATATATTGCCCTCAAATTCTTTTTTTTTCCTGTCAAGGTGACAATGTGGCAATTTATTTCTATAATCAGGAAGAACACAACTCTTAGCAGAGCAAGAAGAAAGTGCATATTCTTTACCTTGGTAATCACAACCTTCTGCTGGGAGCGATAAAATCAGAGGATCCTTTCAAAGATGTAAATAATGACTGGTATAAGGATCCACTTCCAAGACTGCACACAGAGACAATAAAAAGTGAGGTTACACATTAATCTCTTCTCTAGGATTTGTTTGTGTAGCAGTTCATTCCTTCATTCAATAAATATTTACTGAGTTCTCTGACGTGTATCATTACTAAGCTGCTAATTTCGCCAAAGTTTGAAGAAGGAAATGGAAAGGAGTAATCCACAACGGTTTTGTTTGCTAATCTGTTACTCATAAAGCAGATCATTTCCTGAAATTTTACAGGTCTCACCAGGAAGCAAGAGAAAAGCACAGAAATAAAATACACGGTAATTATATATATTCTTAAATAATATTTAAAGTTTAATTTTAAGAATCTAAGACCATCTTCCAGGACAACTTGTCCAATGTGAAAAACCAACAGAGAAGGTAGATGTGAAATAGCAGCAGATGACGAAAAACAAAACAAAACAAAAAGGGAAAGTGTGTGGCTGACACTACTGGTAACAGTAATACATACTTGGTATTTATCCATCACCTCTTTTTTCAGGTGCTCAAAACATCTAACATAGTAAAACATTTTTTATCTTGTCTACTTTTTTTAAAAAGCAGTCTCTCTATCCCTGAGATCTTCTCAAAGGCAGCAGTTTGCTTCTATATGCACAGGAGCTACTAAAAATGTATTTCCTAGCAGTGCTAAGTCATGTTCTTTTTTGCCCAACTGCTCAATCACAATACATTGGAACTGTGTGGAATGAGGTTTCTTATGCTGTTTCAGGCAAGATACTTTCTTGGGTATCTCTGGGGAGGAAAGGGGCAGAGACGGGGACAGTAAATCGGAGAGTGGGTATAATACAATTTGATGCTACTTCTTATTTGGAAAAAATCCCCAGCTGAATTCAGAAGACATGAAAAAAATATATTTAAGAAGTGGCTAGGACTTCCCTGGTGGTCCAGTGGTTTGGACTCCATGCTTCCAGTGCAGGGGGCACAGGTTTGATCCCTGGTCGGGGAAGTTCCACATGCTGTGGGGTGTGGCCAAAAGTAAATTTTAAAAGAAAAGTGGCTAATCACCAATGTGGGAAAAAAATGTTAGCTTTGAAAGTAATCAGAGAAAATGAATATTAAAACAAAATAGTATTTTAGCGTCTCAAATTGGAAAGCAGTTTCAAACAATAATTCCCACCATTAAGTGGGATGCAGGGAAATAGACACATTCACATGTGCACCTGGGGGAAGTACAAATAAGTAGCATCTTCCCAGAGAGCAATTTGGCAAAACATCTCAACAGCCTTGAAAGCATTCCTTCTCTTTGACACAGGAATTTTACTTCTAGGAAATGGAGCATAAAATAATAATTAAAGTGTGCACAAAGTATATGAGTATAGTCATGACCACTTATTTACTAAGAAAAAATGACAAAAATGGCATATCGGACTCCTCTGGTGGCACAGTGGCTAAGAATCCACCTACCAATGCAGGGGACACGGGTTCGAGCCCTGGTCTGGGACGATCCCACATGCCGTGGAACAATTAAGCCCGTGCGCCACAACTACTTAGCCTGCGCTCTAGAGCCCGCGAGCCACAACTACTGACCCCTTGTGCCACAACTACTGAAGCCCACGTGCCTAGAGCCCGTGCTCTGCAGCGAGAGAAGCCACAGCAGTGAGAAGACCGCGCACCGCAACGAAAAGTAGCTGCTGCTCGCCGCCACTAGAGAAAGCCCGCGTGCAGCAACAAAGACCCAATGCAGCCATGAATAAATAAATAAATTTATTTAAAAAGAAAAAAGTGGCATATCATACAGACCTTTTTTGGCTAATACCAAACTGTCTTTTCTTAATTTTTATTTATTTTTTTGTATTGAGATATAACATATAACATATTAGTTTCATGTGCACAACATAATGATTCAATATTTGTATATATTGCAAAATGATCACCACAATAATTCTAGTTAACCTTTCTCACCATGCATGGTTACAAAAAATTTTTTTTCTTGTGGTGAGAAATTTTAAGATCTACTTTCTTGGCACCTTTCAAATATGCAGTAGAGTATTATTAATTATAGTCACCATGCTGTACATTAGATCCTCAGGACATTTTATAACTGGCAGTTTGTACCTTTTCACTACCTTCACCCATTTCGCCTATACCCCAACCCCTGCTTCTGGTAACCGCCAATCTGTTCTCTGTATCTATGAGCTATTTTTTTTTTAGAGTCCATATATAAGTGAGATCATACAGTATTTGCCTTTTTCTGTCTGACTTATTTCATTTAGCATAATACCCTCAAGGTCATTAAAAATGATCATGTAGGAAAAAATGACAAAAATGGTATAACATATGGCATTTTTAAAACAAATTCTTCAGGGACTTCCATGGTGGTCCAGTGGTTAGGACTCCACACTCCCGATGCAGGGGGCATGGGTTCAATCACTGGTCAGGATTGAAGTTCTCTCACGCTGTGTGGTGCAGCAAAAAAAAAAAAGTTTCAGTAGAATACTTGATAATATAGGAAAAGATCCATGATATAGACTAAAGGAAAAAAGTTATTACTTCTAGGTGATAAAATTCTGTGAAATTTTAATTTTCTTCTAAATATTTTTCTGTGTTTTCCAAACTTTCTACAATAAGCATGTATTATTTTTATTTTTTATTTATTATTATTATTATTTATTTATTTATTTTCTGCGGTATGCGGGCCTCTCACTGCCGTGGCCTCTCCCGTTGCAGAGCACAGGATCTGGACGCACAGGCTCAGCAGCCATGGCTCACGGGCCCAGCCGCTCCACGGCACGTGGGATCCTCCCGGACCGGGGCACAAAACCGTGTCCCCTGCATCGGCAGGCGGACTCTCAACCACTGCGCCACCAGGGAAGCCCCAGCATGTATTATTTTTATAATTTTTAAATGGGGAGAATGTGGAGAGAGTATTTTTGTGTGTGTTTATGGAAGAAACAAACCAATACATTCAAACAGATGGCAAAACCGGTATTCTCTCCCTTGTGGTATTACATGACTATTCAAAGCAACCCCTGAGTTCTCAGTATACCTCCAAATAGGCCAACTATACCTTTATCTCAGGTAATAGATGGGAAAGGGATAGAAGCTGATGTGCAAGGTAAGACAGGGAATTAACTGCCTTAGCTAGTAAGGGACTCGTCAAGCGTTATAACTTCTTGTCTTTAAGGACCTCTTACTGGTCAAATAATATAAAAGGTGTCTGGTCATAGCCTACAAGTTCCACTGACTTTAGAAATGAAATGTGCTATTAACATATATCAGGTATGTCCTTTTAAAATTATTTTTAAAATAGGTAATACACGTACATGTCACAAAATTCAAAAGTACAAAAGGGTATACAATAAAAAGTAAATCTCCCTTCCACTGCTCCCCTCAGCTCCCCAAGGCAGTCAATATTATTATTTTGTGAATCCTTTTGGAGAATATGCATTTAAATGATAATATTACATTAAGTACAAATGGTAGCAGAGCATACATACTGCCCTGACTTTTTTTCATTTAACATCTTAGAGACTGGTCCATATTCATATCTAGAAAGCTACCTTTTTATTTTCAATGGTTACAGAGTATGCCATTGTAGGAAAGTCCCGTAATTTAACTAGTCCCCTATTGATGAGCACTTATTTCCAATCTTTTGTTCTACCAAGCAATGTTACAATGAATAACCTAATACATGTAATTTAACACATTTGCAAGCATATTTTAGATGCTCATCAGCAATGCTTGAGAGCATTACCAACACAGCACATGAGCAAACTCTTTGATCTTTGCTAATCTGTTAGGTTTACTACTGTGATCACTCTGTTCATATCTTCTACATCTTTTTTTTTAATCAGGTTGCTAGGCTTTTTCTTATTGATTTCTATATTTGTATATTAGGAAATTAATTCATGGTCTGTGAACTGTAAATACTTTTCCTACTCAGTAATTTGTTACCTGTCTTTATTTATGATGGATTTTTTTGCCATAAAAAAAATATATATGGATGGATGGATGGAGAGAGACAGGGAGAGAATAAATAAATTTGAATAAAAATATGTATTTTCCTTCCTTTTCTGGCTTCGAGCTTTTTAAAAACATTATTTAGAATATTTTTACTAAAACTCCAGTATTAGAAAAAAAAATCCCATGTGGTCTTAGGGTGCTTTTATGATTTCTTTCATTTTTTTCAACATTTAAATCCTTGATCCATGCATCCTTGACCATATTTTACTGTAAAGTGTGGAATAAAGAGACAGCTTTTTTTCCTAGATGTCTATCCTATTATTGTAAAGAAAAGTATTGAATAATGTATCTTTTTTCCCAACTGATTTGAAATGTCAACTTTAGGGGATTTTCTTTCTTTCTTTCTTTTTTTAAAAATTAATTTTTGGCTGTGTTGGGTCTTCATTGCTGTGCGTGGGCTTTCTCTAGTTGCAGCAAGTTGGGGCTACTCTTAGTTGTGGTGCGCGGGCTTTTCATTGTGGTGGCTTCTCTTGTTGCAGAACACAGGCTCTAGGCACGTGGGCATCAGTAGTTGTGGCACGTGGGCTCAGTAGTTGTGGTGCATGGGCTTAATTGCTCTGCGGCACGTGGGATCTTCCCGGACCAAGGCTTGAACCCATGTCCCCTGCATTGGCAGGCGGATTCTTAACCATTGCACCACCAAGGAAGTCACAGGGGATTTTCAAAAAACATTTTTCTCTTTCTACATGAGGACAGAGCTATTGCTCTTAATTCTGCATATGATTTAAAGGCTTTAATCATCCTCAGAGCACTTTAAGACACCACAAGTCAACCTTTCCCTTCCATTTCTTCCTCAATCTAACATATTTTATGAACAAGTAAAGGTAAAGCATAATATCCATGGTACTTACTTTGAGGCACACCTTAAGTTCCCTGGAATCCAGTTTATTGATCATCCACTATCTAACAATAATTTCCAGGCATGTTCTTACAATACCAAAGAAAGTCAACTTCAAGAATGGTTTAAAAAATAAATTGAGGGGGCTTCCCGTGTGGCCTCTGTCAATGACATATGGCAAAATAGGGCTCCCCAAGCCTCAGGTTCCCCATCCAGGAGTTGAGGAGCAGACCTTCCTTCAGAGGCTTCTTGTTGGTATTTTATGAAATCACAAGGCAGCGGGCTGTGGCCAAGATGGTGGAGTAGTGAAACCCTGAGCTTGCCTCCTCCCACATGCAAACAAACATTACAAATATTTACAGAGCAACTATCTATGAGAATGACCTAAAGACCAGCAGAAAAGATTTTCCACAGCTAAAAATATAAAGAAATAACCAAAACGAGATGGCTAGGAGGGGTGGAGTTGTGTTATAGTCAAGACCCATGCCCCCAGGTGGGTGACCCACAAACGGGAGGATGATTACAATTGCAGAGGTTCTCCTGAAGGAGGGAAGGGTCTGAGGCCCACATTGGGCTCCCCAGCCTGGGGTTTTGCACAAGCCCCTGAAATTTTGACTTTGAAGGCCACTGGGGCTTACTTTTGGGAGGCCCAGAGGGCTGTGAGAAATAGAGTCTCCACTCTTAAAGGACCCAGGGCAGAAACAGTTGTTTGAAAGGAGCCCGGGTCAGACCACCTGCTGATCTTGGAGAGCCTCCTGGAGAGGCAGGAGGTCATTGGAGCCCAACCTCTGGGATATAGATACTGGTGGCAACCATTTGGGGGAGCTCGTTCTACCACTAGAACACTGGTGTTGGCAAGTGCCATTTTGGAGTCCTCCCTCTAGCCTATTAGTGCTGGGAGCTTACCCACCCACCAGTGGGCTGGCATTGGAGCTCCCCCAGCTGCAAAGACAGTCACACTGGGACATGGTCCCACCCAACAGCAAGCTGGCACCAGCCCTAGGACCCCCAGACTATGAAGGCAGCCACATAGGGACCCAGTCACCCAGCAGGTTGGCAGCCACTACAAGAGGCAGGGCCTGGCAGCCAATGTGGCCAGAGGCCAGTCATGCTTACCAGTATGCCCATAGTAGTCAGCCTCATCACAACAGAAGAGCCCATGCAGCTCACATAGGCAGCACCCATACAGCATATAGCTCTGGTGATCAGAGGGGAGTGTGCTACTGGGCCCCATAGGATGTCTCCTACATAAGGCCACTTCTCCAAGATCGGGAAATGTAACTGACCTATCTAATACATAGAAATAAACAGACAATTAAGCAAAATGGGGAGACAAAGGAATATCTTCCAGACAAATGAACAAGACAAAACCCCAGAAGAACTAGGCAAAGTGGAGATAAGTAATCTACCTGATAAAGAGTTCAAGGTAATGATCACAAAGATGCTCAACACACTCAGGAAAATAAAAAATGAACACTGAGAAGTTTTAGCAAAGAGTTAGAAAATATAAAGTAGAACCAAAGAAATAAAATAAAATAACTGAAATAAAAAATACACCAGAAGGAATCAACAGTAGATTAGATGATACAGAGGAACAGATCAGCACACTGGAAGACAGAGTAATGGAAATCACTGAAGCTAAACAGAAAAAAAAAATTTTTAAATGAGGAGAAAAAAAATGATATGTCTATATTGACCTGAAAAGATGCTCAAGATATATGGTTTTCTTGAAAATCAGGAATCAAACAAGTACTACAGAATTGTTCCATTATTAAAAACAACAAAAAACTAGATACATATGTCTGAATATGTATGTATATTAAAAAGCCTATAAGAATAAAAAAAAGAGGAAAGCTTAAGAGACTTCTGGGACCACTTCAAGCATGCTAACATTTGCAATATAGGGGTCTCAGAGAAGTAGAGAGAGAGAAAGGGGCAGAGAACTTATCTGAAGAAATAATAGCTGAAAACTTCCCTAACCTGGGGAAGGAAGCAGACATCCAGGTCCAGGAGGCACAGAGAGTCCCAAACAAGATGAACTCAAAGACATCCACACCAAGACACATTATAATTAACATGGAAAAATTAAAGATAAAGAGAGAATCTTAAAAGCAGCAAGAGAAAAGGAACTAGTTATGTACAAGGGAACTTCCATAAGACTAGCAGCTAACTTTTCAGCAAAAACTTTGCAGGCCAGAAGGAAGTGGCACTATATATTCAAAGTGATGAAAAGAAAAAACCTACAACCAAGAATACTCTACCTGACAAGGCTATCATTCAGATTTGAAGAAGAGATAAAGAGTTTTACAGTCATGCAAAAGCTAAAAGAGCCTAGCACCAGTAAAGATCAGAGTGGAAACAAATGAAATAGAGACTGAAGAAAAATCAATGAAACTGAGAGCTGGTTCTTTGAACAGATAAACAAAACTGATAAACCTTTAACCACACTCATCAAGAAAAAAAGAGTGGGCCTAAGTAAATGAAATCAGAAATGAAAGAAGAAAAGTTACAACTGATACCATAGAAATATAAAAGATCATAAGAGATTACTACAAAAAATTATTATATGCTAATAAAATGGACAATCTAGAAGAAATGGATAAATTCCTAGAAACATACAATCTCCCAGGACTGAATCAGGAAGAAATAGAAAATATGAACAGACTGATTACCAGTAATGAAATTGAATCAGTAGTAAAAAAAAAAAAACCTCCAAACAAACAAAAGTCTAGGACCAGATGGCTTCATAGGTGAATTCTACTAAACACCTGAAGAAGAGTTAGCACCTACCTTCTCAAATTATTCCAAAAAATCACAGAAGAAGGAACAATTCTGAATGCATTCTGTAAGGCCAGCATCACCCTAATACCAAAACCAGGCACCACAAAAAAAGAAAGTTACAAGCCAATATCACTGATAAACATAGATGCAAAAATCTTCAACAAAATACTAGCAAACAGAATCCAACAACACATTAAAAGGATCATACACCATGGTTAAGTGGGACTCATCCTAGGGATGCAAGAATGGTTCAATACCCGCAAATCAATCAATGTGATACACCACATTAACAAACTGAAGAATAAAAATTGTATGATTATCTCAATAGATGCAAAAGAGCTTTTGATAAAATTCAACATCCATTTATGATAAAAACTCTTAACAAAATGTGTATAGAAGGAACATGCCTCAACAAAATAAATGCCATATATGACAAATCTACAGCCAGCATCATACTCACTGGTGAAAGCCTTAAAGTATTTTCTCTAAGATTGGGAACAAGATGAGGATGCCCACTCTCGTCACTTTTATTCAACATAGTATTGGAATTGTTAGCCACAGCAGACAAGAGAAATAAATAAAAGGTATCCAAATTGGAAAGAAAGAAGTAAAGCTGTCACTGTTTGTAGATGACATAATAATATATAGAGAAAACTCTAAAGACACCACCAAAAAAATATTAGAACTAATAAATTAATTGAGTAAAGTTTCAGGGTATGAAATTAATATACAGAAATCTGTTGTGTTTCCATACACTAAAAATGAACTATCAGAGAGAGAAATGAAGAAACAATCCCATTTACAATGGAATCAAAAAGAATAAAACACCTAGGAATAAATCTAAACAAAGAGGTATAAAAACCTATACTCAGAAAACTATAAGACATTGATGAAAGAAATTCAAGAGGACACAATACATGGGAAGATATACCGTGCTTATGGATTGGAAGAATTATTATTGCTAAAAAGACCATACTACCCAAGGCAATCTACAGATTCAATGCAATCCCTACACCAAAATACTAACGGCATTTTTTGCAGAACTAGAACAAGTAATTCTAAAATATGTATGGAAACACAAAAGACCCTGGACAACCAAAACAGTCTTGAGAAACAAGAACAAAGCTAGAGCTCCCAGGTTTCAAACTACACTATAAAGCTACAGTAATCAAAAAAGTATGATACTGGCATGAAAACAGACACATAGGTGAATGGAGCAGAATAGAGAGCCCAGAAATAAACCCAAACTTAGATGGTCAATTAATCTATGACAGAGGAGGCAAGATCATACAATGGGGAAAAGATAGCCTTTCTAATAAATGGTGTTGGGAAAACCAGACAGCTACAGGGAAAAGAATCAAATTGGACTATTCTCTTACACTATAAATAAAAATAAACTCGAAATGAATTAAAGACTTCAATGTAAGACCTGAGACCGTAAAATTCCTAGTAGAAAACAGGCAGTATGCTCTTTGACATCAGTCTTAGCAATATTTTTTTGATATGTCTCCTCAGGCAAGGGAAACAAAAGCAAAAATAAACTAATAGGACTATATCAAATAAGAAGCTTTTGCACAGTGAAGGGAACTATCAACAAAACGAAAAGACAGCCTACTGAATGGGAAAAGATATTTGCAAATGATATATCCAATAAAGGGTTAATATCCAAAATATACAAAGAACTCATATAACTCAACATCAAACAAACAACTCAATTAAAAAATGGGCAGAGGACCTGAATAGACATTTTTCAAAAAAATATGACATACAGATGGCCAACAGACACATGAAATGATGCACAATATCACTAAATCATCAGAGAAATGCAAATCAAAACCAAAATGAGATATCACCTTACACTTTTCAGAATGGCTATTATAAAAAAGACAACAATTAAGTGTTGGTGAGAATGTGGAGAAAGGGGAATCCTTGTGTACTGTTGGAGGGAGTGTAAATTGGTGCAGCCATTATGTAAAACAGTATGGCAGTTCCTCAAAAAATTAAAAATAGAACTATCATAGGAGCTAGCAATTCCACTTCTGGGTACAGCTGACCCTTGAACAACATGAGTTTGAACTGCACATGTCCATTTATATTCAGATTTTTTTCAATAAATACATACTATAGTACTACAAGATCTGTGGCTCATTGAGTCTGCTGATGCCAAAACGTGGATACAAAGGCCAGCTGTAAAGTTATACACAGATTTTTGTCTTTCCAGGATTGTCACTCCTAACCCCTGAGTTGTTCAAGGGTCAACTGTATTTTTCCAAAGTAAACAAAAACACTAATTTGAAAAGATATATGCATCCCTATGTCCATTGCATCATTATTTACAATAACCAAGATATGGAAGCAACCAAGTATCCATTGATAGATGAATGGATAAAGAAAATGTGACATATATATATATATATATATATATATAAAATGGAATATTATATATATGTACATACATAATAGAATATTACTCAGCCATAAAATAGAATGAATCTTGCCATCTGTAACAACATGGACAGATCCTGAGGGTATTATGCAAAGTGCAATAAGTCAGAGAAAGACAAATACCTTATGATTTCACTTACACGTGGAATCTAAAAAACAAAACAAATGAATAAACATAACAAAACAGAAAGAGACTCGTAGATACAGAGAAGAGACTGGTGGTGTCAGAGGGGAGATGGAGGGGGGCAATGAGTGAAATAGGTGAGAGAGATTAAAAGGTACAAACTTTCAGTTATAAAATAAGTCAAAGGGGTGTAATGTACAGAATGGGGAATATAGTCAATAATATTTTAATAACTTTGTATGGTGACGGATGGTAACGTATTATGGTGATCATGTTGTAATGTATAAAAATACCAAATCACTCTGTTGTACACTTGAAACTAATATAATATTGTAAGTCAATTATACTTCAATTTTAAAAAAAAGAAAAAAAGTTGAACTCAGAAACAGAAAGTAGTAAGGGGCTGGAAGGTGGGGGAAATGGGGAGATGCTGGTCAAAGGGTACAAGCCTTCAGTCAGAAGATGAATAACGTATAGCATATGTCCTCCATAGGAGCCAGCACCAGGCTGAGCTAATAATGGTTATCATAAGAAGAGTAATAATAACAATAATAACAATAACAGCTCCTAACAAGAATCTACTATCCTTGTCCTGGTCTTACCTCAGCAGGGAGCCCTTCAAATTGGGGAGCCTTGCAGTGGGAGTCAGGATCGTTCCACTTCTCAGAAAACTCTGCACACTTGTGAGGATGATTCTCATCCATGTTCTTTTCTGTTTGATCCCGGACAAGTCCACTGAGACAGACAAAAATACAATATGTGGCAAAGAATTACACAAGGTCAGGAACTGGGGCATGAAAATGGGAGTTTGAGGACCTTACCCAAGGCCATGAATCCCTAAGCCAATGAAGTACATGATAAAAATATGGTGTGTATACCAGAAGACCTCAGAATAACTCTTGTGGATAAATTCCATAGCTAAAGTCACCATGAGAACTAGAGCTATTGTGATGATCACTCCAGTGACACCAGCAATGTGGGTGAATGTCACATACTCCATTGTCTATGAAAGTAGAAATTTCAGCCTGACACAATGCCCAACAGGGACACCATGCCTTTCCTGCTCATGACCAGATTCCAGATGCTTTGCCCTTGAGTCAACTCACCGTGTTTGAGGACTGGATGGGATTTAGCCAAGAATCTTTCTCCTGATGAGATAGGTTGGAGAGAATGGAAGCAAGGGATCCATCTGTGGCCTGTCGGCTTCTGCTATATCGTTCAAAGTTAAACAGGTGTGTGGTGATGTGAATAGCTAAATGAAAAGATGGAAAGGAATGTGAGAGTTGTCTCAGAAACATCATGGCAGGCATGCCCCACTAGAAGAGGAGGATCCTATATATAGTGCCAAGCAGAATGGTGAGTCCACAGAAGGTGCCCAATAATGATTACAGAGAGAATCAAGATCTTTTTTATACTCACTCTGTCCCCAAAGGAATAGAATGTAAATTCCATGAAAGCAGGTTTAGAAGAGTGCCTGGCAAATAATGCCACGTGTTCAATAAATATATTTTGAATGTTTATATGCGTGGATGAATGAAACTAGATTGTGAATGTCCAGGAGCCTGCAGTTTCATCGTTTGCCCCAGTTACCCAGTAGGCAGATTATATATGCCACCAGCTTGTGGAAGGTGAGGTTGTGATCCAGTTGCTTTCCCAGGGTGCGCCTACAAAACAACAAATGTAAAATGATCAAGATAGGGTGTATCCAGGCAGCTTTATGAAATTCGCTAACCCATAACCAACACGTCTTACATAGAGTGTGCCAATACACACCCACTCTTGCTCACCCCCTTGGTTACCAAAGGAGACCTCTGGCTTCCATTCCTAGGGGCTTGGTGTTGAGCTGTCCTACTGAGATGTCAAGAGTCTCTTGTCTTTAATGTGAAAGTTGACCTACAGTTGGCTGGGACTCAGTGAGCAGGTGCCTCTCAGGAAGGACAGCACATTTTGACACACGGGAAGCAGGATCAGCATGCTGTTAAAATGCAAGCTGCAAGCAGAGGCTTGGGCCCAGGCCAATGCCAACTAGAACAGAGGAGAGAAGAAACCAATATCTGCTTCATCTCCTCATCTTGCAGGTGAGCATGGGCCCAGTCCACTTGCCTGAGACCTGGACAATCAGTCCAAAATCTCTGTTTACAAATGACAGAAAATTTGCTGAACTTAACATTGAATTGAGAAATCCTCATGACAGTGGTTTGGACATGTTTGACTATATATTTATCAATATGAAAGAGAACAAGATTTAATGTTAACAACTAAATTATGTGAATATAATACTTTACAAGGTTTTTAGCTTAATACACTCAATTATGATTTTAGTTTGTCACTTGTAAAACAATCTTGAAGATCATATATATTTTATTTGCACTTTAAATAAAGCTTAGATATTTTGAGTTATAATTACAGATGGTAACTATTTTTCCTCTTTTCTATATTTTCTAATGTTGCAATTATATGCATGTAATAATCATGTAATAAAAACAATAAAAAATTAACCATTTATATTTAAGATCTCTTTAATAATTGAATAAAACGGGCAAAACGAATGAACCCCTCAGAGCAAAAATTTTAAACTTAGGTAGAGATTTGAGAAGGGAGAACTTCTAAGAACAAAATTTCAAACTGATTTCCTTGGGTGGCCAGGCAGCATACATCAAGATCAATCTGATCCAACAGTAGAAGCTGCTAGAAAAGGAGACAAGGAATCAGTGCTTCAAAGAAGTATTGAGCCCAGAAATAGGCTTGATTAGTATAGGCTAGACAGAATATATTCAACTCTGTCTGTGGTAGCTAACTCCGACTTCTCTCCTCAGCTGTACAACTGGTCTCTGAGTCAGCTCCTTGGGATTGCAGGCAGTGGAGCGTGACAATTTCACAGCAGCAGTGAAGGTGGTGGCAGCAGCCAGGAAATTTTTGTTCACTTCAGCTGACTGGTCAGCCTTACATGTACGCCTGTCAATGACTTGCTAAAAGAATATGAGATAGAGTTAACAATTTCTCGGCCTTTTTCTAATTATCTTTTCGGCACAAAAACTATTCTTCCATACAACCTAAACCCGGGACAACGTGACACTGGTTTAATAAGCCAGGTCAAGATCTGCCTACCATCCATAATGGCTTACAATGCCAGGCAGTGCAATGAACATGAGCTGCCCTACTGTTTTCCATTTCTGACTCTTCCACATGACCTGTGTTTTCTCCCTCTGCTGAGTCACACTCCAACTGTTTTTGGTAGAGACGGCCTGTTCTATTTCTGAGTAAATTTTCTCTGCTCATCTCAAATATCCTGCATTTCCACATTGGTTCCCACTGCTTGCTTATTTGGGTCACAGAGGTTCCTTAAAGCTAAAATTGACAAGTGAATTGAAGAACATAGGACTACAATTTCACAGCTACATATTCTGTGGAGGCTATCTGTATGGGATGAATTCTTTTTTTTTTTAACACATCTTTATTAGAGTATAATTGCTTTACAATATTGTGTTAGTTTCTGCTTTATAACAAAGTGAATCAGCTATACATATACATATATCCCCATATCCCCTCCCTCTTGCGTCTCCCTCCCACCCTCCCTATCCCACCCCTCTAGGTGGCCACAAAGCACCCAGCTGATCTCCCTGTGCTATGGGGCTGCTTCCCACTAGCTATCTATTTTACGTTTGGTAGTGTATATATGTCCATGCCACTCTCTCACTTTGTCCCAGCTTACCCTTCCCCCTCCCCATGTCCTCAAGTCAATTCTCTACAGCTGCGTCTTTATTCTTGTCCTGCCCCTAGGTTCTTCAGAACCATTCTTTTTAGATTCCATATATATGTGTTAGCATATGGTATTTGTCTTTCTTTTTCTGACTTACTTCACTTAGTATGATAATCTGTAGGTCCATCCACGTTGCTGCAAATGGCATTATTTCATTCTTTTTTATGGCTGGGTAATATTCCATTGTATATGTGCCACATCTTCTTTATCCATTCATCTGTCGATGGACACCTAGGTTGCTTCCATGTCCTGGCTACTGTAAATAGAGCTGCAATGAACATTGTGGTACATGAGTCTTTTTGAATTATGGTTTTCTCAGGGTATATGCCCAGTAGTGGGATTGCTGGGTCGTATGGTAGCTCTATTTTTAGTTTTTAAGGAACCTCCATACACCAACGTGCCATACCCACCCCCACCCTTCCTCTTCTGTCCTTGATCTGCTCCTTCCCCAGCCTTCTCCAACCTGTTACTCTGACCTGACCCCACCTTTTATACAGGCCTTGAATTTGGCAACACCACCCACTTCACAAAACCCCCCACCCCAAGTATCCCTCTTGTTTGAGAGGTATTTTTCTGTGAGATCAGTCCACAGTGGTGGTTTTCAACTTGTTCATTTATTTGTTTTCAACCAAACTCTTTCTTAAAATCATAAGCAGGAATCCATAAGACAGATGAAGGCTGCTTTGGTTGAAGTAGAGACACTGCCCAGTTAGCCTTCCCCTCACACCCTGTAGGGATACCTGAATTTCTGTGGAAACCAGTTTGAAAATTGCTCAATATTTCTTTACTGTGTATTTTCATTATTGATTCTGGGGAGTGTGCCCTGGATAGGTCTGTCAGATTTAATGAACAAAAATACAGATGCCTAGCTAAATTTGAACTTCAGATTTTTAAAAAGTGAATAATTTTCTAATATGCCCCTGTCTCATGCAATATGTAGAATAACTTATACCCCCCAAAAAAATATTTGTTACTTTTCTGGAATTCAAATTTACCTGGGCATCCTGTATTTTTTTTCTGGCAACTCTAACTCTAGGCGAAATGAGGGCATTGGGTCTCAAAGAAGCCAGCGTCAGAGATAAGAAAAAACAGAGATTCCCCACATCACAACTGTGATACTCACCCCCAGGATTTGTCTTGTGTAGTAGTACTTGTTACCTTCTCAAATGACAGGAAGGCATGCACAAACAGGAAAACATTCAGCCCCAACCAAGCAGCCTAGAGGAAGAAAAATTAAGCAAGGGATAAAGTGAAATTTGGGTACAGGAAAGAGTAGATAAGGGGTAGAAAATAGTGTTACCATTTGGCTATTTTGTGTTTATCTGTTTTCATTTTGGGAGTGGTGGGTGTGCCACACAACATGTGGGATCTTAGTTCCCCGACCAGGGATAGAACCCCTGTCCCCTGCAGTGGAAGTGCAGAGTCCTAACCACTGGACCGCCAGGGAATTCCCATATCTGTTTTCATTTTAAATGAGTCAACTTACTCTGAGTCAGTTAGGACTTCAAGACATGCATCAGATGCTAATGACCAGGGTCAGCACATCAAGGCTCATAGACCAAATCTATCTCACCACCCGTTTTGTACAGCCTACAAGCTAAGAATGGTTTTTATATTTTGTTGTTTTCACATTTTTAAATGGTTGGAAAAAATCAAAAGAAGAATATATTTCATGACGTGAAAATTATATGAAATTTCAGTATCTATAAATACAGTGGTATTGGAACTTAGCCACACCTACTTATTTCTGTATTGTTTATAACTGCTTTTGTGATTCAATGGAAGTGTTGAGTAGTTGTGACAGAGAACATATGGACTGCAAAGCCTAAAATATGTACTACCTAGCTCTTTACAGAAAACATTTGCCAACTTCTGGATTGGAGCGTTCCAACTATTGCACCTATAAGAAGGCAATACGTGAATAAATGGATTTCTAAAGAAATAGAAAATAAATTTAACATCTGTGACAATACCCATCTGAAGGGACTAAACCATTCCAGATGGGCCTGCCTCTTTAATACACTTTCCTGACATGCACTTTCCTGTTTCTGGATTGTGATTCTTTTTTCAAATTAACCTATCATTGCTTTGGACTCATTTGAGCTCTTAAGACTTCTTTGGTCTGTCCCAAGATCTGTCTCTACATTGGCAAAGAGGGAAATTTGGAACCTACCGTCCCTCTCCTTGGAGAACAACCAGGTGGGCTTTAGCCCAAGCTTGAAGGTGCTAGTCTGTAATTGATCAGGACTCTAGGGCACTGGGATGCCTCTGATATATATCCATGGCCCCAGGATGGTCCAGAACCATCTCAGCCCCACAGGTAGAGGGCCTTTAGCCTAGAACATGGCCTATTCAGATTCCCTAGATCTGGACCACTCACACACCTCTGGCATCATAACATAGTGATTCGAAGTGTGATATTGGAGTCAAACTCCTTGGGCTCAAATTCTAGCTCCACCACTTTCTAGCTCTGTAATCTTAGATCTGTGATTTAACTTTTCTGAACCTCAATTTCTTCACCTATAAAATGCGGACAATAACTATATCTACCCCACAGCAATGCTGTGAGGCTTACATGTGAAGTGATTAATACAGTGCTTGGTGCATAGTAGAAGCTCAATAAATTCTGCCTGTGTCATCACCAGACTGGCTTACCAATCAATTTCTTCCTGCATTCTTTGCCCACACACCCTTTCCAGAGTTGTGTGTCTTCCAGAGATCATTTGACCTTAATGGAAAAAGAGAGGTGAAAGCCACAGATACTTCAAGAGTTCAGAAGACAAAGGAGAGAAGCTTATTTAGAGGGAGCAGAAATATTTCAGAATCTGAGAGGGACACAGAGGCAAAGACCTCTGTGACAGCCCATCATCAATTGTAGGTAAGATGAATGATGAAATACAGTGACATCTGAGAGTAAGGAATTCCATTCCCCACCTTGACAATAATTTCCTCCACTATGAATGGAAAAGAAAGAGTAGAAGACCTGGCAGGAAGAGTAAAAATATTTTGGGGGTAATTTATTTTTCATTAAAATAATAGTTCAAAGGAGTGTATGTCAGAGATAACAAGAAGTCTGAGCCTGCCAGTGGGATTGGTGCAAGGTGAAAAATCAAAGCTAGTTACATCATCATCACCACCAGGGGTGATGAACTCTCCAAGCAAAACCTAAGAGAGGGATAAAAAATGCAGAGGATTTTAGACTTAGAAACACACTTATATCTAATCTAGTTTTCATCAATCCCCCCCACACACACAGGTGACCTGAAGGCTAGAGAGGACAAATAATTTGATCAAGGTCACTCAATTAATAGCAGAACTGAAACTAGAGTTCAGTTAGAGAGTGCATTAGAAGGGGATTGTGCATATGTGGTGTGGTAAAGGCATTCTGGCTTGAACCCTGGGGAGCTAGCTTTGAGTGATGGCTCTGCAATCAATTCACTGTGTGACGTCTAGGTCTTATTTTCCCTTATAAAGTCAAAGAGTTGGTTTGGTTCTGCACTACACAAAGCTGTAGCCACTAAGCACATGCGGCTACTAAGCACATGAAATATGCCTAGTTTTAATTGAGATGTGCTGTAAGTATTAAATACACATCGGATTTCAAAGACTTAGTAAAAATAAAAGAATATAAATTATCTCATTAATATTTTCATATTGATTACAGGTTGAAAGGATAACTTTTGATATATTGGGTTAAACAAGATATATTACTGGAAATTAATTTCACCTATTTCTTACCTTTTTCAATTGTCTAGGTATTAGACAATTTTTAAATTACATATGTGACGTTACATTATATTTCTAGTGGACAGCACTGGACCATAATCTCTAAGATCACTTATATCTCAAACATTCAATTTTATTATTTCTTAATGTGAGCAATATAAGAAGAATGGAGAGAAATGAATGCTCCATGGCACTAGTTAGAGGTGAAATGGAAGAGAAAAAGAGAAGACAAAAAATGAAAACAGATTGAAATTCCATATACTTGTGGTTTATATTTTTGTCTCTTTACCAATCAATTTCTGGAGTTGGACTTTTTTCCTTTTCTAAAATGCTGAAATATATCATACACAGAAAAGTATATAAAACATATATGTAATCCTAGAGTTGGACCTTTCAGCTGATAACTGGCCTTGATGAGCTCAATATTGGCATGGAATCTTTCCCTTTCAAGTAACTTCACAAATATTAAAAAACATAATGTCTCCTTACTCTAAGAGTAATTATTAGAAAGTGAAACATCACTTACCAGAAACAAAACTGAGAACCAATGGTTAACCACCCAGTTTCCCATTGTCAAGTGGTGGTTTGGAGCCTCTGTAGGCAGCAGCGAAGATTCAGCAACTTGGATTCTGGAGAGATTCTTCAGGATTGGCACCTCTGTCCAGCTCAGGGACTGTGAATCTTTAATATGTGAAAGATGCACACCTACCCACAAAGCTTTCAGGAATGAATACATGCACTCTGCCTTCCTCCTCTGGTCAGAACTATGTTATCAGCTTTGGTAGACCAGCCCTACCTATAAGTACCACAGGTGTTTTCCCTGGTGGGGTTTTATCCCTTCAGGAAATAACAATCTTCTTGGGTGAGAATGTTCTCTCCCATCAACTTATCAACATGATTTAATGTGGGGCATTGTCTTCCTTGATAAGACATTCGCTAAGGTTTCTCATAAGGAAGATTTTAGGCTGAGGCTATAAACAGATGATCTCAGGAAAAGCAGGGCAGAACACACGCATGTTAAGGAAGCTGCTTTAAGGTGGGCTTTCAGAAGAGCTGCTGCAGCTGCCTGCTGCAATTTGGACCTCAGCCTGGCTAGCTCAGAAACTTTGTTTACCAGTTCTCCTGGAAGATGATCTGGCTCTGGGGAGCGCTTGACTGGTTGGAAGGACAAGTGAAAAGAATGGCCACATAAAATAAAAGAAAATTTAGCAGGTACAAATGAACACCTCGGTTCAAAAAAAACAGAGGCAAAGTATTCCAAACGAGAGAGGTGATTGTATTCTAGTATGATGGATTAGCTAGAGTTGTGTGTTCAGTTCTGAGCACTGATATTTTTCCTTTTCTAAAATGGTGAAATATACACAGAAGAATATATAAAACATATATATGTAATTTAAAAAATAATTTTAAGGAATGAATAACTATGTACTCAGTAGCCAGGTTTAAAAAATTGAATATTTACTTCCAGTATCTTAAAGTCCTCTCTGTGTCCCTCTGTGATCACGATTTCCCTTCTTCCCCAGTCTCTCCCCCATCAGATGTAACTACTATCCTGAAATTTGGAGTAATCATTGCCCTGTTTTTCTCTACAGTTTTACTAACTAAATGCATTCCTAAACAACATATTGTTTAGTTTTTCCTGTTGTTGAACCTCTAAGTAAATGGAATCTAACTGTTTGTATGTATATATGCTTCTGTGATTTGCTTCTTTCACTCAACATTGTGTCTCTGAGATTCATACATGTTGGCACATGTAGTTCCCACAGTTTGCGGGATCTCAGTTCCCAGAGCAGGGATTGAACCCGGGCCATGGCATTGAAAGCCTGGAATCCTAACCACTAGGCCACCAGGGAACTCCCAGTTGAGCATCTTTTAATTCAACTGTTGGCCATTTGAGTGAGTTTTCTTCTTTGAGAGGTGCCTAGTCTAGTTTCTGGCCTTCCTTCCTTCCTTTCTTTCTGGTGTGATTTCCCAAGTCTTTATTGTGTGGTTACAGAGGATGTGGAGATTGGTTTCAGGAGTTTTGACATGGTGGGAAAGACGTCTGCATCCTTGTTTGGCCACCTTACACCAAAAGACTAAGTTTTGGAAATCAAAATTTCAAC
This sequence comes from Delphinapterus leucas, assembly GCF_059928025.1. NCBI lineage: Eukaryota > Metazoa > Chordata > Mammalia > Artiodactyla > Monodontidae > Delphinapterus > Delphinapterus leucas. Next base: position 45,793,694 of record NC_143150.1, on the reverse strand, counting down.
CTGGCTTCAGCCCCTCTTGGAAAGGTGATAGTATGAACTTGTTTCTTTCATTTTTTCTTCTCTTTCTTTTTCTTGATGTTTCATCTTTTGTCCCATCTCATTATGGTTCCTTCTCTATATCTTTAATTGTAGAAGATCTTTTCTGCTAGTCTTTTGTTCTTCTAATCAATAATTTCTCTGTAAATAATTGTAATTTTGGTGTGTCCATGGGAGGAGGCAATATATGTATAACTGATTCACTTTGTAATAAAGCAGAAACTAACACACCATTGTAAAGCAATTATACTCCAATAAAGACGTTAAAAAATGAGCATGAGAATAGGCTGCCCTATAAAGTATTTTGTGCTGTGGGTTGAAAGCTTAAATAAGTAGTTTTACCTAACTAGTTTCAATTCTACCTAAATGAGGAAATTATAGAAAAATTATTGGGTGAAATATTGGTCAAATAGTATCAGGATCCTTTTACCTTCTGTACACACCAAATAATGTACTGTCATCAACAGGGAAACCTTCACTCAGATCTCTGTTGCTTGTCTTGCTATGGAATTGCAACTCTTTGTACATAAATATGAAATGGATGGAAATATGACAGATTCATGGTTCCACTTCTAAAATAAGAAAATGTTGCCTTTAATGAGACCAAGGCAGATGAGAGGTAGAGGAGAAAGTATAAGTAAGTCAGGCAGGCAGTCTCCTATGTTGTATAATTTTTTGAGAAATTCAAAATGACATTCCTCTTCCCCACCCCACTAAAAAACAGCCTTTTCATTAGTCTGTCATAGGGTAGGAAATTCTTACCATTGGAATTAAAAAGCTATGCTCCCAGAGGCTATAATTAAATTCCATTGTTATCTTGTACTGATGGAGGGGTGGGGGTGGGGGATGAGGCCTCTGCTCTAAGGAGAGAGAGGGAAGTGACAAAACAACCCACTATGACCTGTAACTCATATTTTCACAGAAGGCAGGATCCAGAGAGAAGGGGACCTATAACAGATTCCTGGGGCATCTGGCAATAAGGAGTAGTTAGAATGGGGTACTGTAGCAGAGGACTTTGGAAAACAGGGGTGCATTGGGTGTTTGGAGGTGGACTGAAGCCAAAGTGAATGCCAGAAGACCCACTTGATCCGCCTATAATGCCCTCTCCATACCTACTGAATCAGAATTTTCATTTAACAGGATCACCAGGTGATTCATGTGCACATTAAATTTGAGAAGTGTTGCTCTTACAGAGTCTGCAACTCACAAGGGCTCAAACACTTAAGCAGGTTGGGAGAAAGATTAAATGGAAAAAAAGTTGGGAATTGATCTCACAAAATGGTTTAATTAGATTCCTTTATTTAACAAAGATTTGTCCTTTAAGAAATGGTTTAGAAACTAAACTTCCTTCCTTCCCCCCTTGCTTGAATCTTCCCGGATCGCAAACCACACACAATCCTCCTTTTTTTTTATTACAGGAAAAGCCTCAGTTTAGGTGAAATAAACATCAAGATTCCGGGTTGGAGCCCTTCTTTTGATTGTTAAGGAAATATGAAAACAAACAAAAATCATAAAACGCCTAGAGACTTTGTTTAGCTACCACTTTATCTTAGCACCTGAGAGCTGGGAGGTAGGTGGCAGGTTAGATCTCAAAGCGGACTGCTCTTAAAAAAAAAAAAAGAACAAAATATAGTCATTGCTCCAACTTAAGGCTCTTACATTTAGAAATCTCAATTGGAACTCAGCTTAGGTCCTTGGCCTTTTCTGAGCAAGCTGATTCAATGAAAAGGGATCCCCTATTTTTCCTAATAGGTAGTCCAGCTAGGCCCGTTAATGTGCGCCTACCAGAAGGGAAAAAAACTAGCCAGGCTGGAGACAGAGCAGGTGGCAGACAAGCTTTGAGGAAAGATTGAAAATGTGCCTCTGCCTTGGAACTGACCTCTCTTCACTCTGATTTTTTGCTACCCTCAGGTGGCTTCCTGGTAGTATAAAGAGAGGAAAAACAGGTAACTTTGGGGGAGACGAGGAATATTATTTTACTGTTTTATAATTGGATTATAAATTAGTTCATTTCCAAGGGGGAAAATGAATATCTTGAGGAGTTTGGGGTAAGTTCCATTTTCTCAGGGAAAACTTGATTCTACTGGGCTTTCCAGAGACTAAATCAGGGAATCAACAAAGTAAGCATTTGCTCATTCAACGTTCACTCAACAAACATTTATTAAATACTTACTCTCTAACAGGCACTGTGTTAGGAGCTGATGATACGGCAGTAAATAAGATATACAAGCTCCCTGTCCTTATGGAACTTATATTTTGGTGGGAGAGACAGATTAAAAACAAATAAAAAGAAATATACTTCAGGTAATGAGGAGTGCTATGAAGAAAATTGAAACAGGGAAGGGAATAGACCATGATGTGTGTGGTGGAGGGGCTATTTTAGATAGGATGATCAGGGAAGACTTCTTTGAGTAGTTGACATATGACACTTGTATTCTGAGAAGGGAACAGTCATGCTTCTTTGGCGTTCTAGAGGGAGAACTAATACATATAAAGGACCTGAGGTGGAAATGAGCTTGGTGTGCTAGAGGAACAGCAAGAAGCCCAGTGTTATGGGTTGAATTGTGTCTCCTCTAAAATTCATATGCAGGGGAATTCCCTGGCGGTCCAGTGGTTAGGACTCAGCACTTTCACTGCCGAGGGCCCAGGTTCAATCCCTGGTCAGGGAACTAAGATCCCACAAGCCCTGTGGCGTGGCCAAAAAAAAAAATTGTATGCAGAACCCCCAGTACCCTAGAAAGCAACCTTATTTGGATGTAATTCATTAAGATGAAGTCATACTGGAGTAGGGTGGGCTTTTAATATGACTAGTGTCATTATAAAGGGAGGAAATTTGAACACATACATGCACACAGGGAGAACACCATGTGAAGATGAAAGCAGAGATCAGGGTGATGGTTCTATAAGCCAAGGAATACCCAAGATTGCTAGCAAACCATCAGAAGCTAGCGGACAGGCATGGAACAGATTCTTCACAGCTCTGAGAAGGAAAAGTCCCTGTCAACATCTTGAACTGGGACTTCTAGCCTCCGGAAGTGTGAGACAACAAACTTCTTTCTGTTGAAGCCACTCAGTGTGTGGTAATTTGTTATGGCAGCCCTAACAAATGAATACAGCCAGTGTTTCTAGAGACAAGTGAGAGGATGGGGTAAGAAATGAGTTCAGAGAGGTAGGTAAAAGTCAGATTATCTAGGGTCTTGCAGGCCTTTGCAAATGTGATGCAAATAGACCTAAACCCATTGTTTTTGGTAGATTTAGGGAGCCTCTAAAGATTAGAGGTAAGTGAGGGCTATAGGTCGCCTCTCCCACAACCTCCTTACTAGGTAGAACATTACAGTGAAGGTAACTGTCAGACTAAATTCTGACACATGCAGTTATTAGCAATCAGGGGTCAAAACAGTCACATAGCCTCTTCTTGTAAATTGGGTGAAGTATCAATACATACTCTCTGTCTGACCTTTAGGAACTCCAGCAAGCTGCTTGCATGAAAGATTTACCTGAAACAGATGGCCTAATAATATGGTAACGGGATCAACCTATCTTCTGGGTGGAGCAGGAAAATCTTCCATTAAGTGATATATATTAGTTATCTATTGCTGTGCTACAAATTAACCCCAAAATTAGTGCCTTAACAACAAACATTGATTATATCATATAGTTTCTGTGTGTCAGGAATCCAGGATCAGCTTTGTTGGCTGCTTCTGGCTGGGAGTCTCTCGTGAGGTTGCAGTCAAGATGTTGGCTAGGGTTGCAGTCATCTAAAGGCTTGAATGGGCCCGGGGATCTTCTTCCAAGGTGGTTCACTCATATGCCTAGCAAGCTAGTGTTAGTTGTTGGCAGATCTCAGTTCCTCAACACATGGCCCTCCATTTCTCATAACGTGCAAGCTCAGAGCAATGATCCAAGACAGAGCAAGACAGAAGCTGTAATGTCTTTTCTGACCCAGCCTTGGGAGTCACATTAGGTCATTTCCATAATATTCTACCAGTTACGTTACAGTGGTTACATTCTTCCCTATTCAGTGTGGGAAGGGAGTAACTACACAAGGAAAGAATCACTGGGGACCATCTGGCAGGCTGGCTATCATGTAGTGGGATACAGAACCACACAGAGTCTGAGGCCTAGAATGCCACTCCAAAGAGTACTGAGCTGTTGGGTTTGCTTGCCAGATTTTTATATTCTGATCATGCAAGGATGGAAGCACCTGGACAATATTTCTAGCCACTTCACGTATTTTGAAAGCAATTCATTTCACCAATGAAATATATTTCTTACATCTTTTATGCTGATAAGTGGAGTCTGTGGTGCAAGGTTTCCTAACCTTGGGTCCTGGGGATAGAATCCAGGGGGTTCTGGGACCTTGATGGGAAAAAATTATGCCTTTATTTTTTTTTGTTGTTACTGAATGTAGTCAACAAACCACAGTCTTATTAGTAGTACCAGTGACTTTGTCACCAGCACATATCAAACATATTTTCATATCACATTATAGCTATTGCCAATATCTTAAAAGATCATTAAATTCATTACTATTTCAAAATTATGGTGATTATTAGACCTGCTGCTAGATCTTGTTATTTGCTGGGATAGTAAAGAAATATATATATATTAATATGTCAAAATTGTATCTTTAATATTTTTTTCCTATTTCTTTTTTATTATTATTAATTTTCATTGGAGTATGGTTGCTTTACAATGTTGTGTTAGCCTCCACTGCACAACAAAATGAATCAGCCATACACGTACGGATATCCCCTCCCTTTTGGACTTCCCTCCCATTTAGGTTACCATAGTGCAGGGCATTAGGTAGAGCTCCCTGTGCTATACAGTACGTTCCCATCAGTTGTCTATTTTATACATAGTATCAGTAATGTATATATGTCAATCCCAGTCTCCCAATTCCTCCCACCCCACCCCACCCTGTATCTTTAATATTTTGATAATTGCATTTCAACACAATTGGTTTTAATTGTAATCTTATGTGTTTTATCTTGTTGTGCATTAAAAAAATGACTCTGAATCGGGTTCACCAGTTGGCCAAAGGGGCCCATGGCACAAAGAAAGTGTAAGAACTCCTGCTTTAGCACAGGTTCAGATAGGGAAATGTGAACATGGGGGTGGGGCGTGTAACTACCTTTGGGGTAAGGACACCTGAGTAGGATCTTTCAAATGCTAACCAACCACTCCTGAGTCTATATTCCTGATTAGGATAATTCAAATGTTAACTAACCACTCCCAGAGTGTGGATTAAAACTAATTTACAATGAGTTGACTAAATTGTTTATCAATATGAATAATCATTGCCTGTTCTTTCTCCACTTCAAAATATATACAAAACCCACCCCACCCTTCTTCCTACCTCCACTGTCCCCACCCTAGACCAATATTTCAAAAGATTATTTTTTAGACAACACACCGTTTCATTAAATAATTGATTCTATGAATCCAAGATGACCATAGGTTGTAAAACCCATCATTCTCTTACGCACCAAGAAAGAAAAATTGCTCTTAATTAAACTATGCTGTACCATTAATGGTAAAATTCATCCCAATTTCAGAGGTGATGAAAAGTGGGAAAATATGCATCTTAGAAAAAACAAGGTATATTACACAGCTGATACTGAAGTGTTTTGAAGTAAATTATAGGCAATATAAAACATTGCACACATACAATATAACATGGCGAGGAGTTTGGATTTTATTTTAAATGTGATAGAAAGCTGTTTTGAGCAGGGAAGAGATGTGATCTGGTTTTCATTTTTTATATGTATACTCTGGTAGTTGTGCAAAGAACAGATCAGGGGAGAGGTGGATGTGACCAGAGAGGCTTGGTCTAGGGTTGGAGCAGTGGAGGTAGGAAGGGTGGATTTAGTAAATACTTTGAAGAGGAAGAAGACCAGTAATGTTCGTTCATATTGATAAACAACGTATACAACTCATTAAGCAAAAAGAAAACATTGCTACAAATCTAAATAATTCTTAACTCTTGTTTTGACATTCATTAAGTCAGTACTACTGAATCTCTTTGACTTTCAGAAGCTCTGCCAATCTTTCATTAGCTGCAGCTAAGTCCCACCTCCAGGTGCCAGTATTTCACCTCATTGTAAAGGAGAAAGCAGCATGAATGACTAGTACAAGGGCGGGAGGGAATGACTGACAACAGCCCCTTGTGTGAGCCTTCCCCAGGGACATTGATATTTTCATATGGGTGCTTTAAAATACAAAGTAACTATGTGTATTAGTTTGTTCATGCTACCTTAACAAAATAGCACAGAGCGCGTGGCTTAAACAACAGAAATTAATTTTCTCACAGTCCTGGAGGCTGGAAGTCCAAGATCAAGGTCACCATCAAGTTGGTTTCTAGTGAGAGCTCTCTTCCTGGCTTGTAGATAGCGATCGTCTCGCTGTGTCCTCACATGGCATTTCCTCTGTGTACATGGAGAGAGGGAAAGAGGGAGAGACAAAGAGAAGGAGAATGGGAGGGAGACAGGGAGACTGGGACACCAGCCTTATCATATTAAGGCCCCTTCCTTATGACCTCAACCTTTATCACCTACTTATATGCCTTATCTCCAATACAGCCTCATTAGGGGTTAGCGCTTCAACATATGAATTTTGGGGACGCACAATATAGTCCATAAGATTACCATTCTTCAAAATATATTAGGGACATAATTTGAAGTACAGAAAAAGCTTATGAATAAAGATGTTCATTGCAGCATTATCTGTAGTGGTCAACAAAAAGGAAATAAGCTAAATGCTCAATAACAGAATAGTCAAATCAATTATAGCATATCTACACAGTGGAACACTACACAACTATTTAAATGAATGTAACAGGAAAATGTGTATGATTTGAAGTTAATGGAGAGAAAAACCAAGATATCAGAATAATCACAACACTGTATAATCTGGCATGTAAAAAGCCTGAAAGGAAATATAGCAAAATATTAAATGTGGCAATTGATAAGTAATGAGTTTCTTTGTGATTTTTTTTGATTTTCTGAATTTTCTACGTTTTTATAATGTGCATCACTGCTTTTATATTTTAATTTTTAAATTTTTTATCAAAGTTATGCATTATCATAGTTTACAGAGTTTAAAAGTTCTACAAGTTTTGTTATGAAAAACAGTGCCCTTTTCCCTTCCCCATAATTTCCCACTCTCCAGAGGCAAGAGTTTTCAACTCTTTTAGCTGATTCTTTTGGTATTTACCTTGGTTCTCTAAATAACATTATTTTATTGCTACTTCTTGAATTTTAAGTTTTTGACATTGTCTATTGGCATTACCTACACTCACCCTGCCCTCCCAATTCACCCAAAGACCCTTTTTATCCCTACATTTTTCCAATATAGGCATATCATAATTTTGGTTAGACCACTATTCAATGTTTACAGGATGGTGACCAAGGAAACTTTATTCACAGCCACGAAGTCACAAATACTTTTCCTTACTTGCACAACGTTTTGTGTTTCCTGGAGCTCATAATTATTTTGTTTTTTCTTTAAATAATTTTCTATGTACTTAGCAAGAATTCAACTTTAAACTCTTGATCAGTTACCTCCAGCTCCTCTCCATGTGTTTTGGTGTATCAGGTATCTTGAAGATATCTCTCCTGAAGTCTTCTGACCTGTATAAGCTAGTTGACCTCTATTCCTTCTTTGTGTGCAGCTGTCATCCTGGAACCTACCTTCACCCTCTTCTGGAGCTTCCCTTTTGCCTCTTTCTTGTGCTGGATCATCTCCCCACTAACCCAAGTCCTTCTGCTTTCTTGGCTTAAAGCGGTTTCAAACAGGGAACTATACTGAATATCCTGTAATAAACCATAATGGAAAAGAATATAAAAAATGTATACATGTGTATAACTGAGTCACTTTACTGTACAGGAGAGATTGGCACAACATTGTAAATCAACTCTACTTCAATAAAAAAATTTTTTTAAAGAAAGAGGTTTAAAGAGATTTCTTTCTTGGTTTCAAGAGGTGTATGAGGGGTAAATTTTTGAGACCTTGCTTATCAGAAATTGTATTTGTTCTATCCTCACACTTGATTGACAGCTTGGCTGGGTACAGAACTCTAGGTTAAAAATAATTATTCTTCAGAATTTTGAAGGCATTTTTGCTCATCTCCTAGTTTCCAATGTTGATATTGAAAAATCCAAAGCCATTGTGATTCCTGATCCATTATATGTGACCTGTTTTTATCTCTGGGAGCTTGTAAAGTCTTCTTTTTAACCCAACGTTGAGAAATTTTATGAAGCTGTGTTTTGGTGTGGGTCCATTTTCATCAGTCAAGGATATTTCAACCTGGAAACTCATGACCTTCAGTTTGGGGGAAATTTCTGGACTATATTAAACATTTTATTCCCTTCATTTTCTCTTCTCTCTAAATAGAATGCCTCCTCTTCTGATATTGGACGTGCTGGACAGGTCCTCTAATTTTCAAATATTCTTTCTCCTATTTCAATCTTTGTCTTTTTGCTCTCCTTTCTGGGAGATTCCTTCAACTTTATCTTCAACTTTCCTATTGAATTTTTCCTACTGTCATATTTTTATTTCCAAAGAGCTCTTTGTTATTCTGATTTTTCCTTGTAAAAAAGTGCAACCCATTCTTACTAATGGTTTCTCTTAACTCTAGGGATACTAACAATAGTTCTTTTTTTAAAAAAATCTTTTATTCTCCCTATGTAGCAGACACCTGGTGTACATTGCTTCACATTCTTTCAGCCCACAGTTTAGCCTAGCCATTGCTGTGGCAACCAGTCTTTTGCAGGAGTAATCTGACAGTGCCTCACTTTAGCTGCACCAAGAATTGCTTCACGCCCTAGAGCTCTTCTGACCTACAAAGTTATGCTTGGGGAAATCAGCTCTGCACTGCAGTCTACATAACCCAGAAGTGCATGGTAGTTGACATCCTTGACCAATGAAGGATGGGAGCCAGTGGATTAATGCTCTCCCTTTTCATAACTCAGGAGGAAAATTCTGAGATAGGTTCAACATAGCTCCTCAGAAGGTACTAGCAAGATAGAACACCAGTTGCCAACAGCAGTGACTACTTGATAATGCATCCTTTCCTTCCTTCCCTTTTTTACTATCCCAGGTCTCTCATTCTTGTTTCCTGGGATTACTTCCCAAAATAAATCACCTGCTGGCAAGCCTTTACCTCAAGCTCTGCTTTGGGGTAGAGGAAAGAGACTGTAAAACTTTACATTATCCACTTTTGCTATGTTTACGTGGGCTACTATCTTTCATATTAGAGATTTTGTTCAGATGTGTACTGACCTTTGGCCATCTGACTATAATTAACAATGGGAAGCTAAAAAGCTAATTGGAAGTTCAAAGACTGTAGTTGGTGACACTACAATTGTGACACTGTAGGATAAGGTAGTTAGGCCATTTCATTGGGGAACACTTGGCATCAATATATTTAGGTCTTTATTCTTAGGCTCTTCTGATTCTCCAGAGAAGAGTCTTCCAGTCTCCTATCTGGAGGATACATAACTGGCCACCAGCTTTCTGGAAACTGAGTGAGGAAGAGGGCTAAAGTATCAGCATTCAGTATGTAAACATTCACTTAATCTCTCTGTTTCTGGTTGGATACCTTTGTCCTCAATTGTATCTAGTATCCTTCCTGTCCAGACATTCTCTGTTTTACATTTTCCAGAAAATAAATCTTCAATCCTTTGTCAGGAAAAAGGACAGTTGCTATATGCATGGAATGAAGGAAGGATTCCAGGGATTTGCTTTTTCCTGATTCCTTTTGGGGGGCAGTGCAAATTGGTCTTTTTTCTTGCTATTGTTATAAGGTTCAGCTTTGTCAGATCTGCTGAGTAAATTATCCATTTCACCATTGTTTTCCAGCTTTCAAAATACTATCTACAGGGCTTCCCTGGTGGCGCAGTGGTTGAGAGCCCGCCTGCCGATGCAGTCCGGGAAGATCCCACATGCCGCGGAGCAGCTGGGCCCGTGAGCCATGGCCGCTGAGCCTGTGCTCCACAACACGAGAGGCCACAACAGTGAGATGCCCGCGTACCGCAAAAAAAAAATACTATCTATGCTATCTTCTTTCCTATTCCCTTCAGTCTTGTGGGTTATGCCTTTTAAAAAAATCCCTTCATTGTCATTTTTTACATATTAAACACACATATTCTGGATACTAATCCTTTTGTTATTATTTTGCAAGTCTTGGAGGTTTTCTTTCACTGTCATTTAAATGGGCCTTGGTGAAGGAGCAAAACCAAATTCATATGTTCAATCTGCCATATTTAAGTGTAACCATGTTTTGCTTTTATAATTTAAAATAAATTAGTCTTGTGGGTTATGCCTTTTTAAAAAATCCCTTCATTGTCATTTTTTACATATTAAACACACATATTCTGGATACTAATCCTTTTGTTATTATTTTGCAAGTCTTGGAGGTTTTCTTTCACTGTCATTTAAATGGGCCTTGGTGAAGGAGCAAAACCAAATTCATATGTTCAATCTGCCATATTTAAGTGTAACCATGTTTTGCTTTTATAATTTAAAATAAATTAGTCTTGTGGGTTATGCCTTTTTAAAAAATCCCTTCATTGTCATTTTTTACATATTAAACACACATATTCTGGATACTAATCCTTTTGTTATTATTTTGCAAGTCTTGGAGGTTTTCTTTCACTGTCATTTAAATGGGCCTTGGTGAAGGAGCAAAACCAAATTCATATGTTCAGTCTGCCATATTTAAGTGTAACCATGTTTTGCTTTTATAATTTAAAATACATATTTTCACATACAAGTGAAAATTTCCAGAAGAGTAAAAGTCTAGTGGAAAACATCTTTTTGGCCCCGGAGTCTTCCCAGAACCCTTCAGATCACAACGTTTAGACTACCACTGAAACATCAAGTCAGCTCTGGGGAAAAGCTTTAATGAGCTGCAGTACCCAGCATGTACCATGGATAGAAATAAGTGATAGGATACTGTGAAAATTTGCCATTATATCAGAAAGTGCTTTCGGTTCCTCTCTCAGCTTGCTAATTCAGGGTCCCTGAAGCGGCTGAATAGACGATGTTTGCATGACATGATTTCAGGAAAAGGTCTCACTCTCAAGTTTGTATCCTCCCTTCATTCTGCCATTGCCACCCTCCCTGGTGCCTGAACTTCTTTTAGCCAAAGACAGAGCCTTTCTTTTCACAGTCAGAGGACAAACTCTCCAGGAGAGGAGTGTGATGGCATATGGTCACAAGAGGCCATTGATAGGTGCAGAGGCCACCAGCGTTCTGAGTAATTGAGGCCAGAGAGAGGGCACCTTGAAGAAGGGCTGGGGACACAAGAATAAGGGGAGGTCTAGAAAAGAAAACCTCGGTAATGAACATTTTCTACCTCACAGTATTGCCAAAGCTGGTGGGGGGTGGAGCCTCAGCCTGTTATAGTTTAGAAAACACTTTCTTCACACTTCTGAAAAGTCAATATTTCAGTTCTTAAGCCTGCTGACCTGCCATAAGATGGCAAGAGCTCCAAGGAGACACTTGGCGAAGCAGTGAACGGGAGTGAAGACAGTGCCTCAGATGAAAGAAATATCAACAACAATAACAATAACATGTTTGTCTTTTGGATGCCTCCAATGGGTTTATTTCAAATTTGACAATAGTGAACAGAAAACAAGTACTTCGGGGAAGTATAAAGATGCACATCTAATGTCTCATTCTGCCTTGTGTGTACTGGTCTATGCCCTTCAGTCACAGGGTCACAGGCAAGATCATATGATTGGTATAGACGGCGGACAATGAGGACTATTTGCAATCAGGCTGTCAGGGCTGTTTAACATGTTTCCGAACCTACTTCAGCCTCAGGCAGCTTGTGACCTGGCGCATAACAAGCCAAGGCTTGCAACGTTACTTTGTTCCTCATTACTGTCAGGCAACCCATTTGTTTTTAGCACAGGGTATGTAATAGAGAAAATAATAGGATGCAAGCTCTCTTATGTATCTGTGGGATGAGTGGTGAGGGAGGTGAAGCCTCTCCTGTGCCATGAAGGCCAGAGTTACCAATTTGATCCACACTGGCCCTGTGGAGAGATATAAAGAGGCCTGAACTCTCACACACTGGTGATGGGAATGGAAAATGGTATAGCCCCTATGGAGAGGAATTTGTCTCAATCTAGTAAAATTAGATGTGCATACATAAGCAATCTCACTTTCCAGAAACTATTCCAAAGGCATATTGGAAAAAAATTCAAAAATAGCATATGTCCAATGTATTCATTGTGACACTGTCTGTAATATCAAAAGACTGAAAGAAACCCAGTACATCCACGAAATGGAATAATATACAGTTACAAAAAGGGATGAAGATAATCTTCATGTATTGACATAGAAGGATCTCCAGAACATACTAAGTGGTAAAAAGCAAGGTAGAGAATAGTTTCTATAGTATGCCGTCTTTTGTGTACAAAAAGGGTAGAAATACCTATACGTATTTGCTTATATTTTTCAACAAGAAACCAAACTGGGAGAAGGAGGGAAGAGTGCAGTGACAGGAATAGAAGCTAAGCTTCTCTGAATGTACCTTGTTATCTAGTTTTGATGTTGGAAGCATAATTAAAAAATAAAATTAAATCAAAAGGAAAATAAAAATCAACCCTTAAAAACTGAAAACAAACTGAAACAAATGAACCTCACTGTCTATCAAGTTGGTGGCATAATCACACAAAGAAGAGAATAATGTCAAGTGACTTTAAAAGACAGTATTTTGGCTGTACATCCCTAGCTATATATGGTGTAAGAACAAAATGAACCACAAAGATGGGAATTCTCCAGCTCCCACTGCAGGAGGCACGGGTTCGATCCCTGGTGGGGAGCTAAGATCCCACAAGCCACATGGTGTGGCAAAAAAAAAGAAAAAGAAATCTTGAACTGCTTTCAGTAGTCTTATTGTTAATCATAATATTGGCATTGTTATTTTAATTTATTAATGGCTTATTTAGAATAAAGTAAATAAGTATGATGTTAATGTAGTTATAAACCAAGATTACCAGGGTAAGAGAAAAAAGATATAAGTACAAAATAAAGAAATTAGGTAAAACCCTGTACTATTAAATTTGAATTGGAAATACCATTAAGGACTCATTTTTTGTTTTTTTAAACATCTTTATTGGGGTATAATTGCTTTACAGTGGTGTGTTAGTTTCTGCTGTATAACAAAGTGAATCAGCTATATATATACTTATGTCCCCATATCTCCTCCCTCTTGCGTCTCCCTCCCACCCTCCTTATCCCACCCCTCTAGGTGGTCACAAAGCTGTGGTATGTGGCTGCTTCCCACTAGCTATCTGTTTTACATTTGGTAGTGTATATATGTCCATGCCACTTTGTCACTTCATCCCAGCTTACCCTTCCCCCTCCCCATGTCCTCAAGTCCATTCTCTACGTCTGCATCTTTATTCCTGTCCTGCCCATAGTTTCTTCAAAACCATTTTTTTTCAGATTCCATATAATATGTATTAGCATACGGTATTTGTTTTTCTCTTTCTGACTTACTTCACTCTGTATGTTTTTCCTAACTCTATCCAGTGAAAAGTCTAGAAGCAATGACAACTCAATAGCAACAAATATCCAGGTCTGAGTCAGTAAATGTACAAGATGAGCCTGAGATATCTTGTAGCAAAAAGCGAGGAAGCTATCAAAAATTACTGGGGGTCTGTCAAAAGGAAAACAAGCCAGTTTGAAGGGGATTCCACTGGCCAATGATGACACAATTTGTGCATTAAAGGTAATGAATGGACATCTGTTTTTAGCTCAGGCATATTAAGAGCTTGGAAGTGGAATTGCCATCCTTAAAAATTTATTTTTTTAAAAAATGGAGGTCACCAAAAATGGTGGAGTAGGTAATTCCAGGGTTCCGTCCCTCCACAAAAGCAACTAATAAGCTATCAAACTTTCAGAATCAACTTTCTGGGATCTCTGGAATCTAGTAAAAAACTCATACCAACCAAGGGAAAGCTTAATGGAGAAGATGCTGCATTACAGTGAGAGGACTGTGGCATTTTAAATTGTGTGCTTGTCATCCCTCACTCCAGATTGGCAGCAGCTGTGAAGATAACAACCTAACCTCCTGGTGCAGGTTGTTGTGCCAGAGGGAACAACGATACAGACCTTATCCTCAAGGAACTGTGAATGTGTATTTTGACCTGTCAAATGTGCTGCTTCCTTATTGTTTGTCTGGATGATCTATCCATTGTTGAGAGTTGGGTATTAAGGTCCCCAACTATCATATTACTTTTTATTTCTCCTTTTAGCTCTGTTAGTTTTTGCTTTATATATTTAGGTACTGTGATGTTGGGCATGTAAATATTTACACTTGTTATATCTTTTTGATGGACTGACCCAGAATATTATTCACTAGATAGATAGATAAAAAAGAAATGAACTCTCAAGCCATGGAAAAACACGTGGGAAAATTAAGAACATGTTACTAAGTGAAGGAATACAATTTGAGAAGGCTACATACTGTATGATTCCAACTATATGGCATTCTGAGCAAGGCAAAACTATGAAAACATTAAAAATATTAGTGGTTGCCAGGGGTTAAGGGGGAGAGAGGGATGAATAGGCAGAGCACAGAAGATTTTTAAGGCAGTGAAATTATTCTTTATGATACTACAATGGTGGACACATGTCATTATACTTTTGTCAAAACCCACAGAAGGTTCAATACCAAGGGTGAACCCTAATGTAAACTGTGGACTTTGGGTGATAAAGATGTGTCAAGGTAGGTTCATAGATTGTAACAAATGTACCATTCTGGGGCAAGATGTTGATAATGGTGCAAGATGTTGTACATGTGTCGGGACAGGGGTATATGGGAACTCTGTACCTTTCACTCAATTTTGCTGTGAACCTAAAGCTGCTCTAAAAATAAAGTTTAGCAGTAAAGGAAAAAACTCAACATTTTACCTATAGCAAAGGACATATTAGGCAAAATTAAAAGGACAAATAAATGAAAGGGAAGAAACTGCCTATGTTCTTTTCTTTTTAATTTTTGTGTATATATTGCAGGTTTTTGATTTGTGGTTACCACAGGTTTCATATACGTTGACCTATATCTGCTTGTTTTAAACTGGTAGTCATTTAAGTTCAAACACATTCTAAAATATCTACATTTTTACTCCCATCCCACACATTCTGTGTTTTTTCATGTCATATTTTATATCTTCATGCTCATCTTTTAACTGTTTATTCTAGTTATAGTTGCTTTTACAATTTTTTTCTTTTAATCTTCATACTGGATTATTTAAGTGGTTGATCTTTAGCCTTTACTTTTATTTGTTTTTCCTAGTGGCATTTTCCCTTTCCTATAGATTTTTACTTCTTTTCCACTTAGAGAAAATCCTTCAACTTTTCTTTTAGAGTGGGTTTAGTATTGATGAACTATCTTTTAGTTTTTGCTGGTCTAAGAAGTCCTTTATCTCTCCTTCTATTCTAAAGGATAATCTTGCTGGGTAGAGTATCCTAGGTTGCAGGTTTTTCCCTTTCAGTGCTTTAAATATATCATGCCACTCCCTTCTGGCCTGCAAAGATTCTGTAGAGAAATCAGCTGCTAGCCTTATCAGGGTTCCCTTTTACATGACTCTTTGTTTTTCTCTTGCTGCCTTTAAAATTCTCTCTTTAACTTTTGCCATTTTAATTATGATATGTGTTGTGTGGGTCTGTTTGGGTTCATCTTGCTTGGGACCATCTTGCTTCCTGTACCTCAATATCTGTTTCCTTCTTCAGGTTTGGGAAGTTTCCAGCCATAATTTCGTCAAATAGATTTTCAATCACTTTCTCTCTCTCTTCTCCTTCTGGAACCCCTATAATGTGAATGTTGATATGCTTAATGTTATCCTAGAGCCCTCTTAAATTGCTTTCATTTTTTTAATTTGTTTTTATTTTTGTTGTTCTGATTGGGTGATTTCCATTATTCTATCTTCCAGATGACTTATGCATTCTTCTGTATCAGTCTGCTATTCATTTCTTCTAGTATGGTTTTTATTTCAGATATTAAATTCTTCATTTCTGATTGGGTTTCTTTTATATTTACTAGTTCCTTGTTGAAGTGGTAATTGTTTACATCAATTATTTTCCCTAATTCAGTTAACATTTTTATTACAAATGTTTTGAATTCTTTATCTGGTAAATTATTTCTGTTTCATTGTTTATTTTTTCCAGAGTTTTCTTTCAGTTGAGACAAGCTCCTTTGCTTTTTCATTTTGCTTAACTTTCTCTGTCTCTATGAATTTAGGTGAAACACTTACCAATTGTGGTCTTGAAGGGGTGTTCTTATGTGGGAGCATCCCTATACATACTGCTTGTGCCCAGTGTCTTTGGTGGGAGGGCTGGATTTGCTATGGACCAAAGTCCTGTCTTTCCTTAGGTTGTGCTGGTGGCTATCACCTTGGTATGGAATGGAGTTGGAGATGGAAGGGCTAGAGCTGGCATTGGGTATGAGGTGGAACTTCCCTTCTGCTCAATGACTGTCACTGCCCTATCAAGGACAGGGTTTGATCCCAAGTTGTTTGAGCAGAAGCCCTGAGGGTCAATCCTGAGCTAGAAATACATAAGCTGCCAAGACTGAATGAAGAAGAAACAGACAATTTGAACAGACCCATCATTAGTAGTGAAATTGAATTTGTAATTAAAAAAAATACTCCCAGCAAACAAAACTCCAGGACCCATGACTTCACAGGGGAATTCTACAAAACACATAAAGAAGAACTAATACCTATCATTCTCAAATTATTTCAAAAGATTCAAGAGGAGGGAATACTCCCAAATTAATTCTACAAGCTCACAATTGCCATAATACCAAAACCAGACAAAGACACTACCAAAAAAGAAAATTACAGGCCAATATCTTTGATGAATATATATATATATACATACATACATATATATATATATATTTTTTTTTTTTTGCGGTATGCGGGCCTCTCACCACCATGGCCTCTCCCGTTGCGGAGCACAGGCTCTGGATGCGCAGGTGCAGAGGCCATGGCTCATGGGCCCAGCCGCTCTGCGGCATGTGGGATCCTCCCGGACCGGGGCAGGAACCCACATCCCCTGCATCGGCAGGCAGACCCTCAACCACTGCGCCACCAGGGAAGCCCTCTTTGATGAATATAGATATAAAAATGCTCAACAGAATATTAGCAAACTGAATCCAACAATACATTAAAAAGGATCATACACCATGATTAAGTGGGACTTATTCTAGCGATACAAGAATGGTTCAATATTCACAAATCAATCAATGTGACACACCACATTAGCAAAAGGAAACATAAAAATCATGTGATCATGTCCATAGACACAGAAAAAGCATTTGACAAAACTCAACATCTGATCATGAAAAAAACTCTCATCAAAGTAGGTATAGAAGGAACATATCTCAACATAATAAAGACCATTTATGACAAACCCACAGCTAATATCATACTCAACATAATAAAGACCATTTATGACAAACCCATAGCTAATATCAAACCCACAGCTAATATCACACCAATATCAATGGTGAAAAGCTGAAATCCTTTCATCTAAATTCAGGAACAACACAAGGATGCCCACTCTTGCCAGGTTTACTCAACATAGTTTTGGAAGTCCTAGCCACAGCAATCAGAGAAGAAAAAGAAATAAAAGGAATCCAAATTGGAAGGGAAGAGGTAAAACTATCACTGTTTTCAGATGACATGATACTATACATAGGAAATCCTAAAGATGCCACCAGAAAATTACTAGAGCTTATCAATGAATTCAGTAAAGTTGCAGGATACAAAATTAATACACAGAAATCTGTTGCATTTCTATACACTAACAACCAAGTATCAAAGAGCAAAATTAAGAAAACAATCCCATTTACCATAACATCAATAAGAATAAAATACCTAGGAATAAACCTACCTAAGGAGGCAAAGACCTGTATTTGGAAAACTGTAAGACACTGATGAAAGAAATTGAAGACAACACAAACAGATGGAAAGATATACTGTGTTCTTGGATTAGAAGAATCAGTGTTGTTAAAATGACCACACTACCCAGGCAATCTACAGATTCAATACAATCCCAATCAAAATACCAATGCCATTTTTCACAGAACTAGAACAAAAAAATTTTTAATTTGTATGGAAACACAAAAGACCTTGAACAGCCAAAACAATCTTGAGAAACAAGAACAGGGCTGGAGGTATTATGTTCTCAGACTTCAGACTTTACTACAAAGCTACAGTAATCAAAAGAGTATGGTACTGGCACAAAAACAGACACATAGATCAATGGAACAAGATAGAGAGCCCAGAAATAAATCCATGCACTTATAGTCAGCTAGTCTATGGCAAAGGAAGCAAGAATATACAACGGAGAAAGACAGTCTCTTCAATAAGTGGTGTTGGAAAACCTGGACAGCTATCAATACATGTAAAAGAATGAGATTAGATCATTTCCTCACACCATATACAAAAGTAAACTCAAAATAGACTAAAGACCTAAATGTAGTATCTGAAGCCATAAAACTCCTATAAGAGAACATAGGCAGAAGCCTCTCTGACATAAATCATAGCAATATTTTTTTGATCTGTCTACTAAGGCAAAAGAAAAAAAGCAAAAATAAACAAATGGGACTTAATTAACTTAAGGAAACCATCAAAGAAATGAAAAGACAACTTATGGAATGAGAAAGTACCTTCAAATGATATGACCAACAAGGGATTAACATCCAAACTATATAAGCAGCTCATGCAATACAATATCAAAAAAAAAACCCCACCCAATTAAAAAATGAGCAGAAGACCTGAATAGACATTTTCCCATAGAAGACATACAGATGGCTAACAGGCACATGAAAAGATGCCAAACATCACTAATTATTAGAGAAGTGCAAATCAAAGCAACAATGAGATATCACCTCACACCTGTCAACATAGCTATCAACAAAATGTCTACAGTAAGAAATGTTGGCAAGGATACGGAGTAAAGGAAACCCTTGTACACTTTTGGTGGGAATGTAAATTGGTGCAGCCACTATGGAAAGCAGTATGAAGGTTCCTTAAAAATCTAAAAATAGAACTACCGTATGATCCAGCAAGTCCACTCCTGGGTATATATCCCAAAAAAAAAAAGCCCTAATTTGAAAAGATACATGCAACCCAATGTTCATAGCAGCAATATTTACAATAGCTAAGACATGGAAGCAACCTAAGTGTCCATCAACAGACAAATGGATAAAGAAGATTTGTTACAAATATACAATGGAATATTACTCAGCCATAAAAAAGAATGAAATTTTGCCATTTACAACAACATGGATGGACTTGGAGAGTATTATGCTCAGTGAAATAAGTCAGACAAAGAAAGAGAAATACTGTGTGATATCACTTATACATGGAATCTAAAAAGTAATACAAATGAATGTTTATAGCAAAACAAAAATAGACTCACAGATATAGGAAACAAACTAGTGGTTACCAGTGAGGAGGGGAAGAGGAGAGGGACACATTAGGGGTATGGCATTAAGAGATACAAATAACTATATGTAAAATAGATAAGCAGCAATGCTATATTGTATAGTACAGGGAATTATAGCCATTATCCTATAATAATTTTTTTTTTTGGTATGCGGGCCTCTCACTGTTGTGGCCTCTCCCGCTGCGGAGCACAGGCTCTGGACGCGCAGGCTCAGCGGCCATGGCTCATGGGCCTAGCCGTTCCGCGGCATGTGGGATCTTCCCGGACCGGGGCATGAACCCATGTCCCCTGCATCGGCAGGCGGACTCCCAACCACTGCGCCACCAGGGAAGCCCCTGTAATAATTTTTAATGGAGCATAATCTGTAAAAATACTGAATCACTGAAATTAACGTAATATTGCAAATCAAATATACTTCAATAAAAAATGAACTTGATATAAAAACAAAAAAAGAAACTTGCAATGATATGGCATTTAAAGAATTAAAAGATATAAAGATTTTTTAAATTTTCTAAAAGCATGCTAGTTGGAATGGAGGAAATAAAACTATGTAGAAAACCCCAAAGAATTTACAAAAAACTCCAGGGACTAATAAGTGACTTTAGTGAGATAGCAGGATATAAGGTCAATGTCCAAAAGTTCATTGCTGGAATTCTGTTTCTGGGAAGATGAAGTAGACATACATTTTCCTGTTACTCTCACTAAGTATAACTAAAAATCTGGACATAAGCAAACATAAGAAGCCTCTGAAAGATGGAGATAAGAAGGCAGACAGGCTAGAGACCTCAGAACCCAAGGTAGTACATGGCGGTGAGTTCTCTGGGTTTTCTTTTTTGCATCACATATCGTAGACTTGGATCTGAAGAAGCCAGCAAGTTGGAAATGCCAATGAGTGTAGACCAAAATAAAACAAAACAAAACAAAACAAACTCGAACAAAAGTCTGCTGTCTTTAGCCAATGGACTAGGCAAGGGGCAGCCTAGCAAGACAGAAAACTTTTAGACAACGACTGCTCTGTTCCAGCCAAACATCACAGAAAAAAATGTTGTCCCACCCCACCCATGCCAGCAAAGGCTGAGCAGAAACCTAGACTTTCACCATCACCAGATTGTAGCAAGGCACCATGAATGAATGAGAGAGAGAGAGAGAAAGAGAGAAAAGTAGGGAGGGAGGGAGGGAGGGAGGGAGGGAGGGAGGGAGGGAGGGAGGGAGGAAGGAAGGAAGGAAGGAAGGAAGGAAGGAAGGAAGGAAGGAAGGAAGGAAGGAAGGAAGGAAGGGTTGGATTATAGCCCAAAGAATAAAATAAATATCCATGATGCAAATATATGATTGAACAAATAAGTAAATTGGGGAGAATAGACAAATCTCCCATACAGATGAATTCCAAATAATTTATGTAGATAATGCCTCCTTGAGGAGATGGACCTTAACTCCTCACCCCTAGAATGTGGGCTGTTCTTAGTGACTTGCTTCCGAAGACTAGAGTATGGAGTGAGTGGTGGGGATACTATTACAGCAGAGAAACCTGGCAAACACTACCTCAGCCAGGTGACCAAGTTTAACATCATTAGTGATAAGTCATGTTGCTAGCATGTATCGTTGATAAGATATGATGACAACACTTTATCTCTGTGGTCTTTCTCCCAAGAACACATAACTCCAGTCTAATCATGGCAAAAATATATGCAAATTCTACAAATTACCTGACCAGTACTTTTCAGAACTGTCTAGGTCATCAAAAATAAGGATAGTCTGGGAAACCATCACAGACCAGATGAGGCTAAAGAGACATGACAGTTAAGTGTCATGTTGTATCCTGGGTGGGATCCTGGGACAGAAAAGGGGCCCTAGGGAAAAACTAGTAAAATCTGAGTAAACAATGGAGTTTAGTTAACAACAATGTATCAATAACGGTTTCTTAGTTGTGACAAATGTACCATAGTAATGTAAGATATTAAGAATAGGGGAAACTGTGTGAGGGATATATGAGAACTCTCTGTATTATCTTTGCAACTTTTCTGTAAATCTAAAACTAGTTTAAAATAAAAAGTTTATTAAACAAAGAATAATGACTGCATTGGATTGAAGCACATCAAACATATAAAAATACATAAACTCATAATGATGCTAAAAGCAAAAAACCTTTGTTGAGCACCATTGGAGATTGCTAAGGCAACAACTTATTACTCAGAAAACCAATAAAGAGAAAAGAAATGAAGCATTTATTCTGCCTTTCCTTGTATAAATTGTTTCTCAGAGTAAGCAGATAGCTGATGAGGGAAAGTTATTATTTATAGAATTCCAGCTAATAAATGCCGAAGAAATGTTAGCACTAGAAAATCACCATCTTGCAATTCCATAATAATCTAGGCAAAGGTTGATGGAGAGCTTTATAATAGGGGAGATAAGCTGGCATCATCTAAACTCACTGATTGATCTTAGCATCAATCAAAATGAGATATGCAGACATAATGCACCTCACAAGCTGATGTGGTAGGAAGCACCTAGCACCATCTATCAGGTATCCTTGCTGAAAAATTGATGCTGAATCTAATCAAATCTCTAGATCTAACAGTTCATAGGAAATATAGGTGATGGGAGAGCAAGTTAAACAATATCATAAGGAAGCAATTGCCCAAATCCAGAGTGCATGACAGTCTACAGAAAAAAATGATCCCGTTTCTTCAACAAATCAGTGACATAAAAAAGGGAGTATGGACTATTACAAAATAAGAGAGACTTGAGACCTATTACCCAAGGGCAATGTGTAGATCTTGTTTGGATCCTGATCTGAACAAACCAACAGTACAAAGACATCTTGAAAACAATTGAGAAAATTTGAATATGGACTGAAATTAAGGAATTATTGTTAATTTTGTTGGTTGTGATGATGGTATAGTGCTATGTGTATTTCTTAATGTCTTTAACTGTTATAGATTGCACACCAAATTAATTATTGTAAATTTTTTTTAAAAATCCTCCAGCCAGATGAAAAGAAACAATTATTGGAAGCTTGATGAAATAAGAATGGCAAAATGATAATTGTTGAAGCTGGTTGGTGGTACATGAAACTATATTATATTCTCTCTTTTATGTATGTTTGAACACTTTTATAATAAAAAGTTTTTTAAAAAAAGAAGTATAGACTAGGAGTATGAGCCCTAGATTACATTCTGATTTATCCTTAATTAGTTGTGTGATCCTGGCCAAGCCACTTCATTACAGTACCTTAACTCTTTCCTTAGTAACTTAGAAATTATAACTGATAAAATAATGATAAAATTTATTGTCTAATGTGTGCCTAGAATTATGCCAAGTAGTACAAAGGAACAAAGAACTGTATATATACTACCTATTCTCCTACCTATTCTCCAGGCATCCGGGTTGGGGTGGGGAAGTGGGAGAAGAGGAAATATGGCTTTTGGAAATGTAAACTATTATAGAGAAGAAAACTATCACTTCTAATTCCATCATGCACAAATAACACATTAAGATCTTGGTGTATATTTATATACCTTCCAGACATTTTACTATCTATATATACATGTCTTTTTTAAAAAATAAGATTTGGACTATTCTGTATGTATCCTTTTGTGGCTAGTTTTTTTTGTTTGTTTTGTTTTGTTTTGTCTATAGTGTGTACTATTATACCCTTTGAGTAATCAATGGAAACTAAAATATATCAAAACATTATAGATACGTAAACATGACCTAGTTTAGTTTCTTTTTTCCCCCTACAGCTCTTTGATTAATTACAATCGGCCCTTTAATGAATATGTACCACATATAGTCATCTCTAGTTTAAATTCTTGCAGCTGGTCTCTCGACATCTAGTTTTACCCTTGTGTAATCCATCCTTCACACACCACCAAAGTGATCTTCTTGAAATAGCCCTAACTACATCACTCCTCTGCTCAAAAACTCTCAATGCAAGAGGCTGTGTACTGTATAATTCCATATGTATGACATTCTCAAAAAGACAACACTATAGGGAAAGAGAACAGATCAGTGGTTGCCAGGGGTTTGGGGGTGGGGAGGGTGTGACTGTAAAGGGGTAGTATAAGGAAATTCTTTTGGGTATTGAAATTGTTTTGTGTCCTGATTGCAGTGAGCCAATCCAATGGAAAAGAGCAAATTGAAGAGTCAAGTGAGGCAGGCAGAGGTTGGTAAACCAGAGAAGCAGAGTAAAATGGGTCTGGAAAGCAAGAAGGGACTGGAGTCCAAAGCCAAGAATATGAGCGCATGGAGGTCAGGAAACTATACAGAGCAGGCTAAGCCATAGGTTAGTTTGGGTATATATCAGAGATAAGCATCCTTTGTTCCCTTCTGTGAATGCACCTGCCCCATTTAAAAAGCCAAAGCTGAGTATAAAATACCCACTGACTTCAGTCCTACCCAGTCCAGACCGTTGGACCAAACATCTATGGGAGGCAGTGTAGTAAAATGGGAAGGATATGAGCTTTGCAATAAAAAAGACCAGGATTCAAATTCTGCCTCTTTCCCTGAGTAGTTGTGTGACCTTAGGCAAGTCACTTTCAGCTTCAGCTTCTTTGTCTGAAAAATGTAGATAGATAGCATCTATCTCAGAGGAGTGTTGTGATGAAATAAAATTATGTAAGTGATCCGACATGAACCTTGGTATCTAATAAGCACTCAACAGATGATAGCCCATATCCTTCATGGGCACCTATCTTAATTTGTCTTATATTTCTACTTAGTTGTATGCAGTACATCTCTCCCTCTTCAACCAGATCTTAAACTTGTTGGGGGCAGACACTGTGTGTGAATGATTTCTTTACATATATTTACTTTTTAAAGTAATAAAATTTTCAGATTACAAACATCATGTAAAATTACACAAAATTCAAATATTACAAACTACTTAACACAAAAGAAATCCTCAATCATGTCCCCCACTTCCCCAACCAGAGAACTGCTGTGAAGAGTTTGGAGCATTTTCTTCCAGCTCCTTCCACCACCATATTGTTGTTTTTGTTTTGTTTTTACAAAAATGGGATCATTGTTAAAGTATGATTTTCAAAATGTTCAGAAAAAGTTTTATACAAAGATTGTGAGCATGTGTCAAAGTTTAACTCATGAAGGAGGAAACCAGCAGGATGGTAAAGTTAACTCAAAAGAGGATGTGAGAACTGGTATTTTATATATAGTCAGTTAAAAAACAAAGGAATGTTAAAATAATATTGCTAAGTTAGACTCAAAACTGATAAATGTCCAACAGAGCAATAAGAGCCATAATCATGGTGTCTTATTTAGGTGGACAGAAAATGTCACTGTATCAGTTTTACAGAATTGTAAAATGACTAAACCCTGATCAGTTGTGCTAAATTACACTTCTCTTAGACCTAGAGAGTCAGATGACACTTAAACAAGCCTGTTAGAAAATGCTCTCAACATGACATTAAAGCATCAAGTAATCATCTTTCCCCTTTGTATTAGTTTCCTAGTGCCACTTTAATAAAGTACCACAAACTAGGTACTTTTATTTAAAAAAAAAAGAACATTTCCTTGTAGTTCTGACAGTCAGAAATCCAAAACCAGTTTCATGGGGCCGAAATCAAAGCGTCAGCAGGGCCCTGCTCCTTCCGGAGGCTCTATGGGAGAATCCATTTCCTTGCTTTTTACAGGTTCTAGAGCTGCATTTCTAAGTTTGTGGCCCCTTCCTCCATCTTAAAGCCAACAGTGTAACATCTTCAAATATCTCTGCCTCCATCTTCACATCACCTTCTCTCTTATAAGGACCTTTATGATTACATCTAGCACACCTGGATAATCCAGGGTAACTTCCTATTTCCCTTCCAACTGATTAGCAACCTCAATTCCTCCTTAATTCTCCCTTGCCATGTAACATGACATATTCACAGGTTCTGAGAAATAGAACAAGGGAGATCTTTGGGGCAGAGTGGGAGGGAGTGGGTATCATTCTTCCTATCACACCCCTGTTTCCAAATTTTGAGTAATTCTTCATAACCTTATGCTATATATTTTTCTCTCCAACTTGCTTTTTTTCACCTATGTTTTCACTCAGCACATGCTGTGTACACCTACCCCATTCTTCTTTTTTTAAAAATAAATTTATTTATTTATTTATTTTTGGCTGCGTTGGGTCTCCATTGCTGCACGTGGGCTTTCTCTAGTTGCGGAGAGTGGGGGCTACACTTCGTTAAGGTGCGTGGGCTTCTCATTGCAGTGGCTTCTCTTGGTGCGGAGCACAGGCTCTGGGCATGTGGGCTTCAGTAGTTGTGGCACATGGGCTCAGTAGTTGTGGCTTGCGGGCTCTAGAGCACAGGCTCAGTAGTTGCGGCGCATGGGCTTAGTTGCTCCGTGGTATGTGGGATCTTCCCAGACAAGGGCTCAAACCCGTGTCCCCTGCGTTGGCAAGCAGATTCTTAACCACTGCACCACCAGGGAAGCCCCCACCCACATTCTTCTTAATGACTGGACAGTATTCCAGTTATGGAATTGCCAGAATTTAGTCATTTCCCTGTAGATGGAAATTTAAGTTACCAGTTTTTCATGGTTATGAACAGTGCCTCAGTGAACATTCTTGTACATATCTCTCTGCACAGTTGTGGCTATGTTTCCATAGGAAAAAATCCTAGAGGTTAAAATTCTGAGACAAAAAGTATGCCCATTTAATTTTGACTAATACTGACAAGCTGCCTTCTGAAAATTTGTGTGAATATTTTACTCTCATACTAGTAATATATGAGAGTGCCTATTTACCTCCAACATCACTTACACTTGATATATTTTTTTAACATCTTTACTGGAGTATAATTGCTTTACAATGGTGTGTTAGTTTCTGCTTTATAACAAAGTGAATCAGCTATACACATACATATATCCCCATACCCCTTCCCTCTTGCGTCTCCCTCCCTCCCACCCCTCTAGGTGGTCACAAAGCACCCAGCTGATCTCCCTGTGATATGTGGCTGCTTCCTACTA
Organism: Delphinapterus leucas; assembly: GCF_059928025.1. Taxonomy (NCBI): domain Eukaryota; kingdom Metazoa; phylum Chordata; class Mammalia; order Artiodactyla; family Monodontidae; genus Delphinapterus; species Delphinapterus leucas. The sequence continues at coordinate 45,767,216 of NC_143150.1, read as the reverse complement.
GCTATCGATTTTATATTTGGTAGTATATATATGTCCATGCCACTCTCTCACTTCGTCCCAGCTTACCCTTCCCCCTCCTCGTGTCCTCAAGTCAATTCTCTAATAGGTCTGCGTCTTTATTCCAGTCCTACCCCTAGGTTCTTCATGACCATTTTTTGTTGTTGTTAGATTCCATATATATGTGTTAGCATGCGGTATTTGTTTTTCTCTTTCTGACTTGCTTCACTCTGTATGACAGACTCTAGGTCCATCCACCTTACTACAAATAACTCAATTTCATTTCTTTTTATGGCTGAGTAATATTCCATTGTATATATGTGCCACATCTTCTTTATCCATTCATCTGTCGATGGATACTTAGGTTGCTTCCATGTCCTGGCTATTGTAAATAGAGCTGCAATGAACATTGTGGTACATGACTATTTCTGAATTATGGTTTTCTCAGGGTATATACCCAGGAGTGGGATTGCTGGGTCGTATGGTAGTTCTAGTTTTAGGTTTTTAAGGAGCTTCCATACTGTTTTCCATACTGGCTGTACCAATTTACATTCCCAGCAACAGTGCAAGAGGGTTCCCTTTTCTCCACACCCTCTCCAGCATTTATTGTTTGTAGAATTTTTGAGAATAGCCATTCGGACTGGTGTGAGGTGATATCTCACTGTAGCCTTGATTGGCATTTCTCTAATGATTAATGATGTTAAGCATTCTTTCATGTGTTTGTTGGCAGTCTGTATATCTTCTTTGCAGAAATGTCTGTTTAGGTCTTCTGCCCATTTTTGGATTGGGTTGTTTGGGGTTTTTTTTGATATTGAACTGCATGAGCTGCTTGTAAGTTTTGGAGATTAATCCTTTGTCAGTTGCTTCATTTGCAAATATTTTCTCTCATTCTGAAGGTTGTCTTTCTGACTTGTTTATGGTTTCCTTTGCTGTGCAAAAGATTTTAAGTTTCATCAGGTCCCATTTGTTTATTTTTGTTTTTATTTCCATTTCTCTAGGAGGTGGGTCAAGGATGATCTTGCTGTGATTTAAGTCATAGAGTGTTCTGCCTATGTTTTCCTCCGAGAGTTTTATAGTGTCTGGCCTTATATTTCGGTCTTTAATCCATTTTGAGTTTATTTTTGTGTATGGTGTTAGGGAGTGTTCTAATTTCATACTTTTACATGTACCTGTCCAATTTTCCCAGCACCACTTATTGAAGAGGCTGTCTTTTCTCCACTGTATATTCTTGCCTCCTTTATCAAAGATAAGGTGTCCACATGTGCGTGGGTTTATCTCTGGGCTTTCTATCCTGATCCATTGATCTATATTTCTGCTTTTGGGCCAGTACCATACTGTCTTGATTACTGTAGCTTTGTAGTATAGTCTGAAGTCAGGGAGCCTGATTCCTTCAGCTGCATTTTTTGTTCTCAAGATTGCTTTGGCTATTCGGGGTCCTTGGTGTCTCCATACAAATTGTAAAAGTTTTTGTTTTAGTTCTGTGAAAAATGCCAGTGGTAGTTTGATAGGGATTGCATTGAATCTGTAGATTGCTTAGGGTAGTAGAGTCATTTTCACAATGTTGATTCTTCCAATCCAAGAACATGGTGTATCTCTCCATCTATTTGTATCATCTTTAATTTCTTTCATCAGTGTCTTATGATTTTCTGCCTACAGGTCTTTTGTCTCCTTAGGTAGGTTTATTCCTAGATATTTTATTCTTTTTGTTGCAGTGGTAAATGGGAGTGTTTTCTTAATTTCACTTTCAGATTTTTCATCGTTAGTGTATAGGAATGCCAGAGATTTCTGTAAATTAATTTTGTATCCTGCTACTTTACGAAAACATTAATTAGCTCTAGTAGCTTTCTGGTAGCATCTTTAGGAGCCTCTATGTATAGTACCATGTCATCTGCAAACAGTGACAGCTTTACTTTCTCTTTTTCGATTTGGATTCCTTTTATTCCTTTTCCTTCTCTGATTGCTTTGGCTAAAACTTCCAAAACAATGTTGAATAATAGTGGTGAGAGTGGGCAACGTTGTCTTTTTCCTGATCTTAGTGGAAATGCTTTCAGTTTTTCACCATTGAGGACGATATTGGCTGTGGGTTTGTCATATATGGCCTTTATTATGTTGAGGTAAGTTCCTTCTATGCCTACTTTCTGGTGGGTTTTTATCATAAATGGGTGTTGAATTATGTCAAAAGCTTTCTCTGCATCTATTGAGATGACCATATGGTTTTTCTCCTTCAATTTGTTAATATGGTGTATCACACTGATTGATTTGCATATATTGAAGAATCCTTGCATTCCTGGGATAAACCCCGCTTGATCATGGTGTATGATCCTTTTAATGTGCTGTTGGATTCTGTTTGCTAGTTTTTTGTTGAGGATTTTTGCATCTATGTTCATCAGTGATATTGGCCTGTAGTTTTCTTTTTTGTGACACCTTTGTCTGGTTTTGGTATCAGGGTGATGTTGGCCTCGTAGAATGAGTTTGGGAGTGTTCCTCCCTCTGCTATACACTTGATATTTTGGATTCACTTGTCTTTCAGCATCTATGTAGCACTTTGAGATATCTGTATTGGTTTTACAGGCACAGAGTAAGAGTTTAATAATTGTTTGATGAATTGAATTGAAAGTTAGCTATTGTATTTATTTATTTATTTATTTAATACACTCATGGCTAAATTTATTTATCCTTATTACATCATCCTTCTTGCCAGGCTTCTTCTTTTTTTAAATCAAGTGTAGTTGATTTACAAGATTGTGTTAGCTTCAAGTGTACAGCAAAGTGATTCAGTTTCTTTTTCAGTTCTTTTTCAGTCTCTTTTCCAATATAGGTTATTATAAGATATTGATTATAATTCCCTGTGCTATACAGTAAGACCTTGTTGTTCATCTATTTTATACATAGTAGTGTGTATAAGTTAATCCCATCCTCCTAATTTATCCCTCTCATTAGAACAATGCAAATTCATGTGTACAACTCAGAGGGCTTGTGCTAACAATGGCACATTGGTAAGAGAGCAATATGTGTGTGTCTTGAATATTATAAAGTGTTATTCAGATGTTAGTTACTTCTATACATGGAAATGTGTTTTCACAGGTAGTTCTCATATCTCACACAGATTGGCCTTGCTGCTTCCCAGGTTCACATGGTATAAGCTTTGTTGCCAAGGCCCATAACATACTTTCACTGTGCACCCCACAGGCTCTAAGGTCTAAAGTGTGTGACTGATGGTGCCAGTCTTTTAGGAGGAAAGGCATGATAAGATTATGGGCATATGTGTCCCCTGAAGATAGTAATTGTGTGGCTGCACCACACTGACTCCATTTTGTCAGCTCCATCTTAGGCCCGCAGTCCTACCCCCTCCCCTCTCTGCATGACTGAGCTTTAGCCTACTCACTAGGAATGCACTCAAGCCAGATAAGTTCCCTATCAACTTTTACCCTTGCCTTCATCTGATATGAAAACTAGAAGAATACCTTCTGCTGACATAGATGGGTAATGGTAATGAGACCCCTGGGGTGGGGGAGGAAAAAAGCCTGGTTCCCATAGGTGCAGCCGTGCTTCTCCCTTGGTAACCAGATTCTATTTTTAGCTTTGGCCCTTTAAACTCCCCCATGCCCCTTTCGGGGGCACAGAGTGCAGCTGTGAATACCTCTGGATCATTGTCCACCCGATCCTGCCTATATGTAAGTTACCCCCAATAAACTTCATAATTGTACTTTATGGAGTTGCCTGCTTCACTTTTCAGTCTTAAAGTTCCTTCTCAGTTCAGAGGATATTACTCAATATCCCCGCCTCCCAACAGTAATAAAGCCCAATAGCAAAAGCTTCAGAGAAGGAGCATCTCCATTCTTGGATAAATATTTTGGAGGGTCCAGAGTCAACTGATTTTGTACTAAAAGATTTCTCAGAGACAGAGTCTCATGGATTTAGATGGAATGTTCTGGGGAGTACCCAACCCTACAGCCGCCCACCTCGCCCTATCCCAGGAAGTAGCAATCAATTCTGTAATGCTAAGGACTATGACCTTGTGAGGTGCAGGGATGGGGGGGCTAGCTGAAAGAGCACTCAAGGTTGACCTAGTCTCTCAGGACTGTGACAGCTCCCAGAGGGGCATGATTCTGTACCATCCCCATCCTCTGGCCTGCTCTGGGAGTCAGCTTCTCAGCAGGAGTAAGAGCAGTGTTGGCAAGAGAAAGTATAAGAGAATGAGCTTCAGCACTACCCTGCTCTGATTGGTTATTTCTGGAGGAAGTACTCATACAAACCTGACGGGGAATTGCTCCCTCCAGTTTTATTCCCACAACCAGGGTCTAGAAGTTGTGTGTCTAAGAATATACAGGAGACAAAATCCTGAAACTAGAAAGGAAATGATTCCCTTCACTATCCTTCCCCTCCCCCGCAACCCCACTTCCTAACTCTCCCAGTCCCCAGCCTATAAGTGCATGTGAACACATGCTCGGTTTTCATCCTAAGCTTTTTTAGGACTTGACCCTTCTCTAGAGTGAACTGAGTGGTGCCCCTTGATAAGGAGTGTTTGTGAGAAAGCATGCTTGATATGAACCCAGCCATAGCCCATAAAATATTCTTGAACCCACTAACATATTAAAATAATTTCACAAAGGACCTAAGAGAACTTAGAGGTTTACATCATGATCAAGAGTGTAAGGTCTGGAGCCTGAGTGCCCAAGACTGAATCCGGCTCTGACACTCTCTGTGACCTCAGGCAGGTCACTTCACTTGTCTGTGCCTTAGAATCCTCATCTGTAAAATGCGGAATAACATTACCTACCCTCCTAAGAGTTGTTTTGAGGATTGAATGAAATAATGCATATATAGGACTATGCCACACATATCGTAAGTGCTCATAAATATTAGCTAGTATTTAATTATCTGACAGTGCCTCATGGTTCTATGCCCATAGTCTTTAAGGCATTTGTGGAGCAAATGAAATTGACGACCATTAGTTTATTTAATACGTTTCCTTAATATGTTCATTTGCCCACACTTTTTAGCCTACTGACTTTCCAATGACACGAGGATAGTTGTTGTTACAATGGCCTAGCATTTACACCCAAACTTTGTGATTCTGCACTCCTTTTCCAAGACCCATTTGCTGGCCCCATCTCTGCCTCCTCTCCCACTCCGTTAGACTTGCCCCTACAAAAGTACCCTGTGTTACTTTAAGATTTGAGGATAAAAAGAGAGTAGTCAATTAAAGAAGTGTTTGCGGGTGGAAGGGAGCACTTTCCTCTGCTCTACCCCCGTATTCCACAATTTCTTCATCTCCTGTGTATTTATGAGATTGCTGTGGAACAGAAAGGCTACCACCTATAGGAGGTTCTGAAGGTTCATTTGTATAATGTATCACTAGTGTCTCTTCTCTGTAGGTAAGGGCAGCAGGTTTTTCAGGTGGAACTTGCTCCACACTCTTTACCCTAAACTCGCTGCATTCCTGGGATATAAAGTCACTGAGGCTGGAGAGGATACATGGGGGGAAATATGCCTGGTCTGGCATGAGGCACATTTTTCTGCCCTGTGTGTATCTCCACTCCAGCTCTAACTGGCTTGCCTTGCTCACTGTGTGTCTCTGTGTTCTCAAAGCATCTGACCCTTAAGTAGCTGAGCCACATGGCTTTTATGGACCAAATTATAGTTCCACACTGCTCTTGCTCTTAATGGAAGGCATATTAACCATTAGGGAGAAATTGTTGCTTGAATTCCAAAGAGGCAGTGTGTTCTTCTGGAGGTTTGGTAGATTATTTCTTTCAAATTCACCTTGAATAACAGTCAGAGGACAGCAGTGTGTGCTTCTTATGACAACAACCTACATCTCCATCATGAAAGATGAGGATGAGGAATGCGGGAGTTAGGTTGAAAAAGGAAATCTCCACTGATCCAAAGCAAGTCACTTCACTCTCCCCCAATTAAGTATGCAATCCTTTTAGCCCCAAACAGTGGTTGAAGATGGGAAAACCACACTAGACATATCAGCAAATAGGACAATTCTGGCTCATAGCCCTGCTACTTAGAAGAGGGAGCTCTTCCAACATAATGTCCTGACACTGTATAAGAGGAGGGGAAATGGCTAAAGATAAATTCTTAACATGATCCCAAGAGTAAAACTGGATGAGAATGAAAAGCCTTAGGTTAGATTGTTCACAGTTCTTCACAGCACTGTGGTGGGCACAACTGTACATGCTACTAGGAGTTCTTCTCACTTTCCTGGTCTGTGAGGGGCAAGCATTAGTTAGGTAGATGCTGGGATACTCGATCCCAATAGGCAGTGGCCATAGCAACTTCAATTCCTTGGTGACTTTAGAGGCATCCAGCTGACTTTCTCATCAAAATACCCAACTCATATAAGATATAAACATTAAGATACATAAGGAAGGGAGAACTGCATTCATCCCCTGGGGGTGTGGGAGTGAGCAGATGGTTGATAAGCATATGCTCCTTATTAGAAAATAAAATCCTGTGGGCAGAAAGCAGTACCGATGATGATTTAATGTGATCTCGTCTCCCTCCTCTGCCTTCACTCTACCTTGGAGTGTTAGCCACTCTCCCAACCCCAAACAACATAAAGGCAATGTCCTAGCTATTATTACCTCTCTCTCCCCTAAAAAACAAATCAACAAAATACTCAGGATAGTAGGAAACACAAAGCAATCTTCATTTCTTCCACACATTAGAAACATTTTCAATTACAGTTCAGCTTCTCTGAGATATACATCAAATGTTGGTCAACGAGCACAGAAAAGCCAGGTTGGAGGGAATCCCTGATAAGGAGGCATGAAGTGAGAGCTTTGATTCAACCACTCCACTCAGCACAGTGGAGGCCCATGCAGGTCCCTGAGACAGTCATTCTGCTTTATGCCTTGAAGGAAACCCACTCTGTACTCCCTCCTCAGAGTGTGCCTTTGAAGGGCCACTGAAAGGAAAGATCCTTGATGAATGATCACTAGTAAAGTCCTAATGGCTAACTCATTTAAGGAGCAGCTCTTTTAATAGTGGGGGTTTTCCTCTTAATCAGTGTTTCTCACTGGAATTAAAAGACCCCAGCCACGTTCACAGTTACAGGTTTCACATAAGTCAGACTGCTTCCCGGGAGGTACCCATAGCTGATAAGCAGGCACATCCTCTGATCAGTCAGGATATATTCTGGTGGGATTCTGGGCCATTCGGTTCAGCCCACAGAAACCTCAGTAATGCTCAAGCGAATGAGCAGAGCTTAAAGGTCACAGAGAGCCTTAGGTGCATGGAGGTAAGTTATCTCATAGGACAGCCAGACAGATGACCTGGGTGGGAGGAATGTGAATGATATATCTGACCCTCCCAGGTACACAGTGGTTACCTTGGTGTCCAAACATAGTAGTCAATCTTAAGGAAATAAAATCTATTTGGGGGCTGCTCTTTCTTCTGATAGGCTTTCAGAAAACTCAAAACAATGTCCTGGTGGGTACTCACCCATGAGCCTCATCGTCTCCTACAATTTCACAGTTGCTCTTGGCAACCCCAACCCATCCCAAAATACCCAAAAGACAGAATCAGACAATGCTTTGCCTTGCTTCAGCATCAATGGATGGCTCCGAGTTCTCAACCCTGCCCCGAGGGTGCTGGTAGCAGCAGACACAGTGGAGATAGTCCACTACATTGTGGGTGAAGAGTGAGCGCAACGGGTGCAAGTACTGGAAGAAAAGGAGCATAAAGCCAATGGAAATCAGATAAGCAATAATGAGCTGCAAGGCAATCAAGGAATGACAGTAATTCAGTAACACTTTCACTCCAAAGAACTTAAAAACCAAGACCATGATCACATTCTCTAACAATCTCACACTATAGTGCAGGCCCATATGTCCCCAGTTCTGACCTTTCTCAACAAGGTCGCTGTCTGCTAACTTCAACTGCAAAGCTGACCAGCAAGAGAAGTTGATGCCAGCATAGAGAACGGTAACGGAAATCAACACCACTAAGGTGCCAAGTCGGCTGAAATTTTTCTCAATGTTATTGGGCATATGGGCACCACTCCTCCAGAACTTAACCCAAGGCTCAAAGAGGATAATCAGGAAGTTCAGCAATAAGAAGGGCACAGCCTTCAATTTCAAGGTGGCTGAAAAGAGCACGAGAATCATGAGGCGGGAGGTGATCTCCAATGTCCGCCAAATGGTGATGCACAGGACTTCTAGTGGACCAAGGCGAATCTTGTATTCATCGTACTTGATCTGGATAGCCAACATATTGCAGAGGGTAGCCCCATAGGTGACAGATATCAGGGAAAAGACTATTAGCACAGCTGTAAGAAAAAAAAAGAAACAGAAGAAAATAGATAATCAGTCAATGTTGGTGAAGCTTGTACTCTGACCCAGAGGTCCAGAGAGATGATAGGTGAGACTCAAGGGCCCAAGTCAAGAGCAAACCTACGAATGAACAGAGCTATGTAAACAAACAGCATACACAGAAAGAAAATGGAAATAAACTAAATTATTTTGCGTGACAGGGACTGGGGCAGTTTTTAATTTTTTCTACATTTCTCTAGTTTCTAAATTTCCCATGAAATAAGAAATGAACATATACTGGTAATATTTTAATAATCATACAAAATAAAGTAAAAAAAACAGTTGGCCTCAGAACCATCACTGAGGGGTCACTAGCATTGAGAGGTCACTAACACAAGAAGAGTACATATAAAGGGATGGGCAGCATCTACCTGATGAAACAAGCTTCTGAGAAAACAGTGCTGGAGGCAGAGAGAACTTGATCTGAAAAAAATCCAGTCTTAGGAGACTCAGAGAGAATGCCTTTGGCTATAGAAGTCCCTGCTTTGATGACCATCTTCTTCAAGGAACTAATCTTGTTTGTGTATGCTTCTAGAACATAAAATATATACTGGAAATTCCATGAGAGCAGAAGGGACCATGTCTATTTTGTTCACTGCTGTATCACCAGAGCCTAGCACACTGCCTGGAGCATAGTAGGTGCTCAACAAATGTTTGTGGAATTAATGAAGAATTCTGAGTTTAGAGAGGCACCATAACATACCTACGGTTAGAAGTGCTGGTTCAGCAGTGTGAGAGCTTGTGCGACTCACTGAATATCCATGTGCCTCAGTCCCCTAGGTCACTGACATACTCTAGAGTTGCTTGTATTACTCATCAGCAGTACCAATTTCCCAGTGCTTTGGTATACTTTAGGAGTCCCCAAACTTCCGGCAGAGTGGTTTAAAAATCCTATTTCCTAGCCCATAACATCCATACCACTGTGCGTTAGAGTAGGGGCCCTGAAGGATCAGGATGCCCTCTAATCCTGCTATCCTAAGTCTCAACTATAGGTCACACAGTGGCTCTTTCCTTTTCTTCCTTTCTTTATATCAGAGGATACCAATCACTAAGAAAAATCTAGTGCTCTCAAGGAGAGTGAGACACCGGAGTGTACTCATCCAAAAGAAAAGCTGGAGCTTTCTGTTCCCATAAAAACACTGGATCCAGGGAACTAGAGCCATTGAAATGTCAGTTTAATCTGCAAGAAAAGTAAAGACCTTCCGATAGAAACCCAGAAAGAAGCACAGCGTTGTTTCCGAGATCTTTTCCAGCTCTAAGCAGAGGGTTGCAGTCTCAAAGACTGGAAGACTCTCTTAAAGTGTCTACTCTTATCTTTACTTTTATTATTTATTATTTTTTCCAGCTTTATTGAGATATAATCGACATATAACATTGTATTAGTTTAAGGTGTACAGCATAATGATTTGATATACTCTTAGCTTTATAAACCACTCTAAGTCCCATCCTCAAGAGCTGATGCTCCTTGTAGAGTTTGGAACATCAGGGTGTATGTACAGCCAGCCAAGTGTGGTGATGCTTTCCCTTAAATTTAGAACTCGTTTATTGATAGTAGTGTAATAAAAAGCAGAAAGCCTGATGCTTCCAATAAATGTAAAAACACCTTCCATCTGTCTCCCTACAAAAAGACACATGCCATAAGAGGTCATAATGCTGCTAGTGAAATTTGCTCATCTATGCTGATCCAGACGGCCTCCCACAGAAAAAGGAATAAGAAAAGGGGTAGCAAAGAGAAGACAGGAGGGTGGGTGAAAGTGAGGAAAACTAAAACCAAAAAGTAGTTCACAAAACCTTAAAAGAGAGGGTGTTGTCAGAAAGTTTTTAATAGGAGAAATCACTGAAGAATTGAAAACAAGACCTTGTAGAAAGATTCCCTTACATCCTTTGTAGAGTGACCTATAGTTAGAAACACGGATCCTAAAGGCAGATGTCCTGCATTCCAATCCTCTTTGCCATCTATTACTTATGGAACCTTGTGGGGAAATTTGCTTAACCTCTTGGTGCCTCTGTTTTCTCATTTGTAAGATGTGGATAATAACAAGTATCTCATAGTGTTGTTGTGAAGATTTAAATGAAATAACTAGAGAAATGCCTGGAACATAGTAAATGCTATCTGTTAGCTCCTATTATCACCATCATCATCACCATTCTCTATTTCCAAAAGTACAGGAGATGCATTTACTTTGTTTAGGTGTTACCCTGACACTTAGGAAATCAGGTGATTTCAAAACTGATAGAACATCTGGACATAAGCCTTACAAAAATGTGAAAAACCTATAATAAGAAAATGATACAATTTTACTGAAGTATATTTAAAAATATTTAATGACATGTACTTCGGTAAACTTGTATATAGTTGGCCCTCTGTATCCACAGAGTCAACCAAAACCATGGATAGAAAATACTCGGGAAAAAATTCCAGTAAGTTCCAAAAGCAAAACTTGAATTTGCCATGTACTGGCAACTATTTACTTAGCATTTACATCATATTCATAACTATTTACATAGTATTTACATTGTATTAGGTATTATAAGTAACCTAGCGATGATGTAAACTATACGGGAGGATGTACACAGGTTATACACAAATACTACACCATTTTATATAAGGGCTTTGAGAATCTACGGATTTTGGTGTCCGCAGGGGGTCCTGGAAACAATCCACTGAAGATACCCAGGGTCAAGTATAGTTTTCTTGCTACGGGTCTTATATATTTATGGCACAGAGTGTAGTGATGCTGCACGGATGTATATTTATCTCCAAACTCATCAAGTTGTACACATTAAATAGGTAGAGGTTTTTGTTTGTCAGTTGTACCTCGATGAAGTGATTTTTAAATATTTAACGAAATGGAGACTTAAATTATCTTCTAATATGAAATTGATTGATCCTGTAAAGATGTAAACTCCCTCCAAAATAACCTAAATAATTGAATGCAATCCCAATCACAGTCTCAATAAAATGTTTTTTCTTTTGTTGTTATTGTTTTGCTTTGTTTTGTTTTCTGGTGAGGGAATTGACAAACTGATTGTGAAAATTCATTCTGTTTGGAAGATCAGGCTAAATTGCTCTACTAGATCTGAGCTGTGAAAGGCCTTTGAAAGGCACAAGACCTAAAAGCAATAAAGAATTTGAATACATAAAAATGTAATACTTCAAAATGCCAGAAAATACTACAAGTATGTTGTCTCTTACATATAGTGTGTTGCACATGTTACATGTATGACATGTATATGCACATTTAAAATGTGTGTATGTACACACATACAGAACATTATACAAATGTATACATACACACTTATCCACAGCAGAGAAAGGATTAATAGCCAGAATAAGTAAATAGATCCTCCAAATTAATAAGGAAAAGATAAACAACCCACTAGAAAAAGTGAGTAACATATAAATAAGATATTTAAAGAATAGAATGACCAAACATGAAATGATGCTCAGCTTCACTCATAAAGTAAATTATTAAAACAGTTATTTTATAATTATATAAATATTTAGTTTAAGATATAAAGAAACAGGCATCTTCATACACTGCTGGTGGGAATACAAATTCATGCAACCTTCTGGCAGTACTGCTAAAATTCTAAATATGCATATCTTTTCTCCCAGCAATTCTACTGCTAAGAAGTTATTCTACAAAGTCTCATTCCAGTACACAGGTGCTTATAAAGATGTTCACAGGAGCATAGTCTGTAATCAGAGAAAAACTTTTTTGCATGGATGGAAAAATTATAAACAAACTTTAATCCTACCAACAGAAGATTAGGGAAATAAGAAAGAATGGTCCAATTCATATAAAGGAAATATATAGTATATTTATCATTATTATTATATATATAGATAACTGTTGAAGAAATATTGGCATGCTTTTGAAAAAAAACATGCTGCTGAATAGAATGTTTAATTTTCCTTTTTTGGCAAATATATATATACACATATATATGTTATATGTATGTTTATATTACATAATAAAGAGAAGTCTGCACTACTTTGTATAAAATAGATAACTAATGAGAACCTGCTGTATAGCACAGGAAAGAAAGAAAAAGAGAGAGAGAGAGAGAGAAAGAAAGGAAGAGAAAGACAGAGAGGGAGGGAGGGAGGGAGGAAGGAAAGAGTCTGGAAGGATATACACTAAATGGTAAACAGATTACCTTTGGGAAATGAGATTACATCTCCTATTTTGTATATATTCTGTACAGTTTTGAGTCTTTACCATAACCATGTCTGATTTTTATAATTAAAAAGAATAAGGACCAAAAATAGTAATACATGATCATGGTAAAAAGAAATCCAAACCATATAAAAGGGTATAAAGTAAAAGCTAATAAAAGTCAGCTGACTTCTCATTTTCACTCGCTAGAGGTAAATGGTTCCTTGCATATCTTTCTAGAAATAGTCTGTGCATATACAATTACCTGCAGGCCATCCGGTTTGTGCATGTATTACTTTTATAATGCATACATATTTTAATTAGATGATTTAATTACCCTCAAAATTCTCAGGAGGAAGAGCATCATCATTTCCAGATTTTTCTCCCCATACTACTGTCAATTCTAGGTATGTAAAAAGCTTCAAGACCAGTAGAACTTCATGAACAATTCTTAGTAGAGAAAAAAAGAGGGCGCATTTCCTCCTTTATTTGAAACATAGGGCTTTGCCAAGCAGGGTCAGCACCTAATAATAAGGAAACGGTCCAAAGCTGTACCCACAGCTGTACCAGCTCCAGCCCAAGCTAGAGGCTTACTCATCTCGGGATCCCTCTTTTACAAGTGGGAAATTAAGACAGTGACCTCTTTGGTAACTTCCTCTAAAGATTACAGAGAAGGTCAGAACCGGGACCAGGCCTGACTCGCATCAGTATTCATTCCACACCCCTTTTTCTTTCTCCCCACTGAAGTTGGAAGGAGTGATTAAATCAGTGGTTCCCAAAAGCGGCTGATCAGAATCAACTGGGGTACGTTAAAAAATGCAGATTCTTGGCCTCCCCACACTCAGATTGATTCAGGTCTGAGTATGGGATGTAAGTTTTAAAGGAAGCTTTCATCCAGTAATTATGTTTTCTCATGATCTGTAATATTTGGGAACCTCTTACTTAAAGGCAGCCATCCCTAAACCAACCAACCAACCAACCAACCAAACACACTCAGTACAATTTAAACACTGTGGGTAGGGAACATGTCCTACTGGCTTCTGGTATTACTCACTTCTTCTGGGTCCAGAGAGGGTTTTTCTGTGGCATTTTTAGTCTAAACACCTTACCCCAGTTTCAGAAATCTGGTAGGCCGGAGATGTCTGGCTCCCCAAGCTGACTCTCAGTGCTGTACAATAGAACTAGTTCTATAATACCAATAGAGTAATCACTAGGCACACATAGCTACTGAGCACTTGAAATGTGGCTAGTATGACTGAGGAAATCAATTTTTAATTTTTAATAATTTAAATAGCCACATGAAGCTGGTGGCCAGTATATTGGACACTCAGGTCTAGATTTCTAAGACCCTTGATTTCAGTGGAGCCCTCCCCTCTCCTGACCCCACTCACCTCTACCCAGGGGGACATCTGCAGAGATCAGGGTCACATAGAGCTGACAGGTCAGCTGGGGCACTGAGCCCAGGAAGGCTTGGATCTGTGACATACGTTTGTAGGCACTGCGGTGCATAGCCAGGGTCCGGATGGAGTGGCCCACCTCCCATTCTATCAGCACCTCCTCGCCATTTATTAGCATCTTCTTTCGGGTGAGGCTGACATAGGGCTCCTCCTGCCCTCCTTTCTTCCACAGTGTGAGGTACTTAATCATGGCTTCCAAACATCTGCAGAAGTAAAGCATCATGAGTACTTAACTAAAGCTGTCCTAGGAAGGAAAGTTGTAGTGAGGGGGGAAAAATAACTCAGGAGGGCTGTGCTACTTTTTGCCATTCCTTCTCTCCTGTTCTACTCATTTCTCATGAGGCAAGGAGTTGGTCATGCCTTCCACGTGTCACTTCAGTCTAAATCCTTTGTGTTGGGTTGGCAATCGACCAACCTAAGAACGCCAATTCAGAAGTGTTTGAGGACTTAAGAATAAGCCTGTGACAGAAAAATGGCTAGAACACAAAGACATGAAAAATTTGTTGAGAGAAAACGATGAAGGTTCCAAAAGGCTCTGGTTTTCATAACACCTCAGGTTCCTGAGGTAAAGCATTCCTTATTCAAAGCTTTCAGCTCCATAATCAGAGCTTTTGAGCTCTGCTTTTTCAAAACAAAGCCCACAACTATAACTGTCTCAGCCAAAAAGTCTTGGAAGGGATCTGGAAAAATCTCTCAAATACACAGGAAAGCCATTTAGCAACGAAGGTACTTAAAAGGCTTGACAACTCAGAACCGAATATACTATATACCTAGGGAACCTCAAAAGATCTCTTTAAAGGTTGTTCTGGGGCCTCTTGACCTGTTTGGGAACAATAGCCTTTTAAACTTCATTCTTTCTCTACAAAGAGTAAAACATACTTAGGAGATCTTATCATCCTTGAAATAATATTAAGACCACATTTCCTGCTGTACCCGTCCCATATCCCCCATATAAATCAGAAGTCTTTAGCAGTTCTGATGTGGTGAAAAGAGAAGCAACTAGAACATCTTGTTTTGGAACACCTGAGTTACTACTTCCCCCACTCACACTGAAATAAATGGAAACTGTGAACTATTTCTTCTAAGTAAGAACAGTTGTGTCAAAAATTAAGCAGTCTTTCCTGATAGGCTGAGGGCACGGGTTGCATTTATCTTGCTCACCGCCCTTATCACATAGTGGGCATTTGATAAATATTTGCTGAGTAAATGAAAGAGTTAGAAGGAAAAAAAGAATACAGGGTGAGAAGTGATGGAAGGAGAAGATAATAATTAATAATGGCAATGTAATTTAACAACAACAAAAAAAAAACAGACCAAAGACGAGCTCAGATTTATATGCTCTCTAGGCCTTTGGCTCCCGATAGAAAAGCTTGGAACAGTGCTGGCTGCCATTCTCCACAGGATCCCTTTTTTTAAAAAAAATATTTTATATTGGACTATAGTTGATTTACAATGTTGTGTTAGCTTCAGGTGTACAGCAAAGTGATTCAGTTATACATATACATATATCTATTCTTTTTCAAATTCTTTTCCCATTTAGCTAATTACAGAATATTGAGCAGAGTTCTCTGTGCTGTACAGTAGGTCCTTGTTGGTTATCTATTTTAAACATAGTAGTGTGTATATGTCAATCCCAAACTCCCAATTTATCCCTCCCCCCCATCACCTTTCCCCTTTGGTAACCATAAGTTTGTTTTCTAAGTCTGTTTTGTAAATAAGTTCATTTGTATCATTTTTCCACAGGATCCCTTTGAGATTGGTGCATGTGTACCGGGCTAAAGCACGTAGTTTGAAACATCCATGTTGTAGGGAAAACTCTAAAATCCAGGAGAGAAAAAGATGGAAGGAGAGAACAGAAAAGGAAAAAAAGCAACTTTCTCTTCTTATTCAGGAAAAATGCATAAGTGCATTTCCACCAAGAGAGTTTAGATTTTAACCCAAGCCCATCAATACTATTGCTGAATAAAACATTGGGGGAGGCAGTGGCATGAAGAATTCTGTTTATGCTTCTATTCTTTTTTTTTAACATCTTTATTGGGGTACAATTGCTTTACAATTGTGTGTCACTATAACAAAGTGAATCAGTTATATATGCTTCTATTCTTAAGGCCATTTACTGGTTTAAGTAAGCGTGCTTGCCTTGCTTATAAGCGGCAGCAAATGAGAGTACATTTTCATTTTCAGAAGTATCTTTGCATTTCATATAAGGGAGCCAGGGCCTCCAAACACCTTCATGTGCCTAATAGCATTCATCAAGTTCCTGCCTACCTAAAAAGTAATTTGCCTTGAAAATAAGCATTATCAAGGATATGATTTATGAGCTTTTAATTATTTTTTCCCTGCTGTGGGGTAGCTGACTGAGATTATAAATGCTTTCCAATCATTTCTAGTGGGAGCTAAATGACAAAAATGAAACATAGTACTCAACACTCCATATGGATGGTCCAAATCAAAGATGGCTTGGGAGGCCACAAAGCAAAGAGAAGTCGAAATGGAGCTGGGGCAGAACTTACTGAAATTTGCATCTTAAGAGTGATTGATCCGTTAACTCAATTTATTGCATTTGAAAAGGGCAAGAAGAATGGTTTCCTTGTTCCTCTAATGACATCTCTAAATGACATCTTGGTTCCAAGTTCGAGATGAGGTCTTCCTTTCACAGTTTAACTTCAAAGATTTAGAACTCGAAAGCCCCTTTAGATTACCTAGTACAGAGGTTGCATAGGCCAGCTGAGTCACATCTGACGAACAGCTGTGGCGTGTTTGGCCCAGACAGTTCTTTTATTTAATTACCAAAATCAGTTGTCAACATGTTCAATCATTCCATTTCACATAAAATCCTGTCTTGGGAGCTTGTCCTGAAAAGTTGCGGCCTTGGCGATACAGGGTCTGAATTCCAACAGGGAAACAATGGGCTGGAGCTGTAGAGAGGCTGGCCTCCTTTAGGCAGATCTCGCGGACTCCAGATTACCACAGTACTCACCAACACTCCATCATTTCTCTAACACCGAGACTTCATTTTTACTTATCATCACACATGAAACTACTGTTTTTTCTCATCCTTGGCTTGCTTCACTCATTTATGATACCTGCCTGGCCCCTGTAAGTGTTTGAGTTTACGACCCATGATCTAGCCCAACCCATTTATTTTACAGATGAAGGACCTGAGGCTCAAGGCATCTTCAGGGATTTCACCAAGGCCATGTAACTAGTCAATGACAAGGGCAAACTAGATTCCAGGTCTCCTGAATTCCAGGCCACTGTTTCTGTTGATGTCTCATATTTTCGCTGATGGAGCGTAATCAATTCCTCCCCATTTAAACATACTGATAAATTTTTTTTAAAGGGGGCAGTTCCATCCTGAACTTCAGACTGTGTTTATTTCTAAGGATGAAATATCTTCCCATTGCAATTACAACATCAACACTCTGACCCATATTCCTCAGCTGACTGCAAGTTTCTGCCTCTCTTGCAATCAAGATAAATTTGGTCCATTCTTTCCTACTGACCTCAGAAGTTTTGCAACATCTCTCTACCTTGAAAATCACATAGCATCCAGATGAGACTTCTGACACAGATGCCTGTATCCCTAGGATAAGGCACATTCTTTCTTTTGTTTTTTAACATCTTTATTGGAGTATAATTGCTTTACAATGGTGTGTTAGTTTCTGCTTTATAACAAAGTGAATCAGCTATACATATACATATATCCCCATATCTCCTCCCTCTTGTGTCTCCCTCCCACCCTCCCTATCCCACCCCTCTAGGTGGTCACAAAGCACCCAGCTGATCTCCCTGAAGGCACATTCTTGTCCCTTCAAAACAATCTGAATGGAAAGACTCAATACTATTACATTGTGCTACAGCATCCAGATGGAGAGATAGACTATCTTCCTTTGCCCCCTTCTAACCGTGTACCTTTATTGCAGAAAGATACAGAGACAAATAGGAGACGAATAAACTGACAGAGAAAAATAAACTACAATGGGTTTGGGTACCAGATGAGCACAAATGGCTTAAAATACTTTCCAGATGTCAAATAACTCCAGAAAATTTGAAAATATCAGTAGCAGCAGCCCAAGCAACTCAGGGTAAAGAAACTGAATGTGAGATGGGATGGAGGGGGTAAGGAACTTCCATCCAATTTAAAGAGCATCTAAAAGGCAGAGTCAAAATAACACACTCTGAAGCTATAGCCTGTGTTTACAAGGTGACCACATCAGTTGGTCTCATACCAATTTCACAACCCGAATCCAGATAGCAAACATTGTCAAATGAAGTCTTATTAACGGTACCATACATGGTTTCGGAACACAGGTACATGCCATATGTTCATTGTGGTGGCACTTAAGACTGCAGATAAGACTTTTTGGATGGTAGGCAGGGAAACCAAGAGTGGGAGGGAATGGGAGAATCGATTCGATTCAAGGCACAGTAACAGTCTTAAAAATATTAAATTCATCTTTCTCTGCACAGTTGGGGGGTAGGGGAGGAGGGAAAAGATTTAAATTTGCTCACCTGATAACAGGTCCCAAGAGGATTAGATGCATAAACAATGATAGTGGCTTGTCTTTGGCCAGATCTCTGTGGACAAAAATGAGGGTCAACTGGACCATAATGGATGAAAACATAAAGAAGGAAAAGGTGTATGCCATCCAGTAGGTTTCACTATTCTTCCGATAGATTCTAACCATGTACAAGGCAGATGCTGCCTCCCCACAGTACAAAAACGTGGAGAAGAGGATGCCAAATGGAAAGGTAAATCGGGGGTTCGTCCCACGGATGACATCTTCCTCCAGAGAGGATATCGGCTCCACGCTTGGCTCCTCACGAATTTCAAAAACTCGGTCCATTGTCGAGGTTCTGAGTGTTGTGGTCTGGTCTTCAGAGCACTCCCATCCCCACCTCCCAAGAGAACCCTGTAGCCACTGCAGTGCAAGTATTGGTGAGGAGAGCTGTCAAGTCCAATTCCAGAACGGAGATCTACTAGTTAGAGCAGGAGACCGCTCTCTTCTCGTCTCAAATTAGACTTGTTGGAGTCTGGGATGAAGAGCCCAGGAGTACCACTTTGAAACTAGACTCTTGATTGGCCCAGGATTCCAATCGTCAACTACGTGCTGTGGAAGTTGGACAAGGCAAAAGCAAGCATCTTAGCGCCCAGTCCGGAGTCCAATTCCAGGCGCGTCAAGAACCATGGGACAGCTGTTTCCGTGGCGGCTCCGCCTGTCGCAGCCCCCCAGGCAGGACGGGTAGCCACTCTCGCGGGCACCGACACTCAGCAGCTCCTCTTGAGGAGCCCCGACCAGTGTGCTCTCTCAAATCAGCTGAGAACTGAGCCAGGGCAGAAGAGGGGGCGCAGCCTGAGCGTCCCTTCGGGGATCCAGTTCACTGCCCAGGCACCCTAGCTAATGCTAGGCTATGGCTATTAGCTCGCCTGCTCGCCGGCGGTCTCTCCGCACCCGCGCTCAGTCAAGAGTTCTCACGGCGGCTCCTCCAATTCCCCAAGCTCCGCCCCCAAGGCAGCCAGGCCAGGGACAGGAGCAAAGTCACAACCCCGGCTCCGAGCGCAGTCACCGGGGAGAGAAGCAAAGCACGCGCCCGCTGCAGGATCAAGAGAAAGCTGGAGGGGCTTCTTTTCCACAGAGAAACTTTACTAGCGAAAAACACGACGTGCGGGGCGCCAACCCGGCCCGACGGATGTCGGCAAACTCTTGGGCGCCGTCTGCTGCCGGGGTCCTGCCTGGCTCGCAGTTCCAGCTGTGAGAGGTCGGTGGCTTCAGGAACGAAGGCAACGATGGCGGGGCTGCACGAAATGGGAGAGACAGCTGGGGCCAAACAAAACCAACCTGCGACTTCCAGGGCGGGCAGATGAAGGATGCTCGGTGCATAGAGGCGCGACAAAAAGGGGCTTGGGCCAACCTTCAGAAGCACTTCTCATCACGACCCCCGGACCCTGGAGGGAGCCACAGCTTTCCTCTTCGCCAACAGAAGCAGACCCCCAGTTCTACCCCGCCCTCCCTAACTAGCTCGCTCCCACACTCGCTCGAGCCAGGCGGTTAAGCAGGAATGTCTCTCTCGGCCTCAGGGTTGAATTTCCCTAGGTCCTATTGCCCTACAGATTTTATCAAGGTGGGGCTGGGGAGAGACCTGGGGGGCAATTGGGCCGTAGAGTTTCCTTTCCAACCAAGAGTGTATGTAGCAAAAGGAAGAAAGAGAAGGAGGGAATGTCAAAGAAAGACTCAAAGTCAGCCCACAGACCCGTATCATATGCCTTGATTTCTCCACTTGCAAAATGAGGCCAGGATGGGAACTTAAGAATGAACTTTCAGGTCTTTGGCTGTAAGGTTCTGAAGAGGTGCCAAATTCTAAATAGACTGGAAAGGAGCCAGGAGAGCTGTTAGTAAGAACTGAGAGGTGTGTCTTAAAGAGCTCTGAAAATTGCCTAGATTCTTAAGAGCAATCTTCCCCCACCTTGCTGAGCTTTTGTTTTTGTGCTTTCATTTGCATAATTCTAAACCCCAGGGGAAAAGAGAAAACATCTGCCTCCTGGTAATAATATAAATATAGCCTGTGCCAATCTCCTTTTGCTGCAGGAAGTCAGTAAAAAAGATCTATGCGAGGAGTGGCCAAGTAGCAGCCACCAAAATGATGGCTTCAAGAAAGGCTTAGTCTTGCTGTTGTATTGGTTTTTAAGATTCCTGCAATTGCTGTCTCCTTTCCCCAGGGCTGATTCAAGAACAGATCAGCTTCAAAAGGTTGTTGCTTTTGAAGCAGATGTCCCATCTTGGTCTGTACCTGTGTTAGCAGCTGGGTTAGGAGGCTGACCCTTCCTCCTTTCTGTTTCACAAGGCGGGGCAATGCTATCTGAGAACACTTCATAGTGTTGATGGCTTGGGCCTTTCCAAAAGGCACAAAGTTCTCTGCCAACAGTATACGGTGCAGAACTTCTTGTGGGCTTCTTCAGGACCTATTCCCAAGATGGATCACAAGTAGGGTGAGAAACTCATCTGTTTGCTGTGTTGGGATGAGTTGGCCACCCTGACATGGGAGACTGAAACTAGGAAGAATGTAGAATCCCCATGTTTTTCTTTTAGCCTCTCCTCCTTCTTCCTTGTGCCCTATTCCCCAAATACACAAATCTACACTGCCTTCCTACTTTGTTCCAATATGACTCCTTCTGTCTGACATTTAAGGCTCTCTATAATCATCAGACTACTTTCCTCTCCAACTTCATCACCCACGCTACCCTGCCACACCCTTTGCTTCAGTCCAGCAGGTTTTCTCACTTAATCACACTTGCCTTGCTCTCTCAGTGCCGTGTTGAGGCCGTTTACAACCCCCTTCACTCTTTTCTGCATTAGCCCAAAGCCTAATCTTCTTTCAAGGGTCAGTTCAAGTATTACCTCCTCCAGGAAGCCTTCCCTCACCTCCCCAGCTCTCACTTTTCCCTCTGTCTTTGTGCTACTGGCATGTACTCTCTTGCTCTAGTCCTTCAACTCCTTCTGCCTGCCCTGCCTCCTAAACAGAAATGTAGACTCAGGGAGGGATGCTCAATGTTTATTGTGGTTCTTGTTGATGATAGTGATTAACAAATAGTGATGACGATGAAGCTTCCTCCCCTGTGTTTCCTCCAGGAAAACATACAAGACTCAGGCACACTCATCTCTAAAAGCTGTAGCCACTGTAGCTGGAGCATAAAGTCCTGTGGGGCACCTACTGCCTCAGTCAGCCATTCAGCTCACAGAGGATGTCAGCCCACATGATCTCTCCCTTCTCAGAGCTCCTACAGCACTTTTTTGGGTCAATCCCACAGTTTAGCACCAAATTACAAATTATTTCAAGTATATTAATCTTTATTTCACCACTAAATTACCATAAGCTCCTTGAAGGCAGAGACCCTACTGTTACATTATTTTTTGGACCCCCAAGGTTGATATATACGTGTAAATCTCCTGCCATTTGATCCCCCTCACCCACTAGCTTCTCTGTTTTCAGCCCTAGGACTCTCTGGCGCTTTAGGTCACTAAATCCTCTGGTCTCTTATTTCCTTGTTCCTTTTGCCCTGCTGGGAGAAACTGACTGAGAATTTGCCCTGTTTCTGTCCAACTCTCCTTCCTCTTTTAGACAATCTCTAGACTCCAGCCCTTTACTCTTCTTAAGACTACAGACCTGGAAATGTTGATACTCATCAGACTGCTGAGGACCTGGGAACCCCTTCCCCATTAGGAGCACTGTTCTCCCGTGCTTCCCCTTGAATGCTAGGCCGTGTTCAGGGGTTTGGTTCTGCAAGAAAGGGAGACCCAAGATTTGACTCCCCACTCCCCCTACCTCCAGCCCCCGACTCAGCAGGAACAGAGAACAGATCTAAAAGCAGTTTGATCGAAAAGCTCTTGGCGTATTTATCAGCTTTCAGAACCCCTCTGAACTACATAAGGTTCGGAGATAGGTTTGAGCTTACAAAGCCCCTACAGCCAGAGCTGATTCATAAGAGGTAGCTGGCATCCATGAGGGAAGAGGAGAGGAAGGAGAGAGATGTGCTGCAAGTGGCTGAGAGTCCAGTCACAGAACACTATCTGGTGAGAGGTGATGGACAAGGCCTGGAGAATCAGTAGTTAGGATGGAAGAATGGCTTCCATCTGTAGAATGCTCGGTTTGGACTGTTAGAATCCTTAAGAGATATGTAATGCAAAATCAGTCAGGTATCCTCTGGGCCTTCTCTTTTTGCTCTAAGCTCCCTGAGGACAAAGACTTTTGATTATCCTTCTCCAAGCCACTCCCTCACCATCCATTTTCCAAAGTGGCTGCACCATTTTACATTTCTATCAGCACTGTGTTTCTCCACATCCTCAACGGCACTTATCTTTTTTCATTATAACCATCCTAGTGGTTTTTCATTTGCATTTCCCTGATGGCTAAATTGATTGATTGTGTGTGTGTGTGTGTGTGTGTGTACAAGGTCGTTTGAACACTAGCTGGCCACACTCATTCAGTTATTTCAATAAACATTTATTTGTAATAGCAGTAAGACAAAGATCTCTGCTCTCAAGGGGTTCACAGAGTGTAATGGTATAATAGACATTTGTCCTTTTAGGGGTGTCGCTGTACAGCATTTGAACCCTTTATCTGGGGGAGAGGACACAGGACTCTTGCTAAGAAACAGGGCCCCCTTGTAGTTGGGGCACAGGCATGTGACTTAGGCTCCCTCAATCCAAGGATCCATCCCTTGAATTGGGAGCCAGTGACCCAAAGAAGTGGACAATCTTCTCCAATTCAGACAGTCATGAAAATGTGCCTCTTGGTTCTTCCAATGTGGGAAGTGTCACTGACCTTTGCCCCAGCTGCTGTGCTTTAAATTCACCCCAATATTTGCTGCTTTGTTCTGAAGCCACACTGCTCCCAGCCAGTGACTGAGCACAGCAGGGATACTAAGTCAGGCCCATTTCTGGGAGACACAGGACTATGTGGCCTGTGACTGTGGCAACAGAACTCCCCATCAGCCTGGTCAAACTTTATTAGCACTGCACTTCAGTCTACGACACTTCCTACCTAACCTTCTTCTTTCCTTCTCTCATCCATAAAGGTCAGATTTACACTGCGGTTTAACATCTCTCCCAGCTTCCTCCCTATGTTCTCTCACTGACATTTTCCCCAATAAATCTCCTGCATATCTAATCCCAGCTTGGTTTCTGCATCTCTGAGGACCTAAGCCAACCCACTAATGGTGCTAGCACGGTGGTAGTAATGGTGACAGCTGTGATGTTGGCTGTGTAGCCCTGAGTCTGGTTCTCCAGTCCAACTTGTGATTCTGGGAGCTATTTAATATGCTTTTAAGACAAGCATTTTCTGCTTAAATTAGCCAATCAATTTCTGTTGCTCACAACTAAGAACCCTCTGGATTATAGGGGAAGGGACAAAAACATTCAACTACAATACAGTGTGACAAGGGTTATGATAGAAGCACAGAATCTGTGGAACCACATAGGAGGCACCTAACCCAGTCTTTATATCCTCTCAAATGAAATATCCATATGCTACCTGGAATTGCTGGTCAGCTCTTCTCACTAATTTTACAGGCCACCCCAAATTCAAAGGCTCACAACCATCTTCTCAATTTACCATTCCTTAGGAAGTAGTTCTCATAGTTACATTCACATAAGAATTATTTGGGAAAGAAGACTACTTGCAGATTCCAGGGCCCCATCCTTCGAGTAATGCAAGTGCTCAGAGGATCATAACTTGAGAAAAACTGTCCCAGGGATAGCTCTACAATCTGCTCCTAAAACAATTTTATCCATCATCATAGTGCGCATTTCATAAATACTGGCGGCAGTTGACCCCCTCTGTGGCCTGAGCCAAAGTGAAGATAGACTTAAGAGTCAGTCCACACATGGGTCCTTGATTTCCTTGGGCTGCCCACGAAGAATATCACCTGTAGTTTGCTCCCTAGCACAATTCAGTAAGAATTAAACTATCCGCACACACTTTCATATTCTTTCCTATTGGGCACATTATATGCTTGTTGGACCTTAAGGCGTTTGACCTTATGGCCAAGGAAAGGAGATATTCCAGCCGTGCCAAGAGGAGAAAGGGACTCCTCCTACACTATACGATGACTCAACGGATGAACTAAGAGTAGAAAGCTTGTGTAAGATCATAAGCCTTACGCCATTACCAGACATCCTTCCCAGTACTCCTGCCTCTCCTACTTGGCTTTACTACTAAAGGGTCCCCCAATTGTCAAGGACTTCAGTTCTAACTTTTAAAAAAGATGGAGTTATTATTAGTGGGAGAAGTCAGAGCAGCAGGGAAAAGCAGGATAAATTAGGTTGGCAAAGTCAGATCCCGGGAAGAGAAATCATGTAAAGACAGGGTACTGAGATCACTGTGGGCCAGATAATGCACAGTCCTGCCTGGCAGGACAGAAATCAGGCCATGCCAAATCTCTCTGACCCACAGCAGTGTGGTGTAGTAAAAAGAGCTACATTATAGACTGGAGTAAAACACTGTGGGTTTTAATCCTGGATCTGCTTCTAAATCTTTGTGTGATCTTGGTCCTCTCTGGGATCTCCAAGATTCTGTCTAGCTTAACATCCCATGACATCGGTGTAGTTAGGCATGGCTAGGCCTCCTAGAATCTTTGATTCCACATGTAGTACTGTGGTTTTATCGCCACCAAGTAACTGAACAAGCCAATGACCCAAGTGTCCTAATCAATTTCTCCTAGAGATATACTCTCACATGTGAAATATAATATGTATAAGCATGTTTATAATAGCCAAAGGTTGGACACTACCTAAACATCCACCAACAAAGAACTGCTTAAATAAATTCTGGTATATTTCTAATAATTATGGAATGCTGTGCAGCCATGTAGCCATAAAGAAGCTCTTTATGTACTGATATGAAACAGCCTTCTATGTAAAAAGTGAAAAAAGTAGGGTGCAGAATAGCATTTATGGTATGCTACAATTGTATAAAAATTAGGGGTGTACATATACAAATATGCATAGAATATCTCAAGAAGGATACACAAGAAACTGGTAACAGTGACTGACTCCAGTGAAGGGAAATGGACAATGAGGGAGATGGTAGTAGGGAAAATAGATATTCATCTGTTCAAAACATAAAAAAGAACCTTAACGAGCCATGTCACAAACCCATCTTTTTCAACCATCTAGCAGAACGTAAGTGAACAAAGTTGGAAGAGACTTTGTTTCTGAAAGCAGAAAGAAGAGTCTAAGGCAATTTCTTGGCTCAGCCGGTCTCAGAAGTGTGTAGGTAGCTATGATGGGTCTTCAGCTGTTTCCTTCCCTCTCTGCCTTCAAGCTTGAAGGTACATCTTGAGAGTTGCTTCAGGCAGCTGACTGTCAACAGAAACTGGAGAGACTAGGAAAAGCTTCTATTCGGGTGAGGCCTGGAAGAAAAGTGAAGCAGAAGCCAAAAGTTCACAAACTACCAAGTAGGCATCTAAAGAGAATTTCTCATTCCTTGAAAAAGCTGTCACTGCACCCACAGTACATCGTGAGCTCACTGACACCAGATGAGATATATATCTTTGCACTATCAGTCCATTATCAGTCCCCTATAAGAACAAAAAAGAGTTCATTCTTTTTTTCTGAAATGAATATCATAAAGAGCATTCACTGAAAGCTAGTAGCAATATAAAAAGTACAAAGTTTTAAAAGATATATAATTCATAGCCAAGAACTAACCATAGATTAAAACGTTCAGTGGGAAGAACAATTTGTCCTCTATTTAGACTTATTTTATGAAGGATAATCATATGTTAAATTTAGTGAAGAATCATGCTTTGAAATACAACTCATTAAGCAAAAAGTCTAGGGCTTGGGTTTAATATTCTGGATGGGCAAATTTAACACTTTGTTGGTGAAGATTAGCTTTAACTATTATATAACTTGGAATAAATGAAAGAGCTCTTTAGTTTTCTTTTATTATTATTAATTTTTTTTCTTTTTTTTTTTTGGCTGCGTCGGGTCTTAGTTGCGGCACGTGGGATCTTTTGTTGTGGTACGCGGACTTCTCTCTAGTTGTGGTGTGTGGGTTTTCTCTCTCTAGTTGTGGTGCACGGGCTCCAGAGTGCGTGGGCTCTGTAATTTGTGGCACGCGGGCTCTCTCGTTGTGAGCTCAGTGGTTGTGGCACACAGGCTTAGTTGCCCCGTGGCATGTAGGATCTTAGTTCCCCGACCAAGGGATCGAACCCATGTCCCCTGAATTGGAAGGTGGATTCTTTACCACTGGACCACCAGGGAAATCCCAAGAGCTCTTTAGTTTAAATAATATTAATACCAGCATTAATTGAGTGCTTATTATGTGGCAGGTACTGTTGTAAGTCGTTTATGATGTGATTTAATACTCACGATGCCCTTATGGGATGGGGCTATGATCATTTCCAGCTGACAGATAAGGACACTGAAGCGCAGAAAAGTTAAGTGGCTTGTCTGAGCTAAAACAGCTCAGATAGTATGGCTGGGATTTGAGCCTAGGCAGTCAAGCTGTGGTGCCTGGGCCCTAGGCATTTAAAACAACAAACAAATTGTGTGGAAAATTCAAATAGGGCCTGCAGGGAAATATTAGGAATCGACTGAACAATTCCAAGGACACCAGCCAGAAAGATCAGGATTTGTGAAGTCCGTATCTGAACAGTCACTTAAATGGTTTCCTTGGCTAGTTTCTATATCCTACATCTTCTGTCCTTATCAAGCTTCCTATGATTCCTCTATCAACATGTCACTCCTTTGATCAAAAAGCTTCCAAGGGCTCCTTTCTGCCTACCTGATAGATCTGAAACTTGAATGTGCATCATACACACCTGTGGAGCTTACTTATAATACTGATTTCCTAAGCTGTGACCCAGAAAAGTTGATTTAGTAGGTTAGGGTGGGGCCTGGGAATCTGTGTTTTAAACAAGCTTTGCAAAACATTGGCCTATGTGGACAAAGCCCAAACACTTTGTTCTAGCATTCAAGGCTGTCCATGACCTGGCCCCAACCCATCTAACTCCTGATATGAATACTCTATTCTAGAAAGGCCATTGTCCTCTAACTTCTCACATAGGAAGCGTTTCTAACTCTAAACCTTTGCCCACACCCTCCTACCCATCTGGAATGACCTCCTGCCTTCTTTCCTCCTATCCAAACACTATACATCCTTCAAGGTGAAGCCCTAGTTTCACCTGCTCTACAAGACTTAAAATCCTTAAACTCTCCAGACCAGAAGGATTGAACAATTAAGTCTCTACTGTCTGACCTCAATCCTTTTGGTATTTAACTGGTTTCAAGAGTATATGCCTTGCTTCCCCAATTAGATTGATGGCTGCCACTACCCACATGTGGCTATTTAAATTTAAGCTAATTGATTAAATACAATTGAAATTTCCATTCCTCAGTCACACTAGCCACATTTCAAGTGCTTAACAGCCACATGTGTATTGGTCAGCACAGAGAGAGAACATTTCCACGTCACAGAAAGTTCTAATGGACAGCGTTGTAGGAGTCTGCTATGGCTGTCACAGCCACAGCTACCTTCTTATATACACTCCCTATAAACATTGCTTGCCGTGAAGTTAAGTAAATATGTATCCTGACCACAAAAAAGTGATGCATTTTCTTTTTAAACTCTGATTCCTATTTCCAGTAAAAATAAGGAGCTCAGAAGATAAGTTTCGAATGTAAATATCACTCAGCATTTCTAATCAAGTCTCAAAACCCTTGCCTTTTCTCAGCTCTCATCCTCCTTGACCCGTCGGCTGTATGTGGCATTATGTAGAGCGGATTTCCCTTGTCTACTCAAAATGCTCTCCTCCTTTGCTTCCATGACGCTGTAACAACCAGAACGATCACCATTAATATACTGAGCTCTTACTGTGTGCAAGGCACTGTGCTAAGCATTTTACATACCTCATCAACCATATTAGGTAAATACTATTATCACCATTTTATAGATGAGGTATCTAAAGTTCAAAGAGGTTAATTGATTTGCTCAAGGTCACAGAGCTAGTAAGTGGTGGTGCTTGGACTAGAAACCTAAACCTCTCTTAAGGTTTTTCTCAAGGGTCATTACTAGATCAAATGCCTAAAATAGGCAAGGCAGACCATCAATTACAACATCAAAGAAAGGAAACAACCCATCGAAGGGAATCTCTTCTTTTCTTTTCTCCCTTTTTCTTCCCTGCCCTTCTAAAACTCTCTTTTATTCTATCTCACATAGGCCTCTGATAGATTTTCAAGGTCTTAACAGCCTGGGGAATTTAAACCCACTTAATAAGTACTTGAGAAAAAGTAACCATAGTAGGTCAGGGAGAGCAGGGACCATATATTGCCTTTCATTTTCAGGAATTCTGTTTTTTCCTAAATACCCTGTAGGCCCTTAACATTAAAACCTGTGTTGTTCAGGACTTGGAATTTCGATTCAAGCACTCTGCCAATAGTCCATTTTAATTACACTGGAGACTGTTTATAGCTTTTCTGTTCTCTGGGCTAGACTTTGTGTCCAGCAGCTACTACTAGAGGTAGTCAAACATAATAGAAATGCTGGAGGAGTCTGGCTTTAGGCTGGAACAGTCACCTACTTACTAGTGTTTCACATTGCCCTGTTTACTGATACCCTTAAGCAGGTCAAACTTAAGCATTCGTGGCCAGTACACCGAGGGTGAGGATATAGGAAAAAAAAGTTTATAGCAACTCTGAGCCCTGACTTCATGTAAAAGAGACAAGCTGTTGATCCCCTAAACTCACTAGGCTCCTATAATGTGTTCTGAGCTACATAAGGCGTAGTTACTCGAGACAGGGAGCTATGTTAATGACTATGCAGACCCTTTAGGGTTTGAAGCCTCCATTACTTAGGTTAAAGAAGAATAAGGAGTATGGAAAATCTCTGTACCTTCTCCTCAATTTTGCTGTGAACATTAAACTGTTCTAAAAAAGTCTCTGTGGTTGCCAAGGTCTGGGGGAGGGACGGATTGGGAGTTTGGGATTAGCAGATGCAAACTAGTATACAGAGGATGGATAAATAACAAGGTCCTACTGTATAGCACAGGGAACTATATTCCATATCCTTGATAAACCACAATGGAAAAGAATATGAAAAAGAATGTATACATGTATAACTGAGTCACTTTGCTGTACAGCAGAAATTAACACAACATTGTAAATCAACTATATGTCAATAAAATTAATTAAAACAATAAAGTCTTAATAAAAAAAGAAAAAGAAGGAATATTGGCTTCTCTTCCTAGCTCTGCCACTAACTGGCTATGCATGTGTATGTGTATGTGTGTGTGTGTGTGTGTGTGTGTGTACAAATATCTAGTGAGAACTTTTTTCCTTTTACTATCCATTCATGTACCATAAATATTATAGGGTATTGTTTTGTGTTCTTATATTTTACATAAGCGTAATTATACAGAATTTTATGCAAGTTTTTTCTCAACAGTATGGTTTTGTTACATTTTGCTCTAGTTCTATATTGCTACATGGAGTTATAACTCATTTCAACTGCTTTATGGAATATCGTCAGATGAATTCACCATACTATAGTTTATGTATTCATTCTGTTGATAGTAAAAAATGGAAAACAACCTAAATGACTATCACAAACTAAATCCTTCAGTGGACATCTGTACGTGCATACGTATCCTTATTCACATGTGGGAGAGTTTCTCTTGATTAAAAATCCATGAGTGCTGTACACCTGAAACTAACACGACATTGTAAATCAACTATACTTCAGCCAATCAATCAAGCAAGCAAGCAATAAATAAATAAATAAAATGTACAATTTTAAAAAATCCATGAGTGGAATTACTTGGTCATAGGGTATGCATAAGTTCAGCTTTAGTAGACACTGGCAAATACTTTTCCAAAGTAGTTGTACCAATTTACACTACCACCAATAGTGGAAGAAAGTTCCAACTGACCCACATTTTCATCAGTACGTGGTATTGTAGGTCTTTTCTCATTTTAACCACTCTGATGGATGTGTAGTGGGATCTCATTGTGGTTTAAGTTTAATTCCCATGATGACTAGTAAGATGGAGCACATTTCATAGGTTTATCATCTGATATGCTTTCTTAAAGGAGATATGGACAAGAACGAGAAAGAGGTGAGAGGAAGGATATGGGGGGGAGGTAGTGACTAAGGGATGGGTGTGGGATGATAACACTGTAGAAAGGAGAGCCTAAGGACATTAAACCACACTTTCTAAGCAGATCAGTTTTTCTGAGGGCTAGCCAAGTGTACACAGATTTGGGAGTCTCTTAAATTCAGCAGCTAAAGGTGCATGTAAAAGTGTATGTTAAACATGTTTGAAGTAAATCATAAAAATCTGGCAGCGACCAAAGGCCAAGTTCTCTTTTTCACAAGAGCAGCAGCTCTGGCTGCTTCCTGGCACCTTTCAACAAGTCGAGTTCCGAACGGGCTCTCAACGCCCTCATCTCAAAAAATGACAGCTCTGACTTTGTGGATTCCACTTACAAGGCCACATGATACCAATGTTAAAGAGCACAGAATGGTAAATATTCTTCCCTTCCAGCTTTACTGAAGTATGACTGACAAAATAAAATTGTAAATATTTAAGGTGTACAACATGATTTTTTTTTTTTTTTTTTTTTTTTTTGCGTTACGCGGGCCTCTCACTGTTGTGGCCTCTCCCGTTGCGGAGCACAGGCTCCGGACGCGCAGGTTCAGTGGCCATGGCTCACAGGCCTAGCCGCTCCGTGGCATGTGGGATCTTCCCGGACCGGGGCACGAACCAGTGTCCCCTGCATCGGCAGGCGGACTCTCAACCACTGCGCCACCAGGGAAGCTCCAACATGATGTTTTGATACATTTATACATTGTGAAATGATTACTACAATCAAGGTAATTAACATATCTATCACCTCACATAGTTACCTTTAAAAAAATGTTCTTTTTACCTAGCACCAATCAAACAGAACTTTCTATGGTATTCAGTAAGAGACTGTAAAGTAACATGGTTTAGATCACTGCATCTCAAGCCTTCATGTATGTGTGAATCCCCTGGAGATGGGTTACAATGCAGATTCTGATTCAGGAAATATGAGGTGACACCTGAGATTCTGTGCTTCTAACAAGCTCCTGGATGCTGCTGATCCAGGACCATACTTTGTGCTTACAACATGAGCTATGGAGCCAGACAGACCCGAGTTTAAATCCCAGCTCTGCTTTCTTAGCTGTGAAATCTCTGGTAAGCTACTTAATCTCTCTGAGCCTTAGTTTCCTCGCCTATAAAAAGATAAAAATTACCTACTTCATAGGTTTGCTGTGAAGGTTAAGTAAAATAATGCATATAAAACATGTATAGCCCAGTGCATGGAAAGAGCAAGTAATTGATAAATGCCAGCTGTTGTTAATATTCCACGAACTGGCACTCCTACACATTATGATACTCCGAAGACTGCTTCAGAATGATTATCTGGAAGCACTGCAAGAGCCTAGATTAATCACAGAGAGACAGATTGAATCATATTTAGTCATATTTTATGTTGAATCATATTTAGTCATATTTTATGTAAGGCTTACTTTATTGTATTCTAAGCCTTTGAAAATTGAGACTTCATCTGTTTCAGTCAGGGTCCCAGCAGGGAACAGATGGTGCACTTGCATTAGCATAATTAGTGGAAAGTTTACAAAAAGGACTATCCACAAGTGTGAGCAGAGTATAGGAAAACAAAGAGGGATAGATAGTGCAGTAACTTGGTGCTGTTACCACCCCTACACCCAAAAGTATGAGGGGAGGGAACAGATACCAGAAAAAGGAGAATGTGGTGTAGAGAGGGTCCCCTTGAAAGGTGCTATGACCTTTAGTTAAGGGATAGCAGCCAACCAGAAGCAATCCTATAAGAAGGAAGCCAGGAATAAACAACCTGACCTCAGTTTCTTTTCTCCCTTTGATGTCCTGCCAGGGATCTCCACTGCCCAAACCCTACCAGAGGCCAAGAAGGAAAGGGAACTCACTGATGTAATCCATATAGGTTAGCCTCCTGGGGCACAGAGCAGGGTATAAAAGGGCAGAGGGTGGATCAGGAAGGGTAAGCAAAAGATATCTGGTACATCATCCATGACACATATACTCAACCAAAATTCTATCCAAAACAGAATACTATTCTGACCAAGCCAAAAGAGAACAGACTACTATTTTAGACAAAGCTAAACTCAACTAGTTTATCACCAAATGAGGATCAATAACTTCCAGGGTATCTCCCCATCAGATGTCCTATAATCATCCAAAACTCAACACAGCTACAACTGAAATCATCTTCCTCTATCACCATAACTCAACTTTCCCATTTCTATCAAAGGTGGCCTTTGATATGTTAGTCTCTCAGCCTGAAACATTCTTCCCTTTCCTCCTTGTATATTTAAATCTTACCTACTTACCTTTAAGTTCTAACTCAAACACTTCTCCCTCCTTCAAAAGGTCTTCCCCCCAGCTACTTTAGCCTACAGTGATTTCCCTTTTCTCTGGACCCTCATTGCCAGTAATTTAGTCACTAGTGTCAGGTATTGTTATTTAACTAGTTTGCGGTATATATACCATTGCCCCAACTAAATAGTACACTTCTTGAAGGCAGGAACTATGTCTTAACTTTATTTTTTTCTCCTTGTCAAGACCAAGCATCTTGAGACTTACTGAATATATGTACATGATAAACACCTAAAGAATGAAGAATAAGGAAAGAATAGCAGGATTCAAATTTTTAATCTCATTTTTCTATGATAGCTTCTCAGAAAAAGGCTCTCTGAAGAACTGCCTAGCCTTACGTAGAAATATGCAAGCACAAAGGACAGCTCTGTGCTCATCTATCCACTTAGCATTTTTAAAACACTCTTCTAAGTAACCCTTGGGTTAAATAGAGAATCAAAACAGAAATTACAAACTTTTTAGAAATGATCAGCAAGGAAGTCAAAACCCATGATATGCAGCTAAAGTGGTACTCATAAGAAAGCTGTAGCATTAAATTCATTTATTTATTCCAATATATTTCAACTGATAATACATGAATTATTTTCACTGACAAAAAATGAATTAAAGTCAACTCAAGAATACACATAAATAACAATAAAATATACCCAAAGAAATAATTAAATATTTTTTCAAAATTAATGGCCCACTTCTCTCTAGTCTTCCTTCTTACAACAACAAAAAAAAACCTGGACAAAATAACAATCAAGTGCAGGAAGACTCTGAAAAGTGGAAAGAAGAAAGTGGACTGCCTGGAGACTTTAGGATGTGAGGAACACTACAGTGGTGAGTTGCCTGGGATTTCTTTTTGCTTCCCATATAATGCAGATAAGGCACTGGAGAAGACTACAGCCTGGAATTGCCAAAAAGGCCCAGACCAAGAAAAGCCCCAAGAGAAGATTGTTCCCTTTAGTTAAATAATCAGGGAAATGGCTGCCTAGCCAGAACAGAAAATATTTTTGATAATACCCAACCTACTCTAACCAAACATCAAAGGAAAAACTGTCCCTTCCCTGTGGTGTCAGTGGTGCCAAATAGAGTCACCCATGTCTGGCCCCTCATGGCAGCAGTTAGACAGGGAGAGTTGGCCCTCTGTTTCCCCCACAAGTGTGATATCAGTGGGACCAAACAGAGAACAGAACTTCCACCCCACCTCCCTGGTAGCAAAGAAGTGGAACAAGGCAATGCAAGGTGGTGCTAGCTGGCACTCCATTAGCCCACTGGAGTAATGTTAGTGGGGCCATCTCCACCTGGCAGCTGTGAGGTAGTGAGAGTCAACCCTCCATTCCCCATTTTTCCATCTGGTGTTGAGGAGATCTAGCAAGGAGCTGAACTTCCACACCCTTTAGGAAGTAACTGGAAAGAAATTAACAGAGCCTCAGGGGGGCTGTGGGAAAATGAAAGAAGGACAGAATTTATATCATTGGAGTCTCAGAAAAAGAGAAAAAAGACTATAGGGCTGAAAAAGTATTTGAAGAAATAACTGGCTGAAAGCTTCCCAAAGATGAAAATGTGGATATTAGTAGACTGTGATAAATTACTTATGTATAATGTAATAATTAGAGTAACCACTAAAAAATCTATTGAAAAATATGTTCAAAACGTGTATAGATAAACCAAAATGGAATTCTTTAAAAAGGTTCAAGGGACATCCCTGGTGGCGCAGTGGTTAAGAAACTGTCTGCCAATGCAGGGGACACGGGTTCAAGTCCTGGTCTGGGAAGATCCCACATGCTGTGGAGCAACTAAGCCCGTGCGCCACAACTACTGAGCTTTCACTCTGGAGCCTGTGTGCCACAACTACTGAAGCCTGCGTGCCTAGAGCCCGTGCTCTGCAACAAGAGAAGCCACCACAATGAGAAGCCTGCACACGGCAATGAAGAGTAGCCCCCGCTCGACACAACTAGAGAAAGCCTGCTTGCAGCAATGAAGACCCAATGCAGCCAAAAATAAATAAATAAATATCTTTCTAGAAAACTTGAAAAAAAAAAGTTTAAGTAACACACAGCAAGGCAGAAAAAACTGAGAAGAGGAACAAAAAATATAGGGAACAAACAAGAAACAAAAATAAAGCAGGAAACATAAGCCTTAACATATCAACAATTACATTAAATGGCCTAAAAAAACCAATTAAAAAACGAGTTTGGTAGAGTGGCTTAAAAAAACATGACCCAAACACGGTGTCTACAAGAAATCCAATTCAAACATAATGACATAGGTAGGTTGAAAAGAAACATTACATAAACATTACATAAACATAAACATTCTCCTCAAGCACACATGGAACATTCTCCAGGATAGATCATATGTTAGGCCATAAGTCTTAATAAATTTAAGAAGATTGAAATCATATCAAACATCTTTTCTAAACACAATGGTATGAAATTAGAAATCAATTACAAGAAGAAAACCAGAAAATTCACAAATAGTTGGAGGTTAAGCAAAATGCTACTGAGCAACCAATGAGTCAAAGAAGAAATCAAAAGATAAATAAAAAAACATCTTGAGACAAATAAAAATGGAAATACAACATACCAAAACTTACAGAAAATATGTTCTAATATTGATTGCAGTGATGGATGCACAACTCTTTGAATATACTAAAAACCACTGAATTGCACATTTTAAATGGAAGAATTGTATGGTTTGTGAATTATGTCTCAATAAAGCTGTTATTTTTTTAAATGCATAGAACTATACACACACATAAATGAGTTCATGTAAAACTGGTGAAATCTGAGTAAGGTTTGTGCATTTTTATCAGTGTCAGTTTCATAGTTCTAATACTGTACTATAGTTATACAAGCTATTATTAATAATAGGGAAAGCCAGGTGAAATGTACATAGGACCTCCTTGTACTGTGAATCTATAGTTATTTCAAAATAAAAAGTAAAAATCCTAAATATACCATCAACAGACAAATGGATAAAGAAGTTATACACACACACACACACACATACACACACAATGGGATATTACTCAGCCATAAAAAAATGAAAACTTGCCATTTGCAACAACATGGATGGACCTGGAGGGCATTATGCTTAGTGAAATAAACCAGACAGAGAAAGACAAATACTATATTATCACTTATATGTGGAATCTAAGAACTAAAACTAGTGAATATAACAAAAAAGAAACAGACTCACAGGTATAGAGGACAAACTAGTGATTACCAGTGGGGACAGGGAAGGGGAAAGGGCAAGATATGAGTAAGGGATTAAGAGGTACAAACTACTATGTATAAAATAAATAAGCTACAAGGATATATTGTACAGCACAGGGAAAACAGTCAATATTTTATAATAACTATAAATGGAGTATAATCTAGAAAAATTCTGAATCATTATCTTGTACACCTGAAGTTAATATATTATAAATCAACTATACCTCAATTAAAAAAATATAAACATTCATCTTGTTAAAATAAATCCTGAACATAGGGCTTCCCTGGTGGCGCAGTGGTTGAGAGTCCGCCTGCCAATGCAGGGGACAAGGGTTCATGCCCCAGTCCGGGAGGATCCCACATGCCGCGGAGCGGCTGAGCCCGTGCACCATGGCCGCTGAGCCTGCGCGTCTGGAGCCTGTGCTCCGCAATGGGAGAGGCCACGACAGTGAGAGGCCCACGTACCGCAAAAAAAAAAAAAAAAAAAAAAAAATCCTGAACATGAATGTTTATTCTAGCTCCATTCACAACTGCCCCAATTAGAAATAATCCAAATGTTCCTCAAAAGATAGAATAAATACACTGTGGTACATCCACACAATGGAATACTATTTAGCAATAAAGAGAAACCGACTATTTATATATACAACTATTTGGATGAATTTCAATGGCATGAAGCTGATGTAAAAACGCCAGTTTTAATCATAAATGTATGATTCCATATATATAACATTCTCGAAGTGACAAAACTATAATAATAGAAAACAGATTATTAGTTGCCAGAGGTTAGTGGGGTGGGGGAGGTTGGGGAAGAGGTGAAACTATAAAGGGATAGCAACAGAGAGCTTTTTGGGGTGATGGAACTGTTCCGTCTATAGATTGTGGTGGTGGATACATGAATCTATGTGTCTTAAAACTGTATAGATGTGGGTTTTTAAAGTCTGTTTTAAGGTATGGTAATGTTGAAAAGAAAAGAGAAAGGAATAGAGGATAAACATGTAGATTAAATAAGATGATGGTTACTAGGGTGTTCACTTGATAGTAACTCTTTAAGCTAAGTTTTGTTTTGTGTAGTTTTCTGTATCTTTATTTTAACTAAAAAGTTGTTTAAAATAAAAATAACAGGGATGAAAAGGGAAATGGAAATAACCTGGGTCAGGGAAGGCTTCTTTTGAGGAGGTGACAGGAAGATGAGAGAACTGAGAGATGAGAACGAACCATGAAAGTGAAGGGTGGGAGGCGAGTATTTGAGGCAGAGAACTGGAGGCAGGAGAGAAGGGGTAGGATAGAAGGAGGTCCTGATGCAAGAACATGTAGCTGTTCACATCCCAGCAATAGGAGGTGTGTGTGTGTGTGTAGATTTATTATAAGGTACTGGCTCATGCATTTATATAGTCTGGCAAGTCCCAAAATCTGCAGGGTGAATTGGCAAGCCAGAGATTCGGGAGAGCCGACTGTTTAGTTCCAGTATGAGTCCGAAGGCCTGAAAACCAGAAGAGTGGATGGTTGTAGTTCCAGTCGAAAGGCCAGCGGACTCAAGACCCAGGAAGAGCCTGGGTTGTTTCACTTTGAGTCTGAAGGCAGAAAAGAAGTCAATGTCCCAACTCAAAGGCAGTCAGACTTCTGACTCCTTCCTCTCTTACTTGGGGGAGGGTCAGCCTTTTTGTTCTTAGTCCTGCCTCCAACTGATTGAATGAAGTCAAATTAGGGAGAGCAATTTGCTTTACTCAGTCTATTTAAATGTTAATCTCACCCATAAACACCCTCACAGAAACACCCAGAATAATGTTTGGCCAAATATCTGGGCACCCCATGGCCCAGTCAAGTTGACACACAAAATTAACTTATTACAGTATGTGTATTACAAATGTGTGAAACAACTTCATTGAAGGAGGCAGGGTAAGTGTGGTGACCCAACTGACTTTGGAAATAAGTGGAGTCTGTAACACTAAAGGCAAAAGAGAATGCACTAAGGAAATGTGAATGAGGTATGTACTTTAGTTAATAATAATGTATCGATACTGGCTCTTTAATTTTAACAAATACTAGTGTGAGGTATTGTAAAAATTAACAAACAGAAACCTCAAATAAAATAGAGTCAAGAAGCCAGAAGGGGGAGCTCTCACAACCTACGACAATAGCAGCCCCCAACAGGCAGAAAAAAAACTTAGTCTTTTCGCCTGGCAAGAGCTCAGCCAATGAGAGACTGCCAAAACTCAGCCAATGAAAAGCCACTATACTTCGAACTCTCAATTCCTCCAATGGACTCTCTGCTTACTAGCCTTCCCAACTTCCTCTTCGAACTGTCACTAAGAAGTCCCTCCTCCTTGTGGCGGAGGGACTTGCCTGTGGCTCACCACAGTTGCAGACACCAAATTACAATTCTTTGCTGACTCTGAGTAAATCCACTTTTACCTGAGAAGTAACTGGCAGTCTGTTTGTTTAAGGTCAACATTTTGGGGGCCCATACAGGGATCCAGAGGAGACCCCCGACAACTCTGAGGCTGGTGCACAGACAGGTACGGTAACTAAAAATCCCACTGAACGGTTTTTTATTGCTGACCCCGAGGTTTAAGGGCAAGTTTTTCTCCTGGATCCAAGCTCCTGCCCTCTTTGTGTTTTGAAGCTCTCCAGGTTTTATTTGGGATCTATTTTAATGGTTTAGTCTTTCTGATTAAGGCCTTATTCTGTCAGTGAGTACTTCTTTGGCACTTTGGCCTGTTATTATTATTTTTTTTTGAAATCAGGCTATTCCAACTGGAACTGTGGTAGCCTTCAGCTTGATTTCTTTTGGAACAGGAGTTGTTTCATTGGAACTGTGCTATTCAGCCTTCAGCCTGATTCCTTCAGGATTAGGGTGCTCCATTAGAGCTGTGCTGAGCAGCCTTTGGCCTGGCTCCTTTGAGATTAGAGTGTTCCCTTAGAACTGGCTGGTAGTAGTCCTGCAGGCTGTTTGAGCCTGTTTAAGCTGTTTAGGCTGTTTGAAAATTACTATTTTACTCTAAAGAAAAACCTCTGAGAAATGGGATCCCAATTATCTAAATACTTGAGGGCACCCTTACCTACAGGGACCCTGGCTGATTTTATGTTTAAAAACTGCAGTCCTGGAATTCCCTGGTGGCACAGTGGTTGAGAGTCCGCCTGCCGATGCAGGGGACACGGGTTCGTGCCCCGGTCTGAGAAGGTCCCACATGCTGCGGAGCGGCTGGGCCCGTGAGCCATGGCCACTGAGCCTGCGCATCCAGAGCCTGTGCTCCGCAATGGGAGAGGCCAACAGTGAGAGGCCCGCGTACCGGAAAAAAAAAAAAAAAAAAAAAACCGCACTCCTTCCTCATGTACATTTCTAAGTAAATGGACCAACCTAACCAAAGGCAATTTAGAACATGAATGGTCATTATGGAGGACTATTGAAATTCCAAACTTACTTTTCTTAAGACCAAATTGACAACCACACCTGTAAAATTTCCAAAACTGAATGGAATGCCTATTTCAATTATTTTGAGGCTTCCAAACATTATCAGGAGCCTAAAATTGCATCTCTGGAAAATAAGATTTTAAGATCCTCTGAGGCAAACAAAGAAAGATAGAATGGCTGCAAAAGCCTCATGCTCCTCTTCCCTGGCTTCTGCATCACAGATACTGCCTCCAGTGTCATCTTATTCCTTTCCCCTGGCTCTGCCTCCAGTGCCATCCTCCTTCTTCCCTTTTATGCCACCTATCCCTCCTCTGTAACCCTCAGTTCCCCCATACTAATTCTCTCACCAAACTTGCCCTTTTCTCTGAAACTCTCCCCACTGCCATTTTCTCTGAACTTACCAGAACCTGTCTCTCTAAAATTAAGCCTTGTGAGGATCCAGAGACTAAACTCTTAATTTTTTTATATCCCCTGGACTAAAGTGGAACTGCAAAGCTATAGTCAAAGATTTTCCCAAAGTAACTGAAATCCTTACAGATATGCTGAGGAATTTAATATAGTCATTCAGACTTATCAACTCTGACTTAAATCAGCTAGTTCATATGCTTGTCAGTGAAGGCCAGGCCCAGCTTTGGATGAAAATCACCAACTGGGGAAATCCTGAAAGGTCTCTAGAATTACAACTGGGAGACCAGCCTATTTACCAATCAAGCTCAGGCAATTGCTAAGTGACTTTATAGAGCAATTCATAGTGCTTTTCCAAAGCCTGTTGATTGGAACAAAATTCAGGCTTGCACACAAAAACCTAATGAACCTGTTTATGACTATTATGATCAACTTCAGAATGTGTTTAAGGAAAATTCTAATCTTCCCTCAGATGTTGTTCTTCCTGGGTAGCTTTCAACTCTATTTTTATTAGTGGGCTGAACCAGGGTTTTTCTCTTCTAGTAAAAAGGACCAGGATGGAATGGGAAACTTTGTCCACTCCAGATTTAGTTAATCTGGCAAACCAGCTCTCTTACACTCTAGATGAGTCACATAAAAGGAAAACTGCTAAAATTCTTGATCTTCAACTCCAGCAAATGGAGGCCCCTAAACAAAAACAAAACCCTCCTAGTTTCTGCTATTATTGCAAAGAGCCAGGATATCAGAAAAGAGATTGTTACCAATTTAAGCACTTCAGGTGCCTTCAGCCTTCTAACTTGTCTATCCAACATCCTCCCAATTCTCAATGATAGGATTCAAAGGAACTATAAGGGCTATTCCCAATCCCTCCCTCTTAATTATCTTGAAGAACATTTCTCCAGATTAAGGATAAATCTTTTCCAGCCCTAACACCAGAGCCACACTCTTGATGCTCAACCCCACTACAATAAAATGGTTTCTACCTTGGAGCACTAAGGCAGTTCAAATAGTAGGGATCCCTAATGAACCTCAAGAGGTTCCTGTCTCTGAACCTATTCTCTTTTGTTTAGGCCCTTTGAGAGATACACACCCTTTTCTCCTTAGTTCCTCCACCCCTATCCATTTATTTCACTGAGTCTTCTTAGAGAAGTACAGCGTCATGCCAGAATTTTTCTCTCCCAAAAGGAAGAAATAATTCTACAATTTGACAGTAGTCATCAAAGCAGTCAATCAGGTGAATTAAATGACCCTTTGACATCTTTTATTTGCTCTGTCTCTGATGGTACTACAGCTGATTCTGGAAACATTGATCATTTGTCCCTATTGGATCAGCTACTACCCTCCTTGTGGGCAAAATCTCCAACTGATATTGGTAATTCACAGTGTACATCCCATCAAGATCCAAATACCCCCCCAAACTTCTTCCCAGAATTAATCAACACCCTGTAAGTAAAGAAGGCGTTCAAGGTAAAAAGCCCTTAATAGAAGATAACAAGGCTCAAGGCCTCATTATCCCTTGTACTAATCCCTGTAGTCCTCTGATTTTACCAGCAAGAAAACCTAAGGGCTGAGGGTGGAAGTTTGTCCAGGACCTCTGAGCAATAAACAAGACTGTTATCCTTCGACACCCTGTTATTCTGGACTTTCATATGCTACTAACATCCGTTTCCAACAGAAGCAAACTCTTTACTATGATTGATTTATGCAGCGCATTCTAACCAATACCTTTTTGCCTTCATCTGGGAAGAGAAACAATTCACCTGCACAGGAATGCCTCAGGGTTTTACTGAGAGTCCTTATTTCTCACAAATCCTGAAGGCTGATCTGGATGGTATAAAGTTCCTTTGGGGTTCTACTTTGTTGCAGTATGTGGATGATTTGCTTCTTTGCCCTCCTTCTCAAGCCTCCTCACAGGAAAACAGCATCCACTTGCTAAAGC
Organism: Delphinapterus leucas; assembly: GCF_059928025.1. Taxonomy (NCBI): domain Eukaryota; kingdom Metazoa; phylum Chordata; class Mammalia; order Artiodactyla; family Monodontidae; genus Delphinapterus; species Delphinapterus leucas. The sequence continues at coordinate 45,725,349 of NC_143150.1, read as the reverse complement.
TTTTAGCCTTAAAGTGACATAAGGTTGCCAAGGAAAAAAACTGCAGTTTTCCCAAACCCAGGTTCGATATTTAGGGCATCTGATACCAGAAAAAGGGCTATACCTGGATCCAGAAGGCTTCATGATGTCCTGAGTTTCTGAAAATCCAAAACTAAGCGCCAACTACAAGGTTCTCTCGGGCTAGGTGGATATTGCTGAAACTGGATTCCAAATTTCTCTCTTACAGCCAAATCTCTGTATATTTTACTAAAGAGCAACCCCAACACAATTTTATGGGAAGAACCAGACAAAATAGCCTTTAAGGCCTTAAAGGAGAGTTTGATGAATCCACACACCCTTGGGCATCCAATGATCAGATTCCCTTTTCCATGTTTATATATGAAAAGGAAGGTAATGCCTTTGGGGTACTCACCCAAAAACATGGGGACCACCACTGATCCACAGGGTATTATAGCCAGCAACTGGACCCTGTGGCACAGGGACACCCCCACCCCACACCTTGCCTTAGAGCCATTACTGCCACTGCCTTTTTGGTTAAGGCTATCAAAAAGATCGTGGTGGGATCCCTTTTAACCATTTTTGTACCTCATGCAGTAGAAGCCCTTCTGAATTCTCATCACACTCAACATTTCTCAGCCACCTCAACTCCTAAGAAGTCCTTTTGTTAACTTCCTCACATAACTCTTTTAGGTTGTAATAACATTAACCCTGTGACTCCTCTCTCCTCCATCATCAACGAAGTCCCTCACAACTGCTTAACACTTATGGATCACCTCTTGATGCCTCGTGATGATCTGCAGGAAAATCATTTGGGTAATGTTGACTTCTCATGGTTTGCTGATGGTTCTTTTTTGAAAGGTGATCATAGTAAATATTGTGCTGGGGATGCTATTGGAACTCCTTTTTATGTTGTTGAGGCAGCATCTTTACCTATGGCTACTTCAGCCCAACAGGGCTGTACTTCAGCCAAGTACAAAACTGCCAATATTTATACTGATAGTAGACATGCTTTTGGAAAAGCTCATGATTTTGGAATATTGTGGAAGCAACATGGCTTCCTAACTTCCAGTGGAAATAAAATTTTAAATGGCCCCTATGTTCAGGAATTATTGAATGTAATACTTTTACCTGCCACTTAAGCTATTATTAAAATTCCAGAAAATTCTAAACTTGACTCCCTGGAAGCTAAGGGAAATTACCTTGCTGACAGTTCCACAGGGAATGCTGCCCTTAAAGGAACCAAAAGCAGTCAAACTTCTGTCACGGTCCAAAGGGATATTTCTCCAAATGATAACTTAGAAAAACTGGCTGGAGAAGCCCAACAATTGGCCTCAGAAAAGGAAACACAAGATTGGAAATTCAACAACTCTTGGTTTGATAAAAAGCGAAAGCTTTGGTTCAGATCAAATAACAATTCAGTCTTACTGAAGACTCTAATATTCCTACTCCTAATCATTGTATATGCATTAAACCATTGGTCTACTGACAAAATTACAACTTTCATGAATCAATATTCGTCGGGAAACATTAACAAAGCTAAAAAAATGCCTACCTCATTTGTCCCACTGGTCCAAAGTACAACCCAGGGAAGCCTATTCTTACTGCTCCCAAGTATTTTAAACTGCCTTATAGACCATTCAAGGTCTAGCAATTGGATTTCATACAACTTCCTCCATCTCAGGGATGTAAATAAATACGTTTTGGTCATGGCCTGAATGTTTTCACACTGGACTGAAGCCTTCCCTTGCAGAGAGGCTACTGCCTCTTCTGTGGCTAAAGTCCTTTTGGAAAATATTATACCTACCTGGGAAAATCCTCTCAAACTTCATAATGATCAAGGGACCCATTTTACTGGTCAGGTATTTTTGACGTCTGTGCTGTTTGGCCAGTTTTACAACAGTTTCACTGCACTTAGCACCTTCAATCCTCTGGTTTAGTCAAATGAAGTAACGGCATTATTAAAACTCAATTGGCAAAATTTGTATGGGCCTTCCAAATACGTTGGCCAAAAGCACTGCCATTGATCCTTCTAAATCTTATATCCATCCCTTTTGGAATTCAAACGCTCACCCTTTGAGATAGTCACAGGTCACTCAATGCACTTGGTTCCTACCTCTTTTGCCCCACAACTGACAAAATGAGAAATACTCCAATATTGCAAAGGCCTAATCGCTTCTATTAAAAATAACCATGTTTGGGCTTCCCTGGTGGCGCAGTGGTTGAGAGTCCGCCTGCCAGTGCAGGGGATACGGGTTCGTGCCCCGGTCCAGGAGGATCCCACATGCCGCAGAGCGGCTGGGCCCATGAGCCATGGCCGCTGAGCCTGCGCGTCTGGAGCCTGTGCTCCGCAGTGGGAGAGGCCACGGCAGCGAGAGGCCCGCATACCGCAAAAAATAAATAAATTAAAAAAATAACCATGTTTTAGTAGAGCAATGTTTTCACAGTGTGCTCTCAGGAGACAAAGACCTTAAGCACCCTCGCAGCCTGGAGATTTCACCTACTGGAAAAGACACCTCCAGGACTTCCCTGGTGGCGCAGTGGTTAAGAATCTGCCTGCCAATGCAGGGGACACGGGTTCAAGCCCTGTTCCGGGAAGATCCCACATGCTGTGGAGCAACTAAGCCTGCGAGCCACAACCACTGAGCCCGCGTGCTGCAACTACTGAAGCCCGCACGCCTAAAGCCCATGCTCTGCAACAAGAGAAGCCACCGCAATGAGAGGCCCGCGCACCGCAACGAAGAGTAACCCCTACTCACCGCAACTAGAGAAAGCCCGCACGCAGCTACAAAGACCCAACACAGCCAAAAATAAATAAAATAAATATTAAAAAAATTTATAAAAAGGACACCTCCAGAAGGGCTCTCTTTAACCTCACTGTAAAGGCCCCTATCAGGTACTGCTAACCAACCCTTGTGCCATCAAACTCCAGGGAACAGACTCTTTGATTCACATGACACATGTAAAGAAAGCACCACACCCTGAGTGGACCTGCACATCATCTGGTGACCTGAAAGTAAATAGTTCCCAGAATTGAAGCAGACAACATCTGATGAGACAGCTTTCCAAAGATATCTAGGACAGGCTTGTCAGAAGTTTGTCTGCCAATCCTTTGATGATGATACAACATGTCATATGATCTCCAATGTCTATGATCTTGATGATATATGGACTTTAGATAAAAAGTGCCTCAGAGTTGTCCCTCCTGCCCTTCCTTGTTACTCAAATGTGACCTCAATAAGTTTCCAGTATGTGCACTTTCCCTGCACTGTGGGACACTACACCCAGGAAAGGTCCCTTCTGGCACTGAGGGACAAAAAGCCACTGAAACCAGAAAACCTGACTCTTAACCAGTGATGCTTTCGGAGAACGATCATGATCAAAAGGAGGAAATGTAAAAATTAATAAACAAAAACCACAGAGCAACTAAGCCCGTGTGCCCCAACTACTGAGCCTGCACTCTAGAGCCTGTGAGCCACAACTACTTAAGTCCGCGCACCTACAGCCCGTGCTCCGCAACAAGAGAAGCCACTGCAAAGAGAAGCCCACGCACCGCAACTAGAGAAAGCCTGCGCGGAGCAGTGAAGACCCAACACAGCCAAAAAAAAAAAAAGTTCATTTAGTAATTAGCTTTAATCAGATAAGGTAGGGAGATGTGGGGGTTTGGCTGCTATGAACCAGGCAGTGATTACCATGGATATGCCAGAACCTTGACAGCCACTGTTAGGACATGGACTTACTCTTCATAAGGGGGCAACTAAGCTGTGTTACTCTGGCAAGAAGGCTAGAAATACACCTTCCTATTACTCTACCCATCCTATTTCTATCACCCAAAAAGAACCAACTTCTAATCAGATACATAATTAACCACCCCAAGGTAAGCAAAATGTATCATTATCTCCATTCTGTAGATAAGAAATCTGAAAATGGTAGGTTTAATTTTATTTTTTTTACATCTTTATTGGAGTATAATTGCTTTACAATGGTGTGTTAGTTTCTGCTTTATAACAAACTGAATCAGCTATACATATACATATGCTCCCATATCTCCTCCCTCTTGCGTCTCTCTCCCTCCCACCCTCCCTATCCCACCCCTCTAGGTGTCACAAAGCACCGAGCTGATCTCCCTGTGCTATGTGGCTGCTTTCCACTAGCTATCTATTTTTCATTTGGTAGTGTATATATGTCCATGCCACTCTCTCACTTCGTCCCAGCTTACCCTTCCCCCTCCCCGTGTCCTCAAGTCCATTCTCTATGTCTGCATCTTTATTCCTGTCCTGCCCCTAGGTTCTTCAGAAACTTTTTTTTTTAAGATTCCATATATTTGTGTCAGCATACGGTATTTGTTTTTCTCTTTCTGACTTACTTGACTCTGTATGACAGACTCTAGGTCCATCCACCTCACTACAAATGACTCAATTTCATTTCTTTTTATGGCTAATATTGCATTGTATATATGTGCCACATCTTCTTTATCCATTCATCTGTCGATGGACACTTAGATTGCTTACATGTCCTGGCTAAATAGAGCTGCAATGAACATTGTGGTACATGATCCTTCTTTAAGACATGTTCTTAATGAAGAATTTGTGTGATGCCAGTTTGACCTTTTTTAGTGGTACTAACAAATACAGACTGCCTGAGATCAAGTTAGGTAGCTCTGCTAATTATCAGGAAGTAGACATGAAGCTGCTACTTCTTGTCTCAAAGGGAGATGGCTATCATGGAACCCAGACAATCAGACTCTGGTGTTTCAGGCTCCAGGTCTTATCAGCTTCATGAGCAAAGCTGGAGTAAGGCTGGTTTGGATCACAGGCCACATATAAGGTTTCCCTTTCATCTGGCATAAGCCAGAGCTATTCTCCAGGAGGTCCTTATGGGAATCCAAATAATTTTCTAGGGAATGAACTATGCTCTAAAACATGCTATGAAATGTGAGTCCCTATTTGGGGATGGCTATTCTCTAAAACAGTGGGTGACTCTGCAGAACCCTGCTAAGTTATTCATTAATAAGCTGGCACATACACTGTGCTCATCAGATAGCTAAGAAAAGCCCATCTGAGTATCAGCCTAAGTCCTTTGTTAACCCAACCAGAGCTTCCCCCAGCTCTTGGCCCCAACGTAATTAGTCATTAGGAAAATATAAAGCAAAACCACAATTAGATACCACTTCACATCCACTAGTATGGCTATAAAAAAATACAACAATGAGAGTTGGTGAGGATGTGGAGAAATTCGAACCATCCTGCCTTGCTGGTAGGAATGTAAAATGTAGAAACAATCTGACACTTCCTAAAAAGGTTAAACATAGAGTTATCATATGACCAAGCAATTACACTCCTAGGTATATACCCAAGAGAACTAAAAACATATGTCCTCACAAAACTTGTACACACATGTATATAGCAGGATTATTCATAAGAGTCAAAAAGTAAATACAATCCAAATGTCCATCAACTATGAATGGATAAACAAAAGGTGGTATATTCAGCCATAAAAAGTAATGAAATACTAATACATGCTACAACATGGATTAACTGTAAAGTGACTGTGTAAATTACCCTTTCTACTTAGGCAATCACTTCCAAATACGGCTGTACTTTGATATCACCTGGGGAGCTTATGCTGCTCCCTGAGAATCTTTGAGAGTAGGGTACCTGGACTGATGTTTGAAATCAATTAGAGTAGATGATCTCTAAAATCCCTTATAGCACTAGGAATTGTATGAAATCTATGATAGTGGGTCACCAACACCCACATTTTGGAAGCACAGGCAGTAAGAGAACCAAGCCCAACGAACTGTTGTTCATTAGAACAGGTCTTCCAATTGAACTCTAAGCTGGTTCTTCTCCAAGGCATCTCTCCACCCCACCCGCACCCCCAAGGTTGCATGAAGATATTCATAACAGGAATGAACTATGGCTGAAGGGATAGGTCACACCTGATGCCATCATGCCTATGTGGGTTGCTTTAATAAGAAATCACCCCATTTTGCCACTAGAGTTGACGATAACCAGTCCCTCCCTCTATGACATAGACAAGGTTGGATAGAATGAAGTAATGGACTTCTGACAGTCCCAGGCTTCCTGTTTATCAGTACCTGTGTACTCATAAGCTGATTTAGGTTCAGAGTTAATAATGGGGCTGATTTCTTGTTTACTTGTTTCCCTTAATATTAAAGAACTAAGCTGAATCATGTTCCGGATACTGACCTCCTGCTGGCCTCGTGTAAAGGCAACTGAAGAGACACGAAGGTAATACTGTAATTATTTCTCTAGACCTGTTCCACCATTTCCTCCAATGTACCTGCCCACAGTCCCTCAAAGAACAAATCTTTATGATATATATTATTAGGGGAAGTGACTAAGTAGTGTCTACAAGATTAAGGGCAGGGTTGGGGGAGGATGGCCAATTCTACAAGGCAAGTGAATCAGGGAAGAAAAGCATCCTTGGAGGCTTTGGGGAGGGGTCCCCACACCACCTTCTACCACCTGGCTGTGCCTTTTATTACTGCATTGGGACCACTGCAGGCAGAGCCCCAAACACCAAGGAAGAGTATAATTCTTTCTTTAGCCTAAGAACTAACAGTACTTTTAAAGCTTTGGCTCATTTCCCATTTCTAGGAATGTGACCATCATTATCATTGGACTGGACAACTCAGGCAAAACTGTTCTTGTGAAGGCATTCCAGAGACGTAAGGAATTGAGAGTATTAGATCCTGGTTTAGGTCTCCCATGGGTCCCAGCAACCAATGAAACAATCATTCCTTCCTAGCCTTACTTCATGACCCTTGAGTTTCCTCTTTTAAGGTAAACACTTACACACACACACACACACACACACACCCTTGAGGAAAAATAATGGATTTTTTTCAGCTCTGTATCTTCAGTCTCTGTACTTTTAGTACGTTCAGGTAGGTACTCATTCACTTGTGGAATGAATGTTCTCCCTCATTCCACCATTCTCCTCAGGCTACATGTTGCCTCATTCCAACTTTTCCCTCTCTTCCCCTCCCCCCACCCTCAGAGTGGCAGCCCCAAGCACATTTTAGCCAATGGTTCAGCCTGGTATCCCACCTTATGGGCAGCAGACTTGACTGCCTCTCCCAATTCTCTGATTGGCAGAAATGGTAAAAAGGTAAGCAGCACCAAGAAAATCAAGGAGCCAGGGTAAATCACAAAATTACTAATAAAAGTGGGGATAATTTTTAGAGGCCAACTCAGCCCCACCCCTAGATTCCCATCCAGTCTGGGTGGGACCCGGGAATCTGTGTTTTAAGAACTCCCCAGGCCTTTCAATTGGCCAATCAGCTTTGGGAAGCACTCATCTGTAATTAGCCCTATGCTATTTTGCCTATGAGAATAGCATCTGCTTTCTATTCTAATTCCTGGAGGACAGAGCCTGGAGTCTATTTAATTTGTTACTGTATAACTTGCCTTGTGCTTGGTGAATAACTTGGGGCTGATTGATAAACCAATAGGTTTATGGTTGTGACTTCATTCACGGAGAAGTTTTTAATGGCTAAGAAGCAAAGTGCCACTGATGTCACATTCTAAAGAACATCTCAGGCCACCTCTGTCCATGCAGGACTGCCAGAGTCAATCTAGTAGGTTCCTCTGTACCCAAAATGCAATAGCTTGCCCCCCCACCAGCTCCTGCAAATGTTTATGATTGCCAAAAACAGATAATAGCCTAGGGAGGAAGCTCCAATCTACAAGTAGTAACTTGTGTGAATCTCTGAAGACACCAGCTATAAAATATTTGGGGACATAAGCCATTATCATTAACAACATCATTCACTATAACTATTTTGTCTGGCACGGTCATATGGGGCAAGAAACCCAAGCATGAGCACAAGCAGGTGCCCTAAATGAGGGCGTTTAAAGCAGTTTCTCTCAAACCCGGCTATACATTTCAATCATCTGGGGAGCTTTAAAAGAAAATGCTGCCTGAACCCCGCCCCAGATCTATGGCATCAAACTCTCAGAGAATGAGGCCTAATGTCATAGGTTTTAAAAGCTCCACAGGTGATCCTGAAGCATAGTCAGTACTGAGAGCCAAAAATCAGAATCACCTGAAGAGCTTTCACACCAACTGATCTGGGACCTGAAGGTTCAGATATTTTGGCCTGGAGACGGCCCAGGGAATCAAAATCTTAACAAGCACACCAGATGATGCTGAGACACAACAGGCAGGAATTTTACTGCTCTTTAAGGCAGTGGGTCTCAAAATGTAAGGTGCAGAAGAATCACCTGGGGATTTTGTTAAATGTAGGAGTTTGCTAAACATACAGATGCTTGGGTCCCAAGCCTAGAGATTCTGATTCATTTGGTACAGGGTAGGACTTAACAATCACCCACATGTAACTCTAAAGCAGACAGTCCCCAAACTATGCTTTATGCAACACTCTGCTAGGGATATAGAAATGGATTCATCTCAGTACCTGTCCTCAGAGTGTTTATAAATTAATAGAGGAAATAAGAGAAATGTAAATTTTCAGGGGACAACTTCTGGTGGCATCTAGAGTTTTCCAACAGTACATTGAACTATTGAAGAAATGGTAAGGTTTCAAGTAAAAAGAAAAAAAATGGAGAAAGATAAAGCTTGCAATGATACAGAAAACAAGATTTTAAAATTACCTTTAGAGTTTTAACCTCTTCACTTATTATTTTTAAGTAGTCTAATACAGACATAACAAATAACACATCAAAGCTGTGACTGAAAATTATATGTTCTGTGAAAGCTATAATTAAAAATAAATCATTGACTAACATAAAAACAGAAGAGGACATTATGAGATGACATTAAAATGTAATAATATGTACATATACACATATAGACATGTATACATGTAAATGTGTGTATAATCATACATTTCCAAAGATCTGAAAGCATCCTATTAACTTCTCAGCTAAACGACTTATTCTGGCAATCCTATGGAAAATGTTCCAGGTAGATTTGAAACTATAAATAAGAAGCTACTGATTCTGGTCTTAGAACTCCCAGGTATGAGTGTAGAGAATCTATAAAATCATTTTGCTACTAATATGGGCAGAGAGCTGGGCCAGACGGTCAGTTCAACAGACTGGAATGTATCTATGGACTGTCATGCTGAACCACATTTCTCTGGGGGCTGAGTGAGGGGTGGAATGCCCTGTGGGATTGTATGGTCTGGCCATAGCCTTGAAAGGGCAAAGGTATCTGAGTTTGGCATGGTTTCTCGGAGGAGATAGGAGGAAGAGGACTTCATACGCTCATCCACAGTAACAGGCACCATAAACATTTACTGAACACCTACTGTGCATAAGGGAATGCAGAGCCCCTCCCTCACAGAGCTTAGATTTTAGCTGGGGAGACAGGACATGCACAGAATGAGGTGAAGGACCAGTTTAACAGGTCACGTGTTCAAAAAGAGAAGTGAGAGCTGGACTGGCCAGAGAAGCTTCCTAAAGTAAGTGGTACTTGAGCTGGGCCTTGAAGAAAGGATGCGAGAGAAGAGCGTCCTGTTCATTCATTCATTCACTCATCAAATTCATTCAACAAATATTTATTGAGCACCTGTGTGCCAACCTCTGTGCTTGGCATTATGTATATAACAGTAAGTAAAACTGAAGGGGTTCCTATCCTGTTGCAGTTTATAACCCAGATAAATAAATCATAGAATTTATAACACTGTAATATGTGCTGTGATGGTGGTAAGCCCAGAAGAAAGTGGGGGATGATGGTGTGAGTTAGAGAAAACTTTCTAGAAGGAACAAGATCTAAATTGATATTTAAAAAACAAAATAGGTGTTAACCAAGCAGAGAGTAGTGGAAGAGTGTTCTAACCAGCAGGAATAGCATCTTGTGAAGGCCCAGGGCAAGAAAGAGCATGACAATCATGTGGAGTGGGGGGTAGAGAGGCACATGAGTCAAGAAGCATAGGGAGGAAGAGACTGGGTACCAGGGACCCTGGACACCAGTCAGGGAAGAGATGGATCTGGCAGGTTAGGAGGCAAAGGAGTCTGTATTCTACCTTCGGAGCAGTGGGTACTCACGGAAGGTTACTGAGCCAGGAGAGGGTAGCATGAGCAAAGTGCGGTTTAAGTGGATGGATTGGCGAGCATGAGCCAGATGGCAGGATACATTCGTAGGATTCCTCAGGGCAGGCTCTAGTCAAAGTTCAGATCATCGTTTAACAAATTCATCTAACTATAGCCCCGTTTTGTTGTTGCTTCTCCTCTCTTCCCCTATGTATAGTACTCCCCAGTAGGATGGGCGGTTGTATGAAACCTGAACTGACCACACTCCTGCTGGATGATTATGAAGTTTCCGTCTACGACCTGAATGGAGACAGGAATGGCCGAGAAATCTGGCCAAGCTACTACGCGCAGGCACATGGACTTGTTTTTGTCCTGGATTCCAGTGACTTAAGCCGCATGCAGGAAGTGAAGGTCATCTTACCACACCTGCTGTCTGATGAAAGAGTGGCCGGGAAACCCATCCTACTGTAAGAGTCTGCCTTTGTGTCCAATTTCCCCTTCCCATTTTGTGCCTTTAGAAGAAGTAGACAGAGGAAGGGTTAAGTGGTCCCTGTGTCACATCCAGTTAGACTTCCTCTCCTCTTTGGCTGAGGGGGAGTGGCCCAGTCCTCTGGGGGCTGTTTTCAAGAGCCACTTTCTACCAGGCACTGCCATGGGGGAACCTGTTACCTAACTGTGCAAAGGTAATTTTGAAGGCAAGCATCAGAGGGAAATGGAGAGTAATATCTGGATCTTCCACTGCACCCCCCGCCCCAACCCATCCCTCGACTCTTCCTGAAGACTGCCTTCCTAAATTTGCTTCTTTTTTCTGGCTTCGGTCTTTGACCCTGAGATGATGGCAGAAAACCCCTATTTTGTGTATTCAGTGCCAATGGCCTCCTCCCCTGGTAAACTGCCCGAGAGTTATGTAACTAACTCTTACCCCAGGGTGATGATTCAGGTGGCCAGTCAATCCTCACCCCTCCCCCACTCCCTTTTAGCCTTTTTTGTTCCCCGTTAGGACCACCAACCCAAGCGTGGACAGAGTTTGGGGGAGGATGTAGAAGCGCCAATTCGTTCGTATCCCAGTTAGCAATTCTAATTAAAGTTTGATGGTGCAGTGTAGAGGAAGTGAGAAATGAGGCCTGGGGATTATCTCGGATTCAAATTACTTGTGCTATTCTTTCCTCCACTGAGAGTTGGCTAGAAAAATGTCGGGCTCACCGCACTGGGTATGGCCTAAAAGCTAGTCCCTGGATATGTAGCAGCTGTACCAGAATTGGTTGTCCCCCTCTTTCCCTTCTTTTCTTTCCCTTGGCCTCTATCTCAGTTTTACTCTTCCTCTCTTCTTCCCTCCCTCTCTCCAATGCCCGGCTTTAGCCTGGCCAACAAGCAAGACAAGAAGGACGCCTTGCTACTTCGTGATATTACTGAATATCTGCTGCTGGAAAGGCTAACAAACAAGAACCAGTCCCTGTGCCGAGTGGTAAGTGTCCAGCCCTCCCCTCCCTTGTCCTCTCAAGCAAGGCCGATGCCTCCCTTGGCCCATAATCAGTCTCCTATGCCGGGTCTTAGGCAAAGCCTCTCTTTGCCAGGCAACAACTACAGTGATGATTTCTGACTCAACAGTGATAATAAATATCACACTCTTACAACACTTTCACATCTGTTTTCTCATTAGGCCTGCAAAATAGCTCTTTAAAGTTGGAAGTTTCAATAGCTTCATTTTATGGTTAAGAAAATTAAGGCTCAGAGACTCTGAGTGACTTGTCCAAGATCACACATCCAAGACATTACACTTGATTAAAGGATCTTAGCTTTTGTACCTTTCATATACCTTCTCAGGAGTGAATGCTGAGAATCTCCTAGGAAGTCTTAAGAGCCTCTCTAGGCACAGCAGAGCTTATGTGCACCTGTGCTCTTTGGCTGAGGGTGACTGGGACTGTGAGCCCCAGGGGTCCCAGGTTGCTGGGCTGGAGCCTTCTCTTTTTGTCACAGGAGCCCTGTTCAGCCATCAAAAACCGCCAAAGAAGGAACCATGAGCCTATAATTGGAGGCCTGCGCTGGCTGTTATCTGCCATTGGGGATACATATGAAGAGCTGTGTGCTCACCAACAGCCACTCCCATCAAGCATCCCAGCCCCCAAGAGCACCAGAGGCTTTGGGGAAATATGCTCATCAGACAGGTACCGAGCTGTCTCTATTAGGTGTACTGATAAGAATTGATGAAAAAGGGCTTCCCTGGTGGCACAGTGGTTGAGAGTCCGCCTGCTGATGCAGGGGACACGGGTTCGTGTCCCGGTCCGGGAAGATCCCACGTGCCTCGGAGCGGCTAGGCCCGTGAGCCATGGCCGCTGAGCCTGTGCATCCGGAGCCTGTGCTCTGCAACGGGAGAGGCCACAACAGTGAGAGGCCCACGTACCACACACAAAAAAAAAAAAAAAAAAAAAAAGAATAGATGCAAAAGTCAGTCTTCAACATAAGCAGTGAGTTCTGGGAGGGGCATGGATTCTGTGCGGTGCTGAGCAAGTCTCTCAAGATCAGTTGGCCCAAATGGGGCGAGGGCAGTGACCACAAACATACCAACATTGTTAGGTACACCCTCCCCTCGGCACAATTTGAGTGGTCACGTCAGTGGGATAAGTTAAGTCATCAGTATTACATTGTCTCCAAAACAGGGTTTCAATTCCCTGGTTTGTCACAGAGAGGAGAAAAGGAGCATGAGCCCCTTAAGGAGCTTATTGGCAATATTCTATGGCTAAATACCCTGGAGGTGCCCCACATTCTCCGCTTCCTGTTCTCTGATCATCCCAATGATAAGGAAAGATGGGAGGGAACAGGAATATGGAAAAGAAGAAGAAAAATGAAGAAAACGGGGTGATCAAGGTTTTGAGGAATAAAAGGACTAAATGTCCTCTTGTTCTGTTGTCCCTTTAATTGTTCCAAAGACATATGGCAGGGATGGGGGGATAGCTGGATTTGATTAAGGAGCTTGCATCTGTTTTCACTATGGCTTTGTCCTTTCTATCTTCCCCAGCTTCACTACCAGGATGGGAAAGTCCAAAGAAAAAAGACAGCACCTAGGACAACACTCAATGGAACCTAGGCCTCTAAAGCCAATCCTACAGGTAAGTGGCTCACTAAATGTTATTGCCCCAGGGACCAATGCCTGAGCTCTCGGGCACCAACTGACTTTTTTTTCCTTCATCTTCCTGCTATACAGAGAGAAGGTATAATAAGACCTAAAAAGAACACATCAGTAACATTTGCTTTAGACGAACCCAAGGAGGAGGATGAATGTTATGGGGGAAATGGAGCTTGTAACACCACTGAGCCTGGCTACAATCAGAGCCCCCAGCTCCATATGCTGAGAAATCTTTTTGAAGGTAATCCTGGATCAGTGGTTAGTCAGAGAAGAAAAGATATAAAGGCCTTTCCTCACAATTTATAAAACAGTATTCCTATTTTGAGTCCAAAACTCTTTTCTCATACTATGGTTGGTGGTCAGAAGAAAGATATGTAGATGAAGTGCTTGGGGATCACCATCTGGCCATCCAGTATGATGCCCCAAGATCTTTGTTTGGATGGCTATAAGGTTATCTTAAAGGTTATGATTTCCAGTGGTGGAAGTACAAATTGGTACAACCTTTAGGGAGAGTAGTTTGGTTGTATGTCTCCCTCCTACTCTTCCTCTCTCTCTCAATAGATATATATCGAGAACTTTAAAACTGTGGAAACCCTATGAGCCAATCATCTCATGTCTTGAACTGAAGCCAAAGATAATTACACAAGTACACAAAAAGGATGCTCATGGTTGCTCAATCATAGCATTGTGTATAACAGCTAAAAGTTGGAAACAAGCTAAATGCCTAACAATAGTGAATGGCTAAATCAATTATGGTGCACCCACACAATGGAATACTATGCAGACCTTAAAAGGGCTAATGTTGACTTATATTTACTGACATGGAAAGTTTTCCACAACTCAAAGTTTTGTTAGAGAAAATGGCAATTGAGAGCACAGCACATACAGCGTGATGTGTACACATGCATAGAATATCTGGAGGGGAATCACCGAACACAAGCAGTGGTTTTCTCTAGGGGTACGATTCTAGGTGATTTTGAGAAGAGCCAAGGTACCTTTCTTTGGATTTTTGTATTACTGGAAATTTTTTTAATAATCATATATGATTTCTCCCAATATACTAAAGGCACTAAAAAAATCTGTGAGGACTTAAAGGCCCACTGTTGTTAATGTCTTCTCCATCTCAGTGTTCCTTGGCCCCAGTCTCCATGACAATAAACTGTCAATATTATAATGTCACTTCTGCTCTCCAAAGGATCTGGCCCTTCAGGCTACCCCAGAGCCTTGGGTTGTTACACCTACACAGAGGGCCCTAGATAGGAACATTGAGGAGGAGAGAGGTACTGCTCTGGGAAGGAGGATGAGAGGTGAGTGGATGGAATCTGGCAGAAGAGTGGAGGAAGTGTCTTTCTAGATGTCAGAATCTACCCTTAAATCTCTGTCCAAAATTGAAATCCATTTTTCATTTCTATAACCTCAGAACCAAGGGCAAAAAAGAGAGAAGACACTGGGGACCTTGGAAAGTAGCTAACACCCTCCTCACCTGGATGGACAGGAAGCCTGTTGCTTAGCTTTGCTTGCAGTGACTACCTATTTTCTTTCTTTTTTTAGACTTTTAACAGAGTGCTAAAGAGGAAAATGAAGGGAAGTCAAAAGAAACATCTCATATCCCTCCTTTAGTAAATGGGTTCATCTACAGAACCATTAGGATTATTCAGTTTTTCAATTTCTGTTTGTTACTACCTCTACAGTCCCCCTACAACTCCACCTACTCTAACATAATATCCCTGAGAACTCCCATTGTGCCTGTACATCGACATTCGAGCCATAAAATGAATCTTATCCCCACCGAGAGGCTCAAGAACAGTTAGGGGGCATCCGTTTGAGAGTGAAGACAACGTTGGCAAAGAAGATCAGAGCCTTGACGTCTTTGTACCCAGATGCTCCCGATGAAGTTTGTGAACAACATGTTGTGGGTGACCAACTGCAGTTGAGCCTTAGAAGTACAGGGTCAGTTTAGAATTACATTTTCCCCCTATGTTCTTGGGTGGAAGGGGACTGGCATAAATAAATAGAGCTGTTCTGCTGAGAATTATGCTCTGCTGAATCATTTTCAATCATGCCTCCGAAAACAACTCAGTTTTAAATTCCCTACCACTGTCTGAGAAGCCTGGCAACAATTCTTTTGCTGTCCTTTCAGGAATAGCAATTGCTGTCTCTCCTAACACTTAGGTTAGGTATGCAAAAACCGTACAAGCTTAAACACATTCAACTCTCCATCCCAAGGAAGGCAGTAGTAGTGGTGGTAATCATTCTTCACTATTAGTTCAGCTGTTGACTTTCACCATCAATACCACAGCCCCCATTTACTGAGTGCCTTCTGGATGTCAGACGCAGCACTAAGCTCTTCACGTTCATTATCTTATTCACAAAAACCTTGGGGGTAGGCAGTATACCTGCCTGCATTTTACAGATGAAGAAACTAAGGGGTAGGGAAGTTAAATAACTTATCCAAGGCCCCACAGCCTGTAAGATGCAGAGCAGGGAACCAAATCCAGATCTGACTCTAGAGCTACTTTAGGCCAGAAAGATCTGCTTATGCTTTGCTCAAACTCTACCCAGAAAGAGAAAGCTATACCCAGGAAAGATGCTGAAGCCTCACCACGCCCATGTCAGAACTACGTTGACAGCAATAAGCACACCCATGGTAGTGGCAGACACGGGTGAGTGAGCACTTCCATTCTGCCAGACGCTGGGCTAAGTGGTTTACATACATTACTGCCTTGCATCGTCACAAGCCTATGAGGTCGGTTCTATTATCATCATCTTGCAGAGGCAGAAATTAATGTTCAGAGAGGTCAAATCATTTACCCCAGGGCACCCATTAGGAAATGGCAGAACTGGTTTTCAAACTAAGCTCCAACTCCATAACTCATGCTCTTAACTCCTACCCTATATGGTCTCACCAGGCAGTATAAACCAACTAGCCTATAATTGTTTCTGAGAGATAGAAACCTGGCACATAAAGGATCAGTCTCACAACCCCTTCTGGAGGGCCTGACACTGTCAAAGACTGCAGCATTTGTTTTATGCATTGCATATGGCCTCATGTCCAAGAGGATCACCCCAGGCACTTTGTGGGTCTTTGACAGGATTCTGACTAAGGCTCAGCTTATTAGTCATGGAGCTGGAAGGAACCTTACAGAACCTCTAGTCCAACCCCAGTTGTTATACAGATTAGGAATTTGGTACAGAAAGGTTAAGTGACTTGCCCATGACTGTAGAGCGATCACTGACAGACATGCTCCTAAAATCCAGATCTCCTGCATGCCAAGCCAGTGTGCTATTTTCCCTGCCCCAATGTACTACACCCTCTCTGGGGCTTCTCTGGCCACTCTTGACCCACCTACTTTCCTCCAATTTGCCCAATAAATATCACTGGAGAATTCTGCTGACAATCATTCTCACCCAGGGACGCAGCAAATATCTCTACTGAAGAACAGTTTTATCAGGCAGGAGACTATAATTCAACAAACCAAGGTTCTTCAGAAAATTGGACCACCCACATTTCTCTATATGGCATGTATGTCTATGAGGCAGGCATACTTTCTCAGCCAAGAGAGAAGGAAAAGTATGGCTAAAAGGGTGTGGGAATGCTATCTATGAATATGGGCAGGGTGGAGAATTTAGGTTGAAACGACCTCTGACAAAACTGAATTTCAGTATATTGGCATACTTCCCTTTGTACAATATATGTGTTCCTGGGTGTCAACCAAATTTTCCTACATAAAATCTATCAACCAAAATTATTTAAAGAGGGCTTCCCTGGTGGCAGAATGGTTAAGAATCCGCCTGCCAATGTAGGGGACACAAGTTCCAGCCCTGGTCCGGGAAGATCCCACATGCTGTGGAGCAACTAAGCCTGTGTGCCACAACTACTGAGCCTGCACTCTAGAGCCCACGAACCACAATTACTGAACCCTGCGTGCTACAACTACTGAAGCCCACACGCCTAGAGCCCATGCTCTGTAACGAGAAGCCACCACAATGAGAAGCCCACGCACCTCAACGAAGAGTAGCCCCCGCTCGCCACAACTCAAGAAAGCCCACAGGCAGCAATGAAGACCCAACGCAGCAATCAATCAATCAATCAATAATAATAAAATGAATAAATAATAAAATGATTAATAAATAAAAATTTAAAGAATATCCCCCAATACAGCCAGCATACTCTTATTTAACATCTTTACTGAAGTATAATTGCTTTACAATGTTTAGCTGCTGCTGTATAACACAGTGAATCAGCTATATGTATACATATATCCCCATATCCCCTCCCTCTTCTGTCTCCCTCCCACCCTCCCCATCCCACCCCTCCAAGTGGTCACAAAGCACCGAGCTGATCTCCCTGTGCAATGCGGCTGCTTCCCATTAGCTATCTACTTTACATTTGGTAGAGTATGTATGTCAACGCTATTCTCTCACTTCGTCCCAGCTTACCCTTCCCCCTTCCTGTGTCAAGTGCATTCTCTACATATGTGTCTTTATTCCTATCCTGCCCCTAGGTTCTTCAGAACCATTTTTTTCCCTTAGATTCCATATATATGTTTTAGCATACAGTATTTGTTTTTCTCTTCCTTACTTTACTCTGTATGACAGACTCTAGGTCCATCCACCTCACTACAAATAACTCAATTTAATTTCTTTTTATGGCTGAGTAATATTCCACTGTACAATGTGCCACACCTTCTTTATTCATTCATCTGTTGATGGACACTTAGGTTGCTTCCATGTCCTGACTATTGTAAACAGTGCTGCAATGAACACTGTGGTACATGACTCTTTTTGAATTGTGGTTTTCTCAGGGTATATGCCCAGGAGTGGGATTGCTGGGTCATATGGTAGTTCTATTTGTAGCTTCTTAAGGAACCTCCATACTGTTCTCCACTGTGGCTGTATCAATTTACATTCCCACTAACAGTGCAAGAGGGTTCCCTTTTCTCCACACCCTCTCCAGCATTTATTGTTTCTAGATTTTTTGATGATGGCCATTCGGACCAGTGTGAGGTGATACCTGATTGTAGTTTTGATTTTCATTTCTCTAATGATTAGTGATGTTGAGCATTCTTTCATGTGTTTGTTGGCAGTCTGCATATTTTCTTTGGAGAAATGTCTATTTAGGTCTTCTGCCCATTTTTGGATTGGGTTGTTTGTTTTTTTGATATTGAGCTGCATGAGCTGCTTGTAAATTTTGGAGATTAATCCTCTGTCAGCTGCTTCATTTGCAAATATTTTCTCTCATTCTGAGGGTTGTCTTTTGGTCTTGTTTATGGTTTCCTTTGCTGTGCAAAAGCTTTGAAGTTTCATTAGGTCCCATTTGTTTATTTTTTATTTTATTTCCATTTCTCTAGGAGGTGGGTCAAAAGGATCTTCCTGTGATTTATGTCATAGAGTGTTCTGCCTATGTTTTCCTCTGAGAGTTTTATAGTATCTGGCCTTACATTTAGGTCTTTAATCCATTCTGAGTTTACTTTTGTGTATGGTGTTAGGGAGTGTTCTAATTTCATTCTTTTACATGTAGCTGTCCAGTTTTCCCAGCACCACTTATTGAAGAGGCTGTCTTTTCTCCACTGTATACTCTAGCCTCCTTTATCAAAGATAAGGTGACCATAGGTGCATGGGTTTATCTCTGGGCTTTCTATCCTGTTCCATTGATCTATATTTCTGTTTTTGTGACAGTACCATACTGTCTTGATTACTGTAGCTTGTAGTATAGTCTTAAGTCCAGGAGCCTGATTCCTCCGGCTCCGTTTTTCTTTCTCAAGATTGCTTTGGCTATTCGGGGTCTTTTGTGTTTCCATACAAATTGTGAACTTTTTTGTTCTAGTTCTGTGAAAAATGCCATAGGTGGTTTGATGGGAATTGCACTGAATCTATAGTCATTTTCACAATGTTGATTCTTCCAATCCAAGAACATGGTATATATCCCTCCATCTGTTTGTATCATCTTTAATTTCTTTCATCAGTGTCTTATAGTTTCCTGCATACAGGTCTTTTTTCTCCTTAGGTAGGTCTATTCCTAGGTATTTTATTCTTTTTGTTGCAATGGTAAATGGGAGTGTTTCTTTAATTTCTCTTTCAGATTTTTCATAATTAGTGTATTCTTATTTATTTTTGACTGAATAGTTTTGTTGCTGCAGGCTGTTACCATACTCCAAACCCTTTATCAAGCTGGGTGACCAAGCAATTTTCCCCAGTGAAGACTGGAATAAGAGTATGTACCTCACAGGCTTGTTGGGAGAATCAAAGGGGACAATCCAGAGCAAAATGCTCAGCAGAGTGCCTGGCACAAAATAAGTAGCTCATGAAATGTTAGCTACTATTATTATGATTAGGGGAGGATCTTAGATCATTAGATAGCTATACCCCCTTTCTGAGAGAAGTATCCTCTTTTCTGCAAAGAACAACCCAAAGAGAGATGTCTTAGATTCTAAAATACAAATAGTATAGGGATCTAGGGTAACTATAACCACTGCCAAGCAACGATTCCCAGGTTTGAGAATCCTAAACCTGCCAAAGAGGTCTTACAAATCTGTCTTAGCGTGGCAGCCCAGGGACCAAGATCAGTGAGAGTTTCTTGAGCCTTGAGGGTAAATTTTCTTTCAGGCAAGCGGTTGCCTTGGAGTTTCTCTCATTGTCAAGGTCTTGGCCTCCCTCCTCCAGGATTTTTAAAGTCTAGCTCCTGTCAGAGACACTTTGAACATATAACCCTGGCCCATCATTCAACAAGCCCCATGTGGCTCCGGATACTTGTCCACTTTGTCTTGAAAGACAGGCCTGGGCTTTCGGACTAGAGAATTCCATATGTATAGGTAGAGGTGTCCCTCTGCTCTGAATGGTTTTTACTCCTGAAATCTTGTTACTACTCTTCATATACTGTTTCTACCCACCGTGTATTGCCCAATCAGTAAGGTTGGTATCCAGTAATGATCTGCAGAACGTGGGTCGGAGATTCAGTACACCATAAGGGTTAAGGAAGAACTGTGGTAATGTAGGGGTGGAGATGGAAACCAGGAATAGCTAACCTAGTCACAAATCCCATGGAGATTTGAGTGTCTGGGCCATCCCAGTGGTGTTTCTAATATCACTCTTCCCTCCCAGTATCCTATTAAAAATCACTCGTTTTCAAGGCAGTTGCAACTGGCAAGACCTAACCAAATACACCGAACACAACACCACTCAGGAGAATTTTGCCAATTAGCATCCTTAACTATAAAACACCATTGGCTATGGGTGGAGTAGCGCTCATGCCTGGACTCACTGCTTTGTCACTCACCCCTGTAAACCCTTTATTGGATGGGCCAAACTTGGATTTCTGACAGGAAGGGGTGTAGAGAACAGGAGCTCTATCGCCCAGCTTTCCAGGACTTGAAACCATCCCCCCATCCCACTTTATTTTCACAGGTGTGCCTAAAAGAACTGCAGCCATGGCACCCCGACCTGTGCCTTATTCCTTTAGCTATAATAATCCATCCTCCCACTCCTCCTTGCCTTTTCTTCCATATCAAGTTACGTGGAAAACACAGGTGGAGTTGTTATCCCAGGCAAGAGAGAAAGCAGGAGGAACTTCCTGCTGTTGGCAGGGAGATAGTATCAGCTGAGGGTCGTGGGAGTCAGGGGGCTTGTACGTCCACTCCGGTGCCCCTGAAGTGCCCAGATCAGGTTCAGGGAGCCCGGGAGGCTCTGCTGTCAGGTGCCGGGCAGAACGATGTTAACAAAGCCTCAAACTGCGCTGTTCTATGATGACTCAAGAATCCCACGCAATCCCACGCTCCTGCCAGTCACCACTTCCAGGAGCTAAAATAGACCTCTGATGCTAAGAGACAGCAGGCCTTTTATATCTGCTCAGAAAAATGAGCCCAGCCCTAAGAACGATCCTGCTGTTCGATACAATGGAATGTTATACGGCCATTAAAGATGCAAACTATGCACACTGTGCAGGTGGGAACCAGAATGTGAAATAATGTTACATGAAAACAGCAAAGTAGGAAATAGGTACACATGCCAATCAGAACTATGGAAAACACACATCGAAGAGTTCATCCCTAAAGAACCAAAGAAAATGAAGCACCACAGTCCTCTGAGTTTCCACCCCCCCCCCCACACACAACACCTTTTATTATAATACACTTTTTTAAAACTGTCGTGCTGGTCATGCTAGGTTACTGAGGCACCTGTCTTTTAAGTGACACAGGAGTTAACTCTGCAGATCATTTAATTCAGGGAATAAAGAAGAACTGAATGCTAAGGGGGCTGGTGCTTTAAAATGACTGGATTCTTCCTCTTCCCACGCCCCTTCTCAAGATCAGGGCACGTTATCATTTCAGGTTTAGCACTCCAATGAGAAATTCCTTCAGAACACCTAGCCCACCAAACTCTAAGATGGGAGTTTAAGGAAACATGTTTTTGGACCTCTCTGAAGTCGGACTGCTGTGTTTTGAACTAAGCTAGCTTATATGGAGAGAAAGGAGCTGTTTTTTGATAGGCTGACAGAAATTCCTTATTGAAAAAGAATTGCTAAATGCTCTCCCCCAACCCCACCCCTTGTCACCTTGTCACTGGTAGTGCTTAGAGTTAGCCAAACATCTAGCACATATTTGGGTGTCTGGGTGAGCACTATTCTCTTTCTGGGGTCCTGGCTTCAACACCTGCCCAGACTTGGTTTTTCTAGAATTAGCTTCCAATCAGTATGTTTAGTTTTTAAAAGACTATGTGTAGATATTTTTTTAAACCTTGTATTTTGAAATAATTTTAGATTTACAGAAGAGTTGTAAATATAGTACAAAGAGTTCCTATATACCCTTCACCCAGCTTCCCCTAAGGTTAACACCTCATATAACTCTGGTATATTGATCAAAACTATGACATTAATGTTAACACAATACTATTTACTAAACTACAGGGCTTCCCTGGTGGTGCAGTGGTTGAGAGTCCGCCTGCCGATGCAGGGGATACGGGTTCGTGCCCCGGTCGGGGAAGATCCCACATGCCGCGGAGCGGCTGGGCCCGTGAGCCATGGCCGCTGAGCCTGCGCATCCGGAGCCTGTGCTCCGCAATGTGAGAGGCCACAACAGTGAGAGGCCCGCATACCGCAAAAAAACAAAAACTATTTACTAAACTACAGACTTCATTCATATTTCACCAGTTTTTCCACTAATGTCCTTCTGTGCAGGATCCAATCCAGGATCCCATGTAGTGATTATATATAGAATGTTTAGTTTAAAAAAAACACCCCTAGAAACAAGTTTCCTTTTAGGAGGTGGAACAGGTAAGCCAGTAGGTGTATGGGCAATTTATGATCCTGAGCTATTCTACCCAGAAGGGAACTCTATCACTTCTGTACCAAAGCCCTTAATTCAGAACACCTCATCATGGTTATTTTCAGAAAACATGTCTTACATCAGCACTTCTCACAGTAGTACAAAGGGATTTGACAAGTGGGTTATTTTAGCAACCAATATTATGAAGGTGACAAAATGAGCAGGATGGCCTTATCTGTTTCCTATGTGTCATTTTTCTTCAAACTGCATTGAAACTTTTTACTAGAAGCTGTAATATTTGAGTGTAACATAAATGCTGAGAAACACCCACACCAACAGGGAAGGTACTCTTTCCAATGTGTGTTTGGTTTTGTTTGCCTGAAATTAAGTATTGAAATCTTACAAAAACCAAATTGATTAGGTTATTTTGACTCGTTAATCTTGAGAGGAAAGGGAAAGCAGGCTATAACATCCATTTATTCCTTCAACAAATAATCGGATAATCAAGAATAACTCCCCCCATAATCCATGCCAACTATGTGCCAGGCAATTTGCAAAGTGCTTTACAAATATTGTTTCCAGAGGATTTAAGAGGTTAAGTAACTCACCCAAGGTCACACAGCATAGAGTGATGGAGCCAGAATTCAAGGCTGGGTCAGCCTGATTCCAGAGCTGGTCGTCTTGGCCAGTATGCTATATTGCCGCTCTGAGCACCTGCTCCATTTCAGTCACTGCGCTGGGTGCTAGACAGAGATACAACACTGAACAGCCCTTATTCCCTCAAATCTTACAGTCTAGTTGGAGGAGAGAGACCATTAAAGAGCTAAGTAACAGCCCTCTCTTCTCCTTAGGTATTCCTTGGATTGGTTACAAGTAAAGGTGATCAGTAAATGCAATCAGTGAATCCCAACACCTTTATATATTTAAATTCCTTTTTTAGGTCCTCAGAGAAAAGTCCTCTCCCCTCTGTGTACCCTGAGGATCCCTAACAGTTAGGAATGAACTTGAGGATATTGACATGTTCCTCCATTTTGTGGCTCTGGGCTAGATGTCAGCATTGCACACACACACCCCCACCCTGCCACTTAGTCTCCTTTGATGAGAAACAATGGGAACTATAATGTGCAGATACATATAATGATGAAATCAAATCAGCTGATGGAAATTTTTAAAGTCTGGGACACAATAATTATATTCCACTTCAACTGTCTTTTCACACTTGCATTAATTGGTGAGCTCTAAGGGAGCTTCAACTGGTTCATGACTATATGGCATTCCATTTTGAAATATATTTCTTAGAAAAATGACAATGATGACCCTGTAAATTATAAACTGGCAACGTGATTTTAAAAGTGAAGGGCTGGAAGACTTAAATCTCAGCAAATGACAATCATTCTCTTCTCTCTCCCAGCCTCCAAACAATCAAATACCCTAACCCTGTGGTTTTCGAGGCTGGCTGCATATGGGAATCACTGGGGAAACTTCAAAATTACCAATGCCTGTGTCCCACCCCCAGAGACTGTGAAGACTTAATTGATCTGGGGTGTGGCCTGGGTTTTGGAAGTTTTAAAAGAACCCCAGGGGATTTTAATGTGCAGACAAGTTTGGGAACCACAGCCCTAATCGGAGGATCATAACCCTGGCTGCACGTTAGAATCATCTTCGGGGCATCTTTAAAAAGTCCAGATGCTTGGGCCACATCCCAGACCAATTAAATTAGAAGATGTGGGGGTAGTGCTCAAGTTCCAGGAACCAGGATTTTTTGAGAAGGATTTTTCAAACAACCAGGATTTTTTGAACTCCCAGAGGAGTTCAATGTGCAGCCAAGACTGAGAAGCACGGCCGTAGGTGCAACTCCACACCTGCAATAAGGGCAATGGCAAAATTTGCACTCAGACGTTCAGCAACTCTGAGATGAGCCTAATGTGAAGAAGCCAGTTCTAGAAGCCAGGTGGGAAGCAGGCTGAGGACAAACCCTTAGAACAACTGTCCTACTTTAATATTAAAATGAGCTCACTTTTCTCTTGCCATGTATGAGGGTCAACTTTTAAGGCTTGTCTAGGATCACTAGTAACTGATGGTATCTAAGCCCCACTCCCCACCACACCCACCAAAATAACTGCAGAAAGAATGGGAAATAAAGTACTTTAAAGGGATGAAAACCTTTGCAAAGGGCTGCAAACCACTGCTCAGAGACCCTGCATGGATGTAGACAAGGAGGAAGCAGAAAAGCAAGCTATTTGACCTACGTATTATCCAACTAGTTAGTTTTTTACCTGCAACTTCATGTGCAGTTTTACTCACCAAGCCAAACTCTGGGCTTGGAGGAAAAAAGCCCTAGACCATGATTCTCAGCCTTACCTACACATTAGAGACATCTAGGGAGCTTTTAAAATAATGAGGCTAGGGCCACACCCAAAGTGAATTAAATCAATCTCTGAGGGGATGACATCCTGGAATCTCTGTTTTAAAAGGTCCCCAGAAAAAAAAAAAAGGTCCCCAGGTGAAAAGGTGAGGGAGAGGGATAAACTAGGAGGTTGGGATTAACATATACACACCACCATGTATAAACTAGATAATCAACAAGGACCTGCTGTATAGCACAGGGAACTCTACTCAATATTCTGTAATAACCTATATGGGAAAAGAATCTGAAAAAGAATCTGAAAAAGAATGGATATATGTATATGTATAACTAAATCACTTTTCTGTACACCTGAAACTAACATAACACTGTAAATCAACTATGCTCCAATATAAAATAAACATTTTAAAAAATACGTATCTTAAATAAAAATACTTTTAAAAGTAAAAATTGCTTAAAAATGCTAAAAAAAAAAAGGTCCCCAGGTGATTCTAATATTGCAACTGTAAAACAAAGAATATTGTCCACCATCCAGTTCTACCTACAGTACACCCTGAAAGGAATGCAGAGCGAAGATCAAGAATGAGGCACTCTGCTCTGGGAAAACAGGCAGAACAGGCCCTCAGTTACATATTTTCAGGAAAAATTTTTATGAACCCAGATTCTTGCATCTTCCCATACTTAGAAAAGCACTAAAATCATTAGCTAAGATGTCTGTTCCTCGTGACTAGCAGCAACCTTCTACCAGGATGTGTGCTTGGTTGCACATATCCCCTTCGCCAAAATCACATACATGCTGACCTCCCCCCTTACCTCTTTGGAGCAGTTCCTCAGAGCTCTCTGATAGGCTGTCTCCCGGGCGTTAGTCCTCAGTTAAGTCCCCAAATAAAACTGAACTCACAGCTCTCACGTTATGTGTTTTTATTTCAGTTGACACAACCAAGGCTGAGAACTGTCACTCTAAACCAGTGGTTCTCAAACTTGAGTGTGCATCAGAATCACCTGGAGGGCACATTAAATAAAACACACATAGCTGGGCCTCACCCTCAGAGGTTCTGATCCAGTTAGGGTGGAACCTGAAAGTCTGCATTTCTAACAGGCTCCTAGGTGATGCCAATGCTGTTGGTCCAGGGACCACACTTTGAAAGGTAGAGCCCCCCGTGGACCACTGGTTCTCAGCCTTGGCTGCACGTGAGAATCACTGGTGGGCATTTAAAAAATACTGATGTCTGAGCCCCTCCCTAAACCAATGAAATTGTAATGTCTGAGGCCCAGGGATCAGCGTTTTTAAAGGTGATACAAATGTGCACTGAAGCTTGTGATCCACTGCCCTAGACCTAGATATTTTACAGCTGGAAGAGATCATTTAGTATAAACCCTTAAATTTCCTGAGAATTTATAGCTACTTTAGCTACTACTGGTCCATGTGTCCCAATCCCAATTTCCACTATTCTTCCTTAATCATTACTGTGTATTAACAATGGGAATTGTAAATCAACTATACTTCAATAAAATTAAAAATAATAATTAAAAAACAATGTGACCAATTTAGGGTGACCAACTTGTTGTCCTGGTTTGCTTAGGATGCTCCTGGTTTTAGCACCGAAAGTTCCAGATTCAGAGTAAATCGGGACACTTGGTCACTGTGGTAATGTTTTACAGCTCACAGATTGGAATACAGTACTATCAGATTTTTTTATTCTTTCTGTACGCGGGCCTCTCACTGTTGTGGCCTCTCCCGTTGCGGAGCACAGGCTCCGGACGCGCAGGCTCAGCGGCCATGGCTCACGGACCCAGCCGCTCCACGGCATGTGGGATCTTCCCGGACCGGGGCACGAACCCGTGTCCCCTGCATCGGCAGGCGGACTCTCAACCACTGCGCCACCAGGGAAGCCCAGTACTATTAGATTTTGCTTCTAACATCCAGCATCCATCCTCCACTAAAAGGAACCAGGGCTCCTTGGAAACAGCTGATTCCAGGACTAGGCCAGAGAAATGTATGCTGAGCCTAGGAATTTTCTGTCAGAAGTGCTCAAAGACTCATGGAAGCATGTCAAAAGGACTAAAGGGACTCCCACTGGCCAAACTGGAGAAAATTTGAGCATTACAAAGAAAATGCTGAACTGAATGTAAAGCACTGAATTTACATTAAGAAAAACATTGAATTAAGTGACTTCCAAAACAATAAGTAAAACTACTTCTCTACTATTGGAAGTAACTATTACATCAACTTGCTCTGAAAATTGGTATTCGAGGGAAAAGAATTAGGCCTTTACATGATCTTTTTGGTTCATATCCTATAGATGAGAGAAAGCTCATCTTTACAGAAGAATGCCAGCTAAGAAACATAGACTGGATGATAGAATTAGGAAATCACCATCTTGCAACCCCTGATTAAATCACAAAGTCAGGAAATACATTTTAAAAATTAGAAAAACAAATTACTGAGTGAGGAAACAGGAATTGATGGATGCTGAAATTTTAGGTGAGAGGTTATTGGGGAACAGGACAGTCACATGGTACCAAAGTAACACCCCAGATTTCTTGCTAATTAGGAAGAGAAAATTAAAATTACATGGAGAGTTCTGAGGGCCACCACCTTAACCATCACCTTTACTAAAGAGTGGACAACTGCCATATGTACCACTGGATGGGATGCTACATGAAGTACACAGCATTATTTATGAAGCATACTTATCAAAACTGAATCTAATCAAGCCTCTGGACCTAACAACTTCCAGTTTACAGGAAACTCAGGTGCTGGAAGGGAAAGCTAAGCACTATCATAAGAAAACAAACCATCCTGGTTTACCCAGGACTGAGGACTGTCCAGGATGCAGGATCAGTGTTAAACCAGGAAAGTCCCAGGAAAACTAGGACAGTTGGGCACACACACAACAGTCAGAAAGATTCATAAGTGGGGCAGACCTGGTCTCTAAAAGTCAGTGATTAACAAAAAGTGGGGAGACTGTTCTAGATTAAAAGACACTAAAGAGAGACCACACTCAAATGCAACATGTGAACTGGCCATAAAAGACTTCAGGGGACAGCTGGGGAAATCTGAATATAGAGCCGTACTACCCAGCTAGCCCACAGATGTAAATGAACCAGGTCACTTATCACACTATTTAATCTGGCTGACATATTTTTGGTAAGAAAACTTCCTCAATGAAGGATGTGGTGCACTGATACACACTCTGGTACAAGCTCCTTATCTCCCTCTGAACCATCAAGCAGTTTGCAGACCACACGTTGGGAAGCACTGTACTAGATAATGGATAACACTAGCAAAGATCAGTGAGGTACTGGTAATTTCTTTTTTAGCTGGGCTTACGGTATTATGGTTATGTAGAAAAATGTCCTTACACTTAGAAGATGGATGCTGAGACGTTTAAAGGTGAAGTGTCATGGTGTCTACCACTTACTTTCAAATGGTTTATCAAAGAACAGATACACACACAGATAAAGTAAATATGGCAAAATGTTAACATTTGTTGAATCCTGGTGGTGGGTATACTGGTGTTCATTGTATTATTCTTTCAACTTTCTTGTATGCTTAAAACTTTTCATTATAGAAATGACGAAAGCATAATTCTAAGATCATCTTACTTACAAGGTGTAACACTAATAGAATTACCAGGAAGCTGATTACCTACAGCTAATCCTATATTTATTCATCAGATATTCCTTAGGGGATAGCTAAGTTAAAAATAGAAAAATGAGTTGAGTTAGCCAAAAGAAAAAAGCACATTCCCAGCTGAGGAAACAGAATAAGAAAGGACCAGAATGGAAAAAAATTATCTTTTTCAAGGAAAGGAACTCAATGTGTATAGAAAAATGAGGCTACCCAGATTATGAAGGGGCTTTGAGGCTTCATGAAGAATCTGAGACTTAATTTTAAAGGCAAGAAGGAGCCCATAACAGACAGATTTCAAGCACCAGAGAAACACAATGAGACTGGCATTTTAGAAAACTCACTCTGGCTGTAGAGAACAGAATGGATGGGGGCAAGAATGAAGACAGCAGCACAAGTTAAGAACATGGCCCTTTCAGTAAATAATCTGGTGAGAGATGATGGTAACCTGTAGGGATGGAGACTTGGTGATACACTGCATGTGGGCAGAGCGTATGGGAAAGGAAGGACTCAGATATAATTCCCAGGCTTCTGGCTTGAGTGACCAAGTAGATTGGAGTCTGTCATACAGAGTGAAGTAAGTCAGAAAGAGAAAGACAAATACTGTATGCTAACACATATATATGGAATCTAAAAAAAAAAAAAAGGAAGGAAGAAAATGGTCAGAAGAACCTAGGGGCAAGATGGAATAAAGATGCAGACCTACTATAGAATGGACTTGAGGATGTGGGGAGGGGGAAGGGTAAGCTGGGAGAAAGTGACAGAGTGGCATGGGCATATATACACTACCAAAATAGTTAGTCGGAAGCAGCCGCATAGCACAGGGAGATCAGCTCGGTGCTTTGTGACCACCTGGAGGGATGGGATAGGGAGGGTGGGAGGGAGGGAGATGCAAGAGGGAAGAGACATGGGGACATATGTATATGTATAACAGATTCACTTTGTTATAAAGCAGAACCTAACACAGCATTGTAAAGCAATTATACTCCAATAAAGATGTAAAAAAAAAGATTGGAAATATAGGAGCAAGAACAGGTTTGGGGGAAAGATGTGAAGCATGCAACATTATATATGTTGATTTCAGAGTACCTAGAAGATATCCAGGTGGAATCCACCTGGTCGGCAGTTGGATATGAGAATGAGAAAGATAACTCCAACTTCCGGTTTACATAACTAATAGATGGGATTGCCATTTACAGATATAGGCAACAAAGGAGGAGAAACTAAAAGTCGCTTTTCATTTATGCTTTACATTAAGGTTTTTCAGCTATAAAAATAATATAATATTATTTATATAAAATAAACTAGGGAAATGGAAACATAATGTATATAATATACAAATATATATTATATACATAAAATGAAAGATCGGGAAATGGGAATAAAACTTATCTGACTACCATTAATCAACATTTTTTGTCATTTTAGATTATTTCCTTCTAATATTTTTTATATGGATATTTATATAGTAGCTTTAAGAGCCATATTTTTCTGAGAAAGGGGCTTCTCTAGAGGTATTTAGGATTGAGAAAAATTAAAAACACTAGCTGACCTGATATCAATTTGTAAATCAGACAGTGCTCACTAAGTTACACGTCCTTAGTCTGTTAAGATTCAAAACATAATTTAATTGTTGGGCACGTATCCAAGAACTCCAGAGTTGAAGAAATCATGACTAGAGAATGTCAGTTTCAATACCCATACTACACAGCCCAATTATAGGTATTCAGTTTCTTCTTTGAAGCTCTCCTTTCCCATAGGGTCTCTACTACAACCACTTCTCCCTCCACAGGTGAGAGCTAATTGGTGGTATTGCTCCTAAGGGTAACCACATTTTTAAAACCTGTTCTGGAAGCCTCAAAGCCTAGAAAACCCAAAGTAATGAATCTCTACTGAGATCACACAGTCACTCTGCAATCATTTCATAGCTTACTCTGCTTTTTAAAAAAGCTAGACTTGTTTCTAGTTCTAATCCTTGGCTACCTCATGAATGCAGAACACATCTAGTAAAATCTCCAGGCAAATACAGAAACCCGAGTCAATGTGAAATTATGACCAGATGTGGAGAAAAGCTCAGTTGTCACTCCACCACAGGCAGAGCTAGACAGGGGAGACAGACTGTAAACTAGGATCAAGGGAGCCATGATAGACTGACAGCAAAAAGAAGGAACAGTCCAGATCCAGGGCTAAGGAGTGGTCACAACCAGGCAAACATGCAAGAGAGGCAGCAAACGTGAAAACTAAGGTTATAAATCTACCTCAGGTAGGAGGTCCACTATATTCTTCCTGCTCAGGGTCCAAAGATTGGTTTCCTCGGTAATGCTCTCAGGGTCAGCGATGTAGCAATATGCTAGACCTGGAAGTTACTGACACTTCAGCCTTAACAAAGAACCTGCAGGCTTGTAGGAGGCTGCTTATTGAGTGAAGAGAAGCACCAGCTCACAGTGCGGGGTGTGGGGGAACAGATCCACAGGCACAGCTTGTCTTAGGGCGAAAGGCTCACCAAGGAACTTCTTAGCAGAGTTTGGAGGACAGCACAACCTGTAGAAAGAAATCATAATATCAGTTTGAGACAGCCTAATCCACCAGAGGGCAGACAGCAGAAGCAAGAAGAACTACAATCCTGCAGCCTGTGGAACAAAAACCACATTCACAGAAAGATAGACAAGATGAAAAGGCAGAGGGCTAAGTACCAGATGAAGGAACAAGATAAAACCCCAGAAAAACAACTAAATGAAGTAGAGATAGGCAACCTTCCAGAAAAAGAATTCAGAATAATGATAGTGAAGATGACCCAGGACCTCGGAAAAAGAATGAAGGCAAAGATTGAGAAGATGCAAGAAATGTTTAACAAAGACCTACAAGAATTAAAGAACAAACACCTAAACAGAGATGAACAATACAATAACTGAACTGAAAAATACACTAGAAGGAATCAATAGCAGAATAACTGAGGCAGAAGAATGGATAAGTGACCTGGAAGACAGAATGGTGGAATTCACTGCTGTGGAACAGAATAAAGAATGAAAAGAAATGAAGACAGCCTAAGAGACCTCTGGGACAACATTAAACACAACAACATTCGCATTACAAAGGTCCCAGAAGGAGAAGAGAGAGAGAGAGACAGAACCTGAGAAAATATGTGAAGAGATTACAGTCAAAAACTTCCCTAATATGGAAAAGGAAATAGCCACCCAAGTCCAGGAAGTGCAGAGAGTCCCATACCGGATAAACCCAAGGAGAAACACGCCAAGACACATAGTAATCAAATTGGCAAAAATTAAAGACAAAGAAATTATTGAAAGCAACAAGGGAAAAACGACAAATAACATACAAGGGAACTCCCATAAGGTTAACAGCTGATTTCTCAGCAGAAACTCTACAAGTCAGAAGGGAGTGGTATGACACATTTAAAGTGATGAAAGGGAAGAACCTACAACCAAGATTACTCTACCTGGCAAGGATCTCCTTCAGATTTGATGGAGAAATCAAAAGCTTTACAGACAAGCAAAAGCTAAGAGAATTCAGCACCACCGAACGAGCTCTACAACAAATGCTAAAGGAACTTCTCTAGGCAGGAAACACAAGAGAAGAAAAGGACCTACAAAAACAAACCCAAAACAATTAAGAAAATGGTAACAGGAACTTACATATTTATAATTACCTTAAATGTGAATGGATTAAATGCTCCAACCAAAAGACACAGGCTCGGGCTTCCCTGGTGGTGCAGTGGTTGAGAGTCCGCCTGCCGATGCAGGGGACACGGGTTCGTGCCCTGGTCCGGGAGGATCCCACATGCCGCAGAGCGGCTAGGCCCATGAGCCATGGCCGCTGAGCCTGCGCGTCTGGAGCCTGTGCTCCGCAATGGGAGAGGCCACAACAGTGAGAGGCCCGCGTACTGAAAAAAAAAAAAAAAAAAAAAAAAGACACAGGCTCGCTGAATGGATACAAAAACAAGACCCATATATATGCTGTCTACAAGAGACCCACTTCAGACCTAGGGACACATACAGACTGAAAGTGAGGGGATGGAAAAAAGATATTCCATGCAAATGGAAATCAAAAGAAAGCTGGAGTAGCAATATTCATATCAGATAAAATAGACTTTAAAATAAAGAATGTTACAAGAGACAAGGAAGGACACTACATAATGATCAAGGGATCAATCCAAGAAGAAGATATAACAATTATAAATATATATGCACCCAACATAGAAGCACCTCAATACATAAGGCAAATGATAACTAATAAGAACCTGCTGTATAAAAAAATAAATAAAATAAAATTCAAAAATTCAAAGAAAAAATATTCAGTTTGATAAACCAAGGAGAAAGTACAGGAACACAATTCCTTAAAATTTAAGCCCTTCCTCTGTGTTCCCACAGCTATCACATTTAATGTAACTACCTGGGTTTTTTAAACCATCTTCCTCATGGGAGTATATAATCTTTTTGAGGCTAGAAATGAGGAAAAACTGCTTATTATTCATCTCTGTGTTCTCAGTGTGTGACAGAGTAGGGGTTCAATGGTGAATGGAGCAAGGGGCCTGAGTCATACCCTTTTCTGTATGATTTGCACACAATAGGTTATTAATATATATATTACTGAATTATTCTACTGAAAACTTTCTAAGCAAATTACTTTTTCCCTTATCACAGGAAGTCAAGTAAAAATGAGAACAAAAATTCACCTATAAACTCACCATTCAGAGAAGAATACGTGCTTCTAACTTTTCAGGATATATCTCTCCAAATATGTACATTTAAATTGGTTTCTTAAAGTGGAGTCACACTGTACATACTATACACACTGTTTTATAACAGCTTCTTCACATAATAACGCATCATGAGCATCTCTCCACTATATGTAGTTACCTCACTTTTATTGGCTATATGGTATTTCATTAAATAAATGTAATGTACCGCCAAAAAAAAAAATGCAACTTGATTACTAAGATTTGGGGCATCCTCTTAAATTTTGTACCTGATGTGGGTTGCTTTATTTGCCTCATCCAAGACCTGGCCCTATAATTGACTCTTGATGACAGTATAATGACTTTTTAATTTCTTTATACTTCTGTACACTTTCCAAATTCTGCACAATAAGCGTAACAATAAGGATTACTTTGACCATCAGGAAAAATTAATTAATTAATTTTTTGTGGTACGTGGGCCTCTCACTGTTGTGGCCTCTCCGGTTGCGGAGCACAGGCTCCGGACGCGCAGGCTCAGCGGCCATGGCTCACGGGCCTAGCCGCTCCGTGGCATGTGGGATCTTCCCGGACCGGGACACGAACCCGTGTTCCCTGCATCGGCAGGCAGACTCTCAACCACTGCGCCACCAGGGAAGCCCAGGAAAAATAATTTAAAAACGAAGTCAAGACTCACTCAATGATGTTCCTTGTGATTTCACCATGAGGCTTGCAGGAAACAAAAACTAGTATGCGGATGGCCCTGTAGTTTCGAATGGCTTGAACCACCTGGTAATCTAAAGGAAGAAACACATTGCTATTAGTATAATTAAACTATCATGGTCCAGGTTATCACAAACTTGCAACTGGCTGGCACATAGCACTGGTTAGGAAAAGAGGAGAAGCAGGTTCAGAGCCAGCTAACTGAGAGCAGCCTTAACATGGTGTAGAAATGAGAGACCAAAGCTGGTGGACATCATGGGAATACCTAACTAGCTCTGTAGCAGGAAATCTAGTCATCCTTACGCAGTCCCGGCCCGGGCTGGGTTCACTACAGCAACAATTAACTGCCCATCTTCCTTTGACTTTAGTATCTGTGGCAAAATCTTCTCTGCTCGACCAGTATGGAATTCACAGTTGGTGATGCCTGCAAGAGAGGCCCACGTGCCATAACTCAAAATGCAAGCCAAGCAGTTGGGGGTGGGGAGCTTCAGCTTTATAGAAACGTACAGAAAGCAGGGAGGGCTCTGCCATCTTCCCTTTAGATCTAACATACTTCTGCATAACAATGAAAGAAATGCTTTTGGAGCTGCTTCATTTTTTCCAATGTGCTTTCCCTTGCAATATCTCTGTCGGCCTTTCAGCTTGAGAGACTAGATGTGTTATTTTACAACTTAGTGACTCACACAGCACATAAGGACCTATACCAAGAAGAGAACCTTGACTATAACTCAAGTGCTCCTTCTGCTATATTGGAGGCTTTCACATGGAGCCTCAGGAGCTGTCTAGAAGTGAGGTAGAGGGGAAAGAAAATCTTTTTTCTATGTTGCAGTTTGGCCTAAGACTTTGTTCAAAGAAAAGGTCCTACTGCTAAAAATAGTTTGAAACCTATTGTATTGTTATGATGCCTCATGAGTCTAATGTCAAGAAGGCTCTTCTGTATTATTCAAAGTTTTGCCAAGTTCCCTTCCTATCAGCTAGGCTTATTCCTTCCCTTAGGCTTTTTCTGGATAGAAACAAAAAGATTTAGGGAGGGATAAATTAGGAGTTTGGGATTAACATATACACACTACTATATATAAAATAGGTAACCAACAAAGACCTACTGTATAACACAGGGAACTCTACTCAATATTTTGTAATAACCTATAAGGGAAAATAATTTTTTTAATGAATTTATTTATTTTTGGCTGTGTTGGGTCCCCGTTGCTGTGCCCGGGTTCCCTCTAGCTGTGGTGAGTGGGGGCCACTCCTCGCCGCAGTGCACGGGCCTCTCATTGCTGTGGCCTCTCCCGTTGCGGAGCACAGGCTTCAGTAGTTGTGGCTCACAGGCTCTAGGGCGCAGGCTCAGCACTTGCGGCGCACGGGCCCAGCTGCTCCGCAGCATGTGGGATCCTCCTGGACCAGGGCCTGAACTCGTGACCCCTGCATCGGCAGGAGGATTCTCAACCACTGCGCCACCAGGGAAGCCCAGGGAAAATAATTTGAAAAAGAATATATATATATACATATATATATATATAACTGAATCACTTTGCTGTATACTTGAAACTAACACAACACTGAAATCAACTATACTTCAATTTAAAAAAAAAAAAAAAGAAAACAACAGGGGGACCTCTTTTAGAAAGTCATCAGGATCCAACTCTGAGCACTCCAGAACACCTTCCCTTCCTCCCCAGTCATGGATACAGTAGATGCCCTTTCCCACACAACCGTTCCCATAGTACAGAACAACTACAGCTCTTAATTTCTCCCCAGAATGTGAGCAGTGTACCATTGAAGGCTGCAGTCCACCTGGCATCCTCTACCGCCTGCTCCACCAACTCAATCCCAAGGACCTAGGAGGTATACTGAGCCAGAGAGAGACCAATCACACCTGGGGAAGTAGGAGAGAATAAGAGGAGGGTATTTTATGGTATTACCAATGAGGTTATGCCTGCACCACTACCACCACCTCCCCACCTCGGCTGCAAGGGCCCTGGGTGCTGCGTGGATGGTGTTGGGGAGATAAGCTGCGTGTTGATTCTGCCCTGGGCTGCCACTTGCCAGTTACACAGCAGATGTCAAGGAGGATGGTGTTAGAGTTCACTCCACTCAGCTCCCCCACAGTCCGATACAGTATCTCTGCACCAGCAATGTTAACCTGGAAAAAGGCATCTGGAGAGATGCAGATCTTCAACCCCAGGAGATCTTCAAAGATGTGGGGTTCCCCAAACAGGAGCTGGTAGGGGGACTGCTGATGGCTGCAACGGGTCGTAGTGCTAGAAAAGAATAAAAGAAGAAAGCACCTTGGAATGGCAGGCCAACCTATCTCTAGTGGTTGGTTGGAGAGGGAGGCCCCAGCATCTCAGCTAGGAGACAAAGCCTCCATGGCATGGCCCTGAGAGCTCTGGAGGAGTTTCCCTCTCAGGGGATGGAGGTACATGCAAACACTTGGTCATCAGCAGCGCTGCCTCAGTAATCCACAACCCAGACTATGGCAAGCCATAAGACTGCGGCTTGCTGTTGGGCTGTCCCAGGTTTACCTTTCCTGGAAGTAAAGTGATGTCAAGTCACAGACTGCTCCTGGTCCTTTGGTGAAAAAATTCTTTACAGTCTCCTTCTGAACACAGAGCTCCTCCTGCCCAGACCACAAAATCAGGAGTCAAGCAAAAACCCACCTCTTACAAATTTTCTCTCCAAGCTCTATGGTAATCAGCCCTGCAGTAGTCAGACAAGAAGGCACATTACTCAAGTGTTATAGATAACACTTAAAGCAATGTTCTGTAGGACCAAAAAAAAAAAAAAAAGCTATTTTCACATCTCAGCAGAAGCACTGCTTTGCTTATTGGCTTTTGACAAATGCTATACAACAGACATGACACTTTCTCTGGTTTGAGCCTCTTTAATAGTTCTCTAAAGAAAGTGTGAGAGTTATTCTTGTTGTAACCTAGGAGCTAAACTAAGCTTTTGTCCCATCACAAATAAGCAATAACCTTTCAATTCCTTTCATACTTCTCTACTTCAAATATCCCATCCACCCATCCAAACACCACCTCAGAAGACACACGTCCTAAGAGAAAGGAAAGAAAGGGCACGGAACAGAATGAGCACGGTAACTAAATCCTTTCTTCGAGTTCTAAACGTTTTAAAATTCTTACGTCACTACAGAGAGCCCTATCCATTAGCTCGACACAAGGACATATGACAATGAACTATGTTGGAGCTATAGAGTTAAAAGGCCAGGAATCAACGACCTGGGTTCAAGCCCTACAGCTTTGCTATTTACTAGCTCTTTAACGTTGCGTACCTCTATGCCTCCATTTGCTCAGCTGTGAAATGAAGGGAACAATACCTCTCCCTCTCCAGCCTACTTCACAAGTTGCTTGAGATGATCACATAAGTATTAGAATATTTTGATACAGGCATGTTTGAAAGCTCTAAGTGTATTACAAATGTAAAAGTATTATGTAGATTATGAAATTCTGACCATATTCTAGTCTCTATTAAATTGGCTTCTGGAATTAGTAGAACACCTAATAAGTTCCGTGGGCAAAGTTCTTGTGAAAATCCTCAGGAGTCCTCACATGATAATTAACTTGGTAACCTAGCCTCAGTCTCTTTGGTTTCATTATGCCAGCAGCATGGTTAACAGGATCCTTGCCATCTCCTCATCATCATCCCCAACCCTTCTTTCCAACCCATACATTCTATGGATACATTGTTTCTGCTATCTTCCCTGAAACCTCCAAATACCAACTGCAGCATATTGATAGTAAGGGCTGCTATAGAAGCTGTTCCTTATCATCCTTTGCGTCTCACCTGCCTTAATTCCTGGGGATGGAAAGTGATGATGGCCATTGTGTGCCCTTGGCTATTGGTGTGGGCTATGAGCTCACGCCAGTACCCACCTTCACGAAACAGAAGGCAGGGCTCCAATGGGGACTGTCGAAGGAATACTTTGTAGTACTAGGAAGAAAACAGTACTATTACACAGGCAAAACTAACAAAGTTTGACAGCTCATTATTCATGCTGAGCGACTGTTATGGGCTGAAGTGTATCCCCCACACACACAAATTCATATGTTGAACACTTAGTACCTCAGAATGTGACCAGATTTGGAGACGGGGTCTTTAAAGATGTGTTTAAGTTAAAATTAGGCCATTAGGGTGGGTCCGAATGCTGTGGTTTCAGTTGGCCACGCTGCCACCCCAGTGGGCCCACCACACCAGTGGGCCTAGAGGGCAGTATCAACCCATAGAGGATTATTCTCAAGCCTTAAAATTTAGTGGAATTTGCCCTGCTAGGTTTCAGATTTGCTTGGGACCCAAGACCCCTTTCTTCTTTCTGATTTGTTCCTTTTGGAATGGAAATGTCTATCCTATGCCTGTCCTACGATTGTATTTGGGAAGCAGATAATTTGTCCAGCTTCACTGGTTCATAGCTAATTCTGTCTTAGGATGAATTATACCTTGACTGATACCTCTCATCCACACTTCATTTAGATGAGATTTAGGACTTAGAGTTGATGCTGGAATGTGTTAAGAATTTTGGGCTGTTGGAATGGGGGTGAATGTATTTTGCATGTGAGAAGAACATGAATTTTGGGGGTCCAGAGGAGAGTGTTATGGGCTGAACTGTGTCCCCCTAGGATTCATACATTGAAGTCCTAACCCCCAGTACCTCAAAATGTGACTGTGTTTGGAAATAGGGCCTTTAAATAGGTGATTAGTTAAAATGAGGCAGTTAAGGTGGGCTCTAATCCAATCTGACTGTTGTCCTTATAAGAAGAGGAAATTTGGATACACAGAAACATCAGGGATGCGCACGTGCACAGAGGAAAGCCCACATGAGGACACAGCAGAAAGGCAGCCATCTGCAAGCCAAGGAGAGAGGTCTCCGAAGAAACCAAACCTGCTGACACCCTGATCTTGGACTTCCAGCCTCCGGGACTGTGAGAAAATAAGTTTATGTTGTTTAAGCCACCCAGTCTGTGGGATTTTGTTATGGCAGTCCTAGCAAACTAATGCAGTGATATAAGAAACATGATCACTGCCCTGCAACCTTACTGAGGGATCCTATCCATGATAGCCCAAAAAGTATGCTCCATGAAGGCTCAGAGTTGTATCCTGAGTCTAGCACATAACCAGTGCTCAATAATTATTATTGAAAGAAGGTATGAAAGAACAGCAAAGGTATCTGTATGAAGAATTTCAGCTTGTTGTGTACACAGTGTGGAATACAATAATCATCCATTTCTGTGAATTCCTCCTGGCAGCAATTCCTAATATACTACTGAGCTGCTATAATTCCATTCTTACTTATAACTTCCTGATGTAAGCCCACTGTTTCTGTATTTCTTCATATAACCAGGTGCCAACCAGCTTAGTTGGATCCTTCATCTTCCCCTGGTAAATACAGGTCAAAAGCAATCCTGATTCAGTGTTGAGATATCAAAAATCCTTAAAGCCAAACTTCAAACACAAGCCAGTTGCTGCCACAACAGGACACACTATCTGATTTACTAGGTCCTCTTGTTTTCATAATGCACGGGTTCTGGATCCACTGTATTTTCACACAAACCCAAAATAGTGCATGGAAAGGAGAGTTACACCAAAAAACAGTGCCACTTGAGAGGGTAAAAATCAATTAAGGGTGCACTTGACCACTTCTGCTATAATTTCATATAAATGCAACATAAGATGCTTAACTATACTTATACTGAACAAATTTTTCCAAATTTTGAAGTTGGTGATTTAAAGAAAGACTGGTTCAACTGTCGTTTACTTGCTGGTTGGAAAGGAATGTTTTCTGGAAGAAGATTCAAATGTCTTTGAGGTCCTAGAAGGATGGGAACTGAAAAACTGAGTCTGACCTGGAAGATAATGGGTAAGTAAATATGAAATACAGCTTCTCCACTGTATGAGCCAAGGCTTTGGTTTCTTCACTTATAAAATAGAGCCTGAAACTCCTATTCTTACATGGGAATGCCTAAGCATCATATTGCAATATACAGTTGACCCTTGAACAACATGGGTTTGAACTGTGTGGGTCCACTTACATGTGGATTTTTTTCAATAAATACGTACTACATTACTACACAATCTGTGGTTGGTTGAATCTGGGGTTGGTTGAACTCGAGACATGGAACTGCAGATACGGGAAAGCCAAGGATATGGAGGGCCAACTACAGAGTTATAGGTGCATTTTCAACTGTGCAGAGGGTCAGCGCCCCAACCCCCATGTTGTTCAAGGGTCAACTGTATCAATGTATCAAATCAACACACTGTACACCCTAAACTTACACAATGTTGCATGTCAATTATACCTCAATAAAATAAAATTTTTAAAAAGAGTGAAAGGGTCTTCTGGTTAAAATAACAGACTATTCCTCTTAAAAATCCTACTAAAATGAAATAAAGGAATAAAAAAGACATAAACGTATTTAAACTCATTGATCCACCAATTCTCCCTTCTCTCTCTCTTGCATCATTTTCCTCCCTCACTACTGGATCATTCCCATCAATACACAAGCATGTTCTTCTAACTCTCCCACCTTTAAAAAGAAAAGTAACCTTCTCGAACCCACTTTCCCCTCCAGCCACTGTTCCATTTCTCCGCTCCTC
Organism: Delphinapterus leucas; assembly: GCF_059928025.1. NCBI lineage: Eukaryota > Metazoa > Chordata > Mammalia > Artiodactyla > Monodontidae > Delphinapterus > Delphinapterus leucas. The sequence continues at coordinate 45,684,928 of NC_143150.1, read as the reverse complement.
TTTGTAGCAAAGCTCCTCAAAAGAACTGTCTATATTCACTGCCTCCCATTCCTCTCCTTCTACTCACCCACTCAAATCAGGTCCCCACCACTCCACCTAAACAGCTCCCATTATGGTCACCAACGACCTCCGTGTCATGCAGTTCAAAGGTCAATTCACACTCCTCATCTTACTTGACCTACCAGCAGCACTGGCACAGCTGATGAGCCCCTCCTCCTCAGTTCACTGTCTTCACTAGGCTTTCAGGATCCCACACTCTCCTGGTTTCCTCTGACCTCACTGGCTGCCCCTTCTCAGTCACCTTTACTGGTTCCTCTTCTCCTCCCAGACCTCTTAAAATGGGAATGCCCCTGGGCTCAGTCCATGTTCCTGTTCTCTTTCTATCTACTCTCACTCCCTTGGTCATCTCTTCCAGTCTCATGATTTTAAATAACATCTACATGTTAACAACTCCAAGATTTCTAATTCTTGAACCTCATCCTAACAGATCCAACTACCTATTTAACATATCCACTCAGATGCCTAATAGGTATCTCAATGCAACATGTCCAAAATTGAGCTACTAACCTCCCCCTGCTCAAATCTGCTCTGCCACAGCTTTTTCCATTTCCGTAGAAAGTAACTCCACTGTTCCACTTTCTCCTCCCAAAAACCTAGAGCCATTTTTCACTCCTCTCTTTCTCTTATACCTTTCACTCACTCAATCAAGAAATCCTGCAGTTCTGTCTTCAAGATACATCCACCTCCACTGCTGCTCCCACTGGGCTATCATCTCACATCTGGATTACCACATGAGCCTCCTAACTAGTCTCTCCGTGCCTCTACCTTTCCCTACAACAATCCATACACAATATAATAGCCAGAGTGATCCTGTTTAAAACCTAAATCATATCATGAGATGCCCGCCCCCCCAATCAAAACCTCCAACAGCTCAGAATAAAAGCCAAAGTCCCAACAATGACCTCTAAGGCACTACACTATCTGGTCCCCATTAACTACCTTACCTCTTCTCCTATTACTCTTCTGAGTCTACCTTCAGTTCCTCCAGAAAGCATGCCATACTCCTACCTTAGGGCCTTTGCCATGGCTGTTCTCTTTGGCTAGAATGCTCTTCCCTCAGACCTCCACATGGTTGACACCCTCATTTCCTTTAAGTCTTAATTCCAAAGTTTCTCAACCTTGGCACTATTGTCAATTCTGTGTTGTGGGGGGCTGTCCTGTGCACTGCAGGATGTTTAACAGCATCCTTGGCCTCTACTCACTAGACAGATACCAGTAGCACCGTCCAACCATCCCCCAGTGGTGACAACCAAAAATGTCTCCAACATTGCTAAATGTCCCCTGTAGGGCAAAACTAATTCCAGTTGAGAACTACTGCTTTATTCAAATATCACCTTCTCAATGAAGCCTACGTTGATCCCATTTAAAATTACAACCCGCATTTCCCCCAAACTTATGACTTCTCATCCTCCTTATCCTGCTGTATTTTCCCCATGGCATTTGTCTTAGTCTGTTTGGACTGCTAAAACAAAAGTACCATAAACTGGATGACTTATAAACAACAAAAATTCCTCAGTTCCGGAGACTGGGAAATCCAAAATCAAGGTTCCGGCAGATTCAGTGTCTGGTGACAGCTTCCTCAATGACGGCTTCTGTCTTTTCACTGGAACCTCACATGGCAGAATGGACAAGCTAGGGGCTTCCCTGGTGGCACAGTGGTTAAGAATCTGCCTGCCAATGCAGGGGACACGGGTTTGAGCCCTGGTCCGGGAAGATCCCACATGCCACGGAGCCACTAAGCCCGTGCGCCACAACTACTGAGCCTGCGCTCAAGAGACCATGAGCCACAACTACTGAGCCCACATGCCACAACTACTGAAGCCTGCGTGCCTAGAACCCGTGCTCTGCAACAAGAGAAGCCACCACAATGAGAAGCCCACGCACCACAACGAAGAGTGGCCCCCGCTCACCACAACTACAGAAAGCCCGTGCACAGCAACGATGACCCAACACAGCCAAAAAAATTTTTAAAAACAAATAAATAAATAAATAAATGAAAAGAATGGACAAGCTAGTTCTCTGGGTCCTCTTTTATAAGGGCACTAATCCTAATCATGAGGGCTCCACTCTCATGACCTAAGCACCGCCCAAAGGCCCCAACCTCTTAATACTATTACCTTGGGGGTGAGGATTTCAACATATGAAATTTGGAGGGACAGAAACATTCAGACCAGCACTGCACTTATCACCTTCTAACATATTATATAATTTACTTTATTATGTTTTTTTTAAAAATCTGTCTCCCCCCACTAAAATATAAGTTCCACAAGGGAAGGGATATTTTCTTCATTATTGTATCCTAAGCACCTAGAATAGTGCCTGGCATTTGTAGGTACTCAATTGTACTTGTTGAATGAATAAATGAAAGAAAGAACAGAGATAATGGGAGAGAAGACAACAAGAGCAAACCAGATAAAAGACTGGAATGGCAACTAACTTAGCAAGATGAAGGAAGCTACATCCGGATTGCCTACAAAGGGGGATCTGATGAGAGGTAAGGCTTACCTGCTCCACACAAGCCTGGAAAGGCTCAAACTTGAAGTGCAAGGAGATAGAGATGGGATAAGGTACAGGGCTTAAAACAGGGTTTAGTTGAAAGTCTGGACCTAAAACTGGTAAACAACCTCATCCTACCAAAAACCTCTATCCTTCTGTAGCAGGAGGTTGGGGATGTTTTCTCCCTTAGGAAAAAATGAACACACAAATACCAGGAAATACCAGGCGGAGTGGTGGCACAGGGGTGGAAACAGGAAGATTCAATGTAAATTCTCTCAAGAAACTGAATAGTCCCAGAGTAATGACCTCCCGAGAGAGATATGGGCCCCCACCCACAAGCACCAGCAGTGAAGCCAAGAATCAACAAACCCACTCAAGCTGAATTGCCAATCAATTTAAAGCCTCATGCTTAAACATGAACAGTCAGGCAACTACCACCAGCTATTTGATTAAAGCCTTCATTGCAAAAGACAATATCCAAAACAAACAGGGGAAAAAAATCCCTGAAGGAAGCAGACAATTCAAAAAACAGGAAAAAGGGCTTCCCTGGTGGCGCAGGGGTTGAGAGTCTGCCTGCCGATGCAGGGGACACGAGTTCGTGCCCTGGTCCGGGAAGATCCCACATGCCGCAGAGCGGCTGGGCCCGTGAACCATGGCCGCTGAGCCTGCACGTCCGGAGCCTGTGCTCCGCAACGGGAGAGGCCGCAACAGTGAGAGGCCCACGTACCGCCAAAAAAAAACAGGAAAAAAAAGGCAAAAGCAAGATTAAAATATATATATATATATATATATATATATGTGTGTGTATATATATATTACATTATTTTAAAAAAAGAAGATGCTATACAAAAGGAACAATCAGAGAACAAGCAAAAGCTTTTGAAAATTAAAAGGTGGTAGAAAAAAAGTCAATAAAAATGTTGGCATTTATTTCAAGAAAATTTCACAAAAAGAAGAACAAAAGGGAAAAGAGATGGAAAATAGAAGAGGAATGAGTAGCAGATTACAGAATCAATTCATGAAGTCCAAAATCCAAATAATAGGAGGTATAGAGAGAACAAAGAAAATGAGAGGAAGGAAGTACTTAAAGAAATAATACATCACACCAGTCAGAATGGCCATCATCAAAAAGTCTACAAATACTATATATAAAATAGATAACTAATGAGAATGTACTGTATAGCACAGGGAACTTTACTCAATGCTCTGCGGTGACCTAAATGGGAAGGAAATCTAAAAAACAGTGGATATATATATATGTATAACTGAATCACTTTGCTGTACAGCAGAAACTAATACAACTTTGTAAAGCAACTATACTCCAATTAAAAAAAAAGTCTACAAATAAATGGTGCAGAGGGTGTGGAGAAAAGGGAACCCTCCTACAGTGTCAGTGGGAATGTAAATTGGTGCAGCCACTATGGAGAACAGTATGGAGGTTCCTTAAAAGACTAAAAATAGAGTTGCCATATGATCCAGCAATCCCACTCCTGGGAAGATATCTGGAGAAAACTCTAATTTGAAAAGATACATGCACCGCAATATTCATAGCAGCATTATTTACAATAGCCAAGACATGGAAACAACCTAAATGTCCGTCGACAGAGGAACGGATAAAGAAGATGTGGTACATATATACAATGAAATATTACTCAGCCATAAAAATAATGAAATAATGCCATTTGCAGTAACCCACAGATGGGCCTAGAGATTATCATACTAAGTGAAGTAAGTCAGACAGAGAAACATAAATATCATATGATATCACTTATTTGTGGAATCTAAAACAATGATACAAATGAACTTATTTACCAAACAGAGGGCTTCCCTGGTGGCGCAGTGGTTAAGAATCTGCCTGCCAATACAAGGGACATGGGTTCACCCTGGCCCAGGAAGATCCCACATGTTGCGGAGCAACTAAGCCCGTGCACCACAACTACTGAGCCTGAGCTCTAGAGCCCACAAATCACAACTACTGAGCCCATGTGCCACAACTACTGAAGCCTGCGTGCCTAGAGCCCATGCTCTGCAACAAGAGAAGCCACAACGAGAGGCCCGCGCACCACAACAAAGAGTAGCCCCCACTCACTGCAACTAGAGAAAGCCCACGCACAGCAATGAAGACCCAACACAGCCATACATACATACATACATACATACATACATACATACATAAAATAAAACAGAAACAGACTCACAGATATAGAAACAAACTTATGGTTACCAAAGGGGAAGGGGCAGGGGAGGGATAAATTAGGATTTGGGGATTAACATATACACACTACTATATATAAAATAGAGAAACAACAAGGATCTACTGTATGGCACTGGGAAGTATATTCAACACCTTATAATAACCTATAATGGAAAAGAATCTGATAAAGAATATATATATATAACTGAATCAGTTTGCCGTACACTTGAAACTAACACAACATTGTAAATCAACTATACTTCAATAAAAAAATATAAAAATAGGGAATTCCCTGGTGGTCCAGTGGTAAGGACTTGGCACTTTCACTGCAGGGGCCCGGGTTCAGTCCCTGGTTGGGGAACTAAGATCCCACCAGCCACGTGGCATGGCCAAAAATACAAAAATAAAAAATAAATTAAAAAAATAATAATACAGGAAAATTTCCCATGTCTGAAAGTATTAGTTTCCAGCTTGACAAGGACTAGAAAGTGCCCATCACAATGAATGAAAGAAGGGCCACATGGTCATGAAGTTTCACGGACAGAGATTCCCTAAAAGCTTCTAGAGAAATAAAGAGGGGAGAGATTATCAACAAAGGAATAGGACTTAAAGTAGCATCCAGACTTACACAATATTAGTGGCCAGATGACAATGAGACCATGTCTTCAAATTTATAAAGGCAAATGATTCAAACCTAGTATTTGAAATCTAGAAATACTCTCAGTCATATGTCAGGAAAGAACTAAGGCATTTACAGACATGCAAAGACTCAAAGTTTACTCCTAGGCACCCTTCCTCAGGAAGCTAATGGAGGTTGTATTCCAGCTAAATGAGGATGTAAACCAGAAAAAGGAAGACAGGGGATCTGAGAAACAGGGGTAAAGACAGAAGAACAGCAAAAGGAGTCCCAAGATAACAGCTAGGCAGAAGGCCTCAGGAGCCTAGGATGGAGACTCCAGAAAAAAGGTCTTCAGGGAAAATACTAAACTCAAGTTTTTGACCATATGGAGAATACTGATGAATGTTTGACAGAGCTCTTAGAGCACTCAGAAAAAAAATTAGCAATAGGTTCAGAGAAAACTAAGCCAATGAGAAAATGAGGTAATTATTCAAGCTAATGAAAACTAAAAGTTGTAAAACCCATATTACATAGGACTAAGCAGTTATTTTTTTTTAAACGAAGCATACAGCAGAAACTAACACACCACTGTAAAGCAATTATACTCCAATAAAGATGTTAAAAAAATGATCAAAGGATCAATCCAAGAAGAAGATATAACAACTGTAAATATTAAAAAAATGAAGCATATTATTATGTGGAAAAAACGTACAGAACTGTTTTCATATTAAGGTACCTTTTAGCTAAGAAAAGGGGAGATACAAATATGTTTCCATTTTTTTAAATAAATAAAAGTGAATAAAAATGTTACCCATAGAAGGAGGAAGGGAACTGGGCAGAGGGGACAGAAGTGAAAGCTAGACCTCTTTAAATACACCTTTATGGGACTTCCCTGGAGGTCCAGTGGTTAAGACTCTGCACTTCCACTGCAGGGGGTGCGGGTTCAATCTCTGGTCAGGGAACTAAGATCCTGCATGCAGCGCAGCCAAAAAACAAAACAAAAAGAAAATACACCTTTATTTTGTAGATATGACTTTGAAACCATGTAAATATCTTACAAAATTATAAAACAAAAATTTAATCAAAAGGAAAAAGAAAAAAATCAATCCCTAAAATTTGAAAGCAAGAAGAATGAAGAAAAAAAAAGAATCCATGTATCATGTCAAGTTGGTGGTGTAACTACAGAGATGAATTCCTTCAGAGCCACAATAATTGGACAAAAAGAACTGGACAGAAATCTTGAGCTCTTTTCAGTAATCATTTGTTAGTAATAATACTAGTATTGTTGTTCTGAAATTATATGTAAAGAGTAGGATAGAATAAATAAGTACAGCTGACCCTTGAACAACATGGGTTTGAACTGCACAGGTACACTTATATGAAGATTTTTTTCACTAAACGTGTACTACAGTACTACACAACGCATGGCTGATTGAATCCACAGATGTGGAACCACAGATACGAAGTGGATTTTCGACTGCACAGGGGTTGGCGCCCTTAACCATGGCCTTGTTCAAGGGTCAACTGTAAGTATTCTAATGTTGTCAGGACTAAAGTTTTAATTGTAAGAGACAAGAGATAAAAATATAAAATCAAAGGATTTAAGTAAAAACTCTATAATTTTTAATTTGATTTGGACATATTACTGTGAACTCATGATATATTTTCTTTTAAAAATATTTCCTAGCTCTGTCCACTAAAAAGGCATTGAAATATGACCAACTCAGTATAAATAAGCACACACCTAGCACCCTGCCATTTCCCACTAACAGAGACAAGGATTCCTTAAAGAAACGGCTGAGGGCTTCCCTGGTGGCGCAGTAGTTGAGAGTCCGCCTGCCGATGCAGGGGACGCGGGTTCGTGCCCCAGTCCTGGAAGATCCCACATGCAGCGGAGCGGCTGGACCCGTGAGCCATGGCCGCTGAGCCTGCGCGTCCGGAGCCTTGCTCCACAATGGGAGAGGCCACAACAGTGTGAGGCCCACGTACCACAAAAAAAAAAAAAAAAGAAACGGCTGATTCCAGCTCCCAAGCATAAAATGGACTAGATGTGCTAGAAATATCTTATCATTCCAGAACTATCACAGCCATCTAGGTCTCACAGCCAATTTAAAGAGGTTCCAATTGGCCAAAAATGGAGTAATTGGAGTACCAAAAAACCCCTAGTATCTGCAGTAGATTGAAACATATCAAGTATGTTAAAAATCTATGAGTTCCTAATGATACCAAAACAAACACATTAACTGATCATCTTTTGAGGAAGGTGAAAGAACCAAGGATTTATCCTGCCTTTCCTGTAAGAGTACCTTAGAGTAACCAAAGGGTTGATAGGGAAAAGTTATTTCTAGAAGAATTCCAGCTAATAAATAATAGATTTAGAACAGAACTGCATTGCAACCCCCCCCCCCCGAAATAAGAGATCTAGGCACTGATCACTAATGACAGCTAAACCATTAAGCGAAAAACTGACAGGGAACTTTTCAATGAGTGAATCAGACTGATGACACCTAAATCCGCTGTTCAATGTTAACATCACCAAGAAAGAGAGCCCATTAGACATCTACATATAAAAACATTCTTGCCAAAAATCAAACCTGAATCTGATCAACACTCTAGATCTACCAGCTTAGAGGAAATACAGGGGATAGAGGAAGAACATTCAATGATATCAAGGGGATTCAATCAGCAAAATCCAGAATGGGAGAATCTCCAGAGGAAAACAAACCAGTTTCTTCAAAAAGTAAATTGCAGGGACAAAAAAATTAATAGGGAGAGGTACTTACAAATTAAGAGGCTAAAGAGACATGTTAATCAAATGCAATGTATATACCTTGTTTGAATCCTGATTTGAACAAGCCAAGTATATCAATTAAGCTTTTTATGAGATAAAACAGTGCCAAATCTGAACATTTACTAGGTAGTTGATGATATTATGGGATAAATGTTTATTTGCAGGTGTGACAATGGTATGAAACTATGTTAAAAAATTAAGTCCTTTCTGTTAAAACTCATGTTGTGGTATTTATATCTTATATGATATAATGTCTGGAATTTGCCTCAAACAAATCCAAAGAGGCTGGTGGAAAGTGGGTGAGAGTATAGTGAAAGCAAGATGGGCCATGTGTTGATAGTTACTGAAGCTGGGTAATGGGTACATGGGGTTTGTTATACCATTCTATACTTCTACACGTTTGTAATTTTCCACAACATAAAATGAAAGAAAAAAAACAGTACAATAAAGGAAACAAAATCTTAGTACATCTACTTGGCTCAGGAGTGAATATCTACAGTCATAACAATACAGATGCTAGAGACCAGCTGCTTGGACTGGAGTGGTGATGATGGTGGTGGAAATAGAAAGAAGAGGGTAGAGTCAAAGTACTTTTAGAAAGGAAAACTGAACGAAATAAATAAGAAAACAAAAAAAAAGAAAGGAAAACTGAAAGGACGTGGAGATTTATTATATGTGGCTGAGGAGGAAGTGGTAGAATTAAGACAGAGGAGTCTAAGAGGACATATGTTTCTAGTACACATTGCTACCATTTACTAACGTGAGAAAAAAGGGCACATTTGGAAAGGGGAGAGGGTAAATTTAGTTTAGGGCAATGGTTCTCAACCGGAGGCGATTGTGCCCCACAAGAGATATCTGGAGGCATTTTTGGTTGTCACAACTCATGGCCTCTAGGGGCAGAGGCCACGGATGCTGCTAAACATCCTCCAGTGCACCTAATAGCCCCACACAATAAATAACCATCCAACCCAAAATGTTAATAGTGCGAAGGTTGAGAAATCTGGATATGGGCCAATGCTGATTTGAAGAGCTCTACAGGAAAACTAGGTGAGGATGTTCGGTAGCCTTTGGAACCCCACCTCCTGAAGCTCAAGATGGAGCTGGTATGCAAATATAAGTTTAGGAGTTGTCAATTTACAGGTGGTCATTCCAATCATCAGCTACAGTGGTGTGCAATCTCCCATGAATATATTCAAAAAGAAGGCCAAGGACAGAGTCCTGGAGGATACCAACACTTATCGTGGGAAAGAAAGGGAGAAAAAGATCCCATGAGAACGACTAAGAAGTGGCCAGCGAAATAGGAGGAAAACCATCAGAGAATGGTATCACAGAAACCAAACAAAGACAGTGTTCCCAAGGAGGAAAATAAGAATAATAAGTGGTACCAAAGGCAGAGAAAAGGTGAGTAAGTTAGGGGCAGAAAGTTTCCATTTAATTTGGCAAAACGGAGCTCAGTGATGAATTTGTCAAGATTAATTTCTAGGAATTGTTGGGGGCAGAGGCAAGAACCATCAGATTTTTTTAATTGAATATGTTTATGAAAGAAAAGAGCCGGTAGAGGTGGAGAAAAGTAGGTAAAGAAACGGGAGAAAGAGGGAATGTAACAAAGGAATAAGGGACCTGGGGAGAGAGGAGATGAGTCTAAGATGGTGTTTCAAGGAAGAAGAATAGCCTTGGACAGGTAGAAGACTAACAGCATTTCACTGAGATAGGAGGGAAAGGAGGGGTAAGATTTCAGCAAAATTGGTAGATGGTAGGGGAAGCAGCTAAGGGAATCCTCATCTGTTGGTCTTAATTTTCCAGTGAAGAACCAGGCACAGCCATCTGTCAAGAGCAAGGGTAAATGTGATGGGATAGGAAATTCGAGGAGAGGTAAGAGTTTGAAATAGTCACTGAAGACAATGGGAGAAGAAGCTGACAAGGGTCATGCAGGAAGATTTCCAGAGAATGATCCTATGATGGGAGCTGTGTTCTAGCCAGGAAATCTTTGAGGTCAAGATGTGTCCTATGAGAAGGCACCACCCTAAGTGTCAGAAAGCTGAATCATTAGGAGGATGGGTGCTGTAAGTATAAACAGGGAACAAGTATGTCAGTTGGAAGCCCTGTTTCTTTTTCCTTTTTCTTTTAAGTTCCAGGAGGGCAGGCGCCATGTTTGTTTGAATCACCACTGGATCCCCAGCACCTAGTCCAGTGCCTGACACATAGTAGGTACTCAATAAGTAGTGGGTACATGAAATAGAGGGATACTAAAATGTCTCAGAGGCCAATCTAATGATGTAGATGCCTTACGCCCACTCCCACATCTCTCATGATATGTTTCAACCTTGTTCTGCTGAAAACACTAGCCTTCCAAATACAGACACCTGCCACTTACTATCCTGCCCTCATCAGTATCTCTCTGTCCTAAATTTCCCTTGTATTAAATTCCTTGGATGCTTGACATTTGCAATAATGGATGCAGTTCTCTCTCCTCCTCTCCACCCTCTCTGAAATGAAACACTAGCAATGTTCTCTCCACCGTTAAGAAGTACACTTTCAGAACAGAACCCCTCCTCCCCTGTAGCACTAGAAGAGCTCTATGATTAAAGTATCAGGCATGCTGCCGTTATAGACTGCAATGCCTGGGGTCATCTTCAACCAGCCTTTGTTCCTTATTACCTGTGCCACTTGACTGTGTTTCTTGGGGATGTTTTTCAGATGGTTAGACCGTACACAGACCATGTTCCTGTCTATGGAAAGAAAAAGAATTTGATTTACATGGTTTTCTTCCTAAAAGATTATTTAGAATAAAATGTCTAGCAACTCAAATCCCCTAATCCAAAGAGGCATATGCAAATATGAAGAAGCAAAGTACCTAATTCATGCTCAAGGCCATTTTTCAGAGAAAACCTGTTTCCTGGTCTGGCCATTAAAAAGCTTATTCTTAATGGAGCTAGTCCGCAATATTTTCTCTCATGCCACAAATGTGCAATATGATAATGTCTGCTTTCTGTTCAGATTTTAAGAGGGAAGTAAAATGTAATGGGTTTTGTTTTTCTGTTAGTGAATAACAGAACACTGATGTCATATACTCATTTAATTCAGCACACAGGGGAAAAAAAGAAAGCCAAGTGCCTACCCTAATGAACTGTAGTTTAAGGCATATGGATATTAAACAGTGTGACTAATATAAAATGATGGTGTTTCAAGTGGATTTATTGAAAATGGGCAAATGATAAGTTCAGGAATGGAATCTGGGAATGGATACTGGAATTAAGTCTCAGAAATATGCCACTGTGATTTCTCTCACCAGCACTCACCTCCCCTACCAGTTCTTTTAAGGCAGATTTATCGCAGAAAGCTCTTAATTTTCAGGGATATGGGGATGTGAAATAGAAAGGGCACGTCTCTAATAAGCAGGAGACTGCTCCCAGTACAGAAAGTAACATAAAATGATAACAATGATGATGACGACGATGTTGACAACAATGATGATAATGAGGCCAGCAGCACCAGCATCAATATTTATGAAGTGCTTACTAGGTCTCAGGCATATGGCTTTTAGAGGAAGAAAGCTGGGGGGCGGGGAGGTTGATTCCTAGCACTATAATACAATGACTACTCACCAAAAAGTATCCCCAATTAATCTTATTTTTTAATGCCTTTTTTAAAATTGAAGTATAGTTGATTTACAATGTTGTGTTACTTTCAGGTGTACAGCACAGTGATTCAGTTTTATATGTATATATATATACATATACATATATATATATTTTTTAGATTCTTTTCCTGTATAGGCTATTACAAAATACTGAGTACAGTTCCCTGTGCTATACAGTAGGCCCTTGTTGGTCATCTATTTTATATATAGTAGCGTGTATATGTTAATCCCAAACTCCTAATTTATCCCTCCCCTACTTTCCCCTTTGGTAACCGTAAGTTTGTTTTCTATGTCTGTGGGTCTATTTCTGGTTTGCAAGTAAGTTCATTTGTATCATTTTTTTTGATTCCACATATAAATGATATGATATTTGTTTTCCTCTGTCTGGCTTACCTCACTTAATATGATAATCTCTAGGTCCACATTGCTGCAAATGGCATTATTTCATTTTTTGTAGCTGAGCAATATTCCATTGTGTATATATATACCACATCTCCAATTAATCTTGTGATCATGCTCTGCATCAAAGGCTTCCAATTCAACTTTCTCCTTTAGGGCCACCATATTTCCCACTCCTCTCCACTCCCACAGACACTGTTCTATGCACCCTCCCCTTTCCTCTCAGTTTTTGTTTGGTTATTTCTACTAGTCGCAGCCTTCAACTGACCTCTCCAAGTTCCCAGGTAGTACCCCACAGTCTTTGGATTGCCATCTGGGCCTCAGTTCACAGAGAGGGTGGACTTATTTCGGTAGCCACTGATGACAGGCTGGAGAAGGCAGAAGGACAGGAGAGGGACAACAGGTCAAATAAAACCAAGGAAGACAATACAAAGAATGAAAGAATGTTCTCTGGATGAGAAAAAATAAATGATGCTTGCTTGGAAGGTATGGCATAGGTGAAATTCCATGACTGAGAAGATCAAAACACTCCATAGACACTCCATAGGAGAAAGCAGTTCCAATCTTGCCATAAAGCAGGAGTCAGAAAGCTTTTTCAATAAAGGGCCAGACAGTAAATCATTTTAGGCTTTGCAGGCCATACGGTCCCTGTCACAACTATTCAACTCTGACACTGTAGTGCAAAAGTAGCCATAGACAATCCATAAACAAGTGAGCTCAGCTGTGTTCCAATAAAACTTTATTTACAAAGTCAAGCAGCAGAGCAGATGTGGCCTCAGGGCCATAGTTTGCCAACCTCTGCCACAAATTAAATTCTGCCTTTCTGTGGCCTCATTAGAAGTTTTCCAAAGTCTGGAATCTGTCTAAGGAGGCAGTAGCGTACTGGTTGAGAAAGTGGGCTCTGCATCAGATCAACTTGAGTGTAAACCTTAGCTCTGGCACTTTCTAGATGTGTGTCCTTGGTCGAATCACTTAATCTCTCTGAGCCTCAAGTATTCGTCTGTAAAATGACACTGTCTATCCCTCAGTGTGACTGTAAATAGTAAACAAGACAATGATACATGTAACTCACTTAGCATAGGGCCTGGTCCCCAGCAAGTGCCTGGTTAAGTATTGGCTGATAGTATTAGCTATTAAGGAGACTCGGTAGATAAAGGATAGGGAAGTAGGGGTTTACAGAAGGTATAATAGGATGGAGAAAACAACAGAGGCCCTCAGATCTGGGTGCAGCTGTTGTCACATTGACTCCATTGAGCATTTGTAGGTAAAATTCTAGTCTCTGTAAAATTTTCTTCTGAGCTTCAAATTTCACCTGCAAAAGAATATAACCAGTGAAACAAAAGACTTCTGCAGTATCACCTCAAAGAATAGAAAACAAACAGGATAAGAGAAGGTTGTCCCACGGATTCTTGGGTCATGGTCTCAGCAGATAAGGATCTCAGAATGATGTAACAGCAACAGACCTAATGAGGTACTGGGAAAAGGTCAAGTGAGCTCTTGTGTAAGCTCACCATTTCATCTGACCTTTCAGACTGAACATTCCAGCTATATGTTAGTGCTGTCCAGTAGAACTTGCTGTGATAATGGAAATGTTCTCAATTGGTGTTATGTTCTATGTAATATGGCAGCCTACACTAGCTACAGGTGGCTACTGAGCACTTGAAATGTGACTCATGTGACTGAGGAAACGAATTTTTAATTTTATTTCATTTTAATTAACAGTCGGCTCTGCCATCACGTGACACAAGCATTCCTAAACCATACTATGCAAAATTACTCAAAAGAAATCACAGGGCTCAGGGCTCAGGGGAAAATGGGGTTGGGCAAACACATTCCAAAAATTTTTCAGTAACACACACAAAAAAGTTAGGAAATTAATAAACATAGAAAAGTTTTGCACATGTTAAGCAATGTATAAACACTACAATAAGGATGGCTCATTACCCTGACAAAGACCTGAAACTTGCCTGTGGAAGTGGCTGTCCACTTATGAGTTATCATGAGGTGGTGAAAGGAGGGTTATGGGGGTGGAACAGAAAGTTCTCACAGCAGATGTGAATGGGTGTGGCTCATACCACACTCAGTGATCTGAGGGAGCTGGGAGATGTGTGTGGGTGCTCATTTTACAAATTCTTATGCAGCTCAGTTTGGCCGGGTACAGATCCCCTTTCATCTCATGTTTCTCGTGGACAGAATCACTCCTAAGCAAACATGAAATCTGCATTTTGTTCAAATTGTTCCCTAATACATCAATCTGTTGGAACAAATTTTCATTTTCAAAACAAGCATTAGAGCAGAATTGACTGTATTTAAATTTAAATAGCCACATGTAGTGTAGCTAGTGGCTACTGTGTTGGAAAGTGCAGCTATACATGAAGCAGCAAGAGCACTTGCTACTCACACACACAGAGCTGTAAGAATAACCCCCAAAAAAACCAAGGAAGAAAGGAAACAGGCATTCGGATATAAGGCTCTAGAGTTCGGAAGACATAACTGGCCTAAAGTGAAAATTTCAGAGTCATTAGCATATTGAGTTTAAGGACACGTTGGGGCATCTGGGTAGACCTGTTCAGCCAAGCTTCCTACAAGTCTAGCACCTGATAGAATGGAGGAGTGAAGACTTAAGCTGGGTACCTACCTTGAGCTGTTCATGGCTCAGCCTCCAGAGTGGCGTCACAACATCAGCCAGCCTTGAATAAAATAATCCAGGCATCTTATTCATTATCTAAATATGTACTGAGCACCTACTACGCATAAGTACTTCCTGCCACCATTTGCTCTGGCATTTTACTTATCATTCAGAAGACCTAACTCTCAGGCCCCTGGGGAGATGGAGTCTGGGAGGAGAGCCCATTTTGGTGCTGTCTACTTAACAAAGCCGAACAGATGGGCAAACCTAATATAAGAAAAATCCAGATTTATCAGGAGGTAATTAATCGTATTACAAAAAGGCTTCACCGTTGCGTTCCTTTAAATAGCTCACCTCCCTAACACTTTTAAAATATAATTTGATTTAGAAAATACAGTTGTTGCATAAAATGAGGTATATTTGTGTTTGCATGGCTGCAGTGGGACTATTCATTTCTAATTCATCTCATCTCTAAGTCCCTGGTTTTCAGTATACCTGTCCTGGACCTTTTGAGACACAAGGTCCCAGTTTAATATTCTCTTTCTGCCAAAAACACACATAAAGGCAAGGAGAACATTTTCTGCAATCACAAAGCATTTCCACCAACATTCCTTAAATGTCTTAAGTTTGCCCTGGGTATCCTACCCGAGGTGCCCCCCTGAATCCCTGCAAATGCCACACTGTACGTCAGGCATACAGAATTTCAGCAGGCCCAGAGATTCAGATTTGTTAAGGGGAAGGGATATCACCCAGGGCCTTACCTTTCCTGCCAGGAATCATCTAGTGGTCCAAGATGTCTTGGTTTCTTCTGACTTTTCTGTGTTCTTTGACACTTCTTGGCTATCATGTGGGTGAAGTTTCCCTTACATGCTGAGCCCAGAAAGAGTTGTGACCAACCTGGAGGCTTTCTGGCACACCAGGGGAGCAAATAATAATAGCATCTACCTTATAGAGTGGTTGCAAGAGCTAAATAAAGGATAATAAAAAACACTTAGCACGGTGCTGGGAAAACTGGACAGCTACATGAAAAAGAATGAAATTAGAACACTCCCTAACACCATACACAAAAATAAACTCAAAATGGATTAAAGACTTAAATGTAAGGCCATACATTAAAACTCTTAGAGGAAAACATAGGAAGAACACTCTATGACATAAATCACAGCAAGATCCCTTTTGACCCACCTCCTAGAGAAATGGAAATAAAAAACAAAAAACAAAAATAAACAAATACGACCTAATGAAACTTAAAAGCTTTTGCACAGCAAAGGAAACCATAAACAAGATGAAAAGACAACCCTCAGAATGGGAGAAAATATTTGCAAATGAAGCAACTGACAGAGGATTAATCTCCAAAATATACAAGCAGCTCATGCAGCTCAATATCAAAAAAACAAACAACCCAATCCAAAAATGGGCAGAAGACCTAAACAGACATTTCTCCAAAGAAGATATACAGATTGCCAACAAACACATCAAAGAATGCTCAACAGCACTAATCCTTAGAGAAACGCAAATCAAAACTACAATGAGGTATCACCTCACACCAGTCAGAATGGTCATCATCAAAAAATCTACAAACAATAAATGCTGGAGAGGGTGTGGAGAAAAGGGAACCCTCTTGCACTGCTGGCGGGAATGTAAATTGATACAGCCACTATGGAGAACAGTACAGAGGTTCCTTAAAAAACTAAAAATAGAACTACCATATGACCCAGCAATCCCACTACTGGGCATATACCCTGAGAGAACCATAATTCAAAAAGCGTCATGTACCACAATGTTCACTGCAGCTCTATTTACAGTAGACAGGACATGGAAGCAACCTAAGTGTCCACTGACAGATGAATGGATAAAGAAGATGTGGCACATACATACAATGGAATATTACTAAGCCATAAAAGGAAACGAAATTGAGTTATTTGTAGTGAGGTGGATGGACCTAGAGTCTGTCATACAGAGTGAAGTTAAGTCAGAAAGAGAAAAACAAATACTGTATGCTAACACATATATATGGAATCTTAAAAAAAATGGTTCTGAAGAGCCTAGGGGCAGGATAGGAATAAAGACACAGATGTAGAGAATGGACTTGAGGACACGGGGAGGGGGAAGGGTAAGCTGGGAAAAAGTGAGAGGGTGGCATGGACATATATACACTACCAAACGTAAAACAGACAGCTAGTGGGAAGCAGCCGCATAGCACACACGGCGAGATCAGCTCAGTGCTTTGTGACCACCTAGAGGGGTGGGATAGGGAGGGTGGGAGGGAGACAAAAGAGGGAGGAGAAATGGGGATATATGTATATGTATAGCTGATTCACTTTGTTATAAAGCAGAAACTAACACACCATTGTGAAGCAATTATACTCCAATAAAGATGTTAAAAAAAAAAGCACTCAGCAGAAGATTAAATAGACAAGATGTTTGTAAAGCTCTGAGCAGTGTCCAGTGCCTGGGAAAAACTCAATACATGTTAATTACAACTGTCATGATGTTTAAAGACAGTATGGGACTGAATGGGGGTGGCAATATTAAAGGGAGCAGGGGGAAGGAATAGTGGGAGTAACTATGAGTCAAAAGCTGGAAGAGTTAGAACAGGTGAAGGGCCTCACTTTGGAAAGAGGAAGGAACCCCTCTTCCTCCAACACAGGACTCTCTGTTGTTGCCTATTTACCTAATGGTGACTGATCATTGATGTTTAACTATTTTGAGTACCCAGGACACATGAATGGACTTGGCCAGACACCTCACTGATCTGCCATGAAATTACCTTTTTGCCCTTGCCCTCTACCTTGGATTTCATCCCAATGTTAAGTCATACCTTAATTCATAATGAAATACATTTCAAGTCCAACGTATGGAATAGGTTTATTAACAAAGATTCTTCCATGGACTCAATGCAACCAAAAATAAATAAATAAATAAATTTATTTTAAAAATTAAAAAGATTCTTCCATGGCTCCCTCTATTACTGTAAAATTAGTATGCATGATCACTACATAATTTAGAGGATGCTGATATGGGTGCTGTAATATTTAGCCCATACAGTATTTTGTATGTTTACAAATTACTAAAGAAAGTAACTGTCATAGCTTGGAAGCATTCTGAGGATTTCAAATTTCTAACAGAATAAATTTAAGCTGGCCCGGAGTTCAGATGTTAACAATAACACACACCACCCAGCTCCCAGGAAGGGACACGTCGTTAAGAACATGGGCTCTGGGGCCATGTTCTAATCCCAGCTCTTCTTCTCACTAGCTCTGTGACTCTGGGCAAGTTACTTAAGTGTTATGAATCTCAGTGTCACCATCTATAAAAATATGACTGGTAACACCTACCTTTCAGGGTTGTGGTAAGAATTAAATGAGCTCATATATAGGAAGCACTCAGGTCTGTGCCTAACACAGCAGCTGTTCAACATGTGTCACTGCCCTGCCCTCAGGCTCTGATTCGAAGTGTGTCACCTGACTTCTCTGCGCCTTAATGTGTCCAACCTGTAAATCTGGTGAGATATAATGCATGCGAGTGCTGTGAGCGTAAGAACAATTACGTGGAAACTTAAACAACACACACACGCAAACTCTCCTAACCTCAGTGCCTGCTGGAGTGTGGTGAACTTAAGGCCCACTCAGGACCACCTGTTAATACTACCAAATGTGTGACCTGTGGTAGACCTTTGTCCAAAGTGAGACAGATGTGTATATCTGAAAAGCAAAACCAGAGAAAGGAATGAGTGAAGGGGCAGGAGACAAAGAATAAAGAATGGTACGGAGAGGGGCACCGAGGAGGCCCACACTACAGGTGGAGAGAGTGGTGCTCTTCCAGGAAAGGGGCCCTGTCCCTCCAGCTGGCAGGGAAGGAAGAAGGAAACTGCAGGCCCACTGGGGGTTGGCAGAGGGGCAGGGGAGCTGAGGAATTTGAGTACAGCTATCTCTATCCCATGATATTTAGACTTTTTGTGAGTGTGGGCCCTCTCCCTGGTGACTGCCACCATGACTGTGCTCCACTTGCCCTGTACCCCTTGTCCTTCTACATTTCTCCAAATGGTCAGATATAGTCTACAATAGGACTCTACTATTTCAGGGTGCCAACCAGACATCTCTCCTGGTAAAGAGCCTCTCATCATACTTAGTAATTTCTCAAGTGAAATATAGTTTTCAAGGCAGTATAGTAATACCAGCCAAAGTGAGTTATATTTTGTTTTTATAGTGTTTCCTGTTTTAAATAAATGCTTGGGTTAAAAAAAAAAAAGAATGTGACAGCTGCTCTATTTCTGCCTCAGGAATTGATCAGAAAGAGACCCAAGGTCCAGAGCTGCCAGAGAGCAAGGTATACTAACTCTCTAGGGCTGAATAGCTAACCAGCCTGACATGCTCAGAGAGGTTCAAAGCAGAGACTATGCAGTAGGTTTAATCCTCACAGAGCCAAGGATCTCCTTGGAGCAAATGTTCACCCACGGAAAAGGATCCTGCTTACACTCTCCGTTCACCCTTCTTGCAGCTGGCCTGGCCCCAGACATGGTTCCTGGCTAAACCAGACGGACAGATGGGTACTGCTGCGTCCTGACTGCAGCCCACGTGCAGTCAGGTCCTTCCTTCCCCCACCAGACCCCCTTCACCAGCCCTTCCATCCCTCTCTTCTTTGGGCAAGTTCTGCCCACCGTGTTTGGAAGGGTAACGAGGAAGAGACACTAGGAAAGGCTACCACTGAACTTCGGCGGGCTGCAGGGCCAGAAGAGCCGACAAGGGGAACAGGGGGAGGTCAGAACACAGGCGGACACAGAGCTGGATGCGACCACATGCAGCCAGCGTCCGGTCGTCCCCTCCCCCACCTCGCCTGCCTTCCCAACTCCGCGCCCAGGAGGCAGCCTGGCGCAGTAAACAGTTTTCTCTACTGCAGGGGATAAATCGGGTTTTCGGACACTCCACGTACCCCTCTTACCTTCGTAACCTATAAATCTTCTTACAAACCGGAGGCGGTTAACGACAAAATCAGCTAAGGGTCCGCATCGCAGCCGCTGGGGAGAGTCACTTCCTGGTGCGTCCAGCGCCTCTACTCCCGGAACAGACGCGACGGGACGCTGGGCTCCCCCTGGGCGCTGGCCTGCCCCTGGGCGCTGGCCTCCCCCTGGGCGCTGGCTGGCCCGACACCTGGAAGCTTGTCTCGTGAGCCCTTCCCCCGACTTTGTCCTGGCGCTTCTCTAGAAATCTTCCGCCAAAGCACTCGTTGCGCTAAAGCCCGGCGCCTTCACTCCCCAGCGACCCCTCCGCGCGGCCCCGCCCCCTGCCTGCTCTCCTCACCCTCCCATTGGTGGATCTGGATAAATCTCCTAAATCACTTAGAAATTCTCACTACTGTAGCGTAAACAGCGCTACCTCTATAGGGGTAGCCTACAACCAAAAGAATAGTTTTCTAACGGTAGAATTGCAGGCATCAGATCCATAATGGATTGGAAGATTGGGAGATGAAGAGCGGGGTGGCTTCCTCAAATCGCAGCGTTGAAGGATGCACACGTATGTGCTGTAAAAAAAATTGTTTTTATTCTGTTACTTTAACAGAATAAAATTTACAGCAAAGTGAATCTACATTTTATGACGCTCGATTTGTATGCTTAATAGTAATTGGGCTTAAATGGAAAGCACTTTACAGTCAACATTTCAGTTATTTATTCAAAGCATAATATGCCTATTATGTGCAAGGCAATGCATTAACCCTATTGAGTACAGCAGTAAGTTAAACAAGGACCAATAAGTCACATAACAGCAAACATTGTCAGCCTGACCAAGGTTCAAAGCACAGATCTGCCACTTATAAGCTGTGTGAATTTGGGCCAGTTACTTAATTGCTCAGTGCCTCATTTTTCTCATCTGAAAAAATGTCCGTATCAATTGTACCTACCTCACTGGGTTTTGATAAAGATTAAAGAAGTTAATGCATGCAAAGTGCTTAGAACAGAGTGAGCACACACTCAATAAATGTCAGCTATTATCATTCAAAAATAATTGTATATACTGTGTGTGTATATACACACACATGTGCATATATACCTTTTTTAAAAAAAGATCTTTATACGATGTGTAAAATAAATAAACTACAAGGATATATTGTACAACACAGGGAATACACCCAATATTTTATAATAACTTTAAATGGAGTATAATCTATAAGCGTTTTGAATCACTATGTTGTACACCTGAAACTAATAGAGTATTATACATCAACTATACCCTAATGAAAAAAAATTTTTAATCCACTAAAAAAAAGAAAAGAAGAGAGATCTTTGCTTCCCATTCTAAAGACTTGAGCAGGTAAGTGCTTGACTCAGATTGTGGCCTTCCTAACTGATCTAATGGCTCTTGAGCAAAATTGGAGTGCAAACCACTGCTTCAGGTTTCTAGCCTGCACTGGGCTAGCAAGTGAAACCAGGCCAGAGAGTGTGCTTTTGGGTCTCTTCTCCCTTTCTCTCCTCTTAATCCCCTCTTATTCAGAAAGCCAGCTCTACTCCTTTCCTCACCTCTTCTTCCCCTTTCTTCTCCTTCCCATGCCCTTCTGCTCCTTTATAATTTCTCATCTTGGCATCTTTTGTTGTGCCTAGCCCAGAGCCAGGTGCCCAATAGGAGCTCGATAAATATTTGTTGAATTGATTTGAATCCCACCTTGTCTACTGAAAGGAAAAGGGCATATCTTCGCTCACCCCCACCCTCACCTGCTCTGAGCATCCAATCGAACTCATTTAAAGCAGGTCTGTCATTTGAGAAGGCAGAACCCTGAGGGGTGACCAGAGAAAAGAGATTAAGGAAGCTATAATGTAATTACTTAGCCTTAACATTTCTATATATATTTAATCTGATAAACCATGTTCTTCTCTACAAGTGAAATCATTACATTTGTAAGAGGGGGAAAATATCCCATATTATAGAAAAGGTTAGACTCTTCAACAGGAAAGTCAATAAATGAACATGTCATAGGTGATAAGAAATATTGTTGAATTAAATAAGAGCTGAAACCAAGATAACCTTTGCTTAACTTTGTTACCAGCAAACCAAATCACTACAAAGTGAAATCTCTAGAAATTTGTCAAATATTCTCATTTTGGACCAAAGAAAGGATTTCTGAGAGGCTAAAGATTTCATTAGCTCTCAGAAATAACATGTATTAAATCACTTGGAAAAATAAATAAACAAATAAAATCACTTGGCAGTTAGGGCTGATTTGGTTCCATTAGCCATGTTCTTCAGGTGTGCTTCCCAGGCCTCTAGGCCTGTGTTAGAGGCCATGAGGGATAGACATAGCCTGCACCCTCGAGAGTATGTGACCTGATGGAAAGACAAGGCTCACAAAGTCAGAATACACAACCATGGGCTTTGGTAATTCTAGAAAAGCAGAGGATATTCTTGGTAGTCAAGGAAGGAAGAGAATGAGAATTGAATTAATGCATAGAATTTTAATCACCTGAGAGGAGGTGGGGGCTGCAGCATGAAAAGAGGAATGAGCAAAATATATGTCCAAGGCCCAGGAGGAGGCAGGCCTGGCTGGAAGGGACTGTGGTGCCAAAGTCAGTGGAGATCAATAGGTCCAGGAAGATAAAGGGCCTGGAGCCATTCATACTGTATTTTTATACTTTTGGGCAGCATTAAACATTTTCATTAAATAGGAAAAAAAAAAGAAGGGCCTGGAGTTGTAGTGCTGGGATGAGGGATTTGATCTAGTTCCCTTAACAACAGGCAGCTAGTGAAGAATTTTTCATGAGATGTTTCTGGAAGTGAACTTTAGCAGCTGTGTTTAGGATGGATTTTAGGGTGTAGTGACTTGGAAGCTGAGGGAGACTGCTATAGTCATCCAGATGGGAGGTGCTGAGTCTCTGTACTAAGGCAGGCTGCACTGCACTTTGCAAGAGTTTCTCAAAATGTGCACAGGGGCCCGTGTGCAACGTAATCATCTGGGGTGATTGTAACACGTGCAGATTCCTGAGCCCCACCCCACACTTACAGAATCAAAATCCGAGAGGGGTAGGGCCCAAGAATATCTGGGTTTTTAACAAGCACCCCAGTGATGCCCGTGAAAATTTGAGCCCTACTACCAGGCATCAACTCAAATTCCAGATGAATTAGTTGAAGGTCAAAAAAAAAATCAAATCGTAAAAGCCCTAAAATAAAATATAGATGATTATACATCTGAAATTTGGAGGCAGGAGAACTTTAGCAGTGGGAAAAAACCACCACATACATAGATTTTACTACATAAATCTGGCAAACTTCTATATGACAAAAATATAATTAAATTCAATCATAAACAAACAGAAAAATATATACGACTATGGCAAAAGGTCATTTTCTTTATTGTATAAAGAGCTATATAAACTGATAAGAAAAATCCAATGACCACAATAGAGACCTTGGCAAAGACACGGAGAGGTAATTCGCAGGAAAAGAAACATAACTAGTCAAAAAATGCTTTGTTCTACCTCACTAATAATGACAGAACATGCAAACTATATATCAAGTAGATAATACTATTTTATCTATAAAATTGATGAAGATTTAAAAAAGAACTGATATTCCTCAAAGTAGACCATGGACAGTGAGGCAGATGCTCTCATGCATTGCTGGTGGGATTGTAAATTGATACAAACTTCCTGGAAAGCAATTAGAATCCAGAGCCTTTAAAATTTTTATACTATTTGCCCCAGAAATTCCACGTCTAGGCATCTATTCTAAAGAAATAGAGATGTGAACAAAGATATATGCCCAAAGGCTCTCAAAGTTAAAAATAAGAAACCATCTTCAAGGTCCAACATTAGAAAAATAGGGAATGGTTATGTAAAATATGGTCTGTCCATAGACTATTAGACACTAAAAATTATGCTCATAGTATGGTGTTAGAAGTCAGGATGGCATTACCTTTCTGGTGCAGGGAGTGGCTGGCAGGGGGTATGAGGAGGCTTCTGAGGTGCTGGTAGTATTCTATTTCTTCATCTGGGTGCTGGTTATAAAGATGTATTCACTTTGTGAAAATTCATTGTTATACTCTTCATATGTGTACTTTTCTGTATGTGTTACACTTCAATAAAAAATTTAACTTAGGGCTTCCCTGGTGGCTCAGTGGTTAAGAATCTGCCTGCCAATGCAGGGGACACGAGTTCGAGCCCTGCTCCGGAAGATCCCACATGCCACGGAGCAACTAAGCCCGTGCTCCGCAACTACTGAGCCTGCACTCTAGAGCCCGCGAGCCACAACTACTACTGAGCCCGAGTGCCACAACTACTGAAGTCCACGCACCTAGAGCCCGTGCTCTGCAACAAGAGAAGCCACCCAATGAGAAGCCCACGCACCGCAACGAAGAGTAGACCCCGCTGGCTGCAACTAGAGAAAAGCCTGCGCACAGCAACAAAGACCCAATGCAGCCAAAAATTAATTTAAAAAATTTTTTAACTTAAAATTGTGTCTTTGAAAAGTTTATAATGACATAGAAATATGTGTAGAAGGCAACCTTAAGTGAAAAGGGCAGGGTAAAGAATTGTGCATTCAGTATGATTTTAAATTTGTAAAGAAAAAAATGCATTGGAAGGCAATATGCCAGCTGTTTTCAGTGGCTGCTTCTAGAGAGTGGGCTTGGGGTGATCATTTGCAATTTTTTTCCATTTCTGTACTTTCTAATTTTTTATACAATAGACAGTCATTACATTGAAAATTAGGGGGGAGAGAAAAACACCTAAAATATCAGAGAAAAAAGTGACTTGATGAATCTTGGTGAAGCTCCCATAGTCCAGTATATGGAACTGAGAACTAGATTTCATCAGTTCCCGTGGAAGTGATTTAGACTCTGAGGGACTAATTTACACTAAGCAGATTAATAGGAGACTGGCTTACAAGCCAAATGCCAGTGAGGAATACAGTATCTAGTGACTGACATATTCTTATCTCCTGTACAAGGTTATACCTACCTACTATTAATGTACCTGTGAAACCAAACTAACAATCATTTGTAATTTGAATATATGGAGCTGAATGGTTTTGAGGGAGCTCTTTGGCTGGGTTATTTGTAACACATTTTACCAGATCAGTGTTCCTGTTACTTGAACAATGCTGGATAAACACTGACACTCCAATGTTCTTTTTCCACCATCTCTAACTAGTTGCCAGAATCTTCTGTCATTACAATATTAACTGCCTCCTAGCCTCATTACATGTCACAGTTGCCAAGGTAACAGCTCATCTTACATGAATTACATTCCAGGTTGGTAGCTCCCAGGTGAGATATTGGGAAGCATCTTAATCTCATCTGCAGTATATCTACAAATTATATTTACAAGAAGCCACTTCGGGGAAGAGTCACAGACAGCTAGTTTCATCCACTGTGAGCTTTTATTTTTTTTAATTTTCAGTTGAAGAGTCTATCATTTCCTGATTTATGTGTCTAATTTTTTCTAAACTCTACCTCTTAGGTTTGGAGATACACATTACTTTTGGGGCCCTTCAGTTCCCTGATAAACGTTAAGGGTTTTTGACAATAGTACTTAGGAGAATGGCACTGGCACTTACTTAGGGAAATCAGGGAATCTTTTGGGAGAGGGAGATGATAGTGCAACATCGAGTGAAGGTCCAGTGGGCATGTAGAGAAAGAGTTAACATAATAGGAAAGCTCTTATGTTGGAGGTGGGAGGAATTACCCTGGAAACTGTCACCAAACTACCTAGCTACCTTTATGTTCTGGTTTCCAGGGTAACACAGATATTTACTACCTCACATTTACATGGCTAGTGCTAATGTTCATTTTCTGACTAATGTTCATTTTCTGACTTAATAAGGTCTCAACCCTTTGCTTTTTATAGTGTTGAAATTTGCAATTCAATGTCAGTAGCATCCCAGCACTGACAGTCATCCCTTAGATCTAGATGTAGAGAAATAACATGGGGACACCTATCCCATGTCCTACTCTACATTGGAATGCCATCAGTACATGAACCTTGGCTTCATGCTTGGGACTCAGCACTGAGGGCACAAATTCTACAAATTACCTAGAGGCTAAAATTTCAGTCCTTTCCAAATCACCATCCTCAGCAAATGCTCAATAATAAAGAGACTCATCTCTACTTTCTTTCCTGGTGCTATGTACCTGGATTTCTTTTAAGAGCCATCATTAGGCTGAATGGAATGGTAGAACTAGACTGCTTTTAGGCATGCACCCACTTTTATATTCCATGATTCTGTGAAGAAACTGGTAGATGAAATACTTTCTGCCCCATTCCCACTGAGTTGTTTAAGATACACTATTTGGTTTCTGATCTTATAATTAGGATCTTTTCCAGAGGAGCCCAATCACATTGGAAACGAAAGTTGATTATCCAGAACAGCCAATATAATAATAATAATGAGTATCCAGGGCTTCCCTGGTGGTGCAGTGGTTAAGAATCCACCTGCCAATGCAGGGAACACGGGTTCGAGCCCTGGTCCGGGGAGATCCCACATGCCGCGGAGCAACTAAGCCCGTGCGCCACAACTACTGAGCCTGCGCTCTAGAGCCTGTGAGCCACAACTACTGAGTCCACGTGCCACAACTACTGAAACCCATGTGCCTAGAGCCCATGCTCCGCAACAAGAGAGGCCACCACAGTGAGAAGCCCGCGCACCGCAACAAAGAGTAGCCCCCACTCGCCACAACTAGAGAAAGACCGCTCGCAGCAACGAAGACCCAACGCAACCAAAAGTTAACTAATTAATTAATTTAAGAAGGTAATGAGTATCCAACATTTATTGAATCCTTACTTTGTGCCTCCCACTGTGTTCTGTGTTCTATGTGCATTATTCCATGTAAGTACCTATTTTACAGATAAGAAAGCTGGCGGCTGTATTTTATAGATGCGATAACTGAGACTTAGAGAAGGATCAATAACTTGCCCTAGGTCACACAGTAAGTGATGGAACCAGAACTTGAATTCAACTGTCTGGTGCCACATCTCCACTCTTAATCCTTTAACTTTCGGCCAGCGGTTCTCAAATTTTGATGCCAGCATGCATCAAAATTCCCTGGAGGGCTCCTTAAAACACAGATTGCTGGGTCCCATCTCCAGAGATTCTGATTCAGTAGGTCTGGGGCAGGGCCTGATAATTTGCATTTCTAACAAGTGCCCAAGTGGTGCTGATGCTGATGCTGCTTGAGCATAGGACCTGCACTCTGTACTCTACTGCCTCCGGTCAAGAGCAGAAGAGCCTACAGCTGAAATGAAGCACAGGGGGCTTGTGCTCTCCTCATGGCTCAGTGCTCAGGGATCCTGGGGATGTTCTGATCTGCAGGTTTCAGTCACTACCTCTGCCACTCCAGGAAGACCAGACAACTGACTAGAGCCTCCACCCTGGGGGAGTACACAGTGCATAGGCTGCTTTCATAGAATATAATATTTCTGGAAAGAACTGGACATATCCTGAGTTAGGCTCAGTTTCTAACTTAGTCCTGACAGCTATAAAAACCTGCTGCATGTATCATGTGATCTTAGTTCTCCTTTGGAAGTAACCTGAAGGGTTAAAATTGAAGCTCAGTATTTGCTGAGTATAGCTACCTGTCAGTTGGGATTTTGATATAACTCACACATTCAGTCTGAGGCTGCGGAGGGGCTCGATTAGCACCACTTGTGAAGCTGAGGAAAGAGCCATTACCTTGCAAGCTCTCCTTAGAGCTGGTTGTTCACACCTACCTTATAAAGAACACATGTTACCTACAGTAGACAGAGGCACACGTTGAACATAACAATTACCCCACCATAACGTTATTTCTCTTTTCATTTTTTCCACCATGTGCCTTGTAGTTTCCTGAGATACAGCTGAGGCCGCTGAGTTTCAAGGCAGCAGAGTGAGGTGTTCATTAGTGTAGCTGCACACTAGAATCGCTTGGACAGCTTTGTAAAAATACCAGTGCTGGGAACCCCCCCCAGACCAATTAAATCAGAGTCTCTGCAGATGGGCCCCACTAATATGCATTAAAAACACATTTCCAGGTGATTCTAATGCTAACCAAGTTTAAGGACCAATAATGATCCAAAAATATAGGCTCTGCTATGGGGCAGACTCCACTTCTAGCTCTGCCACTTAGGAAAAGATGGCCTAACCTCTCTGAGCCTCGCTTTCTTCCGTCTGTAAAACCTGGCATAATAATTGAACCCATTGGACTTGTTCCATAGGGCTGTCTGGAGTATTAAATGGGCTGGTGTATATAATGCACTGTAATGATACAGTGCCTAGCACAGAGCGATCTCTCTCTAGATGGTAGCCAGTAATAAAATTAAGGCATCCCACTTCAGTCTACAGAGTAAGTCCTCAGATTGTGACCCTATGGGAGATGTGGGTGTTGTACCCACTCTTGGGTGGATCTCACAGTCTTTCAATCAGGACTGCTATTACAAGGCAAATGACTCTGCAGAACATCTACTGTACATCACAGCAAACCTCTCCCATAACAAACTGAGGAAATGATGCTTATTTGAATAAGACACAAGTAAATGCAAACCAGAAACAAAGTAACATTAATAGTCTAAGAGAGCAGCCCACAAAATACCTCAAGGGAATAATAGACCACTTGGGGTTCTCAGACCACACTTTGAGAACCACCAAAAGAATGCGGGATGATCTGTGCTATAGCTGGTCACCTCATTAGCAGTTACCCCAGAATTTCCAGGGCATTCAGGGGTCACAATACAAAAAAACAACCCAGTTCTGTTGCCTAGTGTCTCACTAATTTACACATTTATGTTAACTCTTCACTTTCTGCAGGCATGTGAGTTTGTGAACCCTTGGGCAGTCACCATCCAGAGACCTCTACAGTTGAAGCAAAAACCTACAGATATTTAAGTGGTAAGATGTAAGGAATGAGATGGATCAAGAACAGAATTTCTCAGGCCCTAAGAGACAACAAAGAGGGCCACCTCTTTGTAGGAACCAGGTATAGGGTCTCAGCTCAGTTTCAACTTCAAGTTGAAAAATCCAGTATTCTATTTCGCTTCCAGAGCCAGATAAAGAATATCCATCTCAACCAATAGCCAACATCATGATAAATGATAAAATAGAAGTTAGTATAATGTAGTTGTTAACAAAATGAACTTTTGGTTTCAGACCTACCTGGGTTTTATTTTATTCTTTTAAAGATTTTTTTTGATGTGGACCATATTTAAAGTCTTTATTGAATTTGTTACAGTACTGCTTCTGTTTTATATTTTGATATTTTGGCCGCGAGGCATGTGGGATCTTAGCTCACAATCAGGGATCGAAACTGCAACCCCTGCATTAGGAAGGCAAAGTCTTAACCACTGGACCACCAGGGAAGTCCCCCTACCTGGGTTTTAAATGCCAGCCCAGGGACATACAGGCATGTGACTTTGAGTAAGTTACTTAATCGAAGCCTAACAATGATAGTTCCTACTTTTTAGGGTTGCTATAAGGAATGAATGAGATTATGTATGTAAAACACCTAGAATGTCATTTGACACATGGTAAGCCCTCAGTAAATGATAGCTCTTTACTAACTTGCAACAAAAGGCAAATACATCCAAATGCCATGATGTGAGTTACGCTGCCTCTGATGTCAGACACTGCTTTGGTGTACAGGGAGAATTTGAGCAGCGGAAGTGCTTAGTAAGAGAAAACACAAATTAACTTGTCAAGTCCTTCCTCTCTCAATAGGAATAGATTCTTTCATAACAATGATTGTTTCTCAGTAGTAACAAGCATTGGCTTTCATGTTTCTTTTTGTGCTCCAAATCATGGTTCCTTGACATGTGGTAAGTGGGCCTCCATTTGTACTCTTGCCCCAGGCCAGGCAAACGTTAGAAGCTGGCCTGTAGCTAACACAGTAAGATGTGAAAAAGAAAGGAGGCATTAAGTATCGTAAGGGAGACAAAAATCGTCATTATTTGCAGCTGATCCAGTTGTCTATCCAGAAAACACCCAAGGGAATCAATTGAAACACTCATAGATTTAACAAGAGAGTTCAGAAAAGAGTTCAGCAGAGTAGTTGAATACCAATCAATAGTTTTCCTGTAAGTCAGCAACAACAAGTTAGAAGATATAATGGAGAAAAAAAATCCATTCATGATGACAAAAAAATAGCATAAAATCCATAGGAATAATTTTTAAAAAATGTATAGGCTCTACACAAAGAAAACAAGGATATTTGTACATCTCTCAGCAACTGGGATTTGAATAAATGGAAACTGATGCCATATTTCTGGATGGGAAAGCTAAATTTTGTAAGATATCAACTTTTAAAATTAATTACATGTTTAATTCAATCCAGTCAAAATTCAAAGTTATTTTACCTTGATAAAGTGATTCTAAAGTTCACCTAAAACAATAAATAGGGGAGAATGGCAAAGAAATTTTAGAAAAAGAATAATAGTGATGGGAGACTTGGCTTATAAGATATTAACATGTATACATAAGTTATAATATTTAAAACATAGTACTGTCACAAGAATCAACAAACAAATCAGTAGGACTGAACAGAAAGCCTTGAGACTCACCTAGAAGAAGATAAGAACCTGAAATACAATAAAAGAAGCATCACAGACCAATGAGGATAGAGTTAGTCAACAATATTAAATGTAAAAAAAGATGAAAGAATAGAACTGCTTTAAGGAAGTATAAGCAAATGTTTAATTTTCAGATTGGGAAGAATTTTCTAAGCATAAAAGCAATGAAAAAATCATAAAAGTGTTTTTAGATTTGACTCCATCAAATTTATTGACAAACACAAACTGGAAAAATATTTAAAACATGATTGATGTCATATAGATCTCTTATGAATCAATCAAAAACCACTAACACTCAAAATAGAAATAGCAAAGGACATAAACAGAAGATATACATACTACAAATAAATATATGAAAAAATGTTGTAACACACAAATAATCCACAAAATACAAAATTCTAAATAATGAAATTAGTGAAGATGAAAAACGCACTGATACTCTCAATGCAGATCTGATGTGGTGATGCATATATATTTCTATACTGCTGATCAGAGGGTAAATTTTTTTCCTGGAAAGCTCTTTAGTAATATGTATCGAGTCTTTTAAATATTCATATCTTCTAAATGAATTAAAGGAGCAGCAGCAGCAAACTGAGGAACAATACAGGTTTAAGTTGAGTACCCCAACAGGTGGCAGCCCTGCTCTGGACTTGGGGAGCTGCTTCCCTGCTGGCTCAGTTTCCTCATTCACGAAATGGAGAGAATTAATAGTACTAATCTCACAATACATGCGTCACTTAGCATAGTATCTGGCATCCTCTAAGTGATGAGTAAATGTTAGCTGTTATTAAATTTGTATACATATGCATATGTATATATGAAAAATTCATAATTTTGACCATTTCACCTTCTAGGAATTTATCTTAAGGAAAAATTCAGGAATTCAGAAAAGACTGATATACAAGGATATGCAGAAGGAAAAACCATGGAAACAACATCAATATCTAGCAATAGGAGAATAGTTAAATGAATTATAGTATATTCAAATGATGCTGGAGCATTATACAATCATTTTTAAAAGACTGTGTTTTTGAAGACAGTCTAATGATACAGAAAAATTGCTAACAATGGGGAAAAAAGCAGGGCATAAAACTGACTCTATAGTAGGATTAAATTTCGAAAAATAATTTATATATATTTTGTACATAGGTATTTAAGAAAAAGGTCAATTAAAATATTGACCCATCAAAATATTAAGAATGTTTATCTCTGCACACTGGGATCGAGTTATTTTTTCCTTGTAATATTTATTATTCAGTATTTTATACATTTTTATAATTAATAGAGTTATTCCCATTATCATGTAATTTGAAAGGAAAATAGCATATGTATATTTTGATCATTTGCTTAAGTCTGTGAATGTGCTTCCCTAAGTACTCATTTTACTGCCATATTCAATGTAGGACATTTGGAAAACAAATTATAAAGACAAACATTTCATTTTGGTTTATTCTTTCCAGTCTTTCTTTTATGTATGAAGAAATTTTCTCCTCTAACAAATCCTACTCTCTACTATGCAACAAGCCCATTGGGAGCAGGGTCTATGCCTCATTTATCTGTGTATTCCTACAGTGCCTAATTCACTTGTATGCACGTTGTAGTCACTCACTAATTTATAGGTCGAATCATAGTAAGAAAAGAGTCTGAAATGCTTCCACTATAAGATATAAATGATTGCTAAATCTTAAAGTGTTACCACTCCCCAGGATATTTGCATTTAAGTCATCAAATTTTTCCCAATCAAGATATATTAGGATCTGGTGCACAACAGGGGTTGTTCTAGGTACTGTAGGGGATATACAGAAGTTGTTCCTCCCCTTTAAATGCTTATAATCTACACTAGTCGTGGAGTGGATTAGGAAGGCAGAAGAAGCAAAAAGAGAACCACATCTATTGAGGTATCATTATGTTAGACACTGTGCTAGGCAATTTACTAACATGGAATTCTTACAACAAACCTTTGAGGCAGAATTTTCATTCACATTTTTTTTTTTTTTTTTTTTTTTTGCTGTACGCGGGCCTCTCACTGCCGCGGCCTCTCCCGTCGCGGAGCACAGGCTCCGGACGCGCAGGCCCAGCGGCCATGGCCCACGGGCCCAGCCGCTCGGCGGCATGTGGGATCCTCCCGGACCGGGGCACGAACCCGCGTCCCCTGCATCGGCAGGTGGACTCTCCACCACTGCGCCACCAGGGAAGCCCTCATTCACATTTTATAAATGTGGAAATGGAGGCTCAGATAAATGACTTATCCAAGTTCACAGAGTTAGTGGTAGAGCTGGGATTGAAACCCTGGACCTTCAGGGTCTGATGCCAGACTGTTCTCTCTTTCTTAATGAACACTGCCTCTTAAAAAGGTGTGTGTGTGTGTGTGTGTGTGTGTGCACGCGCACACTGTGTAATTACAGTGCTCGGCAGTATCAGGTAAGTGCCCTATTTACGATGCAAAATATTATACAGAGAGGCAGTAGAGCAATGGATAAGAACCTGGGCTCTGGAAATGACTGCCCAGGTTTGAATTCTGTCTCTCCACTTACTAGCATATATACTCTTGGGCAAGTTACTTAACTTCCCTGTGCCTCAGTGTCCCATCCATAAAATAGGAACTCATATCTAGCTCACAGTGTTGCTGTTAAGATGAAATTAGTTAATACAAGTCAAGGGCAGTGTCTAGCACTTAGTAAATCGTCAATAAATATTGGTTACTATCACAGGAAATCAGAGGAGGGAGAAATCATATCCAGCTGGCAGTGGATCAGGGAAGGCAAAGGAGGTGACATTGAAGAAAAGGCTGAATGCTAATGAAGAGTGATAGAGCAGGGAAAGGGAATGTAGGGGAGGTAGGAAATCTCAGGTTGGATGGGACCATGAGTGGATAGGAGATGAGGGGTGGCAGTGGGAATTACTGGAAGATAAACCTCTGAAGAGAGGCAGAGGTCAAAATGTGGAGGCCCTTAAATGCCAAATTTAAAATTCTGGAGTTAACCACTGGGCAATGGGAGCCATGAAAGGTTTTGGAGGAAGAGGAAGATAAAGCCTTCTTTGGCAGCAATCAAGCTGGACAACTTTGCAGATTTATCCTCGAGTGTTACCAACTGCAGAAACCACCAACTCTGAGGACTAATGTTTTGACTGAGGAAAAGGAAAAGGAGAGAGAAGGGGAGAGGTTGGAAAAGGGGGGTGAATAATTAAAGGACTATATAGATAAAAAGCACTCCTGGTGCGAAGTGATAGAACGGTCTTCCTTAATTCCTCATTGCAGAGGCAGCCCAGGGACTGAACTCGAAGCGTAACCTACCTTTTCCCCCGTTTAAGACTTGAAGTTTCCACCTCAGTTTAGGACTTCATTTAATATCGAGACTGTGCTTTTGGCCAGTGCGGAGCAAGCGTAGGGCATTAGGACCCAGCGATTGTTGTAGTGAGAGAGGTTGAATCTCGGTCTCTCAATTTTTCCCTCGAGCTCCCTCCTCTCCCTTTGTCATTCTAGCTGCCTGCTGCCTCCGCAGCGTCCCTCTAGCTCTCTCTGTGCTAAGTGCCTGCGCCTTAGACAGGGTGCGCAAAGCAGCAGTGTTAGTCGGGACCTGCCTTGGTGACCCCATGGCATCCCCTAGAACCGTAACCGTCGTGGCACTCTCAGTGGCCCTGGGACTCTTCTTTGTTTTCATGGGGACTATCAAGTTGACCCCCAGGCTCAGCAAGGATGCCTACAGTGAGATGGTAAGTGAAGCAAACGGGTGATGAGGAGCGCACCCCCAAGGGATGGCGAGTACCTCTCCCCTTCTTTCCTTCCCGGTCCACGGTCCCAGCCCTTTCACCCCTACCCCCACCCCGGACCCTCCCTTCTCCCCAACAACTTTGCAGCTGGGAAGGAGCAGCTGGATGAGAGCGATTTCATTTGCAGGCTATGCCGGGAGCAACTGTTTTGGAGCCACTGAATGCCAGTTGGGGGAGGGGTTGCCCAGTGAGTACCCCCACCCCCAAGTAAACCGGAGGGCTGAGACCTGCGTAACACCTGTCATTGGCAGGAGCCCTCCCCTCCTTCCAGCACACCCAAAGTCCCGGCAGCCAGTCTGCAAGTCTGATTCCTTCCCTTGGAGCTAAGAGTTTAGCAAGCTGGAGAGTTTATTTATCTTGCGGAAGAACAAAAGGCAAGGCGAAAAGAGGGGCGGAGAAGGTATTCCTCATCCCTGGCGGAGAGCCGATGGTGTTCCCCTAGCCGCCTGGGCGTGTGTCTGTATCCTTGAGACAAAGCCGACTTGACCCAAATAAAGGTCACCGAGAGCCTGCTTCGTCCCCTTCTCTCAAGGGAGAGCTGGATGTTTTGTTTTATTTTGCTTTGTATATGGGCTAACCTGCAAAATCTGCAAAGTCTGCTTTTCCTCTCCTGCAAAATAGTCCTTAATCCCCACCTTGTCTCCCGTGGATGCCCAGGGCCAGGCCCTCTGCAGGTTTTCCCCTCCGCAGAGTTAGAATCACCTGAAGGTGAATGGCCAAAACATCTCCTCTGCAACCTGGGGGCTGGGCTGCTCTCCACAGTTGGGTGTGAAGAGGACTTGTTCCTATGCTGTGGAGTACGAGGTGATGGCAGGGGATGTTTCCAGCACTTCCGCTCTCGCTTCTCCCCCTGTCACTTTGCCTCTTCATTTCCCTGCCCCAGCTGAAGAGAACCTGCTTCTCATTGCTTTTGCCAGGCTGCCAGTAATGGGAGGGAGCCCATTAATGGGTTCTCAAGGTCAAGAAGAAAAAGAGCTTAGGGGAGGAACAGGAGGGAGAGAGAAGAAAGACAAGAGGGATTCCCCATTAGGGCTAACGCAAGGAATAGACCCACACGTTGACAGTTAACAGGAATAAATAGCTCTCCTGGAGCTCACTGCGGAGCCTTCCAGAGCCCCTCAACGTGAGCTGCAAGTGGATGGAGTCTGGCAAATTGTAGACGCTCAGAAATGTTTGCACGCAGCTCTGGCTTCTATCTCAGGGTTTGAGCTGGTGTTTCCCATGTCTCTCTCACCACAGGATCACCTTGGCGTCGGGGAGGGTGGTTGGGACTCAGGGGCCAAGGTCTAGCCCCAGTTGTAAATCCTAATGTGTTTCTCCTTCCCCCTTTCCCTCCTCCCAGAACATTTGACCAGATGGAATTGAAATCAGGTCAAAATGAGTATCCAAAGCAGCCTGCATTGGGAAGGGGAGGGGAAGTGGGGTAGCAGAAGCCACCAAAGGCAGAGGGAAAGGGTGGAGGGGAATTGCCACTATATTTTTGTCTTGGCAGCAGTAGTTTGGCATTAGATTATAAATAAATGCATATGCTCTTGCTTTTCTTTCCTTTTCATATATGCATACATTTATATGTTTATGTGTGTGTGCCTTGGATATATTTAAGCTTTCCCTTGCCTTAGGGACATAGTACCCTTCTTCAGTATACTGTCTCCCTATATCCTGCTCAGCTGCTTTAGAGGCCTCCCAAGCTGCACCCTAAGTACAGTGTTAGGTTTTGCAGGCAATCCAACTAAGATGGAGTCACCGGGAAGCTTCCTATCAGCTTGGCAGGAGCTCATGAGGAGGACCAGCCACAAATGGGTTTGCAGTAGGTTTCTTCCTAGGGCGTGGAGCTGTCTATTACAGTTTAATGAAAGGCAGAAGAAATATATGAAGATTCCATATCATACAAAGGAACATATTTAAATAGGTATAATCTAATACAGCAGTACAGAACCATTGTGTGTGTGTATGTATGCACAATTCCGTGCTTCTGTGCTCGGGGGCATCTGGAGGCAATGGAAGAACTATATCTAGCTGGGAGGTAAACTTCACAGTAGCATGGAGCTTGAGGAGGATTTTCAGACCGCCGTTTTCCAGGGTCCCCTCCTGCATTGAGCATTGGGCCCCAGGCTAGAGATGGCCTTCTGGCATAGGGCCCACTGCATAGTGCCTGGGCCGGCCCAGCTTTATTGTTGAATCCATAGGGAGTGGAGTGGGGACAATTCAGTTCTAGTACAAAGAAGTTGCTCAGTTTATATTTGTTGAGTGGCTGGGTGAATGAATGAGTCATTGTAGCATTGTCTTGGCTTGTCACCACCCTTCAGATTTCTCTGGTTGGCTCTTGATGATGCAGTTCAGAAGCCATTTATTGCCCAACCAGAGATCAGCTGGGATGACTCTCTGGGATTTTCTGTTTTGCATTTAGGAGTGATTCCTCTGCATTGATGGAGTTAGTCATGTATTGACTGCAGTGGCTTTTTGTATAAAATCTCAAGGTGTTGTTGTTGCTCTTGTTGTTTATTCTTTAAAACATCTCTGTGAGGTAGATTTATTTTTTAAAGTTATGCTTATTTTACTGATGGATAAACTGAAACAGAGCCAGTTTAATGACTTATCCAAGATCCTAGGGTAAGCTGCTGTTGGAGCAGAGATTAGAAACCAAGTCTGTGACTCAGTATTCCCAGTAGAGGAGTCATTAATGGTTACAACTGCTTTTTTGGATGGCAGAACTTACAACGGATTCTTGAAAATATCTGGCACATTTTTTCTCCTTTTTTGGTACCAGTTTAACTGCCCCAATCCCATATTTTGGGGTTTCATTTTACTTCGAAACCAATTTTTCAAATTTAGAGTTTTTTTTTTTTTTGCTTTTCTGTCAACTATTTTTTCTTGTTCTAAAGCCATTAGTGTTATGCTTAGGTATTATCCCCTGCATAGAAAATCACTGCTAAAAACCAGACAGACAAATGACTATGAACTTCTTTCCTGTCTCTACTGGAGAAGCCAGGAAAGGTTAGTGGAAGGAGTACAGACTTTGAGTCATGTAGGTTTGGGTTCAAGACCTGACACTCTTAGTGTCTGTCTCAGTTTCCTCACCTGTAAAATGAGGATAACAACCTACCACAGGAAGTTGTTGTAAATATTAACTGAGATTACATATGGAAGCATCTAGTACAGTGTATGAATATGGTAGGTGTTCAAGAAATGCTCTGGGTTGAGGTGATGATAATTGATTCTGTTTTACGCAGTGGTTTCCTGACTAATTCAAACGGCCAGTTTAAGGGATTGAAATCAGGCATGTAAAAGAGCAAGATGCTATTTCCTTATGCCATGGTGAACAGACCTCTATGCAGTCAGCTAATATAGAAAACTCCACACTTGCTGCTGGGTAATACACAGTGGATCCCATGCAGAATTTCCGGATGCCCCTCTTGAATAGCCTGTTTGGTATGTGTCACTCCATACCTCCTCCCAATTTAGCAAGTGTCATTATAGAGTACTCTAAATCCCACGTGAATTCAACACGACTGACCACTCCCCTGACTAAATGCCTTCATTAATTCACTTGAAATTGTGAGACAGCACTTACAAATGCTGCTAAGCAGTTTAACATATGAATGGTTGACTTGCTCTAAATTTGGTATTCAGCTCTTTGTGACAGTGGTTCTATCTTGTAAGCACAAAGGGCCACAAATGGAATAGTAAGAAAACACCACAAATCCTGTCACATTGAAGCTAAAGGATTTTGACCATGAGGAAGAGAGGGCAAGTCTCTGACAGGGCAGGTCTCTGCCACTTCTTTGCATCCCCTTATAGGGAAGGTTTGTTGTTGATTTGGATGATTTGCTTATTTATAGTTAAATGCCCTCTGGTATTTCCCCAGGGTTTGTGTAGCCCTAGGAAAATACTCCAGATAGGTTTGGGCAGTTTATTTAATGTCCTTAGGTGATCTTTTATACTTCCAATCACACTATTTAATTGCTTTCCAACTACGTAATAGTTGGAATGATAAGGTAATAATACTAAGATAATAATAATAAGATAGTAATTTACTGATGCTTAGACTGTTCTCTGAGGTGGTACAGTACGTTTATTCCCTCAGAGAGGCAACTGACCCTGAGATGTGAAATGACTTTGCTTAGTTCACACAGCTAGCCATCCTAAGCTAAACTACATTGACATTTGTGCCAGGGAGCTTATAGCCTCTCAATGGCCAACAGCTGTGCTTGTTTCAGAGCGACTTTTGACTGACAGTGGAAGTCAGACCCTTCTCCCCTTAGATGCAATCTGGGAGGGATCCACCTTGGTTAGTAGGACCAGGTTTGCCAGCTTCCTTTTTAGGTGGGCATTATATGACAGTGGAAGGTAGAACTGCTTAAAAGGTGTTTTTCATTCACATGGATATTTGGCAATTAAACATGTGATGGTTTATTATTGCATTTAAGAAATGATCTATGATTCACATATGGCTATTTTTCCTACAGAGATTCAGGAAAATCATACTTGAAACAGTAAATTTTGCAGCACTTATGTAGCCTTTACGATCTAAGATATCAACCAGGCTGAGATTTTTAGCCAAAATATATTTTTGTCACTGTCCTCTTTTGCTTTCATATAGTTTTTTCCCTGTAAATTGTATTGAAGTATAACATACATACTGAAATGTGCACCTAAGTGTATACAGCTTGAGGAATTTTCAGAATCCCCCTGTGTAACCAGCACCCATATCAAGAAGCAGAACATGACCAGCATCCTAGAAACCTCCCTCCTGGCCCCTTCCGATTACTACCTCCCCAAGGGTAAATCCCAACTCCAACAATATAAGTTAGTTTCACCTGTCTTTGAACTTTATATAAATGGAATTATACAGTATATTAGCTAATTTTTTTTTCTTTTACCTAACTAGCATAAGTGAACTAAAGTAAACCAGTTGTGAGCTGCTCAAGTTTAATGTAATTAATATGAGATCATGGCCCCTGGGGTGTTGTGAAGAATAAATGATAAAAAGAAAAAAGGTATAACTAAAGAAAGGCTCCATATGCTTTTGACTCATGTCTGAATCATATAGTCTCATACTATAAAAATGGACCTGCTTGAATCATTGCTATTATCATTAAAATAATTACTGTGGCTTGCAAACATATGGATTTCTAATTGTGTGGTTCATTAATGATAAAATATGTGTGTGTGGCCCTTGGTTGATGCTATGACGTTATGATTCTTTGACCAAATCTCCAAAATGCTCATTTAATTTACAAAAGGGGAAACTGAGGTAATAAAATACTTAGTAATTTTCTGCAAGCAATTTAGGGGCAAAACTAAAATTGGA
This sequence comes from Delphinapterus leucas, assembly GCF_059928025.1. Taxonomy (NCBI): domain Eukaryota; kingdom Metazoa; phylum Chordata; class Mammalia; order Artiodactyla; family Monodontidae; genus Delphinapterus; species Delphinapterus leucas. The sequence continues at coordinate 45,645,501 of NC_143150.1, read as the reverse complement.
ATTTAGCTTGTCTTAGCCCAAGGATATTGCTAGATGACTGCCTTTGATTAAAGGGGTTTGAAACATTTGACTAAACCCTTCTGTCTCCTGCTTCCTTCCCCTATAAGGAAACTATGGTTTCAGGGTCTGGGTCATGGCAATGAAAAAGAAACAGACATAACAAAGTGAGCTTCCAGAGCCTTTTGGGAGAGTGACTCAGTCAACTCCCTTATTCTTACTGTCAGAACAATTAAAGTCGTTAGAGATCTAATTACTACAGACTTAAGACACATGACCCTTCTGTTGTTGGAATTGAGGTGGCCCAGACCAAGTATTGTTGCTACTGGCAATAGTAGGATACTTTTGATGTCTCTATCCTACTCCACAGGAGAAAGAATAAAGGGCTTCCTAGACTGTCAAAACCTCATCCAAGCTTAGTCCCATCTCTAACAAGTTAAACATTCCCTGTCTGGAGTCATGGAGAATAGATGCTATCTGTACCTACTCAGCTTTGAACTAAAGATTTGATGAAATGGCTTATCCACATGCAGTTTCCTCTTGAGAAAAGAAGGAAAGAGGCAACTGCTGCATAAAAATATCTACAGCTGCAGTTTAAGAGGTTAGATAAACAACTGAAAAAGTAATATGTAGTTAGAGCAAATGCAGAGAACAATGATCACTGAAGTCATAGGAACTTGATTTGGAGACCTGAAATTTGGCCTACAGATTTCACTATAGTATAGATAAAAATATATTCCTAAATGATGGGTGGTTAGCCCTAGGCAAAAAAGGAATGTTTCCAGAAGCCATTCAGTCAGCATCTGGAAATCTTGGCTGTGCACTGGCTGTAAGAAGCTCATCCTTGCTTCCTGTGTTCATTATGTCAGAAGGTTACACTTAGGATTTAGGAACTGCCTCTTGGGGAGCTTTGTGTTGCTAATTTTAAAAGGTCCTAGCTTAAAAGTGTTAAGGAAAACTCTTGGGTCTAGATTTCTTTCCCTTATGTCCCCCTGCTACCATCACCAGAGTGTTGAGGGAGAGAGTGGGCAGGTGACATCTAGGTTAATAGTGAGAGGAAACTGCCAGATGCCCTAATCCTCGGCTCAGCTCTGCTCCACGTGGATCTAGCTCAGTTCAGCCCAGGGTTTTACTCTGCCTACTGGTCAACCTCTCTCCTAATTTCTCTCTGAAAATCCCTGATTTAACCTAAAATGGGAAGAGGGAGGAAGAACGGCTGATACTTGGTGTTTCACTATATGCTCAGGAACAGGTTAGGGACTAGAGGTGAATAAAGGTAAATAAAGACAGGATCTGACAGGGCTAGGATTCGGAAGAGGTGTGAGGCAGTGTTCTGCAAGTGCAGAATCAGATCCTGCCTCTATTTAAAGTTGTGATATTTTATTTGTTGTGGATATTATTTACCTTAATCAATGAGTGTTTTGGTGCCTTCTTAAATTTTACACTCAGGGGACATAGGCTTACTTTATCTTAGTCCCAGCCCTGCTCAGGAAAATGAGGCTCAGAGAGGGCAAATAATTTGCCTAGGGACATCAACTAGAAAATGACAGATATGGGATTTGAAGCCAAGCCTGTTTGAATCCAAATCCATTCTTTTTTTTTACTAAACCACTGGTCTTGAAACAGTACTCATAAAGGACTATCTTGTGCTACTCATGATAATTAATCCATGAAATAAAGGTGCATTCACTAGAGAAATGACTTAACATTTGTTCCAAACTAGAGCGTGTGAACACTATTCTAAGCACCAGATGCTCCTGACAGGTCAGCTTGGCTTTCTGCCTGATTCTTGTAATACTTGTCTTGCATCTGGTGCTTTTAACTATTCTCTTCTTAAAATTTTTGGCCCCTATGACCCCATCTCTCCTGGTTTTCCTCCTACTTTTCTGACCACACTTGCTTCTGTTTATTTTGTGGATTCTCTTCCTCCTCCCATTTTTAAATGTCTGTCACACATTTTCCCACTGTATACATTCTACCTGGGCATACTGATAACTGTCAATTCTGTATCTTTACCCCAGACCTCTATTATTGAGCTGCCTACTAGACATCTCCACTTAGGTGTCTTAGAGATACTTCAACTAAAAAACTCCAAATTGAGTTCCTCATTCCTTCCTGCCCCATCCCCCTCTTCTTCTGGATGCATTCTTGACTTCTCCGTTTCCCTCAGTGTCCACATCCAATGAGACATCAATTCCTGTTGATTGTGCATTCAAAGTATCCTTGAGTCTCTCCCCTTCCCTCTATCCTTACTGTCATTACTCTAGTCCAGTTCTCTCACCTGATCTCCTGGCTTCCAGGCATACCCCTTCCAATCCATCCTCCATGCTACTTCCAGAGGGACCTTCCTTAAAAGCAAATTATGTTGTTCCCCTGGCTTATAGGATAAAGTCCAGCTCCACAACGTAACAGTCCATGATCTGATTCATATCTGTCTTCTCTGTCTCACCCTTTCCCCCTTCCTCCCCCAACCTATGCTGAGCTGGGGCAGTGTTCGAAACACACCAGTCTATTTTGTGCTTCAGGGCCTTTGCTCATCCAGCTTCCTCTGCCCTCGATGCCCTTCCCTTATTGATCTTGCAAACATCTGCTCTTCTTTTAAGATTCCACTCTAGCTTTTCTCAGTCCCCATCTAGGGAGATTTGACCACTCTGGTGTGCCTCCACTGTACCTACTACATAGTTTATTTCAGCACCCATAACACTTTATTGCACTTATGTACTTCCATAGCTTTTCTTCTCATAAACTCAAACTTCAGGAAGGCAGGGCTTTTGAATGATTGATGTCTGTATCCGGAGTACTGAGTACAATGCCTAGCACAGGAGGCACTTAATAAATATTGAATGAATTAACGGATACTTCATGAAAACAAAGTAGTGGGCAAAACCAGAAAGACACTTGATAAAATCTCATCAATTTACTACAAAATGAGGATTGGGTCAATCTGAATAGTGAAAAATATGATTATCTATTACTCTAAGGTCAGTATAATTCTATTACTTTGTAGTATATCCAGTGCCTCCCTTCTCTGTTCCATGATACCTGCCTTTGGGCTACAATTAGACCTTATACAGTACTCTATTATATACCACTAAGCATGCTGCTTTATAATGTTGTTTATGCATCTGTTTCCCCCCACTACACTGAGAGCTTCTTGACCCTATCATATTCATCTCTATATCTCCATCACATAATCCATAATAGGTATTCAATAAATGTTTATTGAATTAAAATTAATGAACTTGAACCAGGCTAATCAAAGTAGTGTCTTGTAAAATCCTAGGGATTTATCTCAATGATCATAAGAACGATTTTTGTCTTACCATATTTTAAAGATATATAAGGGGCTAACATTTGCATACATTTAAATTTTTCTGTTTGCTTAGCACACACTTTTTTTATTTTTAAAGATTCCACAAATGTAAACTCCAACTCAGCTCTTTTTTGAATTAACACAGATTCCAAATTAGGGAAGTCCAAATTAGTGAGGCTTTACCGCCTTGTCTCATTTTTGTTGGTATTCATATGCATCTGGGTTTGGACAAGGTAGGCACTAGAAAATGTGGATATGGCTAATCAGTACCAGCTTTTATGGGCCCAGTGAATTTTCTTTTAAATTCTTAATGTTGTTTATGATTTATGATCAGAAAAAAATTTTTTTAATAAAAGGTGCTTCCACTGCAGGGGGCATGGGTTTGATTCCTGACTGGGGAACTAAGATCCCGCATCCCGCCCACATGGTGTGGGCCCCCCCCCAAAAAATTTTTTTTTAAACTATAAAGCCAAATTCTCTTACCTTTGGTGCTGTTACTAAGGTTTAAATCACAGGGATCTTAACAGATTGCTTGCTTTTTTCCTTAATTACAAGGCTTTTATTTAGGGGGCACAGTAAAAAAAGAATATGACACGCTTGGCTGGTGTGGAAAGGGAATGGTGGGGAAGAAGGACCTTGCTTGTGTTTTCTTCATTCTAATGTTAAAACCATGGTTAATGCAGCGATTTCCTTATGGTATTCCACTCTAGAAACGTGCTTACAAGAGCTATGTCCGAGCCCTCCCTCTGCTGAAGAAAATGGGGATCAATTCCATTCTCCTCCGCAAAAGCATTGGTGCTCTTGAGGTGGCCTGTGGCATTGTCATGACCCTTGTGCCTGGGCGTCCCAAAGATGTGGCCAACTTCTTCCTACTTTTGCTGGTGTTGGCTGTGCTCTTCTTCCACCAGCTAGTCGGTGATCCTCTCAAACGCTACGCCCATGCCCTGGTGTTCGGCATCCTGCTCACCTGCCGCCTACTGATTGCCCGAAAGCCCGAAGACCGGTCCTCTGAGAAGAAATCCTCGCTGCCAGGGAATGCGGGGAGTACCGGCAATGCGGGAAATACCGAGGAGCAGCCGTCCTTATATGAGAAGGCCCCTCAGGGCAAAATGAAATTGTCGTAGGAAAGCGGAAGTGCAAAAAAGTGGACCTTCCAGGCAGTTGCCTCCATGACACCCAGGAAGATGTCAGTGTGTGTTTTTCATTTGATTTATTTATCTTGGGGGAAAAGGGACAAATATAACCTACAAATTAATGGCCCTATTGGCTTGTGTACACCTATACCCTAAAATGACCTCCCCACATAGATGTATGTGCACCACCTTTAATCACTCTGGGGCAACTCTCACATCTTGCTGCATGTACATGTATATGGCTAACTATTGAAGTGTATTTGTGAGATGGACTCCAGCAAGCATGTGACTGTGAGATTAAGTGTGGGAAAATGTTACTTACTGTGTGTGTGTGTTTGCGTGTTTGCACACACGTGCGAAGGAGAAGGCTCTGATCTTGAACTAATCCTGCATAGGTATCCTTCCCTTTTTTGGCTGATTCTAGTGAAGGCAGAATAAAATAAATCTCCTATAAAGAGAATGCTACTTACTTCTTGGTATAAAACAAGCTATGTATTCCCATGGGATGGAGGAATCCCTCACTAGATTAAGCTGAAAACTTAAACCTACCACTTTAGGAAAAATTTCCTTCAATTTGAGACACTGAGTTACATGTAAAATGAATTAACTTCTACTTTAACAGTTGTTTAAATTGTAAATACTCCATACTGAGTTTAATTAAAATAAGGGAAATGTGCAGTCAATAGATAATCTAATTCTTCAAGTGATAAAATTGGAAGTTTCACCTTGCCTTTGTTGGAGCCCAACCTACTAAGCTCCTTTACTCACACTTGGAAACTGAAACAGTAAACTTTATATCGGACATCTTTTTTGGATTTTCTTAAGCCAAACGCTGCCTCACTTCCACTATTCTCAGCAGCTAACCAGGATTTGGCAGCTGCTCCACTGTTGTGGTTGAGGGAGCGAGGATTAGTCCCGTTAGAGGTCTGTGAATCTCAAACTAGCTGTTCTCTTAAATCATCTGAAATTTGACAGAGGAGCCGTATCCAGTGTTTCTCTGCCAAACAGATTCACTATTCCTATTGAATTTTCACTGAGCTTTGCTAGTGTAAGCAGAGATCCTAGTTACCCCCACAGCTGTCTCCTCTACACCTCTTTATCATTCCAGTGAGTTGAGTTTAGCTGGGGGAAGGACATTTGATATAGGTTAGTTGGATTGAGCAGTATGAAAATTTGCTTTCTTCATTACGTACTGCTGCTTCTCCTTGTTAGATGTGCTTTGATGGTTTTAATATTATTGTGCCAGGGATAGGGAAAGGGGTGGGAGTGTTGCGTGGGGGGGGAGTACAAATTATTGTATTTTCTTCGATATCATTGTTCTTGTTGATTGATACCTCTCTGTCTTATTTCTCTCATTCTTTCAAAATAAAAATTTTTGAAGTTTGGAGGAAATGGTCTGGACAAATAATGAAAATCTGGAAAGAAAGGGTCATGTCATGGGATTCAGGTTGTCTTAGTTTTGAGTGGATGAGGGAGGAGAATAAAGAGAAGGGGGAGTACAATAACTGAATATACTAATGAGGTTACTAACTTTCCAATCTCATTTAAGTTTCCTCACACTTCTGTGATGTCAGCACATAAGACAGAAAGCCACAAAATTAGATCTCAATACAGTTCCCAGGTTTGGGGAGTTCTGCTTTATTAGGTGATGCCAAGGGAAGGTAGAAGAATGATTTCAGAAATAATTGCAGGTACATTAAGTAAAGATGAACCAGTGTCTCACTATATATGCATCCACAAACTGGCACAAATTCCAGTGCCACAGACTTGTCACATTAGGCAAGTTATTTTACCACTCAGCATCCCAATTTCATTTACAAAGATAAGGGGATTGAAGGCTTAAAATTCTTTCCAATTTACATTTGAGTATGAAATGATTATTAAAAAATGACTCGAGAAATTTTCAGTTTTACTAGATAGGAAGATCAGCTATCATAGTAAATATTGAACACTCAGTTCTCATGCATGATTAAATATGATTTCCTGAAGGTACTTTGAAAACAATGTAAGATGTGGTAATCATTTTTTGCTGTAGTCTTTCCCAAATATATCAACTTAGTCTGATTCTTCATCTCTCCCCAAGATTGCAAAGTTTCCTCCCACACTTGTTTTTTTTTTTTTTTTTGCGGTACGCGGGCCTCTCACTGTTGTGGCCTCTCCCGTTGCGGAGCACAGGCTCCGGACGCGCAGGCTCAGCTGCCGTGGCTCATGGGCCCGGCCGCTCCGCGGCATGTGGGATCTTCCCGGACCGGGGCACGAAGCCATGTCCCCTGCATTGGCAGGATTCTCAACCACTGCGCCACCAGGGAAGCCCCCTCCCACACTTTTGCCTATAGTTTATGGGTATATTTTGGCCTCAAAAAATCAGTGAGAGTCATTAAATTTTTATCTTTCTTCTCCAGTTCCTACTCTAGTAAGAGACTAAACTAGGGACTAAGTTCAGGTCTCAGACTAGGCCCTTGCTGATGTTTTAGCCAGTTTCTTTAAGGTCCATCGATTCCTCAAAGTTAGGAATCTTTACTTGTTGACTGGCCGGCTACCTACAAGATGCCACATCTGGCTCAGGACATACGTTTCCAGCATACTCTCGAAGGTATGCGTGCCCATCCTCGGTAAAAGGAGGGCAAATTCAGCCGCCGTCCTTTCCTCCCACCTCCTAGCGACAGCTTCAGAGGTGTCAGACCCTTTAACCTAATTCTCTTGCCCAACATGGGAGAAGCAGCCTTTATCGAGAAGTTTGCAGTTTCATATTTTCCTACAGATTCAAAGCCCGACATTTGGGGTCAATCTGAGCAAATGGATCACTGTAATTGGTCTTGTTAAACTCAAGAACCGAGACACTAATTGTTCCGTTTTAGGCACAGTGACGAATGGGAACAATATTAGAACAGTGGGAACATCAGCCAATCGGCTGATTTCAGCAGCAACTGCCCGCTAGCCGGGCGTACCCGGGCCTGGCGGGTGTGGCCGGCGGCTCTGCGGAATTGCGTTTGCGTCAGCGTGGGCGCGCGCGCCGCCTCGCGCCATTGAGCTGTGACCCAACCAATCAGGCTTCAGCAGAGCGCGCGGCTCCACCCTGAAGCCCCCTGTGTCGCCTCGGAAGCGCATGCGCGGGGCGGAGCCCGCTCATTTGAATCCGGGAGGTGACGTTTGGACTCCAGAGGCTTTGGGACTGAGGAGTATTTTAGGTGAGGTGCTTTTAAACACCGGGCAAAGTGGGAGCCCCGAGGCCGAAGGGAATCAATCTCCTGACTTCTGAGTAAGATTGTCCTACAAGGTGTCGGGTTTGCCCCCAAAACGGGAATCTGCCCAGTGGGTCAGTTGTCGCGGCCAAGTTCGGCCCCTGCTGGGGCAGGCTGTGAAAGGGGGTCCTTGGGGAGCGATGGGACGGTTCCACTGGAAAGGGCCAGAAGCTGCTCGCCCGCCCTTCTTTCGTAGGACCCAAAAAAACAACTCGGAACCTGGAACCTCTCGGTGGGTTAGACATGCATATTGCCCTTCTGCTCCAGCCTCATCTGTTCTAGGGAGGTGGGGTTGAGTGTCATTACGACCATTCCCTTAGTTTTTCCTATTTGAAGCCCAAAACTTAGAAGTCATTCTGGCTTCCTCTCTTTCTTTTTCCCTACATCTAATTCCTTTATTACGGCCTTGCCCAGTCTCCTTCCAAAACATTTCACAAATACCATCATTTTCTACCTTTCCTACCATTTACACCTTAGGCCAGGTTCAGATTGCAGTCATATCTCTTCTGGACTTTTGCTAGACCCTTTTAATTTTCTGTTTCCACTCCTGCACCCCTAACATTCTATTCTTCGGACTGCAGCTAAAATGATCTTAAAACATAAATCAGATGGTATCACTCCCCTCTGTAACAGTCTTCCCTTCCCCCATAGTTGCCTATGACACTTAAAAACCAAATTCCTTGTTCTGGCTTACAAGCCCCAATATAGCAGTCGCTGTCTGCCTTTTTGACTTCGTCTCCTACTATTCTGTACCTCTTTCATGCTACTACCCCCACCGACCCTCGCCTCTTACTGGTGTTGTTGCTGTTTCTTTAACACACAGAGCTCTTGCTTTAAGGTCTTAGCATGTCTTGTTCTTTCCTCTCCATGAAATACCCTTCCACCAGCTCTTAACATGGTTGGTTCCTCCTGGCATTCAAATCTCAGCTTACAGGTCACATCAGAGAGGCATTCTCTGAACACTTATTCCAAAGTAGCTTCTCACCCCCACCTCTTTTCTATGACATCGCTGTATATTATGTTCACTATTATTTACTTATTTATTGACTCTCTCACAGCTCCTCTTCACTCCACCCCCATAAGTTTCATGAGAGCACAGACCTTGACTGTTTTGTTATTTTATCCCTGGTGAGTAGAATTGTGCGTGGCATATATTGTAGATGATGCTCAGTAATTATTTATTGAATAAGTGAATTATCGGGGCATGTTTCTGTTCTGAAAATCCTTAGTTTGGCCACCAGTTTGTCTTTAACTTAGCACTGACAAAGCAGGCAGCATTAAAGATTAAAAGCAAAATCAAGGCAGGGTGGAGAAAAATAGGAGTGGAGAAAGTAACATTGATTTCATGAGATGGATTAGTTTTGGACTCACTTATGTGATATAGCCCTTTTAAGAGAATTTGTTATGTTGCCTGTACTCTTACTGTTTTTTTCCCCTCACAAGGCCAGCTAGTGAATGTTACCTTGGAGAGTCATTTCTGTTCCTATTTAGGTCAAGGGATTTTTGAGAAAGTTAACCTATAGATTTTGTTGCCTGGATTGCTGTCAGTTTTTTTATTGTGTACTTGTATGCTAGGTCCTTTGTACTAAATGTGGGAATACAGGCATGTGTGATCCCTGTCTTTGTGGAGTAAAAAGGGAGGGACAGTTTGGCTGGTTAATGGTAACTTGACACTTGTTTCTGTATAGAACACGTGCAGTAATGTCACTTCAAAGGAAAGTTAAGAACTCTCAGGCACGAAAGAGGACTTCACAAGGTAGTAATAGCTGTCAGACTAGACTCTCAGCCTGGAAAGTAACAGAGGACCTAAGTGACTCAAAGAGCATCTCGAAACATGGACAAAACAATCCAGTGGAAGATTATGAACATGCTGATGATCAAGCAGAAGGTGCTCTGCAAATAGCACTGACATACTTTGAGAAAGGTAAGACAGATTGTTTTCCTTATGTTAAGTCCTATTCCTTTAAAAATATTCAGACTTTTTTTCTTAAGGATTTTTAAAGGAAAGCATATTTTTGCTCATTTGTGATTTTTGTTTATTTAATGGACATTTATTGAGCACTTACTACGTATCAATATGCTAGGTACTAGGGATATAGCAACAAAGCATGTTCCTGGCAGGGTGGTTTCCAAACTGTTACACATTGGGATTTCCCGAGAATTTTTAAAACCCACTGGTACCTGGCATCCACTCTTAGACTTTCTGATTTTATTGGTATGGGATACAAGCTGGGCATTGGGATTTTTTAACGGCTCCTTAGGTGATTCCAATGTGCAGCAAAGTTTGGGAACCACTGCCCTAGTTTTTGAAACAGCTTAGTCTAAGTTCAGTGCTTTTAGTTAGTTTAGAGCAGAGAAGCCAGGGCAGGATTCAGTTTTCCTGCTTTGCTGTGAAGTATTCAAGGGTTTTAAAGGCTTTGAAGGGTTTTTAGGAAGGCATCTTTTACGTAAAGCTATTCCTTTGAAGAATCCTAATTTGTAACTTGAGGCTGAGGAGTGAGAGAGTTTTAAAATCCTCACTATTTAATACTGTTCCTCTTCCAGGTCCCATTAAAACTTCACAGAGTAAAGATAAAACCTTGGAGAAACATTTGAAAACTGTGGAAAATGTGGCATGGAAGAATGGCTTAGCTCCAGAAGGAATCGACATTCTATTAAATGTGGCACTCAGTGGCAAATTTGGTATGTCAAGGGGATAAATTTTTCAGTTTGCTATTTGTTTTGCCTTTCAGACTTTGAATTAGATTGTTGATTGGAATCAGCTGCAGTTAAAGAACTATATATATTTTTCCTATTCTCTTCATAAAACCAATCTGATAAGATTATATCAATAAGATGGGCCTTTCTTGTGTTCAGACTACCTTATGAACTAAAAGTTTCTATGTGCATATGCTGAAAATGGCTAGTTATCACGTATCTTTACAAATAAAATGGGCCTCTCACTGTTGTGGCCTCTTCCGTTGCGGAGCTACAGGCTCCGGATGCACAGGCTCAGCGGCCATGGCTCACGGGCCCAGCCGCTCCACGGCATGTGGGATCCTCCCGGACCGGGGCACAAACCCACGTCCCCTGCATCAGGTGGACTCTCAACCACTGCGCCACCAGGGAAGCCCCAATAAAATGGATTTTTGTCACCAAATACATGGGAGCCATTTTTAGTATTTCTCTTAGGAAGGATAGATAATAATTTAAATAGTGTTGCCAGAAGGCACATTAAGAGATCACTTGGTCTATTTTATTGCCTTTAGGTTCACTTATCTATGGCAAGTCCCTGTTGATACTGTCTCCATTCCAGTCTCTGTGGCCTTAATAGTCAAGATGCTTTTTCTTTTGTGCCAATGCTTCCTTTTCTGTTCTAAGTTCATTTGTAATGGCAGTGGGGAGAGATTCTTAGAAAGAAATAATATCTGTCCATTATTCTTTTTACTTGAGAAGAACCTTTTTACCTACCCTCACCCAAATTTAGACTTAGAGAGTATTTTAGCCCTTGAACATTCTCATTTTAAAGGTGAGGAAACTGAAGCCCAGAGTGGTTAAAGAGACTTGCTTAATCTCAGAGCTAGAACTGGGGAACTCAGATCTCCTAACTCCCCTTCTAGTGTTTATGCTGCACCACACTGCTACTGGGTTTTCTCCTTTTTTTTAAAAAATTAAGACAACTATCAAAATTGAATACTTTATATACCATTTTCTAGCCCTTGCATATTGGGTTCCTTTGTGCATACCCTATCATGTTTGCAGGTGTGTGTGTCTGAGAGAGAGAGACAACACATTACTAGCCAAATTCAGTATATGACTTCCAGGAATTTTAGTTCTCTATATTTAAAAAATTTTTTATTTATTTATTTTTGTCTGTGTTGGGTCTTTGTTGCTGCGTGCAGGCTTTTCTCTAGTTGCGGCGAGTGGGGGCTACTCTTCGTTGTGGTGCACGGGCTTCTCATTGCAGTGGCTTCTCTTGTTGCGGAGCATGGGCTCTAGGTGCATGGGCTTCAGTAGTTGCAGCACGCGGGCTCAGTGGTTGTGGCTCATGGGCTCTAGAGCACAGGCTCAGTAGTTGTGGTGCATGGGCTTCGTTGCTCCACAGCATGTGGGATCTTCCTGGACCGGGGCTCAAACCCATGTCCCCTGCATTGGCAGGCGGGTTCTTAACCACTGTGCCACCAGGGAAGTCCCTAGTTCTCTATTTTTACCTGATTAGTTCTCTTTGTTTTCCTACAAAGTTAAATTTGACCTAATAAAATTGGTCTTCTTCTAAGTGGTTTCAAATTGGTTTTGACAAATTTCTAGGAATTCATATTTAACTGATTAGTGTTTATCGAGAAGAATTCTATCTATCCCTTCTCCCCTTAAAACATGTATAGAATGTACAGATGTTTTCTATTTTGGAATTTCTCTTTTCTTTTTTGATATCTCAGAAATTAATGTTTAGAAGGTTTTCGTGATGTTTGCCAGGTCTTATTGCAAATGCATGCATGTTTCAAAATGCATGCCTCAGAGTTAGAAACTTGTATGTAACAATTTAAAAAATAATCTCTGGCTTTCTAGTCTAATTTCGTTTTTCTGTTGAGCTGGAATTTGGTGACATTATATGTAGCCTCATTAATTGCTTTTCTCCTTTTAGTTATTTCTGTGATATCCACCATCACTACCAGATCTTTATATGTAGCTCTTTTGCTAAGTTGAAATACATATTGAGGGGCAGGTGTGCTAGAAATGTCATAATTAGGTACAAAGGGACTTTGGACTCTTTAGTAATTGAAAAGTCACTGGGAAGTAAGAATAGAGTCTATATTGAATTCTCCCTTTGAATTTGGTACATGTGTAAAGTGTTAGCGGTCAGACTGTTGTAAACTTTACAAGGGTTGGGGGATGGGAGTAGGGGAGAAGAGAGGAGTAAAAACAAGATACCATGGGACTGGAAAGCAGAGATTTTTATTCTTGTGATTCATTACCTGCCATCACTGCTTCCTTTCTTCTCCACAGAATGATGGGGTAGGAATTGATGAGATATATTGTTGAAGTTATGTAGGATATATAAATCTAGAGATCTGATGTACAACATGATGACTATAGTTAGTAATATTGTATAGAATACTGGAAATTTGCAAGAGAATAAATTTCATGTGCTCTTACCACACACAAAGAATGGTAACTATGTGAGGAGATAAAATGTTAATTAACTTGACTGTAGTAGTCATCTTATTATATATAGGTATATAGTATCTGCCGGGTGTTGGTTTCAGGACCCCCTGCGGATACCAAAATCCTAGGATGCTCAAATCCCTTGATAAAATGGCATAATATTTGCATATAACCTACACACATCCTCCTATATACTTTAAATCATCTCTAGATTACTTATAATACCTAATACAATGTAAACACTATGTAAATAGTTGTAAATACAATGTAAATGCCATGTAAATAGTTGTATTGTGTGGCTAATTCAAGTTTTGCTTTTTGGAACTTTCTGGAATTTTTTTTTAAACGAATATTTTCTGTCTGTGGTTGGTTGAATCCACAGGTGCATCTTATCCATATCCATATGGATATGGAGGGCTGATTATATCATATCATCATGTTGTGCATCTTAAATATATACAGTTTTTATTAAAAAAATAAGAGGTCTACACTAGTAGGAAAAGAAAAGATGTATAAGATGTTTCTGAGAATGCTACTTGCAGGCGAAGTTAAGAACAGTGTTATCTTGGTGAATGGATGTGATCACCGTGCTATAATGCATGTAAGACAGCGTTTAAAGACCTGTATGTTTCTAAGAATGCTACTTGTGGGAGAAATTGAGAACAGTGTTATACTGAATGGATGTGATTACCACGCTATAATACCTGTAAAACAGTTAAAGACACATGTATCCAAGATATTGTTGAGGCTTCTACTTGCATGAGAAGTTGAGAACACTGTTTTTTCCAGTGAATGGTTGTGATCACCACTGTGTAATGCAAATAAAACAATGTTTAAATACAAAAAGAAATTGATGATATATATGTATATTTAATTATTGAAGCCTTAATAAGCAGAAGTTGACATAGGGTATACACAAAACTACTTGCAAACTCACTTCTATTAGCAGATGGGAGGATAGCATAGAAGCCAAGAGAATATGATGGAAAGATTGGACCAATATAGAATGATATTACTACCAGCTAATAGTATAGTTGTTTGATTCTGCTATCCTTCCCACTTTTGGGGGGGGAATGGAGCCTAGAAATATATCTATTTATTCTTAAAAGTAGCAGCTCATGCAAGATATCTTAGAGTAGTTTTAAATAAATCAGGATCTATTATGCCATTTTAAAAAGTCCTTGAAATTTTCCTAGGAGTAAAAGACTTCTTTTGAGGTGTAATTCACGTACCATAAAATTCACCCTTTTGAAGCATACAATTCAGGGTTGTTTTTTTTTTTAGCATATTCATAGAGTTGTGCAACCATCACCACTATCTAATTTCCAAACATTTTCATCATGCCAAGAAGAAATCCTGTACTCATCCTCCCTTGTTAGATAAAAATATTAGAACCAAAGAATTTGCTTTATAGTTTATATTAAAAGTTAAAGGTACATTTTTGTTTCAAACTATGTTTTATAATGATGATAAGAGATATTGAATATTATTTTATTGCCTTCAATGTGAAGTGAACTTTTTAGGACTAAGAGTTAATAATAGTAAGGAAACAGTCAAGATCCCAAAATGTAGTTTGATTTAGAGTTTGTCTGCTTTCCAGGGAGTGCTGTAAACACTCGGATATTCAAGTGTATGATTCCAGCAACTCTAATATCAGAAGATTCTGTGGTTACGGCGGTCTCTTGGCTTTGTGTTGGCAAGTGTTCTGGTAGCACCAAGGTAATCTTTTTAAACACTTTGATGATAAGTCCTTCAGAACTACTTAAGGGCTGGCAAGGAAGAGCCACTTATGGAGTAATGGCAGTGGCCTTTTGTGCAAAGCCTGTAGTTTTGGAACAATGTAGCTTGATGCAAGGAGTCTGTTCAAACAGAAATTTTTACTGAGAGATAAAATTTATTATCCTTCTTTGTGCTAGAGGCTTCTAAAACAGCCCTGAGGGGGAAATTAAGCTCTCTCCTCTGCAAGTTATATTTCTCTAAAGATAAGCATTTTGTCTCTCAATAGGTACTTTTTTATCGTTGGCTGGTTGCAATGTTTGACTTCATTGATCACAAGGAGCAAATTAACTTGCTCTATGGCTTCTTTTTTGCTTCATTGCAAGATGATGCACTGGTAAGTAAAAATTGGACAGCATCATGCATCGATCAAATGGTACGCGCTTGTATATCGATGCACCATATGTGCTTCAAAGTGCCACACCACTTTCCTTACTTATTTTAAAATATATGAAACACATAGAAAAGTATAAAGAGTAACATAAAAAACATCTTTACACCTGTCTCTCAGATTAACAAATAAAATTTTTAATGCATTTGCTTTATATCTTTTTTAAGGAACTAATTGTAACAGATAGAATTGAGTTCACATTGCAGTCTCTTTGCTGATCTAGAGCAATGATTGCCATCTTTTCCCTTTTAAACCACTTCAACAGGGTCCTTTGAGTCACTTATTGTACAGTTTCTTTTTTCTTTTTTTTTAACATCTTTATTGGAGTATAATTGCTTTACAATGGTGTGTTAGTTTCTGCTTTATAACAAAGTGAATCAGTTATACATATACATATGTTCCCATATCTCTTCCCTCTTGCGTCTCCCTCCCTCCCACCCTCCCTATCCCACTCCTCTAGGTGGTCACAAACCACCTAGCTGATCTCCCTGTGCTATGCGGCTGCTTCCCACTAGCTATCTATTTTACATTTGGTAGTGTATATATGTCCATGCCACTCTCTCACTTTGTCACAGCTTACCCTTCCCCCTCCCCATATCCTCAAGTCGATTCTCTACTAGGTCTGTGTCTTTATTCCTATCTTACCCCTAGGTTCTTCATGACATTTTTTTCCCTTAGATTCCATATATATGTATTAGCATACGGTATTTGTCTTTCTCTTTCTGATTTACTTCACTCTGTATGACAGACTCTAGGTCTATCCACCTCACTACAAATAACTCAATTTCGTTTCTTTTTATGGCTGAGTAATATTGCATTGTATATATGTGCCACATCTTCTTTATCCATTCATGCGATGATGGACACTTAGGTTGCTTCCATCTCCGGGCTATTGTAAATAGAGCTGCAGTGAATATTTTGGTACATGACTCTTTTTGAATTATGGTTTTCTCAGGGTATATGCCCAGTAGTGGGATTGCTGGGTCATGTGGTAGTTCTATTTGTAGTTTTTTAAGGAACCTCCATACTGTTCTCCATAGTGGCTGTGCCAATTCACATTCCCACCAGCAGTGCAAGAGTGTTTCCTTTTCTCCACACTCTCTCCAGCATTTATTGTTTGTAGATTTCTTGATGATGGCCATTCTGACCGGTGTGAGATGATATCTCATTATAGTTTTGATTTGCATTTCTCTAATGATTAATGATGTTGAGCATTCTTTCATGTGTTTGTTGGCAATCTGTATATCTTCTTTGGAGAAACGTCTATTTAGGTCTTCTGCCCATTTTTGGATTGGGTTGTTTGTTTTTTTGTTATTGAGCTTCATGAGCTGCTTGTAAATTTTGGAGATTAATCCTTTGTCAGTTGCTTCATTTGCAAATATTTTCTCCCATTCTGAGGGGTTGTCTTTTGGTCTTGTTTATGGTTTCCAGTTTCTTGATTAACACTGTGAAAACCTCATCAGAATTAATGAGGAGAGGATTACTTTTCATGAGATGCCAATGGGCTGATTTTGATTAAATAGCATAATTATTCCCATTGAAAACGTTAATAACTCTAAGAAATCAATCTGTCCACATGGAAGACTTTCAAGGACCATCAGTAGTTCACAGACCATATGAACCATTCATCTAACTGAATTCCTCTTGCTTCTGGAAAGGGAATTCATTCATTGATTTCATTTTTTAAAAATTGACTGTGTTCATTGCATTGATCGAGGCAGTGTAGAAGATTCAAAGTTTAGCAGAGAGTTTCCTTATTCCAGGGGTTTATAATCCAGTTGGGGGACTAAGGAAAGCAGATAAAGTTAAATAATGTATAAATTAAATTATCAAATACAGTATATGTTAACACGAGGATAATAATTGCTGTGATATTCCCAGGAAGGAAAGAACACTGTAAACCAGAGTGATTAGAAAAAGCATCATAAAGTATGTAGGCATTGAGCTAGGCCGTGAAGGTTGAGTAGGATTTGAGATTTGATGTTTGATATGACAGGAATATTTCAAGCAAAGTTGTGAACTGTGTAAATTGTATTTCAGGAGACCTTAAATAGATCAGATTGACTTAATTACAATTGGTGTCAAGCAGGGTGGGTGGTAAGGCTGAAAAAGTTGGGTGAGGAAAAATTGTAGAGGTCTTTAAATGTGATGGTAAGGAATTTGAACTTTATCCTATATCCAGTGGGGAAATCACTGAAAAACTTGGGGCAGAACACGTTGAAAGCAACACTGTAGGAAGTTGTATCGAGTAGTGCCAAACATTATGAATTATGATGGAGGCTAGAGTCAGGAAGACTAATTAGGAGACTAACTTGATGATGACATCCTAAACTAGCAGTTCTCAGATACACTCTGTGGACCCCTTGAGGTTCCCTGAGAACCTTTCAGGAGGTCTCAGTGGTTCAAGTTATCTTTATAGCAATATCAAGATGTTATTAGCTATTTTCACTGTGTTGACATTTGTACTGATGGTGGATAAAACTGCTGGCACCTTAGCACAAATAAGGGCAGTGGGGACAGACTGTACTAGTGGTCATTGTGTTCTTCACTGCAGTAAAAAACAAAAATGCTAGTTTCACTTAATACTGTCCCAAATGAAGCAGTAAAAATTACTTCATTAATTATATTAAACTTCAGCCTGTGAGACACATCTTTAATATTATGTTTGATGAAATGGGAAGTACAAATAAATCCCTTCTGCATACTAAAGTACAACAGTTGTCCTGAGGAAAAGCACTTATGTGATTGAGTTGTGAGCTAAACCAGCTGCTTTTTTCACAGAATACCATTTTTACTTCAGAGTGACTGACGTATAAACTGTGGTTATTCAGACTTGGGTATTTGGCAGATGTTTTCTTGAAAATGCACAAAGTGAGCTGGTCATTTCAAAGAAAACAACTGGCACTGTTTTTTGCCAGTGATAAAATTTGAGCTTTTAAGCGAAAATTACAAGTTTGGAAAATTTGTATCTGCCACTGTGAACTTGACAGCTTCCCAATACTTAAAGACTTTCCTGATGAGGATGGTAGCAATATTAATGAATGTGATTTTTAGATATTGTATAATGAAATGTGTCAATATTTGGAAGCTTGGTATAGCTAATTTCCAAATTATCAAGTATGATATTATGAAATTATGCATGGGTAAAAGAGCCATCCAAAGTGCAAGATATATCAATGAATTTTAATGGAACAGAGTACAAAGACGGTTCATTGATAAGATTTCAGATTCCACATTGCAGCTGTTCCCTAAGAGGCTATCACTTACCAAGTTTTAGTGAAGTATCAAAGACTAATATCCACGATTTTCTGAAAAGGCTATTAAAATATTACTTTCTTCTCCAACTACATATCTGTGTGAGGCTGGCTTTTCTTCATGTACTTCAATCAGAACAACATATTGTAACGGATTTAATGCAGAAGCAGAGAATCCAGCTGTATTCTATTAAGTCAGAAACATTAAAGAAATTTGTAGAAATGTAAAACTGTGTCACTCTAAGTCATTTTGGGGGAAAATATAGTTATTTTTCATAAAATATTTCATTTATTGTTAGCATGTGATGGGCTTATTTTTATTTTTTGCAGTACGCAGGCCTCTCACCGCTGTGGCCTCTCCCGCTGCGGAGCACAGGCTCCGGACGCGCAGGCTCAGCGGCCATGGCTCACGGGCCCAGCCGCTCCGCGGCACGTGGGATCCTCCTGGACCGGGGCACGAACCCGTGTCCCTTGCATCAGCAGGCGGACTCTCAACCACTGCGCCACCAGGGAAGCCCTGGGCTTATTTTTTAAATGAGTTAGTAAACATTTAAAAATTTCCGAGTTTTAGTTTCTAATATGGTAAATATCAACAGATATAAACCAGATAAACAAAAGCTCTTTGGGGTCCTCTAATTTTTAAGAATGTAAAGAGTCCCAAGACCAAAAAGTTTGAGAATCACTATCCTAGACTAAGGGGAATGAAAAATTGAAAGGACAAATTTTAGGGGAAATTGTAAAGGAAGAATTGACTTGCTACCTATATTGGATTAAGGGAAGGGTCAAGAGATAAAGATCCAAGTTTTTAAGGCAGCATGACTCAGAATGATGGTACCTTTGACCGTAAAAGGGAATTTGTGAAAAGGAGGTAGTTTTGGAAGGAATATAATATGTTTGGCTTTAGATGTACAAAGTTTGAGCTACATCCTTTAGAAATTCACTCAATGAACATTTATTAACCACATAATATGAATGGCATTGAACTAGTATTAGAAATACAAATATGAGTAAGAATAAGTTAACTATAAGCCTCATATAGTTAACTTATATGAGGCTTATATGCCAGGCACTAGTATACTTTATATACACAGTATTTCATCATCTCTAAGATGCCATTAGTGTTAAGGTGCATCATTATCTTATGAACCATTACAATAGAATGCTGCCATTAAAGCTATCACATGATATGGATTTTAGGATTAGTTCTGTTTTCAGAGATGTTAAAATGTAGAGAAAGAAATGTTAGACTATGTAAAATATTTTTTTCCCAGTTCTGAGGGTCTGAAAGTTCTTTTCTTACATCAGTATTCTTAAAAAAAATTTATTGAGCACCTACTATTTTCTACACTTGTGCTACCAGTATAGTAGCCACTAACTTCATTTGACTAAGTGAGCACTGGGAATGTGGCTAGGCCAAACTGAAATGTGTTGTAAGTGTAAAACACACACCAGATAAGAAGTGGTTTTAACTCACATGAACCTCTTGCCAGCCTTATGTGGTATACACTTTTTTTTTTTCTTTG
This sequence comes from Delphinapterus leucas, assembly GCF_059928025.1. NCBI lineage: Eukaryota > Metazoa > Chordata > Mammalia > Artiodactyla > Monodontidae > Delphinapterus > Delphinapterus leucas. The sequence continues at coordinate 45,625,730 of NC_143150.1, read as the reverse complement.
CGGTATGCAGGCCTCTCACTGTTGTGGCCTCTCCCACCGCGGAGCACAGGCTCCGGACGCGCAGGCTCAGCGGCCATGGCTCACGGGCCCAGCCGCTGCACGGCACGTGGGATCCTCCCAGACCGGGGCACGAACCCGCGTCCCCTACATCGGCAGGCGGACTCCCAACCACTGCGCCACCAGGGAAGCCCTGTGGTATACACTTTTATCCCCATTTTAGAGATGAGGAAGCTGAGGCACAGAGAAGTCAAATAATTACTCAGAGTCACCTGACTAGAGCCAGAATTTATGGAAAATGATATTCCCATTTTAGAGATGAGACAACTGAGGCTTGGAAAAGTTACATAACTTTGCTAAGGTAAGCTATCTAGTAAGAGGCTGAGCCTTGAAGGTCTTTAAATGTAGTAGGAGAGAAGATAAGTACAGTGTGAATAAATCCTGTGATAGTATCCACAGAGTTCCATGTGAGTATAAAGGAGAGATAGCAAAATGAGACTGGGGATCAGGGTTAAAGTCATAGGAATTTGTTTTCAACAGGAAGAGACATGGGTGTTGATGTCAATAAATTTGTGGGTTAGTAAGGGAGATGATTGAGGGAATTCCTGGCCAGTGGTTTTAGTGATTTTTTTTTCCTCAAAGTTTCACTTAAGTAGGAGGCAAGGTCTTCTGCTGAGAATGAGGATGGGAAGATAGAATATTATGTTTGAGGAGAGAGTATACATTTTGAAATAGCTTTTGGTGGAAATAGAAATAGGAGATTAGAGACACAGTTCTGAAGGCCCAGATGAGTTTAGGGAGCACGAATTTGTGATAGGTAATTTCTCCAGGGTGGGACAAGGAGGCGAGAGAGTGACCGCCGATGGATCAGGAAGTCTAGAGAGAAAAGGGAGAAGGTGAAGACAAAACAGGGCAGATTGGGAGCACACGCAGCTGAGGTTCAGGATGCCTTGGTGACATTCAGGAAATGTATTGGGGTTAAAAACTGGAATAATAGAAATTGTAGCACTGGAGTTTAAGATTTCAGGAGGGGATGGTTCAATGTGATGACAAGATTCAGAGTGACAATGGGGTGAGTTGTTGAAGTAGGGTGAGGGGATGAAGGTTATTGGAATTGAAATTTTCTCTATCCTTATGGATTTATTGTTGCTGCCCATTTATCAATTACAGAGTGAGGTATGTTGAAAATCTCCCACTATGAAGGCAGATTTGTTAGTTTTCCCTTAAAGTTTTGTCAAATTTTACTTTATATATTTTGAGTCTATTATTAGGTATATGCACAATTATAGTTTTCATATATTGTCCTGCTGAATCAAACCTTTATCATGGAGTTGCCCTTTGTTAGAAATGCTTTTTGTTTTAGTCATTTCATTTGATATTGACATTGGCTAGTATATTGCTTGGTATATTACCATCTTTTGGTTTTTTGAAAAATCTTCTTTTGCCCTCATGTCTTAGATGCCCCTTTTATTTATTTATTTTTAAAAAAACTATTTTCTTTTTTTCTTTTTATATTTTTGGCTGCATCAGGTCTTAGTTGCGGCACGTGGGATCTTTCGTTGCGGCACGGGCTCTTCGTTGTGGTGCGTGGGCTTCTCTTTAGTTGTGGCGCGGGCTCCAGGGTGCGTGGGCTCTGTAGTTGTGGCGCACAGGGTCCAGAGCACATGGGCTCTGTAGTTTGTGGCACGCGGGCAGGCTGTCTCTTTGAGGCTCACAGTGTGGGCTTTGTTGCCCCATGGCATGTGGGATCTTAGCTCCCCAACCAGGGATTGAACCTGCATCCCCTGCATTGGAAGGCAGATTCTTTACCGCTGGACCACCAGGGAAATCCCTTAGATGCCTCTTTTCAATAGCATATAACTAGATTTTATTTTTAAATCCTGTCTGACGATTTTCACTTTTACCTGGAAAATTAGTTTATTTACTTTTGTAGTGATTGTTGATACAGTAGAAATGAATTGAAATATCAATATCTTATTTTGAGCTTTCTAAATGATCTGCTTTTTTCTGATTCTTTCCCTCATCCCTCTTATTTTGGATTGATTGTGGTTTTCCCCCATTCTTGGTTGGAAATTACACATTCTGTGTGTGTTGTTTTAGCTGTTATTGTACCTATTTTAACATGCATATATAGTGTAAAATGTAAAACAGTGTCATCCTTCTTACTGTTTTTCTTTTGTTTGGAAAATGTAGTTATTTTTCATAAAATATGTCATCTAGCATATAATGGGTTTATTATTTTTTAATGAATTAATAACTTTATAATGTCCTCAGTTTAAATTTTTAATTTTTTTTCTTAAAGTCTAAAGGTAACTAATATCTTCACCTTCATCTTGAATGATACAAGGACCTTAGAATGCTTTAACTCTGATCACACTCCTCCCAGATTATATGGTATTATCTGGTTTTAGTTCTGGCTCTTCTCCATCCTCCTCCACATACACATACAGTAGACATTATTTTCTTCACAGTTGGTGTTTGTCTAGATTTGCCCACATATTTGCCAATATCTTTGCTCATCATTTGTTTTTGCACCTCAGACCTTCAATCGAGCTCATTTTCTAGAATATTCTTTCAGTAAAATCTTTGATGGTAGACTCTGTCTTTGCCTAAAAATATCTTTACTATGCCCTTGCTCTTGAAAATTGGTTCTGCTGTGTGTAGAACTCTAGGGTGACAGTGAAATTTTCTCAGGACATTGACAATATTGCACTGGCACCTCCTTTCCATTGTTGTCGAATCAGTCTAATTGTAGTATGTCATTTCTTTTCTCGCTGGATACTTTTTTAAAACAGCTTTGTTGAGATGTAACTCACATACCATACAGTCCACTCAGAGTAAAATCCACTGGTTTTTAGTATGTTCACAGATATGTTCAACCATGAACAGAGTCAGTTTTAGAACATTTTCATCACCTCAAAAATCTCATACCTCTTGGGAAACCAAAAAAGTCATGTGACTTGCTTTATTGTGACATTCTTTCACTTTATTAAAAAAAAACTCATACCTTTTAGCTATCAACCCCATCTTCCTATTTAGAGGTTCTTAAGCAACTCTTAATCTATTTTGTGTCTTTAGAGATTTGCCTATTCTGGACATTTCACATAAATGGAATCATACAATATGGGGTCTTTTTTTCTTTTTCTTTTCTTTTTGTTTTTGGCTGCCCTGCGCAGCATGCAGGATCCTAGTTCCCCAACCAGAGATCAAACCCAGGTTCCCTAGAGTGGAAGCACGGAGTCTTAACCACTGGACCGCCAGGGAAGTCCCTAATATGGGGTCTTTTTTGACTGGCTTCTTTTACTTAGCATAATGCTTTCAAGATTCAGCCATGTTGTCAGCATGTATTAGTACTTCATTCTTTTAACCTGTTATCTTTTTTCCATAATGTAAAATTTACCATTTTAACTATTTTAAGTGTTATTAATGGTTATAAATTTTTAAGTGTTATTAATTTTTGTGTTATTAATTGCATTCATAATGTTGTGCAACCATCACTGCTATCTATTTTCAAAACTTTTGTATTACCATAAACAGAAACTCTCTAGCCAGTAAGCAATAACTCCCCATTCCTCCTCCACCCAGCCCCTGGGAACCTCTAATCTACTTTCTGTCTATGAATTTGCCTATTCTAGGTGCCTCATATAAGTGGAATCATCCAGTATTTGTCCTTTTGTGTCTGGCTTCTTTCACTTAGCATGTCTTCAAAGTTCATCCATGTTATAGCATGTGTCAGAACTTCATTTTTATGGCTGAATAGTATTCCATTGTATGTTTATACCACATTTTGTTTATCCATTATCTGTTGATGAACCCTTGGGTTGTTTCTACCTTTTGGCTAACATGAATAATGCTGCAGTAAACGTTGGCATGCAAGTGCCTGTACAAGTCCCTGCTTAGAATTCTTTTGGATACATACTTAGGAGTTCTTCCAGGCAGGGACTGAGCCTCTTATAACCCAGGTATTTAGTATTGTAAACTTCATAAGAGCAGACCTTTTTGTCTGTTTCATGAGTGAATGAATGAATAGGAGCTATTCATAAATGTTTGTCAAATAATTGCAATATACTTGAGTAGTTTTCATGATGCTGACTAGAGAGTTTCTTGCTCAGCATGGCAGAGGGGAAGGGGGCCTGCTTTTTTTCTTTTTCTTTTCTTTTTTTCTATCTTTTAAAAAATACTTATTGAAGTATACATACACAACATTACTTATAAGTTATCAGCTCAATTAATTTTTATAAACCGAACATATTTGTGTAAATATCACCCAGATCAAGAAATAGGGATCCTAACTTTTAAAAGCATTAAAAGTCACAACTTGGCAGGCGCCTGACTCTGTAGTGACTGAGATGTGGTGCTTAACTATTTGCCAGAAAAGCAATTGTAAAGTCTTAGATGCACATGAATTTTTCCTTTCTAGATGTGATTAAAGGAGAATGTCAGATAGAATGCTGGAGCCTAGGGTGGCACTCGTTTCATACCCAACATATTGCTAATGGTTCATATCCTAGGGATGTGAGGCAGTGAGTTTTTTTTGTTTTTTGGGCTTTTTTTACTGACAGTTACTATATTTTGTGTACAATGTGGCAGACTTGGTCATAACATGTATTCTTTCCTTAAAAACAAGAAGATCCTATATATAAATCCACACTTATTACAAGTATGTTCATTCTTTGTCAACCTATTTCTAAGTAAAGGAATGGCAATATAGAATGCTGTACTTCAAAGTTTAGAATCAAGACTACTAAAATATGAGTTTGTTTAAAGAAAATCTTTGCTTTTGTTGCCTTCTCTAGTCCTGTTTAATAATTTACTTTTTCAGTTTCCTAACGTTTAAAGCAGGTATTGGCAATTTTTTTCTTAAAGGGCCAGGTAGTAAATATTTAGGTTTGAGTGCCATACTGTCACAAGTACTCACTCTGCTGGTGTAGTGCAAAAGCAGCTACAGACAATTAATACATAAATGAATGACTGTGTTCCAATAAAACTTTATTCACAATAGCCAGCAGTGGGCTGGATTTGACCCACAGGTTGTTGTTTACCCATCCCTCCAATAGAGTATTATTTCCTTGTCTGATAAACAGATATTCTTAATTTAATGAACTCTAATTTATTGGGTTTTTTTATGTTTTATTTTATGGTTATCATTTTTTTTTTTAATGAAAGAAAAACACTGCCACCCTCTGGTCCTGAAGATATTCTACTCTAGTTTTCTTCTAGAACAAGTATCAGCAAACTTTTCCTGTAAAGGGCCAGATAGTGAATATCTTAGGCTTTGCAGGCCACTCAGTCTGTGTCACAACTGCTCAGCTCTGCTGTTGTAGTGAGAAAGCAGCCATGGCCAATACATAAATGAGTGACTGCGGCTGTGTTCCAGTAAAGTTTGATTTGCAAAAACAGGTGGACTGTAGTTTGCTGACCCCTGATCTAGAATAAAACCTCAACAAATGGACGCTCAAAATGAAGTGGTATAAGGGAACCAAGGAATCATTTAGTAGTTTAACAAATTTATTATGTGATATTTGCCAAACTGAGGGCTAAATGATTAATTAAATTCTGGTATATCCACTCACTGGAATATTAAGATCGTTGAAAATGATCATTTTGAAGACCAAGTAACATGGGAAAACACTTTTAAGTGGGAAATCAGGATAAAATTTTAAGTTTGTATCTTAATAAATATGGACCTACTAGAAGGAATACATGAATTTTTGTTAGGTAGAAGAATCTTTTTCTGGTTTTCAAATTGTCTGCATTGTCGTTGTATTCCAAAAATAACTTTAAAATGGCATAAAGGGATGCCAATTAAAACTATTGTTTTTTTATCACTACTATTTAGTATGAAAAAGAGAAGCTTTGTAGAACTATTGTTCAATGAAGTCCCAAAGCCTTTTTTCTTAGTATAAGATTGACATTTGAGGAAAATGCATTGTTGCTCTGTTCAAGATATATTGTCATTTTTTTTCTTTTATTTTTTATATTTTGACAGTGCCCTTATGTCTGCCATTTGTTGTATTTACTTACCAAAAAAGAGAATGGTGAGTATTTTCATTCCAGTTGTATTACATTCACTCTGTGGAATTAGCGTTTGTATCGGCCTTTATAAAGTTAACTGTTAGCATTAGTTCTATGACAAGGTTTTGTGGAATTTCTTTTTAGTACTTTTATCTAAGAGCATCTGCTTAATGGCTTAACTGAACAGCGTAATTATATTCTTAATGTGTTGTAAGGAGAAGCTATCTGAACAAGGTTTCTTTTTATTCTGAACCACAGACTAGTAATTCTTTTCTTTGCCTTTTCTAGTCAAACCATTTCGTGTGAGAAAACTGCTTGATCTTCAGGCCAAAATGGTGAGTACTGAAAAGACCTAAGACTGGCCAGTGTACTTTGTGCTAGGTACCGAGCTAGGCTTTGCGGATGTAAAATCGAATGCGTCATTACCTTCAAGGAACTTAATTGCCTGGGGAGCTCAGTCAACAAAATAAAAAATCAGAATCAGACTGGGGTCAAGGAGGAGTGGTGATGATGAGTAGAATTTAACTAGGCCAAGAAAGAAGAGAAGGGCACTCTTGGCAGAGGGAACAGCATGAGCAAAGCCAGGTCGATACCAAATAGCAGAAACCGTTTACGGAACTGGGTTGGTATGGCTGGAAAATAAGTGTTAGGGAGTAGTCAAAAATGACTACTTTATTTTATTAAAGTGACTAGCTTATCTATTCTGTGGCTGTGATCTAGGAAAGCATTCTTTTCTGGATACTTAAACTTCAATATATTCCCTGACTTTTATCTCTTGTCCTTACAGCTCTCTTGCATTGTTATTTCCACTATACCTGCCAGGTAACAGAAGTCTGTGAAGCTTTGGGTGTAAAACAATAGGAAGTTGTAGTGCCTATGCCTAACTGTTGAAGCCTGCGTAACCTATGTAGAGGCATTCAAATTTCATGAAAAATACAAACACATGCTCACATGTGTGCTTCTCCATTGTGAGGTTTCCTGTTGGTACAATTCAATGATTGTTCTTGTTTTATAGCTTCCTATTTTGGCTCTCTGGGTGCAGTATATTCTCGTAGCTCTCTGAGGATAGTAATGATAATGTTTTTGTCCAAATTTAATTTTATTTCACATTAATAGAAATTATGAAAAAGATGTACATTTTTCCATGTTAACAGCAAAACAATTCAATGGAATAAGAAAATCTTACCATAAATAAGATCTTGTTGATTTGTATTAACTGAGACAAGTATATGTTCAAGTTAAAAAAATGACTCAGTACAGTGTCTAAAAATTTTTAACCCAGACATTAAATATATGGCTTCATTATTAATATTCTATATAGTACATTACTAAATTACCCCATTATCAATGCCTATTTATAAAGATACATTCATAAAATTGTTTTGATAAGCTGGATTTTGGTGACTTTGATCACATCCAGCAATACCGAGCCTAGAAGACATAGCCATGCTCACATATAACTGAACATGTAAAATGGTAACAGGCATAATCAGCCCATGTAAGCAAATGTATTGGGTATGTGAATTTTTGATACCTGCAATGGCATGTGTCCCCTCTATACCCATCCGTGCCCCATAACTTCCTATCATGATGGACACAGAACAGAGAAATTGTCTTTCTGGTGGCAAGTATGAATAGTGGGAAGTGGAGCAGGCACGTTGTTATCTTATATGCACCGGGCCCTTTGAGAGCAGTCTTTGGAAAAGGAAGGGGGAGTTCCTTTCTTGTTTGTTTGGTCTTTCATGGTAGAGGCTTTCCTCAAATACCTGGTAAACATTGTTTGCCCATATTTAATAATAAAGCACTAAAATGGTCATTGGAAACTTGTGTACGTGAGCAGGACTTGTTCATTGTAGGATCTTGATGTTTCATTGGGAAATTCCCCAGATGATGGTGTCACTTTTCCTAAGAAATTCTCCTGGGGACTTCCCTGGTGGCGCAGTGGTTAAGAATCCGCCTGCCAATGCAGGGGACACGGGTTCGAGCCCTGGTCTGGGAAGGTCCCCCATGCCGCGGAGCAACTAAGCCCGTGTGCCACAACTACTGAGCCTGCGTGCCTAGAGCCTGCGCACCGCAACAAAGAGTAGCCCCTGATCGCCTCAACTAGAGAAAGCCCACGTGCAACAACGAAGACCCAACGCAGCCAAAAAATAAATAAATAAAATAAAATAAAAATTCTCCTGTTTCCTGACTAGGGGTTGTATTCGTCAGGCTTCTCCAGAGAAACAGAACCAGAACCACTAGGATGTGTGTATATATAGAGAAATATTTTTATAAGGGATTGGCTCACAAGATTATAGAGACTCATAAGTCCAACATCTGTAGGGTGGGCCTGCAGGCTGGAGATCCAGGAGAGCTGATATTCCAGTTTGAGTTCATCGACAGTGGGCAGTCTGGTGGAGAATACTCTCTTGCTTGGGGGAGCTAGTCTTTTTGTTCTGTATAGGCCTTCAACTGATTGAATGAGGCCCACCCACATTATGGTGGGTAGTCTGCTTTACTCAAGAGTCCACCCATTTAAATGTTAATCTCATCAGAAACACCCAGAACATTTGATTTGGGCACCCCATGGCCCAGCAAAGTTGACATGTAAAATTACTTGCCACAGGGCTATAAACCTGGCTACTAGCACTCTGGGACTTAAGCAGTAGAAAAGATTGGGGATAGGCTCTGGTACACTCCCTCAGTTCTGCAAACTGTATGAGTCCAGCTTTTGTCTTCAGTGAGTAAAACTCTGATGTTTGCCAGTGTAGTGAAGGAATTTGGGGTTCTAACTGCTTCTTATGTAGACTTTCAACCAGTCCTTCTGTTTTTCAGCCCTCTTGCACCTCCACTTTTCAGAGGTATCTGATCGCTCAAATTTCTGAGCCTTTCTGGGAGTTCTCAAGCATGAATCTGCTGCTTTTGAGGCTTTTTCTGTTGCTGCCTTAGCTTTCGTTTTCTCTATTCTGCTAAATTGGTTATTGTTTGTCCATCTTCATTTGAGGTTCCAAAATCTTGTTGAGACCTCACATGTGCTATTGTCTGCCTTCTTGTTCTCTTTGAACTTGTGCTTTATGCATTTTTCCATTCCTTTACTTTTTAGTGGGGCTTTATGAGGACCCAGAATGAAACATGTATGTTCAGTATGCCATGTTTAACTGGAAGTCTCTCTCTCTCTTTCTTTTAAGAAAGTGTTAACTTTTTAACAATAAAGATAGGTTTAGTTAACTAGACAATAAGTTCTAAAGGTCTCTCCACTCCTAAGTATTTGCTCTTTCAAAAACATTCCAACTCAAAGCAAACACTCTGGTACTAATTGATAATGAGTACAGAGATCAGAAGATATTTCAGCATAGATAGCCTGGGTCATTTTGGTTTTGTTATCATAAATTTAATTTCAGGAAGCTATTATAAAATAGGAATACTGTATTTCTAATCCCCATTTTCTGCCTTCCTTATTTTGTATAGTAGTTGATTCAATAAAATAGTAATATAGTAAAACAGTTTGGTTTCTTCCTTGGAATTTTAGTGGTATGCTTCCTCTGGATAGCCAGATATATCAAACACAGGTATCCAGCAGTAAGGACTTCTGTCATAAAATTAATGTTTTTGTAAAGATTTTTTCAGTTATATCAAGCTGTTTGACTTCTGCATACTAATTGTTAGATATCCTAGTGAATTTTCCAAGGATCATGATGCTAAGGTATTAATATTTCCTTTGCTCTGTTTTCTTGGCTTCCCTTTTTATCCTTCCACCTTCCTGTCTAAATCAAGAATGAGTAAACTTTGAGTCCTGAGTATTATACCAGTGAGAGTAAGCCATGCTAGCAGATATGACTGGTAAGCCTAAGGCACGGGCAGAGAAGAAGAGAGAAAATATAAGGAAGAAGTAAAATATGGAAAAAGGTCATAAAAGAGAAGATGACAAGTTGGCGAGGGTTGCTTTATGATAGTTGATTTAAATGTTTGAGTTTCTATTCCTTGATTTTCTATAGCATCTTCCTATAGCTATATCACATAATAAAATTAGGGTCTGAATATATGTTTAATTTTTTTATTTTATTGTTACTTTTTTTTTTCTTACTGGCCACAGAATTGAAAATTGAAACTCTTATTTTATTTCAGGGAATGCAGCCTCATCTCCAGGCTTTGTTGTCACTATATAAATTCTTTGTTCCTACTTTGATTTCTGTATCTTTGCCTATGAGGAAGAAGGTAAGGGATTAAGGAGCAGTAAGTCATATTGATATAGAAATATGTTGTTTTGAGTAAGTTAATTTATAGATTTGGACTAAAATGTTTATAGCATACTGTTTTAAGATCTAATATTGTGGCGCTGTTTCTGAGTTTTTTTAGGGATTAGCACTTCATTTTGATTCCATTCAATGTATTCCATTCAATGTAATAGATTCCTGATTAGAAAAAAAACTTAAATGGATTTGCATGGGTGTAAAATATTTCATAATTAATATACTTTCAATTAATGAAGAGTTTTAGGTTTTATGCTGCTCCGACTTATGGATACCTCCTCTCGTGTACTTTACATTCAAATTTATAGATCTATTTTAAGAATTCAGAGAATCTGTGGAAGACAGCTCTACTTGCTGTGAGGCAAAGGAATCAGGGACTTCCTCCAGAACCTCTAAAGTTGATGTTAGCTAATGTCCATCCTATAAAAAGAGTAAGTATCTAAAACCCCAAGTGACTTGCACAGTCTTCTTTTATTAAATTCAAACAATAACCATTCAGATGTTGGAAGAGATTATAAATATTTAAGTACATTTTAATTACCCAGTATTCTATGCAAACTATATTCAGACTCCATTCATTAAACCACCTTAACAAGTGCTTTTACATTTATAGTTTGTAATCTGCTTAGTCCATTGATAGATTGTTTTATTATCTTTCTTTTTTAGAAATGGAATTCTCACTCAGTTATACCAGTGCTAAATTCCCGTAACTACAGTAAAGAAAGTGGGAAAAAGGGGATGAATCTTTCTGATTATTTCAGTAGCAATGGATCATTTCCACTGGAACAGCTTAAAAGCTTCCCTCAACTCTTACAGAACATCCATTGCTTAGAGGTATGTGACTGGACCATGTGCTTATTTGCATTTTCCATTTGATCTTCATGGCCTTTATTTTTGTTATATATTTCCTATCTGATGATTTCCTTGTTGCTCTGATCTCCTTTTTATATACTTACAGTTGACCGATTGTTCTGTCTTTGCAGCTGCCTTCTCAGATGGGCGCAGTGCTGAACAACTCTCTGCTACTACACTATATTAACTGTGTCAGAGATGAGTCAGTCTTACTGAGGCTCTATCACTGGTTGAGTCAAACATTACAAGAAGGTAAAAATTGATACTTAGAAGTGTTAGATGAATGAAGAAGGAATAAGACGGTTTACAAATGGCTTTCTTTTAAAAGGGTGCCAACTTCTAGACAGGAGGAGCCTTCATATGCTGTAATTATTTTTCCGGTAATCATGTATTCAGAGCCTGAATGCTGCTGTTGTTGTAATTTTAAGGGGTAGTAAGAAAGGAGGTGTATTGTTAAGGAAACACTGCTGGATGGCCACCAAAACTCACTGGGTGGCTCTACTTTGATGACTGTCACAGTCCAAGGCCTCTTCATCTTTGTATGTTCAGAAACTTGCTGTTAAGCCCCCAGAACCATCAGATTAATGCTAACCAAACTCAGAGACTGTTGTGTAAGCCAGAATGTCAACTTTTTATTTCATGATAGAAGTAATTCTGGTGACCAAAATTTTCATGTTTGCGACTAGAATAGCTCCTCTCTGCTATCAATATATATGGGGGCCACATTAGTCATCAGAAAGTTTCTTAATTATAGAACTGAAGGAAAAGGCAGTGAGGGAGTTTTTCATCCAGGCCATAGTAAAGCCTGATCATTTCATTCCTCCAAGGAGGTCGATTTCTCTAAACATAGTATTGAGTTCACCAGGTTATTTCTTTCCTGGATAAGTAAATCCTGACTCTTCAAGTGTTTAAGGTCAGTTTTAGTCGGTTCCAGGATAACTCTCCTTTTCCTACTCAGTCTTTCTTTACATAGGATATGATACAGTTTGTTAGATTTCCACTAACTAAAGTTCTGCCACCCTTAGATTACCCCCAGCTAACCCTAATCGAAGTTTAGGCATTCTCAAACTTTTAATTCATACACTTATAGTCTTTTGGATTACTGTGTGGCATAAAGCTAATCACATTCATTATATGTGACATTTACTAGTTTATTTTTTCACCGTAAGCTTTCCCCCTATATTACCAAGTTCTTGAGAAACATCACACTATCACTTCCATATATATATTATAGTCTCCAGTGTGAGTTGGCTAGGATGTATGAGACAGATAGCTTGTTTATATTTGTCATTTATTTGTCACTTTAGAGTTGTGGTGGTTATGTTTTGTGTAGTTTTTAGTGTTGTGCAACCGGAGCCTTATGTTTAATATTTTTGTTCCAGAATGTATTTGGTACAAGGTGAATAATTATGAACATGGAAAAGAATTTACCAACTTCCTGGACACTATCCTCAAGGCAGAATGCTTCTTACAAGTAAGATTCTGCTTGTTTCCTACACACTTCACTATTAAAAAGTATATATATATATATATTTATTTATTTATTTATTTATTTATTGAGCTGCGCTGGGTTTTAGTTGCGGCATGCAGGATCTTTAGTTGTGGCATGCGATCTCTTAGTTGAGGCATGTAGGATCTAGTTCCCTGACGAAGTAGATCGAACCCAGGGATCGAACCCAGGCCCCCTGCATTGGGAGCGTGGAGTCTTAGCCACTGGACTACCAGGTAAGTCCCACCACTTCTTAATTTATTTAGATATCCATTAAAAACCTTTTCTTTAGTGCTTGACATCTTTTGTAAACAATATTTATTCAATTCAAAATTCATTATAAATAGAGCCAAGTTGCACTGTCGTTTATCTTTGTACTGTTGGATTTGAAGAAAGAATTTGTTAAATTATGCAAATAAGAGAGAAAGGTCTAGGGAATTCCCTAGCTGTCCAGTGGTTAGGACTCCAGCGCTCTCACTGCCGAGGGCCTGTGTTCAATCCCTGGTCAGGGAACTAAAATCCCGTGAGCCCCCTACCCCCCCAAAAAAGAGAGAAAAGTCTATAATTTAAGAGAACAAACTGAAGATGTAATTGAATGCATTAAATTAATTGAATTAGCCAGTAAGATAAATCTCATAGGGTCACTACTTGTGTCCTTATAATCAACAAACATTTTTTGATTGTCGAATATGTTCCAGCCAATTAATTATTTGGCCTGGGTAACCCTGAGTTATACTTTTAAGCTGCCACTCAGGTATCAGCACCATCAAGAAGCCTTTACTCAGTCTGGGTTAGATGTTTGTTCTACGTGCTTCCTTAGCTCTCTGTGTTTACCTGTATCGTGGTACTTTCAGCATCTGTTTTTCCACACATTATGAGCTCTGACAGGTGGGAACCATGTCTAACTTTTCTTCATGTATGGGTGTTCAACTTGGTACCTGATACAAAAGAGATTCTCAATAAATGTTTGTTGAATAAATCTTAAGGGTATGGTGTGAAACCATTGAATTAGAAGTTGGGTGTGGATAATGGTGGTGAGGATAAAAGGATGAATTTAGGTTGATTTTTTTAGATTTCCTGTTTGGGAGGATGATGATGGGAATATAAGAAAAGCAGGCTAGGAAGGAAAGATATATTTGATTTGAAAGATGCCTGTGGGATATCTAAGAGGTCCAGTAGGCAGTTAGATAATGAGCCTAGAGCTCATAGGCTCAGGAGTGAGATTTGGGCTAGAGATGCAGAAATTTAGGACTCCTCATGATATAGGTGGTGGTTTTAGCTATGTTATAGATGAGATTGTCCACAGAATTCATGTCATGAAAAGAAGGTCCAGAATAGAGTCTTGGTGCACGCCACTATTTAAGGCTCAGGACGACAAAGTTAAAAGGGAAAACCCTGGATCTTCACTCTGGTAAAAACAGAGGCAGCCTAGACATTCAGGCCTCTCCAGATGGTGCTGCCCAGAGTTTGGGTTTGGTCTATGGCCCCTAATGAAATTCCAGCCTTATTATACAACATTGTATACACTCTATTGACTATCATGTACTCCAAAATAATACAATTTCATTTATCTTTAAAAATATTCCATAACTTGACTTCTTACCTTCTTTCCAATTGGTAAAGTTTTATGGTGTTTGAAAACTATGTTGATAAAGATGGTAATGTATCCAAATATTAATCATCTGATCCTTTTTATGAGAAAGTCTGGCACCTAATCCAAGGCTTTTAATTATATTTATGACAAAAACATTAGTCTAAGGGTAAAACAACTATAGCACAAAGTAAACTGGTTGTTTCAAGAGTAATTACAACTGAAGAATTCCATGCAAGGTTTTACTATCAACTTGTGTTACAGGAGGGGTTTTATTCCTGTGAAGCATTCCTGTATAAGAGCCTTCCTCTCTGGGATGGCCTCTGTTGTCGATCACAGTTCCTTCAACTTGTGAGCTGGATTCCTTTTAGTAGCTTCTCTGGTATGTATCGTGAAAATTTGGAGTCATTTAATTTAATGTAATATTAATTAAAAGGATTGAATAATTTTTTTTATTATTTTTAGAGGTGAAACCACTTCTTTTTGACCATCTGTCACGGCTCTTCTTTACATCAACTATTTATTTCAAGGTAAAAAAATTGTCTTGCTTAGATTCAATAGGAAATATTAGTCTGTGGCTGGTGGTACACAGTTTTAAACCCACACTATAGCAGTGTTTTGTAACAGGAGTTGCTTGGACCTGGACTTGAGGTCCTGCATCATTCAAATCAAAGTTAATGTGTAGAATCTTCTGTTTTTAAGGTTTTGTTACATGTAATTTTCCTGAACTGTAACAGATGACAAAGTGAATGAACAGGTGGCAAATGAGTATTAATAAAAACAAACTGGGAAATAAGCATACTTAGTTTGATTGTTGTGGTTGTTAATTTTGTAGATACACTTATTCATTTCTCAAATGTGTATTGAGCACCCACTATGTGTTATAATATAGTCATTTTCTGCTAATAAAATTGTTCTAACCTTATATAATAAAATTAAACGTTGTTACTATTTTGCGGTGTGCTCCAAAAAAAACCCACTGTGGCTTCCAGGACTAAGTTTGAGAGCCACTTTTTTATAGAATGGTTATTCCTTTTCTAAAAGAGTGATAATATAATTAATGTTTCTTTTATAACTTTTTTTCACCTTAAATCACTTACTGTTTGCCACATTTACAGGAAAAATATATTGTCCTGGTTAGTGTTTGTCATAATCAACTGGTACTTTATAATTACCTATCACATTAACTTGGATTCAAGTTTTATTTATATTATTTGTAACTTTGTACCTTACCATGTCATGTCATTCACATGACAATACACACTGCTTCTCCCAGATAACACATTTTCAGAGACTTCATTTTGCAACTTTCTGTGATTCTCTTCCGATCTTCTAATTCAGTTATTCTTTATTTCTTCTCTTATTCTACCAATCTAGAGTGCTATTTATCTGTAAATATTAGATTAAACCATATGAATAGGTTTAACCTAATAAGTCAAAGATGTTTGACAATTGGCAGTTTCATATGTTCCAGCCTAATAAGTATATATACATTTATACACACATGCATATATTTATATTTGAGAGTGGGGGGTGGGGAGAGGAAGGGAAACAGACAGAAGGCCAAAGACAGAAATCAGGGGAATGCTCACTGTTTAATTCTCACTGAAAAGGAGGTGTCTATGAAGGAACCTTTTCAAGAGGTATGAAAAGAACCAGGAGAACAGTAGTGCCAAAGAAGCAGAGAGAATACAGGCTATCAAGAAGGGGTGAAGGGATAATGTTGCTACATATACCAAGAGGGTCCAGAAAGATGTGGACCAAAAACAAGTTTCTTTTAGAATTGATAATACAGAGGTCTTGGCTACCTTTGTGAGCAGGTTCAGTGGAGTGTGGGGGTAAAAACCAAATTGTGGAGGTTGAGGAGTTGATGAGAAATGAAGACAAGACAATGAGTATTGACTGTGTTTCCAAAAGTTTGGCTAAAAAGAATAGGTAGAGAGAGAGAGAGAGAGAGAGGTGTAGTGGGACTTTGAATCAAGGGAAGGTTGTAATTTTCTTTGTCCCCAGAGTGAGAAAAACCTGCACATGTTTATAGATAGGATGCAAGGAGCCAGATGAGAAGAGGGAGAGGTTGAAAATGGGGGAAAGATGAGGGATAATTGACAGTGGCAGGGTTTCAGAAAAAGCATGAAGGTATTGGTTTAAGACTAGGTAGAGGACTTTGCTTGAATGGGTGGTAAGAGATTGGGAGGTACTACTTATTCTCTAAGATTGGGGATGAGGATGTAGAGATAGGTGGACATATAGATATATTTGTACAGTTTGAAAAAAGAGCAAGAAATTGAAATACTTGTGCCTAAAAATGTTAAATTTCTCAAAATAGGAAGTGCATTGTAGAGGACAGAATTGAGTAGGGGGCTTCAAGATGGTGTTATGTGATTAGCCATTAAAAAGAATGGGAGAGAGAGACAGCTAATTGAAGAGAAATATAGTAAAAAGGATTATTGAGCTTCATTAAGGGCCCAGATGAAGTTGGAGACCATCTTAGGAGTGTAGAGCTGTGCTTCTCAACCATTTTTGTTTTAAGCCCATGCCGCCTTCTCATAAACGTAAGAATCTCATGCCTTCCTTTAATGTGGAGGCTGGATGGGGTAGAGTAGGTGAGTGGAGATTTTCTGAATATGTCATAGTAATATCGAATATCTTTTCAAGTGTTAAATTGACACCAAAATAGAAGATTGTTTTAGGTGATTCCAAGGTTGCTTTCAACTTGAACATATTTATAACCTGAATGTGAGGTGTCACTTTCTAAAAATATATATATATTTTAATTAATTTATGTATTTATCTATTATCGGCTGTGTTGGGGTCTTCGTTGCTGCACATGGGCTTTCTCTAGTTGCGGCGAGCTGGGGCTACTCTTCATTGTGGTGCGCGGGCTTCTCATTGTGGTGGCTTCTCTTGTTGAGCATGGGCTCTAGGCGTGCAGGCTTCAGTAGTTGCAGCACGTGGGCTCAGTAGTTGTGGTTCGTGGGCTCTAGAGCGCAGGCTCCATAGTTGTGGCGCACGGGCTTAGTTGCCCTGCAGCATGTGGGATCTTCCTGGACCAGGGATCGAACCCGTGTCCCCTGCATTGGCAGGTGGATTCTTAACCACTGCGCCACCAGGGAAGTTCCTAAAAAAAATATTAATTGAACTGTGCTATGAAGTAGCAGTAAGCATTCTATCACTGGAGATACTCAAATATAAATAGTATCTAGACCATCATTTATTAAGGATATTTAAGAAAGGTTTCCTGTGTTAGGTTTTGGGATGGTATGGATTGCTTTCAAATTTATAGATATTATGATTTATCCTTACAAGTGTTCCAAGCACACTTATTTCAAGACTATATTTTTTGTATCTGAATGAGTCCCTGGGAAATCAAGGCAAGGCCTGACAAAGGAAAAACTATAGGATTGTTTGTTTTCCACAATCACAGAAGATAAATTTTATGACCAACAAAAAGAGTAAATGGCAGTTGTAGACACAAGGCGAAAAGGGTGGGAAGCTCCTATGTGTAGCAGCTTCAAAGGATCTCTGAGGGGAAATAATAAGGGGTGGGTGATGTAATATATGTTATGAATGAATATAATGTAAAGAAACAAGAGTCTGTTCCTCACTGATAAGATGGGGGCAGGCTTGTAGAGAAAATGGTAAAATAAACTTGTACTTGCATTAATCTGTCTCTTGGTGACCGATTAGGTTGGAGAAGCAGCTATTGGGTTCTGAATTGGATGTGGTTATCTCCACAGTCCCTTCCACCTCTAAGCCTCTGGTTTAGTCTGTTAGCTCTCAGCACTATGGTATGTCTGATGATTTTTTTTGTTTTGTGTCCACAGTGTAGTGTTCTTCAGTGTCTGAAAGAGCTACTGCAGAATTGGCTGTTGTGGCTTTCTATGGACATCCACGTGAAATCTGTGAACAGTCCTCTGTGAGTTATCTTACAACCCTCCTTAAGAGTTGATCTCTACAAAACTGTTTGCATATGGAGTTTAATAGTGTGGCATAAAACCTAATTGCTTCATGTAAATGCTTAATTGTACTTTTCTTAAAAAATGTTTTTTGTTACTTTTCACTCTTCCCTACAATCCTGTGAGGAAAGTTAATTCTTCAAGTTTTATTCTATAAGTCAGAAAGCAACCCCCAAGCCTCTGAGTCACTTGCAAGAGTTAATATAGCAAAACAATGGCCAGCTGATGTTAGAACTTGCAACTTTGACTTCCATTCAGTTTAGCTCATTTTATAAAATGTATTCTTGCTTATATGTGAAGTCAATTTTGATGATGGCTAGGAAGATCTGTAATTTTGCTGTACAGATTTTTTTTTTATGTTTCTCTGATGTATTTTGCTTATATATGTTAATTTATTTTCACTTCGTAATTAAAAAAGAGCCCTGAATTTCCATTATGTTCATTACTGTTAAATGTAAAACCTCAAAGTGAAAGTAAAAGCCTGAATGAATTTCAAGGAACTGCCTGATCAGGTTTTTTTTGACTCTTTCTACCTAGAGTCTTTTGCTTCTCTTGTATTCTTTTTTAACATTAATTTTTTTATATTATAGAAAATTACAAACATATTCAAAAGTAGAGAAAATAGTACAATTGTTACCCTTATGTACGCATCACCCGGCTTCAACAATTATCAACTCATGGTTAACTTTTTTTCATCTATAACACCCCTCACTTTCCTCCTCCTTTGTACTAGATATTTTTTAAGCAAAACCCAGACATCATTTCAGCTGTTGAAAAATGATACCAGTATAACACCTAAAAATTAATAGTTCTTAATATGTTCAAATGTCTAATGGATGTTCAAATTCCCTGTATTATCAGTCACATTCTTACTTTATAAGATAAGGATCCCTTAGCTCCAACTGCAAGTAGCTGGTGGTTGGCTTAGTTAGATTAGCCCAGATCTATTTTTCTATATGTTCTTTTCCCTATAGTTATCTCCTACTTTGTTAGGAGAATAGAAGCTTCTTGGGAGTTGCCTGGAAACTTTTTAATTCTTCATATTCATTATTGCAGTGCTTCCATATATCGTGTATGTCTGATCACTTTTAGAAGGAAATGGAGCATTAGTGCGTAGTGAAAGTATCTTGTAAAGCAGTGCTTCTCAAAGTGTGGTCCCTGAACCAGCAGCATCAGCATCACCGGGGGTCCTGTAGAGATACAAATTCTCAGGTACTACCCTAGACCTACTGAAGTAAACTCTGGAGGTAGAGCCCAGTAATCTGTGTTTTAACAAATGCTTCCATAATTTTGGTGCAAGCTAAAGTTTGTGAACCACTATCATAAAGAAATTCCGTTTGAATAGTTAACCTTTTCAAACACCTCAATTCTATTAAGAATAGTATGTTTGCATTTATAATCTTTGGCCAATTTGCAATGTAAGTCTTAGGCACCCTAATACAGGTGCTTTATAATTTATATATTTTCTTTCTAAAAATCCTAGGATCCTTTTTAATTAGTGTCATAAATTTTGAGAGGGCATTTACAAAGGGGCTCTGCTTTCTAAAATTCTTAAAACAGATAAATGGACATAATTGTAGGTAACTTTGCTTGTCATAATACTACTTGGCATTATATAATATAGCTGTTAAGTTCTCAATAATTTTTCTATCTTGGAGATATGAGTGTAATGCTATGTCTGTATCGTATGACCATATGCCATATGACTGGCAAAGAGGGAGTAAATTGTAGTTGTAGATCACAAGGAGAGAAGGGTGGGAAACCATTCTCAGCAGTGGCTCTCCGGGGGGCATTTTTGGTTGGCACAGTGACTGGGAAGAGGGTGCTAACATCTTTTAGTAGGTAGGAGCCAGAGGTGCTAAACGTTCTGTAGTGGGTGGGGAGTAGGAGGCAGTCCTGAATGGTGAATTGTGTCATCCAAAATGCCAGTAGTGTCCTGTGGAGAAACACTTTCAAAGATGCTACCTGAGCAATCATCATTGTACAAATTATTTCAGACACATTTGTCAGATGCTGCCAGAAATCATAAAGTACAGTTTTGCAGGTGATGGGCTGACTGTATGTATGCCCACCTATTTGAACCGTCTCTTAATCTTTCCCTGTTTGCTCTGGCACAGAATCATCATGGTGGTGGGTAATGGTAGAGTTATCATCATCTCAGGCTCTAAGACTATATATATGCTATTCCTTTTTCCTTGTGCATAACTGTTGTTGGCTACCTAGATCTGAGGTTAAAGCTATGAAATCACATTTCCCAGTCTTTTCCTAATCCACTCAACTGTGGATTGAAGGAGAGGGGTGGGGAGATGGATGGATTGAACCAGTTATACCCATGTGTAATTTAAAGAGACATGGTTCATTGATTTGGGAAGAATATAAAATATCTAGATCTGGTTTTTACTAGAATGAAAGATGCCAAAAATTTTACTCATTCAGTTTTAGAATTGAATTCCAGTTAAATTAAAGTGAAAATATTTTTAACAGCATTTTAGTTCAGGAATTTAGGCAAAACTGGGTTTGGATTTGTGTACTTAGAAACTAATTTGCTGACTGCTATGGTCCCTGGACATTGGTGATATTATCTAAAGTCTGGAGCTTAATCCTTTCTTTCTATGGTATTTACTAGTAGAATGGTTGCTCAGGGATGTTCTATGAATTGATCTTAATGGTTCCCTAGAGGGCTGTATAGTTTTATGGTTAATCACTGCAGTTAAAAAAATGTGAATTATACATTGGAGCACTGATTGTTTTCTGAAATTCCCACCGACTTTCTGCTGTATATTTAATCCAGCTTTAGCTTGGAAAATGTGAGGACTTTTGCTAATATGGATCTTGGTTTCTTATTGCAGAGAGACAACTTTAGGTGGATCCATGAACTCTGTGTCTAAACTGATTCACTATGTAGGGTGGCTGTCCACTACTGCAATGCGCTTGGAAAACAACAGTACCTTCTTGCTGCACTTTATTTTGGATTTCTATGAGAAGGTAGTATACATCCCATTTTCGCTACTTTGATTTTTGTGATGGCTGTCTGCTTTACTAGTCTATTGTTTAAATTTTATGCACAACTATTAAGTTGGGCTATGACCTTATTAGCATACTTGAGATAAGCTATGTATTTTGAAGTTAATGATTGTATTCTGGCCTGAATAGTTGACATGCATAAAACAAAGGGGAAAAAGCAAAAGCTTTTTTTGAAGTCCAGGTACCACTTTAATAGACGTTCCCCTGAATAATGCTGGCCCTAGACAGAAGTCTGTCTTTATTATCACTTTTTTCTCATCCATTGTACATTTCCAACCCCTGGTAAAAAAACAAAAATACCTTTTATTTCTTTAGCTCTCCACCCCCCACCTTTCAACTGCCTTATTTCTCCCAGTACCTATGATTCTGGTCCTCTTCTATTGTTTTATAGTATTCAACCTAGACAGAACTATTATCCAGGAAGTACCCACTAATCTCAGTTTTCCTGGCTTCTTCCCTTCATTGATACTTAGTTGTCTTGTGTTATATTTGCTTGGAAGCATGCTCCTTTGTTTTCCAGGTTGACAGCTAACTAATATGATAATTCAGTATTTATAGGACTTAAGAAGAAAGAAATGTTCCCTTCCCCTTTCTCCCTAACTCTAAGATCTCTCCCCAGAAAAAAATAAAAGAGTTTAATAACTACCTTGCAGAAGTAATCCTCTATTGTAAGGTTGCTGTTTGGTGAGGTACATTTTTAAGCAGGTTGTGGCTACGTATTCTATTTATGAATCAGGCAGGCCCAAACCTGATGTTATATTATTGCTTATTCTCTAGTGGTGATTCTTTGAGTGAAGTTGGTTGAGGAGTTCTGAGGAATAATTTATATACTGGTGTTGTCATTCTTCCCAAAAGGTGTGTGACATATATATAAATTATAACCTTCCATTGGTGGTGTTGTTTCCTCCTGGGGTCTTCTATCCTGCACTCCTCAGCCTGGATTCCAGTATCCTGAACCAGCTCTGTTACATTATGGACAGGTACAAAGCCTTTTTACCATTTTATGAATTAATACATCATAATTCCATCTTCATTTTCCAGCTATACAATAATTTATGAATATACTACAATAAGTTTATTGTACATAATACAGTGAAATATAAAATACAATAAAATTTTATCCATTTTCTGCCAGGACCTTTGGAAAAAGGAAACATGGCTTTCTTTAGGGAATGACCTTCCAACAGTTAAAATGGGACTATTTTAACTGTGTTTTTAAAGTGTCACTGTGGGGGGATACGGATTAAAAGGATTCACAGTTAAGGATCTTTTGTGCAGTGGTACCGTTGCACTCGGCATTGTTAATTCTCATTGCTGTGTCTCAAAGAATAATTAGTCATTTACTGACAACTGGTTTAAGTCTACATAGCTTCTCTGGTAAAAAGAACATTTTCTGGGAGATAAGGGGAGCTATTACCAATTATATGAAACTGTAAGTATTATTTCTGATCTCTTCTAATTTTTTCACTTATGGACTGAAATTGCTCTTTTTGGCCCATAAGTGTAGACCCTTTTGGCATAACTTATGAGACTATGTCAAAGTTAAAATGTTGAAAAGCTACTTAGAATAGTTCTCAGGCAAGAAAAGATTACATCTCTAAGTTTTCCCTTTATCCTTTCTACTGCACCTTTTTTCCACATTAGGAAAATACGTTTTGTAATATGTTTTGTATCAGTGACTGCTTTTGAGCCTCTATTAATTTTTAACAGTGAAACATTAAAAGCATTTCCTTTTTTACTGAAGTATAATTTACAGAGTCATATCTTAAATGCATATCTTAAATTTACAAGAACTTATCCTAAATGTACAACTCAATATTTGAGCCTCTATTAATTTTTATTCTTTGAGGAAAATGTACCACAAAAGGAAAAAAAACTTAAATAGACAGCTGGATATTTGTGTATGTGCATATATTTACATTTAAAATGTAAACTTTTGTTTATGTTTACATATCAAAGGCATGTAATGGTAAAAGTTCTCTTTGCTCTGTCTTTAGGTATCGTAAAAATTTGACTGCTGCAAAGAAAAATGAGTTGGTACAAAAGGTATGGATGATGAATCTCTGTTTTAAATCACCATTGTTTAAAAATTGAGTGTAGAGATATATGATCTGTTGGGAATAAGAAGGAAAGGGAGAATAGGTGATAATGACAATTTTTTTTCTTTCCCAATAGACAAAATCAGAGTTCAGCTTCAGCAGCAAGACCTATCAAGAATTTAATCACTATTTGACAGCCACGGTTGGTTGCCTGTGGACATCCAAACCCTTCCAGAAAGGATTATATATTGACCCCAAAGTCTTAGAAAAAGCTTCAGTAGCAGAGTACAAAAACAGTTTAAATTTAGTCCATCATCCTGCTCTTTTGGGTTATGCTGTTTTCTTTCTGCTACAGGTAAGAGTATTTAAATGATTTTTAGATTTTCTATAGGAATACTATGATGGCAGAAATAGGAAACAGCATAAATTTAGCGTGTCTGAATTGCAAAACGTGTTCAGTCATACTTTTTGAGTATCAGCTAACTTTTGGGCATTGTGCTAGGCTCTGGGGATTCAAAGTTAAGTAATTAGTTTCTACCCACAAAGAGCTTGGGCTTGTGGCAGAGACAAATTTGTGAACATTACTGCAAATACAGTTAGGTGCAGTGAGAAGAGATACAATTGTGAGAATTAGTGAATATTAGTTCAGTTCTACCTGGGTAGAGGTGGTGCCAGGTAAGAAAAGGGTACAGAGAAGTTGAAGCTTTAGTAAATTCCTTCTAGGCAAGATGGAAAATGTAGGCTAGATGATGTTATAATTAGAGTTGGAGTCTTAGCCAAAGACTGCTGATTTAATGGGTTGATATCAGTATGTAAGCAAGGAGGTCTTCTCAGGACTTTACACCAGCCTTGTCATTTTCAACATTATCAGTGACTCAGAGAACTCAAATGGTGTGCATATCATATGTGTGGATGACACAACAGGATGGGATTACAAATACACTGTTAGAATCTGGATTCAGAATTCCCTGAACAGACTGGAACATTGAGAAATCTAACAAAATGAAAAAGTGTATAGAACGGGGGAGATATTCATTGAGTAAATGTTTAATATATTCATGTAAGAACCAGGCACTGTGGTGAACAAGACACATCTGAGTACTGCCCTCGTAGAGCTTGGAATCTAGTCAGGGAGGCAGTCATTAAACAGACATCTTACAATAAAGAATGATTAGAAATATAGGGAAAGTACAGAGAATGATGAAAAAATATACAGGGGGGCTTCTGTAGAGCCAGTTCAGGCTTTACAGAAGTGATGCTAATTGGAGTTTTAAAGGATGAGTATGAGCTTGTCAAGACAGGAGCAGTATTTGAGGAAATGTGTAAAGCTAGAACAGGGGACAGCAAACTTTTTCTGTGGACGGCCAGACTGTAAATATTTCAGGCTTTGCAGGCCACATGGTCTCTGTTAAGATTACTCAACCTTGCTGTTGTAGCATGAAAGTGGCTATAGACAATGAGTAAACAAACGGGCATAGTTGTGTTCCATAACAGTTTATTTACAAAAACAGGCATTGGACTGGATGTGGTTTGTGGACCCCTATGTTAGAGCAGGCTATGTTTGAGGAATTTAAGCAGAATTATAGGGCTTGAGCAGGGATTCTACCCTGACTCAGCAGCAGAAGTACCCGGGCTGCTTTTCCAAAGTATACATCCTTGATTGCTTCCAGCCTGACATTTTGATTTACTAACTGGGGTGATATCCAGGATCTGCTTTTTTTTTTTTAAACATGTTTATTGGAGTATAACTGCTATACAATGGCGTGTTAGTTTCTGCTGTGTAACAAAGTGAATCAGCTATACACATACATACATCCCCATATCTCCTCCCTCTTGCGTCTCCCTCCCACCCTCCCTATCCCACCCCTCTAGGTGGTCACAAAACACTGAGCTGGTCTCCCTGTGCTATGCAGCTGCTTCCCACTAGCTATCTATTTTACATTTGGTAGTGTATATATGTCCATGCCACTCTCTCACTTCGTCCCAGCTTACCCTTCCCCTTCCCCATGTCCTCAAGTCCATTCTGTATGTCTGCGTCTTTTTTTTTTGAATTTTATTTATTTTTTTATACAGCAGGTCATTATTAGTCATCAATTTTATACACATCAGTGTATACATGTCAATCAATGTCTGTGTCTTTATTCCTGTCCTGCCCCTAGGTTCTTCAGAACTATTTTTTTTTTTTAGATTCCATATATATGTGTTAGCATACGGTATTTGTTTTTCTCTTTCTGACTTACTTTACTCTGTATGACAGACTTTAGATCCATCCACCTCACTACAAATAACTCAATTTCGTTTCTTTTTAGGGCTAAGTAATATTCCATTGTATATATGTGCCACATCTTCTTTATCCATTCATCGGTCGATGGACACTTAGGTTGCTTCCATGTCCTGGCTATTGTAAATGGTGCTGCAATGAACATTGTGGTACATGTCTCTTTTTGAATTATGGTTTTCTCAGGGTATATGCCCAGTAGTGGGATTGCTGGGTCGTATGGTAGTTCTGTTTTTAGAACTATCTATTTTAAGGAACCTCCATAGTGGCTGTATCAATTTACATTCCCACCAACAGTCCTTTGCCCATTTTTAAATTAGGTTATTTGTCTTAATGGCTTATAAGGCTCATGTCTATATTGTAGATTCAAGTTGCTTATCAGATATATGATTTGCAAAGTTTTCCCCTATTCTTTGGGGTGTCTTTTCATTTTTTGGTTGGTATCTTTTGAAGCACAAAAGTTTAAGTTTTGATGAACTCTATTTATTACTTTTTTCTTTTATCGCTTGTGCTTTTTTTTTAATGCCTCCTCATTTCCTTCTCCCCCCAGCCCCTGGCAATGACCAGTATACTCTCTGCTTCTATGAGTTTGATTATTTCAGATTCATCATATAAGTGGTATCTTATAGTATTTGCCCTTCTGTGTTTGGCTTATTTCACCTAGCATAATTTCCTGCAGATTTGGTCTCTCAGTAGATTGTGGAGGATAAGGGATATTGGTTTCTCCTCATGATGTCTGTCTGGTTTTGGTTTCAGGTTAATTCTGGCCTCAAAAAATAAGTTAGGAAGTATTCTCTCTCCTGTTCTTTGGAAGAGTTTGTGAAGGATTGACATTAATTCTTCTTTAAATATTTGGTAAATTTTACCCATGAAGCCATCTGGTCATGGGCTTTTATGTAATTTCTTGATAACTTTTTTTAAATAAAAATATCTTTTCCATTATGGTTTATTACAAGATATTGAATATAGTTTCCTGTGCTATACAGTAGGACCTTGTTGTTTTGATAATACTTTTTATTTCTTTTTTGGTTGTTGTTTAATTCTTTTTTTTAAAATTTATTTATTTTTAACATCTTTATTGGAGTATAATTGCTTCACAATGGTGTGTTAGTTTCTGCTTTATAACAAAGTGAATCAGCCATACATATACATACATTCCCATATCTCCTCCCTCCTGTGTCTCCCTCCCTCCCACCCTCCCTATCCCACCCCACCAGCAGGTCACAAAGCACCGAGCTGATCTCCCCGCGCCACATGGCTGCCTCCCACCAGCTATCCACCTCACGCCCAGTAGTGTATATATGTCCATGCCACTCTCCCACCCCATCACAGCTTACCCCTCCCCCCCCCCATCCTGAAGTCCATTCTCTAGTAGGTCTGTGTCTTCATTCCCGTCTTACCCCTAGGTTCTTCATGACCTTTTTTTTTTCTTAGATTCCATATATATGTGTTAGCATACGGTGTTTGTTTCTCTCTTTCTGACTTACTTCACTCTGTATGACAGACTCTAGGTCCATCCACCTCACTACAAACAACTCAATTTCGTTTCTTTTTATGGCTGAGTAATATTCCATTGTATACATGTGCCACATCTTCTTTATCCATTCATGCGATGATGGACACTTAGGTTGCTTCCACCTCCTGGCTATTGTAAATAGAGCTGCAATGAACATTTTGGTACATGACTCTTTTTGAATTATGGTTTTCTCAGGGTATATGCCCAGTAGTGGGATTGCTGGGTTGTATGGTAGTTCTATTTGTAGTTTTTTAAGGAACCTCCATACTGTTCTCCATAGTGGCTGTATCAATTTACATTCTCACCAGCAGTGCAAGAGTGTTCCCTTTTCTCCACACCCTCTCCAGCATTTATTGTTTCTAGATTTTTTGATGATGGCCATTCTGACCCGTGTGAGATGATTGTAGTTTTGATTTGCATTTCTCTAATGATTAATGATATTGAGCATTCTTTCATGTGTTTGTTGGCTATCTGTATATCTTCTTTGAAGAAATGTCTATTTAGGTCTTTTGCCCATTTTTGGATTGGGTTGTTTGTTTTTTTAATATTGAGCTGCATGAGCTATTTATATATTTTGGAGATTAATCCTTTGTCCATTGATACGTTTGCATATTTTCTCCCATTCTGAGGGTTGTCTTTCTGTCTTGTTTATGGTTTCCTTTGCTGTGCAAAAGCTTTTAAGTTTCATTAGGTCCCATTTGTTTATTTTTGTTTTTATTTCCATTACTCTAGGAGGTGGATCAAAAAAGATCTTACTGTGATTTATGTCAAAGAGTGTTCTTCCTATGTTTTCCTCTAAGAGTTTTATGTGTCCGGTCTTATATTTAGGTCTTTAATCCATTTTGAGTTTATTTTTGTGTATGGCGTTGGGGAGTGTTCTAATTTCATTCTTTTACATGTAGCTGTCCAGTTTTCCCAGCACCACTTATTGAAGAGGCTGTCTTTTCTCCATTGTATATCCTTGCCTCCTTTGTCATAGATTAGTTGACCATAGGTGCATGGGTTTATCTCTGGGCTTTCTATCTTGTTCCATTGATCTATGTTTCTGTTTTTGTGCCAGTACCATATTGTCTTGTTTACTGTAGCTTTATAGTATAGTCTGAAGTCAGGGAGTCTGATTCCTCTAGATCCCTTTTTTTCCCTCAAGACTGCTTTGGCTATTCAGGGTCTTTTGTGAAATATTTTTAAGCAGGGTTGTAGTATGGTCTGAGTTGACATTTAGTGGAGATCACTTTGGCTTTTTGGTGGAGGATAGAGTTATAAGAGGAGGCCTGAGTGGAAGCAGAGGCACCAATTAGGAGGCTCTTGGTGTAGACAAAATAGATTGATAGTGATTTGTATGCAAGTGGTGGTAGTGAAGATGCATAGAAGTGGACTGATTGGAGATATACTGCAGAGATAGAGCAGACAGGGCCTGATGGCTTGATCAGAAGTGGGAATGAGAAAAAGGAAAGGACTTTTGAGTTTTTTGAATGGAGCAAGTGGGTTGATGGTGGTTCCATTTATTAATAAGAGGAATACTGATAGAAGAACAGGATAGGTTATTTTGTTTTTTGCAGAGGACAAGTTGAGAATGAAGTTTCGTTTTGACGTACTTAAGTTTGAGATGCCTGTTAGATATCCAAGAAGTGTAAGTAGGCAGTTTGAAATAGGGGCTTAGAACTCAAGAGAGTGGTTGGAATGAGAGGAATCAATATGGAATTCATCAGCATGGACTATACTTCATCAGTTCCAAAAACACACATTTTTTTCACTTTTTATAATTTCTCAGAGATCAAGATGCATCTTGTGATCAATGTCAGCCAGGCAGCAATCATGATATAGTTGTCATTTGCTGTTTTTGAGTGTGTGCAGGCAGATTGCCAGAATCAGACCTTGCAGATTGGATGTCAGCAGCATGGGGGAAAGATTGGAGACGATGCCGGAGCACTGTTTTAAGCTCTCAAAACCAAATGACTTGGAGGAAGAAGGGAGGGAAGTGGTGAACCATACATGTTATGGACTTTCCTTGAAGCAAGGGCCAAAAGTAGGTTAGATTTATGCAGTTGGGACCCAAGCACCATAGCCTTTATTAGTTCCTATAAGAAATGCTACATAATCAACACTCTGGCACAGAGGATGATATTGTGTGAAAAAACATAGATATCCACAACCCTTGAGTAGAAAAGTAATTCAGAAGAGTTGGACTCTGAATGTGAAGTTTTAGAAATACTTTCACAACTTAATTTTGTTTATATTTACCATTTCATGTTTGTAAAAATGATACATGATCAAAATCTGCCTACATCTAAAACTCTTTCAATCATTATAAAATAAAAACTTCTAAGTGTTAAAAATGCATTGTGTTATATGTAGTTTAACAGGCAGAGTTTTTTCTTAGTGATACATAAAAATTTGTTAGAATTGATGGCTCTTCAATGAAGTACAGTAGGTGATAGTTAAAGCCGGGGAATAACTAGCTAGCTCACCTAGCTCTGAGATTTTATAAAGAATTACAAATTCATGGAATCTACTGGGTACCCAGACTACCTCACCAGACTTCATCCTCATCCTTCAAAACTCAATTCAGGTAATCATATTCCTCAGAAAAAGCCCACCTTCCATCTCCACCCCAGTGGCTGAGTACAGAATTTTAAAAAATGAAGCCAAATATTAGCAAAATGGTGCTCACTTTATCAACTGTGATTTTATTTTTTTTCTGTTTGTGCTTCTAGGGAGAAATATGGAAGGTTATAGTGGGTGCTTATTCAAAAGGAATCCAAGAGTGTTGGTAGGAATAGAACATAGTAAATGAATCAGATAGTGAAGAGCCATCTTAATTTTCTGGTAATTTTTGCTAACCAAATATTTTCATCCCCATTTCTCTCCATTTTCTTTTTTGTTTTTGTTTTGAAAGGAATGGCCAAAAGAAAGGAAAGTAAATATGAGCTCTATTCGGGTAAGTAAATTTATTTTCATCATGTTCAGGGATTTCATAAAGCTTCATTTCATCAGAAGAATTTATACCTTTACTTTTCCCCAAATCCCAAGTCTGATGCCTAGACAAAGTCAAAGTGAAGTGTTTGCCTTCTGAATTAATTCCAGTGACTTTTATGTGACTTCGTTGGCACATACCCTCTACATAGATAAAACTATTCATAGTTTGACTCTTGCTGTTGTGTCTGTGCATCATCTTATTTTATAATACACTTGCATATAGTCAAAGTGTCACTGTAATGCGTCTTATTTAACAAAGCCAAGCACAATTGTCTCAATATAGAAACTCTGCTGTGTATATATTTAATATAGGAAGTAATATAATAATGTCTGTGTTGTCTGTTTTAGATGTTAAATTCCTAGAGTGCAGGAATGATGACCCATTTCCATTTCACAGTACTTGTTCATTTGAACAGCTGAATTTTTTTTTATTGGAGTATAATTGCTTTACAATGGTGTGTTAGTTTCTGCTTTATAACAAAGTGAATCAGTTATACATATACATATGTTCCCATATCTCTTCCCTTTTGCGTCTCCCTCCTTCCCACCCTCCCTATCCCACCCCTCCAGGCGGTCACAAAGCACCGAGCCGATCTCTCTGTGCTAGGCGGCTGCTTCCCACTAGCTATCTACCTTACGTCTGGTAGTGTATATATGTCCATGCCTCTCTCTCGCTTTGTCACAGCTCACCCTTCCCCCTCCCCATATCCTCAAGTCCATTCTCTAGTAGGTCTGTGTCTTTATTCCTGTCTTACTCCTAGGTTCTTCATGACATTTTTTCCCTTAAATTCCATATATTGTGTTAGCATACGGTATTTGTCTTTCTCTTTCTGACTGACTTCACTCTGTATGACAGACTCTAGGTCTATCCACCTCATTACAAATAATAGCTCAATTTCGTTTCTTTTTATGGCTGAGTAATATTCCATTGTATATATGTGCCACATCTTCTTTATCCATTCATCCAATGATGGACACTTAGGTTGTTTCCATCTCCGGGCTATTGTAAATAGAGCTGCAATGAACATTTTGGTACATGACTCTTTGAATTATGGTTTTCTCAGGGTAGATGCCCAGTAGTGGGATTGCTGGGTCATATGGTAGTTCTATTTGTAGTTTTTTAAGGAACCTCCATACTGTTCTCCATAGTGGCTGTACCAATTCACATTCCCACCAGCAGTGCAAGAGTGTTCCCTTTTCTCCACACCCTCTCTAGCATTTATTGTTTCTAGATTTTTTGATAATGGCCATTCTGACTGGTGTGAGATGATATCTCATTGTAGTTTTGATTTGCATTTCTCTAATGATTAATGATGTTGAGCATTCTTTCATGTGTTTGTTGGCAGTCTGTATATCTTCTTTGGAGAAATGTCTCTTTAGGTCTTCTGCCCATTTTTGGATTGGGTTGTCTGTTTTTTTGTTATTGAGCTGCATGAGCTGCTTGTAAATTTTGGAGATTAATCCTTTGTCAGTTGCTTCATTTGCAAATATTTTCTCCCATTCTGAGGGTTGTCTTTTGGTCTTGTCTATGGTTTCCTTTGCTGTGCAAAAGCTTTGAAGTTTCATTAGGTCCCGTTTGTTTATTTTTGTTTTTATTTCCATTTCTCTAGGAGGTGGGTCAAAAAGGATCTTGCTGTGATTTATGTCATAGAGTTGAACAGCTGAATTTTTTTGCCAATATAATAAAAGGAATATTTAGCCCTTAAACTTCGGGTACTCTCTGGTTTGACTGTTACTTAGTGACTGAGTTTCAGTTACGAACCTGGCCACTCGAGCTAACTCTTGGTATGTGCATCCAGGATGCTGGGAACTCATCCTAGGCAAAGAAGAGGAGGTAGAGAATAAGCAAATGGAATATTTGATAAGTAATTTTCCCTTTTTTGTGCCTGCAGGGGAAGAAATGGAACTGGTATTTGGACTATTTATTTTCAGAGGGGTTACAAGGCTTGAAACTTTTCATAAGAAGCAGTATTCATCGTTCTTCTGTCCCCTGAGCAGAGAGCATAAACCACCTGATCAACATTAAATGAATGTTGACAGAAACAAACTGAGCATATGGGACTAAATTCCTTCCTTGTTGCTGGAGAGGTCAAGTAGCTCAACTTGAGTTTCCATACTCATTTCACCAACAGACTGCCATCCTCAGGGAGTGCTTAGACTGGCCTTCTATCCATGGCTCAGGAGAGCCTCAATGTGGCTAATTTTATTTTTCAGGATCTAGATTCTTTAGCTCATTAGTGAAAAATGACTTCATCATCAGGCTCTGCCTTCCACCAAATTACACATAAAGAGACATATCTGTTATGTGGTGGGATTTTTCACATTCTTGTGGACTATGAGCTGCATTTTTGATGGAAGAGAGCAGGTAAATAATATATGGTGGCAGTTAAGCTACAGACATATTCATGCAAAATACTCAGCTGCCTCTGTAAAACCTCTGTGGATATTGCCATTTTTCTTATTGTGAACAACCACACCAACACCAAGTTAAGAGGATACATTTCTAGCCCTAAAAGGTGGCTCTAAGTAGTTGGTAGATTTCTGGGCCTTCACTGGTAGCAGTTTGATGAGAGAAGGAAGGGAAGAGGATTGTGGGATAATCTACATTCCTATTTATACCAGTTTGATTTCACAAAACTGCTCTATTTTGTGTGTGTGCACATGTATGTGTATGTATATATCCCATTTTTTAGTGTTTAGGTCCAAATTAACTAACTGTAACTATTTTCAGGAATAATTCTGAAGCTTTTAAAAAATTGTATAATAGCTAGAGTATCTTGCTGAAAATTGACTACAAAATTTTGCTTCAGTGCTACTGAATAACTGTCCCTCTTTTAATAAAATTCGTATCATTTGAAAGAAATCAAGCTGAATTTATTTTTATTTTATTATTTATTTATTTTTTTTTTTTATTTTTTTTTTGTGGTATGCGGGCCTCTCACTGTTGTAGCCTCTCCCGTTGCGGAGCACAGGCCCCGGACCCACAGGCTCAGCAGCCATGGCTCATGGGCCCAGCCGCTCCGCAGCATGTGGGATCTTCCCGGACCGGGGCACGAACCCGTGTCCCCTGCATCGGCAGGTGGACTCTCAACCACTGCGCCACCAGGGAAGCCCTATTTTTATTTTTAAGTGCACATTGTGGCTCTTTTTTTTTCCTTTTAAAGCAAAACAGAACCCTAAACTATATTATTGGATGGTGTTCAAACTAGAAATACTATTTATTCATTCATTATTTTCATTCATTTTTGATTTAATACATATTTATTGAGCTTACCATATACCATGTATTCTTCTGTGTGCTGGTTATACAGTATCTGCTTTTGTGGAATTTACTACATTCCATTGGAGAAGACAGATAATACAGATGTAAACAAATGTACAATATCAGGTGAAAAAGCAAGGAATAGGGACAGAAAGAAACAAACTGAGTGTATGGGACTAAATTCTTTCCTCATTGGTAGAGAGGCCAAGTGGCTCCACTTGAGTTTCCATGCTCGTCACCAATACACTGCCATCCTTAGGGAGTGCTTGGATTGTCTTTCTATCCATGGCTCAGGAGAGAGAGCCTCAATGTGGCTAATTTTATTTTTCAGGATCTAGATTCTTTAGTCCACTAGGGAAAAATGACTTCATCATCAGACTCTGCCTTCCACCAAATTATACATAAAGAGATATACATGTTTGAGGGGGTTGCTACTTTAGATAAGATGGTTAGGGAAGGCCTGTTTGAAGAGGTGGCCAATGCAGAGGCCCTAATGAGATAAGTGTATGAACCATGTGAATATTTGGGGAAAGAGCATTCCGGGAAGAGGTAAAGGCAAGTAAAAAGGCTTAAAAATGTTAACTTACTTGGCATGTTTGAGGAATAGCAGAGGCCAGTAAGGTTACACCATAGTGATTAAGGGAGAAACATGGTAAGAAAAGAAATAGGGGAGAAAGCCAGAGAGTAGTTCATGAAGATCCTTATAGCCTGGTATGGATACGTAATGTGAAGCCATTAGAAGGACTGAGAGTAGAGGAGTGGCATCATTTTACTTACCTGTATGGAACTGCAGTGTGAAGGTTAGACTGAAGAGGATTAAGGGTGAAAGCAGAGAGACCAGTTAGGTTATTACAGTGTTCCAGGCAAGAGTCTTAGACTAGTGTGGTGGATGATGGAGAGTGGGGTGGGTAGTTAGATACTGAACGCAAGCTCTAAAGGTAAAGAAGATAGGATCTGCTGATAGCTTGGATATGAGGAGAGAGAAAGGGAGGAGTAAAGGATGACTCCTAGGTTTTTAACAGTAGCTGGGTAAATTCTGGAACAGAGAGATGAGGAACAGATTTGGAGGAATGTGGAATCACGAGTTCTTTTTCAGTCATGTTAGTTTGGAGATGCTAAATAGGCAGTTGGCTATCCAAATCTAGAGTTCAGGGTACAGTTTGGTACTGACAAAATTGATTTGGGAATCTTTACTGAATAGCCATGACATTGGATGAGATCACTTAGTACAGCTTGAAAAGAAAATGGCAAAGGACTGAGCCCTGGAGTATGCCAATGTTAAGAAGTAGAGGAGGAACCAGCAAAAGACTGAGAAGGACCCACCAGTGAGCTTAATGAAAAGTCAGGAGACTGGTGTGCTGGAAGCCAAGTACAGAAAGTGTTTCAAAAAGGAAGGGTTATTTAATGGTGTGGAATGTAGCCTATATACCTGGATAAAAGAAGCTTTAGCTGCTTTGAAGTAAATCTGATGGCTTCCCCAATGGGTAACTATTTAGAGAATTCTCTATTTTTTTTTTAAGTTTGTACTCCAAATAACTTCCCATATTGTTTTTCAGAACATGGTATTTTGATCCTTAAGATCATGTAGAACTTTAAATTGTGAGAAGGGGTTTGATTAGTTTTTATGAAATTTAACCAGTAACAATCTTCAGATCATGGAAGAAACTTTTCTAAACTTAAGTTTGTGTTCTGGGAGAAAAAAATTTTCTCCTTTAGTTTGCCTTTTTGTTTAGTAATGATTCCCTGGGTACCTTTTTGACCATATTCTTCTCTTGATCAATTTTTTAACCCACTTAAGATTAGATATACAGCTATGCAAGTATGCCAAATCTAGTTATTTGAAAAGTCTTTTTTGAAGAATCTTCATGGCAAAGAAAAACAAAATTTAAATAAGAATAGCTATTTTGTTTCAGTACCAAACATGCCTAGAAAAGAAAAGTAATAGAAAATGTGGTTTATTTTCCCAGTTGTACAAAAAGAACACTTTGTTTACCCAGTATTTGTGTAAAGTTGTTGATGTTTTAAATATTGACTTAATATTAAATAATAGCACTGCTATTAGATTTCTAACATTTTATTTTTCTTTTTATCATAACTTCTCCTTTGGTCTTGGGGACAATCTGGAAAGAAAAGTAGATAAGTCTATGGTACCTCACATAACTTTTATTAACATAGTAGAAATTCTCTTTATATCAGATACATTTTTTATCACAAAATGGTTTACTAGATAGAAGAAAAAATATTCTCTAAAATTAGTATTATATTTTTAAGATTTTTTTCAGTTGATACTACTTTTCACTTTGTTTAAATTATTAGGTTTTTTAATATAGAGAGCCTCTGTTTCTGTCATGTAAAAAAAAATCTGTTTCTATTAAAGATGGATGCTATGGACTGAATGTTTGTTTCCCTCAGATTCATATGTTGAAGCCCTAACCCCCAATGTGATGGTGTTTGGAGATGGGGCCTTTGGGAGGTAATTCATTTGTAAGGGTGGAGCTCCCATTAATGGGATTAGTGCCTTTATAAGATGAGACAAGAGAGATACAATCTTTCTCTCCACTGTGTGAAGATCCAGCAAGAAGGCAGCTGTCTACAAGCTAGGAAGAGGACCCATGCTGGCACCCTGATCTTGGACTTTTAGCCTTCAGAATTGTGAGAAGTAAATTTGTTTTTTAAAGCCACCCAGTCTGTGGTATTTTTGTTATATAGCAGCCTGATCTGATTAAGACAATGGGCAATTGTGTTTAACAGAATATACTGTTGACCAGAATCATTAATGCTTTATTTTTATAATACTCATAAGAGGATATCTTCCCAAGGAGCATAATAGTACATGTGAATTAAAGTCCCTTTTAAAGTATATAACAGGAATGCAACATTTTTCAGCTTGCCAGGAAGAATATTAGCTTATCTAAATAGATTTGGTGCACAGAGCTGGAGGCTGGATGTTAAGGAGTCCTTCTATTGCTTCTAGTTTTAGGTTCATCATTAGTGAATTGTACAACCTTGGAAGTCACTTAAATACTTTGCCTCTTGATTCTCTCTTTGGTAAAATTTAGATTCTGATGTCTGTCTTTCAAAGGTTTGGCATGTAAAATGATAGAAAATTTGTAGAATTTTCATTGAAAACCCACAAAGGGGAAAAGAGATATAAAAGTTTTTCCTACTTTGGAAGCTGTATTTGATCAAAGTATATCTTATAGAAATGCAATTAAAGACTATCCCAGGAGGTATTGGCTTACTGAAGTAATGCACGTTCTCTGTACTTTACTTTCTGTGTGAACAGAGGTTTCCTGAGCCTTTCTGAGAAAAGTGCTGAAAGTATGAATGAATAAGCACCTACTTAATAGTTTGACATCCTAAGCATTTATGGGTATTACAGCCCTGGATACAATAACATAGTTAATATCACATACGAAATTGAACAAGATTGCATTTTTAATATGCTGTACTTTCCCCTTGTATCTATTTGTAGGTGAACTTTCTATTACCTGGGGTAGTGAGGAAGAAGGTAGTATATAATTGTTTAATTAGATGTGAATTTCACCTTAAAAAAATAGAACTGAATCCTTTTTCTATTTGTAATCAGTTTTGTGGACTAGGTTAAATTCACAAACTTGATCGTCAGTTTCTGCATAGTCAAGCTCAATGGAACTTCTCCCCAGAAAAAAATATCTACCTAATTGGTCAAAATTAGCAAAGACAGTCATTCAAAGTCTCTGGAGAATGATAAAGGGATTTGCAACAAATTGAAAATCATTTATTCAAAATCTACAAAACTCAATAATAGTAGTAGGAGTCTTTAACATGTGAGATAGAGGTTACACCCATTTTCCCACCCAACTCTGCGTTGCAGAAGAGGTATTACAGTGAGCTTGGCAGCCAAGTGGCAGCTCCTATCTCCCCCAAATACTGTTGCATAATATAGAGGTTCCAACAGGGTCAGAGAAAACCTCAAAGGCTGGCAACACCCTGGCCCTGCTTGAGGGACCTGACTTTATTTGTATTGTGGAGAAATTTGTGCCTCAAAGGAACTGTCCAAAATAAAAATCAGCAAACAATCAGTGGAGGCCAAAAGCATGGTATGATACTAATAGAGGCAGACCAGCCAGAAGTTTAACAGACCAGAGAAAGAGCCAGCAAAGGAGGCCTGGTGATAAGGAAGAGTGTGCACATACCTAAGGCCACACTCTCTTAGGAGCAACTGGAGAGGAAACTGCTTTACTATTAGTCCTTGACTAAATGTGAGACAAACTTGTAAGCTCCCTGAAGTGTGAAAGCAGTCTTTAAGCCACACAGGTCAAACAGCAAAAAGTGAAAACCTTATTGGCTCAGGGGCTTAAGTACAACTCCAATCAATCAGTGGATGACTGCTAAACTCTACTGACCCAGGGATTACCCTTAGGAACCCAGGTGTCAAGATGAAAAATAAAAAATCCAAACAGGAAAATTAGAGGCTACACACTATGGGGGAACTGATTTCACAGAATTAGTCTAGCCAAGTTGCTATAAGACTCTGGAGCAGGGACAATCCAGTGCTGTTACAATATATTACCTAATTGTTCAGATTAATAAAGAAATAGGAAAGTGTGACCCATATTCAGGGAAAAAAAAGACAAATTGCCTTTGGGGGGGATCAAATATTGAACTTGGTGGACAAGGACTTCAAAGCAGCTATTATAAATATGTTCAAAGAACTTAAACCATGTTTAAATAATTAAAGGAATATGTAATGACAATGACTCATCAAAAAGAAAATACCAGTAAAGAATCGAATACATACACACCACACCCCAAATGGAAGTGCTGGACTTGAAAACAGTGAAGAAAAATGAACAGAGCCTTATGAAAATGTAGTACAGCATTAAGTACACAAACACACTCATGATGGGTATACCAGAGGAGGAGACAAAGGGACAAAAAATATTTAAAGAAATGATGGCTGATAATGCCCCAAATTTGATGAAAAACACTCTATACATTCAAGAAGCTTGGGAAAATACTAGCGAAGCAAATCCAGCAGCATAAAACGGATTATAATCCATGACCAACTGGGATTTACCCCAGTAGCGCAAGGTTGGCTTGACATCAATGTAATACAGCATACCAAAATGTTGTTTAAAGAAAGTAAAAATACATCTAATAAATGCAAAGATGTCCCATGATCATAGGTCAGAAGACTGAGTACTGTTAAGATAGTAATACTCCCCAAACTGATCTACAGTTTCAATGGAATCCCTATCAAAACCCCAGCTGGCATTTTGCAGAAATTGACAAGCTGATCCTAAAATTCAAATGGAAATGAAAAGTACTATGAATAACCAGAACAATACTGAAAAAGAAGAACAAAATTGGAGGCCTCATACTTCCCGCTTTCAAAGCTTACTACAAAGCTACACTAATCAAGACAGTGTTGTACTGGCATAAGGATACACAAAGATCAATGGAATAGAATCAAGAGTCCAGAAATAAACCCATTCATCTAGGGTCAATTTGATTTTCAACAAGGATGCCAAGACAGTTCAATGGGGAAAGAAAGTGGTGCTGGTAAAACTGGATATCCCCATGCAAAAGAGTCTGGTTGGACTGTTTATCACGTCAAATACAGAAATTAACTTAAAGTGCGTAAGAAGCCTAAATGTAATGTCTAAAACTATAAAACTCCTAGACAAAACATTGGAGTAAATCTTCATGACCTTAAGTTAGTCATTGATTTTGTAGCTCTGATAACAAAAGCACAAACAATAAAAGAAAAAATTCATGAACTTCATCAAGATTAAAAACTTTGTGCTTCAAATGAGACCACCAAGAAAGTGAAGAGAAAATTCACAGAATGGGAGAAAATATTTGCAAATCATATATCTGATAAATGTCTTGTATCCAGAGTCCATAAAGAACTCTTACAACTCACTAATAAGGATAACTCAATTAAAAAATGGGCAAAGGATCTGAATATTTCTTCCCAGAAAAGAAGGGTAATAAGAACATGAAAAGGTGCTCAACATCATTAGTCGTTAGGTAAAATCAATCAAAACCATAGTGAGATACCACCTCACACCCTTTAGGATGGCTATAATAAAAAAGAAGTGAGGATGTGGAGAAATTAAAACTTATACATTGCTGCCTGGGCTGTAAATGGTTGTAGCCACTTTGGAATACAATTTGGCAGCTCCTCAAAATTTTAAACATAGAGATACCATATGACGGATATGGTATTCCATATCCATGACTGATATGGTAATATGGAATATGGTATTCCATATGGAATATGGAATATAGAATATGGTATTCCATATCCATGACTGATATGGTAATTGTACTCCTGGATATATACTCAAGAGAAATGAAAACATGTCCTCACAAAAACTTGTACACAAGTGTTCATAACAACATTATTCATAATAGCCCCAAAGTGGAATCAACCCAAATGTCCTACTGATGAACGGATAAATAAAATATGCTATTTCCATATAATGGAATACTGTTTAGCAAAAAAAAAAAAAAAAGGAATGAAGTCATACATATTATAATATGGACAAACCTCAAAAACATTATACAATGTGAAATAAGCCAGTCACAAAACAGCACATATTGTATGGTTTCATTTACATGAAAATTCCACAGCAGGCAAATTGATAAAGACAGAAAGTAGTTAAGTGGTTGTCTGGGGGTGACGGGGATAGGGTGGAGGTAATGGGGAGTACTATAGACTGAAATTTTGTGTGCCCCCAAAATTCATATGCTGAATTTCCAATGTGATGATATTTGGAGGTGAGGCCTTTGGGGATAATTAGGTCAAGAGAGTGGACCCCTTATGAATGGGTTGAGTGCCCCAGAGAGCTTCCTTGCCTCTTTCATCAGGTAATGTTATAGCAAGAAGATGGCTGTCTATGAACCAGGAAGCTGGTCTTCACCAGACACACTTAATCTGCCAGCACCTTGATCTTGGACTCCCCAGCCTCCAGAGCTGTGAGAGATAAATTTCTGTAGTGTATATGCTACCCAGTTTATGGTATTCTGTTATAGCAGCCCCAAAGGACTAAGACGGGAAGTGACTGCTAATGGGTATGAGGTTTCTTTTTAAGATGCTAAAAGTGTTCTAAGCTCTGTAAATATAATAAAAAACCACTGAATTTTATGTTATTAAATTATATCACTAAAGCTCTTAAAAAAACTTATAAGAACTGTTTCAATTCCTGTTTTGGAAAAGGATGAGATGAGTAATCTTAAAGATCGCATGTTTGTATAATGAATATCTTAAGTGTATAATAACAAATTTGGAAAAATTATAGTCATAAAATCATTATTTGCTTCTCTTCTATGTCATACCTTGTCCTTTTCCAGTCTAGGAAATTAGGAATATGCAAAGAGAATTTTATGTGGTAATTGTGCAGCCATCAAGCATTTTAAAGAATTTTTAAAGTTAGATACCAGATTTACATGTTTATTTGAGATATTTTAGGGTCAGTAAGGAAAAAAGATAGGCTGGAATAATTTTCTAAAGTATAGATAGGCAAGTGGAAGTAGGTTATGAAATAGTGGGTAAAAATCATTGTAATATTGTTTCTCTTTAAAAAGGTTTCTGATCAATTTTAGAGGTATTTGCATATTTTTCCACCAAAAATAAAAATATAATATAGCTATAATGGATGTATTCAAACAAATAAAATGCAACTGAATTTCTAACAAAATATTTAGTTAATTTTCCTTATTCTGAATGAGGATACAGCCAGAGTGAATGATATTTTAAATAGAAATGGAAAATTTTCACGTTTTTTTAAAAAATAAATTTATTTATTTTTGGCTGCATTGGGTCTTCGTTGCTGCGTGTGGTCTTTCTCTAGTTGCAGAGAGTGGGGGCTACTCTTCATTGCGGTGCGTGGGCTTCTCATTGCGGTGGCTTCTCTTGTTGTGGAGCACAGGCTCTAGGCGTGCAGGCTTCAGTAGTTGTGGCACGCGGGCTCAGTAGTTGTGGCTCGCGGGCTCTAGAGCGCAGGCTCAGTAGTGTTGTGGCGCACAGGCTTAGTTGCTCCGTGGCATGTGGGATCTTCCCGGACCAGGCATCGAACTTGTGTCCCCTGCATGTGCAGGCAGATTCTTAACCACTGAGCCACCAGGGAAGTCCAATTTTCACGTCTTTATATGGATAATTGTAAAGAAAAATTTATTAAACTATTTAATTTCAGGTGAGAATTGTAAAAGTTAACCTTATTTCAATTGTTTAACCGAGTTTCTAAGATGCTCTGTGTAAAACATTCTTGGTTGTGTTTAGAATTCCTTATTACTATTGAATCTGGGATAGCCTACCATCTCCCCCTGCTGGACGTTTACCCCACTACAAGGAATTAAGAATTCGACCTCTGCTACTTAGCCTCTGCTAGTGCAGAGAAAGAAAAGGAAATGAGTGTGTGGAGCTGAATGGGGAGCTAGAGTACAATTCTTCTGATTTCTGCCCTTCCCGACTTCAAAGATCCACTTCCCTTGTGTTTGGAAAGGAATTGAGCTTCCCTCAGCTTGAGGATTCTTGGTCTATGACTTAGGGTCTAGGGGTCAGACAGTAATTGAGTCTGGCTGGGACCTACACTTGAAAAACCCTACCCCAATCAGCCATTTACATAAGAGTAGACATATTGAGACATATTGACTAATAACTACATTAGCTCTTTTTACCCTGGACCTCAGATTTTTCCTTGACATTAATAAGGGTTAATTTTTTCTTAGCATTTTGTCTTATTCTAACACCAAATAGGTTTAACTTTGACAAGTTAAACGCTTCATATTTTGCATTTTTGTGTTATTAGGTTTCTTTAAGAATTTTGTAAGACTAGGGTTTTTTTTGTTTGTTTGTTTGTTTGTTTGCGATACGCGGGCCTCTCACTGCCGTGGCCTCTCCCGTTGCGGAGCACAGGCTCCAGACGCGCAGGCTCAGCGGCCATGGCTCACGGGCCCAGCCGCCCTGCGGCATGTGGGATCCTCCCGGACCGGGGCACGAACCCGCGTCCCCTGCATCGGCAGGCGGACTCTCAACCACTGCGCCACCAGGGAAGCCCAGAACACGTAGTTTTTGATTACGTATATAACAGTTCAAAAAACAGAAAGACTAAACCATTTATGTTCAGGTATACATGCTTAGGTGGTAAAGCTATAAAGAAAGATGAGGACATGATTCTCATAAAAGTCAGGTTAATGGTTACCTTTGCTGAAGAGAGAGGACTTAGTGATTGGCAGGGGGATTCTGGGGTGCCGGTAATGTTCTGTTTCATGATCTGGGTGCTGATTACTTGGCTGATTCTTGGTAAACCATTGAGCTATATGTTTCTGTGTGCTCACTTTTCTGTATGTGTTATTCTTTACAATACAAAAAGTTTTAAAACTTTTATTAATTTTTTTCCAGTTTTATTGAGATATAATTGACATACAGCACATGTATAAGGTTAAGGTGTACAACATGATGATTTGACTTACATACATCATGAAATGATTACATCGTCTCATATAGGTACAACATTAAAGAAATAGAAAAAAAATTTTTACCTTAGGATTTTTTTACACTTAGGATTTACTCTCTTAACAACTTTCATACAGCAGTGTTAATTATCTTTATCACACTGTACATTAGCTCCCTAGTACTTAATTTATCTTATAAAAGGAAATTTGTACCTTTTGACTACCTTCATCTAATTCCCCCTGCCCCCACCTCTGGTGGTCAAATATCTGATCTCTATTTCTATGAGTTTGATTGTTTGTTTTTGAAGTATAATTGACCTACATTATGTTAGTTCCTATTACACATCATAGTGATTCACTATTTCTACACATTTTAAAATGATCATCATAAGTCTAGTTATGATCTGTCACCATACTAAGATATTACATAATTATTGACTATATTCCTCACACTGTACATTTCATACCCATGACTCATTTATTTTGTAACTGAAGGTGTGTACTTCTTAATTTCCCTCACCTATTTCGCTCCTTCCCCAAACCCAACCCCAAAAGTTTTTAAGTACAATGTTTTGCTGCTTTCAATCTTCTGATGTAACCATCAGTTTCTCAAAAATCATTGAGAGGGATCCAATAGTCTCATCTGTAAGTTCTTTGGGGTTTTAGGGCCCACACAGGTAAAAAGAAATTACTCTTGGTGTTTCAAACAGGGAATTTAATAAAAAGAATCAGTTACGACAATTTTGAAAGGACTGGTAGAGCAAAATGGAGAAGGGTGGGTGGGCAAAAGGAAGAAAAGATGATACCAAGAGATCAGAAACTAATATTCTTGGAGTGTAGTTCACAAGTTTGTATCTACTATTGCACTGTTAGAGACATCACAATCAATTCTAGATCTGCCAAAGTAGTATCACCTAACCAGGGCCAGAAACTGCTATTGCTGTCACTACATCTTCTATCAGCAACTGCAACCCATCAGAGCCAAAAGCAGGAAGCATCTCTCTTCCTCCACCTTCTGATCTCCTGTCACTGCCTCTTATTGGCAGACTCCAACAGTAAGCTTAGTTAGCAAGAGAGCCTGGGAAATGCATGAAGTATAGAATGGTAGGAGTAGAGTTGAGGGGCAATGAGTAAATTACTGGCACAGGTCCCTAGAATTTAATTTTTACAGATTGTTGAGATGTTGTATTAAGTGTTGCTTAATTCATCTTTGTATATAATATTCATATGAGTAATTGTTCTACCCTTTCCAAACCAATGAATGATCATTTTCTAACACAGAGAAAATAGAAGAAAAATAGATACTGGGTAATTTTGCTTTTTCTATTCCATTCTTTAAAGTTTAAGTATCTGGAAACTTTGAATAAAAACTTGAACTAATGGTATAGTGGTTAAGAGAGTGGACACTGAGGCTAGATTGTCTAGTTTAGAATCTAGACTCTGCCACACTCTAGGTGTGTGGCTTTGGGCAAGTTATTTAATTTCTCCGTGTCTCAGTTTCCTTATATGTAAAATAAGGGTAATAATATCACCTTCCTTTTAGGGTTGTTATAAAAATTATGTGAATTAATACATGTAAAGCACTTAGAACAGTGCTTAGTATATAATGATCACTTCATGAATGTTAACCATTATTATCATTACTTCTTCATGCAATTTACCAC
This sequence comes from Delphinapterus leucas, assembly GCF_059928025.1. Taxonomy (NCBI): domain Eukaryota; kingdom Metazoa; phylum Chordata; class Mammalia; order Artiodactyla; family Monodontidae; genus Delphinapterus; species Delphinapterus leucas. The sequence goes on along the minus strand of NC_143150.1, from coordinate 45,581,392 downwards.
CGTGAAGTACTAATATGGAGGAAACAATAAGCTTTCATTTCTCCAACATCAGTTTGATTTTGAAGGAAGTATTTTGCTTAACATGATAGTAATTGATGGACTCAGAATCCTTACCTAGCAATTCTCCTTTGAAGTGAGAATCTTTAGTCAAGAAGACACTGAGGATTTTTAGGAAGGAGTTGTGAGATAGAGAAAATAGTTAACTTTGTTCTTCTTAACGTTTGACATTGATATATATTGTCAGAAAAACATACCAAATGAAAGTAAAACTGACAATCCAGTGAATAGCCACTACGAAAAAAAGAAAGGGAAGCCTTGGGAAAGAAATGGGTATGTCAGTAGTCTACTCTTGTTAAGCATCTTTCTATTACAAACAGAAGAGGGATTTACTCCTGGAGACCAAGTGTAGGGATAAAGATATCTATGGGATCTGTAGTTACCAATAGAAGAGTTCTAGGGCAGACATTTAGAGTTGAAAGAAAAAGTAACCAGCCATTACTTAGGATGAATTTCAGAATACTTCATCACAAGCCTACAATTACTAAAATCCTGTAATCAGTAATAGTCCTATTTTTTTAAAAGTTTAAAAAGAGTATATTCAATCTTATAAAGAGAAATTCGAAACTGCAAAAGATGTAGATTAAGGCTGAATCATCTAGGTGAGTCTCTGAATGCTTGTCCTAGGATGAAAAACTTATTAGACTAGATGATAGTATGACTAGGAAAGAAAGTTCAATACAACATTAGCTAGTTTACCTATGAGAATTTTTTTTTAGATACAAGGTGGAATGAGAAAAGCGTTCTGATTATCTCTTGTTGCATAACAAACTACCCCAAAGTTAAAATTACTGTATTTTTGTCTCCTCACATTTTTGTGGGCTGACTAGGCTCAGCTGGGCAATTCTTGGCTGGGGTTGGAGTCATCAAAAGGCTCTATTGGACTGGATGTTCAAGGTGGATCATTCATATCACTGGTGGCTGATGTTGGCTCTGGGCTAGGAACTCAGCTGGGGCTGTCAACTGGAAAAACTAACTGCTCCCTCTCCATGTGTCCTGGGCTTATCACAATATAATGGCTGAGTTCTGAGAGGGAATGGTCCCAGTGGCCCAGGTAGAAGCTGTAAGGCTTTTTCTGACCTTGCCTCAGCATTCACACAGTCACTTCTGTCTATTGGTTAAAAGAAAATCACGAGACCAGTCAAGATTCAAGGGGAAGGGAAGGATATGGGATAGGTCACATAGGGTGTGAATACAGGGAGGCATGGGCTCATTGGGGGACCACCACAGGAAGAAAAGACAATAATGTGTACATTTTGGCTTGTAGAGAAGAGTCGAAGCAAGAAGGAAATGGAAAGAAATTATACCACTGAGGAATTACTGGGGAATATTCAGCATGGGAAAGAGAGTGAAGGGAATTAAGTATTGTGTCTACGATGAGTAGGCACTGTACAAAGGTCTGCCCCCTCCAGGAGTTAAGGTCTTTTGGTGAATATTTTGAAAATATCTCCTGCCTATTGGTTTGTACTGTGTGTGTGTGTCGGGGGGTAGTTGAATGTTAGCACAAAAATAGTGGTTTTACTTTATATTTTATTCAAGAGGGAGAATTGTGGGCAGGGGCTTAGTCATAAATGCCTTTTGTGCTAAGCTAAGGAATTCAAACTCATATTAAATGGTATGAAGAACCACAACAGGTATTAAATAGAGGAGCAACACGATCAATTTGGGTTTTCAGAAAGCAAGAAAACCAACTAAGAGGTTTTTGCTGCAATTAAGGCAAGACGGGGCCTGAATCAAGGCAGTAGCTATAAGAATAGAGAGACTGATTAGAAAGATTTAAGAAGTAGACTCAGTATCAGACTTGTGACTGATGATACAGGAGTGTCTTATCAGCCCAGAATTCTCAGGTTTCTGACCTAACCTACTGGGTAAATAAAATAGTACCATTCACTGAGTTTGGTTTAATCAGAGTCCTTTGATTGCAAACAGCAAAAAATTAAAATAAAAATGTTCTCTGGTTAGGAAGGGTAAAGAAAGAGAGAAGGTAATGTTTTTAAAAAGTCAAACACAATTTCAAATGTGTGATTCCACTTAAAATTTAACCTTGAGCAAATTAGCCTCTACTAACTTGAATTTTTTCATTGCAAAAACGGGATAATATGAACTACCTCCCAGGCTTGTGGTAAAAAAATAAATACCATAATGGACATATTGTACAGCACAGAAGATATTCAATACATATTTGTTAAATTAATAAATACTTTTCTTATTATCCCATTGCATTCCTAATGTCATAAGTATATCAAGAATGGAGGAAGCAAAATATGAAGATCCCCAGGAAAGGATATTTCTGAAGCTGGTCAGTAATACTGCTGTAAAATCCTGGCAAGAAACTCCTCACCAGCCCCACAGAGGAAAACTTCCATCAGAGAAAAATCCCCTACCAAAGATCTCTCAGGTGGAGCCTCTTTTTACTCCTAGCTCTTCCTTATGGCCTACTAGGCCTTATCTTTGAAAAATAGTAACTTCAATATAAATATTAGGATCAGTCCTCATTCAGTCAACAAATATTTAATGATCCGGTACTTGTGTATTAGTCAGCTCAGGCTACCAAAACAAAATACCACAGACTGGGTGGCTTAAACACAGACATTTTCTCACAGCTCTGGAGGCTGGAAAGTCCAAAGTCAAGGCGCTAATTTGGCTTCTGGTGAGAGTTCTATTCCTGGTTTGCAGATGGCTACCTTCTTGTTGTGCCCTCACATAGACTTCCCTCAGTGCATGTGAATGGAGACAGAGAGAGACAGAGAGAGAGAGAGAGAGAGAGAGAGAGAGAGAGAGAGAGAGAGAGAGCACAAGCGAGCACTGGTCTCTCTTCCTCTTTGTACAAGGACACTAATCCCATCGGATGAGGGCCCTACCCTTACGGCCTCATCTAACACCAGTCACCTCCGAAAAGACCTTATCTCCAAATACAGTCACATTAGGGGTTGGGGCTTCTACATACAAATTTGGGGGAACACAAACATTCAGTCTATAACACTATGTATAAGCATTGCGATAGATTAGATTTAGAAAGATAAAAAAGAAAAGGTCCCTGCCATGGTTCATCTCCACAGTACACACATATAGTATAGCAGAGTGGTTTTGGAATCACACAGGCTTGAGTTTGAGTCCAAGCTGAATGACCTTGTGAAAGTTACTATCAATTTGTGTCTCATTTCTCTCATTTATAAAATGAAAAAAACAAGAGTACCTAATTCATTCATTTAAAAGATATTTGTTGTGTAACTACTATTTGCCAGCTTTTCTACTAGAGCCATAGGGTTGTGGTATAACTGAAAGATCATAAAAATATATAATGTGCCCAGCACAATATAAGTATTCCATTAATGTGAGTTATTGTCATAAGGCAGAGCCTCATTGAAAATTGAATTCCAAGGGTAGGACTTCCAAGTCAACATGTCCAAAACCAAAGTCATAATTCCCTCCTGATATGCCTCTTACCTCTTAATCCTCCCCCACCACAGACAGATAAATAAATAAAGTCTGTTTTTCCTCCTGAGTTCCCTTTCTCTATTAACATCTAAGGAGTCATCCAAATTAGCCATGTCCATCATCTTTGATTTTTCTCTTTCTTCCCCCATACTGAACTGGTCACTTGGTAGTGGTATGCTGGCACACGCTGGCTCAAGAGAGCTGACTGAGCGCACCTCTTCACAATTCCACATCCAGCGACGTCTAGTGTTACCTTGAAATCAGCCATGGGGAAGTATTTACACCATGGAAATCAACAAACACTGTAAATCGGGGCTTTTTTTTCCTTTTCTTTTCTGGAGAGCCAGTTGTTTACCAGCACATCACTGCTTCTTAGTGTGTTCAAATCTGCCACCCTTCAGTTCCCACTACCACTACCCTAGATATAGCTCTCATTTTTTATCTAGCCCTTTGCTAGAGCCTCCTCAATGGTCTCTTTACCTCTGTCTATCAAGCCTCCATACTCCCACAGAGCTCTCTTTGTAAATGTGGATTGGATTGTGTTTCATCTGCTTAGAACACCCCATTGCCTAGAGGAGTAAGTCCACCCGCTTAACCTAGCTTTCAATGTCCTTCACATTCTGCCCCACCTTACCTTGTTACAGTCTCCTGGGCATCACTCTCACTTCACTGATACCTTCCACTGTAGTCCTGCTCAGCTATTTATTTTCTTGAATCCACCATGCACTTACGTACCCCTGAACCCTTGCTCATGTTGCCCTCATCCTGGAATGCCCTTCCCCGTCTGGTGACCAATTTAAATATCAGCCTCTGTTGGAAGTCTCACAGACTCTCCCCTTGTGGTCAGAATTAATTTCTTAGTGACTGTGCTATCAGGCTGAGCTTCCCCAAGAGGGGGAAACAGTGATAAAATTCCATGCAGCTCTAACAAACAACCCAATCCAAAAATGGGCAGAAGACCTAAATAGACATTTCTCCAAAGAAGATATACAGATTGCCAACAAACACATGAAAGAATGCTCAACATCATTAATCATTAGAGAAATGCAAATCAAAACTACAACGAGATATCATCTCACACCGGTCAGAATGGCCATCATCAAAAAATCTAGAAACAATAAATGCTGGATAGGGTGTGGAGAAAAGGGAACACTCTTGCACTGCTGGTGGGAATGTGAATTGGTACAGCCACTATGGAGAACAGTATGAAGGTTCCTTAAAAACTACAAATAGAACTACCATATGACCCAGCAATCCCACTACTGGGCATCTACCCTGAGAAAACCATAATTCAAAGAGTCATGTACCAAAATGTTCATTGCAGCTCTATTTACAATAGCCCAGAGATGGAAACAACCTAAGTATCCATCAGCGGATGAATGGATAAAGAAGATGTGGCACATATATACAATGGAATATTACTCAGTCCTAAAAAGAAACGAAATTGAGCTATTTGTAATGAGGTGGATAGACCTAGAGTCTGTCATACAGAGTGAAGTCAGTCAGAAAGAGAAAGACAAATACCGTATGCTAACACATATATATGGAATTTAAGAAAAAAAACAAAAAATGTCATGAGGAACCTCGGGGTAAGACAGGAATAAAGACACAGACCTACTAGAGAATGGACTTGAGGATATGGGGAGGGGGAAGGGTAAGCTGTGACAGGGCGAGAGAGTGGCATGGACATATATACACTACCAAACGTAAAATAGCTAGTGGGAAGCAGCCGCATACCACAGGGAGATCAGCTCGGTGCCTGGTGACCACCTAGAGGGGTGGGATAGGGAGGATGGGAGGGAGGGAGATGCAAGAGGGAAGAAATATGGGAACATATGTATATGTATAACTGATTCACTTTGTTATAAAGCAGAAACTAACACACCATTGTAAACCAATTATACTCCAATAAAGATGTAAAAAATAAAAAGTAGTAATAGCAGTAGCAGCAAGCTTTCAATAAGCAGAGATCTTTTGGATAGCTTGGTCCTTGGTAGATTTAAACAGGAAAAAAAAAAAAGACTAGACAGCGTGGACACTAAACAAGGTGGCTCATCTCTGTGGGGTTCAGGAAGTATAACCAGAGGTTCACATGGCTGGAAGGGGCCATCTCTTTGCTTTCAGCAGAACTACACCTAACCCACTTTAGACAAGCAAAGGAGAACTTTTTGAGAATGTCCTATAGAAGAGAAAAATAATCCTAGCAAACTACTTGCCTTGCCTGGTACCTCCCCCTCACTGTGAGCCTTGTTACCCTAAGTGGGAGGTGTGAGGAACTGGGATACAGGAATCCAGAGAGTGTACCGATGCGTGGGTTGGTAGCTCATTGGAGCTTTGGGTTCATTCTGCTCAGTCTGCCATTGCCTTCGTTCCCTCACAATTAGATTAGTCACAAATGGTTGTTCACCAGCCCACTGTTTCTGAGGTTCAGCCCATCATGAGTGGAAAACAAAAACAGGGCCTTCAAATGGCACAGGGATTGAGAGAAAACAGCAGACCTGGCACAGGAATGCCCAATGATGTTAACACACTGTGTGTATGCCCTTGGGGCCCTCCAGCCCTTCCCTGGGAGGACCAGAGACATTTTACTGGGTTGGTTGTTGTTTAAAGACTATGGAATGCCAGTTCAATGAGAGACTGGTGCAGTAGAGAACATAAACAGAGAATTTAATACAGTTCTGGCTACAATCCTATAACAAACAGAAGTGCCCACGTATGATTTTATGTCACTTTGTGAATTGAGTTCACGAGGTTCTGACTCTATGCGCTGTATGTAAAATGAAAGCAGTTAGTGCAGCTGTTACCATTGTACTCTCCAATCTGGAATTAAGTTACAGGCAGAAAGTGTAGACTATTTTTCCCACTTCAGTTTAATCACGGTTTGGAAGCAGGAAGCACATTTGTTGCTTCTTTTGGTACCCTTGCAATACTCAGCATTACTGTGCACACAGGAAACACTCGATAAACATGAAAGCCAGGAAAGCGTTTTAAAGATTCCTGCTTGACAGCCATTAGCATGGTCAAAACAGTATTATCACTTTCATGCCCCACCCTCCCTAGTTCCTTTTGAGCCTTGTCTCAGCAAAAGACCCTCTACTCCCTCAAGTTAGTCCTAAATCAGTCTTCTCCTAAGTTGGCTCACCAACTGGATTTTCTCTCTGCCATATTTGTCTTTCCTTGGGGTCAATTGGGTACCCCAACTCACAGGACTAATTCCAGGAAAAGTGTTGCTGGGAGGAAGTTAAAATAATTTGTTAGGTTCCAGGCTTTGCACCTAACAATCACTTCCCTAAGTCTGCATTGTCCTCTTTGTCGTGTGATGGAAAACTGGACAGGGAGGGGCTGGGTTGTGTTAGCAGGAATCATTTACCCTAGAGCAGAACGCATTGATGTGCAATAACTTCTTCTTTGGTGTTGATATTCTTCTGAAACTTCCATAGTGCAACAAGTAGTTCCCTGAAATCCAAGTGTTTCTACTTTACCTCCTCCAATCATGACACTTTTCCTACCACTCTTCTCAGCATGTGCTTCTTCCCCAGAGAAGTTCTAGCAATGGGCCCATGAAACTGGCCGAAGGGCTGTAAAATTTTACTCTCATCCATTGATCCCTGACAAGTTTGCTCTGATTCTGCATGAATAGCAATATTAGCTAGCATTTATTGAAAACTTCCTACGGGCCAAGCAATGCACTAGCCACTTCACATGTGGATCTCATTTCGTCCTCATGTCTACTCTATGGCATGAGTAATTTTATTTTCATTTTACCAAGAGAGAAACTAAAGTCAGTAAGCAGGCATTAGTCAGGATTTGAGCCCAGGCAGTTGGCCTTCAGAACCTGTGCTGGTGACCCCTCTGCTATTACTACTCTGAAGTATTCAGATAGTAAGTGCTCAATAAATATTTGAATAAACAAAGAGGTGATTAGAGGTCTCTGTTTTCCAAAGAGCTTCCTCCAAGTCCTCCCTCAGGCAGAATCATGTGTTTTTACAATGCCCTGGCCCATTGCCCTGAGCAGGGTTTAGACAGATGGTTGAGGGCAATTAGGTTGTGCTTGACTTTTTCAAGCACAATTGAGTTCCACTTCAGAAAAGTAGAGAGCAGTTCAAAAATGAAATTACCTGGGCTTCCCTGGTGGTGCAGTGGTTGAGAGTCCGCCTTCGATGCAGGGGACACTGGTTCGTGCCCTGGTCCGCGAAGATCCCACATGCCGCGAAGCAGCTAAGCCCATGAGCCATGGCTGCTGAGCCTGCGCACCCGGAGCCTGTGCTCCGCAACGGGAGAGGCCGCAACAGTGAGAGGCCCGCGTACCGCAAAAAAAAAAAAAAAGTGAAATTACCTTCTCTGGTCTGTTGAATATGAGTGAGCTGTGCTCAGGCAGCCCGCTTACTCTTAGCTACTCTCAGGAGAAAGGCTTGGGACCTGGGGAGTAGGTATCCCAATCCCACAACCTCAATAGCTGTAGTTTTCTCATGGGTAGAGGTAGGGGTAAAACAGGGAGGACACACAGAACTTCAGTCTGATAACATGATTTCTTTAAAATTATTGGGTCACTTAATCTTCATATGCCTCAGCCTCTCCGTGATGAAATGGGAGCAATCTCCTTGGCTTGCTTTCTATTTCCAAAGCAAAATACAGAATCAAAATGCTTCTAAGACTGCAAAGGTTCTCTGAAGGCTTAGCTGATTGTAAGCATCATCTCCAGAAGTTGGGGTGTACTGGTGCAAAGAGGTGTGATGGGAACAATTCAGGTAAAATGGTAGATTGGGGAGAGGGCAATGAGGAACTGCCGGGATAGGACTTGTTTGTTGTTGCTAAGAAGGTTGCAATAGGAGATTATTATTTATAATGCACTTTAGATTTACAAAGTACTTTACAACCATTCTTCAGTGCAGTCTTACAAATTGATGTAAGACTGAAAGTAATGAGGCCAAGTCTGAAAGAGCCAGCCAGTGGGTAGTAAGTATGAATAGTAATTGAAATGAGAAGATGACAAATATACTTCTCAGGCTCAGTACAGTATATCTGTCTCTAAGAGCCTTGTTCCCTGCTCTTGTAACTGTTTCCAAGAAGACTCTGGATTCACGCTGTGGCTGGGTAGGGGTGGAGAGCCAGTTTGCTTTGGTGATGTTTGGAGTTGCTTAGCACTGTATTTTGAGAGAACTGCATCTGGTTTGTCCTGATACCCCTCTGTACTTCCCTTGCCTTATTATAGCACTTTCCTCATTCTACTTTGTTTTGTAGTTGTTTTGGGTACGTGACTGGCTCCCCTATTAAACAGGAAATGTGGCTTAGTCATCTTTGTGTCTTGGTTTGGTGTTAGAAATGTTTTACCTGATAGGCCCTCCCTTATAGCCCTCCAACCCAAGGAACCAAATCAGTTCTAGCTGGTCCCAGTCCTGGATGCTTTAATAATAGGCAGATCAAGCATATACTTAGGAAGCCAAATAACTAGAGGCATTAAAGATTTTTTTAAAGAATTGGATATTTGGTATTTCAAAAAAGGATTGACACAATGAAATACAAATTCATACCCTCTAGTATGGCTATAATCAAAAAGACAATAACAAGTATTGGTGTGGTGGGAATGTAAAATGGTACAGCCACTTTGATAAACAGTCTGGTAGTGCCTCAAAAGTTAAACAGAGAGTTACCATATAACCCAGCAATTCCATTCCTAGGTATATACTTAAAAGAATTGACAACATATGTCCATACAAAAATTTGTACACAAATGTTCATAGCAGCAATACTCAATAATAGCCAAAAAGTGGAAACAACCCAAATGTCTATCAACTGATGAATGGCTAAACAAAATGTGTTATATCCATACAAGGGAATATTATTCAACCATAAAAAGGAATGAAGTGCTGATACATGCTACAACAAAGAATAACCTTGATAACATTATGCTGAGAATAACATTATGCTGAGTGAAAGAAGCCAGACACAAAAGACCACATATTGTATGATTCCATTTATGTAGAATGTCCAGAATAGGAAAAATCTACATAGACCAAAAGTAGATTAGTGGGCTTCCCTGGTGGCGCAGTGGTTGAGAGTCCACCTGCCAATGCAGGGGACACAGGTTCGTGCCCTCGTCCGGGAAGATCCCACATGCTGCGGAGCAGCTGGGCCCGTGAGCCATGGCCGCTGAGCCTGAGTGTCCGGAGCCTGTGCTCCGCAAAGGAAGAGGCCACAACAGTGAGAGGCCCGCGTACCACACACACACAAAAAAAAGTAGATTAGTGGTTGCCTAGGGTTGGGAGGGAGTGGGGGGTAAAGGGAGTGACTGATATGGGTTTTTTTGGGGGGAAAGTGATGGAAATATTCTAAAATTGATTGTTGTGAGGGTTGCACAACTTTGAATATATTATACGCCATTTAATTGTACACTTCTAACAACCGAATTATATGGCAATAAAAAAGAATTGCAACTGCCAGGTTCCCAGGATCCAGGGACAACTTCCCCAGGAGAACGCACGGCGAGCCTTATTTTAATAACTTTGTTATATTTTATCTTACTTTATTTTACTTTATCTTCTTTCTTTATTTTTTTCCTTCCTTCCCTCTTTCTTTCCTTCCTTCCTTCCTCCCTCCCTCCCTTCCTCCCTCCTTTCTTTCTTTCTTTCTACTTCTAGTAATTCATTCTTTCTACTTTTCTCTCTTTTATTCTGAGCCGTATGGATGAAAGGCTCTTGGTGCTGTAGCCAGGAGTAAGTGCTGTGCCTCTGAGATGGGAGAGCCAACTTCAGGACACTGGTCCACAAGAGACCTCCCAACACCACATAATATCAAACGGCGAAAATCTCCCAGAGATCTCCATCTCAACACCAGCACCCAGCTTCACTCAACGACCAGCAAGCTACAGTGCTGGACATCCTATGCCAAACAACTAGCAAGACAGGAACACAACCCCACCCATTAGCAGAGAGGCTTCCTAAAATCATAATAAGTCCACAGACACCCCAAAACACAACACCAGATGTGGACTTGCCCACCAGAAAGACAAGATCCAGCCTCATCCACCAGAACACAGGCACTACTCCCCTCCACCAGGAAGCCTACACAACCCACTGAACCAACTTTAGCCACTGGGGACAGACACCAAAAACAACGGGAACTATGAACCTGCAGCCTGCGAAAAGAAGACCCCAAACACAGTAAGATAAGCAAAATGAGAAGACAGAAAAACACACCGCAGATGAAGGAGCAAGATAAAAATCCACCAGACCTAACAAATGAAGAGGAAATAGGCAGTCTACCTGAAAAAGAATTCAGAATAATGATAGTAAAGATGATACAAAATCTTGGAAACAGAATAGAGAAAATGCAAGAAATATTTCACAAGGACGTAGAAGAACTAAAGATGAAACAAACAACGATGAACAACACAATAAATGAAATGAAAAATACTCTAGATGGGATCAATAGCAGACTAACTGAGGCAGAAGAACGGATAAGTGACGTGGAAGATAAAATAGTGGAAATAACTACTGCAGAGCAGAATAAAGAAAAAAGAATGAAAAGAACTGAGGACAGTCTCAGAGACCTCTGGGACAACATTAAACACACCAACATTTGAATTATAGGGGTTCCAGAAGAAGAAGAGAAAAAGAAAGGGACTGAGAAAATATTTGAAGAGATTATAGTTGAAAACTTCCCTAATATGGGAAAGGAAATAGTTAATCAAGTCCAGGAAGCACAGAGAGTCTCATACAGGATAAATCCAAGGAGAAACACGCCAAGACACATATTAATAAAATGGTCAAAAATTAAATACAAAGAAAGCATATTAAAAGCAGCAAGGGAAAAACAACAAATAACACATAAGGGAATCCCCATAAGGTTAACAGCTGATCTTTCAGCAGAAACTCTGCAAGCCAGAAGGGAGTGGCAGGACATATTTAAAGTATGAAGGAGAAAAACCTGCAACCAAGATTACCCAGCAAGGATCTCATTCAGATTTGATGGAGAAATTAAAACCTTTACAGACAAGCAAAAGCTGAGAGAGTTCAGCACCACCAGACAAGCTTTAGAACAAATGCTAAAGGAACTTCTCTAGGCAAGAAACACAAGAGAAGGAAAAGACCTACAATAATGAACCCAAAACAATTAAGAAAATGGGAATAGGAACATACATATCGATAATTACCTTAAATGTAAATGGACTAAATGCTCCCACCAAAAGACACAGATTGGCTGAATGGATACAAAAACAAGACCCATATATATGCTGTCTACAAGAGACCCACTTCAGACCTAGAGACACATACAGACTGAAAGTAAGGGGGTGGAAAAAGATATTCCATGCAAATGGAAACCAAAAGAAAGCTGGAGTAGCAATTCTCATATCAGACAAAATAGACTTTAAATAGACTATTAGAAGAGACAAAGAAGGACACTACATTATGATCAAGGGATTGATCCAAGAAGAAGATATAACAATTGTAAATATTTATGCACCCAACATAGGAACACCACAATACATAAAGCAAATACTAACAGCCATAAAAGGGGAAATCGACAGTAACACATTCATAGTAGGGGACTTTAACACCACACTTTCACCAATGGACAGATCATCCAAAATGAAAATTAATAAGGAAACACAAGCTTTAAATGATACATTAAACAAGATGGACTTAATTGATATTTATAGGACACTCCATCCAAAAGCAACAGAATACACATTTTTCTCAAGTGTTCATGGAACATCCTCCAGGATAGATCATATCTTGGGTCACAAATCAAGCCTTGGTAAATTTAAGAAAATTGAAATTGTATCAAGTATCTTTTCCAACCACAATGCTATGAGACTAGATACCAATTACAGGAAAAGATCTGTAAAAAATACAAACACATGGAGGCTAAACAATACACTAGTTAATAACGAAGTGATCACTGAAGAAATCAAAGAGGAAATCAAAAAATACCTAGAAACAAATGACAATGGAGACACGATGACCCAAAACCTATGGGATGCAGCAATAGCAGTTCTAAGAGGGAAGTTTATAGCAATACAAGCCCACCTTAAGAAACAGGAAACATCTCAAATAAACAACCTAAACTTGCACCTAAAGCAATTAGAGAAAGAAGAACAAAAAACCCCAAAGTTAGCAGAAGGAAAGAACTCATAAAAATCAGATCAGAAATAAATGAAAAAGAAATGAAGGAAATGATAGCAAAGATCAATAAAACTAAAAGCTGATTCTTTTAGAAGATAAACAAATAGATAAACCATTAGCCAGACTCATCAAGAAAAAAAGGGAGAAGACTCAAATCAATAGAATTAGAAATGAAAAAGGAGAAGTAACAACTGACACTGCAGAAATGCAAAAGATCATGAGAGATTACTACAAGCAAATCTTTGCCAATAAAATGGACAACCTGGAAGAAGTGGACAAATTCTTAGAAATGCACAACGTTCCAAGACTGAATCAGGAAGAAATAGAAAATATGAACAAACCAATCACAAGCACTGAAATTGAAACTGTGATTAAAAATCTTCCAACAGACAAGAGCCCAGGACCAGATGGCTTCACAGGCGAATTCTATCAAACATTTAGAGAAGAGCTAACACCTATCCTTCTCAAACTCTTCCAAAATATAGCAGAGGGAGGAACACTCCCAAATTCATTCTATGAGGCCACCATCACCTTGATACCAAAACCAGACAAGGATGTCACAAAGAAAGAAAACTACAGGCCAATATCACTGATGAACATAGATGCAAAAATCCTCAACAAAATACTAGCAAACCGAATCCAACATCACATTAAAAGGATCATACACCATGATCAAGTGGGGTTTATTCCAGGAATGCAAGGATTCTTCAATATACGCAAATCTATCAATGTGATAAACCATATTAACAAATTGAAAGAGAAAAACCATATGATCATCTCAATAGATGCAGAGAAAGCTTTTGACAAAATTCAACACCCATTTATGATAAACACCCTGCAGAAAGTAGGCATAGAGGGAACCTTCCTCAACATAATAAAGGCCATATATGACAAACCCACAGCCAACATCATCCTCAGTGGTGAAACACTGAAAGCATTTCCACTAAGATCAGGAACAAGACAAGGTAGCCCACTCTCACCACTCTTATTCAACATAGTTTTGGAAGTTTTAGCCACAGCAATCAGAGAAGAAAAGGAAATAAAAGGAATCCAAATCGGAAAAGAAGAAGTAAAGCTGTCACTGTTTGCAGATGACATGATACTATACATAGAGAATCCTAAAGATGCTACCAGAAAACTACTAGAGCTAATCAATGAATTTGGTAAAGTTGCAGGATACAAAATTAATGCACAGAAATCTCTGGCATTCCTATACACTAATGATGAAAAATCTTAAAGTGAAATCAAGAAAACACTCCCATTTACCACTGCAACAAAAATAATAAAATACCTAGGAATAAACCTACCTAAGGAGACAAAAGATCTGTATGCAGAAAGTTATAAGACACCGATGAAATAAATTAAAGATGATACAAGTAGATGGAGAGATATACCATGTTCTTGGATTGGAAGAATCAAAATTGTGAAAATGACTCTACTACCCAAAGCAATCTACAGATTCAATGCAATCCCTATCAAACTACCACTGGCATTTTTCACAGAACTAGAACAAAAAATTTGACAATTTGTATGGAAACACAAAAGACCCCAAATAGCCAAAGCAATCTTGAGAACGAAAAATGGAGCAGGAGGAATCAGGCTCCCTGACTTCAGACTATACTACAAAGCTACAGTAATCAAGACAGTATGGTACTGGCACAAAAACAGAAAGATAGATCAATGGAACAGGATAGAAAGCCCAGAGATAAACCCACGCAAATATGGTCACCTTATCTTTGATAAAGGAGGCAGGAATGTACAGTGGAGAAAGGACACCCTCTTTAATAAGTGGTGCTGGGCAAACTGGACAGGTACATGTAAAAGTAGGAGATTAGATCACTCCCTAACACCATACACAAAAATAAGCTCAAAATGGATTAAAGACCTAAATGTAAGGCCAGAAACTATCAAACTCTTAGAGGAAAACATAGGCAGAACACTCTATGACATAAATCACAGCAAGATCCTTTTTGACCCACCTCCTAGAGAAATGGAAATAAAACCAAAAATAAACAAATGGGACCTAATGAAACTTCAAAACTTTTGCACAGCAAAGGAAACCATAAACAAGACCAAAAGACAACCCTCAGAATGGGAGAAAATATTTGCAAATGAAGCAACTGACAAAGGATTAATTTCCAAAATTTACAAGCAGCTCATGCAGCTCAATAACAGAAAAACAAACAACCCAATCCAGAAATGGGCAGAAGACCTAAATAGACATTTCTCCAAAGAAGATATACAGACTGCCAACAAACACATGAAAGAATGCTCAACATCATTAATCATTAGAGAAATGCAAATCAAAGCTACACTGAGGTATCACCTCACACCAGTCAGAATGGCCATCATCAAAAAATCTAGAAACAATAAATGCTAGAGAGGGTGTGGAGAAAAGGGAACACTCTTGCACTGCTGGTGGGAATGTGAATTGATACAGCCACTATGCAGAACAGTATGGAGGTTCCTTAAAAAACTACAAATAGAACTACCATATGACCCAGCAATCCCACTACTGGGCATATACCCTGAGAAAACCATAATTCAAAAAGAGACATGTACCAGAATGTTCATTGCAGCTCTATTTACAATAGCCCGGAGACGGAAACAACCTAAGTGCCCATCATCGGATGAATGGATAAAGAAGATGTGGCACATATATACAATGGAATATTACTCAGCCCTAAAAAGAAACGAAATTGAGCTATTTCTAATGAGGTGGATAGACCTAGAGTCTGTCATACAGAGTGAAGTAAGTCAGAAAGAGAAAGACAAATACCGTATGCTAACACATATATATGGAATTTAAGAAAAAAAAATGTCATGAGGAACCTCGGGGTAAGACAGGAATAAAGACTCAGACCTACTGGAGAACGGACTTGAGGATATGGGGAGGGGGAAGGGTGAGCTGTGACAGGGCGAGAGAGAGGCATGGACATATATACACTAACAAAGTAAGGTAGATAGCTAGTGGGAAGCAGCCGCCTAGCACAGAGAGATCGGCTCGGTGCTTTGTGACCGCCTGGAGGGGTGGGATAGGAAGGGCTGGAGGGAGGGAGACCCAAGAGGGAAGAGTTATGGGAACATATGTATATGTATAACTGATTCACTTTGTTATAAAGCAGAAACTAACACACCATTGTAAAGCAATTATACCCCAATAAAGATGTTAAAAAAAAAAAAGATGTGGCACATGTATACAATGGAATATTACTCAGCCATAAAAAGAAACGAAATTGAGCTATTTGTAATGAGGTGGATAGACCTAGAGTCTGTCATACAGAGTGAAGTAAGTCAGAAAGAGAAAGACAAATACTGTATGCTAACACATATATATGGAATTTAAGAAAAAAATGTCATGAAGAACCTAGGGGTAAGACAGGAATAAAGCCACAGAACTACTAGGGAACGGACTTGAGGATATGCGGAGGGGGAAGGGTGAGCTGTGACAAAGCGAGAGAGAGGCATGGACATATATACACTACCAGACGTAAGGTAGATAGCTAGTGGGAAGCAGCCGCCTAGCACAGAGAGATCGGCTCGGTGCTTTGTGACCGCCTGGAGGGGTGGGATAGGAAGGGCTGGAGGGAGGGAGACCCAAGAGGGAAGAGATATGGGAACATATGTATATGTATAACTGATTCACTTTGTTATAAAGCAGAAACTAACACACCATTGTAAAGCAATTATACCCCAATAAAGATGTTAAAAAAAAAAGAGATCAGGAGTAATGCAAGTAAGAACACATGAAAAATAGGGTAAAAATAGCATAATTAGTGCTATTTTTTTTAGCACTCCTCAGTGCTAAAAACTTAAGCAATCAGTTTTAGTTTTTGTGAAGTCAAACTTTATAAAAAATAATAAAAAAAAGAATTGTAGTAGTAATTATGGGAAAGGTTAGATTGTGTTGAACCATCTTATGCTTAGTTTATAGGTTTCCATCTTATGTTTAGTTTATAGAGTTTGTAACACTATCTCTTCAGTGCTTAGTGTTTCTAAATGTCTTGATCTGGACTTGCTTGACTCTAGCTGCCCATTATATATCACACTGAAGCTTCCTCTCTGTCTTCTCCTTCAATATGATTTGCCCTGTATCCCATACCTGTCTGGTGATTAGAATGAAAGTGATAAATGAATGATTATAATATATCATGACTGAAGATAGCATTTACATTTTGACAGATGCCTTAACCTGAAAGAAGTGATTAGTAGGAAATTGCAGGTCTCATGGCAAGGCCAGCAGGGGAAATCATTTTGATTAGTGATAGCATTTCAATCCTCCTCAAATCATACCAGGTAGATACCTACCAACTCTATTCACCCCTATAAGGTTGAATCTAAGGAGTGGCAAGTGTGGTAGCTCTGAGTTTGATTGGTTATTGGCCAGAGAACACTGTGTGAGTCATCCTTTTAACACTGATAGTCTCAGCCTTAAATTGTCACTTTGCCTCTGCCAAGCAAATATCTTGCCTGTCTTGCGAGATGTGTAGAGTTCACTACTTGATGTAAAAGATAGCTCTTGTCTGTTAGGTCCAGGCTTTCTTTCTTTCTTTCTTTCTTTTTAAAAATATATTTATTTATCTATTTATTTTGGCTGTGCCAAGTCTTAGTTGCAGCACGTGGGATGTTCGTTGCTGTGTGTGGGATATTCATTGTGGTGTGAAGGATCTTTAGTTGTGACATGCAAAATCTTTTAGTTGCAGCATGAATGTGGGATCTAGTTCCCCAGCTGAGGATCGAACCTGGGCCCCCTGCATTGGGAGCGCAGAGTCTTACCCACTGGACCACCAGGGAAGTCCAGGTCCTGGCTTTCTTTAGATTCCAAAACAACTTCAGGATTTAGAGGCATCACTGAAAGGGGACTCTACCTGTTGGTGGCCAAGGTACTTGCCAGATGTTATGCCAATATGTACTTTTGAGTGCAACAAGAAGTGGTAATTTCTAGGATGTGCCCTGCTTTGAATATTGATGTCCTGCCTAGAAGAAGGAGAGAAGTGGGAAGAGCATCAGCATTGGAGTCAGATGGATTTGGGATGGAATTCCAGCTTGCATGTCTTATTAGCTTAATGAACTTGAACAAGTTACTTAACATTTCAGAGATGCAGTTTCCTTGTTTATAGAATTGGGAACAATAATCCTTACCTCACCTAGTTGTTGTGAGCATTTCTTTTCTTTTTTTTTTTGCGGTACGCGGGCCTCTCACTGTTGTGGCCTCTCCCGTTGCGGAGCACAGGCTCCGGACGCGCAGGCTCAGCGGCCATGGCTCACGGGCCCAGCCGCTCCGCGGCAGGTGGGATCTTCCCGGACTGGGGCACGAACCCGTGTCCCCTGCATCGGCAGGCGGACTCTCAACCACTGCACCACCAGGGAAGCCCCAAGATGAGCATTTCTTGCTTGTAACTTGCATTGAGAGGAGAAGGGAACTAACATTTTTGGAGCTCATCCTCTGTGCCAAACACAGTGTAAGACACTTGACAGCTATTACCTCTTGTAATACTCACTAGGTGTAATTACTAGGTGTAATACTCACAACAACTGCAGATAGAAGAATCACCAGGACGTTGAAGCCATGGAAATAGTAATCTCTTACATTTAAATAGCATTTTATAATTTCAGTATGTTCAATATATATTCATATCCATTATCCTGTTTGATTCTCAAGCTAATCATGTGAATAGGACAGATATTACCCTCTTTCTGGTGGAGGAAAAAACCCTAAGGCTCATAAATGTTAACAGCAATTTAATAGCAAAATTGGGACTAGAACCTTTGTCTTCTGACTCCTAATTCAGTGTTCTTTCCACTGTACCAATTTTACCGTAGCTTGAATGGTTTTGGTCTAAATGGAATATATTTAAAAACATAAATAGAACATAATATTTGGTTATATAACATCCCAGCTGCTGGGTCTGGTGCAGCAGAAGCTTGAAAAGCAGAAGAGGGTGGGAGGTAACCAAGGGTGTAAGATGAGTTCCACATTTTGAGATGTTCAGCAGAAACAGCAGAGGGTGCTCAGGACATTGACTGGGACAACACTGATTCTTCAGCCCTTCTCTGTTGTGGCTTCGCCTTATTCCTTACCAACTTCAATGACAAAATTCAGCCTTTTCAGCAGTGCGCCCCTACATTCCTAACATGTTCCTCCAACTTATCACCCAATTTCCTGCTCCGTTGTCTATGTCATACACACTTGGGGAAACTCCCTCCCCTCTTCTCAGGCATTTCACCTCTGTCTGCCCCTCTACTTAATCCTTTCTATTTTGCTACATGAAATTCCCATTCGTTGGAAGCAATCTCTGCTAGATAAATAAAACAATGTGGCAACTACTGAGCCCACGCACCTCGAGCCTGTGCTCTGCAACAAGAGAAGCCACCGCAATGAGAAGCCCGCACACCGCAACGAACAGTAGCCCCCACTCTCCGCAACTAGAGAAAGCCCGCATGCAGCAACACAGCCAAAGATAAATAAATTTATTTAAAAACAAAAAAAAAACAAAATAAAAAACAATGTGGCAAAAAGCACTCTGCAAATAACTGGCAAAGGTTTATTATTCTTTACTTTTAAATATTTTTATTGAAGTATAGTTGATTTACAATGTTTCCGGTATACAGCAAAGTGATTCAATTATACATATATATATATAACTTTTTGAGGTTCTTTTCCATTATATGTTATTACAAGATATTGAATACAGTTCTCTGTGCTATAGAGTAGGTCCTTGTTGTTTACCTACTTTATGTATAATAGTGTGTATATGTTCATTTCAAATTCCCAATTTATCCCTCCCCCCTTTCCCTTTTGGTAAAAATGTTTATTATTCTTATTCTCTGCATTTTCTTAGTTCTACTTTTTATGTCCTAGCCTTACCTGAAACCTGGGAATTCTTTGCCCTGATGATGTTTCTTCCCTCCAAACTTGTTGGTAAGACAGTTTTGACCTGGTTGTGTGTGCGGTGGGTTCCTACAGGGCAGAGGGGAGGGCTTTCTCTAGTGGGGGAACATTCTTTCCACTTCCCAGCTCACTGGAGTCAGCAAACTTCCTTCTCCTCACATGTTTTTAGAAAGCAGGGAAAAGTGTCAAAAGCAGGGATTAGGTTGAAGATGAAAGCCAGAGAGAGACAAAAATTTATGAAGTTCCCAGAGAAGTTAGGAAGAGAATGGTGTGAGGTCATGAGCAGAGATATTGACCTTGGTGAGGAAAAAGCAGGGGGAGGTCCTTTGTCTGGGGATAATGGAAGGGGAAGAAGATAGAAAGAAGTTCTGAGGCAGAGAAAACTTTTGCAGGGATAGCTTTCACCTTCTCAGCAAAACAAGAATGGAGGTTATTTGCTGAGGTAGGTGGGCATGGGTTGGGTGTTTGAGAAGAGTAGAAATGATTTGAAGTAATACTTTTGGTAAACATGGTCACGGGGGGGGGGGGGCAATGAATAAGGTTGTGGAATGACAATGGGAATTACCTATACTACCTCTCCCCCACCCACCAAGGACAAAAAAGCTATTCACAGTTTATTTCTCTTTTAGCAACTTGGCAAGTAGTAAAGCTAGGCTAGGAAGAAATGATAAAAGGAAAGGAGAATATGAGGAAGATCCATTAAGGATGGGGGCACTGTCCCACCCTCACTACCAACTGCTCTGCTTCAGGCCCTTATCAGATGAGTGCTACAACCATCTCCTACTAGGTGTCCAAGCTTCCAGCCTTCCTCCCCTCCAATTCATCCTTCATTGCACTCGATTGTATTTATGTTTCATTAGTTGTCTCACCCATTAGACTGTGAGCAACTTGAAGGTAGTTTTCAAGTTTTCTCTGTGCTCTTGGGGTCTAGCACAGACCTAGCATGTAGCGGGCAATAAATAATTGTTCTTCACAAATGTTGGTGAGGATGTGGAGAAAAGGGAACCCTAGGACATTTTTGGTGGGATTCTAAATTGGTGCAGCCACTATGGAGAACAGTATGGAGGGTCCCCAAAAACCTATAAATAGAACTACCATATGATCCAGCAATCCACTTCTGAGTATATATTAAAAGAAAAAAAACTAATTAGAAAAGATACATACACCCCTATGTTCATAGCAGCACTATTTATAATAGCCAAGATATGGAAGCAACCTAAGTGCTCATGAAATTTTGCCATTTACAACAACATGAGTGGACCTGGAGGGTATTATACTAAGTGAAACAAGTCAGGCAGGGAAAGACAAATACTGTATGATGTCACCTATATGTGGAATCTAAAATATACAACAAACTAGTGACTATAACAAAAAAGAAGCAGACTCACAGATACAAAGAACAAGCTAGTGTTTACCAGTGGGGAGGTGGGAGGGGTGAGATGGGGGAGGGGATTAGGAGACACAAACTACTATGTATAAAATAAATAAACAACAAGGATATCTTTTACAGCCCAGGGAAATATAGCCATTATTTTGTAATAACTCTAAATGGAGTAATAATCTATAAAAGAAATTGAATCACTATGTTGTATACCTGAAACTAATATTGTAAATTAACTATACTTCAATTAAAAAAAATTGTTCCTTCAATGAAATCCATTAGAATGATACTTCTAAAACATAAATCTGACTATGCCACTTCCCTGCTTGAAACAAAAACAACAAAAACATAAATGACCCTAGTGCCTCTGTGTGTGCTTCCAAAGCTTCACCTCCTGCCACATCCTGCCATTTCCCACCTGTAACCCCATCTTAGCTTAATCAAAATGAGTTAGTACTTACAGTACCTTAGCAAGCTGTGTTCTCTCAGCTTTGTGCCTTTTCACATGCTTTCTCTCTGCCTGAAATGCCCCACCTATCCTTGTCCACTGAGCAAAGTCCTGCTCAGTGATGCTAGGATGGGTCTCAAACATCCTCCTGTAGGTTACCAGGGTGGAGATACAATCAAAGCTTGTGGCCTGACCCCCTTTCATCTTTCTTCGTCCTCATCAGAAAACTAGTTGAAGCTAGCCTATGTGCTTGCTCTGGTTTGTTGAGATGTCTCCTGGGTAAAAATGCCTCTCCCTGGGACTTAAATGTCAGAGTGAGCTTTTCTATCCAGTTGCGATGTTCGGGCCAAGATATTACCTTTCCTGAAACACAGCTAGAGACTCTACCCATCCTGACACTCTCCAGGAAGCAAAAACCAAACAATCCTCTTCTAAATACACCAGAAGACCAATGACAGTAAGGAATGTACCTTCGGTAGCCTATGAGACGGCACCCACTGAAAAGCCACAGGAGCTGAACAGGTAATATAAACGACTAGAGTACAGTGGGCAGTGTGGGAGCCATAGCAAACTGGAGCACTCCACCTCATCTCAAGGTCATTTGTCTTTTCCCTTTCATACTCCATTCATAGTCTTAACCAAAATTTGTGTGGAGTCTGCTCACTTGGGACTTCTCAGAGAGAGAAATCTTACGTCTAAGGTCCCTTGTGTTTCTGAACTCTAAAGGGAAGGGAGACATTTTGAGTAGAGGAAATAGCCTGAGAAAAGACACAAAGGATTAGAAAAACTATCCAGGGACTTCTGCCCTAGTCACATTTGTCTCAATGACCTACCTAGGCTTGACATCTGATCAGGCCACTACAAGATAGATGGAGACAGTATAGCATCATGGTTAATCATGTGGGCATTGCCCAGAGAGATCTAGGATAAGTCTTAGCTCCATAATGCATAGCTGTGTGACCTTGGGCAAGTCATGTAACCTCACTGTCTTACAGTGCTTTATCTATAAAGTGTGTGGGGGGATAATAGAAGCTATTTTTAATCTGCTATGAGAATGAAAT
This sequence comes from Delphinapterus leucas, assembly GCF_059928025.1. Taxonomy (NCBI): domain Eukaryota; kingdom Metazoa; phylum Chordata; class Mammalia; order Artiodactyla; family Monodontidae; genus Delphinapterus; species Delphinapterus leucas. The sequence continues at coordinate 45,558,990 of NC_143150.1, read as the reverse complement.
GAGCTAATAACATGTTCAAAGTACTTCAAACAGTGCCTAGCCTGGAGTAAATGCTCAATGATGTTAGCCATAATTATAATCTAATAATTAAATCTTAAGTGTTGCTAGCTGATAATAGCATAACGTTTTTTGTCTCACTGGTAATACCCTCATTTTACACAAGAGCTCTGAGTGCCTAAAGCAAAGGAACAAGGAGGGGAGGTCTTTTCCATCATAATTGAGTCAACGGGAGAGAGATTTAGGGAAAGATTTTGTTGTATCCCTCAAAACAAACTCTGTGGGTTTATTTTCCTGGAGGTTGGTATTGTCTTTTTGTAACAGCAGCCTGAATGCTTTCTCTAGAGATAGAAAAATTAAGGAGGATTCTGACTGCTCATGGTGATCTGGGTCAGTCCAGGTGCAGTCAACGTGGGTAGCAAGGGCTTCCCTGGTGGCGCAGTGGTTAAGAATCCACCTGCCAATGCAGGGCACACGGGTTCGAGCTCTGGTCCGGGAAGATCCCACATGCCACGGAGCAACTAAGCCCACGAGCCACAACTACTGAGCCCGCATGCTACAACTGCTGAAGCTCGCATGCCTAGAGCCTGTGCTCCGCAACAAGAGAGGCCACTGCAATGAGAAGCCTGTGCACCGCAACAAAAAGTAGCCCCCATTTGCCACAACTAGAGAGAAAGCCTGCCCGCAGCAACGAAGACCCAATGTAACCGAAAATAAATAAATTAAAAAAACAAGTGGGCAGCAAGTAACCCATCCGGCTCACTCTCCTTCCTCCTTCGAAACTCAGGTTCGGCTTTGACTTGGTGTGCCAGTGCACTGGTGCCAGGAGTGAGCATGGAGTCAGGTCCCCATGTGTTCGGTGTGTGTTCTGTGCTGTGCCAGCCCAAATAGTTTCTCAGAGTGTTCCTCTGGTCTTTCTTCTAGCCAACTGCCCCTCCAAGTCATTCTGAGTCAATAGTAAAGGACTCCTGGGGCCCTGGATCTGGATGGTACTGAGAAGCCCTGCACGCTGCCAGGACTAAGACTGGGGCCAGGCCGGGTGAGGCTGGGGAGCTCAGAACTGCTCTGTTGGGGATGTGTAGACTGAGAAGCCGGTTGTACTTCCAAACCCCTTCAGAAATCAAAGGCCCTTTCTGCGCCTGCATGGGGGTTGGGCAGGGGGGGCCACTCACACAGCTCTAAAAGCCTCGTTTGGGGGAGGGAGCAGTTGGTTCCCATTTTCTTTGCTCGTTTTAAAGAGGAGATCAGGCCTTTATGGCTAATCTTTTAGTGAAACCAGCAGCTTAAGTTTTTAACATTTTTATCTCAAAAGAAAACACATGCACACTAGTTATTTCCTACCTGAGGGTTTTCCATAAAGATGATAATAATAATAATAATAATAATAATAATAATAATAATAATAATTCTCAGTCTTTGTAGAAACTTTGTAAACACTAGTCCCAAGTCCTTTGGGCCAGGAAGTATTTTGTCTTCTAAATTCCATTGCCATCGGAGCTTATAGAGTTCTTAGAGGCAAATCAGTAAAGTTAAGCAATCCACCCCCAAACCAACGCGTTTCTCCTTCTCATACACACCCTGTTCTCAGAAATGGAGAGAGGAAAGAAGAATGCTTCTCTTATCCTTTGCCCCAGGCTGGAGCTGCTGGGGCTTTAAATATGAGTATGTCTGTGTAGGAGGATGGGGATGGGGGCCTTCTGACTGCTATCCACTTATCCATCCATCCATCTATCATTTCAATTTACTCATTCAACAAATATTTATTGAGTTAACGTACTGTGTGCTGGGCACTCCGTAAAGGGGTATAATCCCCTCCATCCCTTTAGTGGCTTCTCCCAGGTCTCTCAGTGTGTTTGGCATTCATACCCTCTTCTCTTTAACAGGGGTGACAGTTAAAGTTGTAAGGGCTGGTATGGACAGAAGGAAGGAGAGTGACTGGGGTAGTGGGTGAGGGGAGGCACGGAGGAGCTGTATTTTCTTAAATCATTCAAGGTGCATTTTGTTGCTCTCATTGTCAAGGCTTTCTCTACATTTAGATCTAAGAGGAGGTAAGGATGGAACTTACGGGTGACTGGCAGACTGCCCTGGGCCCAAGACTCTACCTTGGGTACAAGTGATGATTCTACAGCAGAGTGTTTCAACCTCTAACACAGAAACTGAATCCTGGACTGGCTAATGAGGGGCCCTGCCAGCTGCTGGCTCTGAAGTTGGCTTTGGCTCTGAGCTAGATCTGTGGAAGTTGAGGCCCAGGCTCCTCGCTCAGCAGCTTGTATTGATCTCTCAGCCTCTTTTGTCTCCTCCTCCCCAGTGGAAGCCTCTCCCGCTCTCCCCCTCTGCCTCTCAGCGTCTTCCGCTTTCCTTCTCTGCTTCTAATAAATTGAAATCTCCGAGAGAGCTGCCAAGGCTCCGGTAGTTCTACAAAACTGTCCTTCCTCTTCCTGCATTTGCCCAGTCAAGGGTATCTTTGCTTGAGGTGGGAGTGATGCTGTTAGTCCTGTGATATGATTGCATAGCAACACAGAGCGGTTCCGAGAGGGGAGGAGGAGCAGGAGAAGGAGGGCAGGGAGGTGGGAGAGACAGAGGGAGAGTGTGCATACAGCAGCTGTCAGCATCCCTGTCTCAGGGACTTCTTTGCTGATTCACACAGGCAACCCAGCCCTGGCCGCCCAGCTCCCGGTTGTCGCCTGCTCCTCAGACCTGCTGGAATCAGAAGGTAGGCCACAGAGACATGATTTCCAAGCCTCACCCTTTTTCAGCCCACTGAGGGGAAATGACTGAGGGAGGGGAAGCTCCAGAGGTACTCTGTGTGCACCCGTGTGTGTGTGTGTGTGTGTGTGTGTGTGTGTGTGTGTGTATGCACCTGCCTGCCGCCTGCTTCTGCCTTTAGGGGAAAACTTGCATTTAAAAAAATGCCCACAATGAAGTAGCCACCGCTTGGATTTATAGAAGGAAAAAAAAAAGATGCCCAGGAATAGAAACTCCATCCAATTTGAGCAACTATGGTCTAAAAATGAATAAGAGGAAGGTCCACAGTTTGCTGCTTTGAGAGTAGAGGGGTATTTATTTATTTACATGTTTGTTTATTTATTTATGTCTGTTCTCAATGACAGGCTTTTTGTCCATGGATGGATTTCCTGGAGGGAGGGAAGGGAAGGGGTGTGGAAAGCACTAGCTGAAAAGGGAGGAGAGAGGAAACGCGGGACCTCGGAGCAGGTTTCCTGAACAAATGAGTGTCTGGCCAGCAGACAGGACACAGGAGCACTTCCTTGGAGCAAACCGGACTCTGACCTAGGAGCCTGGGGTTGAAGGTGCATCCTAATCTCTGCATTTACTTCCTGCCTCAATCCGGCTTCCCCCGTTGCAGTTTTCCTCTGATTGCTTCCCTTGATTTCCTTTCTACCCCCTGTAACCAGGATGCTCCTCTCCATTCTTGAGAGCAGAGCTTGGAGAGCTTTGAAATGGGGATCACCTCTTCTGGCATCAAACACCCTGTTCCTTTTTCTCTCTTCAGCTTTCCCCAGCATCAGGCCCAATGCCCCAGCCTGGTAAGTGGGCCTGACACTGTGTGGGTAGTTAAGGCTTATCTTGCCTTTGGTAGGCAGGGAGAGCCAGGCCTCAGAGGTGTTGGGTCCAAGCAGGTAGCTGGGCAGGGCCGGGCTGGGGTGGAGTGGGGTAGAGAAGGAGGAAGGGCAGCAGCAGCAGCTGCCTGGAAAAGAACATACTTTTCTCATGTTTTCTTTTTGATTGTTCAAAAGAACAAAAGCCTTTAAAAAAAAATCTCTCTGCCTCATTCACCTTAGCATCTGACTTTTCCAAAGGAATCCTTGTTTCTAGATTAAAGGCCCTCAGGTAAATCACCTTTTAAAAGGCCCTGTGGGAGCCACAAACCTCAGGAGATTTCCCCTCTGGGATTTGGATGGGGAGATAGTTCCAGAGAACCCTGGGATCTTCTAAGGAACCCCTCCTCCCAAAAGGCAGTGCTGCCAGTGGAACTGATAAGTGTCCTGTCCCTGAAAGAAGTCGGATCCCCTCTTTTCCTGGGTGGACTGGCCTTGGCTCTGCAGTCCTGTCTACTGCAAACCAGTGCTGGGCGATGAAGGCACTTAGGGCTCCTCTTCCCCTGAGGCTTGTCCCACAGGAATTCGGCCCTGAGCTCCGGGCCAGAGCACTCCTCAGCTCTGCAATCACCCAAAGGAAGGGAGCACGGCTTGAAGCAGCAAACTTAGCAAAGGCCCAAGAGCCAGGTACAGAGGGCACATCTGGGATGCAGCACTTCTAACCAAAGATACTCAGAAGTTTCTCATGTTAAATCTGCCAAAATGTGAGATAGGATGGGCTCTCACTAATGAAGCCTAAGAAGATAGCCTTCTACACTGGCCAGGAGCACTCACTCAAAGGAAACCCACTCTGTGGAAGTTAAACTAGGAAACTATATTCCACTCTTTAAAAAGATTCTAAACATCCATCAGCAACTGAAAGAGCAAGTGAGATAAATCCTTCTAGGATGACATTTACCAAACCGATATTCCACAGAACACTGTTAGGAAAGAATGTTAATAGATTCTGTTTTAAAATAAGGAGTGGTGGTGGTGTGTTGCACGTGGCGGGGGACGTTTTCTTTCTTTTTTTTTAAAATTCTATTTTATCTTTTATACAGCAGGTTCTTATTAGTTATCTATTTTATACATATTAGTGTATACATGTCAATCCCAATCTCCCAATTCATCACGTCACCATCACCCCCCCCACCCCACTTTCCCCTCTTGGTGTCCATCGGTTTGTTCTCTACAGCTGTGTCTCAATTTCTGCCCCGCAAACCAGTTCATCTGTACCATTTTTCTAGGTTCCACATATATGCGTTAATATACGATATTTATTTTTCTCTTTCTGACTTACTTCACTCTGTATGACAGTCTCTAGATCCATCCACATCTCTACAAATGACCCAATTTCGATCCATTTTATGGCCGAGTAATATTCCATTGTATATATGTGCCACATCTTCATTATCCACTCATCTGTCTATGGGCATTTAGGTTGCTTCCATGACCTGGCTATTGTAAATAGTGCTACAATGAACATTGGGGTGCATGTGTCTTTTTGAATTATGGTTTTCTCAGGGTATATGCCCAGCAGGGGATTGCTGGGTCATATGGTAGCTCTATTTTTAGTTTTTTAAGAAACCTCCATACTGTTCTCCATAGTGGCTGCATCAATTTACATTCCCACCAACAGGGCAAGAGGGTTCCGTTTTCTCCACACCCTCTCCAGCATTTATTGTTTGTAGGTTTTTTGATGATGGCCATTCTGACTGGTGTGAGGTGATGCCTCAATGTGGATTTGATTTGCATTTCTCTACTGATTAGTGATGTGGAGCATCCTTTCATGTGTTTGTTGGCAATCTGTATATCTTCTTTGGAGAAATGTCTATTTAGGTCTTCTGCCCATTTTTGGATTAGGTTGTTTGTTTTTTTGATATTGAGCTGCATGAGCTGCTTGCACATTTTGGAGATTAATCATTTGTCTGTTGATTCATTTGCAAATATTTTCTCCCATTCTGAGGGTTGTCTTTTCATTTTGTTTGTAGCTTTCTTTGCTTTGTAAGAGCTTTTAAGTTTCATTAGGTCCCATTTGTTTATTTTTGTTTTTATTTCCGTTACTCTAGGAGGTGGACCAAAAAAGATCTTGCTGTGATTTATGTCAAAGAGTGTTCTTCCTATGTTTTCCTCTAAGAGTTTTATAGTGTCTGGTCTTTCATTTAGGTCTCTAATCCATTTTGAGTTTATTTTTGTGTATGGTGTTAGGGAGTGTTCTAATTTCATTCTTTTACATGTAGCTGTCCAGTTTTCCCAGCACCACTTATTGAAGAGGCTGTCTTTTCTCCATTGTATATCCTTGCCTCCTTTGTCATAGATTAGTTGACCATAGGTGCATTGGTTTATCTCTGGGCTTTCTATCCTGTTCCATTTATCTATATTTCTGTTTTGGTGCTGGTACCATACTGTCTTGATTACTGTAGCTTTGTAGTATAGTCTGAAGTCAGGGAGTCTGATGCCTCCAGCTCCAGTTTTTTCCCTCAAGACTGCTTTGGCTATTTGGGGTCTTTTGTGTTTCCATACAAATTTTAAGATTTTTTGTTCTAGTTCTGTAAAAAATGCCACTGGTAATTTGATAAGGATTGCATTGAATCTGTAGATTGCTTTGGGTAGTATAGTCATTTTCACAATATTGATTCTTCCAATCCAAGAACATGGTATATCTCTCCAACTGTTTGTGTCATCTTTGATTTCTTTTATCAGTGTCTTATAGTTTTCTGAGTACAGGTCTTTTGCCTCCTTAGGTAGGTTTATTCCTAGGTATTTTATTCTTTTTGTTGCAGTGGTGAATGGGATTGTTTCCTTAATTTCCCTTTCTGATCTTTCGTTGTTAGTGTATAGGAATGCAAGAGATTTCTGTGTATTAATTTTGTATCCTGCAACTTTACCAAATTCATTGATTAGCTCTAGTAGTTTTCTGGTGGCATCTTTAGGATTCTCTATGTAGAGTATCATGTCATCTGCAAACTGTGACACTTCTACTTCTTCTTTTCCAATTTGTATTCCTTTTATTTCTTTTTCTTCTCTGATTGCTGTGGCTAGGACTTCCAAAACTATGTTGAATAATACTGGTGAGAGTGGACATCCTTATCTTGTTCCTGATCTTAGAGGAAATGCTTTCAGTTTTTCACCATTGAGAATAATGTTTGCTGTGGGTTTGTCATATATGACCTTTATTATGTTGAGGTAGTTTCCCTCTATGCCCACTTTCTGGAGAGTTTTATCATACATGTATGTTGAATTTTGTCAAAAGCTTTTTCTGCATCTATTGAGATGATCATATGGTTTTTATTCTTCAGTTTGTTAATATGGTGTATCACATTGATTTGTGTATGTTGAAGAATCCTTCCACCCCTGCGATTAATCCCACTTGGTCATGGTGTATGATCCTTTTAATGTGTTGTTGGATTCTGTTTGCTAGTATTTTGTTGAGGATTTTTACATCAATATTCATCAGTGATATTTGTCTGTAATTTTCTTCTTTTGTAGTATCTTTGGTTTTGGTATCAGGGTGATGGTGGCCTCATAGAATGAGTTTGGTAGTGTTCCTTCTACTGCAATTGTTTGGAACAGTTTGAGAGGGATGGGTGTTAGCTCTTCTCTGAATGTTTGATAGATTTCACCTGTGAAGCCATCTGGTCCTGGACTTTTGTTTGTTGGAAGATTTTTAATTGCAGTTTCAATTTCAGTGCTTCTGATTGGTCTGTTTACATGTATATTTAAAATTTTATTTATTTATTTTTGGCTGCATTGAGTCTTCATTGCAGTGCATGGGCTTCTCATTGTGGTGGCTTGTCTTGTTGTGGAGGACAGGCTCTAGGCACACAGGCTTCAGTAGTTGTGGCACGTGGGCTCAGTAGTTGTGGCTTGCGGGCTCTAGAGCACAGGTTCATTAGTTGTAGCACACGAGCTTAGTTGCTCTGTGTCATGTGGGACCTTCCCAGACCAGGGCTTGAACCTGTGTCCCCTGCATTGGCTGGCGGATTCTTAACCACTGTGCCACCAGGGAAGCCCCTGGTCTGTTTATATTTTCCATTTCTTCCTGGTTCACTCTCGGAAGGTTATGCTTTTCTAAGAATTTGTCCATTTCTTTCAGGTTGTCCATTTTATTGGCATAGAGTCGCTTGTAGTAATCTCTGATGACTGTTTTTATTTCTGACGTGCCTGTTGTAACTTCTCCTTCTTCATTTCTAATTTTATTGATTTGAATCTTCTCCCTTTTTTTCTTGATAAGTCTGGCTAAAGGTTTATCAATTTTCTTTGCCTTGTCAAAGAACCAGCTTTTAGTTTTATTTATCTTTGCTATTGTTTTCTTTGTTTCTATCTCATTTATTTCTGATCTGATCTTTATGATTTCTTTCCTTCTACTAACTTTGGGTTTTTTTGTTCTTCTTTCTCTAGTTCCTTTAGGTGTAAGGTTAGTTTGTTAGAGATTTTTCTTGTTTCTTGAGGTAGGCTTGTATTGCTATAAACTTCCCTCTTAGAACTGCTTTTGCTGCATCCCATAGGTTTTGGATCATTGTGTTTTCATTGTCATTTGTCTCTAGGTACTTTTTGATTTCCTCTTTGATTTCTTCAGTGAGCTCTTCGTTATTTAGTAACGTATTGTTTAGCCTCCATGTGTTTGTGTTTTTTACATTTCTTTCCCTGTAATTGATTTCTAATCTCATAGCGTTGTGGCCGGAAAAGATGTTTGATATGATTTCAATTTTCTTAAATTTACCGAGGCTTGATTTGTGACCCAAGTTGTGATCTATCCTGGAGAATGTTCTGTATGCACTTGAGAAGAAAGTGTAATCTGCTGTTTTTGGATGGAATGTCCTGTAAATATCAATTAAATCTATCTGGTCTATTGTGTCATTTAAAGCTTGTGTTTCCTTATTAATTTCCTGTCTGGATGATCTGTCCATTGGTGTAAGTGAGGTGTTAAAGTCCCCCACTATTACTGTGTTACTGTCAATTTCCTCTTTTATAGCTGTTAGCAGTTGCCTTATGTATTGAGGTGCTCTTATGTTGGGTGCATATATATTGATAATTGTTATATCTTCTTCTTGGATTGATCCCTTGATCATTACATAGTGTTCTTCCTTGTCTCTTGTAACATCCTTTATTTTAAAGTCTATTTTATCTGATATGAGTATTGCTACTCCAGCTTTCTTTTGACTTCCATTTGCATGGAATATCTTTTTCCATCCCCTCACTTTCAGTCTGTATGTGTCCCTAGGTCTGAAGTGGGTCTCTTGTAGACAGCATATAGGTGGGTCTTGTTTTTGTATCCATTCAGTGAGCCTGTGTCTTTTGGATGGAGCATTTAATCCATTCATGTTTAAGGTAATTATCAATATGTATGTTCCTATTACCAGTTTCTTAATTGTTATGGGTTTGTTTTCGTAGGTCCTTTTCTTCTCCTGTGTTTCCCACTTAGAGAAGTTCCTTTAACTTTTGTTGTAGAGCTGGTTTAGTTGTGCTGAATTCTCTTAGCTTTTGCTTGTCTGTAAAGGTTTTAATTTCTCCATCAAATCTGAATGAGATCCTTGCTGGGTAGAGTAATCTTGGTTGCAGGTTTTCCCTTTTCATCACTTTAAATATGTCCTACCACTCCCTTCTGGCTTGTAGAGTTTCTGCTGAGAAATCAGCTGTTAACCTTATGGGAGTTCCCTTGTATGTTATTTGTCATTTTTCCCTTGTTGCTTTCAATAATTTTTCTTTGCCTTTAATTTTTATCAATTTGATTACTATGTGTCTCGGCATGTTTCTCCTTGGGTTTGTCCTGCATGGGACTCTCTGTGCTTCCTGGACTTGAGTGGCTATTTCCTTTCCCATCTTAGGGAAGTTTTCGACTATAATCTCTTCAAATATTTTCTCTGGTCCTTTCTCTCTCTCTTCTCCTTCTGGGGCCCCTGTAACGCGAATGTTGTTGCATTTAATGTAGTCCCAGAGGTCTCTTAGGCTGTCTTCATTTCTTTTCATTCTTTTTTCTTTATTCTGTTCTGTGGCAGTGAATTCCACCATTCTGTCTTCCAGGTCACTTATCCATTCTTCTGCCTCAGTTATTCTGCTATTGATTCCTTCTAGTGTATTATTTTCTTTTCTTTTTTTTTTTTGAGGTATTCGAGCCTCTCACTGTTGTGGCCTCTCCCATTGCGGAGCACAGGCTCCAGACGCGCAGGCTCAGCGGCCATGGCTCACAGGCCCAGCCATTCCGCGGCATGTGGGATCTTCCCGGACCAGGGCACGAACCCGTGTCCCCTGCATCAGCAGGCGGACTCTCAACCACTGCGCCACCAGGGAAGCCCCTTACAGTGTATTTTTCATGTCAGTTATTGTATTGTTCATCTCTGTTTGTTTGTTCTTTAATTCTTCTAGGTGTTTGTTCTTTAATTCTTCTAGGTCTTTTTTAAACATTTCTTGCATCTTCTCGATCTTTGCCTCCATTCTTTTTCCGGGGTCCTGGATCATCTTCACTATCATTATCCTGAATTCTTTTTCTGGAAGGTTGCCTATCTCCACTGCATTTAGTTGTTTTTCTGGGGTTTTATCTTGTTCCTTCATCTGGTACAAAGTCCTCTGTCTTTTCATTTTGTTTATCTTTCTGTGAACGTGGTTTTCCTTCCACAGCTGCAGAACTGTAGTTCTTCTTACTTCTGCTGTCTCAGGGGGCCGTTTTCTATGGTCCAATAATTTTTTGAAAATGCTTCATAACTGAATTATCCTCTTGAAGAGTCATAATATATATAAATGTGTTAAAGGCTCTGAGAAGTACTGCTGTAATCTGTTTAATTCTGTTTGTTTGTTTGTTTTGCGGTACGCTGGCCTCTCACTGTTGTGGCCTGTCCTGTTGCGGAGCACAGGCTCCGGACACGCAGGCTCAGTGGCCATGGTTCACAGGCCCAGCCGCTCCATGGCATGTGGGATCTTCCTGGACCGGGGCACGAACCCGCGTCCCCTGCATTGGCAGGTGGACTCTCAACCACTGTGCCACCAGGGAAGCCCTGTTTAAGTCTGTTTAACCCAATATATCCCAAACAGATTTGACCAGGGAACTCTTTTCTACATGGAAAAAATTTTTGTATCTTGCACACACAGTTTTAGAAATTGCTGCTCAAAAAAAAATCCTGGAAGAAATTGACATATGGAAAAAAACTTTAAAATAATCTAATCCAGCACCCCATTTTTTTTTTTTTTTTTTGCGGTACGCGGGCCTCTCACTGTTGTGGCCTCTCCCGTTGCGGAGCACAGGCTCCAGACGCGCAGGCTCAGCGGCCATGGCTCACGGGCCCAGCCGCTCCACGGCATGTGGGATCCTCCGGGACCGGGGCACGAACCCGTGTCCCCTGCATCGGCAGGCGGACTCTCGACCACTGCGCCACCAGGGAAGCCCAGCACCACATTTTTAAGTGTGAAAAAATGAGAGGTTAATGAAATTGTTCTTTCTGAGTATTTGAGAGAATGGAACCCTTATCTCCTAATTCTTAGTCCCCCTGTGCCCATTTGCTGCTCCTCTAGCAGGTTCCCTCCTGTTAAATTAGTCCCAGGAAGATGAAGCAGGTTGAAGGAATAATCCTGTCATTTTGAGTGAGATGTTTGTATCTTATACATTTCTTTAGTTATTTTGTTATATCTGAAAATTCTGAATTTTCCTTTCAGCCTTGGATTTTTTGCATTCTTTTAAACAATATGCTATGAAAATTTTTAGACATTCAAAGAGGTATAAAGAATAATATAATGAACATCAGGATATCCACCATCCAGCTTAAGAAAAAACATCTCCAGTAGACTTTGAAACCCTCTATCCTTCTGTGATCAAACTTCCTCCTTTCCTCCCTCCAAAGTAACCACTCTCTGGATTTGGCATTTATTATTCTCATGCATCTATTTATACTTTTACTATATATGTATGGGTCTTTAAGCAGCATATGCCACTGCTTTATGTGTTTTTAAAATGTATATCAATGGTATGTATTCTTTTCCAATTTGTTTTTTCCTATTCAATGTTATATTTGTGAAATTCATCCACATTGTGATATGTGACTCTAGTTCATTCATTTTTCACTATTGTATAGCATTCCATTTAATGAATGTGCCATGATTTATTTATCCATTCTGTAGTTGATGGACATTTAGGCTGTTTCCAGTTTCTGTCTCACAGTTAGGGCTACTGTGATCATTCCTGTGTAGATATTCTTATGTGACTATTGCTATTGGGTATATATCTAGGAGGGAATTGTCCCATTGCAGGGTATGAGAATTTTTCACTTTGGGGAGATATTGTCAGATTGCTCTCCAAAATGGTTTACTAACTTATACCCCCACCAGCAGTGTATAAAGGTTTTAGATGTATTGCATTAATTGGTTCTTTCTTTTTCCCTTTCCAATTCCTATATCTTTTATTTCATTTGGTTTTCTTTTTTCTTTTTTTATTGGAGTATAGTTGATTGATAATGTTGTGTTAGTTTCAGGTGTACAGCATAGTGATTATGTTATAAACACACACACACACACACATACATATTCTTTTTCATATTCTTTTCCATTATGGTTTATTACAAGATGTTGAGTATAGTTCCCTGTGCTATACGGTAGGTCCTTGTTGTTTATCTATTTTATATGTAGTAGTGTGTATATGTTAATCCCAAACTCCTAGTTTATCCCTTCTCCCCCCTTTCCCCTTTAGTAACCCTAAGTTTGTTTATTAATTGGTTCTTATAATACAATTCTCCTCATAAGGATGCATCTCTGATCTTTCTTCCCACTGGAAAAGAAATTGTATTTCTCAAAATTACTTGACATCTACCTTCTCAGGAACACATTTCATTGTTTCCATTTGTAAATGAAGGGGTTGGCCTAAGTAAGCTCTAAGGTCCCTACCAGCTTGACAATCTGTGTTCCCTGTGTTATTCATTAGTGAGAGCATCTGAAGCAGAACCTTGGTTTTTGGCTACATTGCAGGAATTATTTTAGGAACACATAACAAGGTTTGGTACAAATGAAATGTGTGTCTCGTCTCTTAGTGCCATGCTGTCAGGTAGAAAGGCAGTGCTGTGAGAGGGAGGGCCATCATGCAATGTCACCTTGGACTGGAGAGAGGAAACTGTAGCTCACAAGAAGTGGTCTTCTTTTCACTTCCCTGTTCTTTCCCAAGCCTCTCATGATTTAGAAGTCTTCCTTATTTATTTTCTTCCAAGAATAATAAATGATTGTTGTAAAAATTATATATATATATATATAATATATGTACACACACACAAAGTGTATAAAGTCAAAATGAGGGTCCCCTTCATACAACTCTCCAGAAGCAATGTCGCTGAACAGTTTTTTGTTTTTGTTTTTGTTTTTTGTTTTTTGCGGTACTCGGGCCTCTCACTGTTGTGGCCTCTCCTGTTGTGGAGCACAGGCTCCGGACATGCAGGCCCAGCGGCCATGGCTCACGGGCGCAGCCACTCTGCGGCATGTGGGATCCTCCCGGACTGGGGCACAAGCCTGCGTCCCCTGCATCAGCAGGTGGACTCTCAACCACTGCGCCACCAGGGAAGCCCATGCTGAACAGTTTTGTGTATCCTTGTAGGCTTTCTTTCTGTGCATACACAGAAAGAAGGTTTTTTACAAAACTGGAGTTATACCAGACATGTTCATTCTGACACTTTTTTTTAACCTAAAATATATATCTTCAGCATCTGTTCAAATCAGTGAGTACAGATCTACCTCTTTGTTTTTAACAGCTACATAATATTCCATGGCATGAGTGGCTGCAATAATAGAAAAGATTTCAGTACTTACTAGATGTCAGAAACTATGAATTAACTCCTTACAACAAGGCTATGAAGTACGTCTTTTCGTTATCCCCTTTTTTACAGATGCAGGGACTGAAGCATGAAGTCAGGGAGCTTGTCCAAACCTGTGCTGTTAGGTCTTGGAGCCAGGATGCAAACTCTAGTGTGCTGGCTCAGAGCCCATGCTCTACACTGCTATGCGGTGCCGCCTCTCCGATACTTAACCAGTCCCTTGTTGATGGAGATTTGAGTCAATTGCAGTTTTGCTATTGCAAACAATACTGTAGCAGACACCCTCGTCCACTTCTGCAAGTACTTCTGTAGGGTAGGTTCCTAAAATTCTCCAGTTTATAGGTGGAAAGAGCTTATTCATTTGTTCAAAAAACATTTACTGAGCTCTAAGGCACTGGGAAAGGTCTGAGGTCAGACTGGGAGAGTTGACTAGCATTTTACTTCCCAGATGTCCTTGGAAGGTCATTTAAATGCTCTGTAGGATTTGCCAGCTGGCTGATACCCCAGACCCACTGCATCCTGTCCATTCTTAATTGCTTGTGTCTTTGCCTGGGTAGTGGCATGTCTGAGTCAGCCCTTGGGCTCCCACCTGGTGGCCCATAGCCAAGAATCTTCCCTACTTACTAAGTATCAGTGACCACAGTGCCTCAGAGCCTGGGTTCTAGAATTTACAGATGCAGAATAGTGTAGCAGTGAAGAACTTGTATTCTGAGACACACTAGCCTGGATGTAAATCCCAGTTCCTCACCTCACAGTAACAATATCACTTTAAACAAGTTACTTACTGCCTATGTGCCTCCGTGTTCTTACCTGCACAATGCAGACAACAGTAGTAACTACTTCATAGGATTGTCCTGAGGATTCAATGCTTGATGTATGTAGACTGATTAGTTAATATATGTAAAACATGGAATACAGTAAATTTTAACTGTTATTATTTATTTGACTCTGGAAAAGCTGCTACACCTACCTTTCCATAAAACAGTTGAAGATGTCCATGGCACTTTGGTGAGGAGTGGGGAGGGAGGGAGAGAATAGCCGTTAAATAGCTAATATACTCACACAGCTCCAAATTCAAAAGGTACAAAAAGATATTCAGTAAAAACTATATCTCCTATTGGTGACATGGGGCTTTTGTGGGTGTGAGTAATTATTCTATTTCTCAACCCAAGCCATGACTATATGGGGATTTACTTTGTAATAATTCAATATATTTTACACATATGTTTTATGCTCTTTTTTGTAAGTTATATTTCTCAGTTTTAGAAAGAGAGAAAATAAGGAAAAATCCCAAAGGAATGGAAGGAATTCTCCCACCTCTGTCTAGTAGCCACTTGATGCCATTCTCCAAAGGCAATCAATGTTAACGGGTTCTTTTCTATACTTCCAAAGATATTTTATTGCATATATAAGCACATATTTTCCTTTTTTTTAAACTAATGTAAACTAACCACTTTATTTTTTATTCTTGTTTCCTTTTTACTTAAAAATATATCTTAAGAGATCATTCTATATTGGCACATAAATAGTTCTTAATTCTGTTTTTAACAGCTGTATAGAATTCCATTGTATGGATACACAATTATTTATTTAACAAGTCCTTAGTAATGGACAATTAGGTTGTTTGCAGTTTTTTTGCCATTTCAAGCCTTGCTTCAAATGCTCATGTTCTGTATACATCATTTCACACAAATGTAAGAAATGTGTATATCCAGAGCCTTTCTCTTCATGCCCCTTGGAATTTGTACCTACAAAATTGAGGACCTGTACACTCACCTGTTTGGAGTTCAATTCAGTAGATCAAGTTAGTTTTTGTCTCTTAATCCCATACTCCTATCTCACCTCTTCCTGATTCCCTCTCCCCACTGGTAGCCACTAGTTTGTTCTCTATATCTGTGAGTCTGTTTTCTTTTTGTTATATACACTTGTTTGTTTTATTTTTTAGATTCCACATATAAGTGATAACATAGAGTATTTGTCTACACATAAAATAATTAAGCAACAAGGATATATATTGTACAGCACAGGGAATACAGCCATTAGTTTATAATAACTTTAAATGGAGTATAATCTATAAAAATACTAAATCACTATGTTGTACACCTGAAACTAATATAATGTTGTAAATCAACTATAATTTAATTAAGAAAATCAAGTCAGAAAACATTCACCGAGTGCCTGCTCTGTGCCTGGCTCTGTGTTAAAAATATGTGAGGTAGAAATAAATATTGGGCATGAATCTTGTCCTCCACCAGCCAACAAACTTGCTTTCATGCTGAAATCCTGGTATTCCACATATATTTAAAGCTTTTATCTCTGCCTAAGTTAAACAATGTCTCCTCCCTGAATCCTCCCAGAAGGGCCTGTATATGGCTTTGAGAACTAGGAAAAGAGTATTCCTATTGGGAAAAAGCCACAGTTTGGTATCTAGCAGGATACCTAGGGGAGAGCACAGATGAGTTGGTTCCACTGCAAAAGCATCCTCCATACTACTTCATGCATCCAAAGCTTCTCTCTCACCTTAGCTCAAAAACATCCATAAATATATCCTATATCCCTCCAGCTTGAAGTGAACAGTTCCTGCTCTGTGACCTCTCAGAGTATGATTTCTGTGCCCCACGTAAGGTATGAATCATTTCTCCCCTGTGATACTTGTTTATATGTCTTATTTCCCACACTCGACCTTTTGGGTACCAAGTCAGATTTATCTCCAATTCCTCACAGACTCTGCAAGTTAAAAGGAGGAATAGGAAGAGAACAATCAGTATGTACAGGTAGTAATTGGGACAGGATGGAGATAAATAAAGAGGCAGAAAGAAGAATCTTTATGTAGAACAAGGAGCACTGGCCAAGAGTCAGGAGGTCCAGGTTCACTTGTGTCTCAGCATCTTCATCTGTCAGATGGGATCATAATTCTGGCTGGGCCAACCTTACCAGGTCCATTGAGGATCAAGAAAGACAGTACAGCAGGCTACAAAAGCATGCCCTACAAATATAGCAAATGCTAGCATTTTGATGTGTGGCAACTGTTAAACATTAACATTTTAGCAAACCAAGGTCTAGAGAGGTGAAATGACTTGTCACAATCAGTGGCAAAGTCTGAACATAACAGAAGGTAGTCACGCTAGTACTAGAAAGAGTTTATCCCTTTTTGGCCTGTGTTGGGATTAGAAGATCTGAATTCCCTGATTCCTGGATTTGTTTTATTTTTATTTTGTGAAGCATCAAACTGACATCAGGTCAGTAGAGGAGAATAGGAAGGAAGGAATTTAATCTGTAGAGTGGTGAACCTCAAAAGAGAAAAAGGGATAGTTTATGAAAGAAGAACTACAACTGGCCACTAAAAATGGAAGGAAAAAGTTAAGCATTTCTAGTAGTTAAGGATGCAAAGTAATCCTCAAGATGCCATCTTCACTTACAAAATTGGCAAAGATATTTTAAAAATAAGAATACTAACTGCCGGCAAGTGTGCTGGGAAACTGGCTCTCTCATACATTGAGGGTAGTACAAAGTGATCTAACTTTATTCTAGGGCAATTTAGAAGTATGTATTACAAGTCTGGGACTTCCCTGGTGGCGCAGTGTTTAAGAATCTGCCTGCCAACACAGGGGACACGGGTTCTATCCCTGGTCCGGGAAGATCCCACATGCCGCGGAGCAACTAAGCCCGTGCGCCACAACTACAGAGCCTGCGCTCTAGAGCCCATGAGCCACAGCTACTGAAGCCCGTGTGCCTAGAGCCTGTGCCCCACAACAAGAGAAGCCACCACAATGAGAAGCTGGTGCACTGTAACAAAGAGTAGCCCCCGCTTGCCGCAGCTAGAGAAAGCCTGTGTGCAGCAATGATGACCCAACACAGCCAATAATAAAGTAAATAAATTAAAAAAAAAGAAGTATGTATTAGAAGTCTGAAAATGGTTCATGCCCTTTGATCCAGGAGTTTTCCCTTCTAGGAAATTATCTTACGGAAAGAATCACAAATATGCACAAGGCTGTTCATTGCAGTGTGACGTGTTAAATTGTTAAAATAAATTATGGCATATCCATTCAGTGGGATAGTATACAACAATGATTACAGCTAACATTTATTGAACGGTGTGCCATTGCCAGACACTGTGCTAAGTTATTTAAATACATTATTAATTTTAATCGTTAGAAGTAGTCTACGAGGGCAGTCATCCCCATTTTACAGATGAGGACACTGAAGCTCAGAAAGGTTAACTTGTCCCAGGCCACACTGATATTAGGTTGAATAGTGTGGGTTTGACCCTAGGTCTGTCTGATGCAAAAACCCATGGCCTCAACCATAGCACTCTAACAGCTTTGCAGCCATTAGAAATCATCTTTTAGAGGAATAGTTAGTGAAATTCTAAACTGATCATGATATAAAAGGAAAATTAAAAAAGCATGATACAAAATTATAAATATATGATGAATATATAAATAATATGATGACAATTTTATTTCCAAAGTATAAGTATATATTTTTCACAGGAAAACTACCATAAGGATTCATACCTGTTAGTAATGGTTATCTCTGGATACTAGTATTATAGGTTATTTTTAGTTTCAGTTATTTTTTTTATATTTTCCAGTTTTTCTCTAAACATGCATTATTTGTATAAAAATATTAATGTAAAAAGAGGGCTGAAAGCAAGACTTTTGTAGCCATCATACTTACAATATGTCCATAGCAGTACTTCATTTTTGATCTGAGTGGTTAATTCTTTTATGTTGGCATTGGATCAGAGGGGAGCCACCTTTTCAACCATTCTTTAGGGCAAGTCTCTTTGGGGATGAGGAATGATGTAGTTGTGTGATCTCTAGGGACTTTGACTACAGTAAAATGTCCTTCAGACAATAAATTCTTGCACCTTCATGATCTGTAGTAGCCCCAATCTTTGGACCATAGACCCATGAGGAGGAGGGAAGGGTACTTAATGTGAGGAGTCCACAGATCTTTAAATGTATAAGTGTTTTTCTCACTCCGTAAGTGCTAAAAGTGCAGCTACTATGTAGGTGTGAGTGGGTGAAGTGAGATGTTTTTATTTTAAGAAGAGGCCCTTATACCTAAAATGTTGGGAACCACTGAAATAGAGACTAAAAATGGTGGCTATTGAATCATCAGGATCAGGAATCAAAGATGTTCACTTCCTGCCCATTGGATCAAAGCTGGCACATCTTTGCCCAGCCCTAAAAGAGATCACTTTTATCACCTGCAAGCATTGTTTTAGCCACCCATCCTCATCACACTTGTGTACATTCACTAAACTGTCAGTTGGTCTGTACATTTAACTTTTTCATTCATGTCTCTTCTAAGCTTAGCTCTTGACATCAAAAGCTGAACATGTCTAAAGAATAGTTTATGACGGAATACTGCTCTCACCTGCCCCTACCACACCAAATTTGCTTCTTCTCTTGTCTTTCCTTTCCTACTGTTGGCAACATTATCCACCCAGCTCCCAAATTAAAAACCTTTGACTCCTTCACCTCTCTCACCCTTCACCTCCAAGTGATCACCGAGCCCAGTGTGTTTTACCTCTTCAATGTAACTCAAAGCCATGTTCTCTGCTCCCTCCTCACTGCAACTGCCTGCCTATTTTGACAGCTCCTCAATGGGTTTTTGCCCAAGAGAATCTCTCCACAAGATAGCCAGAGGGCTCTTTCTAAAATGCAAATCTAGTCATGTCACTTCCCTGCTTAAAGTCTTCAGTGCTTTCCCATTGTCTACAAGATGAAGCCTTAGAATCCTCTGCTTGTCATTCAAGGCATGACCCAATCTGGCCACAGCCTCACCTGCTACTCCCCACAAAGCACCTACCTTGTACTCTGGTCACACCATACATTTTATTTTTGTGCTGTTTGGAATGTTCTTTTTTGTTTTATCTTCTCTGCTTAACGGCAATCTGATTTCTCTTTTATGACCCACTTCAAGTATATTTCCTCTAAGGAGACTTTTCCTGACATGACCAGGTAGAACTCACCTCATCCATCCCTTCACTGCAACCCATAAATACTTCTACAATTAATGCAAGTAACACTTTATGGCTTGATTTTCCCCATGTCTGTTCTCTCCGTATGCGAACTCCTCAGGGACAGGCACCATGTCTTTTTCATCTCTGTGCCTCCCAAACTCCAGCCATACTGAACTTACTGTTCTCTGAACATGCTGTGCTTTTTTTGTGACATCCGCCTTTGCACAGGTGGGTCCCTCTGCTGGGAATGCATTTCTCCCTTTCTTCCCTTCTCTGCACAGGCAAACATCTACTGAGTCCTTCAAGACTCATCTCAAATGCAGTCTCTCTGAAACCTCAGATAGAGTTAGTTATTCCCCACTCTGTGCTCCCCTAGCCTTCTGGTCAAACCTCGATTATAGCATTTTCCACGTAAGTGTTTTATTATCATTATCAGCTTATATGACTGCCCCCCTCCATCTCCCACACCCCATCCCCAGGCAGCGAAATCTCAGCATATAATCTTTGTGTCTCTAGCACAAAGCACAATAGAGAAACAATAAATACTTCCTTGATCAATAATTAAATCAAATTTTGATGGTACATGATAGCCTGGGAAAAACTATTGGATAGGTAAGTAAGCTTTGAATACTTATTTACATAACTGGTCAAGGCACCTCTAGGGAAGTGGTGGATTTGCAGTCCTTTTCTAGATCTTGACTCTAAATTTCTCCTTGTTACTCTTCCAGGTGCTTATGCTCAGCGGTTGGTGCACTGCCTATCCTCACCCCCCCCCCATGAGCCTCAGTTCTGATGCAACCTATGGTCATGCAGGGATGCCCTTATACCCTCCCACGATGTCATGAGTGGCGGGCAGCTGACCACTTCCATCACAGCAGCAGCCTCCGAAGCACCTGCCCCCAGCCTCAGGTAAGAGGCTGAGAGCAAAAGAAAGACCTGTGGAGACAGGGTGGACACATGATCTGTGTGTGATCTTGTGGGTATCCATGCTTCCTAAGGCTCAGGGGTACTGTCCATATACATGAAACCTCTTGGACAGCACGAGGTCTCCTTTGGCCCATGCTTGTCACTCATGAGGCCTTTTATGGGGGGGGCATGGGGCAAAGGACGTGTGTTGAGCTGGACAAGCCAAAGGGCCCACAATGGCTGAGGGGGCTGGTTTTATGTTAACCTCCCAAGGGAGGTCCCAGAAAAGCATGATCCTTCAGGGTATAGCCAAGGACAAGACAGGACCTTCCTTTGTCTTGACTTCTCTGTGGCTTACCTCATATTCCACACCTGCAGAATATTCCCTCTCCTTCCATTGGCTCTTCTTCTCAAGTCCCTAGTCTTACTCACAGTGGGTTAACCCCACTAAGGCTCCCCTGAGTTTCATACTGGCCTCTCCTGTCTCTCTCCTTCTGTAGAAGTGGAGTGGTGGTGCTGCGTGTGCCCACCTGCATATGTTCTAGGTGGTCAGAGTATGTGTGAGAGGCAGTAATCCCAAGAGGGCAGCCCCCTTTCCTGACAATTAGGGAGGTCCAAGGGAAAGCTGACTAGACAAGAGAGAAGTATCAGCATACTTTGGCTTGCCCTACAATGCTTTGGGGTCCAGAGGCCACAGGAGTGTGTGAAAGTACTATGTTTCTTAGTATCTCACAGATGGACTGCAGCGCTGAGTCACTATTCAGCTGCAAACAGCAGCTGAATATACAGGGAGGAGGAAGAGAGCGACACGGATGGAGAGGTGGCATGGATGGAGAATGTAGGTGCTGGGGAGCCCATTTGGGGGAGAATAATGAGGGAAAGTCAAGGTCCAGAGAGGCATAAGACCCAGGTCCTCCCAAGCTGTTTTCACATGTCTAGCCAGAGAGAATTTGCTGCTTGTAACATATTCTCAAAGTCAGTGTCAACTGAGAGTCCCCCTGTGCACCTACCCCTTCCCCAGACTGGGGCTTTCAGAAGGTTGAGGGATTGAGAAGCATGGGTCCTTCCATAAGGCTTGCCCTGCTCATTGCCCACCCCCTCCAAACTTCTCCACCTGGCAACGGGACCTGAGGGCTTCATTTTGTGACAGAGAATGGTGAGACCAAGCCCTCTCCTCGGTCACTGTCTAGTTTCTTCTCTTCCTTTTCTATGGCTCTGACTTTGTCTTAAAGTTTCAAGAGATAAGGAGAGAGCCCTATGGGGAGTGGGGAGTGAGAAGCAAACATTTTGGCCACAAAAGCCAGAAGTAGAAGGCTATTGATAGGGAAAGAAAACTATGATTATTCATTATTTGCCTATTGTGTGCCTGGCTCTGCCCCAGGGGACTTGTGATTATTAGGGGGAACTCGGAGGGGAAAACAGGGTGATGGAGCATAGTAAAGGAGCCAAATGGGGGCATAGGAAACTGAGAAGAAGGCTGGAGGGAATGAAAGGCTAACATGGGTGGAGCCCAGCTCATCGTGGGTGCTTCCATCAGAACCAGACAACTAGGCTGTGGCTGTATCACAAGAGGCCATTTCTAACTCTGGGGCATTCCCAGTCTGGGGAACTCTGTGAGACTGGCTTGGGACCAATTATCCCAGCATAAGCCAAGCTGCGACACAGAGCTAGAGCCACTCCCTGCTCTTGGCCTGCTGTCCCCTGCCATCCCCCATCCACCCCGCAAGGCTCTACCCCGTAGCCCCAGAAAGGGTCAGGCAGCTGCTCTAACTATTCCTGTAGGTGGGCCTCAGCATGGAAACAATGTGGAACTGTGGAAAGCCCAGAAGACTCTGTGGGAGATAAATGAGGATTGGAACAGAACTCTTTTTGGTCAAAATGAAGTGTTTTGCCTCAGTGCTGAGGGGTGGGGGCCCAGCTTGGGAATGTTAACCTTTCTCCAGCCAAGTCTGCTGGCAAAGGAGAAGAGTGGCCACCTCCAGAAGGGGCCCTGCCCCTCAGGCCAGGGACCTATGACAGCACAGGCAGGGCACAGGAGCGTCTCTGGCGCTGGATCCCTGCATGGAGTTTCTGGGTTCCCTCTTGCCCTCTCCCCACCCTGCAAAAGTCCAGGGGGGATTGCCCATTGACCATCCATCTCCCCCGGCCTTAGAGTGCAGGCGGAGGTCTGTGGGGACAAGGCTCTCCCTCTTCTCTCATTTTCACTGTGGGCTTGGGTCAGTCTTCTGCTGCCCACCTTCCCAACCACAGCTCTGTCCCCAGGTGTGCCACACACATCTCTCACTGGCTCTGAGGACGCTTACTTAGTCAAGGACAAGGCTTATCACCAAGCTCATTGTCCTTCCAGACCTTGCGGAAATTGCTTACCAGAGGTTTGTCACCAAAGCAGTCTGATCCTTTCCTTCACCTCAGGGGGTGGGGGTGGAGGCAGAGTGAGTCCTTTGTGTCTTCCAGGGAAAGGGAACACAAATCAACAGAAGCTCCCCTCTTCGTGCCCCTCCTCAGCACCATGGAATGCTCAGTCCCACTCTCACCATCCTTGCCAGTCTGGGAGGGCCCTCCTGGCCCCGGTGTGGCGGGCCCAGTTGGGAGTGAGCCGGAATTCCCCAGGGACAAAGCCCTGATTCACCGTCTGGAGTCCTGACATAGCCGCCCCCTCTGGATTCCTGGGGGGTCAGTAAACAAACAGGGTGACAGATCCCGCCTCCTGGCCTGGCTCAGCTTTGCCCACCCTCCCTGAGGGAGCCTGCTCAGAGCCTGTCGGGACTCTTCCCTTAGCTCACCAGGCACTGGGTCCAGATTTGTGTGGAGGGATCATCATGGAGCTGTCCAATCCTGCAACTGGGTCCCCAGGCGGCACAGGTAGGGTCCGCTCCCAGGGACGCAAGGCAACTGAACTCAGAGCTTTGCCCCAGAGCCTGGCTGCTCTCCCGCTTCTCCTTCCGTGTGTGGCTGCGAGCTGTGGGTTCTTTTTTAAATCTTGAATATTTTTTATTCTATAGATTGGGCATCATTAATTTTATCAACAGATATTTATTAAGCACCTACTATGTGTTAAGCACTTCGAGCCGTGGTTTGAATGGGATGATTGGTTTCCCAACTTCCTGAGAGTCTTGTGTGGGGAGGAGGTATGGTTTGGGGGCAAGGGGAGGCAAGAGGAGGTTCAGCCACCAGGACCGTGTGCTTTCCACAGGAGGTGAGGAGGTAGACAGGCAGGCAGGCAGGTGGGTTTCCCGAGGCTGAGATTTCCTCTCCACACTCCCCTGCTCTCCACCCCCTTCTGCCCCTGGCTGCGCAGGTTTGGCACTGCATTGAAGGTAGCTAACTCCTGAAGGGCTACTTGGCACAACCCACACTCCCCCAAACCCCACAATACCCTACAGGGTGAGCAAGTGACGGGCTCTGAACTTGACGGCCCAAGGCGAGACTTTGGCAGGCTCCACGGCTGGTCCTCTTAGCTGTCGACTGGTCAGGGTCCTTCGGAGATCAGGACCCAAAATGCTGCTTTAGCCCTTTCTCAACCCATGGAAGATGAACAGTGCTCTTTAGGACTCTTTCCAGCCTTCCTGACTGTGGCGGAAAATGTGAGCGGGGAAGAGGAAGAGGGAGCACCAAGGCCTAGATTCACTTGGAAGTAGGACATCATCTACTACTGATGGCTCTCTCTGGCTGCTCTCTCTCTCTCTCTTTCTCTCTCTCTGGAACTTTGTGGGACAGCCCTTCAGCTTTCTTTTCTAGAAGGTTGGCTAAACTGTGGGACACTGAAGTAAGAGTTGCAGCTCACCTTGAATGTCGTGGTTGCCTATGTTTGGGCAATTCTGAGCAGCTCTTATCTAACACAAATACATCTAGGGTCCCATCTGGGCAGTAATCCTGGCACAATTTGCAATAATAAGAGTGATAATGATAGGAGTCAGCAGTTAAAAGTGACCGACCTGTACCAAGAGAGGACCTTGCCATGAACAGAGCCATGGAGTCATCCTTCCTCTCAACCC
The DNA here is from genome assembly GCF_059928025.1 of Delphinapterus leucas. NCBI lineage: Eukaryota > Metazoa > Chordata > Mammalia > Artiodactyla > Monodontidae > Delphinapterus > Delphinapterus leucas. The sequence goes on along the minus strand of NC_143150.1, from coordinate 45,534,740 downwards.
CCACCCCTGAACACACCCCAGAACCAGCCCTTCTCTCCCTCTGTTCACACTTGTCCCACGCTTGGCTTGGTGCAGACCAGGGTGTGGCACACTCCAGGGCTCACAGAGGTGCCTGTGTTTCTGTCCAGGTTAGAGCTGCTGCCAGCACCCCTGTGCCTCCTCATGATGGTGCTGGGGTGCCCTACCTAAGCCCAAAGCTATTCAACGGGTCTGTTGGTGCTGCTGGACCCCTGGAACCACCAGCCATGAATCTGTGTTGGAATGAAATCAAAAAGAAGTCGCACAGCCTCCGGTAAGGCCTGGCCCCTCGAAACAGGGGCTTTAGGGAGTTGTCTGGGAAGGTGTTGGGCTCCTCTTGCTGCTGTAGCTCATCATCCTCTTCTTAGCCTTCTCGTCAGCCTCACCCTCTGTTTCTCCTCCTTTTCCTTCTCTGGAACTGGGGGAAGAACACTGGGTCAGAAGTCAGGAGACTTGGATTTGAACCTCAGTCTTGAATAGCTGTGTCACCTTGCATAATTGGTTTGAGTAACCTCTGAATTTTAGCTTCCACTTGTTTGTATTTTTTTAAGGAAAAAAAATGAGCAGAAGAATAATAGATGTCCTAACTATCTCCCAGTGTTGTTGTGAGGACTCAAATAAGATATGAAAATGCTTTCTGAACTTAAATGTATAAGTTCAGATGTATAAATGGAGGATATGATTACTGCCTCCCCCTCTTCCTCTCATAACTGTCCTCCATCTTGGTAGATCTCATCTACTCTCTTTCCCATCTTTTTATCCCTCTATTCCTGTCTATTGCTTATCACCCACCCATGCCTCCCCAAAGTAAGGGCGAATCAGTAAGAGCCTGCAGGCAATTTCTGTATCAGTTGTTCCTCTTTCCTCTACCCTTCTCTATAACCCCTGCCACCCCCACCCCCCACCCACACTTTTCCTTTCTACTTCCTATCATCAAAGACCAAGCTCCTGGCTTCTGGTGGGTTCTGGCGGGGATGAAGAGTGTGGAGAAGTTGAAAGAATGCAGGCTCTGGAATCAGACAAACCTAAGTTCAAATCATCACTGTACCAATGACTTAACTGTGTGACCTTGGACAAATTACTTAACCTCTCTGGGTAATAGCAGTGCCTACCTCACGAGGTTGCTCTGAGAATTAGTGGAAGCAAAAATGTAGGTAAAAGGCTTGGCCCACGTGGTAGGGACGCAATGACTAGTTAGCACTGTCGGCTGAGGGGAATGGGCTCGATGGATGCACACAGCCTGGGCTGGCCTCTGGCTTCCTACCACTTGGACCTCAGTTCATGGCTCATTTGCGGGGGAAGGCAAGCAGAGGTGATTATGCGGTACCCATTTTCCTCCTTCCATATGTCAAACTTCTAGCCTATGTTGTCCTCATCCTTTGGGACCCCTGGGCTGCTTGTATTTGTATGCAGCCTCACACACGTGCGTGCCCAAACTCAGCCACCTGACGCGCCCTTTCCACCTACTGCATCCGCTTCTGCTCAGAAGGCAGCCTCCAAGAAGCCTCTGAGGATGAGCAGTTTGGCATGACTTGAGGTCCCCTAGGACAAGAGGGCAACCAGACAGCTGTCACCTCTAATGGCCTTGCTCAGTTCGCTACCCTTCCCAGCGTGATGCTGGACACTCAACTGAATTAGCTGACGTCTGCCAAGTGTTTTGGTACCGTACTCCCTCTGGAGCTGCCTTGGGAGCCTTTGTGGGTGGGTCAGAGGGAGGGCTCTGGGCCTCCTCCCACTTCGACCAGAGCAGCACCTCTTTCATCTGTTTATATATTAAGGTTCCACATATGTATTTGTTGGGGAAAAATGTTTTGCAACTTAACAAGAGGATTGAAAATCACTGGTCTTACCATTGTGTGCAGCGCCCGCCTAGAGGCCTTCTCAGATCACAGTGGAAAGCTTCAGCTCCCTCTCCAAGAGATTATTGACTGGCTCAGCCAAAAGGATGAGGAATTGTCAGCTCAGCTGCCCCTACAAGGGGATGTGGCCCTGGTGCAACAGGAGAAGGAGACGCACGCGGTAGGTTAGAGTTACAGAGGCCGTGGTGTGTAGCCTCTCCATCGGGAAGGGATCTCTTCTGCAACACCCTGACTGATGGATGCCCAGTCTCTGCTTAGATGCTTAAAGTCACAGGAAGCTGTGTACAGTCCTACTGGTCTGTGGATAGTATTCCAGAGAATAAGTCAAATCTTTCCCCTCTATTCTTTCCATCAAATATTGACCTCCCTTAAAATTCTGCGCTGATTTGTAATGGGGACATGGGAAAATGAACATAATATAATATTAAGTGAAAAAACACAGGATACAAAACTATATACAGGTGGATCTCAACTGTATAAAAATCGATATAGATATGTATGTATGTATACACATGTATACAAACAGAAGAAGAAACTGTATCAAAATCTTCACAATGGTTAAGTCCAAGTGACGAAATCAGAGTTCTTTTTAACTTTCTTCTTCATACTTTTCTGAGATTTCTAAGATTTCTGTGACATATATTACCTCTATAATCAGAAAATAACAACATGCTTCTTAAAATGAATCCAGAATGCACCGGAAGGAATGATAATTATGTGATGTGACAGAGGTGTTAGCTAATGGCAATCATATTACATAAATGTTCGAAATCAGTATATTGTGCACCTTAAACTTATGCAATGTTATATATCATTTATATCTCAATTTAAAAGATGAATGCAGAACGGAATACCATACAACAAGAAAATAAACTATAAATGTGTGCCACAGCGTGGATACATCTTAAAGACAATATGCTGAGTGAAAAAAGAGCCAAATACAAACAAGAGCACACATTATATGATTCCATTTATATAAAGTTAAAAAATGGGCAAAATTAATCGGTGGTGTTACAAGTCAGGATAGTGGTTACCTTGGGGGAGGGGGGAATGAGAGAGTGACCAGAAGGGGTCATGAGGGAGCCTTCCAGGATGCTGGTGGAGTTCTGTTTCTTTATCTCAGTACTGGTTACAGAGATTGAATCACTTTATGGAAATTCATTGAGCTGTACACTTTTGATTTGTATACTCTTATTAGTGTATATTTCAACAGAAAAACTAATTAAAATTTTAATATAAATCTTGCCCATCCTGGCTTTGATTTCTCTAAGCCCCTCACAGAGGACTTTCTGAGTCTTCCAGAAAACCAAGATTCCCAGAACCAAATCCCCACATTTCACTCTACCTTGTGGCATAGACAGACCCATTTCAGAGTAAATAGACCTTCCAGTGTCAGAGTTATTCTTCTGCCTAAGGAGAAGACTGCTCTTCTTTAGTCTGAGTAGCCCAAAGATACAGGATAACGCCAAAGGATCAAGCTGCACTGAGGAGAAGAAAGATTGTCAATTGCAGGATGGATTTCAAAGCAACTGAAAGACTTTCCTTCCCCATTGACCACGTTGCTAACTTCACAGGCCTTTATGGAAGATGTCAAGTCTCGGGGCCCCTATATCTACTCTGTGTTGGAGTCAGCTCAGGCCTTCCTGTCCCAGCACCCATTTGATGAATTAGAGGAGCCTCGCTCTGAGAGCAAAGGTGGGTGATCTTCCCCTCTTTCATCTTCTTCTTGAGCTGTGAACCATTAAACACCTTCCTGCCCTCCCCAAACTCATTTTCTCAACTGTTACCTAGGAGGATAATTTTCTCCTGGGAGTCCAAAGTTGGGAAGAAGCCAGATTCACACTATAAGATAAAGCAAAGAGAACAGAGCCCGGAGCAGGGGAGATGACCGTGTGGCCTAAAGCTCTATGTAGCTCTCTGGAGCATCATGTGTGGCCATTTAATAAGGCATGAAAAAGAAAAAAAAAGACTCAAATGCATTAAACTAACTCAGTAAGTAAAAGTAGTAGTATGTCCTTTAAAAGCATACTGCTTTATTACAACATAGAGAGGCATGTGGCACTGCTATAATCAACCAGAAAATAAAAAAAACCTTTCAAAAATTCTAAAAGGTTTAGTGATTGCATTTGAAAAGAAAAATGATTGTGGCTCTTTAATTCTGACCCTGGTGAGTTCTGGCCCTCTTTCATCAATAGAGCCGGTCACTGTAGGTCTAGGTTTAAATAAGGCAGCAGGGTGGGATCCGTGGTGCTCAGGTCTGAGTGGTGGCCCAGCACGCCCTCTTCTCCAGAAAGAGGCTTCAACCCTCTGAGATTGGTTATGTATAGCCTGAAAGGACCCTTTGTTAATGCAGCCCTTTGTCAATGCTGTTGACCCTCTCAGTTTACCTCGAGCCCCTCCTACTGAGTACTAACTAGTACTCAATTTACTGTCCAATGGGCCTCAGATAGAACGAGCTCAAGAGAGCAGGACAATTCCAATAAGTCTGGAGTTTGGGGGCTCTGAATATACTTCTGAGGGGAGGTCTGAGGGAGGAAGAGGAAACTTACAATTTAGGAGCCTAGGTGGAAAGGCTGGGCACATTATACTAACCTCTCCTTTGTTGGGTCTTCATAAAATACCTCCCTTTTTCGGAAGGAAGTGGGCAGCAGACACTAATGCAAAATCGCATTCCAAGGTCATGTGAATAGGACTCAATGATTTGTCTCACTACACATCTTAAATATTTTACTCACTCTTTACCTTGCCCATTTTTTAAGAATATGAGGAAATCCTCATGATATAATAAGTGGAAAACACTAGTATGGTCTCTTGACTGTGGTGGTGGGTCCATGAACCTACACTTGTGATAAAATCGCATAGAGCAAAACACACACACACACACACACACACACATACACAGAGAGAGAGAGAGAAATGAGTACAAGTAAAATTGGGGAGCTCTGAACAAAATTGGTGGATTATGTCAATGTCAATATCCTGGTTGTGATATTATACTATAGTTTTGCAAGATGTTACTATTTGGGGAAACTTGCTAAAGGGTACATGAGATCTCTGTATTATTTCTTTCTTTCTTTCTTTTTTAAAGAATTTAGGCAGGAGCTGGAAGTGATGTGAGACCACAGGAAAGCTTTATTTATTTATTTAAATTTATTTTTGGCTGCGTTGGGTCTTTGTTGCTGCGTGCAGGCTTTCTCTAGCTGTGGCAAGCGGGGGCTACTCTTCGTTGCGGTGCGCAGGCTCTAGGCACGTGGGCTTCAGTAGTTGTGTCCCGCGGGCTCTAGAGTGCAGGCTCAGTAGTTGTGGTGCACGGGCTTAGTTGCTCCGCAGCATGTGGGATCTTCCTGCACCAGGGATCAAACCCATGTCCCCCGCATTGGCAGGCGGATTCTTAACCACTGTGCCACCAAGGAAGTCCCTCTGTATTATTTCTTATAATTGCATGTGAATCTACAACGAACTCAAAATAAAAATTTTAATTTTTTAAAAAGCTGAATCTTCAAAAGGAGCTCAAATATGAAAAAATGCATTTGTGTATGTATGAATATATATACACACGTACATGCACACACACACACATTTTACAAAGGGCTATCTGTCTCTGTCTTTCCATGGCTATCCTTGCCTGGCTGGACTGACTTGACTTCGTGCCTGCCCTTGCAGATACCTCTCCCAGACAGCGGATCCAGAATCTTAGCCGCTTTGTGTGGAAGCAGGCAACGGTGGCCAGTGAACTATGGGAGAAGCTGACAGCCCGCTGTGTGGACCAGCACCGCCACATTGAGCGCACTCTGGAGCAGCTGTTGGAGATCCAAGGGGCAATGGAGGAATTAAGCGCGACTCTGACTCAGGCCGAGGGAGTCCGAGCCACTTGGGAGCCCATTGGGGATCTCTTCATTGATTCACTTCCTGAGCACATCCAGGCTCTTAAGGTATGCAGGCCCCCTCCCGTGGCTACAGTCCACCCCGGGACCAGATGTTCCTCCCAGACCCTGACAGTGTTCCTGCTGCTGAGGCTCCATTGTTGCCCTGAACTTCAATAGAGTCTGTCCCAGTTTCTGTGCTAGATTTGGGGGCTGGTTTAGCTGAAGTCTCCTCTGTCCTTCTACTGGCTTCTCTTTCCCTGGTGTCTTCTGAGAGTAGAAAAGGAAGAGGATAAGGACAATGCCCCCCCCACACACACACCTTAGTCTGGTTGCCCTAATAGGCAAGCACTGAGGTTGTGCTATTAAAACAAAATGACTAATGGTTCCTCTTTCCTATTTTCTACCTACTGTGGCACTTGGGTTTTGGTTCTATAGCTATTCAAAGAAGAATTCTTCCCCATGAAAGATGGAGTGAAGTTGGTGAATGATCTGGCCCATCAACTTGCCATTTCTGATGTGCACTTGTCAATGGAGAACTCCCGGGCCCTGGAGCAGATCAACATCCGGTGGAAACAGCTACAGGTAAAAGAGAAGCCTGGAGTGAGGCATGAGGAAAAGGCTTGGTATAACTAGGCTTGGAGGGCAACTTACCCAGGCCCAAAGGAAGTGAAGGGGCATTGAAATGGAATCTATGTGGGAAAAGAGTTGTAGAGAATTTGGGGCTAGGAAGCAGGCTTCTCAACCTCTAAACTGCAGGAAGTGATTAAAATGGTCTGAGAGGGGCCTGTCTGCCCCTCAGGGTAGACAGGGGCAGATGAAGGGTGTCTGTGGCCTGGAATTAGGGATGCTCTTCTCTGACCCCTGGGAGTGCCATGGGAAGGCTAGGATTTGGGTGAATGTTGGGAGGATCTGGAACTGAAGAGGCAGCCTCTGAGGGAATTCACAGAGATTGCCAGAGGCATGTGGAAATCCTACCCTGGATATCTGGAATGAGTCCACTGACTTCTTGCATCTTCTTTCCATAGGTGTCAGTTGGTGAGAGACTTAAGCAGCTCCAGGATGCCCACCGGGACTTTGGGCCTGGGTCACAGCACTTCCTCTCCTGTATGTGAGACAAACTGGGCTTCACTTGGTAGAAACTCAGCCACCTTCCAAGAGGGTCTACTCTTGTCCCTTGGGGGCCTAGTGGGAGCGGAGTGTACCTTGGCATCTAAGAAGCAGTAGGATAAAACAGTGTAGTGTAGCGGTTAAAAGGACAGGCTCTTGAGTCAGAGAGACCTGGATCTGAGTCACAGCTGCTCGACTTTATATCTTTGCAAGCTTGAAAAAAATAGCTTAACCTTTTTGAACCTCAATTTTCCCATATGTAAAAAGAGGGAAAATATTACATAGCTGGTAGAGCTATGGGAATTAAATGACTTTATTGTTCCAACAATATTTCTTGATGGCCTACTGTGGGCCAGGTACTGTTCTAGGTACTGGGGCTACATCAGTGAACAAAATAGACAAAAATCCTTGGACGTGGAGAGCTTACATTCTACAGGAGGAAGCCAGACCATAAACAAATAAGTAAAATATATATAAAGTCAATCGGTGACAAGTGCTATAGAAAAAAAGTAAAGCAGGGAAGACGTGAGTTAGGGAGTGCTGGACTTAATGAGGGAGGCAACTGAGTGGAAACCTCAAGGAGGTGAAGGAATGAGCCATGTGGATATCTTAGGGAAGAGCAGAGGGAACAACAACTTCCAGGACCTTAAGGCAGGGGCATACCTGAGGAACAGCAAGGAGGCCAGTGTAGAAGTGAGTGACGAGGGGAGAGAGCAAGAGGTCAGAATGGCAGCAGGAGGCCAGAGCATGGAGGGCCTGGAGGGCTATGGTAAGAACTTGGGATTTTATTCTGAATGGAATGGAGAACGATTGCAGGGATTTGAGCAGAGGGATGACATGATCCGACTTATGTTTTAACAGAGTGTTGGGGGGCAAGAGTGGGAGGAAGGAGACCTATTAGGATGCATATTGCAACAATCTAGATGAGGGATGAAGGTGACCCAGATCAGGGTGGCAGCAGTGGAGATAGTGGGAATGTACAGATATGAAAATTAGATATGCACACAGAGCATTCAGCAGAGTATCTGTCACATAGTAGGAACTTAATCAATGTTAATGGTGATTAGAACTATTGAATTATAATCACTGGCATGCAGATATACCTGCAGAGGGCTCTTGTACCCAGGGAAACTGCAATGAGGAGGTTCGCCAGGTGACTGAGCCTCTCCTGGAGCATCCGGATGTTAAAGACACAGAGCAGAGAGAGACATCCTTTTCCAGAGTTCCTCACCAGAGAGGAGTGAGCAGTCCCATTCCCCATTGTCCCACAGGACTGAGAAGCTTGACCTTCTGGGGGAAGGGCTTTGAGCCCCATGAGGAAAGTAGAGTCCACTTCATATCCACAGCAGCACACCAGCTGCCTTCTGCTGAATGGATAAAATGGCAGACAGCTCAGGGAGAAGATAGGGTGGCCAAGGCCACCTGTTCATGCCCTTGTCATGTCTCTGGCACATGAGGGTATCAGGGACAACCTCTTCTCCTTCCCTCACCCAAACGTCAGGGAGAGAAGTGTGTTCCTTAAAAGTGTTTACCTCATGCTCAGGAGCTGTTAAGAGCTGGCAATGAGAGTCAGGCATCCCCTTTTGGGCTTAATTACTTCTTTGAGAGGATAGAGCAGGGGAGTAACCAGGGGCTTGAAGAGCATTAGTGGTCAGCTTCTTTCTCTTTCTCTTCTCTCTCACCAGCCTCTGTTCAGGTTCCTTGGGAAAGAGCAATTTCACCCAATAAAGTTCCCTACTATATCAAGTGAGTGACCATCTGAATCAGAAATGGGTCAGTCACCTGCCCACCCCCTCCTTTTCCTGTCTTTTTTTCTATCTATCCCTCTCACCCCTTACCTGTTGGGATTCCTCCATCCACTCCAGTTTTTCCTCCTACTCATCTCAAGAGCTCAAGATTCTACCTGGTAAAGGTGAACCCTTGTGCTTTGGGATCCTCAGGGTTCACCCTCAGATCCTGTTGCTCCTTGAATCCAACCTATTGCTGAGGGGTGTGTGCATGTGTGTTTGAGGGGTTGGGGGGTGGTATAGACCCTGGCACTATTGATGCTTTTATTTGTAGCCACCAGGCTCAGACCACATGCTGGGACCATCCCAAGATGACTGAGTTATACCAAACCCTAGGTAAGAATTCAAGTTTCCTGTATAGTGTGGAGATCTATACAGCTGCCTTTGTCCTATAAGAATATAAGGGAGTAGTATTCCATTGTGTGTGTGTGTGTGTGTGTGTGTGTGTGTGTGTGTGTGTGTATACATATACATATATATATATATATATACACCATATCCTATTTATTCATCTGTCTACAGGCACTTAGGTTTTTTTCATGTCTTGGCTATTGTAAATAGTGCTGTGATGAACATAGGAGTGCATATATCCTTTTGAATTAGTGTTTTTATATTCTTTGAATAAATACCCAGAAGTGGGATAGCTGGATCACACACACACACACACACACACACACACACACACTCAGCCATAAGAAAGATGAAATCTTGCCACATGTGACAATACGGATGGACCTTGAGGATATTATGCTGAGTGACATGAGTAGAAAGACAAATACCATATGATTCCATTTATATGTGGAATATAAAAAGAGACAATCAAAATAAATGAACAAAACAAAAACAAACACATAAATACCGAGAACAGAGTAGTGGTTACCAGAGAGGAAAGGGTAGGGGGAAGTTGAAATGGGTAAAGGGGTTCAACTGTATGGTGACAGATGGAAATTAAATCTTGGTGGTGAGCACTTTGTAGGGTATACAGCAGTAGAAATAAAACTATGTGCACATGAAAGTTACAAAATGTTATAAACCAATGTTATCTCAATAAAAAATAAATTAAAAAAAAATAGAAGGGAATCCTATTCAACAAGCAGGTGAGGGTGGAAGTGAGTGCTTGAGCTTTTTCCAGTAGCCTTCTTTCCTTTCCCCTCTGCACCTCCCTCAACTGGAAGCTCTATACTCTCCCTGAACGATTTTATCATCACATTAGGTAATTATGCTTATAGATGTGTACTAGAGCTTCTTTGAAAGATACTATCCAGGCTATGAATATGACTTTCGTGTGCCTTATCTTTGACTGCCAAGAGAGACTCACTATTATGTTGTAAATTTTACCCATGTTGATGCATGTGACTATAGTTCATTCATTTTCACTGCCATGGAGTGTTCCATTGTATATACCACAGGTTCCTCAACCATTCTACTGTTGATGGACATTTCGGTCATTTCTAGTTTGGAGCTAACAAGAACTATGCTGCTTGGTCAAACAAACAAACAAAACATGTGAAAATCACTGCTCTAGGATATATAGCTGGCTGGGTCATGGAATATATGAATGTTCACTTTTACTAGGTAATACCAAGTTGTTTTCCAGTGTGATTGTATCAGTTTACACTTCCACCAGCAATTCTCATTCATCCATATCTTTGCTGGCACTTGTTATTGTCAGACTTTTATTTTTTGCCAATCTGGTAGGCGTAACATGGTATCTTGTTGTTTTAATTTGCATTTCCCTGATCTGAGTGGGTCTCTTTCCATTCTCTGCAGCTGATCTGAACAACATTAAGTTCTCAGCTTACCGCACTGCCATGAAGCTACGCAGAGTCCAGAAGGCACTGCGTCGTAAGTCTCCTATTACACTTCCCTTATAGCCTTCATCCCACTCCTACCCTTCCTCATCTGTTGACTGTTTCCCACTTTCATCCCACCTGTCCAGTGTTGTAGATTGGCTTTGTGGGGACTCTCCAAAGGCTGGGATATGCTGGCTGTGGACACCTGATTTTTCCAGGGCCCTTCTATTTTCCCCAACCCCCAGACTTATTTCCAAATTAACCCACAGCTATCCTCTTCCTTTTACCTTCTTCCCTGCCCAAAACGGATAATCAAGCAAGTGTTTTATGGCAAGAAGTATCCCAGCAAATGGTTCGGAGCCACTGGAGGCTTGTTCTTTCACCATCTTGGGGTTATTGGATGTAGTAGCAGAACTGTTGAAGCGAATGCCAGTGGTTAGGGGACAACATGGCTGCAGGTATAATGTGCCTTCTGTCTTTTCTCTGAGACACTGTCCATTCAGTCTTCCTGGACCAGGTTATCTGGCTAGGCTGATTCCAGCATTGGAGGTAGTTAAAAAATCCTCCTGAGTTATGTCACATTTACCCAGGCATACCTGAGCCTTCTTAACCAGTGTCTAGGTTTTCAGAATGAGGTTCACAGACCAACTTATTTGCAGTTGAAATGCATGTAAAGACAAAGAAAGTTTAAAATAATGGTATTCAACCCCTGGGAGTTTACCCAAATCCCACCATCTTCTTGAAACTGGTGTCAAGAAACATTTGGGTATAGAAACATTTGGGGTTAATTTAGGGGGCCTTCTGCTGCCTTCTCCTTACTTGGGTTGAGGGTCTTGGTAAAGGGCAAGCTTGTTTCATACTTACAAATGGTTAGTCTGGAGATTGAGTCAGATTTGGTGATGCTGGTGGCCATATCTTCCCGTCTAGTCCCTGGGGTTCTACTTTTGGCTATACTTTCTCCTTCTCTCCTTTCCTTCCCAGTGGACCTGGTAACTTTAACCACAGCCCTGGAGATCTTCAATGAGCATGATCTGCAGGCCAGTGAGCATGTAATGGATGTGGTGGAGGTCATTCACTGCCTGACTGCCTTATATGAACGACTGGAGGAGGAAAGAGGCATCCTTGTCAACGTGCCACTCTGTGTGGACATGAGCCTCAACTGGCTCCTCAATGTTTTTGATAGGTAAGGGCTTGCAGTCCTGACAGCCTCCATGGTGAAATTCAGTGGGACATCTGGAGTGGGCATGGTGGGAAGGAATTGCTCCCCTGGTGCACTTGGACTCAGCTCAGCTTGGGGCATGGCTGGCACAGAACCCTGCTGGGATCAACCCTGTGAGGGATATGACTGCCAAGATGTTAACCCTTTACAGATATTCATATTCTCAGTCTCTTCTTTTAAACCTAGTGGTCGCAGTGGAAAGATGCGGGCATTGTCCTTTAAGACTGGCATCGCATGCCTGTGTGGCACAGAAGTGAAGGAAAAACTGCAGTGTGAGTACAACTCCAAAGTTTGGAGTAGAGTTGTGTGGAGGGAGAGGTGTGGTGGGAGGAAGAAAAGTCTAAGATAAGCAGAAGATGAGTCTTATGACTCAGCAAAGGGCTACTCAGGCTACCTTGTAATGCTTCCTGGTCCAAACTATTGCAAAGAATCCACAACAGCCAAAGGCCAAGATGGGTCTAAGGCCTGTTATTATTCCCACTGTTACTCCAAGGGCATTGGTTTCTTCTGATCTGGTGTAATTACTTGATGGGGATCTGAGTTGGGATCCTGGGATACCCAGGACCTGGACTTTCTAGTTCCATTTCCCTTTGGCCTATCAGGCTTAGCCCTCTCCCAATCTGAAGCTCAAACCACATCACACAAATGTGGGAGAGGACAGTTTTATTGTTTACGAGGCAGGTGTGTGCTGGTTTTTATAAATGGAATGGTTTTTACTATATAATACATCACTGAGAATTGTTCAATTTACCCTGACTGTCAAAAGCTTTGAAAGGCATTTATAGTTTTGGGGGTTTCCTGAGTACCTGCATCATCAACACAGGCATCTGAAATAAAATAAAAAGCTATACATTAATAAAAAAAAAACTACGTCACACATTCTGTTGGAGACTTCCCATGTGATAACGTGGGTGGTGTGCAATAATCCCCATTATTTGGGAGGTGGACAACATGTAATTCTGTAGGTTTGAACCTCTCTGGTGTACAGTACCTTTGCTTTCCCCTCCATCCTCCATCATTTGTACAGCATTTTGCATTTTTCTGCAACAGCATCATTAGTGTCAAGTGTTTAATGTGCGTTGACCACTGTGCTACATGCGGTGAGTACAAGGTCCGGTTAGACATGGTCCCTGCCTCAAGTGGTTTACAGTCCAGAAGAGGATACAGAAGTACACAGAAAGCATTTTTTAGAGTGCTAATTAGAATAATCTGAATGGCAAAGGATATGTGCTATATCAGATCACAGAAGAGTGAGGACAGCCGTCTAGGAAAGATTTACAGGGAAGAAGACTTTTCAAAGTATGTTCACATCTATGATATAATTTATTTCTCCTAATGTTCCTTTGAGACGGGATGGACAGTGATGATTTAATCTCCATTTATAAGTAAGGAAACTGCAGCATAGAATGGTTCATGACTTACCCAAGGTTTTACAAGCTAGTCAGTAATGGATCCAGAAATAAACCCCAGGCCCTCTGCCTTTTGGTTTTGTTCCATTTCTGGGCCTTAGGTGAGGTATGAAATGGACAGACAAGAACCTCTGGAGGAGGTTTTCTAAAGTTGGGGTGGGACGGGGGAGTTCCCACAAGGGCAGATATAGACCATGCTCAAATATATAAGTACCATAGTCTGTTCCACAATGATTTAGAGTGAATTCTTAGATGATCAAATGTTTTGAATTATCCCCTTTTTTTGGATTATCCATGCCAGTGTTTCTTTTCATTTGTGCGGATAACTGAGAGATTACTGCAGTATCAGACTACATGGGCTACATGAACAGGAGGGGATAGGGCAGACTGACTGCAACTCATATTCAGGCACCCTTGAATCCCACACCCCTTCATCTTGCTTCTTGAGACTTTGTTTTCCCAGCAGTGTCATATCTGTGTCTGGCACCGCTCTCACACACAGCTTGCTCTCTCTCTTCACCCCTCTCTCCCCTTCTCTTTCTGACGCTCTCTGTCTTTGTGTCTGACTCACTTTTTTCTCTCTGAACCCAGAGGAGAGCTGCTTTTAGAACACCTGGACTTCTAGAAGGTCAGGGATGGACCTTTAGGTATTCCAATTTCAAAAGTCATTAGCTAAGTCAATGTGCTCTTTCCCTGTCTTCTTTTTCTGTTCTTTCTCCTCACACCAATTCTCTGGCCATTCCTGTATCGGGCTTGGCCATGACTTACGGTGGGGCCAGCAGACCTCTTCAGCCAAGTGGCCAACTCAGGCAGCCAGTGTGACCAACGCCACCTTGGTGTCCTGCTTCATGAAGCCATTCAGGTGCCCCGTCAGCTGGGGGAAGTGGCGGCCTTTGGGGGCAGCAACGTGGAGCCCAGCGTCCGTAGTTGCTTCCGTTTTGTGAGTATGGAACTGGGGAGGCAGGAAAGGAGGAATGATGGGACAGACGGTGGGAAGAAGGGAGGGAGGACTGAGAGCTGGGCTTTTGATCTGAAGTACTCAGATGCAAGGGAGTTTGTTGGGCTGGAGCGAAAGGGCAGAGGGTTCTCTGGGCTTTTAGGGTCAGAGTCCTGAGGGGAAGGCACCAGGTCAACTAGGACAGGGTAGAAGGTGGACACCTCTGGAGAACAGTCTAACCCAGAGTCCAACCAGGTCTTGCTGTTTCTCCTCCTCCCCTGAGGGCTGCCATTCTGGGCACAAGACACTGGGCCTCAGACATCACTACTGGGCTTCTTGTTTCTCTAGAGCACTGGGAAGCCAGTCATTGAAGTTGCACAGTTCTTGGAATGGGTCAACTTGGAGCCCCAGTCCATGGTGTGGCTGGCTGTTCTGCATCGGGTCACCATTGCTGAACAAGTGAAGCATCAGACCAAGTGCTCTATCTGTAGGCAGTGCCCCATCAAAGGTTTCAGGTAGGGAAAGCAATACCTGCTGGAGTAATGCTAATAATAAATAGGCCATGTTACATATAAACCATATATTGCAAAACAGGGCATTACATAATTATATAATTACAATTAATCTACTGTATGTTGTTATATACTGTTATAATCCTTTCTACTGCAGAATGTTTAACTTTTAAAAAACTCAAAAATGATGAATTTTTTTTCTGTTAGTTGTGTTATGAAGTATTCAGACCTATAAAAATGTATAGAGAAGCAAAAGGGGGTGGGGTGGGAGAACAGCACAGAAAGGGAAGTGATTTGTTCATTGTTTCCCAGGGAGCATTAAGTAGAACCCAGAAGCCCCAGCATCCTGACATATGAGAACACCTACGCACCAAAAGGTGTGCTGGCAAATGTGCTACTCTCTAGAAAGCAAAAGAGAAACGTGATATAGCATTGGCTAATTTCCATGATGTAAATACTCCCACTGTGGGCAGTGTCAGGCTACCCATAGGAGGTCAGGAAGAGACACACAGTTGCACACCATTTATAGTATTTCCACCACCAGGTATAACAGATGTAGACAACCTCGAGAGCATAGATAATAGTGAAATAAGAAGTGATGAGTTTGAGTATTTATTACCTTTGTTTTTAATACCATTTGCTTAATTGTGAGTTTATACAATTTAATTTTTAAATAATGGCTATATTTAACAACTGGCTTGGAAAATTCCTGAAATTTTAACAACCAGCTCTCGTGAGCTTGTATGAGCAGGCTCCAGTGCCCCATGGTGGGCACCCACCACAAAGCTGAAGAAACAAACAATATTTTACAATATATTTATATATATTATATAATATATATGTATATACCTATGAATTTATATATTATATACATATTTTATATAATATATAAAACAATATATTTGAAGTTTCCTTGATTATATTTCCCTCCTGTCCCCACAAAGGTAGCCGCTACCCTGAATTTGGCTTTCATCATAAAATGCTTGTTTTTACCACTTTAAAGCACTAGCACATACTCTCTTTACAACCACCCTGCTTTTTTATAAGCAAATGAGGCACAGAGGTGGAGTTCACACTTCTGGCTAGTGTAGCTCCAGGATAAGATATAAGATCCTCTGACTGTTCTAAGTCTAGACATTTCACCATGCTATGCTATTAGGTCTGTGCAGTCCAATCAGGCTTTGGAATTGGATCTTAAGGGCTAGTCTATATTCAGTCATAATAGAGTTATTATTATAAATAACTTTGGGGAATAATTTTTAGCCAACTTGCCCACGGCTGATAGAATCAGTTGTTTTCATATTGAAAGTGTGCCTTCTCCAAGGAAGGTGGTCATACCTGTGAAACTGGACCCTTTCAGGCCACCTTTGTTTAGAAGGTTATTTGATATAATGAGCTCTTTACCCCGTCCCAACCTCCCTTTTATTTTTTATTTTTTTCATTGAAGTATAGTTGATTTACAATGTTGTGTTAATTTCTACTGCACAGAAAATTGATTCAGTTATACATATATATATTTATTTATTTATTTATTTATATTCTTTTCCATTACGGTTTATCATAGGATATTGAATATAGTTCTCTCTGCTATACAGTAGGAGCTTGTTGTTTATCCCACCCTTCCTTTTAAAAAAGATGGTGAGACAGGGCTACTTCCCGAACTTCCTGGGATTCTGAGCATGTGATTTCATGGAGATTTGTGGTCTCTGGAGTAAGACTAGTTATCTAGTGAGAACTCTATCACTGCTATGCATAGGAGGTTAAGTGCTCCGCGTATAGGAGGTTACGGTTCCATGCCTCACCCCCTTTTAATGTATGTGTATATTTGGATGTTTGGGGGAGGGGGAGGTCATTATAGTACATTGCATCCTGTTTCCTACCACCTCTCCTTTCCCCAAGGTATCGGAGTCTGAAACAATTTAACGTGGACATCTGCCAGACCTGCTTCCTGACAGGCAGGGCCAGCAAGGGCAACAAGCTTCATTATCCCATCATGGAGTATTACACCCCGGTATGGAGCCTCTGGGCCGGGCGGGAGGGGCAGGCAACTCTCAGCTTCTGGGTGCTTGATCCATTTTGTCCAGCATTAGCTCACTGTATTCTGCTCTCCGTTGGGGAGCATCCTCCAAACAGGCCTGGTGATAGACCAATTTGGGGGATCCAGGGCTGTCCTTCTAGCAGAGCTTCTCCCTCACCCTCACCGGGGCAGTAGCTGGCTGTAGCAGCCCAGGACATTCTTGGCCATCTAAAAGGCACTCACTATACTCCTGCAGAGAGAAGTCTCAGGAAAAAATAGAGACAGCAAGGCAATTACAGGTGACTAGCCTTCGATCGCTCAATTTAGTTTTTCCTGCTTAGCTTCCTGGATTGTTTCTGTCCCCTGGTCTTCACCTGCTACCTTGTCATTGCTTCCATCCCTTCTAATCAATACCAAAGTTTGTGCTCAACTTCATTACTCAGTCTCTTGCGTGAAAAGGGGGTGTACTCTTTACCTGTGTCCCCAAAATCAACTGGGCTTTCATTGGAAACTGTGCCCTTCATAGCCTCCTGAGCCCAGCATCCCTGAACTCCAGCCACAGAATTTCTCCTCTGCTATGTTCAGGACTCAGACCTCCAGGCTTAGCTTCCTGAGCTGATTCTGCTCCCTAAACTCCTTTATTCCTCTCTCCCCACACATTCTCCCAACGTCCCAAGCATATCCCCAGCTCCCCCCACTGCTCTCTCCCATCTTACCTCCCCATCTCCATAATCCATCTCCCTGAGCTGTCATCTTTTCTCCAAGTTCTGTTGACAC
Source organism: Delphinapterus leucas (assembly GCF_059928025.1). Lineage (NCBI taxonomy): Eukaryota > Metazoa > Chordata > Mammalia > Artiodactyla > Monodontidae > Delphinapterus > Delphinapterus leucas. The sequence continues at coordinate 45,517,439 of NC_143150.1, read as the reverse complement.
AGAAACATGTGTGACCCAATGGAAGCAGTGACCTTGACCTTTATTTTTCTTTTATTATCATTTTAAAATAAACATTATTAACGTCATACATGGGAAACTGGCTAGAGATGGTAGACTGATAATTGTCTAGCTCCTGCTCATCTTCTACATCCCTAGAATTTATGTAAAAGATATTTAAAAGTTAACAAATATACGATCATTGTAAAAGATTTAAATTATATAGAGGAGTTTAAAGTATAAAACAAAGTCCCTTTTTCTCATCAGTGCATTCCCCACCCCTCAAGTCTAACTTCCCTGAGGCAAGCAGTGTTCACAGTTTGACATGTATCCTTCTAGATCTTTTTCTAGGAGCGAGGTGTGGTAAATATGAACAAGAGTGGACTACCAGTCATGGTCCGTGCTCCAGGGGAGTGGCCACACCTCCCTAGAATAGCCCATTAGGGTGAGTCCCTCTATCTTGTCTCCTCCCAGACCACATCCAGTGAGAACATGAGGGACTTTGCCACTACCTTAAAGAACAAATTCCGCTCAAAGCATTATTTCAGCAAACACCCTCAGCGAGGTTATCTGCCTGTGCAATCAGTGCTGGAGGCTGACTACAGTGAGACGTGAGTACCAGTAGCTGAGCAGGGGCTGCAGGCATCCTCATTGAGCCTAGGGATGTGCTGTGAAGGGGCTGAGTCTCACATGGGCTAGGGCAGTCTTCCAGGGCAAACCTAACTAGTGACAGGGCAGTTCAGCTGGGGCCTGACCAGGAATCTGACCTGAGAAACAGACTAGAATCCAGTCTCTGTGTCTTGTTCCCATCAGCTCTTGGGAGCTACCTAATTTGGTGGTGGTGTTGCGGGGTGTGGAAGGGTGGTGGTGAGGAGACAGGCTGCCCAGCTACCCAGTCTTTGGTCTTCTGAGTCTTTGCTGCTTTCTTCTAGGCCAGCTTCTTCCCCGATGTTGCCACACGCTGACACACACTCCCGCATTGAACATTTTGCCAGCAGGTACCACCAGGTTTTGGGGAGGGGAATTGTAAGGAGTCCAAGGGGGAAAGGAGTTTTCAGTTGGGGCAAAGACAATGAAGTCAGGGCCAGGGGAACATGCACAGTGGGCTTTGCAGCAGCCAGCGAGGCCTAACGTTTGGGGCAGGGGAGGGGGAATTGGGACAGCCCCCCAAACGTGATTATCCTACTGTGGGATTACAGTCCTTGAGATAAAAGCAGTCTTCACATACTGTTTTCCCTTCTGTTCCTGCTCTTTCTTCCTAGGCTTGCTGAGATGGAAAGTCAAAATTGCTCCTTCTTTAATGACAGCTTGTCCCCAGACGACAGCATGTGAGTTTTCACAGATACATATTTGCCAGGACTAGCTCTCCTTTGGGATCTTTCTACCACTACTTGGGGAGGGTATATCCTCAGTGGGAGGTGGGGTGTGTGTGGATAGGGTCCCTGACACCCTAAGGAAGGAAGTCTGCTTTCTGGGCACAGTATTTAATGAGAGAAGCAGTCTGCCCTCTATCAACTGAGCAGGGTAATGAAGGATGAACTACCTCCCTGCCATCTGCCAAGGTCCCTTTCTGTTGCAAGATCCCATCCTTTTATTCCTCACTCTGAAGGAAGAAGAATATGCCCTCAACTAAAGTTGCAGAAATGAGCCATTATCTTATGCTCAAAATGCCAATGCCCCATCTAGTGCCACATCAACCCTGGGGAGATACCAGGGACTTGACTGAAGTGTGGCCAGAGAGATTCCTTGGTGCTATAGCCCAGAGAAGGGACCTTTCATCTCTAGGGAGGTCCCCGGCCTCCTCAGAGGACCTAGAAACTGTTGGCTACACGGATAAATCCAGCCCTGGGACTGGGACTCAGGCAGGCCACAATTCCCCTGGGGATGGGAAAGCGAAGGGGGGTGGGGTGGGGGAACATCACAGATGTTATAGTGACCTGCTCATTGTTTCCCAGGTCACTATAAGTAGAACCCAGGAGTCTTGGCATCCTGAAAACACTCTCTCCTACTACCCCCAACAATGACCTCTGCCACCTTTGAACACTTTTATCCCTCTTAAACCTGAATACATGGCTTTTTCCCTCTCTATGTATCTTAGAGAGGGAATCCTCCAGCATGTGTCTCCTGGGGCTTGAGGTGGGAGCTGAGAACTCACACCCTGAGCTGTTTCTTAGTTCAATGCCTGGGCCCCTCTTTCCTCTCCCCACCCCCACACAGAGACGAGGACCAGTACTTGCTACGGCACTCCAGCCCCATTACAGACCGGGAGCCAGCCTTTGGACAGCAGGCTCCGTGCAGCATGGCCACTGAAAGCAAAGGGGAGCTCGAAAAGATCCTGGCCCACTTAGAGGATGAGAACCGGTAGGTGTGGCAATGGCACAGATCTGCGTGGGTTCTAGAGTCAGACGGCTTAATTCAAGTCCTGAATTTCCACATCCTAGCTATGTGGCCTTGAACAAGTTACTTATATTCTGTGATCTTCCATTTCCTCATCTGTAAAATGGGGATGATGATAAGAGTACCTACCTCTTAAGGTCACTTGTGAAGATCAAATGATCAGGCATATAATGTGTTAGCCAGTGTCTGTCTTATTGGAAGTGTTCAATAAAAGCTAGCTATCCTAATAATTATTTGAATCTTTTTAACTCAACCCAAATATCTCCAAGTACCCAACAGATACAGGCAGAGAGAATGCAAACACAAAGAATACAGAAGAGATGATGTCTCTGCTCTCAAGGAACTTTCAGTTGTTGGAAATGGAAAGAGGTCCTTATCACGTAGTGAAAGTAATAAGAGGAGGATGATACTGCATAGAGCATTTGAGGACTGGAAGAGGGAAGGTGAAGAAGATTATGGGGATGGCATTGACCTCTGTAAAGCATGGAGGGCAGCAGGAGTCTGAGGAGCATCCAAGACACTTTGGGAGTGTGTAGTAGAATCAATAACACCCCCCAGAAAAGTAATTCTCAAACATTAGTGTGCATACAAGTCACTTGGGAAGCTTGGTGAAATGCAGATTCTGATTTGAAGGTCTGGGGTGGGGCCGTAGTTCCTGTACTTCTAACCAGCTCCTAAAGGATGCCCATGCCTCAGGCCTACAGACTGTATTTGGATTAGCAAGTCCTTAGAACAGGGCCTATCTGCAAAGTATTTGTTACTGGTTCAAGAAAAGATAAATACATAAATAGAGAGTAAACTTTTAGAAATTTTCATAGCAATTTGACATGGCCACAATATCCACGCACATAATTAGTGGACTTGTCTTCATTGAATTGGGTATAGGCCAGGTTGAGAGTTGTTGAATTTGGGCAGCAAGTCATGTGTGGTGTGAGCTGTGTACTAGCTATGCACATTCAGACCATGGATTGATCCATGATGGATCGAAAAATCCCCCTGTTTTTTTGCTATGGATAGTTTGAGAAGCACTGCACTAGAGCAGTGGTGGGGAGGCCCTGGGAAACACTAGGGAGAGAGTGATTCTGTTGCAAAAAGGAAAAAAACAGTAATGTCCTCCAAAGGAGACCAACTCTTTGGAATCTGTTTCCTTGATGACTCAACATGGGTGTTTAAAGTGGGTCAAAGAGGAGGGCAGTAGAAAGAAGAGGAAAGATGGGTGATCCTTTGTTTATATTATGTCTTCCCCTGGAATCTAAAAATCTAAAAATGGAGTAGGTGAGTCAGTGGCCCTAATGCCTCATTTATTTGCAGACTGTGTTTCTGCCTGATTTTAAGGTCAGAATTAATCCCCGAAGCAGTACATCAAAGCCCTGAGACGTTTGTTATATGAAATGTCAGCTCTCTCTGCTCTGTGGCCTAAGGATGGCAAAGTAAATGATATATGTGTTGGAGAGGAAGTGGATATGGCCATTCAAGCAAGAGCATGGCTGGGATGGACTTCCCTGGCTGTCCAGTGGTTGGGACTCCACACTTCCGCTGCAGCACTGCAGGGGGTGCGGGTTCGATCCCTGGTTGGGGAGCTAGGATCCCACATGCTGCGACCAAAAAAAAAAAAAAAAAAGCACGGCTTGGGGGCTGGGGAGGGGGTGGGGATGGGAGAGCAAAGAGATTGCTCACACCTAGGTATGAGGGGCCACTGAGCCCTGGACAGTCGATACCCTGTGAAGGTCATTGGCCTTGGCTTCTCCATCCTTGGCAGGATTCTCCAGGGGGAGCTGAGGCGCCTGAAGTGGCAGCATGAGGAGGCTGCTGAGGCACCTACCCTGGCTGAGGGCTCTGCCGAGGTGGCACAGGACCACCGCAATGAGGAGCTGCTGGCTGAGGCCCGGATCCTTCGGCAGCACAAGAGCCGCCTGGAGACACGCATGCAGATTCTTGAAGACCACAACAAGCAACTCGAGTCCCAGCTGCAGCGCTTAAGGGAGCTGCTCCTGCAAGTGAGTCTGGGGCCAGGGGAAGAATCAGAGCAGCCTCCGAGCACAGGTGGGCCGGGGAGAGGTGCTCCTTGCTCCTGGGAGGTGGCTGTTAGAAGACTTTCTAAAGAGAACTGGGCTAGCAATCAGGAAATTTGGGGGGAGGAACGGGCTGCTATATCACGTCGCTTGGCCAATTCTCTTGTACCTAGCTTCCATTCCATCCTTGTGTGTTTACTCTCAAGCCACCGTGGGGCCTAGGGCACAGGGAGGGCTTTTGAGGGCTCACTTCCCCACAACTCTCATTTGAATCTGGTATTGAAAGAACAAAGTTCAAAGAATCATCCAAAACGTTGACTTTGCTACTTTGATGTTTGCTGGAAAGAAGTGAGTTTGGACATGCTTGGCAAGAGGAAGATTTTCACTGTGAAGGGATCACTTGTTACTTTTTGCCCCTTTCCTCTTTGAGAGGTAGTGTATAGGATGTAGTGTGGCTCTGGAGTTAGACAGCCCCGAGTTTGAGTGCAGTGCTGCTGATTACTGGCTGGGAGATGTTAGGAAAGTTACTTAGCCTCACTAAGCCCCAGTTCCCTCATCGCTAAAACAGGGATAAAGATATACCAGCTTCATGGAATTGTGGTGAACATCAAATGAAATAACGCATTTAAACAATTTGGAATGATGCCAGGACTATAATAAACATTTCATACATGAATAATTTATGAATAATTATTGTCATTATCCGTACCAGGTAATACCACACTGTGCCTCTTCCCCAGATCCTCCAAGGGATGGCCTCTAGATGAATTCCTGGAGGTCTTAACATATGATATTATGTCATGAACCAAGGATCAGGTGTGCAACTCTACATTTCCAGAGGGAATCGAGTTCTAGATAGCTTAATTATAGCTGAAATGACAGCAAGAGATATTTAGGGGCAATAGTATCCTTAGAAGAACTGGGAGCCTTTGATACATGTTGTTGAAGGAAGAGGGTATTCAGTAATTAAATACACTAAGAAGTTTCGTGAAAGGGGAAACCACTGTTTGGGGCACCACCAAAAGCTTCTTAAAGTCCCAGGGCAAAGGGATGGGCATGATGTCTCTAAGGACCTTTCTAAGCTCGGGAGTCTGTCAAAGTAAGGTCAGGAAGGCAAAGCCACTTAAGTCATGCCTTACCTCTTGCTAGCCACATACTGAATCGGATGGCAATGGCTCTGCAGGCTCGTCCCTGGCTTCCTCTCCGCAGCAGTCAGAAGGCAGTCACCCCCAGGAGAAGGGACAGACTACTCCAGACACTCAAGCTGCAGGTGAGTTCCCCCAGCCCCTCCCAACCCCTTCCTCCATGGCTTTGTCTTGCCCCAGGTCTCCTGACTAAGGTTCTGCTAGGGCTGGGACTGGTTTCTCCTCATGGCTTTGAGCTTAGGGTCAGGGATGATTGGCTTATTGACTGATTCATTCATTTTATTCCACAAATGTATGTCGAGTACCTCATATGTACCTAAGCATCGTGCCGGGAAGATACAAATGCTATAGGTTCACCTTCAGCTGGCAGCATCCTACCTCAGCCCCTTGACCTCATAAGGGAATTTCTAGTTCTCTTCCCACATCTTTCTTCTCCAACTCAGATGATGTGGGGTCAAAGAGCCAAGATGTCAGCCTGTGCTTGGAAGACATTATGGAGAAGCTCCGCCATGCCTTCCCCAGTGTGCGAAGTTCTGATGTGACTACCAACACTCTGCTGGCCTCCTGATGGAACCAGATCCCCATCCTATAGTCCACGGTCCTCTCCCAGTTCTGGTCAAAGCCTTCCCTCAGCCTTCACCTAACCTTTCCAGTCCCCACTGGCCCCACATTCCTCAGCCGGAGTTATCTGGGCTCCAGGCAGCAGCAGGGATTCGATGGTATTCGAGGTGGGTGTGTGAGGGCTGGGGGAGGGAGAGGCATGATTCCTCTGACTCTAGAAATGTGCCCTTTAATCTTCAAGTTTGAGATCAATCCCTTAAGTACAATTCTGTTGCAGCCCAGGCTAATGGCACTTGGAGGCCATTCAGATGGGGAGCAGAGAAGCTGCCTTGCAGAGTGAAGCAGTGCCCATTGGCCCCTTTCCATTCTCCATGGAATGATGGATTTGGGGGAGCCTAGTGACCCGAGGGCTCCAGCACTGTGAACACACGGGACTTAGCCCTACTCTCTGGCCCAACACAGGGAGGTGACACTGAAGACACTCCCGCTCCCCCCACAAAGTGCCCCTGAAAAAGTCTGGGCAACGTGTGTCATGTAACTTCAGCTCAAAGGCATAGATCTAGTCATCCCGATGCTACCTAGATGCTGTTTCCTCCTTGAATATCTTCAGTTCCTTCTGCCTCAGTCCCTGGCAGACCTTTCTCAAGGGGGGAAACAGTTCATTCAGGTTCCTATTTTCACCTTATATTGGGAAACATTAAAGAAATACTTATGGGCTTAGATATTTTCCCTAGATCCTCCTCTTTCCTGAAAACCTCAGCATCCCAAGAGACCAGCTGAGTTGCTCTGGAAACCCAGCTGAAGCCACCCTTGGCTCTTCTGAGTTGGCCTTCACAGCCCTGGGGGAGGGCCGGCAGCTGCTCAGCAAGGGGGTCTTCTCCTTGGGTGAGGCAGGGGAAGCCACCCTCTAGACTGGAGGAGCGTGACCACCCAACACCCTTTCAGGCTGTGACCCTTCTTTCTCTTAGGCTGAATCAGATGAGGTGGCTGATATCCCCCAGCTAGTCAGAAGGCAGATGCAACAGGCCATCCTGAATAGCGGCCCTTTTCTAGTATCCACGGGCTACAGATCAGGAAGTTGGCCACTTTCCACAGAGACAACAGCAAGGCCTTCCTTTGCATAAAACCATTCTTTCTAACTCTGGAAGGTGAACCCAGTCCTCAAACTGAGCTAAGTTTTCCTAGGCAACATATACCATGATCCCCTTATCCAGAAACTGTTCAGAGTAGATAGTGGGGGTGGGAGGTGGGCTTGGGGACTTTGAACAGAGTCAGAACCCACTTAGGCAGCTTTCTACCAAAAGGAGCTTTATAACTTAGAACCCTGCAATTGACTTAATTTGCCTAAGTTTATATACATACATACCTATCCTACATATCTACTGTACATCAGTACTCCCCTGGCCTCACTCACACATTAAATTCTAATACCTCTTGAAGTATTAATGTTCTGCCTTGCTCTTTGTTAGTCCCAGCCTCTGGCTGGACAGACAGATGCCTCCTGGCTGCTCCCCTAGGATGTCTCTCCATTCATGTTTGAGGTGAGCTGTCCTCAAGACCAAAGCAACAGAAGCCTGTGGCCACAGAGGAATCTAACAGGAAGAGTCACTCTGCTCTCTTCATTCATTCCACACCTTGTTCCCTGGAGACGTGGGCCTTGGGTGAATCTTCCTGGGCTCCTCTAAACAATGGTTCAGAGGCCAAAATAGAACAAATCCAAGCTCTACTCACCCCATGCAGAAAGGGAGGAACAAATAGCCAGGCTAAGACACAGAGTACATCCTCTTGCCCCTTCCAGTTTCTAAGTCTGGCTCAGGGCCTTAAAGAAAGTAGCAGTTGATACCAAGGTCAGGAGGGTGTGATACGGTTGGGGTGCTGTCTTATAATCAAGCAGTAGGCCAGTGGGTAGAACTGCTGGGAAGGTAGATTTATCTACTGCTGGGCAGGGAAGGCAGTGGCTTGGGTCCAGAAGCCAAGGATTGCCTCCTTCTAGAATCACCAGGGGGCACTAAGCCACAGGTTCAGGGTGTCAGACTTCATCATGACATCTGCCTTAGAGCTCATGAGGTCTCTGGGCAGGAGCACTGGTGATGTATGGCGAGCAGGTGGCAGGTGGGCATCAAGCACAGAGCCTGGACATCAGTTACTGGGGTCGGGTGCAGGGGAGCTATATTTGTAGGAGCCTAGATTGTAGGTAGGAATAGTATAGAGAAAATTTGCTCTAGGACACAGAGTTCAGGGTCTTTGAGGCATACGCCTGCCTAAGAGAAAGTGGGGGCCCTGTCCTAGGGCTGTGGAGACTTACCTGCTCAGCTGGTAAAGAGGGCAGAGGTTATGAAACAATCTTACCAGGAAAGTCCTGGAAAATCCTTTTCCTAACTGCTACTCCACCCGAGAGATCTTGGGCTGTTGAGGGCCTGTGGCAACTGCAGTGGGCTATGGTAGAGAAGACGTAGATCTCGTTATGTAGGATTTGTGCTATAGGTAGACTGAAGCAGCAAGTCAAGAGTTGAATTCTCAGTAACAGGGTCAATGACACTTAGTGGTCCTGGGTTTACCTTGATGCCCGAGGTGAGTATATCGCTTGAGAGTCCAGTGATAGTCACTGAAGCATGTGCGGAGAGTTTTCCCACAGTGAGGTAAACGGGTCTTTGGGCACTGTGAATTCAAATTAAGGTGGGATTTACGGAGATGTGTTGCATGTTGTTAAGCATCTGTCGTGTATCTTGTCTCCTAGAGGTATTGTGTGTGATGCTGCGTAGTTTTTGGCCCCATACTGGAAGGGTGGTGAAGGGAGTTGTTGGGTAGGCAACCTAATGAAAACCCCTGGCTTGTGGGATTAGCATCAGCGATGAGGAATGTGTTTGCTGGGGTTGTTGTCAAATAGTATCAGGGAACAGTTAGGATTGATAGGTAATGTATTCTCGACAGAATCTGGTAGAGGCCAAAAAACCATTGTGAGGGTGCCTCTGCTTCTAGTGAGAGCAGAGTGGAGTCAGGTTGACTGGGAAATTATTATGGAAGGCTGACTGGCTGGAGGACATCAGGCTGTTTGTTGTATGGTTCCCTAGAGAGGGTCCTACCCAGGAGGATATGCACCCTTCCCTCCAGAATGGAAAGGCCTTCAAATGTCCATTTCCTTCCAGGCCCAAAGTTTGGAGATATTTCCTTGTAGAGAAACCTGTTTGAGTTTGTTGTACTTTAGGAGCTGGGCTGGCAGGCCATGGTAATGCGAAACCCTGAGGCCAAGCAGAGGCAAATCCTGGGAGATGGTTTCCTTCCCGATGAATTTTAAGGAATACCCATGATGCTTGAGGTGTGTGTTTGGGATCTGGGCTCCATAGTCAGCTTTGGGCTAGAGCATTCCTTGAAGAGGCATTCTCAATGGCAGACTCACGGCCTCTGAGACCATTTCAGGCCAAGACTCTCATGAAAGTTCCCTTGACATAGGTGACAACCAAGAAAGTAGCTACCTTAAGATGAACAGTCCTGGAGGAGAAAGTGGGGGCCCTGCCCTAGGGCTGTGGAGACTCACCTGCTCAGCTGGGCAACTCTGTCTCTGGGCCTTCCTGCCAAAATCTGGCCCTGAGAACAAAGGAATACTTCAGCTCCTTCTTGTTCTTTAAACACCAATGACTGTGGGAGAGGGAAAGGCTCAAGGCCAGGGCTCAGCTCCCAGTCTCCATCTCCTCCCACAGCTGCCGCATTTGGAGGGGCACCTGCTCAATATCCTTGCTGTCCCCAGGGCAGTCTTGAGGCCAGACCGAAGCCTGCAATGCTGCTCGCTGGCTGCAAGGACTGGACACAAGGATGGGATTTGGGGAAGTGGCAAGGGCCACGCACAAGTCTAGAAAAGTTTGGGATGAAGGGGCGGGGCTGGAGACAAATTAGTTAACTTTGCCACTCACTGTGGTGCTTTTCCCCTTTCCCGTAAATTCTGCTTTGAAAAGAATAAATTCGTATTTGTTTACTTTGGTTCCTCTGGTTACACTCTTTGACTCTGACACTCCACATCTTTACCTTATTTGGGTGTGGGAGAAGAGGGTGGGGCCAAGAAGCCACAGGAACACTGCAAAACATAGGCCACCAGAAGAGTCCAACACCTACAGGACAAGAAGACACCCCCACTAGCCCCATCCACCACTGTTACCTGGACTGGTCGCCTCTCAAAGCCCCACACAAATTAGCTAGTTATCAGCTCATGGGATGAGCTCTTTGTAGCAATGGTTCTTCAACACCATCCTCATCAATCTGAGGAATTTTTCACCAGCCTAAAGCATTAAGAGAAAAATCTGGACAATGCAGTGAGCTTCCATAAAGTTACATATAATCAATTTAAAAGTCTATCCTTTATTCTGAGATTATGGTTATATATTTGGGGGGGGGTGTTAAAATGTCCCTGTGAATTGGTGGCGATAGTTTTTTTTTTTTAATGCCATTTTCTGGCAAAATAAAACCCTGTCAGTCCCTCCTCCCCACCACCAATTTTTCTTTCTTCACTGATCTATAACATCACTGTCCAACAGAAATATAATGTGAATCACATATGCAATTTTAAATTTTCTAGCGGCCATATTAAAAAGGTAAAAAGCAGGTGAGATTAATTTTACTAATATTTCATTTTACCCAATATATGCAAAGTATTATCATTTCAACATGTAATCAGTATAAAACGATTATTGAGATATTTTATATTCTTTCTTTTTTTTACTAAGTCTTGGAAATTGTCAAGTAAGCTGACAGATTCAACTGGTAAAAAAGAACAGGAAACCCACATACATCCAGGCACTTTATTACTTAGAGACAGCGAAAGCAAGACCAGCAATGGGATCCGTTCCGTGTCGCTGTTGCACAGGATGACACTGAAACAAAAGGGGCCAGATGACATGCAACATGAATGGCAGGACACCATGTTGCTGAGTACCAACTCCACACCGCTGCTAAGCAGCTCTATGGCCTGCAGCTGGACCCTCTGGGGCAAGGGCAGGGGAGTGGGGAGGCAGGCAGAAAGTCTCATGCTCACCAGAATGAGGGAGGCAGATGAGAAACTGCCCCATGACAGCCTCCCTCAAAACGGGGAGGTGAGTGAGAAATGGTCTTGTCTCAAATCCTCGTGAGATTGCCCGTCTTCCCACGTTCCAGGAGGATCACAGGGCATTCTGCCAAGGCCTGGGGCCACCTGCAGTTGAGCCTTGCCTATGTGGAAAGACACACCTCAATTTGGCCTAGGCTGGCCTTGCCATATGTCAAGTGCTCAAAAGCCACACATGGCTAGTGGATACCATATTGGACAGTGCAGTTCTGTAACATGCCAAAGTCACAATCACTGGGCTGTAGAAAAGGAAACCTTCATGATATATTACGTGTGTGTGTGTTGGGGGAGGGGGGGAGTCAGGGCGGCAACAAGCCTTGGGTGACTGGAGGGCAGTGGAGAAGCAGTTACCCAGGGTTACAAGACGTGGTAATAGAGGGAACAGAAGGGCACCACAGATACACAAATTTGCTCCTTCCCGTTGTCTTCCCTTCCCCACTGCCTCTCAGCAGAGCTCTGGCTGCTCTTGGGCTACAGTATTGGACAGAGGCTGGACTAGGGCTCTTCTACTTCTCTCACCCCTGGATGCCACCTGTGGTCTATGTGCCACTCTCTCCGGCCTCAGTCTCTCCAGCCACGTCCCCAGGGTACTTTTTATGTTTTTGCCCCAGTCCTATGCCATCCTTCATCTGGAAAGGTCTATCTTCTTTTCAAACCCTGCCTCTTCCCCCACCTTCTGCCTCTGACAAGTCCTTTTCCCTATTCTTTCTTCTCATCTTTTAAATTCTGGGTTTCTGAAAAAAAAAACTTTAAAAAACCATCTTGGTTTTCAAGCTATCCTCTAACTTTTCTCCTAATCTTGGCTTTATTTTGTTTGTCCATGTCTCTCCCTTAGACCCACTTCTTCCCTGCATTTGTCCCCAGCATTCCTTCTGCCTTCATCCCTTCTCCATAGGCCCTGCCCATGCATACTGACTTCCCCTTCTCTGCCCTTGGCTTATTACCTTCAACTTGGAATGAGAGAACTAAAAGTGGCAGAGAAATCTTGGGGGTTCATTTCCTAGAGTGGTACCGACTTCATCAATTGGGACCAGACCTGGGTCTAGCTGGGCTACTTCCAGAAAACCTTCAGATGTCTCTTGGTGATAAGCATTATCACCCTTGATTTCCAGATAAGGACATAGAGGCTCTAAGAGGTGTAGGGACTTGCCCAAGGTAGGTAGCAGAGCCAGGATTCCAACCTTGTGTTCCTTCCACTACAACATAATTCAGTGCAAATATTGGAGCTGCCATTTCTGTTACTTCTCTGTACCTTCTCTCAAAATCCCAATGATTTATGGTGAATATGAGATGATCTGCTTAGTTCATTAGGAGTTATCCTAAGAGCTCTTTAGAAGGATGTCCCAGTGCTGACAGCATCTTCTTTAATTTCCTAACTGCAGAATTTATTGCTTGTCTCACCAGTTTCCTTTTGGATATGAATGTACTTATCATGGGAGCTGTTTAATAAAGTAACAGTAATCCACTTAAGGAATTTATTTATTGCTTAAGGAATACAGACTATAAAATCTTAACATAGCTGAAAATCACCAAACTGGCCCAGGGTTTTTAAGGAAGTTTTCACAGGCAATACAAGTATCTGTTTTTTGTTCGTTTTTTTTTTTTTTGCCACGAGGCTTATGGGAGTTCCCAGACAAGGGGTTGAACCCAGGCCATGGCAGTGAAAGCCTGGAATCCTAACCACTAGGCAACCAGGGAGCTCCCACAGGTATCTGTTTTTTTTCCTAACCTTTTCCGATGGGGGTTAGGAAGAAGAGGCTCAGAATAAGGATAACAGCTCAGAATATCATCTCTGTTCTAACTAGTGCCATAGCTGCCATATAACAACCAGACACAATCCTAAAACCATTAACAACAGAACAAAGATAGCAGCAGCAAGAAATCGTCCCTGAGCCGGAAAGCAGCCTTTAATGCCTGAACAGAGACAGGATACAACCTAGTATCAACTGCTGCCAGATAGGCACTTATTCACTGTGGCAGGTCCTAGCCCTTGGTAGAAATGGTTTGACTCTATGTTTTAGGAAATATTTGAAACAAACAGAAGAAGAAAAAGCTAAAAATCTATGCAAACCAGCTGTACAGCCTTCAGGTTAGACTGTCTGCCTTTGGCAAGCATGGCTGAATCATCTGGGACACCATAAAAGAGAAACAATTTAAGTTAATTCTCAAACTGATAAAGAGAAGCAAAGTCCCATAGTTAAGTTGGGTCTTCAGGTCTACTAGTTTTTAATACTTTGTCCCTTCCTACATGGCTACAAACTTTGAATATAACTAGCAAAAAAAAAAAAACGTTCAGAGAAACAAATACAAATGATGCAACATAAGGCAATGAAAGGGGAAGAAACAGGTACAATTTCATCTAGGTCTTCAGTCTGGATGGTGAAGCCAAGGTTTGTGTGCCAGGCTGAAGGCTCTTCTCACTTCTTCAGAGAATAGTTCAGTCTTTTCCGTAGATAAATGAGCTGTAGGGAGAGGCAGAAAAACATGAAAAATTCATCTGAAATCTTAAGTTCCATTACTTGATCTAGAATTTACTTATGTAAACCAAAAAGAAAGACTGTAATTTGGCATTTATAAGGTTATCTTAGTCTTACAATGTTCCAAAGAACAGTGCCACAGTCAAGAACACAAACAATGATGCTGTCCTTTATCATGCCAAACTTATAAAAGGAAGCTTCAAAATTGAATATACTAAAGAAATTAAATATGCTTGCTGTTAAGAATTTGTACTTCTGGGAAGAGTGTACAGAGGTCACAGCTCACTGTAGGGGCAAAGGAGATGGGATCACTGTAGCCATAGTCTAAGACTCAAAAGATAAGGCAGTTGTGATAGCTTCTTGCCCCACTGAACGCACCGTGTCTTAAACTGAGTCGTGGCTGCTGCTTCCTGCCATGTTATGAGACCCTTGAAAACTGGCTCAGAGTCCTAACCAATAACAAGTCTGATGACGTTCTACTTACCCTGATGCTTTTTAAGTCAGAAGCCCTGAACATTTTGTGATGTAAGATTTATTTTTTTTTATTTACTTGAAATGGCAAAGTGACCAATAACACTCAGGTATACTGTCTTTGATACAAAGATTGTTTTTGAGTATTATTCAATTTAGCTCGCCCCATATCAGTGTGGATTTTCATTTTGTGGAATGACAGGAATGGAGCATTACAAAATGATCCTGTGCTGGACATGAGCTACCAAACTGCTATAATTGCTAGCTGTAGTAATTGAGAGCATCTTTTCACTCAGATGCTGACCATGATTACCACCACTGACTTCTCCAGTTCTTTCTCCTTTACGGGCACTTTCTCCTCCCACCACCTCCTAAAGGGAGGTTTTTCCTTGGGTTCAGACTTCTTGCTGAACAGTCAACCTGGCTAACTCATCTATCCCCACAGCTTCAATGATCATTTCTATGCATGAGGCACTCTCCAATCTCCCATTTTAAAAAGTGCTTCCAACTCAACTCATCATCTTCTCCATCCTCCACCCCCCAAGAATCCTCTTCAAGTTGTCTTCAATCCTGTTAGTGGCTCATCATTTTCCAGTCACCCAGGCTCCTTGTTCCCTTTTTGTCCTGGAAATCCAATCAATTTTTAAGTTCTGATTCCTTCTATCACTTGCATCTTCCTCTAGTCTTTCCCCCCTCCAATTTCTCCTATATACTGCTGGCAGAGAAAATTTCCTGAGTTACTCCCCAGGTGAAAAAGCTTTTAGGGCTTATTATGACCTACACCAAAAATCTAAACTCTTAAGCCTGGCATCACCACCTCTGAGCCACTGTGAATGCTACTTTCTATACAGAATGCCTTCATTTCTCTATCTCTTTATTAGAACCTTACCCACCTCTTAAGGCCCCAAACACCATCTCTCCATGAAGCTTCCCCTAATCTCCATGGACAAAAATTAGCTCTCATTCCTTTAAATTCCTATCCCTCTCATGTATTTCTCCCCAACTGGAGGCAGAGACTGTGTCATAAGCATTTTGTAGTTCCCTGTGGAACCCAGCTTTAAGTAGGTGCCCAATAAATCTATGTTGAATAAATGAGCTAACATAAAGGGTTCTGAGTGAATAAAGTTTACAACTGTAGTTCTATGTTGAAAATAGCACTCCCCAATACTAACTACTTACATGTAGGAAAACAAAGATGTTTAGTGGGTGCTAAAGCAATCCTGGCATTAACTGTTCACATGGCTGTTTATAAGCAGTACTTGGATGAGTGATGTGCTGAGGGGAAGGGAATATACAGAACATAAGAATTCTCCTGGCCTTGTTTGTATGGGGATGAGCATGGGGGATGGCATCACTACCTTAAGAGCTCTATGCTCGGGAATTCCCTGGCGGTCCTGTGGTTAGGACTCCGCACTTTCACTGCTGAAGGTGCGGGTTCCTGCAAGATGCGCGGCGCGGGCCCCCCCCCCCGCCAAAAAAGCTCCATGCTAAGTCCATCCTCAAAATACGACCTCCAGTCTCTTTAAAACTGTTACTCTACCCTCAACAGTATAGGGCTGGAACCGGCATACATTTCTATACAGCTACTTGACCCTCACTTATCCCACACTGCCCTCTTTTCTTTTCACTCTGCTCACTCTCTTGTGGCTTTAAATGATAGTCTTTCAAGTTAGAAATCTGGCATACATCCTTAATGCTCTTTTCCCCTTCAACACTCAGTAATTGGCCCAATTCCCATCAATTCTACCTTTAAAATACATTCTCTCATATATAAATGTTCACAACAGCATTATTCATGGTAACCAAAAAGTGGAAACAACCCAAATGTCAACTGATGGATGAATGGATAAACAAAATGTTGTATATCTGTACAATGGAATATTATTCAGCCATGAAGTGGAATAAAGTACTGATACATTCTACAACATGGGTTAACCTTGAAAACATTATGCCAAGTGAAAGAAGCCAGACACAACAGACCTTGTAGTATATGTTTCCTTTTTTTTTTTTCTTCAGCATCACTGTATTTCTTTTCTTTTTTTTTTTAACATCCTTATTGGGGTATAATTGCTTTACAGTGGTATGTTAGTTTCTGCTTTATAACAAAGTGAATCAGTTATACATATACATATGTTCCCATATCTCTTCCCTCTTGAGTCTCCCTCCCTCCCACCCTCCCTATCCCACCCCTCCAGGTGGTCACAAAGCACCGAGCTGATCTCCCTGTGCTATGCAGCTGCTTCCCACTAGCTATCTACCTTACATTTGGTAGTGTATATATAGAACTACCATATGACCCAGCAATCCCACTACTGGGCATATACCCTGAGAAAACCATAATTCAAAAAGAGTCATGTACCAAAATGTTCATTGCAGCTCTATTTACAATAGCCCGGAGATGGAAACAACCTAAGTGCCCATCTTCGGATGAATGGATAAAGAAGATGTGGCACATATATACAATGGAATATTACTCAGCCATAAAAGAAACGAAATTGAGCTATTTGTAATGAGGTGGATAGACCTAGAGTCTGTCATACAGAGTGAAGTAAGTCAGAAAGAGAAAGACAAATACCGTATGCTAACACATATATATGGAATTTAGGGAAAAAAATATCATGAAGAACCTAGGGGTAAGACAGGAATAAAGACACAGACCTACTGGAGAACGGACTTGAGGATATGGGGAGGGGGAAGGGTGAGCTGTGACACGGCGAGAGAGAGGCCTGGACATATATACATTAACAAACATAAGGTAGATAGCTAGTGGGAAGCAGCCGCATGGCACAGGGATATCGGCTCGGTGCTTTGTGACCGCCTGGAGGGGTGGGATAGGGAGGGTGGGAAGGAGGGAGACGCAAGAGGGAAGAGATATGGGAATATATGTATATGTATAACTGATTCACTTTGTTATAAAGCAGAAACTTACACACCATTGTAAAGCAATTATACTCCAATAAAGATGTTAAAAAAAAAAAAAGTCATGTACCAAAATGTTCATTGCAGCTCTACTTACAATAGCCCGGAGATGGAAACAACCTAAGTGCCCATCTTCAGATGAATGGATAAAGAAGATGTGGCACATATATACAATGGAATATTACTCAGCCATAAAAAGAAATGAAATTGAGCTATTTGTAATGAGGTGGATAGACCTAGAGTCTGTCATATAGAGTGAAGTAAGTCAGAAAGAGAAAGACAAATACCGTATGCTAACACATATATATGGAATTTAAGAAAAAAAAATGTCATGAAGAACCTAGGGGTAAGACAGGAATAAAGCCACAGACCTACTAGAGAATGGACTTGAGGATATGGGGAGGGGGAAGGGTGAGCTGTGACAAAGCGAGAGAGAGGCATGGACATATGTTTCCTTTTTATATGAAATAACCAGAATAGGCAAAGTAGGCTAGTAGAAAGTAGATTAGTGGTTGCCTAGAACTGGGTGTGGGGGGGTGGTGAGTGGGAGGGTCAGAAGAAACGGGAAATGACTGCTAATGGGTACAGGTTTCTTTTTTGGGTGATAAAAATGTAAAATTGATTGTGGTGATGGTTGCACAATTCTGTGAATATACTAAAAGCCATTGAATTGTACAATTTAAATGGGTGAATTGTATGGTATATGAATTATATCCCAATAAAGCTGTTATAACACATTTTTATTGCAGTTAAATATATATATATATATTCTTTCCAAATGAAATAATGCCATTTGCAGCAACATGGATGGACCTAGATATTATCATATTAAGTGCAGTAAGTCAGAGAAAAACAAATATCATGACATCACTTACATATGGAATCTAAAAATATGATACAAATGAACTTATTTACAAAACAGAAATAGACTCACAGACATAGAAAACAAACTTATGGTTACCAAAGGGGACAGCAGGAGGGGGGAGGGGAGATAAATTAGGAGTTTGGGATTAACATATACACACTACTATATATAAAATAGATAAAAAAATAAACAACATGGACCAACTGTATAGCACAGGGAAGTATACTCAATATCTTGTAGTAACCTATAATGGAAAAGAATTTGAAAAAGAACACACACACACACACACACACACACATATATATATAACTGAACCACTTTGCTGTATACCTGAAACTAACACAACACTGTAAATTAACATTTTAATAAAAAAGAAAAAATATTTATTCTTTCCATCTCCATTGCCACCTCCTTATTTCAAGTTACCATCACCTTTTATTAGACGACCCCACAGCCTCCTAACTGGCCTCCCTGCTTCTAGTCCTGCCCTCCCACAATCCATTCTCCAGATAATAATCAAAGTGATCTTTAAAACTTCTAAATTAAATGTGACTCTCCTGCTTAAAACTCTCCAAGGGCTCCCCATTGCACTTAAGACTAAAACCCATCCTCCTTATCATGGACTGCAAGGGACCATACAATATGGCCTCTGCCTACTTCTCCAACCTTATGTTAAGTCACTCTCTTCCTCGCTTTAAATACTGCAGAGGTCCTCAGAGAGGCCAAGCTCTTTTCCAATGTGGGACCTGGCATACACTCCACCCAAGAAGCTCTTCACACACTTTTTGCCTGGACTTTTCCTTCAGGTCTCTTAAGTATCACTTCCTCAGAAAGGCTGATTATGATCTCCCCAGTTTAATTCAAGACTCTATTCAGATACCACCACTGACTCTTTCTCCTTCACAGCCCTTCTTTATGATTTGCACCTTTATATTTGTACGATAATTTGTTTGCTGTTGATCTTCCCTGCTAGACTGTTAGCTCCATGAGGAAAAGTACTGTATGTGTCTTATTCAACACTGTGTGTACATCCAGTGCTTTCCACTTAATAGACATTCAATATCTGCCGAATGAACAAATTTTCACAGAGACTTTGTTCCAACATGCTACCCTCATTTAGAAGATTTGGCCACTACTGTTCCTGTGAAAAGAACAGCCAGAAATGAGATTGGGGGGGTGGGGTTCTTTGCATCAAATGTTTTCTGGTTGATGTGAAAACACACTTCTCACCTGCTCATTTTTTTGTTTTTCCTGTAGCTTAAGCTGCTCCAGCACAGACTGTAAATGACTCTGGAAAACGAATTATATAAAAGATGAATGCCGAGTCTCAAAGGAAAAGAGAACCAAGAGAGACAAAGAGTTTGGCAAATAATTTGATAAGTAAGAAAACTGTCAGTCGTAACAAAAGAGTACTTTTAAAAAAAGAATTAGGAAAAGAATGTCTCTATGTGTATAACTGCATCACTTTGTACAGCAGAGATTGGCACAACATTGTATATCAACTCTACTTCAATAAAAACACATTTAAAAAAGGATTTAGAGTATAAAAACTACACTCTCCAACTGCAGGGCCATTCGATTTGATTTTATACACCCTACATGGCATTTTTTTTTCTTGCCCTAAAACAAAGAGTTAGAATGCCTTCATGTTACCTTTTTCTAGTTTAGCACAAATCCTTTGACTGTGGTGACCTACTTAAAGAGCTGGCCTGGAATCTGGTGCTGACTCCTTCATTCCCCTGCACTAGGGCAGAATATTACCATTCTTAACTACTACTGCACACAACAATCATAATACCATATATCTGTATCTTTCAAAGTATGTCCACATCTATTATCTAACTTGGTTATTCTGAAGGACAACACTCTAAATAAGTATAGTTCTGTGTCAAGTTGCTCCCCTTTGATGACAACAGCTCTATAGAAAAAGAAATCTGGCAAGGAATTCTCCAGATGCTTCAGAATTTCCCTCACTAGAAAAAGGGAAGCAAACATGGCCTAAACATACATTTTCCTTTTGCTGATATGTGTATTAATAAAATATGTATTAATGCATATTAATAAAAAATAAAGCATGATATTAATTTTTGTTCAAGCAGGCATCATAAAAATTTTAAATTAATTTAGTTTCTCTTTCATTGTAATGAATACGTTTTGGTACAGAGCAACAGGGTTCAATCTGTGCCCTACCACTTACTGTGGTCCTTGGCAAGTTACTTAATCTCTTTGAATTTCAATTTCTTATCTATAAAATGGGAATAGTGACAGCACCTATATTTCAGGGATGTCAGGATGAAATGAGATAATACACGTAAAATGCTTAGCTCTGTACATGCCTTTCACATAGTTAAATGTTCAATATTGGCAATTATTATCTCAAGTCTCCTGGTCCCCTCCCAAAAATGCTTATATAAGATGATCAAAATTACTCAGGTAAAAGGAAATAGGGCTACCTTTTATTAGGGGTATCTAAGAGGTTGTTCAGGTTCATGAATGAGCCAGAATGCTGCACAGAGATGACATGAGTGGAAACACAAAGATGGGATTTTGAAAGTAAGATATCAGGATATATTTATACCAGCCAACAAGAATTTACCTTGAGCATTAGGTTTTCCACTTTCATAATGAGCTTCTTCTGTCTTTGTGCTTTGCACTGAATCTCTTGGAGCTTTTTCTCCACGTAATGAGTCTGCTTCTGAATTTTCATGACTAACAGAGATAGACAAAAACTTCATGTATCTAAACATGGCCTAAACTAGTGGACCAAGATCCAAATCAACTAAAACTCCACTACACATCTGAGCAATAATTTCTCAAACTTAACTTTGCAACTAACACGTGTTTAGAGTCAGTCTTTAGTACTGCCACCCACTCTGTCCCACCCCTTTGTTTTTCCCTAACTTACCCATTGAGCTGGTTCCCTCCTTTGCCTCATACTGGCCAGATTCAGTGAACTTGTCCTGTAGCTCCCTTTCCATATACATTTCATAATAATCTTCTTCCTCTTCCTTGTCTTTATCTGCATCATCATAGTCATCCTCTCCCTCTTCATCTTCCTCCTTATCATCCTCAACTTCACTGTTACTGCTAGAGTCATTGACCATCTCCCGAAACACACCATATTCTATGGGTTTTAAGCAAAAGAAAGGTGAAACCATCTGAAGCTTTTCAAATAATTCCCACTCCAGCTGCAATTATACTCCCCCTCAAGTTTACTGGGCAACCAATGAATTTTAAAAATAATTTTTCTCACAGGAAGATTATTCCCTTTATAAAACAAGGACAGGAAAGGCAAAACACTGTAACATTCATTCATGTATTCAATGATCAAAATATTCAGAGAATCCAAGGGCCCACAGGAATTTAGAATAGCAGAGATGGATGGGATATTAGAACCCCAATCTAAAACCCCTAAACTTGTGGGACCAATACGAGGAGAGAAGGGCAAAGGCACCCTTTTTCTGTGATTGGCCTGAGTTTACGGAGAATGGTCCTACAGTCAACACCTGCCCTCTCTGAAGCTCCTGCTTTGCCTTTATTAATGCACCTGGTGAGGTATGACGCTGCTTACAGCCACTCATTTCTGAGGCTATCTCAAAGCCTGGAATGAAGCCTTGACTTTCTATTTCCTTGGTTTCACCTTCGGCAATGACCTCCCATCCTGAAAGGAGAGGCAGTCAAGGAAAAAGCAGAAAGCAGAAGGCAAACTTGAAAGGGAAGAGCCTCTCTGGCTGAAAGTGCTATTTAATTTAGTCCAACTTCAGGCCATTGGTATCTGGATTCCTAGTATAGAAAAGTGCCTTATACTGAATTACACAAGTAAATAATTTCTATTACATGAATGTACTGTTCCTAGCTAGAAAGTAACATTTCCAAAAATCTTAAGTTCTGTACATTAACATCAGCACACAATATCAGAAATGAGAGCTTGTCACCAAGTGCATTCTGGGTGGAAGAGACTACACAGAAAATATTTAGTATAAAAGGATACGGACACTGATAGCTTCAGCATCTGAGTGCAGCAGTCTTTTCACTTCCTTTTCCACATCAGGAGGTTCAACGTGCTGAACCAAAGTTGGAGAAGAAGGAATACCAGTAACATCACTTAACACCCTGTGTTCTGCAGAAATGTCCTCTTCCTACATACAAATGAATTCAAATAATTAGGCCTCTTTAAGATACATCCAATCAAATTTCTACTTTAAACAGTGCTATTTATGAAGGAAACTTTGATCAGGGTCTATATTTTTGTACAGTAAGCTTATTTTTTCCCAATCGAATTACTTGAGACATTTAATCTTTTCAATCTGCAACTCTATGTTAAAGACCTCCTCAGAGGCATGACCCTTAAGCCTCAGTTGTTAATTATTTGCGCTGACCCACACTGGCAAAGAACTATAATTTTTTTGTTACTTGGAAGTAATTTGGTTTAAAGATCCAAAATCCCAGATTCCACTTCTCCACATCTTTATTATTAGAGAGTTTCCTATAAAAACTGGGTCTTAGCCACATATTCTCCCTTAAATCCAATTTTAGACAATTATCTCCACAGCAACCAATTCATCATGCCACAAATAGAGATTAGAACTTTGAGGGGGAATAACTAATTACAAACAACTGCTGGTAAGAGTGAACCCTGGCTTCCAAGAAATGGTTTTTAAAAATAAATATCACAGAAAAGAAGCAGATTAAAATACACAGGGTCACTGATCAAATTGTATCTTTTGCTCTTGGAGTTGTCAGACATTGAACAATGAATTCACTTTTCAGTGAATCAAATTCAGTGTATGTGTATGGGAGTGGGGGTTGCAGGTGAGAAGGAAGGCTTGAAAGCAATCTTTATGATTTTTTTGATTTGTTTGAAATAAAAGAGCTGTGAAATAAAACACAGCATAGGTTAACAATAAAGTTATATTACGATTTGTCTACCTCAGGAAAGCTGACTTCTTCAGTTTGTTTGATATCAGTGACCTATGAAATAAAACACAATGAACAATGAAGTTATATTATAATTGTTGTACTTTACTAAAGCTTAAAGAGTTCTAGAACCATTCTTAATGTAGTTTTTTTTTTTTTTCTTTGCGGTACGTGGGCCTCTCACTGTTGTGGCCTCTCCCGTTGCGGAGCACAGGCTCCGGACGCGCAGGCTCAGCGGCCATGGCTCACGGGCCCAGCCGCTCCGCGGCATGTGGGATCTTCCCGGACCGGGGCACGAACCCGTGTCCCCTGCATTGGCAGGCGGACTCTCAACCACTGCGCCACCAGGGAAGCCCTTAATGTAGTTTTATATTTAGTAGGCACTCAATGAATGCTGTTGACTGACAGTATAAAACCAAAGCAACCATGTTCATAGATTAAACATAGTAAAGCTATTGATCTATAGGTTCAATGCAATTCCTATCAAAATTCCAACAAGGTTTTCTATAGACATAGACAAACTTACTCTAAAATGTATATGGAAAGTTACAGACTCTAGAATGGCTACAACAATCTTGAATAAAGAAAAGTGAGATCAGTCTTCCTGATTTCAAGGCTTATTACAAAGCTACACTGTGGAATTGGTGATCAACACAGATTAATGGAACCCAGAAAAAAATCTCACACAAATATGCCCAACTTAGTTTTTACAAAGGTGCAGAAGCAATACAACGGACAAAGGGTAGCCTTTTTAACAAATGGTGCTGGAACAATTGGACATGCAAAGGGAAAAAAAAAAGAACAACCTTGAACTAACCCTCAAACCTTTTACAAAAATTAACTCAAAAATGGATTGTAGACTTAAATTAAATATAAAACTTAAA
The DNA here is from genome assembly GCF_059928025.1 of Delphinapterus leucas. Classification (NCBI taxonomy): domain Eukaryota; kingdom Metazoa; phylum Chordata; class Mammalia; order Artiodactyla; family Monodontidae; genus Delphinapterus; species Delphinapterus leucas. The sequence goes on along the minus strand of NC_143150.1, from coordinate 45,493,702 downwards.
AAAGATAGGAGAAATCTTCAGAATCTGGGCTAGGCAAACAGTTCTTATACTTGACATGAAAAACATGATCCTTAAAAGGAGAAATCAATAAATTGGACTTCATCAAACAAAAAAACTTTTGCTCTGTGAAAGACCCAGTGAAGAACATAAAAAGACAAGTTACAGACTGGGAGAAAATATTTGCAAACCACGTATCTGAAAACTAGTATTTGGAATATAAAAAAGAACTCTCAAAACTCAACAATAAAAGCAATCCATTTAGAAAATGGGCAAAAGGCATGAACAGACACTTCACTGAACTGAACATATAGATAGCAAACAAGCACATGAGAAGATGCTCAACATCTTTAGCCATCAGGGAAATGCAAATTAATACCACAATGAGATCACTACACATCTATCAGAATGGCTAAAATAAAAAATATTGACAACACCTAATGCTGGTGAAAATGTAAAGAAATTGGATCGCACATACATTTCTGGGGCAAATGTAAAATGGTGCAGCCACTTGGAAAACACTATGGGTAGTTTCTTATAAAACTAAACATGCAACATACCCAGTAATTGCACTCCTGGGCATTTATGCCAAAGAAATGAATACTTATGTTCACACAAAAACCTGCTGGCAGCTTTATTTATAATAGTCAAAAAATGGAAACAGCCAAGATGTACTTCTATGAGTGAACAATTAAGCAAACTGTGGTACATTCATAACACGGCATACCACTCAGCAATAAAAAGGAAGGAACTATTGATACATGCAACAATCCACATGGACCTTAAGGGAATTAATCTGAGTGAAAAAAAAAAGCCAGTCTCAACTGTTATACTTTGTATGACTCCATTTATACGACATTCTCGAAATGACAAAATTATAGAGATGGAGAACATATTAGTGATTAGCAGAGGTTAGAGCCTGGTGGTTTGGGGTGAGGAGGAGATGGGTGTGGCTTTAAAAGGGCAAGATGAGGGATCCTGGTGGTGACAATACTGTTCAGTATCTTGACTGCGTGGGTAGATACACCAACATACACATGGGATAAAATTGCATAGAACTAAACACATGCACACACATACACAGGAGAAAGTAAAACTGGAGCAATTTGAATAAGATTAGTGAATAGTAATAATGTCAATTTCCTATTTGTGATACTGTACTATAGTTTTGCAAATGTTACAATGGGAAGAACTGGGTAAAGGGTACACAGTATCTCTTTTCTATTGCTTACAACTGCATGTAAATCTACAATTATTTCAAAATAAAAAATTTAATTAAAAAAGAAGCCAAGGTATAGTACTCCTGTAGTTTGCCCAGGGTTCTACAAGTCTGAGTTAAGGTTAGAAATACAACCACAATTCCCAATTCTCAGGTTCTGGATGTGTTCACTTTAAAGCAAGATTTTGCAGTTGGAAACTTTTAAAAGCGTTAGCAGAAGTTTCAAGTTCATGACACATCTAGATCCCTAAGTGACTACCCTATAACTTCAAGGGTCAAGTCTGTTTTTGTTCTTTACATATTTCCAATTGTTAGCACACAGTGCCTGGCATGTTGCTCATACTCAGCAAATGTTTATTGGACATATAAATGACTGAACAAATGAATACCCAACTGACTGTCTCCCTTCCCCCCCATTCATAATCCTCTTCCAATCCAACCAGTAGACACAGAAATAGCATGCCACTAACCTCTTTTGTTGTTTTGCAGAAGCTTCTCTTTTTGACATTCCTAAGTGGTGGAGTAACTAAAATAAATTCAACATGGTGAAATGTATATATGACTGATGGTAGTCACATATCTGTCTGAATTTGATAAGGTTATGCTCTAAGTCACTGGCTCATGACACGACTCGTTCCTTTAAGAGTGTCTGGATGCCTACTGAACCAAATACCTAAGTGTGGTAACAGATCCCTGGCTCACAAGTAATTAGGATCCAGCAGATAAATGTAGTTAGCCAGAATGAGCAAGGGACTGATGACTTACTGCCATGCTTCCAGATATGTTTTTTCTGTCTCTCCTTTTTACTTTTCCTGATTGCTTTAAGATCAGTAGAGGTGACCGGTTCTTCAGGATGAGAGTGGACACCACCAGCAGCAGTGCACACAAGCATCTGCATTTAACAAAGACAAAGAAGTTGACTGTGGCCACAAATCTTGGGTTAGTAATGGATAATGATCATTCTTACCACCAGAAATCCTGGAGCACAAAAGTAAGGAGAATGCTACTTGGCATTTCCAGAAAACCAAGTATTACATACACTCATATGCATTCTCTCTCTATCTCGGCAGCACAGCATATGGACTCTGAGTTTGTTGTTGTCTTTTTTAGCTCCAGTGCTTACCACTGCGGAAGGAATGTGTTGAAAACAAGATATATCTTAGCATTTTGATTTATAAAGGAAACAAAAAATCAACAGTAGAGATGATGAATAAGAACCAATGTAAACCTCCAGAGTTAACAGCACACTGCTTTAACAGGAATTTCAGACGAAGATCCCAGGTGCTCATATTTTTCAAATAATGAAAGGCACTATAAATGGCAAACAGGAGGCTCTAAAAGCTATTTGGATAAAATAAAGTAGTGAAAAGTGATGGATCAAACACCAAACCAGAACATGACATTGTATTCCCTGTGCAATTGAGCTGGAAATTAGAAATGACAAGCAGGTGAAAAGAGAATTGAAAGAAAGAAAAGGAGGGAGAAAGTAAATCCTTGAAGGATGTGTGGGCGAGTAGATTAAGAAAACTTGTCCATACCTGGGAAATATCTGCCGTTTTATAAAAAGTTGTTTTATCCAGAGTTTTCAGGCTTTCAACAACACAAGGCAAATCAACCAGCTTCGCAGATAGTGAGACATCTTCAACCCCAACAACTGCATGACGTCCATCAGCTGAACAGAAGTAGAAAAGATTAAAGCTGACATCTTCCCAATGTACTCTCAAGACTCCTGGGGTCTGAATAATGAAGACTTATGGGGGACAGAGGAGTCTTTCATTGAAACTTACTATTTCTCACAATGCCAGAATTGTGTACGCAATTAGTAACTTCCCACAGCAAAGAAGGCAGAGTATATGGAGCTCTTTTTTTCTAGTTTATGTCATTCCATCAAAAGTAGCTGAGTTTCTTGGTCATGGTTGTGAACTAAAGTGAATGAAGTGGTAACTGTTTCATTCTCATCTTGAAAGGCCAACTCCATTCATTTAAACCCATTCGTTTGGACACCATTAGGAGCATTCGATCATGTCATTGTACATGGGTGTTTTCAAAGGGTTGGGTAAGGGGAGGGTTGATTCTAGAATAGTACTAATAAGTCTCAAGTTATAATCTCTAGTTAGTTTCACAAAGATAAAATTCTACACAATAGCCAGAGAGAGAGAGAGAGAGAGAGAGAGAGAGAGAGAGAGAGTCAGCTATATACTGACAACTCTGAATCCTGCCCAGATGTCTCAAACATGAACGTCTCTTGATACAAAAGGATTCAAGTGTAATCTTCTAATATTAAGTGAAAAAAGAAAGATGCAGAACTATGTTTGACATGATCCTTTTTGTGTAAATTATCTTTAAAAATATATAGAGATTATTTTTACGTTGGTATTATGCATAAAAGTTTTGTCTATAAGGAAACACAAGGAGAAAAGGCCAATATTAGTTATCCTTGGCATTGAGGTTGAGGCACTGTGAAGGATAGTTTCACTTCTCCTTTTGAACCTTTCTGTTTTATTTGAATTTTCTAGCCATGCATTTGTATTCCTTTTTTTAAAAGTGTCAGTAAGGGCTACCAGAGTGGTGGGATTATGGGCCATTTAAAATTTTATTCTTCATATACTTCTCTGTATTTAAAACTCTAATAAATATTATTTAAAAGAGATAAAGATATGTCACTTTTGTAAACAAAGAATAGTACATCCACCTGTCATTCCTCCGGACAGTCAGAAATCACAAGTTTCATATAGGAGACAATCAGCAGTATGCAAATCCCACAGTTGACCTCCAAGTTCTTCCTTATACACACCATGATAATTACCTCAAGTTGTATAAGTTCTACTTCCTTTCCTCTTAAAAGGAAGAGATGTAAGTGACTGAAGCTTCTCTTTGAGTCCATCAAGACAGAGACCACATTCTATTCTTTGTCACATCCTTGGTATCTAGTATTGTGCCTGACACATAGCAATCACTTAATAAATTACTGTTCAATGTATGGTGAATGGATATTAACTACTTACACAATAAGTCAATTTTCAGTTTATCCTTCATGGCAGCACTTCCAGACCGTATTATCTTCCTGGCAGTAGAAGCATGTTCCTAAAAAGGAGGTAGATTGAAAAATCAGAAGGATGAATTGTCTACTTAGCAGGTAATAGAACAGATATGTCAGAGACAGTCCTCCCTTAAATAGAACCTTAAACTTCCCAAACGTTAGGAACAATGCCATGTACCATGAGATACTGTGCACTGGGTAAGTCAAGTTAGGATGAAGTTGACTCTAATCTCATTGTTGTCTTTTAGTAGCTACAGATAATGCCTTCTCCTAGCTGTACCTTCCTGTTTCTCACTGTTACCCTTCAAGTTGTAGTTGCTAAGGGAAGGCTTGACTGCAGTTTACTGGCTATATTAATTAACCCTAATTAGGGAAATACCTTTCTGAAGCCCATCCTTAATGTACCTTTCTTAGACTAAATAATACTTAAATACAGGTATCAATAGGGGAAGAGTCCCTAACACAATGCTGAAATGAGCTTCAACATCCTTGCATGATGATGAATTTGAGGAGACAGTGCTAACCCCTCCATTGCCCCTTTTTGAGGTGACAGAAAGGAACTCTCTTTTAGAAGAGTCTTATCTTGGCTGTCCAGTGAGCAAGGCTGTTGGCATCTGTGATAAGTGACTGAATCCATCATTGTCCCACCTGTTCGCCAGGAAATCAACCCACACAGTAGGTGGCATGTGCAGGACAAAAGAAATGCTGCTTAAAAGAGTACACGCTAGAATAGGACTGCTAAATAGAACACAACTCCTGGGAAACAAATGTTCTTGGTTTTTATAGCCTACCTTAAATAATCAGAAATGCTACAGAATCCAAGCAGGGCTGATATTTATGCACTGAAGATATTTGGCCTGAGATACAAGGGTTTCTTACCAGAGGCAGACGCAATATAAACTGCTTCTCAAATTCGTAAGGAGGTTCATCCTGGCTTCTACTCATCTCTTGTTTTTGAGTTCACGAAAACAAAAACAAAACCAACAGAAAGTTACCAAAAACTCCTCTTGCCCCCTCTACTGACCACTTCTGGTAAAATTATACAATATCTTGCTGATAACCCTCACTGGAATGACGTGTGTACAGCTTCAAAACACTTTATTTGACATAACTTGATTATTTATAAAGTCACCTTATCTCCCCTCCCATATGTGCAGATTTTCCAACGTTAATACTAATTACATGATAACAAATGAAGTAAGAGCTGCTACACATGATTTAGTCTTAATATTCTTAGACTCTCCGGTAAAGGATTAACTCATCAATACAGTGGTGACTACCAAAGCAAGTAAGCTACATACCTCTGCAGAGAAGACTGCCAACCAAAGGCCAAAATCAACCCAAAAAACCACTGGCAGAAATGCTCTATGATGATTTGAAGGAAACAGCGCTTAATTTTCAGTATTTCACCTTAATGATCAATAAAATGGTAGGAATTAAACAGTCCGTGTGAGAGCAGGCAGCTTTTTATGACTCTAAAGCCAACATCAACAGCTCCGAGCTATCTCGGGGAAAAGTTAGGAGTCCCAGTCTTATGGCTGGGCTATCTATATAAGTACATCTAACTTCATGGAATAGACTCATTTCTGAAGGGATGATAATGAAAAAACATAAAATCTAATTTGATTTATTCATCACTAACATTTACTGCATGCACTCCATGTGCCAGGCTCTACATTGAGTGCATAAGGTCTATTATTTCATTTAATCCTCACAACCACCACTTATTTGAAATACCCCTAAGAGCCATTTGAAGGAATCCTAAGATGAATCCATATATATACATACACACACACACACACACACACACACACACACACACACACATATATATAATGCACATTCTGTAAAGTGAATAATCTCCAAGTTGATCTTCATTTTTTCATCTTATTTTCCATCTATTAGGGATATATCTGTAGTGGCTTGCATTTTGAGTTTTAGGGCCCACACTACTTCTGAGGAAATTTTTTCTCAAAAATGGAAAAAAGTGGGCTTCCCTGGTGGTGCAGTGGTTAAGAATCCGCCTGCCAATGCAGAGGATGCGGGTTCGAGCCCTGGTCCAGGAAGATCCCACATGCCATGGAGCAACTAAGCCCATGTGCCACAACAAGTGAGCCTGCGCTCTAGAGCCCGCGAGCCACAACTACTGAGGCCCGCGCACCTGGAGCCTGTGCTCCACAACAGGAGAGGCCACCGTAATGAGAGGACTTCGCGCTGCAGCAAGGAGTGGTCCCTGCTCACCGTAACTAAAAAGAAGGTCCGCACGCAGCAGCAAAGACCCAGCGCAGCCATAAATAAATAAATGGAAAAAAGCAGTGTACATATATGAAAACTGAAAAAGTTTTCTTATGTTCTAAGGACACTATGCTATACACCAAGTTATAAAATCTTATAATTTAAGTTAGATCAAAAGCTCCAGATAATGTATAGCCCCTAATACTCTGTAAACCATTAATTGAGTTCTGAGTTTTGAATTTGAATCTCACTTAAAAGCACTGGAACCTTTTTTAAAAACACATACAAGTGAATATAACAAAAAAGAAGCAGACTCAGAGATATACAGAACAAACTAGTGGTTACCAGTGGAGAGAGGGAAGGGGAGGGGAAATGTAGGGGTAGAGGATTAAGAGGTACAAACTATTAGGTATAAAATAAGCTACAAGAAAAAAAATAATAAAATAAGCTACAAGGATATATTGTGCAACACGAGGAATATAGCCAATATTTTATAATAACAATAAACAGAGCATAACCTTTAAAATTGTGAATCACTATATTGTACATCTGTAACTTATATAATATTGTACATCAACTATACTTCAATTTAAAAAAATTGGAAAAAGTGGGGGGAGGACAAAGAATATTTAGCACTACCAGTTAAAATAGAGAAAAGGAAAAACAAACAAACAAAACCTCATACAAGTGAGTCTGAGACCCTATTACAGGTAAATCATTCACCAGTTATGATTTCAGTCCTTTAGGCTGACTTCAGAAACTACCAGAAAGGCATAGAAAGCACAAGAGAAATCAGGAGTGAAAAATCAGACACCCAGGATGGGAGGGTGGAGTGGTGGGGAGGAGAGAGAGAGAGAAAAAGAGAAAGGGAGAAAAAGAGATTGATTATTTGTGATAGCCATTTCTCTCCTTTTCCTGCCTCATACAGTTATACACACACACACACATACAAAAACTAAATGTAAAGGTAAGGGGGAAAGTTAATTAAAATAAAATAAATTGAATAAAAAATCTTGGGACTGGGTACATTGCCTAACATAAGAGTAACAAACATTTAAGGTTGGAAGCAGAAATACAGATTTGAAGAACTAGCTGCTAAGCAAGATTTTATCAGATCAGTAGTAACTTTTAGATTTATCAGCAGAATTAAGACTAAGACATTTTGTTCATTTCAGTGCCTTTCTGGCAACTCCTCTCTTATGAAAGAAAGAATGTAAGAACTGGAACCATTTCAGAGAAGGTAGACACCCCTGGTAGAAATGAGTTTTAATGATTTTTTAGATTTGCTATCTGCATTTATACAATGAACTGGTTACATCATATTTCTTTTAAGAAAAGCCATCCACATTTTTCCAGCAAGCACTCTTTGACACCTAATTAAATTAACAGGACCTCTCTCCACCATTCACCGCCCCCACCCAGCCAGCTCCATCTCACTTCAACAGAATTAGAATTGGAATCAGAATTATGATTAAATGGAGGGCGCCTGACCGCAAGCTCCCATTAGCACAAGTCAGCACAAAACTAAATTGGTAGTTTCTCAAGTTCATAGCTGCTAGCTGCGGTTTGGAGGCAATGACCACTCCATCCTTATCCCAGGGGCACTAAGCTCCCAAGGGAAGACCGCAGCCCTAGGCTTTGATCCCATTTCCCTAGAAAACCTCCCACCAGGCCAAGGGGCCCTAAGCCTTCGCGCCACCCCAGGTGCGCTGGCAAGGGAAGAGCAGCGAGCAGCCCTTGGCGCCTCGTTGAGCCCTCCGACCGCCGGACTCACACGCCCCTCAGCCGACTCGCGCCGGGACGGCCTCTCTGCACAGGGTGGTTCCAGAGGAAGCGAGTGGGCTCCCGGCGGCGGGCGGACTGTGTGGCGCCAGGTAGGAGCCTCGCGCGCCACCCCTCCCCACACTTCCGCCACCGCGGATAGGCGGGTGGCCTCGAGGCGGCGGCCAGCTCGCCGCGTGCCTGGGCGGTAGACTCGAAGGGTGCTGATTGCGGCCGCTCAAGTACCTCGCGGAGCAAGGCTTCATAACAAATACCCTTTACACAGGGACTACCCTTGGGTCGGCCACGGGGGTTTTACCAGCACACAGTGATAACTGTAAAAGGGGTGGCAGAATTGCTCCGCAAATCCGTTAGGTTGGACCGATTTGTTCCTTGGTGACGCGACCTCGCCTGGTGAAAACTACACCGCCAAGCAAACCCATTAAATAACTAGAATCCGCGCCCAAACTACTCTAACTAGCTGATCCCTTTGAAACAAAGTCACTATTTTACATCTTTTGGACAGAGATACAGCGTACTCCTTTTATTTCTCTTAAATGGGCATTGCGGTTCAAATAAACTTCTAGCAGTTCGTTTCTCCCATAGATCCTTAATGTACGGAAAAAATCTTAAAACCACTTACCTGTCCCTTCTCGTAAGATTTCCAGAGGGGTTCTGGCAGCAGCCTGGTTGCCGATGGCGGCATCAGCTTGGGCGCCATAGTCGGCAGGAGTTTGGGCGCCAAGACCGCCGGCAGTTTGGGCGCCAAGGCCGCCGGCAGTTTCAGCTCCATGGTCAACGGCAGTTTGGGAATATCGGAGGCTCATTACTTCTGATGTTGAAGTCGGTGTTAAATCATTTTCTGAGGAACTGCGGCGACGTCCCTCAGGGCACTCCATGGTCTCTCGCTGAGGTCATAAAATGGCTTCCTATTGAGTCATGTGACCTAAAAGTTTCCAGAACTTTCCTAAAAATGAAACCGTTCCTAAAATGGTGTCCTTAAAGACACAGGGGTAATATTAGAGACATTAAGTGGTGCCTCTTAGAGATTATAGACGTGAAGTCTCTGTTGCCTTCACTTATCTAAACCTCATGGTAAGGAATAAATATTTTTAGAAGACTAATTGTGGTACAGTCTTTTCTTCTGGATACGTGATATTTTTTTCCCTTCAGTGAAGCTAAATTGCCAGAGCTTCAGACCGAGACAAAACCGTTTTTTATCCCTTTGAGAATTCATCCACTGATCTTTACTTTAGCATAATGTGGTGAGGTACATTGAAGATTATAATACAAAATGGACCAATGAAACTCGTTTTTCATGTACTGTAGAAAATTATTGATGGCATTTATATCAAAAATTATTCTTTAATAATAACTCAAAGGAAAATTTCTATTCTCAGTAACTGAAATACCCCCATTAATAGTGTGTTTTGAATCACTGGACAATGTGAATTATGTAATTAACTTTCCTTTTGATGGCTGCTAGGAAGCTCAGAATCAATTTTGCAACCCACCTCTAACAACTGTGAACCTCACTGGCATATGTTGATCTCTTGTTTTGAATCATCACATTGTCTCCCAATCCCTAATTATTTTTATCTGATGTGGTACATAACGCTGAAAACTGCTTCAAAACTTTTTGTGAAGAGAATCAGATATAAATATTAGATAACTAAAAACAGTGCTCTGACAGAAGTGTCACAGGGAGTATCCCTATGGGTGAAGGAGGGGAGCATAGTAAGTAACTGCTCACTTATAAATTCAATCATCCAACAAATATTAATTGATAATCTAATATGCCAGACTTGATTTGAAATATTTATTAAATGCTTAAAATATGGTAAGACTTTCATGAAAGGAGGCAAAAATTAAGGCACAAACATACACATATGTAATTTTTTCCTTTACTGCCAGATTTCCAGCCTCTTCTTGAGAAAGAATGGAATGAAAAGTGAAAAAAAGGAAAAGGCACGAATTATGGTTTCTCTTGGTAGGGGAGAGCAGATCCAAGAAGTAGCTCTGATGTACAGGTAAAAACCTGTCATATACATACTGTCATATTGTCAGAATATTTTTCTGGGTTTTGTCCTGTCATGTTGCTGTCTCTCTGATATCTTCTTCTGAACCCCCATCCCCTCCAAAGCCTTCCTCCCTCTCCCTTAACTATGGCTTCAGTCAATTTCAACATTATAGGAAATATGCAGTTGCATGTATTCCTTCAACAGAAGTTTGAGTTATGTGCCAGGAACTGTTCTAAGGTTAATAATCATTAAGCACTTATTAGGTGCTAAGCACTTTTTTTTAACATCTTTTTTTTTTTTTTTTTTTGCGGTACGCGGGCCTCTCACTGTTGTGGCCTCTCCTGTTGCGGAGCACAGGCTCCGGATGCGCAGGCTCAGCGGCCATGGCTCACGGGCCCAGCCACTCCGCGGCATGTGGGATCCTCCCGGACCGGGGCACGAACCCGTGTCCCCTGCATCGGCAGGCGGACTCTCAACCACTGCGCCACCAGGGAAGCCCTTCTAGAGTATTTTTAATTTCAGTTATTGTGTTGTTCATCGTTGTTTGTTTCCTCTTTAGTTCTTCTAGGTCCTTGTTAAATGTATTTTGCATTTTCTCTATTCTATTTCCAAGATTTTGTATCATCTTTACTATCATTATTCTGAATTCTTTTTCAGGTAGACTGCATATTTCCTCTTCATTTGTTAGATCTGGTGGGTTTTTATCTTGCTTCTTCATCTGCTGTGTGTTTTTCTGTCTTCTCATTTTGCTTTTCTTACTGTGTTTGGGGTTTCCTTTTTGCAGGCTGCAGGTTCGTAGTTCCCGTTGTTTTTGGTGTTTGTCCCCAGTGGCTAAAGTTGGTTCAGTGTGTTGTGTAGGCTTCCTTGTGGAGGGGACTAGTGCCTGTGTCTGGTGGATAAGGCTGGATCTTGTCTTTCTGGTGGGCAGGTCCACGTCTGTTGGTGTGTTTTGGGATGTCTGTGGACTTATTATGATTTTAGGCAGCCTTTCTGCTAATGGGTGGGGTTGTGTTCCTGTCTTGCTAGTTGTTTGGCATAGGGTGTCCAGCACTGTAGCCTGCTGGTCGTTGAGTGAAGCTGGGTGCTGGTGTTGAGATGGAGATCTCTGGGAGACTTTTGCCGTTTGATATTACATGGAGCTGGAAGGTCTCTTGTGGACCAGTGTCCTGAAGTTGGCTCTCCCACCTCAGAGGGACAGCAGTGACTCCTGGCTGCAGCACCAAGAGCCTTTCATCCACACGGCTCAGAATAAAAGGGATTTAATCCGCTGCTCATGAGGCTGCTGGGAAAAATTTCCCTCTCTCTTCTTTGTTCGCACAGCTCCTGGGGTTTAGCTTTGGATTTGGCCCCGTCTCTGTGTGTACGTCACCGGAGGGCGTCTGTTCTTCGCTCAGACAGGACGGGGTTAAAGGAGCCGCTGATTCAGGGGCTCTGGCTCACTCAGGCCGGGGGAGGGAGGGGTACGGAGTGCAGGGCGAGACTGCGGCGGCAGAGGCCAGCATGACGTTGCACCAGCCTGAGGCGCGCCGTGCGTTTTCCCAGGGAAGTTGTCCCTGGATCCCCGGACCCTGGCAGTGGCGGACTGCACAGGCTCCCCGGAAGGGAGGTGTGGATAATGACCTGTGCTCGCACACAGGCTTCTTGGTGGTGGCAGTAGTGGCCTTAGCATCTCATGCCCGTCTCTGGGGTCCCGCTCTGATAGCCGCGGCTCGCGCCCGTCTCTGGAGCTCCTTTAAGCAGCGCTCTTAATTCCCTCCCCTCGCGCACCAGGAAACAAAGAGGGAAGAAAAAGTTTCTTGCCTCTTCAGCAGGTCCAGACATTTTCCCAGACTCCCTCCCGGCTAGCCGTGGTGCACTAACCCCTTCAGGCTGTGTTCACACCGCCGGTCCTCTCCCTGCGATCCGACCGAAGCCCGAGCCTCAGCTCCCAGACCCCACCCGCCCCAGCAGGGGAGCAGACAAGCTTCTCGGGCTGGTGAGTGCCGGTTGGCAACGATTCTCTGTGCGGGAATCTGTCCGCTTTGCCCTCCGCACCCCTGTTGCTGCGCTCTCCTCCATGGCTCTGAAGCTTTCCCACTCCACCACCCGCAGTCTCCACCCGCGAAGGGACTTCCTAGTGTGTGGAAACCTTTCCTCCTTCACAGCTCCCTCCCACAGGTGCAGGTCCCATCCGTATTCTTTGGTCTCTGTTTTTCCTTTCTTCTTCCCACCCAGGTACGTGGGGAGCTTCTTGCCTTTTGGGAGGTCTGAGGTCTTCTGCCAGCGTTCAGTAGGTGTTCTGTAGGAGTTGTTCCACGTGTAGATGTATTTCTGATGTATCTGTGGGGAGGAAGGTGGTCTCTGCGTCGTACTCTTCCGCCATCTTCCCCTTCTCCCCTAAGCTCTTCACTAAGTGTTTTTCATGCATTATCTCATTTAATGCTCACAACTGCTTTGTGAGTTTGATGTGACTATGATCCTGTTCTTGTTTTTGTTTTTTTCAGATGAGTAAACTGAGATTTAAAAAAGTTATCTTGACTCATGTCACACATCTAGTAAATGGCAGAGCCAATATTGAATTTAAGTTCAGTTCCATTTGACTCTGTGTCTATGTCTACATATTCGGACTTCCCCTAAACAATTAGTTGTACAGTTATTCACCATTCCCCCTCTCCCCCCAGCTCCTGGTAACTTCTACTTTCTGTCTCTATGAATTTGCCTATTCCAGGTACCTCATATAAGTGAAATTGTGTCTTTCTGTATCGGGCTTCTTTCACTTAGCATAATATTCTCAAGGTACATCCCTGTTGTAGCATGTATCAGAGTTCATTCCTTTTAAAGGTTGAATAATATTTCATTGTATGGATATACCACATTTTCTTTATCCATTTATCTGCCCATGGACATTTGGGATGTTACTACCTTTGGCTACTGTGAATAATCCTGCTATGAACAGTGGTGTACAAGTATCTGAGCCCCTGCTTGCAATTGTTCAGGTTATATACCTAAAAGTTGAATTGCTGGATCATATGGTAAATCTATGTTTTAAATTTTGAGGAACCACCAAGCTGTTTTCCATAGTGACTGCACCATTTCACAACCCACTAACAATGCACAGGGTTCCAATTTCTCCACATCCTCACCTACTCACCAACACTTATTATTTGCCATTTTTAAAGAACAACAGCTATCTTAATGGGTAGGTAATGGTATCTCACTGTGGGCTTTTTTTTTAGCACTCGTATTCATCTTTGTTAGATGTATTGTTGAACAAATCCCTAGAACATTAAAAAAGAGCAATCACATCCATTCCCGGAAGTAACACTCTTGTCAAACTAGCTTGCACAGAACATATATAGCCATCATTTTCATTGTGGTTTTTTTTTAATTTTTGAATTTTATTTTATTTATTTTTTATACAGCAGTTTCTTATTAGTTGTCAATTTTATACACATCAGTGTATACATGTCAATCCCAATCGCCCAATTCATCACACGACCCCCCCCACCCCCCCACGTCTTTCCCCCCTTGGTGTCCATACGTTTGTTCTCTACATCTGTGTCTCAGTTTCTGCCCTGCAAACCAGTTCATCTGTACCATTTTTCTAGGTTCCACATATATGCGTTAATATACGATATTTGTTTTTCTCTTTCTGACTTACTTCACTCTGTATGACAGTCTTTAGATCCATCCACGTCTCAACAAATGACCCAATTTCGTTCCTCTTTATGGCTGAGTAATATTCCATTGTATATATGTACCATTTCTTCTTTATCCATCCGTCTGTCAATGGGCATTTAGGTTGCTTCCATGACCTGGCTATTCTAAACAGTGCTGCAATGAACATTGGTGTGCATGTATCTTTTTGAATTATGGTTTTCTCTGAGTATATGCCCAGTAGCGAGATGGCTGGATCATATGGTAATTCTATGTTTAGTTTTTTAAGAAACCTCCATACTGTTCTCCATAGTGGCTGTACCAATTTACATTCCCACCAACAGGGCAAGAGGGTTCCGTTTTCTCCACAGCCTCTCCAGCATTTGTTCTTTGTAGATTTTCTAATGATGCCCATTCTAACTGGTGTGAGGTGATACCTCATGGTAGTTTTGATTTACATTTCTATAATAATTAGTGATGTTGAGCAGCGTTTCATGTGCTTCTTGGCCATCTGTATGTCTTCTTTGGAGAAATGTCTATTTAGGTCTTCTGCCCATTTTTGGATTGGATTGTTTGTTTTTTTTATATTGAGCTGCATGAGCTGTTTATGTATTTTGGAGATTAATCCTTTGTCCGTTGATTCGTTTGCAAATATTTTCTCCTATTCTGAGGGTTGCCTTTTTGTCTTGTTTATGGTTTCCTTTGTTGTGCAAAAGCTTTTAACTTTCATTAGGTCCCATTTCTTTATTTTTGTTTTTATTTCCATTACACTAGGAGGTGGATCAAAAAAGATCTTGCTGTGATTTATGTCAAAGAGTGTTCTTCCTATGTATTCCTCTAAGAGTTTTATAGTGTCTGGTCTTACATTTAGTTCTCTAATCCATTTTGAGTTTATTTTTGTGTATGGTGTTAGGGAGTGTTCTAATTTCATTCTTTTACATGTAGCTGTCCAGTTTTCCCAGCACCACTTATTGAAGGGACTGCCTTTTCTCCATTGTATACCCTTGCCTCCTTTGTCATAGATTGGTTGACCATAGGTGTGTGGGTTTAACTCTGGGATTTCTATCTTGTTCCATTGATCTATGTTTCTGTTTCTGTGCCAGTACCATATTGTCTTGATTACTGGAGCTTTGTAGTATAGTCTGAAGTCAGGGAGTCTGATTCCTCCAGCTCCGTTTTTTTCGCTAAAGACTGCTTTGGCTATTTGGGGTCTTTTTTGTTTCCATACAAATTTTAAGATTTTTTGTTCTAGTTCCATAAAAAGTGCCATTGGTAATTTGATAGGGATTGCATTGAATCTGTAGATTGCTTTGGGCAGTATAGTCATTTTCACAATATTGATTCTTCCAATCGAAGAACATGGTATATCTCTCCATCTGTTGGTATCTTTAATTTCTTTCATCAGTGTCTTATAGTATTCTGCATAAAGGTCTTTTGTTTCCCTAGGTAGGTTTATTCTTAGGTATTTTATTCTTTTTGTTGCAGTGCTAAATGGGAGTGTTTTCTTAATTTCTCTTTCAGATTTTTCATCATTAGTGTATAGGAATGCAACAGATTTCTGTGCATTAATTTTGTATCTTGCAATTTTACCAATTCATTGATTAGCTCTAGTAGTTTTCTGGTGGCATCTTTAGGATTCTCTATGTATAGTATCCTGTCATCTGCAAACTGTGACAGCTTTACTTCTTCTTTTCCAATTTGGATTCCTTTTATTTCTTTCTCTTCTCTGATTGCTGTGGCTAAAACTTCCAAAACTATGTTGAATAATAGTGGTGAGAGTGGGCAACCTTGTCTTTTTCCTGATCTTAGAGGAAATGCTTTCAGTGTTTCACCATTGAGAATGATGTTTGCTTTGGGTTCTTTCAGCACTTTGAATATGTGACCCCATTGTCTTCTGGCCTCCATGGCTTCTGAAGAGAAATAGACTGTTAATCTTATTGAGGCTCTTGTGTACATGATGAGTCACTTCTTCATTATTTCAAAATTCTCTCTTTGGCTTTGTATTTTGACCATTTGACTATAATGTGTCTCAGTGTGGATCTCTTGAATTTACACTGCTTGGAGGTTGTTAGCTTCTTCGTGTATTCATAGGTTCATGTCTTTCATCAAATTTGGGAAGTTATCAGTTATTATTTCTTTAAATATTTTTTATTCCCTTTTCTCTCTCTTCCATCCCTCCAGGAATCCCATTTGCATATGTTAGTATGATTGATAATGTCTTATCAGTCTCTTAGGCTCTATTAATTTTTCTTTATTCCTTTTTCTTCCTGCTCCTCAGACCAGATAATATGGATTAATCTATCTTCAAGTTCATTGATTCTTTCTTCTCCTTGCTCAAATCTTGCTCAAAACTCTCTCCTCTAGTGAATTTTTTATTTCAGTTATTATACTTTTCAACCCCAGAATTTCTTTTTCATTCCTTTTTATAATTTATATCTCTTTATTGATATTCTCTGCTTGGTGTGATATTGTTCTACTCTCCTTTAGTTCTTTGTTCTTGGTTTCCTTTAGCTCTTTGGGCATATTTAAGACAGTTGATTTAAACTCTTTGTCTAGTAAATCCAATGTCTCAGCTTCTTTAGGGACAGTTTCTATTAATTTCTTTTTTTCCTGTGAATGTGCCATTCTTTCTCCTTTCTTTGGCTTCCTTTAATTTTTGTTGAAAACTATATTTTGAATGTTATAATATGGCAACTTTTGAAATATGATTGTTCCTCTTCCTCAGGGTGTGTTTTGCTTCCTATTGTGGACTGTGTTTGTTTAATAACTTTTCTAAACTATTTTTATAAAATCTCTACAGTAGTTCCCCCTTATTCTCAGTTTCACTTTCCATGGTTTCAGTTACCCACAGTCAACCATGGTCTGAAAATATTAAATGGAAAATTCCAGAAATAAATAATTCATAGGTTTTAAATTGTGTACTGTTCTGAGTAGCATGATGAAATCTCATTGTTCCACTCTGTCCCACTTGAGACATGAATCATCCCTTTGTCCAGCATATCCTGCCTGTTAGTCACTTAGTAGCCATCTTGGTTATTAGATCAACTGTCACAGTATTGCAGTGCTTGTGGTCAAATAACCCTTATTTTACTTAATAATGGCCCCAAAGCATAAGAGTAGTGATGTTAGCAATTCACATATGCCAAAGAGAAGCTTTAAAGTGCTTCCTTTAAATGAAAAGGTGAAAGTTCTTGACTTAATAAGGGAAGAAAAAAATTGTTTGCTGAGGTTGCTAAGATCTACAGTAAGAAAGAATCTTCTATCTGTGAAATCAGGAAGAAGGAAAAAGAAATTCATGATAGTTTTCCTGTTGTACCTCAAACTACAAGAGTTATGGCCACAGTGCATGATAAGTGTTTGGCTAGGATGGAAAAGGCATTAAGTTTGTACAATATGATATTTTGAGAGGGAGAGTGAAAGAGAGAGACCACATTCACATTACTTTTATTACAGTATACTGTTATAATTGTTCAGTGTTATTGTTATTACTATTGTTAGTCTCTCACTGTGCCTAATTTATAAATTAAACTTTATCATAAGTATGTATGTATAGGAAAAAACACAGTATTCATATATATAGAATTTGGTACTATCTTCAGTTTCAGGTATCCACTGGAGGTCTTGGAACGTATCCCTCATAGATAAGGGGAGGCTACTGTATTGTGTAATGTGGCCAGTTAGGTTTGTATTCCATTAGATTAGTGGTCAACTAGTATTTTGATGGAATTTTCTTAAATGCTTAGAGCCAAGAAAAGAAATACAGAAAGGAAAAAAGAGAAAGAGAAAAGTACTCTCCCAATGTTTGTAGATTGCCTCTGCCTTGGGGGACTCTGTAAATGCTTAGCCAGTTCCTTTACAACTCTGCCTTAACCTTCAGTTCCTGCTTGGACAAATCCTGAAGATCAGGCAGAGGTGAAAGCTTAAATCTTCTCAGGTCTTTTCTGAACATGTATCTAGCTCTTGGCATGCATGTAGCTTTCTCAATTCCCTGGTATACATGAGAGCTGTTGGAAGGCTTCCTTTCCCAACTCCCTTTTTCCAGGGCTTTTCAGGCTGTCTATTTCTTGTCTCTACTGTTATCCCTTCCCCCAGGCTGCTCCAGACAATACTTTTGCTTTTAAATGCTTTTGGCAAAAGCCACTGAGGAAGCCCTGAGATTGCTCTAATTCAGGTGAAATAAAGGCAGGCCCTTATACCAGTCCTTGAGGGAGCCACTAGTCAGTTTGAAAGAAACAATCACAATCCTTGGGAACAAGGTCTGTATTGCTCACTCTGGCAATATCAACCTGTGCCAAGAGTGCAGGATGTCATCTTCATGGCTGCCACTGACCTGGGGAGTGAGGAGTTGGTAGGTAGGTGATTAAAAACAGCACAGCACTCTTTTACTGCAGTGTAGCCAATTTTTTCCTCATTAAACTTTCCACTGCTTGTACTTTTTAAATTAGATTCCAGAATTCTGAAAAAATTGACAGTTTTTGACCACTTATTAGTTGTTTTCATGGAGATGGAACCCTGGAGTTCCCTACTCTGCCATTTTTGGTGATGTCACTCAACAAGTATAGTTGCTATAAACTTTTGATTTGTTTCCAGAGTTCTTATAAAGTTGATTTTGACAGTGTTTTCTTCATGGATCACAGCCAGGTTTAGAATAAACCAACAAGCATTCAGGGTTTCTCTTTTTCCCAGATATTTTCAGTAAAACCTCATTTCCGCCCATAATTACATGCACACTCACATACACAGTTACATAAGCATAGATACATATTTACTTACTTTTATATAATAAAAAATTATCTCAAGAGTATATTTCTGTCTCTGCCCTACATTCACATCCATTTCTGTGTGGCTAAGCAAAGGCAAATTTAACTTCAGCTCCTGTTGCCTTGGCCTAGGGTTACAGTTGAGTCTCACTTCTCAAGGCCTGCACTATAAGGAAGCAACTTCTTTTAAGGAAGGGAGGGAGGAAGTAAAAGAGAGATCTGTCCCAGTCTTTGCAGATGGGCTCTATGTTGGGGATGAAGCAACTTCGCTAGGAAAATTATCCAAATGATGGAGGCATCCTGGGAACAAATAACGTAAGGAGATGAGGATAAAGTTGATGTCAGATTCCAGAAATTGAGGCTGTCTGTGAGCTTTTCAATAAAATCCTGCCTTTTCGGTCTTCTGTTCTGGCAGAAGCACAGTTTTCTTAATCACAGTAAAATATAAATCAAATGCTTATCTGCTGCTCATTTCTCTGGAAACATGATGCATTTGCTCCTTATTTACCAGTCATTTGTGCACATTTACTGATACTTTAGTGGGTCATAACGTATTAGAAACTATCAACTTAAAAAAAAAAAACTATCAGGGGCTTCCCTGGTGGCGCAGTTGTTGAGAGTCCGCCTGCCGATGCAGGGGACACGGATTCGTGCCCCGGTCCGGGAGGATCCCACATGCCGCGGAGCGGCTGGGCCCGTGAGCCATGGCCGCTGAGCCTGTGCGTCCGGAGCCTGTGCTCCACAACGGGAGAGGCCACAACAGTGAGAGGCCCGCGTATCGCAACAAAAACCAAAAAGCTATCAACCTTGGCTCACTGGAATAATGATAAAAATTACTAGGGCATCAGTAAGAACTGTCTTGTTTTATAGCTGCTGTGGGATTTATTTAGTCATGAGAAAAGATAGTGCTGAACTGGAATTTGGTAGATGTTCAGAGTTTATACAGCACAGTGGATGTATAAGAGCTTTTGATTCTTTACGTGGGCTGGACTTAACTTTAAGAAGTGTAGTATATGTAAAAAATAGTACAGATATGCCAAGTTTGGTTTATACATACTCATGTTCCCTCATGTAACCATGAACTTTGTGTCTCCTTTGAAGTGGGAGTCAGAGAAGCTGCCAATTCTGTAGCCTGTGTCTTTGCCCTAGCAACCCTTGGGTGCATTGAAGGTATTAGGTAGGCAGAATGAAGGTGCTTTATCTGGGATGTCCATTAGTATCATCATAATTCTTACTCTATCTTTCTCGTTTTTAATTGTTATACTCCCAAATTAGTTCTGATAGTATTTTACTTCTGCCAAAGATGGTCTTTTATTTCACTTGTCTCTTTATTTGGTAGAAGTTTTAATTTTTAGAGTATTTAGAAGATACTATACATTTCAGTGAATATTTGCCTGTATATAAAGCACACCAACTGTAACTTTGCTTAAATTGTTACTTCTGCAATCATTTTCTTTAGTTTATCTGTCTTACATGCCCCTTGCTGCCTCTTTACTTTGTTCCTGGGAACTGCCCACTAGATTTAAATTAATCAGCCAGTTTTTATTCCTATTGATACACTAGAAAAAAATCAATGTGGTAAAAGGAATAGTAATCAACTTGGTCATTTTTACCATTTTTCCAAGAACTGCCTAGTCTAAGTCTAGAGAAGGAATTTTAGGTTTATTTACCTTTTATTTGTTTTCCCCTAGTCCAATTCTATCTTCTTATCTTTTGAATAAGTAATTGAATATGCATGTGAAGATGGGCTGCATCCTAGGTGATCTGAGCCCTACAGAAATGGTGATCTATGCCCAACAGGGGGAGCATAGTTCTACCTTGTCACGGCGGAGAAACAGAAAGATCTAGGTACTCTTGAAGAAAGTAGAGCTACTGTAGAGCACAGGGAACTCTGCTCAATATTCTGTAATAACCTAAATGGGAAAACAATCTGAAAAAGAATGGATATATGTACATGTATAACTGAATCACTTTTCTGTACACCTGAAACTAACACAACATTGTTAATCAACTATACTCCAATATAAAATAAAAATTTAAAAAAGAAATAACATAATTTCTAGTTAAAATCACATTAAATTTTTATTTTAAAATCATTTAATAACAAATTAGACTATGACTAAATATGGGTTATTCCAGGAATGAGAGTGGTTCGACATAAGAAAATCTATCATCATAATCCATTATACCACTAAGTTAAAGGAAAAAGCCGTATGATCACATAAATAAATAGTAAAAGTAATTTGATAAAATTCAGCAGGAATTCCTAATAAAAACTCTAAGTAAAATAAGAATAGAAAAAAGCCCTAAATATAACAGCCTGTTTACCAAAAACCAAGACAAAGAGTATCCTAAGTAGCAAAAGTTAAAACCATTTTGATTAAAAGCAGGGACTATAAAGACATACCTACTATTGTTATTATTTAACATTATTTTAGATAATATAGACCTGTGCTGTTTGATATGGTAGCTACTAGTCACATGTAGCTATTTACATTTAAGTTAATTAAGATTAAATAAAAACTTAAATGTAGTTAATCTTAAGTGTTCTCACACACACACAAAAATAATAACTATGTGAAGTGAGGGATATGTTAATTAGTTTAATTGTGGTAATAATTTAACAATATATAGGTATATCAAAACATCACATTGTACACCTTAAATATATACAATTTTTATTTGTCAAGTATATATACCTCAATAAAGCTGGAAAAAAACTTTTTCAAGAACCTATAAAATACTTTGGAATATATTTAGCCAGAAAGTCACAGGACCTATATGAAGAAACCTATAAAATTTCATTATAAATATTTTATAAATATAAGACAATCTCGTGAGCTAATGAAAAGGCACATGCAGTGTTCTTGAATGGGGAGACCTAATGGAAAAATGTCAGTTATCCCAGAATTAATATATAAATGTAATGCAATTCCAAATAGAATCCCAACAAGATTTTTTAGGGAGAATTGGATAAAATGAGTAGTCAAGAAAAGTCTGAAAAATAAGAACACTGAAGGAGGATTTGTCTTGCTAGGTATTAGGAAATGCTATTAAGCCATTGTGATCAAATCAACATAATATTAATATAAGATTAGACAAAAAGATAGTGTAACAGAAAAGTAAATCCAAAATGAGACACCAGGATATGTGAAAAGTTAATGTATGACCAAGACAATAGTTCAGTTCAGTGGGAAGAGTATAGATTATTTGATAATTGATACTGGCACAATTGGCTATCCATTTGGAAGAAAATAAAAATGTATTCTTATACATTTTGGAAAAATAAATTCCAGATAGTTTAATACTTAATATAAAAGTAAAATGGTAAACATGGAAAGTCTGGTAGACTGTGAGTACAGTGCAGGGGCAGAAGAAATCTTTCTAATAAAGGCTATATATCTGGAAGTTATATAAAAGAAGAGATAGATGTATTCAACTATAAAAACATTAAAAGTATATTTTTAGAAAGAGAAAAATAAATCAGTTCATTCTGATATTTTCAGCTCAAAATTGAAATTATAGAATTTGTTCTCAACTACTTTGATTTTATATTTGTGTCCCTTTTCTCATGCTGAAATCTCAGTTGCTAATGACATTAACATAATTATTTATTTACTCTATTCTACAATACATATCTTATAGTTTTAAAATAACAATTCCAGTACTATTGCTAACAAATACGGTTATTGAAAGTAATTTGATTTCTTTGTGATTTTTTTTCTCTTTGGGGTCTATCCCACCAGTTGAGTCAAATTACTGTGCCTTAAAGAAACGTGGAATATTTCTGTGTTGCTCTGCCAACAACTGATATATATGTAATTTGTTGTATTTATTTTGTTTTCAAATGTTAGGGAGTTTTTTGTTTAATTTTTGTTATAATTGTGAAAAACATTTACATGATTCCAAAGTCAAAACTAGTGACACATTCAGAGAAGTCTATCTTTCATTCCTGACCCCCAATAGACTGTTCCTTCTTCTTCTTAGAGGTAACAATCTTTATTAGCTCTTAGTTTATACTTCCATTGTTTATTTTTGAAAACATAAACAAGCATGTATATGTTCTTATTTTCCCACTTTCTTTCATAATACTGTTGTGCGCCTTGCTTTTTCACTTAATGGAGATCACTCCATAGCAGTATATAGAAACTTTCTAATTTCTTTTAACAGCTGCATGGTATTCCATTGTTCCAGTGTGCCATATTTTACCCAGCAAATCTCCTATGATGGACATTTGGGTGGTTTAGGAGTGGCAAAAATTTATTGCTGGTGGATATGGGGGAAAAAGAATATTGTGAAATAATAGAAAAAAATATATATTGGTCTCTGTCCCCAGTTCCTGGCACAGAGCTCCTGAAACCCTTGTAAATTTCCTAAGTGATAAGAGCACCAGTAGCATCTTTTGTTCTAATATTTGGTCTTTGCCCCTGGTTCCTGACACAGAGCTCCTAAATCCCCTGTAATTTCCTGGGCAATAGGAATGTCTTTTGTTCTAATGAGGCAACTCTTAGTGGGCTCCTGAATAACTTCAGGATGGGAACTCATCGCCAGAAAGACCAAACCATGATTAGAAGTTTGGGAGGGTGCCGCATCCCAAATCCATGAGGACAGAAGCCCCTGGGCTCAGCGCCCTTCTGGACCTCGCCCTATGTATCTCTTCATCTGGCTGTACATTCATATCCTTTATTATATCCTTTATCATAAACTGGTAAACATACAAGTTATCGATATTAAACCCAAGGAGAGGTCATCAGAACCCCGATTTTTAGCTGGTCAGTGAGAAGTACAGGTGACAAGCTGGGACTTTCAACTTGTGTCTGAAGTAGGGGGAGTCTTGTGGGACTGAACCCTTAATTTGTGAGATCTGACGCTAAGTAGATAGCGTTAGGACTGAATTGAATTGTAGGACACCCATCTGGTGTCAGAGAATTGCTTGATGTGTGGAAAAACCACACATCTGGTGTCAGAGATATTGTGTGGTAGTAGTGTGAGAGTAAAGGAGAAACACAGGAGAAAGAGTGCTTTTTCCCATACAGGTGTTCTTACACATTGATGGTAGAAATATTTAGTATTATAGTCATGGTAAACAATCTGGAAATATCTACTGATGTATATAATATGACTCCATTTTAAAAAATCAGTGACTGCTGCATAGCACAGGGAGATCAGCTCGATGCCTTGTGACCACCTAGAAGGGTAGGATAGGGAGGGTGGGAGAGAGGCTCAAGAGGAAGGGGATATGGGGATATACGTATACATATAGCTGATTCACTTTGTTATACAGCAGAAACTAACACAACATTGTAAAGCAATTATACTCCAATCAAGATGTTAAAAATAAATAAAAGTACACAAAAAATCAATGACCAAAAAACATATTTACCTATCTATCGTCTGTCATCTATCTACCTATCTATCTATCTATCTATCTATCATCTATCATCTATCTATATCTATCTGTATAGATTTCTCTAAGTATGGGGAAAACGGAAAGGTACATATTAGGTTATTAACATGTGTGGCAGGGGTAGAAGTGGAGAAGAGTTGGGGTAGCCAAGCAAAAAACAAAAGAAAAAAAAGGCTGTGATTAATAAATAAAGCATGTGTATAATTCACATTTATGCATTTAGGTAAAATTGTGTGGATATACATAAAAATATCTTTTAAATTATTTAGAAAATATAATGGAGGAAAAAAGATCCCATTTAATATAGCAGTATAAAATTTTAGATTGCCTAGGAATGAAATGTATGTAAGGACCTATATGAAAACAACTTTGACTCTTTGACAAGAAACATGCAAGAAGACTTGAAAGAGGCATTCCATATTGCATGAGAAGACTCAATATTGCAAAAATGTCTGTCCTCAAATTATTTGTAACTGTAATGCAACCCCACTAGAATTTTTATTTTGAAATTTGGTAAAATACTCTGAATTTCATCTAGAAGGAGAAACAATCAATTTTTGGAGAGAACAGTGAGGGGTACTTGCTCTATTAGATATGAAGATGTATTATAAAGCAACAGTAAATAAGACAGCATAGCAATGGCACAAGAAAAGACAGTGGATACGTTGACCAACCACTCTATCCAATGGGGGGTTTGCCCAGGACTGAGGGGCTACCCAGGACATGGGACTTTTGGTGCTAAAACTGAGACGGTCCTGAGCAAACTGGGATGATTGGTCATCCTAACTGGAAAAGAATAGACAGCCCAGAAACAAACCTTAATAGGTAATAGAGAATCACAAATCAGTGGGAAAAGGAAAGAATTTATAAGAGATGGTGCTCAGAGAAATGGTAACTATTCGGGAAAAAGTAAATTAGACTGCCTCCTTCATACCATATACCAAAATAAATTCCATGTGGACTAGTGAGTTAGATATAAATATAAAAGTGAAAGTATGAAACAATAAGAAATTATATAGGTAAACATTTTCCTCAATCTGATATGGGGAAGGACTTCCTAAGTATAAATACAGGAGAAGATATCACAGAAGAAAATACTGATATATTTGAATATACAATTTACTTTTTATATGCATCAGAAAAAAACCACATACATGAGAAAGGCAAATTATAAATTGGAAGTAAAAGATTTGCAAAAAAAAGTTTAACAGGCAAAAAAAGCCACAGCAAAAGGAGCCTAAGAAGACATGATGACTAAATGTACTGTGGTATCCTGGATGATAAAGGACATTAGGTTAAAAAAAAATAAGGAAACCTGAATAAAGTATGAACTTTAGTTAATAATGTATTGGTTCATTAGTTGTGACAACTGTACCATACTAATGTAAGGTGTAACAATAGAGGAAACTGGGTGTGGAGTATATGAAAACTCTGTACTGTCTTCACAACTTTTCTGAAAGTCTAAAGCTATTCTACAATAAAAAGTTTATTAAAAATTTATATGATAAAACTGGCTAATATCCATACTATATAACTATAAAACATATAACTTAATATATATTATATATAACATGTAAATATATACATATAACATATAATGTATATACCATAACATAATATATAACTATTTAGCATACAAACAAGTTAGAAAAATGAACGTCTTTGAAGAAACATGGTCAAAGCATATAAATAGGTGGTCAATATATGAAAACATATTTAACCTTATTCTCATAAACTACCAAAGTTCTGGAAAGCAGTTTGCCAGCTTATGTTAAGAGCCTTAAAATGTTCATACTTAGTCTAAGTCCACTTCAGAATAACTACCCTAAGGGGTTTATCTGAAGTTCACACAATATTTTATGGACAAAGATGTTCTTCACTGGGTTATTTGTAATAGGAAATGAGCAGAAAATATCTAAATGTGCAACATTTGGGGAATATTGTGATGAGCTTTATGATCTCTACATACCATGAAGCCATTCAAACATATTGAAGAAGAAAGAGTGTAGCATGACAATCAAGAGTATAGGTTTTGGAGACATCTGAATTCAAGTTGAAGCACCATCACTGGCTATGTGATTTTGGGCAAATCACTTAGTCTTTCTAAGCCCCACTTTTCTCATCTGTAAAATAGGGGCAATAACAGTTTTAACCCACAGGGATTTTGTGAGGATTAAATGAGATTATTCATGCATCTAGCACAGTGCCTGGCAGATAGCTTAGTTAATAGTAACTCACAATAACTCTAGGATGTAGGTTCTTACAGATGAGAAAATGGGACCAGAGAGAGGATGAGTCACTTACCCAAGGTCACACAGCTAGTAAGTGGTGAGCTGGGATTCAAACACAGGAAGTTTGACTTCAAAACCCATGTTCATAACCACGACACTAAAATGTTAGCTGTTATTTGTGCCTTTGTTGCTGCTGCTGCTGCTTAATGACATAGGGAAATGCTTATGGAAAGAAGTTGAGTAAAAAAATAGAATACAAAATTATATGTGTAGTATTATTCTTATTTGTCTTCAAAATTTTTGTACATGTACATAAACATGCATGGATAAAAGACTGGAAGAAAAATATACCAATATATTAAAATGATTGTCTTTTGAGTAAAGTGTTGAGAACAATCCTGGCACACAGGAAATGTTAAGTATTATCATTATGATCATTTGTTTTGATGTTCTGAAGATACACCAAAATGGTCTAAATGTGAATTTAGTTTGTATTTTTCCTGCTCAGGACTCATACTTCCTGAATCTGAGAATTCACATCTTTAATTCTTCAGTTCTGGAACATTCTCAGCCATTAGTTCTTTGAATATTACTTTTTTTCCATTTGTCCTCTATGTCTCTTTACCTTTCATATTTTAGATTCTTTATATATCTCCCTGTGTTATATTTTGTATATGTGTTCCAGTTTACCACTTTTTAGCTGTGCCCAATCTATGGTTTAATCTATCCATTGAGTTTTTAACATTAAAACTGTGTTTTTTAATTTCTAGAATTTTCTTTCAAAACTACTTGGTCTCTTTAAAACAAATAGTGTCTTCTTTTTTTCTCATGTTTCACTTATGTCTTTAATCTTAAGCATAGTTATTTTACAGTGTGCATTAGATGATTCTATTATCTGAAGATTTGGGGTCTAATCCTGCTGTTGTATCTTGAGACATTGGCTTATGGTGGGGTGTTTCTTCATGTGTTTTATAATTTTTTATTGTAAGTCATGTTCAGTGTAGCTTTACCTGTGGGGATCTTGTGGAGGATTTGTCCCCTTAGAGCTGTTTTATGTTGCTTCTGCCAAGTAGTTTGAGGGATATCAACAGCTAGGACCCACTTTGTGCTAATTTTTAGATCTGGAGGATTCTTGGACTTTGCAAGAAGTATACATTTTGAATCTCAAACCCATGTGAAAGAAGGCTTGAGGATACAAATCCTCGTGGGAAGACCTTTTTTCCACCTTCCCAGATCCCAGGTTGTTTCTTGATACTAGTGAATGGATTTTTTTGTCTAGTTCACCCTTACTGAAGATGTAGTCCTTTGAAAGTTCCAACTTTCTACAGGTGTCCCAGCTCCAATTCTCTGCCTTACTTAGGCCCAAGGCTCTGTCTCCTGCCTCTACATGGGCATCAGAATCTAAGCACCCTACTTTGTGAGATAACCAAGCCACTTGCACCACACCATCAGAGCGGCTAAAACTTCAACATTCACTAAATGTTCTTGTGTTCGGTTTTCCACTTTGTGTTTCGACCCCTAGTGATTTCCTTTACTTACCTGTAAACTCAGCTATACATTTAAAAGGATGTTATATTTTATTCTGTATTTCCAAGTGTTTTGTAATGTGGTTGGACTTTCAGGTTATTTTGGCCACCGCATTACTGAAAATGGATATCAAAGATTATTTTTAAAGGTAAGTAATCCTAGGATGGCAGGCAGCATTGTCTTAGATGTTAGATACAAACTACTATGCATAAAATAGATAAGTAACAAGGATATATTGTACCACACAGGGAATTACAGCCTTTATCTTGTACTAACTTTTAATGGAGTATAATCTGTAAAAATACTGAATCACTGTGCTGTACACCTGAAACTAGTATAATATTGTAAATCAACTATACTTCAATTTTAAAAATTCTTATTTAAAAGGTCATCCTCCTTTCTTTCATGGAAGAATGTAAATGGATTTTTCTGCCCTATTTCATCATCTTTAAATATTTCTGCTTGCCTAAAAAAGAAAACAAAACTGTCAACCTACCAGTTATCTGAGGTCTGCTGCCTTTTTTCTTTTGGCATATTTGGTAGAATACCAGATTTGGTAGAATACCAGATTTTGTGCCAGTTTCTTGAAAAGAACTTTGTTGAAAAGGACTATAGTGAGGGTGAGAAGGATACATTTCACATATGTCATATATATATATTATGGATGGGTCATTTGTAATATGAGAAAATTGACCAGATTAATGATCCTCAACTTTTTTGGTGAGTTCAGCTACAAAAATAAAAGGTGCTTGGCAGGCTTCTTAGAAAGGAGAGAGTAATATATTTCCTTTCACACATTTCAAGAGCAAATGTGTAATACGGATACACAACGGGTGGTAAATGGGCGAACCTTGAATGGTGGGTCATCCTCATTTTTTCCCTTTTGCTGCTCTTTTTTTTTTTTGGCCACACCGTGCGGCATGTGGGATCTTAGTTCCCCGACCAGGAATCAAACCCGCGCCCCCTGCGTGGAGTCTTAACCACTGGACCACCAGGGAAGTCCCTTGCTCCTCTTATTTATTCATCAAAACTTACCCTATCGGGCCTCCCTGGTGGCGCAGTGGTTGAGAGTCCGCCTGCCGATGCAGGGGACACGGGTTCGTGCCCCGGTCCGGGAAGATCCCACATGCCGCGGAGCGGCTGGGCCCGTGGGCCATGGCCGCTGAGCCTGCGCGTCCGGAGCCTGTGCTCCGCAACGGGAGAGGCCACAACAGTGAAAGGCCCGCGTACCGCAAAAAAAAAAACAAAAAACTTACCCTATCTACCTTGGAATTACATTTCTGACTTAAAAATCTATCAGGTACCTACTTCCAGTCTTGTCCTTTTTCAGTCCTTGGCACTGGTGTGATTGTAATCTTCCTAAACATGTGCTTGAAATACTTTAGAGGTTCACCATCACCTTCAAAATAAAATCTAAACTCCTTAACATGGCGTAACTAAATAGTACATGTCTACCTTGTGATCCTTATTTCCAGAGATTCTCCAATATCCACCTTGTATTATTTATTAATTTATTTTTAAAAAATTTTTGGCTGCGTTGGGTCTTCGGTGCTGTGCGCGGGTTTCCTCTATTTGCGGCAAGCGGGGGCTACTCTTCGTTGCTGTGCGCGGGCTTCTCATTGCGGTGGCTTCTCTTATTGCAGAGCATGGGCTCTAGGCACGCGGGCTTCAGTAGCTGTGGCACATGG
The DNA here is from genome assembly GCF_059928025.1 of Delphinapterus leucas. Lineage (NCBI taxonomy): Eukaryota > Metazoa > Chordata > Mammalia > Artiodactyla > Monodontidae > Delphinapterus > Delphinapterus leucas. The sequence goes on along the minus strand of NC_143150.1, from coordinate 45,464,180 downwards.
GCTCAGCAGTTGTGGCTCGCGGGCTCCAGAGCGCAGGCTCAGCAGTCGTGGTGCACGGGCCCAGTTGCTCCGCGGCATGTGGGATCTTCCCCGACCAGGGCTCGAACCTGTGTCCCCTGCACTGGCAGGCGGATTCCCAACCACTGCACCAGGGAAGCCCCTACATTGCATATAAATCCCACTAGATTACTAGCACTTCCCCCAAATTCTATATATTCTTATTAGGCCTAAGAAAATATTTAATGAGACTATTATTGGTTTTAATGAAAATATTATTGATGAATTTGCTTCCATTAAAGGCAGGAAATTCTGCTTTTAGTGTTGATAAAATATTTAAACTTAATGCTGTGAGTTGTAATGTATCTACTTTTCAGTTTTTCCAACATTTTTTCAACTGCTTTAATGTTCGGGAAAAAATTAACCATTCAAGAATACACAAAAACACATATATGGGGCCCACATTTTTCCTTTTTCCTCACACTCCAGTATGGCTCAGTATGGCATTGTCTTTATTTAAAATTTTGACGTTTTGTTCATCATGAATTTTTGCACTAATTTTGATTTTAAAAATATTGCATTAAAGTATTTATCTTAATCACTGAGTTTTTTGGCATCCCCTTAAACTTTGCACACAAGGTGAATGCCTTACTCACTACCCCCCACTTATCCCATCCCTACTTGAGGTCCTTAGATATATAAATAATCTATTTGCAACTAGTGGGCATCTGAAATTACTGTAGCTGAGATATAGGATTTTTATTCCTGGAAGTGGTTTCCATCACCTCTCCGCTTCTTAGTACAGAGCTCAGAGTTCTGAAGTGGGGAGAAATTTTATTTTTAACATAATATTAATTTTTTAGAAGAGCGAATAGAAGAGTCAGGAAGATGACAAGGATGCTGACCAGCACTGCTTCTACTCACTATTGTACTGGAAGCCCGTGAATAAAGCAAAACAAACCAAAAAGTGTAAGGCTTAGAAAGAAACAAAAGCAATGTTGTTATAGATGATATGTTTTATTTTCTACTAGAAAAATCCAAGAGGATCTACAAACTAGTGGGTACAAGAATATATAAAAATGAGAGTTTGATTTTTCTTCCAAAAAATAATATTAATTTTTGAATAAGTAATATAGTCACATGATTCAAAATTCAAAAGGCATAGAGAAAAGATATATAGTAAAAAGTCTCCCTCTCACTCCTACTCTCTAACCACCCAGTTCCTCTCCCTGCAAGCAATCAATGTTAACAATATCCTTCAAGAGATAATTTATGCTTATTCAAGCAAATGTGTACATGTATTTTAATCCCCCCCTTTTGCACAAATGGTAGCATATTGTGTCTTAAATACTGCTGTTTTAATTTAATATGTGTTGGAGCTCATTCCATATCAGTATATAAAGAGGTTCCTCATTTTGTACATGTGAGTATATCTGCAGGATGAGTTTCTAGAAGTCAGATTTCTGGAATAGGTTTATACATCTATCAATTTGGTAGATACTGCTAAACTGCTGTCCATGGAGGTGGTACCAATTTACATTTTGACCAGTAAAGAGTACCTGCTTCCTTGCACCCACAAAGATGATATCTCAGTGCAGGTTTTAAAAATTTCTCTTAAATATAAACATCTTTTCACATGTTCAAGAGCCATTTGCATTTCTATTTCTTTGTGCTGTCTCCTTATATCCTTTGCCCATCTATCGAGTGACTGTTCTTTTATTATTGACTTGTAGGAGCCCTTTATATAAGAAGTAAATTAGGTCCTTTGTAGAAAAGTTTCAAATATTTGTTCCCCATTTCTTTTTCTTTTAACTTTGCTTATGGAAGTTTTTGCTGTTCATAATTTTTTATGTAGACAAAATTAATAACCCTTTCTTTTTTCGCTTCTGAGTTTTGTGTGAAGTGGGGAAGCTGAAAGCCCACTAAAGAATAAAGACCGAAGGAGATCTTGGTAATCACTGTATCAGTAAGGAAGGGAATATGAATCAGAGTTGATTGTTAGAAATTTGTAAAATTCTGTAACCTTTGTAACTTCCCTGTATTTATTCTGCATGTTGTCCCATGTCTATTCTCCCATGGTGATTCAAAGCAAAACCCTTACTATGCTAAGAGCCTATGTGTTTGTCCTGTGGAGAATGGAGTGATTAGGAATTATAGTTAATCTGATGGGAAGAACCTTAAAGTGTTGGCAGCTTCAAGAAAAGAAGAAAATAAAGCATCCCTGGGACCTGCCTAAGGGAAAGAAAAATAAGAAAATGCTTGAGAAATGGGGATCAGCTCTTTCAACCTGGTGGTGTATGCTGCCACATAACGATGGATAGCTGTTGCAACTAAGCCGTGTTGATGTTTCCTTTGTAGTGACAAGGTACATCTAGCAATATCATGACCACCTGAGATTTTTAATTTGAACAATACTGGTTTAATACACACGCCAGTCATGTTATGTAGCAAATGGTTTAAGCTTTAAGGAAATAACTATAGGTCTGAAGGACAATTTAACAAATACAATAGGCCCTCTGTATCCACAGGTTCCACATCTGTGGATTTAACCAACCGCATATTGAAAATATTTGGAAGAAAATCCAGAAAGTTCCAAAGAGCAAAACTTTTAATTTCCTGAACTCTGGCAACTATTTACATGGCACTTACATTATATTGTATTGGGCATTATATGTAATCTAGAGGTGATTTAAAATATACATACAGCAGGATGTAAGTTATATGCAAATACTACATTTATATAAGGGACTCAAGCACCTGCATATTTTGGTATCTGCAGGGGTGGGGGGGTGTCCTGGAACCAATCCCCCTGTAGGGATAACTGTACTGCTGACTCCCTGCCTCCCCACTTTTTTTCCTTTTTGTCTTTCTACTCATTCCCCCTTACCTCATCAGAATACAGTGTTAAAACTCAAATAATATTTTATCTTTTTTTTCCTCTTGGCTTGTTTCTAACTTTTCCCATGAAAAGTTTATAGAACATTGTGAGTAATCTTTTGACTTTGGTGATATGCTTATGTTCCTCAAATTGGAGGGCAGCAATAAATTCCAGGGGTTACCCATGGGGATGGCCATTTGTGTAACTTCCTCTCTGAAGCCTGTTCAACGTTATCAGTTGTGTTATCTCCCTCTCTTCCCAGTCACTTTTGCTGCCCTTTGAGTCCCAAGGCATGGTCTCACTGGCACATTATTCTATCCCCTACCTCTTTCCCTATAATGTCTTACTCCCTCTCCATTTTACTCCAGATTTCTCTCACAGCTCCCTCATATTCCTAACATGTCCCCTCCTGTCCATCCCCACTTCCACTATCTGAATTCAATCCTCCACAGTCTCTTGCCTGAACTAACGAAATACCCTTACTATTCTCCTAGTCTTAATCCAACTACCATATAGCTGTGAAAATGATCTTTCTAAATGCATATATGAGGGTAAGGGGAGGACTTTCATTTATCGTAAGCAATTCTATATTGTTTGAAAGTTTTAAAACATGCAGGTAGTACTTTTGTCATGAAACAAGTACAAATATATTATTCCACTTAAAAATTCTCCAACAGCTATCCATTGATTGCAACATAAAACTCAAACTTCTTAACATTACATGCTCCTTTAGCTCTGCCACTTTATCAACTAGTTAGCTTCATGAAGTGACTTCTTTTTCTTGTTCTCCCAGACAACAACTCTGCCAGGATGATCAAAGATGCTCAGTTCTGAATAATAATAATAACTGATAGCTACATTAAAGTACCTACAGTGTACCAAGCACTTTACATGCACTCTCATTTTTCAACCCTGTGAGGTAGGCATTACCATCTAAGTTTTTTGTAAAGAAACTGAGGATCAGAGGTTAAGTGACTTCCCTAATGTCACGCAGGTACTGGCCGAGTCAAGATTTGAACCCAGTTCTGCCTAACTCTAAAACTCCGGCTCTTTCCACTCTACGATGGCATCTCTAGAATGAAATGTTCCCATCATTCTGGCCCCACCTTCTAGAGAAACATTACTTCCTATCTTTAAACACTTTAGGAGGCAGTTTAGTATAGTATTTCAGCTCATGAGCTCTGGAGTCAAACTGCCTGGGCTCAAATCCTATTCCTATAACTTATTAGCTGTGTAACCTTGAATAATTTCTCCGAGCTTCAGCTTCTCCATCTGTAAAATGAATATAATAGCTCCTCTCACACAGAATTGTTAATTTTTAAAAAGATGATCCAATGTAAAATACTTAGTACATTGTGTGGCAAGCAGTATGCATACCCTCAATAAAGCATAGCTATTATTATTATATTGCAGATACATCTCAAAATTCTGTTGGCCCATTTGCTCATCTGGAATTCCTGGTCAGTACCTCTGAATCCTGGTTTGCCATATCCTAATTATCCCTTCTATGTATTTCTGTGTAGCACAATTATATTGTATAGGCTTTGCCTTTTTGAGGGATTTTTCCAAGACATAGCTTTAGATACACAACTTTTAATTCATAGATTAAACAGCTAATTGCTCAAATGCTGCTCACTTGTTAAGGTGTTAAGAATGTAATGATTTAATTGTCAAATAGCTTTAGCATTTCTTATATAAGCGTTAAAAATAGTAATTCTTTTATTGCAGGATTCATCTTTTTTGCCCTGTGTATTGTGAACAGTTCCACTTACTTGTCTTCATAGTGGGACCTTGGGATGACCAGAGTAACCTCGGGTGTATATTCTCATCTGCTCTTCTGTTGGCTCACGTTCTGTGTCAGGTATCAAGTTTGGACACTGCCTTGAGCAGCTGTTTTAGGGAAGCCAAACACAAAAGCAGCCCTGGGCTGGATACTCTTGATTTGCCTTGTGATTTGTGTAAGCATTCAGATAAACTATCTGAACAGGGCCTTGGATATTTTCAGTATTTATGCAGTCATTCCCATGTAGTATTTCCTTTTCCCTACTGCTGTCATGACCTGCTCTGCCATTCTTTTCAAGAAATGGCAGCATATGGCCCTCAACAATTTTAGTGGTACCTCCTGTGGTTTCCTTTCCATAGCTCTTGGCCATTTTTCCTCTATAGCTTTTGAGATATCCCTTTTGGTCCATACCTACTGTCATTTAACTTAAGATCAATAAATGTAAACAGTGCCCTTATTCCTCCATGGAATGAAAATGAAGGTTACCAGACTTTTCTCTATCAACCTCTTTTGGGTCCAGAAGATGCCAAAAACAAAAAAATGAGGCTGAGAGGGAGCATGAGGACTCTGAGCTAAAATCTCCCTAGGCCAAAATTTTGTACTAAGGTACTGATACAAGGAAAAATTGGTTTAAAAAGCACCATCAATTGTTTTCCATGTAAAGGCTATTTTACATGGGGTTTATTGACTTATGTTTTTTAATTCACACTCCTCTTGGAGATTTGTTAGCATAAATAAATATCAAGTTCTTGATTTCCTTGTATGCGTTACCCCTAATGTTCATTCATGGGCGGGGGCCTTAGGGATAGTCTGGTTCGTTTTCACAGTATGCTTGCATAAACCCTAGAGGTCCTGAGACAGTGCCTTAGGAACCAGGGGAGGTGGTGCATAGGGATGGGCAGGAGACAACAGCAAGCAGGCCTCCAGACACCTCCACCACCAGAGCAGCTTTGTATTTATATTTTATATCTTAGGCTTCTTTTCATTTCAGGAAGAGTCTGCTAATCCAATCCTTTTGTTTTATATTGAGTCTTGAATTTTCTACCCTGAATATTTGAAATGAGGACTTTGAATGTCATTAGGGCTGACAGTACCCTTTCTATCAAGGTTCTGAAAATAAATTTCTTAGGCTGACAAAACAAATGAGCTCAAATTGTTGCTCTGGTACGTAACCTCCAAGAGGATGCAGGCAAATGGTCTACCTTTTCATTCCCCTTGTCCTGTGTCTAGTAGTGTCGAAGATATACTTGGTGCTCAAGCGTATTACATGAATCTGACAGATCCTCTTTCTTATTACGTACGTTAGCTAAGCAAGCAATAATACTTTGTAAAACAGACATATCAGTTTGTGTCTAAAGGTAATGAGAATACTTTAACAGGTAATGAAGAATAAGAAATAATGATACAGTAAAAAATATAATAATATATAATAAAAAGGAAGAAGTAAGAATATGGAAAAGGCTAAAGGATCCTTCCTTTATGACTTGAGGTGTTACATGAACTCTTAAATTTTATGGGGGGGGGAATCAACACGGGCATATAGACACAAGGTATACACCAGATACTCATCCTAAAAGCCTGATTTCTCCTGCACTTCGAATGCCATTATTCCTACTACCCTGCTGCTTCTACTACTACTTCTTTACCATGTACATTTTATCCAAACAGCAGCCAGGCACTGCTAAAACTTAAGTTATATCACGTCATATCACATCACTGTCTGCTAAAAACCCTCAAATGGCTCCCCATCTTGCTTGGTAAAAGCCAAGTCCTCACAATGGCCTATAACGCCCTACATGATCAGCACATCCCCACCCGCCATCCCCCCATCTGTCTCTGACCATATTTCTTACTATTCTCCTACTCATTTTACTCCAGCCATACTGACCTTCGACTTTTCTTCTACACTGGTGTCACAGCATGCAGTTCCACCTTAGGGCCTTTGGACTTGGTGTCACCCCTACCTGAAACGTTCTTCTTTCAGATACCTACATGGCTTGGTCACTTAGTTCTTTCAGGTCTCTGCTGAAATGCCACCTCCCCAAAGAGACCTTCTCCAATCATCTTTAGCTAAAATAACAATGCCCCACAAACATTCCCTGACACCCTTACTCTGCTTCTTCTCCTCGGCACTCATTATATTGACATATGGATGTGTTTGTTGCCTGTCTCCCCGTACTAAAACAGAAGCTCCACACAGGCAGGGACTGTTTCTGTGCACTGCTGAAACCCTGGCACCAAAAACAGTGTCCGGCAGAGTAGGTATTTAAATGTTTGGTGAGTTGTGTTTTCATCAGGAGTTTTAAAAATTTCCTTGTAGTGCCTATATGGTGGGAAGTTAAACAGGGACTTGAGGCTTCTAGAAATGTGTATTTCTCAACTTTCATGGGTTTGCACTAGAGGCTCCCAACAAGTAGTTCCACTTTAGGTCTATACTCCAGTCCACTAGGATCTGAAGTAAGAGGAGGGGAATCCAGTCACTATAATCTCTTCTACTACACTCAGGGAACTAACCATCAGCACTGAATTCCTTCCCTCTCCATCTCATCTCTAGGTTCTCTTTTCTAACAAAAAGGTCAGCAGTCCCTGGAATACTGTGCCATAATTTTCACAGAACAGGTACCCAGGCTGACTACATTTCAGCCTTGGAACCAGCCCACACCAAATCTCTCCTGGGTGTAGGTGATAACCAGAATAGAAAGCCTTCTCAATCAGACTTGAATCTTGTAGAAGCTTTTATTTCAGTGATTAAAAGAATGCAGTAAATGGAAACTATGCTGATTTACATTAGGCATGCACCTCTACCTGAAACTGCTGTTAGTTTTTGACTGGCCTAAATCTTTATAACTTATTTTTTCATTTAGGCACATCTTTAAATTTTTTTGGACCCTGACATACAGGGTAAGTTAACTTGTTCCTTGTGGCAGTTTAGTATGAGAATTATGTTCGCTGGCTAGATTCCTTTAACTAAAGGCCTCTAGACTCTCAGGCTACCTGTACTAGCTCAAGACTGTACTTTACATATAGATATTTAAGTGAATCACAGTATAAGGGAGGGAGATAACCTAGAAAGGTGAAATGTACTGTATGAATAATCCATACATTTTTTTTCCAGCACTGATAATCAAACATTAGATAAGGAGGCCTACAGTAAAGTACCAAATTACTCTTTCCCCCACTGCTGCCCTTTCTGAGAGACACAAAGATGTATATCAATCTCTCCAGAAATCTGAAAGGAATCCACACAAATAACAGATTATTACCTATGTGGTCCCACTATCAAATTATAGAGCAGTTCCACTATTAAAATTATAGGAAGCAGTTAATGGGACTATGAGGAAAGCATCGTCCCACATACAGTAATATACATCTAGTAGAGTTTTCCATTCATCTGTCAATTGTTTTCCCAAGATTAGCATTAAAAAACACAACCCCAAACACATTTGACCCTCAAACCACCCCCACACACAAAAATTGGTCTTTGTTCATTCTCAGATGACAGGATGTCCCAAGAGTGACAAAGGTGGGAGCCGATCCCCCCACAGCCTTTTCTTCAACCATCCCATCAACTGCTCTTCATTTCTTGAACTACCTTCCTTTTCCAAAGAGGTAATACTCAGGTCAGTCAGAAAGGCTTTCTGAGAAGACTGGCTTGGATTTCTGGGTCTGTTCCAGTCGATTCAAGATGAATTGGCTTGTATCAATGAAGCGCTCAACGCAGTTCACAAAACAGGCCTCAGCCCGACTGTCCAACTTTGGCCCAGGCTTGTCCATGCACTTTTCCTGCTCAGGACAAGATACAGAATCACAAAGGGAACTTGGCAAAAAAAGGAACGGGAGCTTCTTGTTGCTTAGAGGAAAAACTTCACCTAAAAACAGTATCTGATATGTTAATAATAGTTCACATTTGGCAGCTTACTTTATGGCAATTTTCTACAGCCTTAAATTCTCACAACAACCCTATGGAATAGATACTATTATTAATCTTCATTTTACGGAAGTTGTGGCACAGAGATGCTTTGTCCTAAGTCATGGGGCCAGAAAATGGTGGAGCTGAGATGTTACAAAGCAAGATAGGCAGCAAAATACAAGGGAAGTTAACCCTTCGCTGAATTTGGTTAGAACTCTACAATGCTGCTTGCATTAAATGCCTTTAAGACACACTAAAACCTACCAAAGGAAAAAAGAATATCTATGACTGGAGATTCTTTAACGCCTACGTAAGCCAGAGGCTCTTGAATCCTTTCTCAAGATGAATGGAAAATTGTATGAATTTTCCTAAAGGGCCCACAACTTTCAGATTCTTAAAGGAGTCCTTAACCACACCACCTGCTGGTCCAAATGTAATGAATCAGATTTTTTAAAAGAATCAAAGCACTCTGGTTCAAGGCAGACAGGAGTTGATTAAGCATTTTTTAAGGGTCAGAGTCCAGCAATACCATAAGTTTATGGTTCAAATGAATTTCGTTCATTATTCTCTGTTGTGTACACAAGCCTCAGACTCTCCACTTCCAAGGAAAATTATCCTTGGCCTCTGAATTCTGTGAATTTTGTATGTCAAGGCAGGGCAGTTATGCTGTCTTTGGCTGCCAGAGAACATTTTGATCCCAAGCTGCAAATAAATGCCTTCTACCCTTTTGCCAAAGTCCCCTCACTGGGCATACTCAATTCCTCAACCTTCAGACCTGAAACGGCTTGGTATTACACAACAATCCAACAAGAAGGCAAAAAAGTGTGTATGTTGATAGAGATTACCCCACTTTTATAGTTAGTGGGCTAGAGCCACTCACTTCTCAGGAGGGACGCTTAGAGCAACTGAGTAATCAAGGCAAACTCTGAAGAGTGCAGGGACAGGAGATTCACTGATTCTCTGGGACTCAGGGTGCCAAAAATGAAATCCCAGTACTTGGGACTCTCATCAGTCTTGGTGACCAGCACTGGCAGCTTCAACCTTAGGTGCCTAAAGTACTGGTTGGGACAACGGCATAAGTCTTCTATGATCTCCAATCCTCTGCACTAACAAAGCCGAGGTCCGGCGTGACAGCCCTCTGAGAAGCGGAGTCACTCTTTTTCCCTTCCGGCTCGACCTGAGGAACCTAAGGAAACCAAGGGGTGCTGCTGGGTCCTCTCCCTTCCCCGAATCCCAGGCGTCGTGGCGAGTTGCGCGAGGCAAGGGCAGGAAAGTAGGTACAGTGGCCAGGTCCCAGCCCCAGGCTCCTCACCCAACAAAGTTCCGTCATCTGGTGCACCAGCTGCTGGAAGCGCTGCTTCTGAGTCTCTACCTCGATGAAATGCTGCAGCTGCGGGTCGACCGAGCCCAAACCCGCTGCGGAGGAAGACGAGGAGGACTCCATCCCAGCGCGGCCACGCGTGCCGAGACGAACTCCGCTCCAACTCACCGACCTTCACGTGTCTCCGCGGCGGAACCGGAACCACAATCCACTGCCTCCGGGACTGCGCGGGGAGCGCACTGCGCCGGCGCGCGGCCCTACGCGCGGGCCCGCCCCCCGCTCTGGGCGCTCCTCCCAGCCGCCCGCGCGCCGCGCGCCTCGCGCCTTCCCGCGCGCGACCCCGCGGCGGCGCCACACCTGACCCCTGAAGTCACAGGACTCGTCGCCCAGCGCCGTGGCGCTGTCGAGACCTTATTTCAAAAAGACAAGAAAGAAAGAAGGTAAAAAAAGGAAGTTACTTCAGACCATGTGGCCCGTTCCTGGCCGGCCCAACAGCCCCGCCCCTGCCGGCTTCCAAATTGACCCGCGCTTTCCCCACTGCCAAGCTAGTGCTCGGCCCGGACTGCTGGGCCCGTCACTTAGCTGTCCTGGGCCCCTGGCTCTAGTTCTTTAATGGAGTTTATCCCGCCTGAGGTAGGGAAAAGAGGATCTGGCAGAATTTGTCTCCAACTGTCAGATTCATTCCAATAGTATCTAATGCCTACTGAGTGTCAGGCAGTGTGCTTTGGTTCGTGATCACTGTCTCTGATTCAGAAGCAGAATTTTCCAAGAGCCAGAGGGGTTAAATGCGGAGAATCCTGTGGAGTTCTCCCAGTAGGACTATGACAGACGAGTGCCACACAGCAGTTTTATAGGGCGCTTCAGAGAGGCTGCATGATTAATCGAAATAGCAAGAAACTTTCATGCTTTCCAGTAATTTTATTTTATCAAAACACCCTCCCATCCCATTTTTATGACACCATTTTATTCCTGCCAAATTCTGCCTCCCTCCCCGCAAGCTCTATTGCCTACCCAAAGAGCAGTTGGACCCATTGTGAGGCTATTTACATTCCCTCCCTCCCCAAAAATGTTTCCATCCCAAATTCAGTCTGTTTTAATACTCTTGGGAAATTTCCTCTCTGGGGGAAAATACCAGGCACAATAATTCCTTGGCCTTTGCTCAGAAGGTACTATCCAAGGGAAGAGATAGAAAGGCATTCCTAGATGTGGAGAGGGGCCTTTGTGTATTCAGCAAGAGCACAAAGGCTCCAGGGCCTGTAAGCCTGGAATTTCCTCAAAGAAAGTGAAATTGGGGCTTGTGGAGTAGAGGAGTAGAACCAAGAAGCTTATTGGTGAGCTCAGGATTCTTCATCCATGACATCTAGAATGTTGCTCAGAAGAATTTTGAAGGTGGGACGTTCATCTGCTTTCTAAAACCAAAGAAAAAATAGAGTGTTATAGTGGACTAGAGTCCAAAATTCAAGGGAAGCACAGTGAGTAAACAGCAAATGTTTATGAAGTTTATGCTATATGCCCAGTAGCATACCCTGTGGATTACCAAAAGAAAAAAAGGGGTGGGGGGAGAAATAGAAGTGCTCCATAAAGTCCTTGTGCACTTTAAATCTTTAGTAACTCGGGTGGTTAATGTGGTGAGGACAATGTGAAAATTCCACTGACAAACACTGATTAAAACTAAGGGCAAAATTCATTACATAATTGTGCACCAATGCATTCTTATTTTGGAACCTCAAGTGGCAACCAAAGAAGTTTAAGTGGTTGACAGAGCTGAAATCCTATAAGCTGTGATAATTTTTAGTTTGGTTTCAAACACTTGTTTCTACCATCCTGTAGCCAAAGTTAACAAAGGAATTAACATTTCAAGACCATGGGCTGCATCACTGGGTAGGGATCCTAAGCACCTGGGACCTCTTACTACCACCATCTGGCCTCCAGACTAAGGCCCTCTGTGATAGCCATTGGTCCATAAGCCCCTGAGGTATTTAGTGACTCAGGGCATATTCATGCAAGAAAGGTCTCAATCCATCAGAACCAAAAAGTCATCAATTTCTTGTTCCTTTGAATTCTCAAACCTAGCTGAGTATCAGAATTTCCTGGGAAGTTTAAAAAGACATACCCAAGTCCCACTCTAGACATACCTAATCAGAATCTCTGGAAATAAGGCCCAGTCATCTGCAGTTTTAAGAGTTTCCCAGGGATTCTGATGTGAATCCAGTTTCATGACTACCTGCTTTAAACAGGCTGTGGAGAAAGTGCCTGTCTGAAATACTTAACTAGCAGAGTGAGGATGTCCTAGTTGGGAGGGAGCATAGTCAATCACCCTTAATCCTGCTTGGCATGGGAGAGAGAAGGGAAATGGCTCCTAGGGGTTTTCCCTTTCTCCAGACTTTCTTTGTGACCTCAGTGATTTGTTAAGGGAAAGGAGCCATGTTCTGATCCAAATGCCCACTTTTCACCCCACAGAGATGGCTCCAGGTTCACATATATGCTTGTTGGACACTGTCTGTCTTTCCCTGTTTCTAGTGGGGCAGAACTAAGAGCTGAGCACTTATTTCCTACTAGACATTTAGGTTGCCAAATTAAGGTTGCCAAGGATCTACTGAAAGTGGAGAAGGCACCCCTGGAAGAACCCAAGGTGAGAGCAGCAAAGCATTTTAATAGTGGGACAGGCTGTTTATTTTCAAAATACCACATCTACCCACATATCCCATAATGCACTGTATTTAAAAAAAAAAAACATGAGCACTACCCATTTTAGTTTCCTTTCAGGCCTTAGGGTTTAAAAAAAAATCTCATTTAGGACCACAGCCAGAAAAGGTGTGCAGTTAGTAAAGTAGAAGAAAGGGCCAATGACTCCCAAAGGAATGAACACAGATTTTAATGATTTTTCTTTTTTAATGTCCATACACTTGTCTGAGTGCCTTTGGCTGCCTGCTTATGCTAGGTGACATGGCCCCACAACACCCCTCTCCCTAAAGCCAAGTTGGTATTGGGGTCTGCTAATGATACTCTAGTGAGAATTGGAATGGGCCTGGAAAAACTTCTGGCCGTGAAATGATTGGGATGTAGGCCAGGATCCAAGAATGTGCACAGCTGTCTGTCTGTGCCCAGCTGCTATGTGGCCCAGGAGAGTGGGGCTGGGGTGCTTGGCCAGCTAAATGGGAAAGTAGGTTCAAGGAAATAATTTGAGGTCCCAATAAAACACTTACCTCATGCCAGCAGCTGTACATTATGGTATATACCCTCTCGGAAGCAAGATGAGGCCGGTAGAGACGTAGGCCTTGGGCAATGTGTTCAGCTGTTTCACTGTTAGTAAATCTTTCATATGGCATCTTCCCCAGAGAGTAAATTTCCCACATCAGCACCCCTAGAAAATGAAAATAAAATGTGTTGTTTCTGGGTAGTAGGGATCCTAGTCTTCCTAAATCAACCTCAAACATTACATTCATCTGGTTCCCCCCTCTGTGCTTTTTTTCATTTTGTTCAAACTTCTGCTATAGTACTGAGTACACTGGAGGGTTATCAGGGTTGCCCTTGACTATTAGTCCTTTAGGAGAGAGACAGCATCTTATTTGTCTTTATAGTTATAGGGTCTGGCAGAGTCCCTGGTACATAATCGGTATTCAGAAGCTGTGGCATACTGAATGAATTGTTTGTTTCCCTCAATATATTCTAAGTTCTAAGAAGGCAGGGATCATGTCTAGTTTACTGTTTTTAATCCCCAGAAACCTCTGTGGTGCCTGACTCCCTAAGAATTAGATGAATGAAAGCAAGAACAAATAACAGTCTCTCTGTGCAGGTTACAGAGTGTGAATTTCCTCCACTGCGTTCCTTTTCCTTTGAGCTGTATAATCCATGTGATCTTATCCACTCACCAAAAGCCCAAATGTCAGATTTGCTGCTGAACTTGCTATACATAAGAACTTCTGGTGGGGACCACCGGACTGGAAATTTGGAGCCTACTGAGCTTGTGTATTCATCATCCAGAACATACCTGCAAAGGATTCAGGACTTGTTACTGTTAGAATTTGGAGAGCTTGATATTTGCTTAAATTTTCTTGGCACAGCCACAAGAGTTGCACAAATATACGCCTACAGGCCAACCAGTGTCTTTTACAAATGTTATTTCTAACAGATTCCTGTTTTCATATCTGATTTAGCTTTCCTGGTTGACAATATGGTTACAGCAAGGATGAAGTGAAATAAGATCTAATAGGTACTCCCTTCCTCTTCTCTAGCCTTCTTTCCTTTCTCTTTTCTCATCCTTCCCTTCCTTCTATTCTGCAGTTGTCAGTGGGAATTAGACTGATTAGGAAAGAATGAGACATGGAGTAAAGTCAACAGGATTAACAGATCAACATAAAGTATTGGAGAAATTAGCTTTTAAAAAAAGAGCAAAGGAGAAAGGAGAAGAGAGGGATATAACAATAAAACAAGAGGTGGAAAGTGACTTAAACCATTCAGAGAAAGAAAAGGTATAGAAAGATGGTGGAAAAGACTAGAATTAGGGGGAAAAGGGAGAGGATTAAAAATTACAGTGTCACCTCGTGTTTGTACCGTGCCATTTTTACTTTTAGAGGGAAAAATGGAAAAGGCACACTCACCTGGACAGGCCGAAGTCAGATACTTTAACAACTCCTTGATCATTTACCAAACAGTTTCGGGCCGCCTGCAGTGCAACACATACCAGTGAGACTCTGTCCCTGGCACACAGGTTAAAGGCACAAAACTTCTGCCCACCAGGGGAGTGAAGCCAGGGAAGCCTCATCTTCACATAGAGACACCTTCCCACCTAACAGGAGTCAGTTGATGCCACTGAGAAATTTTGATGCACTTCCACCACATATAGAGCAACCCCTGTAGTCATAAGTAAAGCACTGAGGACTTGCAGAATGATTTCACTCACATTGGCAATTCCACGACAACCCTTCCTGCATTGAAATGCTGAGAGTTAAGGGAGAACAGAAGGCAAGTGTGTTTTGTTTTCTGCTTTTCTACCAGTGGGACTAAGGCGATTTGAGCCTTGACCTGGCTGAAATAAACAGGGGCCCAAACTCGGATGCCTCCAGAGGCCAGGCAGGTGAAGTGACAGAGTGAAGTGGGTGGGTGGAGGTGTCAGGAAAGTATCTGGTCTAAAGGAGGCCAGCCACTTTCCTGTAATCAGTTAGACCATATTGTAACACCAGGCCCGCATTTTCATAGGTGTCAGCTCCAGCCAACTGTTAGCGTGGCCTATGAGAATGTGGGCCTGGTGTTACAAGACGGTCTAGATTTTCAAGAGAAGCTGGAAATTCAGTTATTTAATGTGAAATGTTTTTAAGTGTTTGCTAACTAATATATAACATTAAAAAAAACCCAAATGTACCAACAGACCCCCAGTTTGTGACTCTGATATAACCAAAATGATGCTTCTGTGCTAAGAGGAGTCCCATCAGGAAGCAGGGCTGCCCTTCTGCCCCTGAAGGACCCCACCATTTCCTTGTCATGGTAGGGGGCTGGGAGTGAGTGCTCTAGCTCCCACCATGGCAGAACCTGTGGTGTTGAGGCCAGAGATCTTTGACTGGCTGACCACTGGGGAAGAGGCTCACCAAACTTATAGTGTTTTCTAGATAAAACTGAAATGATGGCTCCAGCCACCCTCCTCAGCCATGTGTGATAGGTCTTCCTTTGCTACTTCCACCCCCTCAGCCCTTGGACCCAGGCCAATCCTTCTGAGGTCCTACCAGGTCTCGGTGGAGGAACTGCTTTGACTCCAGGTATTCCATGGCTTCACAGACATCCTTGCACATCTCCAGCAGCTGCTGAGTCTGGAAGCGGTGGCGCATCTCCCTCAGGTAGTTCAGGAGGCAGCCATTGGCCATGTACTCAGTGATGATGAAGATGGGGCGCTGTTTAGTGCAGACGCCGTACAACTGCACCAGTTTCTCATGGGACAGATTCCTACAGGAAAGGCAATGAACCAGTCCTCCCTTTCTGGCTCTGAATACTATTCAGAAAGGAGCTGAGGAGGAAAGGAGTTGGCCTGGGAGTAGAGTGTCAGATGAGGGACCAAAATAACAAGTTGATGCTCCTCCTTCCTACCCTAAACTCCAGAAGTGCCTAATATATGAGGGTGAGCCAGGATTTGGAGTCCATCAATAGAACAGGAAACAAGCCCAGGGCTGAATGAACACTAAGGCTACATCAGAATGTCTTCCTTTTGAAAGTCTCATTTTCTACATTTACCCCCAAATTCTACTGAGATGGTACATGCCTATGATCAATACTACTCTCCACCAATATCTAAGAGAAATGGCTACCTTAGCAGTTACTCCCACCAATCAAAGTTTGACCTCAGGCCATGGTCCCAAATCTCTCTTACTATAAATCACCTTAAAACCCAGTGGGAACCATCCTGGTAATTCCTAGACTGGATGGAGAGTTGAGTTTGGACTGTAACTCACATCATGACTTTGGCTTCTTCAATGAACTCATCCTCAGACATGGAGCCTTCTTTGATCATCTTGACGGCCACGTCATACTGGCCCCTCCATTTCCCATACTTCACTACTCCAAATTGTCCAGTCCCCAGCTCCTTCAAGAAGGTCAGGTCCTTTGGATCAATTTCCCATGATCCTATAACAACAAAGCCTTGATGTGATTATTTGGGAGTCATGTATGTATAATTTCTACAATAGATAAGAATCCCTACTGGGGGTAGAAACAGACAAGCAGTAAAAGGGAAATTCTCAGGGGTACTAATCCATCTTTGCTCAGGTAAATCTCAGGGACAGGGGATTACTGATTGGAGGAGTCTGGGAATTTAGGTACAAGTCAGGCATAAAGCAAGAAGATAAACTAGACATCCTCTTAAAATCCCTTTATGATTTTTTTTTCCCACAATTAAAAAATAAATCCATTTATGAATCTATGTTTTTGCAGTCCCAGTAGGAGCCACCAGAGGGAGGAAAATCATTAGATAACTTTGGTCTGGCTCCATCTTAACCTTCCTCGCAGCAGCTGGGATAGAACAGTGTGCTGCAAGGATGATTGAGAGGCAAGGTCTGGTTGCGTCTGCCAGATGTAGTCCTTCCAACTGGCCGGTCCACCCTACCCTAGAGAAATAATCAGTTACCATAGCCCAGGCCTGCAGTGGAAGGCGCATTCTTGTTTTGTTGAGACACTGGATATTTGAGCCTAGATATGAGTCCTGAAACATACAAAGAGAGTCATGCTGCTGGTGCGGAGCAGGGGGTGAGATGCCTCACACACCCTCACTTAAAGCCTCACGCTTCCAGTGTTCATCTTTCTAGTACATTTTGAGTCCCAGAAGATCTCCATCAACCCGAATTTTTCTGGAAGTTTCTCCTCTTACAGATGTTTTTCAGGGACAAGAAAGAGAGAATGCTAACTGAAATATACAACCCAGCTAAATATATCCCCACCTCCCAGCCTAGCCTTAACTCACATCCTACTTCTGCTTTTGATACTGAAAAGTGTAATTGGGACCACATAAAATGACAGCCTTGATACTGCCTTGCCTGGACATGGTGGACAGCAGCAAGCCTTCTTGATGAAGTTTTTCCCATGTATTCGTGCTCTCACCAATCTCCCAGTTTTTAGAATGTCTACACTGCTTAGAAACTCTCTTCTGATGTTTTTGAGCCTGTATGTCCTTTGAGGGCAAGGACTTCAACTAATAGTTTTCATGTGTTCTCTAGTAACAAGAAAATTGCTGAGAACACACCAGGAACACAATGAATATTGCTGATTGATTAATTACCAGTCTCCTTTATGTCTTTCCTTAGCACTGAGCATCAATCACCAAATAAGGAGTCAGTCCCTACTGGGCATAAGGTCTGCCTTTGACCACCTCTTCACTTGACCTCGACCCAGCATCACAGGGGTTTATTTTCACAGCTAATTCCCATTACCCTGTGAGGCTTATTCTTCCCCTAACCACCTTGTCCTAAATTGCTTCTCCTGGTACTTGTCACACCCTTCTTCTCTGGTTCCCCTGGTACTTACCCGCAGAGTTATGCTGATGGTAGTTAATGAGCTCAGGGATGGTGCTGAAAAGGTGCTTCTCAGCCAGGTAATACTGGCTCTGAGGTGTGGAACACACAACATAATGGCGTATCACCCCTTGAGGTTCCCTGAAGAAGTGGATGCTGAGTCAGCAACTTGGGAACAAGGGTCCAAAGGGCCCAAGAAGTGAAGTGAGATGAGTTTTGAGTTTAAGTGACAGAGGATGTGAGAGGAGCACTTCATTAAGGAACTGTTGGTTGGGCACCCCTGTCCTTTGTCCCCAGGGCCTTGAAACAGTAACACTTACCCTGTAGATTTGGCAAACACAGACACCGTATATTTTCCAGCTTTGCTGGAGTCTCTAACAATGAAGCCTCCTTCTTTCCCCTGAAACGATGAAAAAGAAGCTGACCGTCATGAGGAAGTGGTGCTCACACCTGCATCCCACCTGCCCAAACCCGAGAGAAAATATTATAGAAGCCTTGATTTCACTGCCAAGTTCCATGTTTGAGCTGCAGCCTCATTGCTTTTGACAGCGAAAAGTATAATTGGGACCCCATAAAATGACAGCGTTGACACTGCTTTGCCTGGAGATGGCGGACAGCAGCAAGCCCGCAATTCAGGATCCTTGTTTGCTGTGCAAGGAGAATGCTATTTGCTTGTGGTCACATACTTACCTCTTGCTTTAGCAGTTGCTCAGCTTGACTCCGAGTCATGTGTTTGGAATACCACCTGTAAAGAGAGAGTGCTTGTGTGGCTCCTAGGCCATGGTGTAAGTGGCTCAGAGATTAGAGTGCTATCTGTGGCTCATCCATGCCAGTGAGTCAGTCAATTCACTCAACCTCTATTTACTGAGTGTCTTATCATGTGCGTAGCATACTACATCCCTTTCCCAAAATGTGCTTGGCACTGAAGAATCATGGAAATGGAGAGTAGAGGGCAAAGGCAGGTGGCAGAAGGTTGCAGGGAAGGGATCAGGGACAGGGCCTTCAAGGGCAACCCACTTCCATGATTAGGGAGAAAGCACATCCACAGAAGTTTGCCATTTTCACCTTTCAAATGTTTCCTATCAGGTTGTCTTAGTGTGGTTCTTCTGGATTTGGGGGGAGGAGGGGGTGTGGTGACCTCTCCAGCTTTCATCAACAGGGCATTTGGGATGAGGGTAAGACAGGCACTAACTTGAGTGGCATCATTTGACCCAGTTGACACTGATTTTAATAGGTATCTTGAAATCAAAATTTTGTTGAAAGTATAAAAAAAGTTTATACTATATTTAGTTCCTCTGGGAAGATTGTGCGCTAGGAACATAAGCATACTCACTCATACATTTCTATGGAGTCCTCTGCCTCGGTTACATAGTTACTAGGGATGTAGCCTTCCTGCCTGTAGAGGAGACAACGTGATAGATCATCCAGCACTTCCCATCCTGGGTGAGAGACAGATTTGGATGCCCTGTATCCTTGGGCTCAGAACCAATCTTGAATGGAGGTATATAAAATGCCCCTCCCTCAAAGAGAATCATGTTGCCAATGCATGGCTAGGCCAGTGAAGTGTGTAGCTTCTGCACATGCGGCATTGATTTCATGTGCTCGACAACATGTGGGCCAGACTCTACAGGCTCAGAGAGGTAGCCACGTGTAGAGCTGCCCTCTGAGAAGTACTTGGAGGGAGAGCATATTCCTTTTGGTGTGGGAAGAACAATTTCTGATCAGGATACTGAGTAGGGGAATTATGCCGCAGGATTTTGCGTGTGTATAGAGTAGGTGGGCACAAGGCTCAGGAAGGGCAGGCGTGGACTCACCCATTTTTATCCTGGGCTCGCCACCAGGGTAAGTTGCTCTCCTCCAGGATAAAATACTCGTCACCCTTCCGCAGCTGTAGATCATTTGCATTCATTGGCATGTAGTCATAAAGGGCTACAACTTTTTTCAGCTCACTTGTGGAGACAGGTGCTGCTGTTGGCTCAGGGGGCAGTGGCTTTTTTAAGATCTGTGTTGTTAAGAGGAAAAAGTAGGGGTGGGGTTGGCTAGATGTTGGCTAGATATGAAGCACTCTCCTGTTCTTCCCCAACTCTCTGGCTTACTGGAGACACTGTTCTAACCCAAATCAGGCAAAATAAAAGGTTTATTCAGCATTCATTCAACAACCAGTTTTAAGCACCCATGCAGGGGCTCTCAGCCTGGAATGTACATCAGAACCATCTAGCAGGCGGTTAACAATCCTGACACCTAAGCAGTTTCAAAGACCAATTATGTCAAAACCTCTGAGGGCTGGACCCAGGCATCAGTATTTTTAAACTTTCTGGACAAAAACCATGTACAGCCATAATCGGGACAGCTTCTTGGCACTAAACTAGTACATGGACCTACTAAGTGGCTCTGAATCTTCTTTTCTTAGTTTGTAAAATGAGTATAATAATTCCTGCCTTGCTTACTTACAATATATGAGAAAGAGCTTTCTAGACCTCAAAAAATAACCCCCAAAATCAAGTTTTAAAGTAATATAATAGTGATAAAATCAAGATGTTGGGTATATGGATATTCACTGTTAAAAATTTTCAGCTTTATGTTTGAAAATATTTTTCATTTAAAAAAATCAGGCTTTGTTTTGTTTTAAACAGGTGATTTGATTAAATGGTTGCCAAGAGCTTCCTACTAGCCCTCTATCTCTCCACTGAAGAGGAAGTCCTAAATAGAAGCACACAGCCCCTGTCTCAGCAAGAATACCAATTTACACTGCCAAATCCCAGGGAGAATTCTAAGACTTTGGTCTGTTTTCAGGGTGTGATTGCAAGTTTCAATTTAAACAGTAGCAGCACCCAATTTCCCTGTATACCTGGTCCTCCTCAGGCGTGGGAGGAAGAGGCTTTTTTGTCTTTCTGTGCGAACTCCCAGGTTTTAAGCCTGCAAAGTGAGAAACCAGTGACGATGGATACAGAGTGCATCTTCAGAAAGGGCCCAAGGACAGGTTTGGTCAGGAAATTTACTCTTGTACTCATTGACATTACGTAAGTTAGGAAAAGTCCGGAATGATACAGCCCAATGCTAGGTCGCCCAGCTGGAAGAGCAGAGCACCAGCTGAATTTTGGCCCCCACTAATCTCCTCTCCCACCCTCCTTTGTGCACTGGCCAAAATGTACAAACCTGGGTTTGATAGAGCCCTGAAAAAGTGATGGATAGTCAAAGGAGGGAGAAATTATATTGATCAGATCTCTTACTTCCATTCCTGTTCTCCAAAATTTGGCAGCCCATAGCATTTTTGGCTGTCTGAGAGCAGCAGAGATACTGCCCATCGATCCAGAAGCAAGGGTGGTATTTCTGTACCAGATCACTGTTGTACCGGATTACTGTAACAGGAGAGAAGAGAGAGAGAGAGAGAGAGAGAGAGAAAGAGAAAGAGGTCACATCTGACATGTAGGAGAAGCCACAATAGGCATGTTTTCCTCCTTGGGTTTAGTAGTGAGCTTCAAACAACTGCCCCTTCCTCAGCCACCCTGAAGGGAAGCAGACACAGGACCAGTTGGCTCACATGCTTGGCCCCAGAGAGTTCCTGTGCAGTTCTCTTCAGTGGTCTGTTATGATGACTATCTCCCAACCGGTGACCAAAGTGATAAGAATATCTGATTCTCCAGAGCCCCAGAACAAAAATATGTTATCTATATTTTTCCAGTAGCCATTACAATCTTCCTGTAAGGCAGGTGTTGACTATGGTGGTCTTTTCCAGATAAGGGAAACAACGTGACAAGCCAGACTTTCACTCCGGCTCTCAGTATACCAATGTCCCAGCTCCTGGAGTGGTCTTTTAGAGATATTTGTCTTTGTGAGAACTTCTGCCTCACGCTTTCTGTGTTCATAGAACAGTTAACAGAGCAGAGCTCAGGATCAAATGAAGGTGATTCTGCCTCTAGAATAAACAGTTCAGTCTTCCTAGGGCCACTGAGGTAGGTTGAGCTCATTGTGGGAGACAAACACAGCAGTTCCATTTCCCTCACAGGGTTGTGAGGCCCAAAAGATCTCTCAGGATGAGAGATTTGCAGATAAGAGGAATTAGTTTTACAGTTTTTAATACTGTGGCATTGCAAGAATCTTAACCGGAAGTCAATTAGACAAGTCATCCTGGGATCATGTTGCCAGTTAACAGAAAAGCAAAGACAAATGAAATAATTGACAATAGCTAGCACTGGGGCAAAGACCTAGGCTGGTCTAAGAATATGCATATTTGAGGACATACACATTTCATCATTTGATGCTAAAAAGAAGCTCTGCATAACTTTTTTTTAAAGATAAAAACAAAAACACAATAAAACCTTCCTCTGTAGAGACCAACTTAAGTCCTTAAGAGCTTGCTAGTCACACTCCACTCACTTAAGACCTTGGGGGAGGCCTAGAAGCTACTGGTGGCCAGATGCATTTTATAGGCAAATGAACAAAAAGTGCCATCTTTTTTTAAAGTGCTATCTTGATGCTTTTCTAAACATGGATTTGAAGGCTTCTAACCAGTCTATCCTGCCCACCCTCACCCCTCACTTTTTCAGCATACCCCTTCACCATTGTACCAAATGCAGGGCAGTGGGAGCTGTTCAGATGGGGTGCAGGCTATAGGTGGCTACGTCGTCTGTAGAGAACTTTAAAATAATAAAAACCAAGCAAAAGTCTGTCTGACTTTTATTATTACCAGGCACTGGCAATTCTGAACAATGTTCCAGGTACTCCTCCCAGCCAGAACTCATTGCTCCCACCCTCTGCCCTTCCCCCCCATGCCACTACCATCACCCAGGGATTTGAAGATTCTTGGGTGCAGGCTTAGGCACCAGTAGACATTTAAAAAATTCTTAATCAGCAACTAGCTGCTCTGATAAATTAAGCTATGCTAATGAGAGGCTATAGGGCTTCCTGCCCCCCTACCTCCAGCACACTCATTATGAACCCACCCTACATTCCCAAATAATTAAGAGGTCCCTCGAAAATGGCACCCCTTCTTTTGTTGGTTAACACAGCGCTGGTATTTCCAGCTACTTAGGAGAGAATTGCAAAATCAGAGTGTCTGTTACAAACTGAATGTTTGTGTCCCCCAAAATTCATATAATGAAGCCCCCGCAGTGCGATGATATTAGGAAGTGGGGCCTTAGGGAGGTAATTAGGTCATGAGAGTGGAGCCCTCATGATGGGATTAGTGCCCTTAGAAGAAGAGACTGGAGAGAAATTCTTTCTCTCTGCCATGTGAGAACACAGTGAGAAAGTGACCGGTCTGCAAGCCAGGCAGAGTGTTCTCACCAGGAACTAAATTGGCCAACACCTTGATCTTGGACTCCCCAGCTTCCAGAACTGTGAGAAATAAATGTTTGTTGTTTAAGTCACCTGGTCTATGATGTTTTGTTATGGTAGCCCAAGCTGACTATGACAGCGTCCTAGTGGGAGGACTAGGAGAAAACTGCTTACTTCACCAATGCATGGGGCCAGCCCTATCTGGGAAGCACTAATGGTTGATGCACATTCCAAGTACTTGATGGGTTGATCTCTCATATTCATTTTATTCAGGATAATGGCTAAAATTCTGTTTGGGGAATGAATGAATGATTACTCTTCACATATGTCATTGGAGTTTCACCAATGCCACTCTTTCATTCATTTGGGTGAGGTCAGGTCATTTGCTTATTTTCAAAGCTGCAGTTAGGATAAGCTCTATTGAGCTTGACCAAATGAAGAGTCTAGAGTGAATGTAGACAAATATCTGTGCTGCTGTAACATTAAAGTGCCCACTGCCATGTTCAAGGAAGTGGAAGGAGAGAGCCCAGGGCTAAGTCCTCAGGAATATAAACTTTGCATGGAAAGTACCACTGAAAAAAGATGGCAGCTGAATATGAGGTACCTGAGGCCCTACTTTTTAAATTGAAGTATAACTTACATATAATAAAATGTACAATCTAAGATATCCAGCTAACCACATTTGTATACAACCATTTAACCACCACTCAGATCCAGCACCTCAGAAGGCTCCCTCATGCCTCTTCACAGCCAATACCACTACAGAGGTAGCCAGTATACCATGAGGTCCCCTTTCCATGTTAGTGATTTCCAATTGGTGCATTTTACCTCAGAGTGGGATAACTTATCACTAGAGTGGGCACTCAATAAATATTTGTTGGGCTAACCTACAACTGGTTTCTCCCTCAGCTAGTATGTCCCACCTTCCGCTATTTCCAAACTAAATCCTAACTGTCCATCAATGTGGATCCCAAGTTGGTGGTAGTTGTTTACTCTTGCAGAAAAATCAATTAACACACCTATTTGTTGGTCCCTTTCTGTGTGCAGGGCAATTTATGAGGCACAGTGGAGAGAACCAAAGAAGTACAAATATATATGCCCTCTAGAGCTCTGTGTATATTTCTCAGCCTTGGAGGTAGCATCTTGATTTAGAGCACAGACTCTAGAGCCTGAGTTCAAAGCCTGGCCCTGCCACTTACTAAATGAGTGCCTTTGGGCCAGTTATTTAACCTCTCTATACCTCTGTTTTCTCATCTCTAAAATGGGGATGGTGAAAATAACTTCCTCATATGGTTGATATGAAGAAGAAATGAGTTAATATATGTAAAGAATTTAGAGAAGATCTTGGATCATAATAAGCATTACTGAAGTGTTTGCTCATTTTGTACTCCCAGGGCTAAAGCTGACCTCTTACTTCAAAACATGTCAAGAACTGAACTGTGTGGTGCAAGACATCACCTATTTGTAATCTTCACATGGCCTTACTCTAAAATATCTTGCAGCCAACTACAGGTGCAGTTTCTGGGCTTGAGAACCAAGCAGCACAAAAATATGCAATGAGTTTAGGCTTTGGGGTCAAACAGACCTAGGGGTGTAGTAAGAACCCAGGCTCCACCACTCACTAGCTATGTGCCCTTGAGCAACTTACTAAACCTCTTTGAGCTTCAGTTCCCTCATCTGTAAATAGGGGAATAATACATACTTAATAAGCTTATTGAGAGGATTAAATGTGCTAGTCCGTTTGAAGCACTTGGCACAGAGCCTGGTACAGAGTTAGTGCTCATTAAGTGTTAGTTGCTGTTTTTAGCCCAAGGTTGCTGTAAGAATTAAATGAGATAATAAATACAAGGTGTCTAGCTTGGTGTCTGGCACATAGAAAGAACTAAGTAAATGACACTTCTCTTTCTTTCTCCTCTCCTATTTCAGCTTGAAAGATTTGATGATTTTTATGTTAGCCAGACTTACATTCAAGGGAGTGAACAAAGCTGGTGTAGTCAGCCACTGCATATCAGAGTCTAAATGTTTATTAAGACAAAGGGCTGTCACGCAATAACCCAACCATGCCATTATCAGTCTGCCATCCTTCCTGTTTCTCTAGGCAGCCTTTCCTGATGTCAACTCAACCAGTTAATCTCTCAGTCACTTGACATGTGGCTATATATACACACAAATATGTGTGCATGCATCCTGTGCTGTAAGCATTTACAGTCAAGTTTATCTGAGCACACTGTATGGTCTGTGTGAAATACTGAACTATATTCACGTTGAGGTCCTCACAAAGCAAGGACCATGAAATAGTTCCTTGGAAAATATCCACAATGAAAAGATGTACAGTGCTTTCTTGTACAGTGCTTTACAGTTCTCCATGTGCTTTCACATACCTTACCTCATCTGATCCTTAGGACAACCCTGGAGGTAGGTACTGTAGGCACCATTATTATTCCTCTTTCAGAAGAAAAACCTGAGCCTCAAAGAAGCTTGTTGGCCTACTTGCCAGAGGTCACCCAGCTTATTAGTGGTAGAAGAGGACTTGGAACCAGGTTCTTTACTCTGACCCCAAGCACTCTCATAATCATGTATTTAATTTTTTTGGAACTACATATTTCATACCTAGGATTCAAAATATTGAAATAACCATTGAATGCCACACCATACCCCCCTTGTAATTGGTGTAAAGAATGGGACCTCTTTTATAAATAGGGAAATGGAAGGGCCTACAATTACAAAATTGCATTAGAGAGACAGTGGTAGAACTGAGTTGAAACTCTTAGTCTAGCATGTGATCTTTTATTCGTATGATGGAATATTGAACTCAATTGTATCATTAATATTGAAGAAAATGCAATATTTCTCCCCCCATTCTCTCTCTCTCCTCCCTTCTCTCTCTCCCTCCTTCCTTTCTTCCTCTCTTTCTTCTTTCTTTCACCTCCCTTCTTCCATCCGTTCTTTTTTCCTCTCTCCCTTTCTTCTTCTCTCCTTCCCTCCCTGTTCCCTTTTTCTTTCCTTCTTTCTTTCCTTTCTTTCCTTTTTCTTTCTCTTTCTTTCTTTCTCTTTTCTTACTCTCTCCTTTCTCTTTTTCTCCCTCTCTCCCAACTTTTCTCTTTCCTTCCTCCTTCCTTCCTTTCCTTCTTTCTTTGGAAACTAGTTTATTTTCCAAATAATTCTCACCATTTTTGAGCTGGTGAATCCAACGCTTCCTCAGTTCTTCAGTTGGGGAGAAGACATAGAGAGGCCCTTCATCATATACAACCTGGGGTAATGGACACAGACTTCAGCAGTTAGGAGTCAGAAAATAAAAAGACCTTGAAGGAACGAATCTTAAGCTACAACTTTGTATAATGATACTGGAAAACAAAAAAAAGGCAGGGTCTTCAGTGAGCAGTGGAGCTGGGGTTATGTGAACCATCTGAAGAATTCCTGAACAATTCATATCCAGTGATGTAGGACTTAGAAACTCTTTGCTTTGTGAATACTCCTGTGTCCTCTTGACTTGTATTTCAATTTGTGTGTAAACTTAGTTCATAATCTTCAGCCCTTGGTGGAGTCAAGATTTTTGTTTATCCAATGAAGGATATTTTATGATCTTATTAAACCTTGAGTTTGTATAGAAGATAATTGAAGTAATGATTTATGTAACAAATCTTGATTAGTACATGTGGATTATACACTTCGTCAATATGGAGCAAATTTTTAACTCTTGGATGATTTTCCCTCCACTGCCTAGTGGCCTCCCCTTGCCAATATTAGCCCAAATAAACCAAGTTTGGAACTACATACCTACTTCAAAAGAGTGAAATATATATTAAGCATTGTCATCAAATCAGTCAGTATTTTTTGAACACCACACATGTACAAGGCATTGTGCTAGGTGTTATTGAGATGTACAAAACATATAAGATGTGATTCCAACCCTTACAGACTTGAGAGACATCACAATGGATTCTAAAGTCAAATGTAAATTAATTTTGAATTATCTGCTATTTACCAGTATCCACTAGCCCAGTCAAACATCAACTTATTGAAAGACAGTGGTAGTAAAAACTGTGTCTAAAACACCCCTCCTTCACAGGTTTTGTAAACTTTGTTACAGTCAGGGACATGAACAAGATCCTTTCACATTTTTCTTTTTGCTTGTTAGTCTTGCTGTGTTCATAAATCCATGACAGAAAGCCCCCTCCCCTGAGACTTTCCACTTCCTTTTCTGGCTTTCACTGTTGCAGAGGCTGCTATATTCATGACATGTGGCCTCAGAGTTCTCAGGACATAAGCAAACCAAATCAGAGATTGAATCTGAAGCTCTTGCTCTCTTTTATGGCTTACATTGCATCTACCAAACAGATGTCTATGTGACTCTTCAGTTATTCCAGACTAGAATAGAATTTAAGTTTATATGTAAGTCTAATAAGCCTTCCCTACACCGAACTTCCTAATACTACTCCTTCCCTCCCCTCTTCTGTCTTTTCAACCCACATGACTGACCACCATTAGACAGATAGGCAGAACCAGAAGGAAGTGAAATGCTCACTTAACAAACAGAGCATCTTTCTCAATGCCATTGCCATAGACAAGACACACCATAATAGGATTAGTGCCATTATGGATTCTCTTTGAGGTGTAGAGACTAAAAGAAACTATGTTTGATTGGAAAAACAGAAAAGCAAACACTCACAGCCCATGCCATCCCTAACGATTATATTACAGGTCCCTTTGTGAGCTAGTGAGAGAAAATACCTTACCTGGAAGGGGTAAGGGAACCTTTCAATAATTGAAATCTGCTCCATTTCACTGCACTCTTCTCCCCTTCTCTGCAGTGACAGAAGAAATCATAGTTATTGGTTGATGCATTGCTCTTTTCTGGATTTCCCTAGGTACTGGGAGTCTTTTGCAGTGGTTCCAGAAGGCTCTCCTGCATGGACAATGCTAATCCTTAGTGATTGCTTCCTATATCCCAGTAGGGAAACATATCCATAGGATCCAGCACATACTCATTCAAAAAAAAATCTCAGGTATCTCAAACTATTGAGAAAAGGGAGGTTAATCAATAAATGATGCTGGGACAAACATTTAACCACTAATATTGTCAGAGGTGGGGGGCGAGTAGTTAAGGTAGCTATTTCACACCATACACCAACGTAAATTCTGGATGGATTCAAGAGCTTTATATAAAAAAATGAAACTATGACTAACAGAAAAGAACATAACTATTTACATAATTTTGTGAGAGGCAAGGCCTTTCTAATATAATGCTAAAAGTTAGAACCATTAAGAGAAAGATGAGCTAATTTGCTGACATAGACTTTAAAACCCACTATGGTTAAAAAAGACAAGTATAAACAAAATTCAAAGATAAATGAGAAACTGGAAAAATATTTTCAACATATATTATAGTTAAAGTTAACATATCTAGATCTCTTAAAAAGTACTAGGAGTAAGGTAAACATTTCAATAGAAAAACCGGCCAAAAATTAACAGGAATTCACAAATGGAAAAATATAAATGAGCTGTAGCCATATAATTGTCCAACCTTATGAGTAACAAAAAAATTGCAAAATAAGTCAGCAATGAAGTATCATTTTTCTTGGCTTTCAAATTAACAAATATTTAAAATATCTGGCGTTGGAAGGAATGTAGAGGAATAGATACTGTCATACAGAGCTTGTAGGTGTATATGATATTCAAATTCTACTTCTACAAAATTAAATAGAATAAAACTATAAAAATAATCAAAGCATACAGATTTCATAAAGAAAAGAACAAAATATTACTCCTAGGAAGTTATTATAAAGAAAAGAATAACAAAAGTACATAAAGATGTATGCAAGAATGTTCCTTTCAACATGATTTATGATATCAAATAAATTGGAAACAAATGTCTAGTAATAGGAGATTGGTTAAACAAATTACAATGTATCCATGATAGGGTATACTATACAGTCATTAAAATCATTTTATCAAAGGGTATCTATTGTTATGGGGAAAAGTTTATATTGTTAAATTGAAAATGTAGGTTGCAAAGTAAGATGTGTAGTATAATATGATTCTATGTTTTAAATATATAACATATATATTCGTGTGAGTGTATGTGTTGTTAATGGAGAAAAACATCTGTTAAGTCCATACACGAACATGTTAATAGTTGTTTTAGCTGAATAATGAGATTATGCATGATTTTATCTTCTTTTTTGTGCTTTTTTTGTATTTTTCAAAGTTTCTATAATAAATACGCATTACTCTTGACATCAGGAAAAAAATGATATTTAAAAAAATCAACTAGGAAATCAGTAGACGTTATGTCCTCGAGAGGCTCTGGGAAATGAGAGAAGAAACAGTGAGCTACTAAAGAATCTCATGACTCAGAGCCCTAGAGTTCTGGCTTTCAGACTAACTCAAGCTTGTAAATCTGATCCTGGTGACTGAGGGAGTAAAACGAATCATCTCTGATCAGTTTGAAAACTTGATGTGATATCATCTTAAGATTGGCGTTACAAGTTTTCCAGATTAAGTGAGTTGTTCTGCATCTGGGGAAAAGACGCTGAGACTCAGCATAACCAATATGTGGCAGAGTGAAGAACATATATGGGAGCTTTATGTGTCCCACACTGCACAGCATCACAGGTTTATTTACAGAGAATTGAAGTGTTCCAAGTTTCTTAACTGCAACCCTCCTGCCCCCGCCCCCCATGCCCAGTTCTAACAATGGCCTCTGCTCACCGGAATCTGTCTTTCGGGGGGAGGATTTTTCTCAGGAACCACTGTTTCAACACAGGTGATCTTCTCAACATCTATTGAACCCTTCTTACTGCCTCTTCTCTGAGAAAGAGAATGAGGAAGAAAATGGAGAAAGATTAAGAGCGATTAAGCAACCAGATGATTAGATTTCGCTATCTCATCATTCAACACAGAGAGGTGACACCCACACTCTATATCAGGACCTGTCATTTTGAAAAAACGAACAAACAAAACCCAAACAACTTCCAGATCTATTAACCTAACCTTTTTTGACTACCAGATGGAGGGCAAACACTATAGAAGAGTGGATGACTTTGTGTGCCTTTAACATAAAAAATAAGGAAGCAATTTCCAAGTCTTGGATTTCATTCTCAACAATCATTTAATGAGTGCTCACCAACTGCAAGAATCCATGGTGAGATTTTCCCCATAGCTTCTTAGCACCTTTGAATTTTTGCTCCAGTATGTCTGTAGCTAGTTCTGGGCTAGGAAACATTTTGCTGAGTTTGAAGTGTACTTGGGTCCCTTCCACCTACCCCTTCAAACCAAAAAGGATCTACCTCCCCCCAAGGCAGATCTAAGGCCAAGTCCTTAAAACTCAGGTTTCACAGCACAGAAACTCACCCCACGTTCAAAGTCATACTCATAGTAGGAAAGTTTTTGCACGGTCAAGAGAAAGAGGCGCTTCTTGAAGTTTAAAGGTGATGTTTTCTTTTTCTGCTGGGATCGCTTCAGAAAGATGCTCTCCAATATCACTGCAGCCATAGCTTCTTCTTTCTGGAGCTCACTGGGTGCTGTTGATAATGAAAGTTCTTGAGGACCCAGCACATTGAACCTCATCCCTCCTGGTTCCCCCTCAGCCTAGCCACCTAGTTTCAAATGGAACAGAAATGTTCAGAGCTAACAAAGAACCTTCTTACTTTGACGTCCTCCTTCCATAGCACCCATTTCTGCCAGTTTTCAGGTATAATGGATGCACATCGAAGTGGGGTGATTGATTCTACATCATGAGTTCATATAAACTGGGTTCTTGTATAAGGCAATGGAATGCTCTGGATATCAAGTGATATGTACCCATGTGCTTGGTAATGTCTAGAGGCAGCTCTACACTAACCACCCTTTTATGATACGTGCAGAATCTGTGAACAGTAAAAGTCTCTGTGCAGCTGTTGACCCTTATATCCCCAGAAGGGATAATGCAGGTGCCAGAACTCCACTGAGGCAGATATTGGACTTTCAGTTCCCAGTTTCCTAGACAGTGAGTGTAATTTTTCATACATTGTCCCACTGGGGTCTGTAACCAAGGGGTCTAATAAGGATACAGAGGCTGCACCTGCAGTTATGGACATATACTAACTGCCACCCAACTAATTTTGCCCATCACCCTCTGGCTGAGCTACAAAGGATAGAAGCTTTGTTCTAAAATTGAAAAACAATTTTTGAGAGGTAATTGGTTTGTTTTGTTTTTGATTTTCCCTTCCTTTTTGCTTAGATTAGTTCTTTCAGACAGCATCATGCAAAAGTGATGCAA
This sequence comes from Delphinapterus leucas, assembly GCF_059928025.1. Taxonomy (NCBI): domain Eukaryota; kingdom Metazoa; phylum Chordata; class Mammalia; order Artiodactyla; family Monodontidae; genus Delphinapterus; species Delphinapterus leucas. Next base: position 45,432,763 of record NC_143150.1, on the reverse strand, counting down.
CTGTCTTAATCTTATAGATGCTCTCTCTGATCATTTATGAAAAGTAACTTGTTTAGCCTCTCCAAACTTACAGTACTTCAGAAAGATTCAGTTTAGGTAACTGAAATACAGAAAGGCAAAGAAAGTTACAAAAAGTCACCGTTGGTTTTTTTATTCACACAAAACACACAGTTATTCACTTAAATGCACTATCTTTTATTACCAACCCAAACCTTCGTTAGAAAGATAAAGTGAAAATAGAAATACTGTCACAGAAATAGAGCACTAAAAAAATACTGAAAAAAATCACCAAATCACCAGCCCCTTCTCCCTCAAGTTTTGTTGGAGGTAAGTTTTTTCCTGAAGGGTGTAGGTTTTTTTTTTTTTTAAACTAAGCTCCTTATGGTTTTGGTGGCACCATGGAAGCAGAATAAAGTAAGTAGTTTTTTGTACTTGTCAAGCATAGGTTACTTCTCACACCAGGAAAGCAAGGGAATGGTTTCTTATCAAAGCCTGAGGCTATCCACACCATTATTTTGCTCTTTCCTGTGGTGTAAAATGTTCTATTATTGTACTGAGGAGACAAAAATAGATTACAGGAACACCAGGGATGTTCAGAATGATCACTTTGTTATTTATTCATCATGTGGATGCCACCGTTTTCTGGTGGTAGACTTGTTCAATTTTTTATAAATGATCTTTTGAGAAAATTGGGCAAAGGAGCAAACTTTTCCCTACACCCTCCACACAGCTGCTCTCTTCCCTGACTCCCCAGTTTAAATCATCTCTCACAGGAGTGACAAACTGATAAGAGTTTGCAACCAACTAGAGTTTTATCTAGCATTCAGATTCAGCTCAAACCCCCAAAAGATTTCTTCTAACATTAAGGTTTTTCATTTACTCAGAAGTAGTGGTAACCAAGTAATAATAGTCTATTCTCAGGAACTGCCAACTCATCGAGATCCCTGTACTAATATCACATTTGTTCCCATGGTGAATTCCAATTAAGTACCTATTCACAACCAAAGACTCAACTTAGAGAAGACAAAATAATACCCTAAAGAAATTCAGTAGCATGACCAGTAAATTGGATCAGAAGCATCCAAACAAACCACATCCAGTTGTTCCTCTTTTAGCTGAGTAAAGCACACCCATCGTTTTACCTTTAGTTTTGTTGCAAGCTCTTGGTGGATACACTCCCCTGTTCAGATCCAGCATCTGCTTCAGTCTTGGCGTCTGCTCTTATTTCCTATAGGACAGGTCCTTCTGGAAGCTGCCTCTGTTCTTTTTCTTTTTTAGAACAAATCCAGTTTGTACAGGAGGAAGCCTTCCTCTCTTTTAAGTGTCTGTGTTGGGGTAGGGTTTAGTGCTGGTCTAAGTATGAGGAAGTAAATAAGCCTCTCACTAGCCATTGCCCCTCTGAGCATGGGGTGAAATGGCCTCTACTTCTAGATCATTGAGCTGGAGGACTGCTGGGATTTCCATGGCCTGGTTGCTCCCTCTTTGATTGCTTTCCCCCATTCCTTGTGATCCACTCCAGGCACACACAGCCTGAAAATGTGGTAGTTCTTCCTTAGTCACCATTAGTCCATCCACCACTAATGTGAAAGGAGAGGCATCTGCTTTTATGTCTTCCTGAAGGTTGGTGTGTAATGGACACTCTGCTTTAGAGGATAGTTGCAGCTTCTTTGGGTACTTATTGTGAAAGGTCCTAATTTTTTTCTAACAATTTCAGCAGCCCACAGAGTCAATTTGACCACAAAAGATGCACAGTGAGGGCTGACCCTGCACCTCACTCAAGTGGTGGGGTTGGGGGTGGAAACGGAAGTGACATGAATATTACACACACACACACACACACACACACACACACACACACACTTCACATAGAGAAAGAAAGAGGGGGAGAAGAAAGACTAGAGAGACACACACAGAGCTCTTCATTTAAAGTATAAAGTTCCAGTGCTATAATGTTCTCTTTATTAAACTACAAATGCAAAGATTTTCACACGGCCACCTTTTGCAGCCTCGCAGCTCTTTGTGGAGCAGTAGAATTCCAAAAAAGAATGCTTAGTAGTAAGAGTTCAGCCACTTTACAAACTGCACTATGCCAAGGAGTTAATGTAAATAGCACTTGCAGAATCGGTAAACTAAACCACCTTTGGCTCCTATCTTTGCTCATGCTAAGATAAAACACTACTAGGGGGACTTCCCTGGTGGTGCAGTGGTTAAGAATCTGCCTGCCAATGCAGGGGACACAGGTTCGAGCCCTGGTCCAGGAAGATCCCACATGCCGTGGAGCAACTAAGCCCGTGCGCCACAACTACAGAGCCTGCGAGTCACAACTACTGAGCCCGTGTGCCACAACTACTGAAGCCCGTGCGCCTAGAGCCCGTGCTCCACAACAAGGGAAGCCACCACAATGAGAAGCCCACGCACCACAACAAAGAGTAGCCCCCACTCGCCGCAACTAAAGAAAGCCCGCGTGCAGCAACAAAGACCCAACGCAGCCATAAATAAATAAATTTATTTTTTAAAAATTGGCTATTATTAATAAAACAAAACAAAACACTATTAGGGAAAACACCAGAGAAAAATCAGAAAATGACACAGTCTGTCTATGACTGGGAAGGGTCCAGGAGAAGCTAGTTAGAAATAGTCATGGTTCAAATAACTATTAAGCCAAAATATCCAATAAGCTGTGTTTTGTGTTTATTTCTCCTTTAAAGCATTACATAATAGTCCAGCAAGATTCTAGCCATTCCCTTTTCTCCCCAGGGGAATGGAAGGGAACTCATGCTTCTCCCAGTGCAGTCCATCCATCAGACATTTTACACACATTCTTTCATTTATTCCTCATGGCAAACAGATGAGGAAAATGAGACTCATGGAGGCTATGTGACTGGCCCAACCTTATCCATTTGTGACCCCACACCCTTGTTGTTTCTGTTGTACCTCATTGCCTCCCAGAGAGTTTTTTTTTTTTTTGCCTTCAACGAAGTGTGATGCCATCCACCTCAGTACCCTGTTATTCCCCATGGCTATCAGCAAAGAGCATTGGGGACAGACCCCTCTCCATCTTCTAAGAACATTTGGCAAAGGAGGAAATGGTGGTTAAGTACAGGGGATAAGTAAGAGAGAATTCAGGATCCAGGGGCACTTTCCTCTGCAATATTCCTCTGGCTAGAAAGGATGATATGTCTCTCTTAACTGACAACAGTACTTTTTCCCACATGAGGATTCTTCTCAGTTCTGCCAAGGTTTTCTTACATTTTCCTTTAAATCCTCTATAAGGAGATCTTGTTTAACTGGTCGACTTCTAGAGTTGCCAGCTGCTTTTTCCTTCAGGATTTTTCATTGTTAATGGGATGAAGGCAAAGTGTTTAGGTGGAACACCAACTCTTTATTCTAGGGTTGTTATTGCTTACTGTGAATATAAAAGTTTCCTTGAATGTACTGTCTTTTATATTGTGAAATATTGCAAATAGGCAGAAAGTAAAGAGAATAACATTACACTCATGTGCTCACCACTTAGCTGTATAGAATCCTAACATTGTGCCATTTTGTTTCTGGTGTTTTGTTAGAAATGAAATACTATCCATACAGTCAAAACACCCTTGTGTACTCTTCCACAATCTTAGTTCCCTCCCTCCACAGAGGTTACCAATATCTGGAATTTGGCATTTATCATTCCTAGGCATGTTTTTATATAATTACTACATATGTAAGTATCCAAAAAAGACATTTAGTATTGGTTTACATGTTTCACATTTTAATATGTGTTACATACTCTTCAGCATCTTACTTTTTTTCTCAATTTTTCTCATTTCTTATGATTTATTTATCTTGGCAGCTCTAGTTCACACATTTTAATTCATTTTGATATGTATCAGTATTCTATATGATGAATGCATCACAATTTATTTATCCATTCTCCTACTGATGGATATTTAGGTTGTTTGTTTTCAATTATAAATAATGCTACCATGAACAATCTTGTACATGTGGTCATAGTTTTCCACTCTCAGAATGAATTCTCAGTTACTTAGACAACGTGGCAAACCCAGGTCCGGCTTATGTGTTGGACTATACACTTCGTGTAATCCCTTGTTCCTTTTTTAGTCCCATCTTCCTGAGGCTTTACTATGAAATCTGGTAGACTTATCAATGGCCTCTCATTAGAGTAGAGTATAACTGATAGGCCTACTAAAAATCTCTTCTCAAGCCCAAGAAGCATCTCTCAGGTTTTGATTGAGATTTTGATTGAGAATTCCCCAGTCTTGGAACCAGAAGAGAAGTCGTCATTAAAATATCGTACCCATAGCAACGAAGAGCCATAATTACTCTTGTTAAGTTCCCAAGAAGCTCTGTTCAGGCCCTAATGAAAGCTAATTAGTTCATGATAAGTTTCAGGGTCAGTGCTACAGGTGCCCAAATTTGTGGTGAAGACTTCCAGCAAAATCAGTTTTCTGGCTGCTGGCTAACCAGGGAAATTCTCATCTACTGTAATCATTTCTAAGAGGTCTTGGTGCTCTGGTCTTCTTCAGCATTTCATGTTGTTAACATTTTACAATTTTCTTCTGTGGTTTTGGAAACTTCTGGGTCTGTCATCTCTTCTGCCCTGCACTAGAGACAATAGATTCTGGCCAAGTAATGATGAAAGGAGTGCCAGATAGCGAATCTGCAAGTTTACACTGAGCATCAGGTTGGTGGTAATACTTTCAGCATTGTTCCTCTGCTCTGAGGGTGACTGCTGGGTTGTCCGTCTTTCACTCTGGACTTGTGTGACCCTTTGGCCTTCTTTTTCAATTTAGTTTTTGTTTTCCCTGGTTTAAACTTTTTATTTTTTTCCGTCAATATCACAATAACACATGTTCATTATAGAAAATGTTTTAAGTACAGGGATATTAAAAAGAAAACATCAATTATAAGCTCATTATCCAGAGATTAATATTAGGCATATTTCCTTCCATTCATTTTCTCTGCATTTTTCTGACTATATTTGAGATCATATTGCACGTACTATTTGTAGTTTGCTTATTTTTCTTAACATTATCTGTCTAAGTATCCATCTATCCATCCATCCATCCATCCAAAACATATTGTCCTCAAAATATCTAAAGTTCCTGTTTAATGTTACTCCTGATTATTTTCCCATGATATTAGGATCTCTATATAAGCATCATTTACCAAGTCAAAAAGTTTGTACATTTTGAATTTTGAAATATATTGACAAAATAGTTTCCAGAAACACTGTAACCAATTTCCACTCCAAATAGCAGTTTTGGAGAGCCTGCTTTTCCCACACTTTTGTCTCTTTTCTGCTCCAATTCTAATCAGTTTTTTTTTTTACTGTTTCTATTACAGACAGATATGTAAGGATGAGTTAATAGACTATAGTTCATTTTCATTTCTGGGAGTCAAGGCAGTGAGTAGAGTTTCTCCTTGAAGTTCAGCTAACTGATGCTAACCCTAAGGCATGTGGCGATGGCTCTCCCAGAGGGAGGTGGAAAGCCTGGGATCAAGGCTTTTGTGTTTCGAATGCTCTCCCAACACCCTCAGTCAGTGCACAGGAACCTCCAGAGAAACTGAAAGTGACACGTGGCCCATTTGTTTCAGGGTCCTCAGAGGAGTTCTCTATCCCCCTCCCCTGAAGACTTCATTTGCATAACCCAGCAGCTTTGGAGTGAATTAGGTCAAGGTCTGTCTCTAGCTTCTTACTGAGCACTGCCTCACTGAAAATTCTAGCTCTCCCTTATTCGCAGGAGCTAGAAATCGGATATCGGCATGGCATCCACGGGCAAAAAGCAGCAGGCATCTGGTGACCCTTTGAAGAACACCCAAACTGGTTTTCAAAAGCCATATCTTCCCCTTATACCTAAGTCACTTCCTGGTATGGGTCTAGTCCACTGAAAGGAAACTCTCTATAGGAAATTTGCTCGAATGGAAATAGTAAATCATACTGATGATAATTTTACATTGCACCAAGACCCTAGAAGTGGATGGAAAGTTGCACTAGTTCTCAACATGAGGCGTTTACAAAAGATTCTAAACAAATACATCACTAGCCATAAGCCACAGGAATTTGGACTTTAATGCAAGCAGCTAGTTTAAATATTCTGAATATAAAAGGGGTCAGAATAGACCAGACGGGGCTAACACTAAGGGATCCTGTTTCAGTAGAATGCATTAGATTGTTTAGGGTATTTGCATTTTGTGGCTTATTTGGTAGGTGACATTGTTTTATCAAATATCTGAGGCTCCAAGCGGCTGTAGCACCCTTGGTCAGGGGCTTGGCATGCAAAATGAGGGAAGGAGCAGAACCAGCACACAACTAACAGCACAGAAGATAACCCCTGAGCTGTATAGACCTCTGCCTCTGGGCTTTGCTGCTGCCCTGCCTCTGGAAACAAACAGCATGAGATAGAGACTTTGAGCTTGGAGAGCTGAGGGGCCAGGAAACTGGACAAGGATTCCATTTGGAGGTCCAGCAGCTCACCCAAGGATGTCTTGGTCAGGCCCAGCAATCCCTTTTATTTTAAATGCCACACTATTTATTCTAGGCAGGTCCTCTGGGGACCTTGGCAGGTCTCAGGCAGAATAATAATAATAGCAAACAGTGAGATAGGAGCACTGACTATTGCTGGGCCCTATTTTAACTACTTTACATAGATTAACACACTTACTGCTCACAACAATACTATGAGGAAGGCACTAGGCAAGTAGGGGGAAAGGGAAAAGGGAAAACAGGAGGGGAAGAAAGGGGCAAGAATAATTCAATGCAATTCCACAATTATTTATTAAGCACTGACTCTGTTTCAGGGATGGTAATGAACAAAATAAAGGAGGGGATAAAGAAGAGGGGATACAGGTAGAGGAAGGAGGAGGATGGAGAGGAGGAGAGGAGAGCAAAGGAGAGAAGAAAATGATGAAGCCTAGAGAAAAGAGAGCCGTGCACATGGCAGGCAATGGTAATAGGAAAAAGCTTCCCCGCGACCTCAGGGGTTGGCCACACTGTCTGGGCTGAGGCCGAGGCTGCTTTTCTCTGGCCCAGCCTCTTACCCACTGTTACCACGAGGCTGGCCTACACAGTCCTTCCAACAAGCCAGCTCTGATCCCAGCAATGTTGGCTCGATGCAGCCTGAGGCTTTACACCCTGGTTTCACCTTTCCTTAGCTTACAGAGCTCAAAAGCCTATTGTGGCACGTGAGCTTTGACCATTTTCTCAGACAATCTGCCTCTTAAAAATTCCTTCTTCTAAGGGTCTCATTGACACACATATCCATTTTGGGTCTTCCGGCAATATTTGACCAAAGGGCTTATTTTTATCCTGGCTTATTTTGCCACCGGCAATAAATCTTACTTTTCTGCCAAATTGTGCAGAGGTGCCTCTTTCCAACATCTGCTACCTGTTCAGATGGTCACCTCATAGCGCTTTTTTCTCTTCTTGTTCCCCCCACAACCTCCTCAGAAAGGACCCTTCCAGCCCCTTCTGATCATCTGAAGAGACTGTCAGGGCCTTGTGCTGATGACACTCCCACCCTCTGCCAGCCTCCTCCTCCAGCAGACTACATGGCACCAGCCACGCTTTCTATCTGGCCTTCAAGGGTCCCAAGGTCCCACGAAAGGTACTTGCTGCTGCTGCCCAGCCCTTGCCATGCCCCAGACCCACCTCAGTCCTGACTTTAATGCAGGTAGCTTCCCGGATGCATTGAGATGCCAGGACTTTGAAGGTGGGACTCGATCTCAGAAGACACTGGCCCTGGAGACATATTCTTACAGTCCAGAGAGGAAGGACAGTCTGAGCAAACCCCACCCTTTCACAGCCACTCAGTTCCCTTTTTTTGTTTCCTGACTTAAACCAATGTCTTTTTTTTCTTCTTCTCAGCAGCATGGTATCTGGTTCCCTGCTGCTGTCCCTATTCCACTCCCCGCCCCAGCTGTCCCCGCCCTTCATTTGCTTGGGACTTCTTGAGTCTGCTCTGAAAGAACCCTCCTCAACATTACTGGGGCCACTGAGACTCTAGACTGGGCTGGGTTGAGCAGACACGTCCTCAGGCCGACCTCCCCGAGGTAAAAGGCTGGCATCCCTAAAGGACAGTGGAGACTTACAGAAAAGAGGAGAAATGCAGACATGTGGAGACAAAACAAAGGGACTGGCGAGGAAGGGCGTCTTTAGCTTCTCATATCCTCTAAGGCAGAGACTCAAGGCCACACGGTTGAACTTGCTAGTGAAGGATGGAGAGTGTTCACGAAGGGACCCCAAAGTACAGATCCTGACAGAGGTAGAGACAAGACTTCCCCCTGCTGAGTCATTTTCTAAGAAAGCATTTTTTCTACAGATAAAAATGTCCGAATGTAAGCCCACATACTGACTTGTGTCCTTCCCGTTTTCTGTGGATGTTGATTTTCTCCATTTTAGATTCGGCCTCAAGGATTCACTCTTAATTTACAACTTTCTCTTTAATCTTGTAAAATAATAAACTAGACTAGGTGTGTTACCTGAAACCTGAATGTTTCATCAGCCACCTCCTAGCCTATGTTCTAGCAGCGATCTTCTCCCAGAGGACTCTCCTAGGAAATGCAGACAGTACTGGCTGTAGACCAGGATGGCCACAGAGCCCCTGGTGACTGATCTGCTTGCCCATCTTGACACGTCAGCCACTGCCATATTTACTTGCCCCAGGCGCTGTATGTAGGAACAGATCATAAATCCCACTAGAAGAAGTCCGTCAGAATTTTTAAGGGAACAGGATATATTTTTTAAAGTATTTTGTAGGATAGTAGACTAGTTAATCCTCACGTCCACACAAGATAAAGGGGCAGCAAGTGTTGTATGGTCTCTCTATTTTATTGACAATTTATATCCTTTCACTAGTCACCTCTGAATAGCTGCTCCAGTGGCCTGCCTGAGAGTTGGTCACAGACATTTGCCTTCCCTCCCCTTTTCATCAGTCAGATGCTATTTGTTGTCACATGCCCTGTTCCTTCTCAAGGTCCTTCTGGGGGTGGAGACTCGGCGTTGATGGGGGATCTAGACAAGGGAGAGCAGGACAAGGGAGAGGGGAAAGTAAAACTAGGCGAGTCTTCACCCTCTGCCCATGTGCACTCTCCTCACAGACTTGTCCAGGTGATGGAAGGACTGCACCCAAATAGTGCCAATATCTAGACATAGGAAAGTGAACAACCACTTACTCTGCGAGGCCAGGCCACATGTAGAGTCCTGTGTTCAATTCTGAGTTCCTCATCTTAGGGGAAATCAATAAGCAGGAGCATGTCCAAACCAGAGACCAGGATTGGTGAAGGAATCTAAACCAAAGCCATGCCACATAAAGGTGTGATAGAAAGAACTAAGGTTGATTAGACTAAGAGGGGCCATGTTCACTGTCTTCATATTTCCATGGTACTAACATCAAAAACCTCTAGAAACTCCTCAAAGCCCAGTAAGACGGTGTAACAGCCTGGAGAGAAGAAGGAAATGGTCTGAGCCTACAGCCTGGCTGTTTGGCAAAGAAACTTTTAGGAAATGTAGCAGGCAGTGGTAATGTTTTTATTATCTCATTCCCAGAGACCGTCCAACAAAATAGAGCTGATCAGAAAGTCAGTTCTGAACCTATGGGTGTTTCTGGAGGGTTATGCAAGCAGGAGACCCCAAGCTGTCATGGTTCCTTAGCCCTAATCCACTGACACCTCCTCCTGAGTCCTTGCCCAATTCTGACTCCTTATCATCCTCAACCCTGCAGATGCTCCTGCTTCCCTTGTGTGATTTGTGGTTAAGTGCAAGGCTGTGGTGTTAAACTACCTGGGATCAAATTCCAGCTCCACAAAATAACCACTGGTGTGACTTTGGGTAAGTGAATTTAAGGCCTCTCGTGCCTCAGTTTTCTCGCCCGTTAAACACTAATAAATGTACATACCACTTGGGTTGTTAGGATTAAAGGAGGTAGTATGTAAGGTAGTTAGGAAAATACCTAGCATATAATAACTGTTCAGTAATTGTTAGCTATTATAATTACCAGGCCACACAATCATATCATATAATGGTAAAGGAACCCAAGCTCTGGAGTCAGATCACCCGTGTTTGTATCCTGACTCCACTAAATACTAGCAGCATTGGGCAAATTGTTTAACACCCTATGGCTTCAATTTCCTCATCTGTAAAATGGGAATAATAGTATCACCTACCTCTTAGAATTACTGTGAGAATTTTATGGGACAATTCATTTAAAATGCTCAGTACCCTGCAGTCTTTCTCTGCTGGACTCTCTTGAAACCTAGCACATGCCTTCTGCCAGGTATGCAGGCAAGTGAAGAAATGCTGGATACTTCCTATCTTTTGGCCTGGTTATTGCTATTGTTGGAGCTGAACAATTTCATCCTCACTTTTCAGAACCTAGGTCAGCCAACTTGCTCCCTCAACAAAAGGAGGCTGTTTAATGCTGAGCATTGTTCCTTTCTCACAAAGTATTTAGTCTGTAATTATACATTTATGACACTGATTATTTGATTACTGTGTCCCTCCCCTAGAACAGTGGCCAACACAGAATAGGCATTCAATAAACATCAGTGGAATGCAACAACTAGCCATGTGATAGATAAACTAGAGCACTGGCTCCCTCCAAGCCTTCAGTGAACCAGCAGTTCACTGTGAAAGATGTTGTTCCCAGTGTCCTTGAAGTGGAACGGGAATGGGATATGGAGGTGGAGGGCTCCTCCACTTGACCGACCCTAGTCCTGGCTTCCCTCGGGAGACACACGGAGGCCAGATGGTCTGGGAAGAGCACTGCTTCCTTCACTTAACGGTGCTACGCAGCAGTATCCACCAAAAGTGAGGAAAAGTTGCAAAGCTGGAGGGAGGCGGGTGGAAGTTGAAGAGAGTGGATCAGCCTCAGCCGGAGCCCTTCCTTAAGCCTGCGCCCGTGATCCTGAATCGAGTCCTCTCAGCCGCCAGAGGGCGCGGCGCACAGAGCCTTAAACTCTATTGTCGTTCCCACCGACTCCCATGAGGAAGCGCGACCAGAAACCTCCTATATACTTCCGTTTCCGGCCAGGCCTCTCTCTTTCCGTGCCGATAGCGCTCTCGCAAACATGGTAGGTTCTTGGGGTGGCGGCCAGGCAACATCCAGTTTAATCTTTACTTCCCGGTTGATGGTTCCTTCCCGGGATGCGTCCAGGCTCCTACGTGGACTCGTTGTACCAAAGAAACTCAGTGTTGCCGCGATCGAGCCCAAAGGGACTGGGCTTCGGGGCCAGGAACTGAAGTGATGGGGTCAAAGAGGTAGACTTAGCCAGCAGTAGAGTGAATATGTTCTCGTTTTAGTTTGGGCTCGTTTTAGTTTGTATTTGAAGCACATGGGGCCGGACCACCTTCCAGTCAGCGTTGTGTGTTAGCGAGTTTGAGAGTTTAGTCCTCGTGGGATGCCTTAGCTTTAGCTGTGTCGGGTCGGGCGTTTTGTGCGGCTGGTCTGATAACACTGCGCGTTCTGAACGGTTTATTTACTAGGTGAACGTTCCTAAAACCCGCCGGACTTTCTGTAAGAAGTGTGGCAAGCACCAACCCCACAAAGTGACACAGTACAAGAAGGGCAAGGATTCTCTGTATGCCCAGGGTAAGATGGGCATACGTGATTTGGTTTTAATGCGGCATTTGTGTTATATAATACACGAGCCCAGTCCTCCCTCCCTTCCCCACTTGGGCATTAATATTTCTGCTGGAAAGCCCAAGATAAAACAGCTGAGAAGACTTTTCCACTTGTCGGTTGTGATTTGGTACGTTTGATAAACCCTGACAAATAACTTTCATTCTCCCAGGAAAGCGGCGTTATGACAGGAAGCAGAGTGGCTATGGTGGGCAGACTAAGCCGATTTTCCGGAAAAAGGTTTGTAGTGGTCACTGTGTGATATGCTTCCCACTTACTGTGGCAGAGACTTCCCATTTGTTTTTAGCCCACACATCTCTACAATATAGGTATGTGTTTTCATAGTTTTAGTGAAGTTATCTCAGTTACCTGCAGAGACATACATCTAGTAGGCAGTGGAGCTGGAAGTGCAATCCAGGTCTCACTCCAGTCTACAATACTGCACTGCCTCATTGTTTTGTATTTTTTTGTCCTCTTTTTGAAGAGGCAAAAATCAAGGAATGTGCCCTGCCTTCCTCAGGACTGAAGTTTGAGGACACCCGTAAATCCTTTTCTTCACCCTCTTCCTTATCTGTTGCCATGTCCTAACGAATCCTTAGCTCATGCTTGCAGTAAGAATTGTTCTCTTATTTTGCTTCTCAGTTCAGAAGTCTACAGTCAGTCTGCTACCTAACTCATGGAGTCTTAAAGCTCTTTAAAATAGCTATTTAGGTCTTCCACTGGCTTCCTGAATTCCCTGTTGGTCTCAGGCTGAATTTTTGAGTTTCTGTTCTACCTCAGGTGATTTGTCTACCCCCTAAAGTATACAGTGCTTGGAGCATAGCCTTCCCACGAACATAGCATTTCTTTTGGCACTTAGGTCCTCATTCAGCCTGGTTCCAGAAAGTATTCAGGAGTGATTTTAGTGTTCATTTAGGTGCAATAAATGGTTTGATCTCTAGGTGGTGATATGCCTTTTCACATTTGGGTAACTTGTTTAGGAGATAGGGACATTGTACTTAGGTTTCTGCTCTTTTGAGAACTTTTAAGAATAGAATTCTAACTACAGGAGCAGGCTTTAGAAGTTGAGTATTTGTGGGCAGTTAAATAATACAGTTGAATGCACATAAAACCTAGATGTAGTTGTGGGTAGTCTCTGGAGAATAGATATTAAGTAGTACTTATTAACTCTTATTTAAATGGGTTGTGAAAGTTGTGTTTATTTCATAGTTGGATGGACTCAGTTGACCCATTTTTGGGTGTGTGGAATACTTAACTACGTAGAGCTGAAAGGCCAGGGTGGTGTGATGAATGCCTATTTGATAAGAAGCCCTCTAGGATGTTTGATATGAATGGAGAACTTGATTTCAATTAGATAATCTGCCACCATTTTCTCTTAAATACACTGATTTTCACATTTCTGTTTTCTCCCTATAGCTGAAAACAGATTGTCACAACTCTTAAACTTTGCAGAGCTTTGCCTTAAGTAGTACTTGACCCAACAGTCATATTTTTGAAGAAAGATTTTCCGTAGTGATTTATGAAGGCTTTGACTTAATTTTATTTTCCAGGCTAAAACTACAAAGAAGATTGTGCTGAGGCTTGAATGTGTTGAGCCGAACTGCAGATCTAAGAGAATGCTGGCTATTAAGAGATGCAAGCATTTTGAGCTGGGAGGAGATAAGAAGAGAAAGGTAGATAATTATGGGGTGGAAAGTGCAATATTTTCTCTATGGCTTTATTATGTTGAGAGAGGTGAACATTTCTGCCTACTCATTTTTGTGGCATCAAGATCAGGGGCAATCCTCTGAAAATAACTAAACTTAGATCCATAGCTCAAAGTATTTTGGTGTTGGTTTTGACATGAGTAGGAAGGGGAGAATGAGAAGACTGGCCTTAATAAAGGATGGTGATCCCTTTATGAATAGACGCTGTTCTTGATGGAGTAAAGGTTCTTTGCAAAATACAAAAACTCACCATTTTTCTTCCTGTTCTATTACAGGGCCAAGTGATCCAGTTCTGAGCTTCATATTTTGTTTTGTTATGAAGGCAATAAACATTTGAGATTGTTTACTTCGTTTAGTTTCAATTGTTTATTTTTTTGGAAGGGAAATTAACTAGTGCCATCAATAAAATTCTCCTTGGGAAATTTATGCTTGATGGTTCTGGATACGTATTAGGGGTTGAATCTGACTGGTTGAACCCACATCAGATGCTATAATGGTCTAATTTGCACTTTAATCACTTGGGACTTCATGGGATTCCTTTTGTTAAAAAGCAAAGGCTGTTATTGGTTATCATGGGACATAAGTAGAGACCTGAATTCAGGGCAAATAGAATGAGATCAGTAACAATTACATCCATAGTGAATATGAGGTTCACCAGGAGTGAAATTTGTCTCAAATAATGTTTACTACTAAAGTCACTGTATGAGGAATTTCAACCCGGTTCTCTAGGCACAGCATACTATATTACGTATGTCATTAGACTTATTTTCATGCCCCCTAAGCATTTTTATATACTTCCTCACATTCTAAAGTAGATATAAATTATTTTCATCATGTTGAAATAATTGCAAAGGATAGAATTTCCAGTGAAACTCCCCAATGGAACCTATGGGGGATAACTGTCCATTTTGTAAAATGCCTAATAGTTGGAATCCTCTTTGTATGCTGTTGTATGCTTCATTCTTGTGCTGCAAAACTCTGGATGTGAAGCAAATAAGCTACACATTTTGGTGACTGGAAGCACATCTCAATGAGAGCAGTTTTCTTCCAAGTTTCTGTGGTTGAATTGTCTGGATTTACCAATTCTATTCCAATTTTTATTAACTGACAATGCTTAGCCCTCCAATTTTATTGAAAATAATTGGTAATCACCTGACAGGCAAAGGGATTGTTACAACAACATGCACTTTGTATTTTGAGTGGGCCTTTTGTGCCCTGTTAGCTTTTGTACTGTCCTGCATTCTGGATGGGTGAGATGAATACACCCTTTTTTGCTTATGTGGGAGAAGGGTGATAGTACAGGGGGAGGTGGGGAAGGAGCAGGCCTGAAGCACTGACTGCAGGTTGGTCCTCAGGTAAACCAACTGGAGGAAAAGCAAGGAATTAGAGTATCTGGAAATTGCCTCAGTAACTCATTCCTCCATATGCCACTTTGAAGTTCATTGCTTCATCACGGAACCTCAAGAGATAAGGCAATTCATCTTAAAGTGGAAGGGGTCTTCTGGCCAGAGGTTCAGTATTTTAGGTCATAATGTATCAACTACTATTGTTGGTGAAAGTAAGCCAATTGCATTTGTTGGATCTAGACTGCAAACAACTTGGATTTGGAAACCTAGGTGGTATGTTTCTTGGCAAGATTCTTCCATAAAAATTAAGTAATGTCGCCTGTTGGGTTGCCTCTAAATTGTCCATTTATGAACGTTATTCCTGTTGGGGTATTCTTTTGCCCTTCAACTGAGGAAGTAGTTTATATCTTCTCTTTAGGCCAAGATAATTAGTGCCATCCAATTATTAATACCTCAGTAGGTGGCAGTGTAAGGGTTAAAAGCCTGGGTTTAAATCCTGGCTGTAATTTACAGTGAATAAGTACCTACATCAGGGTTGTTGGGAGGATAAAAATGAGTCACTACACCATATGCGTCTAGAATAGTGCCTGGCACATAGTTCCAATACAGGCAACAGATATTGCGGGTTTGGTTCCAATAAAGGTAGTCACCAAATTTTTGGTTTTCCAGTGCATATAAAACTTACGTTCAAACTATACTGTAATCTATTAAAGTTTGCAATAGCATTATGTCTAAAAAAAACAATGTATACACCTTAATTTAAAAATACTTTATTGCTAGCCATCATCTAAGCCTTCAGAGAATTTCTTTTTGCAGTAGTAACATTGCAATCACCATGATGAATATGATAATAATGAAAAAGTTTGAAATATTGCAGGAATTACCAAAATGTGACACAGACAAAATGAACAAATGCTGTTGGAAAAATGGGGCCAAATAGACTTGTGATACACGCAGGGTTGCCACAAACCTTCAATTTGTAAAAAAAAAACCCCAAACCAAAAAAACCCCACAGTATTTGTGAAGTGCAATGACATGAGGTATGTCTGTAAATTATTATTTTACTTATTATATTATTAAGCTATTATTTTCTCAGCAGTTTACGTTAGGTTCAAAGGCTTTTCCCCAAAAATGTTCTCCAGATAGCTTTAGAAGTGGTAATCATCACAAAGCTCAAGTGTAGGGGGCTTCCCTGGTGGCGCAGTGGTTGAGAGTCTGCCTGCCGATGCAGGGGACACGGGTTCGTGCCCCGGCCCGGGAAGATCCCACATGCTGCGGAGCGGCTGGGCCCGTGAGTCATGGCCGCTGAGCCTGCGCGTCCGGAGCCTGTGCTCGGCAACGGGAGAAGCCACAGCAGTGAGAGGCTCACGTACAGCAACAACAACAACAACAAAAAAAAAAGCTCAAGTGTAGAAACTTTTACTCAAAGAAATAAGAACAGCTGAAGGTGGACAAAAGTGTTGTAGTCACTTTGGCAACAAAATAATACATTTTAAAGGAAGCATTTTAATGCAGTCTAGCTTGCTCTTTCTAGCCTAAGCAAAACAGTACCTGTGGGATTTACTTGAGTTTTTAAACTTGAAGTCCATTCATAAAACCCAAGCTTCCTCTTCACAGGGAGGAGCTGCGTGATCACACAGTCAGGATTACAGGCCAGTCCTTGACCCAGGGAAGTAACAGAGATGGTGTAAGAACGAGGTCCACCAATCTCCTGCAGGTTTACCATAGCCACAGCCCAGGCTAAGTTAGAGAGAGGGCGTTCCCACACCTCAAAGTTGTCCTCCTGAAAAGTAAGTCAAGAAAACAGGTGTGATAGCTTGGTAACTAGCAATAAGCTGCCTTGTTAGTTGTGGCATTAAGTCTTATAATCAGAGCTATCGAGCACTTCTAGGAAAAATTAGCACAAGGGAGCCTCATTACTGATTATGATATCAAGATTAAAAAATACATTCTCAAAAGATCAGTGCAGATCCTCCAATGTAACAGATTTAGGTGCAAGACAAACTTGGTACTTGGATATTAAACCATCTTAAAATACACACCCCAGGCTTCCCTGGTAGCACAGTGGTTAAGAATCCGCCTGCCAATGCAGGGGACACGGGTTCGAGCCCTGGCCCGGGAAGATCCCACATGCCATGGAGCAACTAAGCCCATGCACCACAACTACTGAGCCTGAGCTCTAGAGCCCGTGAGCCACAACTACTGAGCCCGCGTGCCTAGAGCTCGTGTTCCACAAGAGAAGCCACTAAAACGAGAAGCCCACACACTGCACCGAAGAGTAACCCCCGCTCCCCGCAAACAGAAAGCCACGCACAGCAACAAAGAACCAAAGCAGCCAAAAATAAATTAATTAATTAAATTTATAAAAAAAAATACACACCCCAAATAAACATTTGGATGAATTGTAAACTAAAAGGCAGGAGAAGATGTTCCTGGCCAATTCCTAGTTTGTCCCATAGAACATTATTTACTGTACCTTTCTAAGCCGGTACCCCTGCTTGCCCAAGGGGTCCTGGTTGATGGCAATTACATCCTTATCCTGAAGAAGGGCTTTGGCTTCAGGGCAGATGTGTCGGAGGTCATTGGACATGAGTAATGGAGCTGCCATGATAGCCCAGAGGGCCATCTGAGTTATTTGCTGATCCCGGCTGAGGCCAAAGTTGCCAATCACCAACTGGGACAAAGAATGAAGAATTCAAGTGAGGGACTTCCCTGGTGGCACAGTGGTTAAGACTCCACACTCCCAACGCCGGAGGCCTGGGTTCGATCCCTGCTCAGGGAACTAGATCCCATATGCATGCCACAACTAAGAGTTTGCATGCCACAACTAAGGAGCCAGCCTGCCACAACTAAGGAGCCTGCAAGCCGCAACTAAGGAGCACACCTGCTGCAACTAAGACCTGGCTCAACCAAATAAATAATAAATAAATAGATTTTTAAAAAAAGACTTCAAGTGAGATAAGACAAAACATTCTTAAAGTTGCCTAGACATACAGACAAGTCACCTTCCAGGGCACCCTGCTCTGAGTACTCTCACATAAAGCCTGCTCCCAGGAACTTCTCCCTTCTGATTTATCTTGAGTGTCAAGTAGGAAACAGGTCCACTGCAGGGGCTTGAACAGGAGGGCTCAGTTTCTTACCATATCTGGATCATTCCAACCTCCTGGTCCTGCGACAGGAACAATCCTCTCCTGGTTAGAAGTTGTCCAGTCCAAGATACTCCTTATACTTTGCCAAGAATCATAAACATCAGCAAAATTTCTCCAGTGATTGCAGTACTCTCGGATTTCTGTGTAATTGGGCTGTGAAAACAGAGATAACTCCTCTGTTTACTTTCTACTAATATTCTTGTGATATGAAAACAATCATGTTTAAAAAAGGCTCTCGTAGCCTCTTTAGTTTACAGATTAAAGGTCTCCATGAGGAGAGCTAAATCCTTATTATAATGGAATTTCGTTGTAAGAAGTTTGCTTCAGAAGTAGGCTATATAGGGCTTCCCTGGTGGCGCAGTGGTTGAGAGTCCGCCTGCCGATGCAGGGGACACGGGTTCGTCCCCCGGTCCGGGAAGATCCCACATGCCGCGGAGCGGCTGGGCCCGTGAGCCACGGCCGCTGAGCCTGTGCTCCACAGCGGGAGAGGCCACAACAGTGAGAGGCCCGCGTACCGCAAAAAAAAAAAAAAAAAAAGAAGTAGGCTATATAACTTAAAATCTTACTTAAAATGGCTTTAACACTGTTCTTGCTGGAAATTTACCAAACGGTAACTAGGTACAGTAGTCCCCCCTTATCTGCAGGAGACACATTCCAAGACTCCCAGTGGTTGCCTGAAACCGCGGATAGTACCAAACTGTATATATACTACGTTTTTTCCTATACAGGTATTAACCGGTGGGTAGCGTACACAGCATGCATACGCTGGACAAAAGGATGATTCATGTCCCAGGCGGGATGGAGTGGGATGGTGCGAGATTTTATCATGCTACTCAGAATGGTGTGCAATTTAAAACTTATGAATTGTTTATTTGTGGAATTTTCCATTTAATATTTTCAGATTGCAGTTGACTGTGGGTAACTGAAACTGCAGAAAGCAAAACCATGGATGGGGGGACTACTGTACTGGGATTATGGAAGATTTTAATTTTTGTCACACACTTCACTGTATTTTCAAACTTTTCCAAAATGAACATGTATTCCTTTTATAATCAGAAATAAATACAATGATCTCCTAATATAATATTGTAAATCAACTATACTTCAATAAAAAAATAACTAAAATGATTTTAATAAGTAAAACCTGCAAATTACAAAGGACTTAGCAAGCATATGATAAGGCAACTTGAATCCTAGGCATATAATTTGTTGAAGGAATGAATAAAAGTTTGTAGATAGGCAGGTGGGATATCTGAGGTTTAAGATGTTGAGAAAGAGGTGAGAGAATTTTGCAGAGATTAGAAGGAGACAACAGGGGTTCATTCCATAAATAATTATTCAACACTTACCATATGGTAGGGATACAGTGATAAAGTCAGACAAGGTCCCTGCCCTCCTGGAGCTTACATTCTAATGGAGGAGACAGACAATAGGCAAATCAACAAGTAATTCCATATAGTGCTAAGCCCTTAGAAGGAAACTGAATAGGTTAACATGATAATGAAGTGGGCTGATTCAGGATATAGTTTGTAGATAGTACTAAGAGGATTGCTGGTGGATAGGTTGGGAACCGTGAGACAAAAGGAAGAATCAAAGATGACTGGCTTCCCAACTGATGGTAGCTTAGTCTCCAATTATAGCAGTGGGGATGGTGAGAAGTGGGTGGATCCTGGGAGAGATGGTAGGATGATAGTGTTACGTAAGGTTGGGCTTTGACAGGGACCTTCGTCTCCTTTGTTCTTAAGTTCTGAAAATCTATCAGCAAGGCTCTATTGGATTCTGTGCTCACTAGCTCACCTTAAAAATGGGCCACATATAAAGGGGCCACTCACAGGAGTACACAATGCTTCTGCCAGTCCTGTTCAGGGCCAAGGACATGTGCTTATAACCTGTATGAGAAAACAATGTGTAAAATAAGGGAAAGAAGGGAATTTCCAGCTGGGGCTGTATATTTTTAAAAGAGGCTGCCTGGAAGGGCCATGTTTATATTTTAAACCAGCAGCAGAGACAGGTGACTGCTCTGTGCTTACACTGTGCGTAGTACTGCACAGACTGCTGGGATTGTTCCAAGGAGACAGTGTGGGATGGTGCGTATATTGAGGAGAGGCAGGAATGAATATGCTCCTCTCTCTGTGACTGTTTGACATTCTGGATGCTTTTCCAAGTGATGGATGGAGAGTTACAATTACTATTTGTAATTAACTCAGAGCCCTCTTGAATTAAAAGTGCACGGTATTAGCTGTGGTTAGGCACACGTGGATTTTACATGCGTGAATGAACAAATGCATGGACAAACTGCAAGAAGAGAAGAGGCAGGAGCTCTGGCACACTGAGAATAATTATTTCCAGTATTGTGACTGGGTATTTCCAACGTGAGGATTAGTACTTTGGATGCTCAGCTACCTTGGCCTCAAAGTTCTGCCCTTTGCTCATGGCTAAATCTTTTGAATGAAACATACCATCTGCCAAATGTTTTATACTGTCACAGTAACAACCGTCAAATTTTAGCAGATCTACTCCCCAGTCAGCAAAGGTCTTGGCATCAATGTCATAGTATCCAAAACTCCCAGGGAAGCCTGCACAGGTTTTATTTCCAACATCTGCATAAATCCCTAGCTTCAGTCCTTTGCTATGGACCTGAAATGAGAGAAAAGAGTCACCTCAGTAGAAGGGCAATCATGAAGTAGAGAGAACCACTCCAGGCTGGAGGCAGAGACCAGTACACTTCACCAGGTACTGGGGGGCTTTGCCCCCAACCCAAAACCCCCAAAATTATCCAGATGAGTTTGTTGGAAGATAAAGAGCAAAGTCTCCAATTCTGCTGAGTTCAAACTATACGTGTAACTATAGCATAGAACTGAAGGGAAAGTTTTCAGTTGCTCTAATCTTCCTCTGATGGGATCTTTTTTTTTTATAAATTTATTTATTTTTGGCTGTGTTGGGTCTTTGTTGCTGTGCGTGGGCTTTCTCTAGTTGTGGCGAGCAGGGGCTACTCTTTGTTGCGGTGTGCGGGCTCTGATGGGATCTTAAAAGTTACCTTTTCAGGTCAATGATAGATTTATCTGGACAAAGACTCTCCTTAACCAAACCTCAGGCCCCTCTGAAACCTCTTCTCACGTAGGCCTCTACCTTGGTCTTCCGCATCCAGTTTTAGCAAGAATCCTGTGAAGTCATCTCCCCACCTTTTGATATCTGATCAAATTCCTTATGCCCCACCCTTGATGTCCAAGTCCTCAGCCTGCCTTTAGCAAGAATTCCCCTCCTCCTGATGTCTCATCTTAGTAATTTTCCATCCACTGACCCCCACAATCTGCTCGTTGGCTATAAAACCCCACTCCTCTTTGGTGTATTTGGGACTGAGCTTGGCTCTTCCCCCCATTGCAGTAGTACTGAATTGTACTCAGTATCACTCTTCACTGCCTTTAACTAGTGTCCAGCTCTATTACTCTTTAACAATCTCCAGAATATATCCCTTCTATCTTCTAAAACTCTAGTTTATAGTACAACTGTGACAGCTGCTCAAAGCTTATATGGAAATACATGCACACATGTCAAGAACCAAGTTCCTTTTTCCTCCTAGAGAATTCACCTGTTTCCACAAAAGGAGAACTCATTCAAGATGGGCCTCAAGAACTATTGCAAAACATAGATCTGCTGATGGGATGAAAATTCCACCTGATTAGCCTTAGAATTCATTGTTTGGATAACAGCAGCTATTTTACTTTCTAAGTGTTTCTGAGCAAGCTTAGGTACAGAAGTGCTTATAGTCTCCTGAATGAAAAAGAATTATTTATAAACTCACATAATTAGCGAGGCGGCGGATCCCACCAGGAAAGCGTTTAGGGTCTGCCTGAAGTCTGCCTTCTGAATCTCTTTCGGGAGCCATCCAACAGTCATCAATGCAGAGGTACTCATAGCCTACATCCTTCCAGCCATCTGAGGCCATGATCTCAGCTATCTGCAGAAAGAGCTTCTCACTGAAAGAGAAATTCCAAGAATCATTACAATTCATTAAACAAATGCTTGGGTACTCCTATTTGTTAAGCATCTTGGGGTTTTGCAATTTATTTTTCAACCCAGTAATAATTTGGTAGTAATCACAACCAATGGAAGGTAAATTGGACTAGGCCCTTTTTCTTCTCACTCCTCTCCCCTCTCCCCTAAGAACGCCAAACAATTAAAAGAGGAATGAGAAATACATGAAATTGAAAAGGCTATTAGGATTAAGAAGACAGTTTACTAAAGTAAAACTACAAAGTTAACATAATCAACAGCTTCTTTAGATATCAGCAATGACCTATTTGGAGAAAAAGACACCATTCACAAGAGAAATCAAAAAAGCAACAGATAAAACCTAAAATACCTAGAGGTAATTTTAAAATTATGTGCAGGGCTCATCTGAATAAAACTATGATGTTCCCAAATTATTTGAATAAATGGAGAGACATTCCTTTGCTCTTGAATAGGAAAACTCAATACTAAAATAAAGGTAATTCTCCCTATACACTTCTAGACATTTAATAAAACCCTGGACAAATCCCCAAAGGACTTTTTAAGGAACTTCGCAACATGACTCAAAAAGTTCACCTCAAAGATTAAACAGGTGAACAGTCTACAAAATGTAAATGAAGCTAGTGTAGAACCATTAGCATTAGAATACACAGATCAATGGAATCAAAGAGAAAGTTCAGAAAGAGATCCTTCCAGCCATTTGATACCATGAAATTTAGTATATATTAAATGTAGTACTGCTTACAGGAGAATAAAGTCCAGATGGATTAAAGATTTAAATACTTTAAAAACACATAAAAATACTAGTACAAAATATACATGACTATGTTATCTTCAGGTAGGAAAGAACCTTCTCTGCATGATGCCGGAGCCAGAAATAATAAAGGAAAAACCTGATGTTTGATACATAAATATCAAAACCAAAATACAGCAAGAACCACTGTATTGGGAATTCCCTGGTGGTCCAGTGGTTAGGACTCCGCGCTTTCACTGCTGACGGCCCAGGTTCAATTCCTGGTCAGGGAACTAAGATCCCACAAGCCGTGCAGCGTGGCTTAAAAATAAATAAATAAATAAAATAAGAACCATTGTATTTACAACATATGATAAACCAAAAACAAAGAAAAACCAAAACGTAAACAAACAAAAAGAACCCCAAACATACCAGATGGAAAATAGGGAACTAACAAATTGCAGAAAAGAAACCATGCAAAGAGTCAATTTAACTTTTAAAGCTCTTATTCTGTGCCAGGCACTCACTCTTTAATTTAGAAAGGGTACTTAGTTTGCCCAAGATCACCTGGCTAAGTAATAATAAGCTAGAATTTGAACCCAGGCAGGTAGACTTCAGTCTTGTGGTTAACTGCTCACAACATAAACGTGATCTCATTTTTATTGAAAATCACTTTAAAAGAAATCTGTTTTTATTTACATAGAAAAAAATTGAAAGGTCATATATTAACATTTTAACCATGATTATTTCTGGGTGGTGGAATGAGGGGAATCTTTATTTTTATTATACTCTTCTTTACCATCTGCAATTTTTGCCATGATCATGCATTAATTATACAATCAGATACAAAAATAAGACAACCACCACTTAGGAAAAAAGGAAGAGACCAAAAAAGAAATATGTGATGGCCATAATTTACCCCAGGGTCACGATGGATGGATTTAGTCTGAAACTTAGCAAGCCAATTAATTCTGTCATGTTTGACCAACATCCTGACTTCATCTGTAAAGACATTCATAGGAATAACTTATGGCCACTGGGATGTTACCATGACCGCTGCTTACAGAGGGGCCTTTGCAACAAGGGTGTCTTTATTATGTTTTAAACAATATCTATCAGTGATTCTTAACTGTTTCTAGGTCACGGATCCCTTTGAGAATGTGAACAAAGCTCAAGATCCTCTCTTCAGAAAAACATACATACTCATATTTGCAGATTTGCATTAATTTTCCCATGGATTCCAGGTTAAGAACATTTCTTCTATATGCCTAATTGAGGAGTCTGGTACTGCATTGTACTTTGTCCTTTAAATGGGTTATCTAATTGAAAGCCAACCTGTGTGAGATAAGAACTATTTTACCTAACCTCAGAGTCGTTCCCTGAGATGAGTTGTTTTCCCAATTTACAGACGAGGGATGTGTGGGTCAGAAAGGATCGATACCTGTCTTATCAACCTTCCACAGATAAAGATCCTCCACTTCAACCTTCCAAGCACATGCCATACCCAAGGGCTACGGGGTGGGGAGATCTCAGAGACTCCGTGGTCACTCTAAATTCCCTCCAGTTACAGCCAAGGAACCCGTGACCCCAAAAGGAGAAGAAACGGCACTCGTCTTAGTCCTCTGTCTCTCCTACTCACCACAGCTGTCCTCACTGCTAGTACCCGGCAGAGACAGAGCAGCAGCTCTCAATAAGCGTCTGAACGGAACTGGATGGTAAATGGAGAAAGTCCTTAGTTGGATGATCAAGCAGAGAGAGGTGGAGAAGCAGAGGCCGCTGGCCGGACTCCCACGCCAAGAGGGGTCACATGGAGAGAATTTAGGACTAGTCCCCATCCAGGGCAGTCTGCTGGGGATAAAAAAGCAGCAGCAACAGGGGAGCTCTCCCTCGGGCTCAAATTTTTTCGCTGAGACCCTCCACCCCTCCAAACACAGCCAGACAAATACACGGAAAGGCGAAGGGAAGCGGGTACCCAATATCGCTGATACCTGACACAGGAATCCGGCTCTTCTTGGCAGTTCACGTTGCACATGAAGCGCTCCCAATGCAGCCAGCCCATGGTAGGGGTCATCGCCAAGCCGTTGTCGAGGGCCCGGGCCCCAGGGAGCCCCCAGAGAAACAGGGCCAGGAAGCAAAAGGCCAGCACGCAGCCCAGCCGCCGGACTCTGCTCACCAGCTTCACCGTCGCTGTCATCATGCAGCACAGATTTCCACGAGTCACCTGGGCTTTTAAATTTAACCTTAAGAGCTAAAAAGGCAGAGGCGGCCCGGGGAACCCGCTTTCGTCCTCATCACCAATCACCGGTGAGTTATTAAGCCCTGACCCGATTGTTTCTCCGGCAACTGGGACGGTTATCCCCAGAGGCGGACCAATGACCAGTCATAGAAGACGCGACGCCACCAACCACTCTCTCTCTTTCTGGATATCGACCCGCCCTATTTTCGTACCAGAAGGAAGTGCGGCACTTTAATAATCCCGAGTTAGGGCCGAGCGGTGCTCACGTGACCCAGATCTCACATGACGTAGATCCTCACGTGACCAAACGCTTACGTGAGCAGAAGTAGTTCTGGTCGTCGTCTACCGTCTCGCTATAAGCCGTTTGAGGGAAGAAAGAGGAAAATTATCCGGTATCGTTAGAGGTTGGTGTGTGGGTGGGAAACGGGGACCCGGGGGTGGTGATGATGCAGACCAAAGCGGGGTCCGCGGGCCGCCTCCGCCTTTTTCGTTCCCTGCTTTCCCCTCCCCCGCACCCCCCTCCCCCCATCTCAGTGCCGGGAAGCCGCCTTTGCTGCGCCTGGTGGGGAAATGGTGGACGCTCGTGACTGTGTCTGTGTTTTTTGTATATCTATCTGTCTGGGCGGGTCTCAAAGGACCCTTAAGAGAAACCGTAAGCTGGAAAGCATTTGAAAACCACGTCCCTGGATTAGGAAAAACAGATCTTGAGTCCAGTGGCCTGAATGCTGGTCCGTCCATTCAGGCACCCAGTCTCCAGTGCCTGATTGTCTGTCTGTCTGTCTGTCTGTAGGGGGAGGCACATCTAGGCAAATGCTGCGTGCCTGACCGAGGCGCCCAATGAATTTTTTTTACTGAATTAAATATTTAAATAACGTTTATTTTTCGGCTTATAACAATCTACGTGTTCAATTTTGGACTTTGGAAAAATAATAGTATGCTATAAATTTTAAAAAAATACACGTAATTCATCACTCGGAGATAACTACTCAGCATTTTGGTCTGTAAAACATCTGTATATAACACACACATAAATGCACAAATTCTTAACTCACAAATGGAATCCTGGTTCCTACTTCAGGCAACAGAGTCCTCGTGGCCTTCCCAGGAGACACAGTGATGAAGCAGAACCTCCCTGCCACCACAGAGGGGATGTTAAGGCCTAGAGGGCTGCAGGGACATTAAATGGGATGGGTCGTCCAAGAGATAAGGCAAGCAAAAACCAGGGCGTTAATCTGTCACTCAGACCTAAAAATGGTCTATAGGAAGACTGTTATCACTGCACGTGCAGTGTTCTAGGTACATAATAGGCAATTAGTGAATGTTGACTTGAATCCTCAGTGTAGTTTTAGGGCAGTTAGTACACTTTGTACTTTCTTTCCAAGAGGCCCAGTGTTCCCAGACCATGTCAGATAAGCCATGCACATACAAAATTAGAAAATTTTATCAAATTTGCTATACTAAATCCCAGAAAAGTAAACATTTAAATTTGTTTTCTGTTATTTTTTTGCTGAAATAAAAGTGATTACTCTCTATAGAAAATTAAGAATGCACAAAAAATTGAAAAAGAAAGTTGAGAAAGCTATAAACCTACCACCTAGAGTAGCCACTATTAACATGTGACATATTCCCCATGCATATACTTTTGTAACATTGTCTTCTTAATTCCAATTACAGTGACTTTTAAAAATTAAAACTATTTAGAAGTATATAGGATAAACAGTGAAATTCCACTACACTCTTCCTACCCGCCAGTGTTCATTTTCTCAGAAAACAAATGCTTCCAGAACTTCTGTGAATTTGCATACATATATATGTGCCTGCTTATATTTTAAAATAAGCAGGATCATACTCTACATGTTCTTTCATTTAATATATTTTGGAAATCTTCCTAGGTCAGGGCAGATTTTTTTTTAAACAGCTGCACAGCATTCTGTTTTAAGGATAAAATATAATTCACTCAGCCATCCCCCTATTGATGGATAATTAGGTTTCTAATTTTCTGCCATTACTAACAGTGTGGCAGTGAACATTTGTGAGTATTTCTGTTGACCAGGTTCATGGAAGGAATTCTAGCATGATCGAAGGATATGTGAACATATATCTTTTTCATAGTTGAGATTATAAAACAGTTATGATCTTGGGTCACTTAAGATTATAGCATAAGTAATTTCTCATGTTATTAGTTTTATAATTTTTAAAGTGTGTAATATTTTATCTTTGTTAGTAAAATACCTTTCAAAGAATATATAGCTCCGTAAATCTTTGTGTGAATTTCAGATCCTCTCCTTAGGGCACATAACCGGAAGTGGGTTTACTGTATCAAAAGGCGTGATACATATTTCCAAATTGCTTTCCAGAGATACTATATGAACTTTCACTCCTCTGGGAGTATATTAGTTTGTGAACCCTGAATATCAGTATTGACTTATCCTCCCTGCTTAACTTCACTATGTTGATGGGTGAAAAATGGCAGTTAATTCTGGTTTTAACTTGTATTTCTGATGACTGATGAGGTTTGAACATTTCCCAGACTCTTCTCCTGTATCTTCACATCTGTATTGCTGATATATTTTATCTGTTACCAAGTCCCACAGAGTCCACTGCTTTGAATGTGTAGATCATATCTTTCCTCCCCCCTTTTTTTAAACTGCTGTTGCCTTAGGTGAATCCCTTAACATATCTCTAAGAGACAGAGTTCTAACTGCTCTTGCTAGTGTCACCCCAATCCCCTCTGTGACTGCCACACTGTTGCCATGGTGATCTTTCTGAAAGGTTCTGATTACTTCACTCTCCTCCCCTCACTTTCCTTCTTTTTCCTCCCTTCACTTCCCTCTCCTCACTTTTCTCCCCTCAGTCCCCTGTTTAAAACCCTTAAAATGTCCTTAGCCTTTGTCTGTCTCAAAAGAACTCCTGGATCGATCTCTACCTAGCCAGCCTTATCTCTTGCCTTGCCTCCTTCTATTTTATGCTCCATCATAATTTTAAGAATTTGTAGATCCCTGAGCCGGGTAGTCCTTTCATTTAACCATTCTGTACTGATAGAATTGACCAACCAGTCCCTGCTTTATAACACCCTTTCACCCTGCACAGAATTATGTCATAGCAGGGATAATGTTTATTTGCCCTTTTTGTCTTTAGTAAAGATGTACAGTGCCTCTGTAGGACCATAAGCCCTTTCTGGGCTTATTGAGCCTTGTATGCCAGAGCCGAGTACTGGACCTGGCAACTGAAAAATGTAAAATGAAGGTGTGAATGCTCTATAATGTCTTTTTTCCACTTACCTCTTTGGCCTTAATATTTCCGTGATTTTATTAATTTGTATGAGTTTTTTTATATAATGAGGATAGTATTTGTTGTAGGTATCTTCTGAAGTGTATTGTTTGTCTTTTATGTTTAATCTTACTTTTGATGTAACGAAGTTTTTCATTTTTATGTAATCAGATATAACTATCTTTCTTGACGTCTTCCACTGATTTTGTTGCCATTCACTTTGTATATCTTTTCATCTTTTGTATATCTTTTCTGACTATGTGTTTATATATGATCAATGTGGAAAACTTAGAACATACAGAAATGGCCAAAGAAAACATTCTCTGAAACAGAAAGCTCCCATAATCTCACCGTCCAGAAATAGCCACCATTAATGGTATCCAGCACATAATAAGTATCAAATAAATAGTTGTTGAATGAATGACTTAGAAATTTGGTGAAGTCTTTTTGTTTATACAAATGCCTTACAAAAAAGCTATCAGCGTAATTGTTTTCTATTAATAGTTTGGTTTTTTCTCTTACTGTATTGTGAACATTTTTCCATGACAATTAGTCTTAATTTTTTTTCAGCTACACCGAAATTACACTGAACCGAGCCTGCCAGCAAGAGCCCAACAGTCACCATGATGCTGAGCACAGAAGGCAGGGAGGGGTTCGTGGTGAAGGTCAGGGGCCTGCCCTGGTCCTGCTCAGCTGATGAAGTGATGCGCTTCTTCTCCGATTGCAAAATCCAAAATGGCACATCAGGTATTCGTTTCATCTACACCAGAGAAGGCAGACCAAGTGGTGAAGCGTTTGTCGAACTTGAGTCCGAAGATGAAGTGAAATTGGCTCTGAAGAAGGACAGAGAAACCATGGGACACAGATACGTTGAAGTGTTCAAGTCCAACAGTGTTGAAATGGATTGGGTGTTGAAGCATACAGGTCCAAATAGTCCTGATACTGCCAATGATGGCTTCGTCCGGCTTAGAGGACTCCCATTTGGCTGTAGCAAGGAAGAGATTGTTCAGTTCTTTTCTGGGTTGGAAATTGTGCCAAATGGGATGACACTGCCGGTGGACTTTCAGGGGCGGAGCACAGGGGAGGCCTTTGTGCAATTTGCTTCACAGGAGATAGCTGAAAAGGCCTTAAAGAAACACAAGGAAAGAATAGGGCACAGGTACATTGAAATCTTCAAGAGTAGCCGAGCTGAAGTGCGAACCCACTACGATCCCCCTCGAAAGCTCATGGCTATGCAGCGGCCGGGTCCCTATGATAGGCCAGGGGCTGGCAGGGGGTATAATAGCATTGGCAGAGGGGCTGGGTTTGAAAGGATGAGGCGGGGTGCCTATGGTGGAGGGTATGGAGGCTATGATGACTATGGTGGCTATAATGATGGGTATGGCTTTGGGTCTGATAGATTTGGAAGAGACCTCAATTACTGTTTTTCAGGAATGTCTGATCATAGATACGGAGATGGTGGGTCCAGTTTTCAGAGCACCACAGGGCACTGTGTACACATGAGGGGATTACCTTACAGAGCCACTGAGAATGATATTTACAATTTTTTCTCACCTCTTAACCCCATGAGAGTACACATTGAAATTGGACCCGATGGCAGAGTTACTGGTGAGGCAGATGTTGAATTTGCTACTCATGAAGATGCTGTGGCAGCTATGGCAAAAGACAAAGCTAACATGCAACACAGATACGTGGAGCTCTTCTTGAATTCTACCGCAGGCACAAGTGGGGGTGCTTATGATCACAGCTACGTAGAGCTCTTTTTGAATTCTACAGCAGGGGCAAGCGGTGGTGCTTATGGTAGCCAAATGATGGGAGGGATGGGCATATCCAACCAGTCTAGTTACGGAGGTCCTGCTAGCCAGCAGCTGAGTGGTGGTTACGGAGGTGGTTATGGTGGTCAGAGCAGTATGAGTGGATATGACCAAGTTCTGCAGGAAAACTCCAGTGACTATCAATCAAACCTCGCTTAGAGAAGGAGTACTAAACAACAGCAACAAATAACAGCCGTGCATTTATGGGAGTTGACTAGAATAGGAATGATGTCAGGCATATCCAGTATGATTGGTAGATGGGAAATATCGTTGATTCTGATCACTCTTGGTCAGCTAGCTTCCTTTTCTTTTTCCTCTCTCCCTCCCTCTTTTCTTTTCTTTCTTTCTTTCTTTCTTCCTTCCTTCCTTCCTTCCTTCCTTTCTTTCTTCCTTTTGCTTTCTCCTTTTTTTTAAAGAAAACAAACAAAAATTAAGTTTAACGGTTTCGCATTACAGGCTTGTGATTCATGCTTACTGTAAAGTGGAAGTCAAGATTGTTTTAAAACTTCAAGCTCAGTAATTTTGAACACTGAAACATTCACCTAGGATGTAATAACAAAGTTCAGTATTGACCATAACTGTTAAAACAACTTTCAGCTTTCCTCAAGTTAGTTATGTTGTAGGAGTGTACCTAAGCAGTAAGCGTATTTAGGTTAAAGCAATTTCACTTATGTTAAATGTTGCTCTTATACCACAATACATTGAAAACTTTGGATGCATGTTGAGAAACATGCTTTTCTGTAAAACTCAAATATAGGAGCTGTGTCTACGATTTAAAGTGAAAACATTTGGCATGTTTGTTAATTCTAGCTTTTCGGTTTAATATCCTATAAGGCACGTGAGTGTACACTTTTACTTTTTTAAAAAAAAAACGCTCTGGGACAATTTTGAGATGTAATACCAATACTTAGGAGTTTGGTCATGTCGTTTGTATGAAATTCTGAGGCTTTGGTTTAAATCTTTCCTTGTATTGTGATTTCCATTAGATGTATTGTACTAAGTGAAACTTGTTAAATAAATCTTCCTTTTGAAAACTGGAAAAATCTTGTATAGCTTGATTTTTATTATGTTCTATCATATGAGCCATTTCTTTTATACAGTCCTGTGCTGATGAAATTTAAATTGTTTTTAATTATTATAAATATACCTTAGCATCTTTATAATACATTATTGCACATATCATTAATTATTTCTAAGATATATTCCTAGAAGTGGAATTGCTTAGTCAAAGGTCCACACCTTTTTAAGGCTTCTGATTTGTATTGCCAGAAAGATTATGGTACTTTGTGTTTCCACTAGGAGTGTATTTTTCAAAAAAAATTTCCCCCATAGCCTGCTCAATGAAACACATTATTCTGCTTGATCTTGGCCAGTTTGTTAGTTGAAAAGTGGTGTCCCGTTATTATTTTAATTTGTGTTCCTTAGATTAATATTAAGATGGAGCATTTTTCTGTTTTTTTTCTACGTTTATCCTCACCACATCCACAGGACTATTGAGCTACTCTGGAGACACTGTACTTTATCAAGACAGCACGCTCCAAAATCCAAAGAAGTAAAGGCAAATAAATAATCCTCTTCCTTTCCTTTAACCATAAATTAGAAGATCTAAGACACCTTTATGTGTTTAAAAGAAGAAGTAGGCCTATGTTACCATAGAAATAATTCAGTTTCCTCCATGAATTCATTAATAGTCTCTAAACACTATTCAAGGTTTTTCAGGGGGCATTTAAAGCTTGTTTTGTTTTTTTTGTTTTTTTTTGTGGTACGTGGGCCTCTCACTGCTGTGGCCTCTCCCGTTGTGGACCACGGGCTCCGGACGCGCAGGCTCAGCGGCCATGGCTCACGGGCCCAGCCGCTCCGCGGCATGTGGGATCTTCCCGGACCAGGGCACGAACCCGTGTCCCCTACATCGGCAGGCAGACTCTCAACCACTGTGCCACCAGGGAAGCCCTAAAGCTTGTTTTAAACCAATGGTTCTCAGACTAGTGTGCACTGGAATCATCTATGGGGCTTGTTAAAACATTGGTTACTGGGGCCCACTCCTAGAGTTTCTGAAATTCAGTAGTTCGGGGGTGGTGCTTGAGAATCTGCTGATCCTGCAGGTCTCAAGACCATGTTTTGTGATCCATCATAGTTCTCTAATGGCTACAGGCCTATAAACCCTGAAATGGCAACTCTAAGAAGCCACTTCCTTCATGATCCCCGATTGCCCCTTACTTTCCTGTAACAAGTAGTTTAAGCTTTCTATGAAAGTATAAATTGCATTTGACTATTTATAATACCTTGCACCTCCCATGAGAACTTTGAAAACATGACATCTGGGATCATCTTACACTTCCGCCCATATCATAGTGGCCATTAACAACTCTCAATGACCTTCAGATCTGGACGCCCTCAGGTCAGTACCAGATGCACCTGAACTTCAGTAGATCTTTCTGTAGATCTCGTGACTAGCCTGGAAATCCTTGGTCTGTTCAGAGCTTGAGGCCCAGAGAAACGCTCTGAGAAGGGAAGCAAATACCAAATTGGTAGTACCTGACTCCATTTTATTCAAGGACACTTTTTATTGAAAACCATTCATGCTGAGGATACAGTGGGTGGTGATTTGAGATTCTTTGATGACTTCTAATTTCTGTCACAGCTGCCAAGAGAGCAAGACATCCATTTCAACTCATGTCATACTGAGCCAGTCATTTACCTTGCCCTCCTAAGGCCTTCAGGAGGGCTTTTGCAGAGGGTTCACAAGTAGGTGTTTTTGCTTTCCAGGCTGCTCAGTTAATTTTCCAGAACATTCTCTTAGTGTAAGCAAAGATTCTCCAGTTAGCCACTAGATGTCACCAAACCCCGGGAAAGGATTGGCTGAGCCTGGCCATCTATGGTGTTTGCTTCCTCTGTGCTGGAGAAGAAAACTCAGAGTGGCTCAGGGAAGCAGTTAAAAGAGAGAGACCCTGGAGAAGGCCAGCGGTTAGCACTAGAGGTGTGAAAAAGGATAGCAGCACCTGTGGGGACAGCAGCACAGATGCTCGTGTACACACACACACACACACACACACACAAAAACACCTCTAACTCTCTTAAATCTAACACTAACACTACCCGGGAGAGTTTGCTGGGAGGTAAAGTGGGCAACCCACCCATACCCTGCAACCAAGTCAGGATTCATTTTAGACTGCCCCCTTGGGCTACTTGGCAGAATCAGGCCGAAAGTTTGCAGTGACAACAATCACGGCCTAAGGGAGTCTCCACTGATAGCTTATGCCAGTGGGAACCGCTCCTGGACCAGCAATCTGCAGACCTGGGAACTTGTTAGAAATGCAAGTTCTCTGGCCCCATCCCAGACTGACTGAATCAGAAACTTTGGGGGTTGGTCCCAAAATCTGTGTTTTAACAAGCCCTACGGGTCATTCTGATGCTCAGAACCACTGGTTTATGTATGGATTTCCTTATTCACCC
Source organism: Delphinapterus leucas (assembly GCF_059928025.1). Classification (NCBI taxonomy): domain Eukaryota; kingdom Metazoa; phylum Chordata; class Mammalia; order Artiodactyla; family Monodontidae; genus Delphinapterus; species Delphinapterus leucas. Next base: position 45,399,427 of record NC_143150.1, on the reverse strand, counting down.
ATTCATTTATTTCTACATTTATTCATCCAACCATAAAGGAGGTCAGTAAGCCAGAGACAATCCTATCTGTAAACACGGCACATCTTTTGTACCTTGACAGCCCGTACCCCCCACCCCTCGAATTGATATGAAAATGCACTGCAAGTTCATTTACAAATCAAGGTCCTTTTCCTTCAGTGAAAATGCCTAATCTGTCAGCAAAAATGAAGATTTCTCCAAGCTGGGCCTTGAGCACTGTTGCAAAACAGCTGCTGATGGAATGAAATTCCACTTGCTGTGCCTGATACAGGCTGGGACTGTCACAAGGGCCATTTCACAACCTGCTCCCACACTGACCAAAATTCAGTCTTGTGAATACAAAACACGCACGTCTATGGGGTCACCAGTTTAGCGTGGTGCAAGACCCCATTTGGGAGGTGAGGGGGTTAGGCTGTGCCTGGAGTCTGTCTGTGGAAGGACTTTTTCCAAGAGTCCTTTTTCTCCTTCCCTCTCTGCCTCCCTCCCTTCTTCACACAGGACTCGTTTCTCATGCACTCATGTCATTACTTCAGAGATGAGGAAACTCGTCTCAGGGAGGGTAGGAATCAACCCTGCCTTTGGGAAAGAAGCAGAATGCTGGAGAGTGGAGGAAATGACGTCTGGCCAGGGAAAGAGAAGGAAATGTCTCAGATCCTCAGGGGATGGTGGAAGGGTACCCGTGCCCTGATACATGAGGGAGGAGGGTGGCGCTGACCAGCGCTGGGTCGAGCTCTTCTATCGCTCCCCAGACCGAAGTTCCCTTTCCCCACTGCTAGCCCGCGAGTGTCGGGGAGAGGGTCAGGTAGGGGCGCCTCAGGAGGACGGAGAAAGAATTTGATAAGAATTCATTATTCCCTCTCCCCTCCCGCTTTGCAGAGACCCTCGACCCTCCCACTCTCCGTCCCCCGTGTATTTCCTTTCCCAAGCAGGATGGGGAGGGAGCCTGGCAATGGCCACCCTGGGACAGGCCGCGGCTGAGGGGGCGTGGTTAGCGTGGTGACTGATGCCCGTGGCTTCCGGGAGGAAGGGGTTTCCGGAGTCCCTGCCCAGCCCGGAGAGGGGAGACACCTCCTTTGGTAAACACCCAGGGCGTGCTAAGTCTGGCCCCTGTAGGTGAAAAAAATTAATCAATAGTCAATTTAAGAAAGAAATGGACTTTTTTTTTTTTTTTTTTTTTTGCGGTACGCGGGCCTCTCACTGTTGTAGCCTCTCCCCTTGCGGAGCACAGGCTCTGGACGCGCAGGCTCAGCGGCCATGGCTCACGGGCCCAGCCGCTCCGCTGCATGTGGGATCTTCCCAGACCGGGGCACGAACCCGTGTCCCCTGCATCGGCAGGCGGACTCTCAACCACTGCGCCACCAGGGAAGTCCAGAAATGGAAATTTTTATTCAAGCCAACCTGAGGTTTATAACCTGGGCGACCCGTCTCTCAGAGTTTTGAGCACTGTTCCAAAGAGGTGAAGGGGGAGATTTTAGAGAAACGAAAAGTGAGAGCTGTGAGTTTCAGGTTTATTTGGGGACTAACTGAGGACTATAGCTCTGGAAACAGCTTCTCAGAGAGCTCTGAAGAACTGCTCCCAAGAGGTAAGGGGAGAGGTCAGCACGTACGATTTTGGCAGAGGGGCTACCTGCAACCAAGCACACATCTTGGTAGAAGGTTGCAGCTAGTCCCAAGGAATGGATATCTTGGTTAATGGTTACAGTGCTTTTCTAAGTAGGGCAAGATGAAAGAATTCAGGTTCATAAAACATTTCTCCTGAAAATACCTAACTATATGAAGCTCTGTTCTGCTAGTTTTCCCAGAGCACAGTGTTCCTCATTCCTGATCTCTACCCTGACCCCCTTTTAGAGTGTGTTAAAGGTCGGTGACTTCAGTGGCTAATGACTCAATCCTTGTAGAAGTGGATGGTGAGTGACCTTCTTCAGTTGGCAGTGCCCCCTTTTTGTCATAAATGTGACCAAAGTTTGGGAGGCGTTTTATGACCATTTTGTCCCACAGTGTTAGGAATGCTAATTCCCAGGTCAGGCCAGGATTTCATTGATAGGCCATTCAATGTGCTATTACTAGACTATACCCTTTTAACAGTAGCCAAAAGTCTCTGGACCACCTGTATTACTAGTCTGTTATGTTCCAGGAAATGATTCCCTCTTGTTGCTTCTTCGCATATCTAGAGTTACACTATTATAATCATTGATTTTATAGAACTATATTTGGTCAGATGTTTCAAGTCGCCTAGTCATCATCATTTTATCGAGGGCTCAGTCATACTTTGGTAATGCCAAAAACAATAATCTTGTAAAATAGGCAGAATACAAGTAATATAGCTAGTAACTTTTTTTTTTTTTTTGGCCACGCCGTGCAGCTTGTGGAATTTTAGTTCCCTGACCAGGGATTGAACCTGCAACCTCGGCAGTGAAAGCGTGGAGTCCTAACCACTGGACCACCAGGGAATTCCCAGCTAGTAACATTAATAGGGTTATAAGTAAATACTTATGCTAAGAACTTCCATTAGGTGTGGCCCAGTATATCCCCAGGTCATCTGGCCTGGTCTGTTCCATACCAATCTCTGTCTTTAAGGTAAGGATATATTGTCATTATTCATAAGGCACCCAGCTCAATTACCTACTGTTATTAGGCTGATTATCCTTAGTATGATTCAATTGTTCCCAACATTAGGGGGCTTTAAACTTAGATGACTGTAGCCTGATGTTAGTCATATTAATCCATCCCATAACTGAGGAAGGTTATATTCTTTGACTGAAATGTAGCTCATTGCTCTGACTGAGCTTGAGTAACTTTAAAAGAAAAGTCATATTTATGGTCATGGTCAGAGCAAGTATGACTGATTGGCCAAGTGAGGGGGTCCCAGCTAGTAATATCAATAGTGGCCCAAACAGAGCTATAACTTCTTTCTTCTAGAATAAATTTCCTAAGGGCCATCCAATTAGATCCTTGGAGAGGAGAAATCCACCAAGGTAACCCAGAAGTACTGGATGTAAGTAATTGACCATAAACCCAAAAACTGGATTAATTTTTAAACTCTGCATAGGATTTATGCCCATGATAGGAAAACATTGATTTATGCAAAAATCCAAGAAATTAAGAAAGCACTGTAAATAATCATATGGCTCAGGTCCAGTACCTTGGGATGGCTTTCTGCTTCTGATGTCATCTTCTTCTCATCCTGGTGTGGGTGTAGTTTCTCCTCAGTTTGAGCATTGTTTTAAGGTGATTTTGAGGTCAGCAGTCCTCTCTATAGAGCAGTCCGATGCAGGAGCACTTTCTAAGTGAGAAATATGAATCCAAGAGTCAATTCACTTCAGTTTTTCTGTGTATGAGCTAGTTAAAAGAACCTGATAAGTGTTCTTCCATCTAGGTTGGAGATAGCCCTTTAAATGATGTCTTTTCCAGTATGCATAATCTCCTAGTTGCACGTCATGGGACATCTGATCTTCATCCAAAGATAGATTACTGTGATAAGCTTCAGAAACAAACTTAGAATGTCCTTTTAATAATTTGTAGTGAGGTGGATGGACCTAGAGACTGTCATACAGAGTGAAGTAAGTCAGAAAGAGAAACACAAATACCATATGCTAACACACATATATGGAATCTAAAAAAAAGAAAAAGAAAAAAAAATGGTCAGAAGAACCTAGGGGAAAGACGGGAATTAAGATGCAGACCTACTAGAGAATGGACTTGAGGATACGGGGAAGGGGAAGGGTAAGCTGGGACAAAGTGAGAGAGTGGCATGGACATATATACACTACCAAACGTAAAACAGATAGCTAGTGGGAAGCAGCCGCATAGCACAGGGAGATCAGCTCCGTGCTTTGTGACCACCTAGAGGGGTGGGATAGGGAGGGTGGAAGGGAGGGAGACACAAGAGGTTAGAGATATGGGAACATATGTATATGTATAACTGATTCACTTTGTTAGAAAGCAGAAACTAGCACACCATTGTAAAGCAATTATATTCCAATAAAGATGTTAAAAAAATAATTCAATTAAGCTTTATAATAGTGTAACATTGCAACAAGGAGCCATCTAGGAAGTGAGTCTTAGGCAGTGAATACCAAACCTCAGTGCTAGAACTTAATATCCACAAAAGTATATATATTTTTTTAATTTTTAAAAAAATTTTCAAAATTGAAGTATAGTTGATTTACAATGTTGCACCAATCTCTGCTGTACAGCAAAGTGACTCAGTTATACAAATATATACATTCTTTTTTTATATTCTTTTCCATTATGGTTTATCACAGGATGTTCAATATAGTTCCCTGTACATTAGGACCTGGTTGTTTATCCATTCTAAATGTAATAGTTTGCGTCTACCAACCACAGACTACCAGTCTACCTCTCTCCCTCCCCACCCCGCCTTGGCAACCACAAGTCTGTTCTCTATGTCTGTGAGTCTGTTTCTGTTTTGTAGATAGGTTCATTTGTGCCATATTTTAGATTTCACATATAAGTGATATCATATGATATTTGTCTTTCTGACTTACTTCATTTAGTATGATAATCTCTAGTTGCATCCATGTTGCTGCAAATGGCATTATTTCATTCTTTTTTATGACTGAGTAGTATTCCATTGTAAATATGTACCACATCTTCTTTATCCATTCATCTGTAGATGGACATTTAGGTTTTTTCCATGTTTTGGCTATTGTGAACAGTGCTGCTATGGACATAGGGGTGCATGTATCTTTTTGAGTTATAGTTTTGTCTGGGTATATTCCCAGTAATGGGATTGCTGGATCATATGGTAATTCTAGTTTTAGTTTTCTGAGGAACTGCCATACTGTTTTCCATAGTGGCTGTACCAACTTACATTCCCACCAACAGTGTAGGAGGATTCCCTTTTCTTCACATCCTCTCCAGCATTTGTGTTTTATAGACTTTTAAATGATGGCCATTCTGACCAGTGTGAGCTGGTACCTCATTATAGTTTTGATTTGCATTTCTCTAATAATTAATTAGTGATGTTGAGCATCTTTTCATGTGCCTACTGGCCATCTGTATGTCTTCTTTGGAGAAATGTCTGTTAAGGTCTTCTGCCCATTTTTCAATTGGGTTGTTTGCTTTCTTGTTGCTGAATTGTATGAGTTGTTTGTGTATTTTGGAGATTAAGACCTTGTCTGTCACATCATCTTCAAGTATATTCTCCCATTCTGTAGGTTGTCTTTTCATTTGTTTTTTTTTAATGGTTTCCTTTGCTGTGCAAAAGCTTATAAGTTTGATTAGGTCCCATTTGTTTATTTTTATTTCTATTGCCTTGGGAGACTGACCTAAGAAACCATTGGTATGATTTATGAAAGAGAATGTTCACAAAGGTTTATTATTGAAACATAATTTTTTCTCTCTAAAATTACCCTTATTTCTACCAAATATAGCCAAATTAAGGCTAATTTGTTTGCAAAATAAGTCTGGTTTCAATAAACTTGGCCTGATTATTTACATATGTGTAATTGATCATACAGGCTTTTTAAAAAGATTGGCTTTGCTGGAACTTTTCATAAGGAATCTCAGATTCAAGTTTCAAAAGACCTCTCAAGGCCAGGAAAGTCATGGCAAGGGCTTGCCATCAGATTCTACCTGCAGTATCTATAGATTTGGATGAATTCCTGTCTTCTTGAGGTCCCCAAGATATCTTGAGATTTCTGCACCTGTCAGGAGGTGGCCTTTCTTATTCACCTGGTAAGGCTGTTGGGAACCTAAGAATTTCCAGTTTCTGGAGGGATCAGGTAGAGAGAAAAGATAAATGTTTCAGTTCTGCTTGCAAAGGTATAATTTACCAAATTGCTGTAAGTCATAATTAGCTTAAGGAGAAAGGTTTCCTCATATCTGGAAAACACAGATTAAAACCCAGTAATATTTCAGACAAAAAACCCCCATAAAGTTATAACCATATTCGTCAGTTCACTCAGTCTTATGTAGCTAATTCTTAGTCTCTTGTTAACAGTTTTATGAAGCCATCAGGGTTTCCATTAGAATTATTTAATTTCGTATCCAATTCAGTGGTATGATCTGAAATTTGTCAGAAACATATACTTGTCAATAAGTCCTTTCTATGAATCTGCTTGAAGATGAAGCATTTTTGCAAAGGTATCAGAGTAAAACAGTAACCGTCTATGAATAACAAAAGGCACAAAGACCTGATTACCTTCAACAAAGGAGGTAAGAATATGCAATGGAGAAAAGACAGTCTCTTCAGCAAGTGGTGTTGGGAAACCTGGGCAGCCGCATGTAAATCAGTGAAGTTAGAAAACTCCCTCACTCCATACACAAAAATAAACGCAAAATGGCTTAAACACTTAAGTATAAGACATGACACCATAAAACTCCTAGAAGAGAACATAGGCAAAACATTCTCTGATGTAAATTGTAGCAATGTTTTCTGAGGTCAGTACCCCAAGCAAAAGAAATAAAAGCAAAAATAAACAAATGGGACCTAATCAAACATAAGATTTTGCACAGCAAAGGAAACCATAAACAAAATGAAAAGGCAACCTACAGATTGGGAGAAAATATTTGCAAAAAATGCAACTGTCAAGGGATTAATTTCCAAAATATACAAACAGTTCATACAGCTCAATATCAAAAAACCAGACAACCCAACAAAAAAATGGGCAAAAGACTTAAGTAGACATTTCTCCAAAGAAGACATCCAGATGGCCAACAAGCCCATGAAAAGATGCTCAACAGCACTAATTATTAGATAAATGCAAATCACAACTACAATGAAGTATCACCTCACACCAGTTAGAATAGCCATCATCAAAAATCTACAAATAATAAATAAATGCTAGAGAAGGTGTGGAGAAAATGGAACCCTCCTACACTGTTAGTGGGAATGTAAATTGGTACAGCTACTATGGAGAACAGTATGGCAGTTCCTTAAAAAACTAAAAATAGAGTTACCATATGATCCAGCAATCCCACTCCTGTCCAAAAATGACAAAAACTCTAATTCGAAAAGATACATGCACCCCAATGTTCATAGCAGCACTATTTACAATAGCCAAGACATGGAAGTAACATAAATGTCCATCAACAGTGAATGGATAAAGAAGATGTGGGATATATACACAGTGGAATACTACTCAGTCAAAAAAAGGATGAAATAATGCCACTTGCAGCAACATGGATGGACCTAGAGATTATCATATTAAGTGAAGTAAGACAGAGAAAGACAAATATCATATGATATCACTTATATGTGGAGTCTAAAAAAATGATACAAATGAACTCATTTACAAAACAGAAACAGACTCACAGACATAGAAAACAAACTTATGGCTACCAAAGGGGAAAGGAGAGGGGAGGGATAAATTAGGAGTTTGGGATTAACAGATACACACTACTATATATGAAATAGGTAAGCAACAAGATCCTACTGTATAGCACAGGGAGCTATTGATATATTCAATACCTTGTAATAACCTATAATGGCAAAGAATCTGAAAAAGAATATATATATATTATATAAATAATATATATAACTGAATCACTTTGCTGTACACCAGAAACTAACACAACATTGTAAAACAACTATACTTCAGTAAAAAAAAAAGACCTGATTACAATGCAATTGACAAAGAAACTTGGTTACTGCTGTGACATACAACATTTTAAGATAATAACTAGAGTTATGAATGATAATATTTTACCAGGACATAACCAGATTTTTAGGAATTCCATATAATTTCTAGAATATCTATATCAATAACATTTACCCATACGGTATAACTTAGGAGGCTTATCACTCATTTGACAATGCTTCTTATGTAATTTAACATACCAAATAAGCCTAATTATTTTACTTTTTTTTTTTTTTTTGCTGTACGCAGGCCTCTCACTGCTGCGGCCCCTCCCGCTGCGGAGCACAGGCTCCGGATGCGCAGGCCCAGCGGCCATGGCTCACGGGCCCAGCCGCCCCGCGGCATGCGGGATCCCCCCGGACCGGGGCACGAACCCGCATCCCCCGCATCGGCAGGCGGACTCCCAACCACTGTGCCACCAGGGAAGCCCCCTAATTATTTTAATATCTCTTTCTGAGATGTCTCAGGGGACCTCTGAAGTATCCCAAACCTGGCTAGAGGTCAAAAGAACTTCAATTAGAATATGATCTTTGGGAAGTTTGTCAAAAATATCAAAAAGTTATTTATTTATTTATTTTATTTTTGGCTGCGTTGGGTCTTCATTGCTGCACGCGGGCTTTCTCTAGTTTCGGCAAGCAGGGGCTACTCTTCGTTGCACTGTGTGGGCTTCTCATTGCGGTGGCTTCTCTTGTTGCAGAGCACGGGCTCTAGGCACGTGGGCTCAGTAGTTGTGGCTCGCAGGCTCTAGAGCACAGGCTCAGTAGTTTTGGCACACAGGCTTATTTGCTCTATGACACATGGGATCTTCCTGGACCAGGGCTTGAACCCATGTCCCCTGCATTGACAGGAGGATCCTTAACCACTGTGACACCAAGGAAGTCCCTCAAAAAGGTTTTAAAACATTTGGACAAATAGGATCATCGGGCACTGTGAAATAATACTTATTCACCTAACCGAGTGACAATAAAAGATTTCAAAGGTAAATACAGAAAGTACAACAGATTATTTAAAAGGTAAAGTAACTTACAATCTGTTATCAAAAGCAGCTCAATATTTCAAGAAAATTTTGTTCTCTTAACAGAGAGAAAAACCAAATTTGGATTTTGCACTACCTTACCTTTAATATTAAAATTCAGTTACTCAGTTAAATTTATTCTAATCCTAGTCAGTCCTGACCATAGAGACTTCCTTTCTAAAGGTTCTTTTTTCTCTTTTTTACAAACATCTTACAACTTTCTATTTCCATATTAATTTGTCCCTTATTTTCTTTCCCATTTAGAAATAACCAGCTTTAGGACAAAAACTTTTATCTTAACAGAATGCATTTCTATTTCTTATCCTTTCGTTTTTCTTGCATATGAAAATGTTTTCCTTATTAATTTTTAGTAGTTTTAGTTACATATATTAATTAGAATTCTCAACCCTTAAAAACCTTAATTTATATGAAAACTAAGAAGTAAGCAATTATGAACTTTTACATTAGCAACCTGTAGATTGGCAAACTTATAAACACTATTTATAATTTCTAAAAAACATGTGTTTTCTTATAGAAAATGTCTCAGTGGGGCACCAAACATATTTATTAATAGTCCTAAATATCTTTATTTTCTTTGTAAAAGGAAGCCTATGTTCAGTAATTAATGTTCCAATATTGTATTTTATTTGGAAATGACCTCTACAGTTAATAAACTTCCATCATTTAACTTAATTTAGTAAAACTCAAGTTTCAAGTTACCAAAATCTGGAGAGACTATTTTTAACTAGATATTCCTAAAACATAATTATTCCTAAAGAGTTTACCTAAAAGCTCTTATCTCATTTACATTTAATTTACTTATAAAAATTTTCATCATACCAAGTTATTCTTCTTGCTGACAAATTTTGCAACAGATATATTATTTGACTTCCAGTAAACCTAGGTACAATAAAAGTATTATACTTAATGTCAATGAATCTAAAGAAATGTCTATATTAATGAAACCAACAAGCTTAAACTAATTTTAATATCAGATATTAATTTAATACTGAATATTTTCCAGATCACATGAACCTTAAATTCATTTAGGTTAATTTCTTTTATATTTCTGATAATTTATATAAGTACTTAATTTCTTTCAAGTCAATTAAATAGAACTCATTTACAAATTAACTTTGGTAATATCATCCACAGGTAGAGACATATCATATTTATAATATACACACATAGACATACATACATCCAGAGATCTTACAGTTTTATTTTTGAAACTTAGTCATGAATTGAGTATTCCAATATAAAACTCACCAGTTTATAAATAACAGTTATAGTAAGTTAAGTTTACTCGCTTGAGTTTTTCTCCTTTTTTTTCTCAGTCTCAGGAATTAGAGATGGTCTTGATAAGGTAAGTGTTCCTGAGAGCCCTGCTATAACATTTATATCTCAAGGCACAGGGAGAGAAAAGCAAGTTCTTCTAGGAGGACTTGTTCCCTCAGGGTCAAAATTCTGAAAAGATATTTTACCAAGTCAGCTTTCTCTAACTTAACTGCGTACGCAATAAAAGAGCCTCATTTCGGCCATTTTCAGGGTGAGATTTCCATTAATTTCCAATTAAGTAAGTACTTGTAAATATAAGTTTTGTATGTATATTAGCCTGGATGGGGCGTTAGTTGGAGGCTGGCTTTTTGACACACCTTGTTTAGGAAAGACATTAGGCCAACCTCCCACATAATCACCCAGTCCAGACAACTCAGTGTCTTTCAACTCAGTAAATCCTAGCGTCTTTCAACCAGGCTCGCCCAGTATCTTTTAACTGGGGGACACCGTTTTTCCCAGTGTCTTTCAACAGGACTCCCACAGTGTCTTTCAACTGGGGGGGCCAGGTACCTGTTATACACTGCCAAATAAAACTCAATTTGGATCATAAACCAATAATCAGGAGATCCAAGAACCAGGAGAGGCTTACTCAAATTTGTCTGAACTCACTGAAAAGGTGGATGGGCACAAGGGGTCCTGCTGGTATCAAGGTTCCAGATCCTTGTAGAGTTCAAGCTAAGGAGAGAAGTCTGCTCTGGGTCTCTTCATGGTTGCCAAAACTGTCAACTGAACTAAAAACGCACTATGTGAAAGCTGTGAGTTTCAGTTTTATTTGGGGACTTACTGAGAACTATAGCCTGGAAGACAGCCTTTCAGATAGCTCTGAGGAACTGCTCTGAAGAGGTAAGAGAGGAAGTCAGCATATATGTGATTTTGGCAAAGAGGTTATGTGCAGCCAAGCACACTCTCGGTAGAAGGTTGCTACTAGTCATGAGGAACAGATATCTTAGTTAATGGTTATCATGCTTTTCTAAGTAGGGGAAGATGAAAGAATCCAGGTTCATAAAAAATTTCTCCTGAAAATATCTAGCTATGTGAAGACCTGTTCTGCCAGTTTTCCCACAGTACAGAGTGCCTCATTCCTGATCTCTATCCTGAACTCCTTTTAGGGTGTGTGGCTAATGACTGCAGTGGCTAATGACTCAATCCCTGTACAGCCAGATGGCCATTGACATTTTTTATTTGACAAAGTGTATTTGAAATCAAGCACACATCTTGGTAGAAGGTTACTGCTATTTGAGAGGAAAAGATATCTTAGTTAATGGTTTTTGTGCTTTTCTAAGTATGGGAAGATGCAAGAAACTGGGTTCATAAAATTTTCTCCTGGAAGTATCAAACTATCTGAGGGCCAGTTTTCCCGGGGCACAAAGTGCCTCATCCTGATCTTTGTCCTGAATTCATTTCAGGGTGTACTGTAGGTCAGCGACTGCAGTGGCTTAATAACTTGATTCTTGTAGAACTGGATAGTGGGCAACATTCTTTATTTTATGATGCCCTCCCTTTTGGTCTTAATTTTGACCAAGGTTTGGGAAGCATTTCATGACCATTTTGTCCAATGGTGCTAGGAATGCTCATTCCTAGGTCAGCAAGATTTCATTGATAGGCCACTCAAGGTGCTACTATTGAACTAGGCCCTGTTAACAGTAGCCAAAAGTCTCTGGACCACCTGTCTTACTAGACAGCTATGGTCCAGGAAAAGATTCCTTCTTGTTGCTTCTTCACATATCTAGAGTTACACATTACAATCATTGATCTTACAGAACTATATTTAGTCAATTGTTTCAAGTAGCCTAGTCATCATTATTTTTTTTACATCTTTATTGGAGTATAATTGCTTTACAATGGTGTGTTAGTTTCTGCTTTATAACAAAGTGAATCAGCTATACATATACATATGTTCCCATATCTCTAACCTCTTGTGTCTCCCTCCCTCCCACCCTCCCTATCCCACCCCTCTAGGTGGTCACAAAGCACCGAGCTGATCTCCCTGTGCTATGCGGCTGCTTCCCACTAGCTATCTATTCTAAGTTTGTCATACATTTGGTAACGCAAGAAACATTAGTCTTGTAAAATAGGCAGAATACAAGTAATATAGCTAGTAACATTAATAAGGTAATAAGTAAGTATTTAAGTTAATTTCCACTGGGTGTGGCCCAGTAGCTCTCCAGCTCATATGACCAGTCTGTTCTGTACTATCTTTAAGGGAAATGATATATTGGCATATATGTTGTACATAAAGTTCAGCAAAGATGTCTACACATACAAGGTGAGTGGTGGATCATTGTGACCCCTTACAGGATTGATAAAGGAATGTTACCTTCTAAGGAGCTACATGGCTGGCGCCAGAAGTAGAAAAATTGATCTTTATGATTGAGCAGGTATTTCTGCCATTGGGGAGGTCTGGTTAATGCATAAAGCAGATACACACTAGAGGGGAGGAAGGAGGCCAAAGGGCAGAGAAAAGGTTTTATGTGTAAATTTTTCTTGTCTTAACTTAAAATGTGAATTTTTATTTTGTCACCTGGGAACCTCGCTTGCCCTCCCAAGACCCTCTGGCTCCCTTCAGTCCAGCTGGGCACTAGGAGTAGGAGGCCCAAGGCCAAACCAGGCTACAGGCCAGGGAAGGAATGGCCCTGTAACCTCCCTGGGTACCCCCACTGTGGGTCTTCTTGAGCTGGCCCCCCAGGGAGTCGTGCTTCTCATGCACAGTGCTCCCCAACCCCAGGGAAGCCCAGAGAGCAGGGGGCCTCTTGTGAGCTGTGGTGATCGGTTTTTCTCTATGCAGAGCCCCTTGCCTGGGACACGGTGAGTGCTCAATATATGTTTATTTTCAGTTGAGTGTTGATTCAACTTTTATGGCTTGTGATTAATCCTTTTTCTTCTGTTATAGAAGCTCCCATTGTTGACTATCCAACTGTCACAACACCATATTGGAACTTTAAAAGTTCTGAAAACATCTTGGATCTTTTGTCTGCTTGAGTATTTATAAACTCATATTATTATCCTTTTATTTTTTTGCATTTTTTTCCTTGTAGCAAAGCCTTAAAATATTCTACATCTTCCTTGAAACTTTCTCTCATTCCTCAGTTCACACTGATTTGTCCTCTCCTAAATCTTTTTAAGCAAATAATCAGACTGTACAGTTCTTACTTGGTGGTTCTCAAATTATTCACATGTGGTAGTTTTGATTTTTGTTTGATGGTTAGGCTGTATCTTTTTTTTTTTCTACATCTTTATTGGAGTATAATTGCTTTACAATGGTGTGTTAGTTTCTGCTTCATAACGAAGTTAATCAGCTATATATATATACATATGTTCCCATATCTCTTCCCTCTTGTGTCTCCCTCCCTCCCACCCTCCCTATCCCACCCCTCCAGGCGGTCACAAAGCACCGAGCTGATCTCCCTGTGCTATGCGGCTGCTTCCCACTAGCTATCTACCTTACGTTTGGTAGTGTATATATCTTTTATCCTTAAGCAAATATGAGGGTCTTCAAAAGTGCCTATGGGGTGGGGATGGGGGAGTGACTGCAAATGGGCATGGAAGATCTTTTAGAGATAAATGTCCTAAACTTAGATTATGGTGATGGTTTGTACAACTCTGTAAATTTACTAAAAGCCATTGAATTGTAGACTTAAAATGGGTGAACTTTATGAATATAAATTATACCTCAAAGAAATACTTTAAATGCCTATGGAGTAATAAGTAAAGAATAGTGGAGATATGATATATTTTGTGGGAAGACTAAAAGGAAAGGTAGGTCATAATGATAAAAATACAACAGCCTGAGGAATTGACAAACTCTCTCCTTGACCAAACTTTAGGCAGGCTCTTCTAAGCCCCCTTTACAATTAAGGCCTTGTTCTGGGACCCTGTCCTGTGATCGTGTCCTTGGCATGCCTAGCCCAGTTTTAGCAAGGCTCCTGTGAAGTCATCCCCCACCCTTGATATCTGATCACCTTGGCCTGCCTCTAGCAAAAATTCTGTTGTCAATTTAGCAAGAATCTCCCTCCCCTTGATGTCTCCTCTTAGTAATTTTTCCATCTGCTGACTCTCTCACTCTGTTCTTTGGCTATAAATCCCCACTTGTCCTTGTTGTATTCATAATTGAGCCCAGTTCTGTACTGAAGTCTCTTTTCCCCTATTGCAAAAAATCTGTCTTTACTGCTTTTGTCTGGTGTCTGGCTCTGTTTCTCTTTGACAGAAGGCATTCTCAGACAGTGCTTCTAGTAGTATATATCAGTCTGGCCTGCTGGCAGGAGGGCAATTTTTTTAAAGACCACCTAAAATGCCTACTCATTCATTCACGAAATACATATTGAGGGCCTACTTGTTGCCAGGCACTGTGCTAGATGCTGAGGAAACAGATGCGAGCAAAAATCATCTACAAGGTCTCTGTCTTCATGGAGCTCATAATCTAGTAGGGGAGCCAAATAGCATGCAGATATCTATACAAGAGTGCACTTGCCAGTGAGGACAAGTACCAGGAAGAAGGGGTCCATGATGCTATGAGGGCCTATAAAATAGGGAGATTTGACTAGTCAAGGTGGTCAGGAATGTTGCTCTGAGAACGGATTATTGAACTGAGAGGTAACAGAAGAATAGAGACTAATTAGGTTGGAGCTGGGGGTTGGGGAGAAGGCTTAAGGCTATGTGTTCAGAGAGAGCATGGTGAGTAAAAGTGACTGAAAGAATGCCAGTATGGCTGGAGGTAAGAGGCAGCGGGAGAGCAGTGTGGCCAAATTTCCATTTACCTATCCATCCATTGTTCATTCATTCAAAAAATATCTATTGAGCACTGATCATGTGCTAAGTCTCATGTGAGGTGTGACTGTTAACCCCAAAATGGAACCATTTATTTTCCACAAATAAATCATGACCCCCATAGGGGCCTGTGTCAGGAGTGAACACTTTGGGGGTTAGGGTAACGAGTGGGGATAGAGTCTCAGAAGGAAAGAAAGTCATATTTACTGAGCACAGGTTGTGTCAGTTCCGTGGGATCCTGGGAAGCTCATTAACCCCAAGAGGATTCCTGAAGCTGGTTGTGATCTCATTACCCAGACACTCTCAGAGGCATCCCATTGCCTATCAATAGAAGGACATACTGCTTACCCTGGCTGTCACTTCCCTCCATCTCCTAAGGTCTTGGAATAACATTGTTGTCAGAAAGTTGTGAGTAAAATACAAATGTTATATATGTATACAGCTTCATTTGAGATGAAATTTAGGAGTTAAAATTCTAGAAAATAAGACATATTGCATATTAACCACAATAAATAAGATCTTGAAATAAGTGGAAAGGGATAAAAGATAACATTTGTATGCCATTATCACTTGAAATAATATTATTATTCTTATGCCAAAGTATTCTCACCCCTGCCCCAACCAACACATTATCCAGGCTGGAGATTCTGACATTATTTGTAGAGTCCTGAGCTGGCATTCAATGCTCCCCACTCCATGGATCCAAACTACATTTCTAGTCCTCTCTTCCAAGCCATCTGTGCTCTTGGAAAACTACACCATTGTCTGTTCCCTCAAGAGACTCCTGCATTCTCCACACCCCTTTAACATGCTAGAGTTCAATTTTCACAGGGTTTGGCTCTCACACACACATGATGTCATTGCATCCTCAGATCAACCCCATGAGGGAGCATAGTTACTCTCATTTCAGAGAAGAATAAACCAAGTCTCAAGGAAGGGGGAGGACCAGCCTTATTTTGGTAAAAAAGCAGGTTGCTGGAAATTAGAGAGGAGTGGAGAAAATGCAGTTGTTTTTAGATTAAATGGCAAAATGAATATAATTGTTAGTTTATACTAATGTTACATGTTTATTATGAAGTCTCATTAGTGGCAGTGACAGGAATTTGCCCCTCCCCCTCTAGCTCTATGTCTAGATTCCTTGCCCCTACTCTTATCTATTTTGTGGAGGAAGAGTATCAAACAGGGCGAAAAGGAGGGGTGCCAACCCTGGGGAGAGGAGTCTGGTTAAGGCAAGCCACCTTTCCCCATGCAGAGCCCCTTGCCTGGCACACAGTAGGTGCTCAATATATGTTTGTTTCCAGTTGACAGTTGGCTTTATTGTTTATGGGCTGTGATGATGCACTTTCCTTCTGTTCTAGAAGGTCTCACTGCTGACTAGATCAAGGACAAATAGTTCCCAAACTATTACAGCATTATCTTCAAATTTACAGAAGTGTATGTGAGCTGGATAGGAAAATTTGCTACATATAATGTTGGTTCTTCCACTTGTTCCCAATTCAGTATTTCTCAGTTGATGTTAGTTTACTTTTTTTGGTTAGAAAAACAATTTTATTCTCTGCAGAATATACTGAAAATGTTTTACCTCTTCTTTGAAACCACTTTTTACTTCTCCAGCCACCCTGATTTCTTATCTCTTGGTTCTTTTTGAGCAGATTTTAAATCCCCCTTGGTTGGTCTCTTATAGTTTCAGATGTACTCATCTTGTTCATTCAGTGTTACCACTAAACAAATACTATGGCTTCCACAAAAGCTGATTGAGTAATACAAGAAGAAGAGCAGACATGTGATGTCTCTTATGGGGAGAATTGTTAAACAAAACCAGGGGACAGAGAATGGCAACTTTATACATTGTTTCCAGTAGTATATATAAGTCTGCCTTTTGAGGGGAGCAAATTATTTGAAATCTCTTATTAGTTATCTATGGCTGCATAACTACTTACCCCCAAATGCAGCAGCTTAAAACAACAAACATTTATTATCTCACGTATTTCTGAGGGTCAGGAATCTGGGAGTGGCTAAGTTGGCTCCAGGTCTCTCATGAGGTTGCAGTCAAGATGTCAGCCAGGGGGTGCTTCCCTGGTGGTGCAGTGGTTAAGAATCCACCTGCTAATGCAGGGGACATGGGTTTGAGCCCTGGTCTGGGAAGATCCCACATGCCACGGAGCAACTGAGCCCATATTCCACAACTACTGAGCCTGCGCTCTAGAGCCTGCGCGCCACAACTACTGAGCACGTGTGCCACAACTGCTGAAGCCCGCGCACCTAGAGCCCATGCTCCACAACAAGGGAAACCACCGTAATGAGAAGCCCATGCACCGCAAGGAAGAATAGCCCCCACTCGCTGCAACTAGAGAAAGCCCACACGCAGCAATGAACACCCAACGCAGCCAAAAATAAATAAATTTATATTAAAAAAAGAATATACCTATAAAAAAAAAGATGTCAGCCAGGACTGCAGGCATTTGAAGGTTTGACTGGAGTTGAAGTAGCCACTTCCAAGATGGGCTCAGGGGGCTTGCAAGATGTCTCAGTTCCTCACCATGTAGATCTCTTCGTAGGGTTGGTTGAGAGTCCTTATGACACAATTACTGACCTCCTCCAGAGTGAATTAACCTAGAGAGATCAAACAGGAAGCTGTGAGACCTGTGACCTAGACACACCCTCGCTTATGTCATATTCTTTCAGTTGGAAGTGAGTCCAACCCACACTTAAGGGGAGGGGAAGCTGCTGCTGTCACCATCGTGTTGTTTCCTTACAGCAGAAGCAACAACAAAACCCTGAAAAATTTGCTTCTGGTATTCATAGAGCATGGTGGGAGGTGGGAACAGGGATATCAGAGAACAATCAGATGACAAAACAGATGTAAAGAGAAGAAGCTTTAATGGTGGTGGCCCTGGATTGGGAAAGACTGTGTGGGACCTGGGCTGCCCATCCAGTACTCCTCAGTATTTACTCTCTCCTGTCTGTCTAGGCTTGTGTCTCTGTTTTGATAGGTAAAGACACCAGGCCAAAATATGCTTCCCAGAGAGCATGGAAGAATACAACATGCATCTCTGATAGTAACCTAGGAAATCCAAAAACTGAAAGGAAATCCCACGAATTGATTTGAAAAGAATGTAACGGTCTTTCTTTCAACCCAGGTTCTATCAAACCAATTCATTGCACCACACAGAAATGGTATTGAATTTACCACATCATGTACAAAATAGAACTTATTTTCCTTTTGGCTGTTAAATTTCCAAAGGCTCTCCATGGCATGATTGAGCTGTTTGTTTTATTCTAAATTTAAGAAAGGAGGTTGCAGGGAGAGAGGGAACTTACATTTAATGAGTAACTACCATATGCCAGACATTTTATATATATTTTTGTATTTAATTCTCACCACCACTCTGAAAATAAAATACTATTACTATCTCCATTTTACAGATGAAGAAATGGATATTTAGAAAAGTTAAGTAGTTCTTTCAAGATCATTCTACAAGTGAATGAAATAAGCAGGACTCAAATCCAGGCTTTGTTTAACTCCCAAGCCTGTGGTGTTTATTAGGGTGCTTCTTTTTCAGATGGTGAGCTTTCAAGCTTCAGCGTCATGTTGACTTTAATTGACTAAGTAGTAGAGTTATTTTTTCATTCAATGACAATGAATGTAAATACCTTCATGGTACATAAATAGTATTTATTATTATGAAGTGTCATTAGCATTAACGCCCTAAACTCCAAGGCTCTAACTGCTTGGTTACAGAAAATTCGATGTTCTATAGATCAGTGCCTTTCAAACTTAAATATGCATTCAGATCACCTGGAGGAATCTGCTGAAAATGCAGACTCTAATCCAATAGATCCAGAGTGGAGCCTAAGATTCTACTTTTCTTTCTTTTATAAATTTATTTATTTATTTATTTAATTTATTGGCTGTGTTGGGTCTGTTGCTGCGCACGGGTTTTCTCTAGTTGCGGTGAGCGGGACCTACTCCTCCTTGCGGTACACGGGCTTCTCATTGCAGTGGCTTCTCTTGCTGTGGAGCACAGGCTCTAGGCACGTGGGCTTCAGTAGTTGTGGCACACGGGCTTAGCGGCACGTGATATCTTTCTGGACCAGGAATTGAACCTGTGTCCCCTGCATTGGCAGGCGGATTCTTAACCACTGTGCCACCAAGGAAGTCCCAGATTCTGCTTTTCTAACAATCTCTCAGGTGGTGCTGATGCTGTTTGATCTCAGATCATACTTTGAGTAGCAGGACTATGGAGTACTCTGCCATAACTATTTTTGGAATCCCCAGGGGTGCTTCTAGCTATCCAGGAATTTGTAGTCACAGATCAAGGATGTCTAGCTGAGTTACAACTCTCAAGCTTCTGGCTGTAGCTATTTTAGGGAGGTTCTCCTCTACACCAGAACTCTGCTTATGGTACCATTTCTATCTCCTTATATGAGTGGATTTGGAAATCTGCTATGCCAGATATTACTGGATCTGCATGCTATTGTAGTCCCTTGATGTTAACCGTAAATGCTGGCTGATGAACAATAGCAGCCAAGAAGAGGGTGAATCAGACAGGCAAACACTACAGCCTTTTCTACTGCTTGACAGGGAAGAGAGTGAGGGATCCCTGGACCATGGTTAGCATGGTTCATTCTGTAGGACAAGCATATACCTGTGGTGTAGATGAAATATCTGCATCGAATCACAGCTTGATGGCACAGGCCATGGAAAGTATCCAGCTCAGTCCCCTTGCTCTGATTCCATGCTTTTCAGGCAAATAAGTGATCACTGAAGATGGTAGTCAGGAACCATCATCTCTGCTAATGGTTCTCCCAGGGTTGGCAAGTGTTTAACAAGCATGCATTCTAGTCATTCATTCAGATAAACAATCTGTCAAAGACTACTAACACTAATTAGTAACTTACGTGAACCAAATACTGGCTAAGATTCTAGAGATATAGTATCTCTACTCTCAAGAAAATTTCAGTATGGAGGGAGACACAGACAAGTAACCTACAGTACATAGTGATGGGTGTTAGGGTTATTATCAGAGCCCGTAGCAGAGCCATCTAACGCAAATTTTGGATGGGTGGGGAGGAGGCAGGGCAGTGGTGTGCTGGTTAATGTTTAACGATCAGTTCTCTGAAAAAAATAAAAGCCCTGATTTGTTAGTGTTTGGTGATTTTCATGGTGGAAATGCTCCCATCATGACCAGTTTCAAGCTACCAAATTGATGTCACTGAACATAGAGTTGTGCATAATAGGCTCTTGAAAGTCAGGATAAATTAATTCTAGCACACCATTGGGGTAGAGAAGGCTTCCCAAAGTGAATTATGTCTAAGAAGAGATTTGAAGGAAAGCTAAAGTTAGTCCATCAAATGTGGAGGACAGACAAAGGGATTCCAATTAGAAGAAACAGCAATACAAATAACTCAGCATGGTCATAGGAAACATGTTGCTTTGGCAATAAGTGTTGCTAGTCTGAATTAAAGTGTAGGAGGGAATAGTGTTAAATTTCCCAGTAGGCAGACTAAGCATATATTGATATTTAGGGCACCAGAAGGGTGGAGGAACCAAGGAAAAGAAAAAATGAGTTCTGATGAAATTATTAAGTGTATAATCAATAAATTTGGAAGAAATGTCAAAGAAAAATTATTATAACACTTGTTAAAATGGTAAGGAAGACTTCATTCAAGATTATTGCAACAGGGGAGAGACTATTGCAGCAAGGGAGAGAGACTGAACTCAACTCCAAATACCACAATGACAGCTGGGGATTTATAGTCTATGAGAAGAGTGAGGGGGTCAGTGTATAGAAAATTACTAAGAGGAGACATCAAGCGTGGGGATATTCTTGCCAAACTGTCTTAACAGGATTCTTTGCTAAAGGTAGGCCAAGATTGAGTCTTAGTCAAGAAGAGGGCTCAGCGAAGCCTAATTAAAGTTTGGTCAAGGAGGGAGTCTTTGTCAGAAGCTATTTTAATTTTAACATACATGTGAGTTTAGTACTATTGAATTAGAGCAGAAATGAGAGTACCACAATATTTTTAATTCATAGGGCTTCTGGTTCTGGAGATGGGGAAAAGATACTTGGAAAGAGTCAAAAGATATTAATGCTGTAGAAATAGTAGAATTTCGTGGCTGATTAGGGATAGAGGAGAAGAATAAATCAAGAATTACTCTGGGGCTTCCCTGGTGGCGCAGTGGTTGAGAGTCCGCCTGCCGATGCAGGGGACATGGGTTCGTGCCCCCGTCCGGGAAGATCCCACATGTCGCGGAGCGGCTGGGCCCGTGAGCCATGGCCGCTGAGCCTGCGTGTCTGGAGCCTGTGCTCCGCAACGGGAGAGGCCATAACAGTGAGAGGCCCGCGTACCGCAAAAAAAAAAAAAAAAAAAAAGAATTACTCTGGTTTTCTAGCTTCTGCAAGTGATTGAATGGTAGTGCCCATGAGATAGGTAACATTGGAAGAGGAGCACATTTAAAATGAAGATGATGACTCTGCTATCAGACATGTTCGAATTTGAAGTACTCGAAGAACATCAAGTGGAGATGTCCATCAGGCAGTCAGGTATATGAATCTGAAGCTCAGCAGAGAGGATTGGTCTGGAGTTATAGTCTTGGGAGTCACCAGTACATAGGCTGTAATTGTTATCATGAGAATGCCTCTTAGGGAAAGGGTATAGAGTGGGAAATGAGAAAAGGGTCAAGAAAAGATCCCTGAGGAACCCCAGCATATGGAAGAATCCAGCAAAGGGGACTGAGAAGGAGTGATTAGTGGAGTGAGAAGAAAATTAGTAGACAGTGGTACCCCAGGATTCAAGAGAGGAAACTGTTTCAAAAAAGGAATTCAACTGTTAAGGCATCAAGCAAGAAGACAACAGAAATGTGTCCACTGGATTTGGCACATGGAGGTCTTCAGTGCCCTTGACAAGAGTAGTTTCAGTGGTGTGATAGAGATTCCATTTCAGATAGAGAAGCCATTTCAGAGTACACTGAAGAGTGAATGGGAGATTAAGAAGAGGAGTCAATGAGAATAGATATTTCTTTAGAAAAATTTTACTCTCAAGAGCCATTGAGAAATTGAGTGGTAGGTGGAGAGGAATATGGATCAAGTGAGGGCTTTTCAAAGATGAGTGATGCTAGAGCAGGCTTAGATGCTACTATGATCTATTAGAATGATCTATAAAGAGAGATAAGGATGTAGGCAAAGTATCTGAAGATACTGGACAGGAATGGATGCAGAGTACAGGTGGAGAAGTGACCTTAAACAGCAGGCACTCATAATGTATAAACTCATTCTTAGGCACAGGCCTTATTGATAGAATGTCTCACCGTCTGTGGATAGGCGGAACATCAGGACATGAAAATATTGTAACATTTAGACTCTTCTGGTGTTTTTTAAAGCAGTATTCATTAATAAACATTAACAAAACAGTTGTGTCACCTTCAGAACAGGGAAATCCTCAAAACAACAAGGGACTTATTTGTCTTTCATTTAACAACTATTTTTTGAGTAAACTGTGCCATGCAATGATCTAAATGCTGGAAATAAAATAGTGAACAAGTCATACCTGATTATTTCTCTTATAGAGCTTAAAGTGTACTGGAAGAGAAGTATATTAAACAAATAATTGTAATACGGTGTGATAAAGGCTATGATGGGAGAAGTACTCTGTCAACACTTTACCTTATCTGGGAGTGGAGGAGTTAGGGTCAGAGGACTTCTAGAAACAGATATTAAGTTGGTATCTGAAAGATAAATAGGAGTTATCCAGAAGAATGGGGTCAAGAAATAGGGTGTGAGGAAGAGTTCCAGGCAGAGGTAACCGTATACATGAAGACCTTGACACCGAGGGAGTGTGATGCAGTTGAAGAACATAAGGTCAGTGTGACTGGACTGCAGAGAGTGGGAGGCAAAATGGTGGAAGAGGAAGCTGGAGAGGTAGCAGGGACCAGATTACACAGGGCCTTATATACTGTGTTTCGGATTCTGGTATTTATCTCAAGACCCAGGGGAAGACATAGCAGGGATTTAGGCAGGGAAATGAGCCTGACAGGATTTACATTTTGAAAACATTCTAGCTGCACTTCTGAGAATTGATTGGAGGGGGCAAGAGTGGAGGGATGACTAAAAGAGTTGAGAGGCTATTGCAGTTGTTTGGATGAGAATCATGGTGACATTTGCTAGGATGGTAGGGGTAGAGATGGAGAGAAGTAGAAGTATTTTAGAAGTATTTGCAAATTAACAGCTCTTGGTAAAGAATTGGATGTGGAGAATGAGGGAGAAGAACGTGTCAATGATTCCTAGGTTTTTGGCTTGAACAACTGGTTGGATGAGGCAATGGCAGCTTTTACTGGGACAGAGAAGAAAGGCAGAAGAGGAGGCTGCAGATGATCAAAGTTAGGTTTTTTAGAAGAACTAACTCACTATCATCATTCTCTTACCAGATGCATCTGGTAAGACTCCAATCAAATATAATTCCAAGAGTATCTGAAAAGCTCTAGTATTACTTTTATCTTCTTAATATCTTGAGTGCCTATGGATGGCTGAAGGGTTTAGCTTATGTTTTTTTGTCTTACTGTGTTTGACCTTCATAATTCATTTAATTATACTTCTTTTTCTGACCTCATTATTGCTTTTTCTGAACCACTTCTACCAAACTAGACCAATGGTGCATTTATGTTCATGCTGAGTTCAACTCTTAGTAGGGACATGAATTTATAGTAGGGACGCTGTAGATGTATGCTTCTTATATTTTTAATATGGATTTTTTTCAAACATATTTACCTAAGTAGATAGTAATAGATTAACATATTCTCACCAACTAACTTCAATAATTATCAATTTATAGTCAATTGTATTTAATCCATCCAAACAGGATGGACTTTAAAGAAATCACTACTATTCATAAAACAATTAACAATATTTCTTAACATTATATTTCCACTTAGTGTTCTAATTTTCCTGAATGCCTAATTTTCCTTTTACAGTTTCTTTGAAACGGGATTCAAATAAGTCCATACATTGTATTTTGTGGATGTCTCTTAAGTCTCTCAATTCATTGGTTCCCTGTGTCTGTTTTTATTTTTAAATTATTATTTCAATTTATTTGTTGAAGAAAACAGGTTGTTTATCCTGTAAAGTTTCTCACATTTTGGATTTTGCTGATCACATCTCTGACGTGTTGGTTAACGTATTCTTTTGTTCCTTATACTTCCTGTAAACTGGTAGATCTAGAGCCTTGATCTGATTCAAGATTGATTTTTTTGGGCAGTAATATTTCATAAATGTTGTGTGTATTTCCATCAAGAGGTACAGAATATCTGGCTGAATCTCTTCTTTGTGATATTAGCGGTCATTGATAGTCATTACCTAGATTCATTATTTCATTAGGGGTTTATAAGATGGTGATATTCCAATTCTATAATTCTTCCTTCATTTACTAGTTGCAATATGTCTATAAAGGAAAAATTCCTCTCGAAAGCTATTTCATCACTCTGAGGGACAGCTTGGATTCCCTTAGCACCATCCTCCAAAGGTGACCAATGAATATATTTTTCAGAGTCATTATTACTCATGGGTTTTTAACATTTTTGATGTGTTTCAATTCATAAGTTCATTGCAGTTATTATTCTTAATGATATTCAAATTGGCATTGTAGCCCTTCTCAAGTTGGTTCCTGAGTGCTTTTGACACTACCCCAATCATCTTTGATAGCTTTCTTGCTTTCTGATATGATAATTAATAAAACCATATGAATAAATAATTTTAAATATTTATGACATGTTAAGTGCATGATTGTGGCTCTAAATTACCATTTAGTTATGCTTTGTATAACAGGATATAAACACTACCCTCATCTCCAGTCTACGGAATGCTAAGTTGACACACAAGACAGTCAAAGCTTCCTTTCATTCAATATCTGACTAATTTATGGCTTTACAGAAAAATAAACAGCCAGCACATGATTTCATCTCCTAAACAAAGCATTTACACTTATCTAAATATGTTTTTTAAATGAGGTGGAATTTCTTCCTTCTTAAAAATATGTTTCTGGAACTACTAAAAAATTTGCGTTTTCTAAATAGCTGATAAAAAACGTTCCTCCATATTGTTGAAGAAGGGAGGCACTGGGACCACCAGTAAGACTTGGTTTAAGTATGCCAGTCAGACTTGACTTCTTTCCGTCCTGCTGCATCAGAGGCCACGCTCTCCTTTTTAGTTTCTTCTTTTTTGCAGCCTTTAGTGTCTTGGTTAGCCACCCCAGTCCCAGTGGATTTCCCTTTTGCTCCTCCTTTCCCTCTTGTTTGCACATTTTTCCTGAAGGTTTATTCTTTCTTGTTGCCTTTTGTTTTTGGCTTAGTCTCAACTTTGGAAGGAACAGGTTTGGCTACAACCTGTGAATCTCCTCTTGGGCTCTTTCTTTACTGCCTCTTTAGCTGAATTGACCTTCTTCTTAGAAATCTTGGTGGTGGCTTCAGTGAGGAAGATGCGTGCCTGGGTGCCTAGGAGTCTTCACAAAGCTGGGCTACTTTGCTGCTGCCAATCCCATAGTCTGAACTCCTGGGGCCCAAGATGGGAGTGGATCAGATGTCTGCCCATTATTTTGATTTAATATCAGGAATCTCTCTCTCTCTCTCTCTCTCTCTCTCTCTCATCATCCTCTATCACTATCATCTGTGTACTCATCCCTCTCTCTCCCTTTTTAGGTAAATGGTAGCATACTATACGTGCTTTTCTCCACCTTGTCTTTTTCACCTTAACAATATACCAGGAGATCATTCCAAAGTAGTATATAGAGTATATATTCCTCATTCTTTTTACAGCTACATAATACTCCTTAATGTGGATGTATTGCAATTGATTCAAAGAGTCCTTTATTGATGGACATTTGTTTTTTTTAACCTTCTGCTATTACATATAGAACTGCAGTGAATAATCTACTGCATATGCTTTACTGTTATTTTTGCCAGTGTATCCTTGGGATACATTCCTAGAAGTGGGATTACAGGGTCAAAGGGAAAAAGCTTTATGTAATTTTGCAAGATTCGACAACTTCCCCTCCATTGGGGTGGTACTATTTTACATTCCCACCATCAAAGCATGAGAATGTCTGTTCACAGCCTCACCAAAGACTATGCGGTCAAACCTTTGACTTTTTGCCAATCTGATAAGTGAGAAATTATATCTTATTTTAGTTTTAATTTATACTTCTCTTATGAGTAAGGTTGAATATTATTTCATATATTTAAGAGTCATTTATATATCCTTTTCTGAGAACTGTCTTGACAGTTTAAAAAACATGTTCAATGTGTTTCAATCTGTTATAGTCTTTTTTTTTGGTATAGTCTTTTTTTATGCTCAAGTTCTATCTTAGGCCAGTGGAAGACTCTTCAGGCTAGCTCCTGTGTCCTTTTGACATGACCTCAGCATTCCTTTATTTTTTACCCTAGTAATCTTTGACCGCTTCTTTGCTAAATGATATGACAAGATATTCTAGACTTATCTTGTACATTAAATGCCTGAGAATTGGCATCAGCCATTTCTCTAAGCTGCTGGAGGAATAATAATTCTATTTGCTAAGCCTCATATCCACATGCACATTCATAGCACTTATCATCACCTGACATTACAGTGTGTATTGTCTGATTCTTCCTCTATATTCTAAGAATTTAGAATGTAAGCTACATGGAGGGTTAACACTTTGTTTTGTTCACTAATGTATCTCGAACACCTAGAACAAAACCTGATATACAGAGGTTCTCAAAACCTGCTTCTTTCCATTTATCAGAGGTCATGATTGCAGCCCTCTACATGAGGAGATGGGTGATCATCCGGAGACTGAGCCCAGGAGTCACTATCATTCATTCGTTCATTCCCATGTACTGAATGGCTGGTATGTAACAGACAGTGTTCTAGGCAAGTTGGTAATGTTTGCATTAGGCCTGAGGCTCAGGCAAAACCTCTAGCCACACTGATCAGGCAGAAATGATTCCTCTTCAATGTCAAACTTGAGCTAAACTAATAGGGTCAAGTAACCAACTGGAATAAAAGGAAATGGTGGATGGGACTTCCCTGATGGTGCAGTGGTTAAGAATCCACCTGCCAATGCAGGGGACATGGGTTCATTCCCTGGTCCGGGAAGATCCCACATGCCACGGAGCAACTAAGCCCATGTGCCACAACTACTGAGCCTGTGCTCTAGAGCCCACGAGCCACAACTACAGAAGCCCGCAACAAGAGAAGCCACCACAATGAGAAGCCCATGCACCGCAATGAAGAGTAGCCCCTGCTTACTGCTACTAAAGAAAGCCCACATACAGCAACGGAGACCCAACACAGCCAAAAATTAAATAAATAAATCTTAAAAAAAGACACGGTGGGAGTATTTTCTTCCCTCAGGACTCCTCCTTCATGCAATGAAGACATGGCACCAAAGCTTCATACATTAAGCAAATATATGTATATTTTACTTATTGTTTACATTTCCAGATGCTGTCTATGATAGCTGTATTCTATGTAGTTTACATCAAACTCATCTCTTTTATGTGAGAGGGAAATCAGAGTAGGCCAGGACTAATATTTTTTGAAGTCTTATTGTGTGCCAGACATTTAAAAATAGATTTTCTCACTATATTTTGTATTATAGTCTCCTGGAAGATAAAGTAAGGAGGAAAAGAAAGCACATTTTTAAAAGACTTTATTTTTTTTAGATCAGTTACAGCACTTTTTTTTTTAGAAAAAGGAAATAGTATAAGGATTTTCTATTCTTTTCCTAGCTTCAGGAGGTAATTCATCTTACAACACAGAAGAGTCAACAGGTACCATTTACAAAGGATTTCCCATTTATTCCTCACACCACTGTGGTAAAGTGAGGGATTTTGTCACATCCACTGAGAAGACTGAGGCTCAGAGAGGTGATAACATATAAAACTCTATCAGTCATTTCTAGATTAGAGCAGTGGTTCTCAAACTGTCTTGTGTCATCTGTATAACGTGTAAACACTAATTACTGGGCCCCATCTGGGTGAGGCCCAAGAATATGCACTTCCAGCAAGTTCCCAGGTGATGCTGATGCTGCTGGTCCAGGGACCACAGTTGGAGAACTACTGATGTGAATAACAAACAAAAATGACATTTACTTTTTACGAGGATCTAGAGAATCACTGCGAGCTGAGAGGGCTGTTGGAGGTACATGGCCTGGGGTCAAAGCAAAGAGGATACAGAGTGCAGTGTGCCCAGGCCCATGCTTTGCGCCATTGACTCAGACAGTGGCTGACACTATGTCACTCTCCTAAAGTGTGAGGGGACCAGTCACTGGTCCACAGAACTGTTCATGTGGCATTGTGATTTCATCATGTCTCCCGCCCTGGGGAGCCCTGTGGTTGAGGGATTAAGCACCAGCCTCCCAAAAGTCTCCCTTGATCTTAAGAGCTATTCAGGTTACTTCTTATTAAATCCCTAATTCAGACCAGGCTATGGGAAGTTAGGAGAGGTGAAGTAAATCAGGGACACTGTCTTGTAAATGCCTGCTCAGTAGTGAAACCTGGAATTACAATAAAGCTTTCTCACTGTGTCCCTGAAACTACCAGAGATCTGAATGCTCTAATCTCCCTGTGCAGTCGATGGTGGCCAGGATATTACTTTTTGATCATTTTTTATAGTGAGCTGTATTACTTGTAAGTGATTCTATTACCGAAAAATTTAAAACGTCCTATGGCAAATAACAAAAGCAATAACATCCCAGCGAAGCTTGTCTGAAATGGTTAGAGTAAATATTTGCAAATTAGGGCTAATTCTCATGATATATGAAAGCATTCTCAGCAACCAGTATAGAGAGATGGACAAATGATGCTGTGGTAAGCAGCCTCTAAGACGGCTCCAATGAGCCGGAGCCTCCCTTCCTGAGCGGCGCCAGGAAGCCGGGGACCCCTTCCTGGAGCCCGGAGCCTGCGGCCCGAGCGCCCCCGGGGCCTTATTTGTACGCAGCGCGCCTTTGTACGGAGAGACTCTGGCGGAGGTGCCCAGCGGTTCAGCGAAGCCAGACCCTGCTCCACTCCCAGGAAGAGGAAATTTCCACCCCTGCAGCTGTCTTGTGACTCACGCTGCCACCCCAACCAGTCGGAAAGAGTGGGAGTATTGAGTGTGTACTGTACACTGAATGTACAACAGTGGGTTAATCACACAAGCGCATCATACAGGAAAACGCACTTGTATTTGAACAGTGAAAAGACCCTTAAACAAAGGTTTGATCTTGCCCTTTTACCCAGGCTTTTATGGGTTCCTGGCTGCACTCTTCTCATTCACAATGTGGGCTATGTTTCAGAATCTGAACCATGAGGTTCCAAAATATCGTGACCAGATAGTCCAGGACTTATGGTTTTTCCAAAGTCAGTGACTGCGTTGTAATATTCATTCAATCTGTCTGATCCAGATTCCTATAAAGGGTACATTGAAGACCTAAAGCCATATGACTTAGAAGAACAGAAGAATCTCACAGTCTGTCCTGATGAAGTGCCTTTTGAACAGAGAAGTCCAATTTATGTTGCATGTCAGTTTTTTACTGTCTTACTTCAAGCATGTGGTGGTGTGGATGATCCTGAGTTTGGTTATACCAGAGGAAAGCCTTGTATTCATGTGAAAACAGAGTAATTGAATTAAAGCCTTAAGGAGAACCAACTATAGAATGTATTTCGAAGGATGAAAGCACAGCTACTCTATCAACTTATCCTCCCAATGGAATTATAGGAATAAAATATTTTCCATGTTATGAGAAAAAACTGCATGTGAGGTATCTACTGCCATTAGTTGACATCTAGGTCACCTTTGACCCTGCAGTACCGTAAAAGAAGTAACAGTCAAGTGAAAAGTAGATGGATTACCCAACCGAAAACACCAGGATGTTCTTGACAAGTTTTTAGGACGAGTTGTGTTCAAAATCACAGTGTGTGCATAGTAATGAGTTAGGATATCTCCACAGACTAAATGCTATGTTGTCTGTCTTTATTTTGTATCAGCTGGACCTGCCATTCTAGAATTATGAGACCACCCTGGACAAAGGTAGGGTGGTACATGACACTGGGGTAACATCATAATGTGCTTCTAGATCATAGTGTTCAATGTCCTTTGAAGTAACTGCCTGTTGCCTCTGCTGCCTTTTGAACCAGTGGACAGTCACCAGATAGGGACTGTGAACACTTGATTTGAAACATGTAGAATGGGGGTCTTGTCCTATTTTGATGTGGTTTAATTGCCAAGTGTATAAACCTTAGTGTGCTGCCCTATATAAATATTTTATAGATTTAACACTGGTTAAGTGTCATATTTTCATGCCAGCAAAGTTTAGGCATAAAATGGTACCTGACCAACATCAAGTGACTTTATAGCTGCAAGAAATGTGATGTATGGAGAAGTTCTGTGAGGAATAAAAAGGAAAATAAAAGTGAGTTTGAAAGGTTTTCTTGGTGTTTGTGTAAAATTATTTTTTACATGTTGAATTAGTCTGTGGATCTTTTTGATTAAGAGCACAAACTTTTTGTTGTAAAACATGCAAAAAATGTAGTGATGGGATTGTTTTTAGTGGTGGAACTAAATCTCTTACACATTATTTTAGGCCATAGATGAAACAGCATTTTTAGGGTAGCCAGTATGAATATGCACCTAATTTTTTATGAAATTAAGTTCATAAGATTTAAATTGTATGATACTTTGTGAAATATCTTATTACTGCTTTTATTTAGCAGACTGTGAACCTTAATAAAAAATATAAATTGTTAAGAACCTATCTAAAAATGAGCCCTGAGATGAGAGCAGCTATAAAAAGATCATCATTTTGATTCTGTGTGTCATCTCTTTCTACGGACTTGATATGATTGTTTCTTTCAGTCTAAGTTATTTTTCAAAAAGCAAACCTGTGTTTTTTTAATTGAGTTATAATTAACATATAATGTTATATTAGTTTCAGGTGTACAACATAGTGATTCAATAGTTTATACATTATGAAGTGATCACCATAATAAGTCCAGTTACCATCAGTCACCATACAAACTTATAACAATATTATTGAATATATTCCCTATGTGTACATTACATCCAGGTGGCTTATTTATTTTATAGCTACAAGTTTGTACCTCTTTATCCCCTTCACCTATTTCGTCCAGTCCCCCACCCTCTTCCCCTCTAGCTTATGTTGTCTGTAGAGGTGAAGCAATATATATCCACTAGTCCAGCACACAGAACCTAGGAAGAAGACATATTAAAGGGCCATGAACGTGAGAAAGAACCACTTACTTAGGTCATCCATTTTCAAAATAAAGCGAGATTTGACAGTGACTCTTTTTTTTTTTTTTTTCCGGTATGCGGGCCTCTCACTGTTGTGGCCTCTCCCATTGCGGAGCACAGGCTCCGGACGCGCAGGCTCAGTGGCCATGGCTCATGGGCCCAGCCACTCTGCCGCATGTGGGATCTTCCCGGACCGGGGCATGAACCCGTGTCCCCTGCATCGGCAGGCGGACTCTCAACCACTGCGCCACCAGGGAAGCCCGATAGTGACTCTTGATAGAGTCCCATTCCTTAAGTCTGTAATTGAGATAACTAAGTTAGAACATATGGATAGGTTAAGTATCCAAGTGAATGAAAAGAAGTAAAGGGAAAATATGTATATAAATTGTGAAAAAAAGAGATGGCTCCAATGAACCACGCTTCCTAGTATTCATGCACATGCATGCGTAATCCTTGTACTTGAGTGTGGGCTGGGTTAAGAGAGAGAAATAGTGAAGCCTTGAATTACTCTAAAGCTTTGTCCTTTGTGTCTTGAAGCTGCCTGGGCTCTGAGTGCTCTAATCTCTCTAGGGGCTGGCACTGGATGCTCCCCAGGGTATTGCTCAATTTCTATTACAATGGACTGTATTATTTATTTATTTATAAATATACATAATATTTACCATTATAATCTTTTTAAAGTGCACAGTTCAGTGGTACAGTGCATTCAAATTGTTGTACAACCATCACCACCGTCCATCTCCAGAACTCTTTTCATCTTGTTCCATGCTCATTAAACATTAATTTCCTGTTCCATCAGCCCCTGGTAACCACTATTCTACTTTCTGTCTCTATGAATTTGACTACTCCAGGTGCCTCATGTAAGTGTAATCATACAGTATTTAGGGTGTGTGTGTGTGTGTGTGTGTGTGTCTTTTTTCATTTGGCATGTATCAGAATTTCATTTCTTTTTAAGGCTGAATAATATTCCACTGTATGATAGTCATCCATTGGTGGACATTTGGGTTGTTTCCATCTTTTGGCTTCTGCTATTAAAGAAAACCAGAGCTGTATAGTAGTTAAAGTATTAAGAACAGATTTTATACAGGAACTATTGTAATAAGAGTAAAGAAACCTCAGATTATAACTGAGCTCAGTTCTGAGTACATCATGGACAAATACAGGTTCATAGCCTAGGAGCAGAGTGGGGAGTCAGTGGATGGAAAATTGGAGCAGGGGAGGAATTCTGGTTAAACCAACCTGACCAGGGTTCTTGCTGAAGGCAGGCCATGGTGATCAGATATTGGGAGTGGGGATTCTTGCTAAGTAGACTTAGCAGGATTTTTGTCAAAATTGGGCTATGCAAGGATGAACACAAGAGTCCAAAGGTTGAGACCTAGTTGAGAAAAAGGTTCAGAGGAACCCGACTAAAATTTGGTGAAGGAGAAAGTCTTATCAGTGTGAATAATACTGCTATGAATATTGGTACACAAATATTTGTTTGAATCCCTGCTTTCTCTACTTTTGGGTATATACCTATAAGTGGGATTGCTAGATCATATTGTAATTCTATTTTTAATTTTTTGAGGAGCCTCCATACTGTTTGTCACAGCAGCTGTACCATTTTACACTCCCACCAGCAATGAACAAAATTCTAATATCTCCACATTCTCACCAACACTTGTTATTTTCTGCTTTAAAAAATATAATAGCCATCCTAACGGGTGTGACTTCTATTTATTTTAAAAATAAACTTTATTTTGAACAATTTTATATATAACTGTATAATTTTAGTCAATAATATTGAAAAATGTAAAATACTTTGTATGGCAGGAAAAAAGAAAAGTTATGTGAAAAGCAGAGAGGAAATATTTGCAAACTCCATAGGGTTTATATTTCTGCTATGTTAGGCAGACTTACTAACCAACAGGTCAATGATGTCAACAGAAAATTCACTAGAGGACCAATATTTGTGGCTAATAAACATTAGCAAATAATAGAAGTCATATTAGTGAAATAAGCAAGTTGCAGAATTATATGTATAACATGATTATAATTTTGAAGAATATGTGCATTTTAGTATATTTTATGTAAATATCTGATTATATGTAATTATACTTTAATAAATTACATACAGAGAAACACACCTGAAGAATAGACATCTGTCTATTTTCAGTGAATATCTTTGGGTCAAGGACTGAGGGTCAGGACTTCCCTGGTGGTCCAGTGGCTAAAAATCCGCGCTCCCAATGCAGGGGTCTGGGTTTGATCTCTGGTCAGGGAACTAGATCCCACATGCCACCACAACTAAGACCCGACACAGCCAAATAAATAAATAAATATTAACAAAAAAGGACTGAGGGTCAGGCAGATGGGATTATACGATAATTTCAATTTACACATATACATATTTGCCTTGTTTGAAATTTATACTCAGGACAATTTATTAAGATAAAAATTACTAAAGAGCAAAAATATGTGACCCAACTGATGAAAATTATGTACTCATATGTTATGTTTTGGAAGTGTGTTCACAATATACTTGTTTGTTGAGAAAAGAGTAGGTTAAAGCAACTGATTTGACAGTGTATCTGTGTATGTGTCTGTTTCTATGTCTCAAACGTCTTCACACATGCAGCTTTCTCTTCAACTCAGGCAGGAGGTTGATGTCTAGTTTTAGGGCTTAGAGACCGCTGAATGTCTTATATTCAGAGAGATTGCTGCCAGCGGGTGGTAAATTCTGCAAAGACCTGGCTGTGAGGCCAAGGCCAAGTCCCTTCTCCATTCTCTCCTCCACTTGCAAAGCCTCTGGTACCGAGACCTTCAGAATTGCAACTCTGATTCTGATCCCTAGGCAGCATCTGTCTTCATATTTTTCTCTTTTCTAATGAAAAGTCATTTTTTTAGAGTAAACAAAATGTTATTTTTAAAGTTGCTTGTTAAGCAGTACATATACTTATTGTATATGTGCTTGAAAGATTTTTTTATATAAAAAGACTAAAAGCATATCTATTTAGTTTCATATATGCGTTATTCATAGATCTATCAACCTCTCTCTTGCCCCACCCCTTCCCCCACCCCCAGTTCTCATCAAGGTCTGCTGACCTGTCCACACTGTAGAGAAGGCCCCCTGGAAAAAGCAGGTGGTTTAAGCCCCCAAGTATCATACCACTGTAATGGCTTCCCAAACCTTCCACCTGCCTCTCTCCAGGCCACTTTACACACAGCTGCCCATAGTAGTTTCCCTAAAGTGGACCCTGATATAATTACACAAACACTCTCAGAAGCAATCCACTACCTACCAAGAGAACTTCAAACTCCTTTCCCCAGCTTGCATTCTCTACCCCATGGATCCAGACTACGTTTCCAGTTTTGTCTCCCAAGTGCTCTGTGTTCTGGGCAACCTGCACTGTGGGCTACTCCCTACAGTACTCCTGTGTTTGCTGTGTATCTCTTGAACTGGGTGGGGATCGATTTGCACAGACCTTGGCTCTCGCACCTACATGGTGGCATTACATACTTTGATCAACACTTTGGGGGAGAATTGTTATCCTCATTTTAAAGTTGTGGAAACTGAGTGTTGGGGAGAGTGAGAACCAGCCTTGTCTTTGGGATACTTGATTTACAGAAGTAAGATACCCACTGATAGCTTGGTAGTGATAATGAACTGTATTATTTTGCTCTATAACAAAGAGGAATGGATATGGTGCTAGTAAGTGCCTGATATGGGTAATATTAATTATATTTTTTCCTAGAATTTAAGTGATACCTCTTTTTTTCTTTTGTAGAACATTTGGAAAATACATTAAAACAGAAAGAGAATAGGAATAAACACCCTGAATCCTACACCCTGAACAACCCATCCCTTTCTAGGATTTGCTGACATCTAGTGGTAGAGCCAAGAATATCAAGTGACCTATAAATGAAGATAGGTCGAGATGGGGTAAAAACATTTCCAGGTTTCCTGAATTCAGTCTGGGTTCTTACCCTGACTTGACATGCACAACTTCCCAATTTTACCACATTTACCCTTTTAGATGATGGAATTCCAGGGATCAAGATTGACTATGTTATAGTTGCTTGGAAGTGACACATGCATATGGGTGCCAGTTCAACTTCTTTTGATGAGATGAGGAAAGGGAGATAAAAAACCCTACCTTGTGTTAAAGGGCTGAAGTGTAGGACTGACATCATTAGGTTTCCAACGCAGTGATATATAGACAGAAAAGCACAGGCTTCGAAATCACAGATGGAAGTGGGGAATGCAGGTAAGGGATCAAATATTTTAGGAGCACTTTATGTTAGAGAGTGTGGTAAAATTATTTGTATTAGAGTTTAATAATGTCTAGGACACATTTTGTAATCTCTAGGGTGACCACTGAAATAATAGTAAAAAATGTATAATTAACAAGGTAATAGAGAGGGAAAATAGAATTTAAAAATATTAAGCAATCCAAAAAAGGGCAAGAGAAAAGAGAAAGAACAATATAGAACAGGCAGAACAAATACGGTAGAAATCAAATAGTAAGATGGTAGATTTAAGCCCAAATATACCACAAATTTACAGGTGAACAGCCTAAACATTCAAATCAAAAGACAAAACTTGTCAGACTGGATTAAAAAAATAACTATTTGCTGCTTAGAAAAGACTCACCTTCAATACGAAGCCACAGAAGTTTGAAAGTAAAAGGATGGAAAAAGACATACCATGCAAATATTAACAAAAGAAATCTGATGTAGCCATGGCAACATCAGATAAAGTAGATTTTAAAGCAAGGAGTATCAGTAAAGACAAAAAGGGACATTTCACGTTGTTAACATTTTATTTTATATGTATATATATATCCATCTAGAATTTTCCCTGTATGTTTGTATATATGTGTATATACATATGTATTTGAATAAAAAACCCATAATATACATATCTTGTTACCTATTTTTACTTAAAAATAATGTATATCGGGCTTCCCTGGTGGCGCAGTGGTTGAGAGTCCGCCTGCCAGTGCAGGGAACACGGGTTCATGCCCCGGTCCGGGAAGATCCCACATGCCACGGAGCGGCTGGGCCCGTGAGCCATGGCCACTGAGCCTGCGCGTCCGGAGCCTGTGCTCCGCAACGGGAGAGGCCACAACAGTGAGAGGCCCGCGTACCGCAAAAAAAAAAAAATAATAATAATGTATATCATAAATATATTTCCATTGAAAAATTTTAGTTCTGTTATAGTTTTTAAAGACTACACTGTACTCTATTATATGAAAGTATCATGATTTCTTTAACCTATCCCCTACTGGATATTCAAGTTGTTTAGCATTATAGAATTATAAATAACTCTGCAATGAGCATCTTTATGAATACATGTTTGTGCATTTTTTTTCTCATTTCTTTGGGATGCTTTCCCAGAAATTAAATTCTTGGGTTCAAAGGTATACACATTTTAAAAACTTTCTAATACACATATTCATTCAAAAAATTGTACTAGTTTATACTCCAGACAATTATGCAAAGGAGTATTCATTTGTCTACCTGTATACAAATACAGAGAATTATAATTCTGGTGAGAAAACATAATATTTCACTGTTGTTTGAATTTGCAGAATTTGATCACTGGTGAGGCTGACTATTTTTTTTTAAAGTAAGCTTTAGGAGATGTAACAGACAGAAAAGTGCACAAACCATAAATGTACATCTTGATAAATTTTCACAAAATGAAGATATTTGTGTGGCCAGAACCCAGATCAGGAAAGAGAACATTACCAGCACCCTGGAAGCCCCAATGTTATCCCCCTCTAGTTACTAAACCCTCTCTCCCTACCAAGAATAACCATTATTCAGACTTCTAAAAACATAGAGTAGTTTTGCCTGTTTTTGAATTTTATCTAAATAGAATCATCCACTCCATGCTATGTTGTGTCTGCCTTCTTTCACTCAACTTTATATTTGTGAGATTCATCCATGTGGTTGCATACAGTTTCAATTTGTTCATTATCATTATTGTATAGTTCCATGGCAAAAATGTCATGGGAGATTTTGAACAGACTTCTCTCAGTATAAAATCAGACAAAAATCAATAAGAATACAAAATATTTGAATAGCACAATTAATAATCTTAACATAATCAACAAATATAGAACCCCATACTCTAATACAGCAGAATACACTTTCTTTCTAGGTACAGATGGAACATCTACAAAATCTGGCTATGTGAAGGACATAAAAAAAGGCCTGACAAACTCTAAAGATTGAAATAACACAAAGTATGTTCTCTGACCATTGTGAAATTAAGCTAGAAATTAATTAAAAATAAATTGGGAATTGTTACATGTTTTGAAATTAAGTAATACATTTCTAAATAACCTATGTGTGTGTCAAAGAAGATATAAAAATGGAAACTAGAAAGTATTTTGAACTGAGCATTAATGAAATTGTGACATATTAGAATTTGTGGGGTGCAAAATCTCAGGAGGCCTTTTCTTGGGTTAGAAATTGACAAGCTGATTTAAAAATTTATACAGAAAAAACAAAGGACCTAAGATAGCCAAAACAGCTTAGAAAAAGAACAAAATTGGAGATCTCACACTACCTGATTTTGAGACTTAAGTATAGTCATCAAAAGAATGTGGTTTTGGTGAAAGGATAGGTTTATAGATCAAAAAAACTGAATAAAGAGTCCAGAAACAGACCCACACATGTGGTCAGTTGATTTTTAGCAAAGGTGCCAAGGTAATTTAGTGGAAAAAGAGTAGTCTTTTTAACAAATGATGCTGAAACAATTGGCAACCCATATGGAAAAAAAAATAAACCTCACACTTTACACAAAAATTAACTCAAAATGTATCATCTACCTAAACGTAAGGGCTAAAACTATAAAATGTCTAGAAGAAAACGTAATAGAAACCTTTGTAATCTTGGGTCAGGTAAAAATTTTCTCTAGGACAAAGAGTACAAACCATAATGAAAAAATAAATTGGATTTATCAAAATTAAAAACTACTGCTGTTTGTAAGATGCCGTTAAGAAAATGAAAAGCCAAATCATAGACTGGGATAAAATATTTTCAAGTCAACATAGCTAATATAATTCTGGCTTGTATCCAGAATATATAAAGAACTCTTACATGTCAATAATAAGAAAAAAACAACCCAATTTAAAATTGTGGGCAAAAAATTAGAATAGCCATACCTATTACAATGACTTAAAAAAATTGTAATGGAGCAGGACCCTATGGGGCCTCCCCAGGACATGCCCCACACCTCCATATCTTGTTTGTAGAAAAACTTTAGCCTCCTAGGCCTTCCCCAAGTTCCAAAGAATAAATGTAATCAGAAAAGTGAGAAAATTCAGAAACAAAGGAAAACAGTCAAACAAGACAAAATAATAATAGTTTAGCCATTACACAAAGTCAAGGACCTTTAGTTCCTCCTCAAGGAATGTAGATAATATTCTGAGCCACAACCTTTGAGCTGTTTTGCAGATATGGAAACCCCTACCAGGTGGGAGAAAACTGCATGCTGCCTGCAAGCATGTAGACCCCAGATCGGTGGGAACCAGAAGGCTGATGATGTTGACTCCTGATTACCTCACCACCAACCAATAAGAAGAATGTCCACGAGCTGATCGTGCATCCTGCAACCCTCTTCCTCAATACATTCCTCTTCCTTTTGCCTGAAATACATCGGGGAGTTTGGGTCTTTTGAGCATTAGCTACCTGGGTTCCTTGCTTGGCATCTTGCAATAAACGCTGCATTTTCCTTCACCACAATTGGGAGTGAGTAGATTGACTTTACTGCATGCAGGTGAGCGGACCCAAATTTTGTTCAGTTACAAAATGACAAAACCGAGTACAGGTGAGGATTTGAGCAACTGGAGCTGTCACATAATTCTGGTGGGAATGTAAAATAGCACAGCCACTTTGGTAAAACAGTTTTTTAATAGAAAATCAATGATCCCACTCCTAAGTATATACCTAGGGAGGAGTAAACAAAGATTTGTATGAAAACATTTATAGCAGCTTCATTGGTAATGGGCTCAACTTGGAAGCAACTCAAATGTTCATCAACTGGTGAATGGAAAACAGATTGTGCTACATATATACAGTACAATGCTAAGCCATAGAAAAGACAACTATTAATACAAGTAACAACATATATAAAGCTCAAAAGCACTATCTTAGAAACTCAGACGCAAAAGGCTTATTTCACTTATATGGCTTTCTGAAGAAAGCAAAATTGCAAGAACAGAAATCAGATCAGTGGTTTCCAGAGGCTGAGGTTGGGGAGAGAGGATTGGCTATAAAGGGCACAAAGGAACTTTTTAGGGTGATGAAAATATTCTATATCTTGATTGTGATGGTAGTTACATGACTGCATACATTTGTCAAAACTCATAAAACTTTACATCTAAAATAACTGAATTTTACTGTGTGTAAATTTTACTTTGATAAACCTGAGCAAACAAACCTGTGAAATTAATAAAGCCTGGAAATAAACCATCAAAACATCTATCTCAAGCAGCTAGGGGAAAAAACTCAATTAAATTAAACTGGGTTAAGCTGGTGATGATATAATTCCTATTTTCTAAAGTTATGTTTTTCCCCTTATGACTGGCATCTGATGATTTAGGCATGTATTGATAATCCTTGCCTAAATCAATTATTTCATTGGGGATCACAAAATGATGATTTTTGAATCCTATCATTCTTATATGCTTATTAGTTAATGTTCTTCTAATCTGAAAGAAAGTGTTTTCCTTCATTAACAGGGCTATTTGGTTACTTGAAATATAGATCTTACTGGAAAGGTAGGCAAATGCTTAATTCCCTTCCTCTAGTGCAACTGATTTCTCCCAAGAATGCTCTGCCTTAGTTTTGCTCAGTCTTAGTTTTGCTCAGTCTAGCAGCTTTAGAAAATTTAAGAAATTCTGTTTCAGTTCAAACTGTTACTTCAGGTGTTATTTTAAAAAAGAACTGGTTCGACTGGATAGTACTAAATTTATAAATTAATTTGAGGAAAAACATAGTACAGAATAGTATGTACAATAAGATTCTTGCCTTTAACCAATATACCCTCTTATAGATCCAAGTACATAGGGGCATTAAATATATGGTAAAAGTTCTACTTCAAAACAGTGGGAGGAAGGATAGATTCTTCAATAGATGCTTTTGGGAAGTTGGATATCCATTTGGAAAAAAATAATATCAGAGAATTATCTCATGCCAATTATTAAGTTCCAAATGGATTTTTAAAACTTATAATAGTATTATACTATTTTTCATAAACTTTAGCTGGGGAGGAAAAAAATCCATAAATGACTCTCTCACACCACACACAAAAATAAATTCAAAATGGATTAAAAGACTTAAATATAAGATCTGAAACCATAAAACTTCTAGAAGAAAACATAGGCAGTAAGCTCTTTGACATCCATATTAGTAATATTTTTATGGATATGTCTCCTCAGGCAAGGGAAACAAAAGCAAAAATAAACAAATGGGACCAAATCAAATGAAAAAGCTTTCGCAGAGCAAAGGAAACAATCAACAATACGAAAAGGCCACCTACTGAATGGGAGAAGATATTTGCAAATGGTATGTAGACAAGGTGTTCATATCCAAAATTTACAAAGAACCCCTACAACTCAACATCAAACATACAACTCGATTAAAAAATGGGCAGAGGATCTGAATATGCATTTTTTCCCCAAAGAAGACATACAGATGACCAACGGGCACATTAAATGGTGCTCACCATCACTAATCATCAGGGAAATGCAATCAAAACCACAATGAGATATCACCTTATACTCATTAGGATGGTTATTATCAAAAAGACAGGAAATAACAAGTGTTGAGGAGGATGTGGAGGAAAGGTAACCCTCATGCACTGTTGGTGGGATTGTAAATTGGTGCAGCCACTATGGAAAATATTATGGAGGTTCCTCAAAAAATTAAAAGTAGAACTATCATATGATCCAGCAATTCCACTCCTGGGTATTTATCCAAAGAAAACAAAAACAGTAAAAGATATATGCACCCCTATGTTCATTGCAGCATTAGTTATAGTAGCCAAGATATGGAAGCAACCTAAGTGATGAATGGAAAAAAGAAGATGTGGCATACATACATACATACATACATATATATATATATATATATATATATATATGATGGAATATTACTCAGTCATTAAAAAGAATGAAATCTTGCCATTTGTGACAACATGGATGGACCTAGAGGGTATTATGCTAAGTGAAATAAGTCAGAGAAAAACAAGTACTGTATGATTTCATTTACATGTAGAATCTGAAAAACTAAACAAATGAACAAACATAAGAAAACAGAAACAAAGTTATAGATACAGAGGTTGTTGCCAGAAGAAAGGAGGATGGGTGGAGGAAAGTAGGTCAGGGAGATTAAGAGGTAAAAACTTCCAGTTGCAAAATAAATGAGTCACAGTTATGAAATGTACAGTGTGGGGAATATAGTCAATAACTATGTAATTTTTCATTTTTAAAGTTAAAAATTCCATAAATGAAAAAAACAATTCACTTGATCACATCAAAATTGAAAAACTTCAGTACGTGGAAATACAACATAAACAATATCAAAACAAGCTACAAAGTGGGAGAAAATATTTGTAACATAATAAAGAGAGAAACAAGTTCTATCCACACTAAATACAGCTCTTCTGCAAAGACAATAAGATAAAGAATACAACAGAAAAATAGAAAAAGGATGTGAGCAGGCAATTCATAGAGCTATGTATGTCCAACACACATGTGAACAAATGCACAACCTCACTACTTAAAAGCAAAATGTAATCTACAACACTGCTATACCACTTCTCAGTTTTCCAATTGGCAAAATTTTCAAAGATAAGTTTTGTAGTATTGTTTAATATTATTCAAAATTAAAGGAAACATAAATGTCCATCAGTAGAGGAATAGGTAAATAAACCATGCTATAGCCACACTATGGAATACAATACAACAGTTAAAAAGATCCACATTTACTGACATGTAAAGAGCTCCAAGATACATTGATGAGCAAAAACCATCAAGTTGTGAAACATATGTACAATATGATGCCCCCCAACAGTATTTCTGTAGGTACACATATGTGTACTTAATTCATAGAAAAAGGTCTGTTGTGCTATACCCAAACTAATAAGGCAACCCTCTCTGGGGAAGAAATTGGTGTGTACTGAGGTATAATTTATATGCAATATATCACACGTATCTTAAATGTTCAGTTTTTAGAGTTTTAACAATTGTGTATAACCATGTAACTACCACACAAACCAAGATACAGAATATTTCCATCACGCCAGAAAGAGCCCTTGTACCTCTTTCCAGTTAATTCCCCTCTATCTCCCAGACAACCACTTTCTCATTTTTATCATCACAAATTAGTTTTGTTTGTTCTCTGTTTCATATAAATGGAATGCTACAGTACTCCTTTGTGTCTGGCTTCTTTCATTCAGCATACTGCTTTTCAGATTTATCCATCTTGTTGCATGTATCGGTATTTCATTACTTTTTATTACGAGTGGTATTCTATTGTATATACATACAACAATTTGTTTATCCTTTCTCCTGTCGTTTTCTGTTTTAGCCTATTATGAATTAAGCTAATATAAACATTCATGTGCAAGTCTTTGCGTGGACATATGTTTTCATTTTTCTTTACTAAATACTCAGAAGTGAAACTGTTGGTTTGTAGGGTAAGTGAACATTAAACTTTGTAAGAAACTGCAGAAAAGTTCTCCAAAGTGCTTGTACCATTTTACACCCCTAATGGCAATATATTAGAGTTCTGGCTTCTCCATTCTCACCAACATTTGGTGTTAGTCTTTGGCTTTAGCCGTTCTAGTGGGTGTGTGGTGATATCTCATTGTGGTTTCAATTTGCATTTCCCTGATTACTAAAGATGTTGAGGATTGGGTATCTTCTTTTGTGAAGTGTCCATTTAAGTTTGTGCCCAATTTTACATTGGGTTCTCCTTTTGATTGTTCATTTGTATGTCTTTACATATGCTGGATAAAAGTCCTTTGTCAGATATATGAACTGCATATATAATTTTTTCCAAGTCTGTGGCTTGCATATTCATTTTGTTAATAATGTGTACAGATGAACAGAAAATTTATATTTTGATAAAGTCTACCTTTCTCTTTTATTATTAATGCTTCTTGTATCCTGTCCAAGACATCTTTGCCTACTCCAAGGTAATGAATATGTTCCTCTATGTTTTCTGCTAGAAATCTTACAACTTTGGCTTTTATTTTTAGTGGAAAAGTTTAAAAAGTAAAGCTTTTACTTTTAGCTAGGAACGTGGAAAGAGGCAGTGGTCCCTCTGAAGGAGGCGATGTGGAACAGGCTATCACCTTCATTGGTTATTGGTCTATTCAGGTTTTCTACTTCTTCTTGAGCCAATTTTGATAACTTATATGATCCATTTTGTCTGAAATTCAAATTCAGTGGTAAAAAATTATGATTTGCTTTTAGAGGGAATGAATAGTGGAAATCAAGACTTACTTTAGGAGACGGATCCAAAAAAATATTGCTGTGATTTATGTCAAAGAGTGTTCTGCTTATGTTTTCCTCTAGGAATTTTATAGTATCCAGTCTTACATTTAGGTCTTTAATCCATTTTGAGTTTATTTTTGTATATGGTGTTAGAGAATGTTCTAATTTCATTCTTTTACATGTAGCTGTCCAGTTTTTCCAGCACCACTTTTAAAAAAAATTAGTTAATTAATTAATTAATTTATCTTTGGCTGTGTTGGGTCTGTGTTGCTGTGCGTGGGCTTTCTCTAATTGTGGCGAGCAGGGGCTACTCTTCGTTGTGGTGTGCGGGCTTCTCATTGCAGTGGCTTCTCTTGTTGAGGAGCACGGGCTCTAGGCACGCGGGCTTCAGTAGTTGTGGCTTGAGGGCTCTAGAGTGCAGGCTCAGTAGTTGTGGCACACGGGCTTAGTTGCTCCGCAGCATGTGGGATCTTCCCGGACCAGGGCTCGAACCCGTGCCCCCTGCATTAAAAGGCGGATTCTTAACCACTGTGCCACCAGGCAAGCTCCAGCACCACTTATTGAAGAGACCCATTTATATATTTTAATAAGACATGTATGTGTAATGTATAGAAAAGCATTTAACACAGAAAATTTATAAAAAGGGGAGGTAACTGTGCTTTGATGAGGACAGTGGTGTTAAAGCTGTACTAGTGCTTTTTCTGGGTTTGAATCTTATACTAGAATGTATTCTTGCAGAATTTGCGTGCAATTACAAATAAACAAATAGTTTAATAGAAAATAAGCAAACAGTAAAATACCTTAAGTATCTTTCCATCAGGGTACGTAGATCTAAATCTTTTTATCAGCCGTATTGCATAAATTTAACCTAATGTATTTAATGTTTTCCCTATTGATGGACTTTTTAGTTGCTTCGGTTGTTTTAACCTTTGCAAGCACTGCAATAGATATCCTAGTATATGAATCTTTGTGAAACTGTGTAAGTATCAGGCTGGCTAAACTCCTAGGAATAGAATTGCTCAAAGAATTTGTGGGATATTATATTTATCATATAATAGATTTTGCCAAATAGCTCTCTGTAAAACTGTTGCATCACAGTATCTGCCTCCAACAGAGCGTGGGAGTGCCCATTTCCCCATAAACCAGTCAATAACATTATCAAATTTCTAAATTTTGGCACTCCTAGATGAAACATGGCAACACATAGTTGTTTCGATCTGCATTTCTTTGAAGTTGAGCTTTTCTTCATATGTTTATCCGTCATTGGTATTTCTTTTCTGCAAACAAATCCATTTGCATCTTTGGCATGCTTTCTATTGGCTTACCATTTTATTAATGATTTGTAAGAGTTTTTAGATTATTACAAAT
Organism: Delphinapterus leucas; assembly: GCF_059928025.1. Taxonomy (NCBI): domain Eukaryota; kingdom Metazoa; phylum Chordata; class Mammalia; order Artiodactyla; family Monodontidae; genus Delphinapterus; species Delphinapterus leucas. The sequence goes on along the minus strand of NC_143150.1, from coordinate 45,354,564 downwards.
AAGCTGTTTGACATCCTATCCTCATGAGTTTGTGTTTTTAAGTTTACTAAAATTTTAAATGTCTTCATAATCAATTTCTAAATGTTTCCCTCTGATGGGGAACATAAATTGGTCACAGTCGATTGAGTTCTGAAAAGCCATTAGTAAGGGTCTAAGGCACTCTGGGCTTCCTGTTTCACCTCCTAGAAGGGCCTCCCCCACACAGGGGCCCCTCAGGCAGGGAGCTTCCTGCTGGGGTGTCAGATTTCAACCTAAGAAAGAGGCTGCCTGAAGGGTCTATATTTAGAGTATGACTCCCCAGCAGGGGCAGCTGGATGTCTGGGGACTAAGTTCTGCATACTTTGTCCCTGAGTTCTGGGATTATTCTGAGGGGCTTGTATGGTTGGTGCAGTGAAACTGTAACAGAAGGCAGGGACTTCCCCCTGGCGACTGCTTGGGATCCTGTAAACTGCTTTTTGTGAGAGAAAAATGACATGGATTTCAGGAGTATCGCCCACAGATCCATAGTCAGCCACAGACCTTACCCCCTATCTCTACTGAAAGATGCTGAACACTGTATGCCCCCGCTGCTAGGGTTAGGGTTAGGTCCCAGCTGCTATGGGGACATACGGTGCATGAATGGCAGATAGTGGAGATATCTCACCAGTGTCATGATCTAATGAAAATCCACCTGTTAAGCTTCATTTCCATTAGTGGGATAGCACAGTTGGTCCTTTCCTGGGTGTGATGAGACTGATTTGATCACACGCTTATGTAAAATCCCAATAAAACTCCTTGAGTGGAAAACAGGTTAATCTGGGAAGTCACTAGTTTTCAGGCGCTGGGTTCATCAGGAGTGGGGTCTCCATTCCATCACCCAGGAGTCATCTATGAAGAAGTTCTCAGACACCTGACACAAGATCATCAATAAATTCAACCAGAACTTCGAAAAGTTGTAAATCGCTTGTGTAAAATTGCCAAGATTGGTCTTTCCAAAGATGAATTTATAGGTCACATTGAAAACCTATTGGTTTTGTTCAGGAAAATTTTATATTTAAAATGTTAATAATTACCAGTCTGTTTTGAAAGCTGTGAAATAATTTATAGCAATTCGAAAACATTCTTAATGTGGCACAAAATAACGTCAACAAATGGATGAGTCTTTTGTTATTTTTACAACCTAATTTGTAAATGTCAAACGAAAATGGCTTGACGCCATTTCCCCATTACAAAAACAATGAATGTGACGTTAAAAGGGAAAAAAAAGGAACATAAAAAAGAAAGTTAAACCTCTCCTTGCACTCTCTGCTCCCCTTCCTGACACCTCTTCCCTAGCCCATTTTGGTGCAGCAACGTATCCAATGGGGACGCTAGTCTTAACAGCGTAAGAGAGAAAGAGAGAGTCCTCAAAGGAGCAGCCGAAAAGGCCTGAGCCAAGGCCTGAGGGTGGATGGGGGACGCAGACCCTCCCTGGTAACAGGAGAAGGGCAAACTCCAACCGCAGGGAGGTGATGCCACTTGTGGGCTCTCAGATTGGAGGGAAAGGAGCTGAGTGACCGGGCCTCGCGCACAGCTGGGTGGAGGGGGAGATCTTGCGCGCGGAGGTGGAGGGGAGGGTCCTGTTGAACTCCCCGCCGGCCCTGGTTGCGGGGGGGGATCGGAGGGCGAGCTAGGCGGTGACGCGGGGCCCTCACGTGACCGGGAGCTGCAGAGCGACGCAGCTTTCGGTGCAGTCGTCACTCGTGTCTGGGTACCAGCTCCCCGCTGCCCTGCGAACGGCGGGCTGGCATCGGGCCCGGGGGAAGCGGAGCAGGTAAGGGCCCCGTGCGCCAAAGCCAGGGCGGCAGCGGACTGCGGATCCCCGGAGCTGGTCGGGGGGTGGCGGACAAAGCAGGCTCAAGTTCCCAGAGCCTTCGCTCAGATTCTCCCGAGCCCTCCTCCTCCTCCCTACGTCTGTGCTGGGGAACCGTGAGCTTTGACAGGGCGAATGGTGGGGGGAGTGTCTCAAGAGGGAAATGCAGAGATTGAGATGCCCCATTCTCTCTGAATCTAATCACAGACCACACACGCCTGCTCCGCTTCCTGCTCATTTCAGTGGAAGGGACACGCCACGGTGGCGTTTGCAGAGAAAATGGTGGGCCTTAGTGACTGGACGGCAGGGTTGGTGAGGGTGGCGTCTTGCAATGTGGGGAGGGACGTTTGATAACTGGGTTCCTGAATCCAGCGTTGGGATCTGTGTCCTGGGTACTGGTCCCAGCGCTCAGTGCCTTTACTATCTCCTATCTGAAGACAGTAATTCGGGGTGGCACTGTTCGCGGCAAGGCGAGGGAAGAAGGAAAGGAGACAACTGCACAGGATCTGCGGAGGTTAGTGTGGGCACAGGCACCCGTTGTGAACAGTTGAAGCGCTCTATGAATATTCTCTGTGACAGGAACTTAGGCGCCTCTATTTGGTTGGGATATAGGGTGGGGCTATAGTGGACTTTCCCTAAACTGCGTTTACTTACCAAGCTTGGGCTTTTTAACGTAAAGTGTATGTTGAAGACCAATAAAGACGGCAACTTTTCTAGGGATGCTTTTATTTGTGCCTCAGAAAATACAAATTGTTGTCTCAAAGAATTACTTTTTTTTTTTTTTTTTGGAGATAGCCTTTGTGGGGCAGGGATGGTGATTTTGCAGAAGCAAAAGCCTCCCTCCACCACACACACACCTTGTCTCTTATGCTGGAGATTCCTAGAGATGGGTTTAAAGAGAAGTAGATGGCAGTAGGCTGTGATTCTAGAATATGGGATATGGGGGCCTCTATGTGTCTCCTGGTTTTCCAGTTTTTCAGATTTTCCCACCTGTCCGCACAGGTGAAGGAAAAGATGGACTTTTGGGAGAAGCCCTAGAATCCTACAGGTGGTTTTAGAATAATTCGCCTCTGTCTCTCCCCTTTTTCCTGCCTCCCCTTTCCACCCTGCCCATTTCAGTGCTGGAGAAGCCCTAGGTTTTGCTTGCCAGAGAACAGATCTCTAAATCCAGTAAGGCAGGTACTGGGACCCATGTTTCAGATGCTGGGATGTCACAAGCACTCAAGTTTCACCTTCCCTTTTTTCTCTGTTTTTTCCTAGGTCTTCCCATAGGGCGATAGTAGGGCTGTTTACCACTGAAAGCAAGGGAAATTGGGAGACTGGCCTGGGACCATGGAGGTTGGTGTGAAGATGGGCAGTGCCTGGGGGTAACAAGAGAGGGTGGGCATATGAGGTGGCTGAGACTTGAGACGGTCCTCTCAGTGGAGGGTTCTTCTGCCTCTCCTACACTCTGCCAAATTTCCACAGTGTTGCTACCCCCACTACTGATTTCAGTGCAGGAAATAGTAGAAATATTGGGGTAAGGGTGGGCCGGAGTGTGACAGAGAGAAGACTTGAAAGGATGGATCATATTAGCAAACTGGACATGTGCTCTCACAAGGCAGGGACTGGAGTCAGGGATCAAGGTGCTTGTTTGTTCTGTGAAGGATCTGGTCTCTACTATCTGTTTGTTTACTTGTCCACAGGTTGGTCTACAGGTCTGAAAGGTTTGAGATCACTGGAAGCAAAGAAACAAGAAGGAAATTATCCCTGATCAGTATAGACTGGCAAGAGGCTGGGGACTGGCTGGGTAGACATCAAAGGTGGGTTGCTGGAGACCAGTGCCCATCCAGTAGGGCCAGTGTCCAGTCTGGAGGATCCTCAGTCTCTCCTTTTTCCAGTCACTTTTCCCACTATCTCTTCACTTACCCCACACCTTCACCTTTATTTTGGCACAGGGAGTGGGGCAAATTGAAGGGGATAGAGAGGTAGTTTGCTAATAATATATCTGTCACAACAAGAGCAAAATCTTCACTTCCACCTGTCTATCTGTCTGTCTCTAGGTCCACAGATCTCATGAGTTTATAGATCTACTTTAGGGTATATCTCCAATCAAGAGAAGGAAAGAGGAGGGAACTGCCTTGATCATTACAGGTTGGTATGAGGGTGGGGACCTGTGGGAGTGGTGACCAGAGTAGGTCCAGTAAAAATCGAAGTCTGAGGGCTTCCCAGTCTTTACCATTCATAGTCAGCCTTACCACCATCCTTTCCACTGTTCATTTGGTATAAGGAAATGTGTACAGAAGTACCTTGGGGGAAATTGTTGGGCACTGGGGAAGATGGAGAGGAGATAAAATAAAAGGGATGGAGAGAGCATTTGCTAATCATCCTTTTCTTCCACCAAGCACATCATTTTTACACTTTCCTGTCCTTCTGTATCTATCTGTGTGATGCACAGAATTAGAAGAGAAATTTTAGTGCATTTCCTTCCTCCACTTCTAGGTCCACCTCCAGTGGCAACTGTAGTGGCCTTTGAGTGGCTGAAGACCAACACCCTCACAGGCCTATGCGCAGACCTACTACCCACTTTTCGCAGCCTGATTGAGCCCCTCTGTACCTTGTTCGTGTCTTCAGCAAGGGTGATTACATGGGTCGTGTTCAGGAAGTGGGCTGGGTGACCGCAGGACTGATGATCTGGGCTGGTGCTTGCTACTGCATTTACAGATTAACCAAGGGAAGAGCCCAGAGTGTGAGGAGACTTGCCAGAAATGGGTCCAGAGTCAAAATGGAGACTGTGGTTGGGATACAGAACCAGACCTTGGCGATGTGTGAAGCCATGGTTGGGACAGAGATTGAGACTAGATCCAAGCCCAAGACTGGAGCAGAAACTGGAGCAGGAGGTGGGGCTGGGGCTGAAGTAGAGACTAATACCACTGCTACAGCCAGAATCAAAGCCAACTCTCAAGCCAAGGCATGGGCTGAGGCAGAGACAGAGACCCAATCTGAGGCCAAGACAGTGGCTGGAACAGTGGTCATAACAGAGGCAGTGATTCTGACTGAGGCCAAAGCCAGTGAAGTGGCCATGAAAGAAGCAGTGACCCAAACTGACTCTGAGTCTGGGAGACTAGTCAAGAAAGAGGCAGTGACCCAGACCAAGGCTAAAGCTTGGGCACCTGGTGCTAGGGCAGAGACCAAGAAAGAAGCAATGACCCAGACCAAAGCAGAAACTCGTATATTGGCTGAAAAAGAGACAGAAATGAACAGAGTGATGGTGACACAGAATGAGGCCTTGGCAGTAATCAGGGAAGTGGCCAAGATGGGTACCATAAACAAGATTGGAAGTGTGGCTGAGACCAAGTTGAGAGCCCTGGAAGAGACTGTGAGTGTGGCCAAGACTCAGTCTGAGGCCAGGTCTGGTACCTCAGTTGATGCTAAGGGAAATCATAACACCAAGTCCAAGGCAGAATCTGGAGCAGACATGAAGTCCTGTGCACTGTCTCAGGCTGTGGCCAAGATCCAGGTTGACGACATGCTCGGTACTGGGGTTGAGGCCAAGGGGAACTGCAAAACTGTGTCTCAGGCAGGGTCTGTGGCAGATATGAGGGCTTCTGCTCAGCCTCAGATTGTAGCCAAGACTGAAGCTGTGCCTGGGGCAATGGTTGATGCTGGGGTTAATACCAATGCCATGTGTGAGGCAGGGGTTGGGGCAGGTACAAGTGCTTCTACGCAATCTCAGACTGTGACCAAGAAACAGGCTGAGACAATGTCTAGTGCCAGGGTTGATGATAGGGGAAATAACAATGTCACATCTAAGGCAATGACTGGAGCTGACATGAGGGCTGCCGCTCAGCCTCAGGCTGTAGCCAGTGCTCAGGCTGAGGCTACGTCTGATGCCAGGGGTAAGGGTAGAGGCAATTCCAATGCCGTATCTAAGGTGGGGGTTGGGACAGACACTGAGTCCTATGCACAGCCTCAGCCTAAGGCCAATGTCCAGGCTGATGCCTTGCCTGATGGCAGGATTAAGGCTCAGGGCAATGCCAACACCAAGTCTAAAGAAGAGGCTGGGACGGACACAAAGGCACAGTCTCAGACTTCCACTAAGAGCCAGGCTGAGGCTCTACCTAGTACCAGAGGTAAAGCTAGGGGCAAAGCCAAAGGCAAGTGTAAGGCAGGGGTCGGAGCAGACATGAAAACCTGTGCACAGCCTCAAGCTGGGGTCAAGGCCCAAGCTGAAATTTTCCCTGATTCCAGGACTGATGGCAGGGGCGATCCTGATACCATTTCTGGGGCAGGGGCTAAGGCAGAACTAAGGGCCTGTGGTCAGCCTCAGGAAATGGCCAGTTCCCAGGGCGAGGCCTTGCCTGGTGCCAAGAAGAAGGTCCAGGACAATCCCAATGCTGTGTCTAAGTCAGGGGCTGGGCCACATGCAAAGAGCTCTGCACAGCCCCAGGCTATGGCCAATACCCAAGGGGAAGCCTTGCCTGGTGTCAAGAATAAAGTCCGGGGCAATCCCAATACTGTGTCTAAGGCAGGTACTGGGCAAGATACAAAGGGCTCTGCCCAGCCTGAAACAGATACAACAAGCTCTGCTCAGCCCCAGGCTGTGGCCAGTTCTCAGGGCGAGGCCTTGTGTAGTACTAAGAATAAGATCCAGGGCAATCCTAATGCTGTGTCTAAGGCAGGGACTGGACCAGATACAAAGAACTCTGCCCAGCCCCAAGCTGTGGCCAGTTCCCAAGGTGAGACTTTGCCTGGTGTCAAGATTAAAGTCAGGAGCAATCTCAACGCTGTGTCTAAGGCGGGGGCTGGGCCAGATACAAAGGGCTCTGCCCAGCCTCAAACAGATACAACAGGCTCTGCTCAGCCCCAGGCTGTGGCCAATTACTGGGGTGAAGCCTTGTCTGCTACTAAGAATAAGGTCCGGGGCAATCCCAATGCTGTGTCTAAAGCAGGGGCTGGGCCAGATACAACGTGTTCTGCCCAGCCTCAAACAGATACAGCAAACACTGTCCAGCCCCAATCAGTGGCCAATTCTCAGGGTGAGGTCTTGCCTGGTGCCAAGAATAAGGTCAGGGGTAATCCCAATGATGTGTCTAAGGTAGGGTCTGGGCCAGATACAGTGGGCTCTGTTCAGCCCCAAGCTGAGTCTAATTCCCAAGGTGAAGCCTTACCTGGTGCCAGAAATAAGGTCCGGGGCAATCCCAATGCTGTGTCTAAGGTAGGGTCTGGGCCAGATACAAAGGGCTCTGCCCAGCCCCAGGCTGCAGCCAATTCCCAGGGTGAGACCTTATATGGTACTAAGAATAAGGTCCGGGGCAATCCCAATGCTGTGTCTAAGGTAGGGTCTAAGACAGATACGAAGGGCTCTGCTCAGCCCCAGGCTGCAGCCAGTTCCCTGGGTGAGGCCTTGTGTGGTACTAAGAATAAGGTCCGGGGCAATCCCAGTGCTGTGCCTAAGGCAGGGGCTGGGCCAGATACAGCAGACTCTGCCCAGCCTCAGACAGATACAACAGGCTCTACTCAGCCGCAGGCTGTGGCCAGTTCCCAGGGTGACGCCTTGCTTGGTGCCAGGAGTAAGGTCAAGGGCAATCCCAATGCTGTGTCTAAAGCAGGGACTGGACCAGGTACAACAGGCTCTGCCCCACCCCAGGCTGTGGCCAATTACCAGGGTGAGGCCTTGCTTGGTGCCAGGAGTAAGGTTAGGGGCAATCATGTTGCTGAGTCTAAGGTAGAGGCTGGAGCATGTACGATGGGCTCTGACCAGCGTCAGTCTGTAGCCCATTCCCAGAGTAAGACCTCGTATGGGGCAAAGGACAAGGCTATGCGTAAGTCTGAGGCAGAAGCCACAGGAGATGCCTCTGTAAAGCCAAAGCCGAAGGCTAAGGCCACGCCCACTTCTGAGAGTGAGGGTGGGGCAGGCACTCAGGCCTGCAAAAAGTCTCAGCCTAAGGTCCATGACTACTACTGGAATGGGATTGGTGTTGAGGACTGGATTGCTTCTGAGCGGTGGATCAAATTCAGGTTTCAGGCTAGGGATGGATACTGGGAGAATAGCATGTCCTGGGCTGATGATGAGAATGAAGCCAATGTTGAATCCTGGAGTGCAGCTAGGGGTGAGAATGAGGTTGGTATTCAATCCTGGGCTGGAGCTGGGGACCAGACCAGTGGAGGGCTCTGGGCTGGGAGTCATGCCAGTGAACAGTCCTGGGCTGCAGGCCAGGCCAGTGGGGGTTACTGGGTAGAGGCTGGGAACAAGGCTGTTGGAGGGTCCTGGACTGTGGCTGAGGACCAGGCCAGTGGGGCTTCTTGGGCTGGCACTGGCAACCAGGCCGTTGTGGTGCCCTGGACTGGAGCTCAGGCCAGTGAGAGTTCCTGGGCTGGGGGCCAGGCCAGTGGGGTATCCTGGACTGGGGGAGAGACCATTGGAGTGTCCTGGACTGTGGTTGAGAATCAGGCCAATGGAGCATCCTGGGCTGGGGCTGAGGCACAGGCCAGTGGAAGGTCCCAGGATGGGGCTGGGATTCAGGCTAATGGAGGGTCCTGGGCTCAGGCTACAGCTGGGAATGTGGTTAACATTGGGTACTGGGCTGTGGCTGTGGACCAGGCTACTGGAGGGTCCTGGATTCTGACTAGTGATCTGTCTGGCGGTGCATCCTGGGTTGGGACTAGTGATTTGTCTGGTGGTGGATCCAAGCCTAGACTTGAGCATCAGACCAATGAAAATGTGTCCTGGGCTGGAGCTGGGCTGGGGCCTGAAAACCAGTCCAGTGGAAGGGCCTGGGCTGACGCTGCAGACCAAGCCAGTGGAGGGTCTGGGCTAGGGCTTGTGGATGAGTCCAGCGGTGGGTCCTGGGTTACAGCTGGAGAACAGCCCAATAGAGGGTATAGGCCAGGGCTTGCAGACCAGTCCAGTGTTGGGTCCTGGACTGGCACTGGGAACCAGGCCAGTGAAGGATTCTTGGTGGGGGCCGTGGATCAGGCCAGTGGGGGTTCTTGGACTGGGACTCGTGATCAGCCTGGTGGTGGGTCCAAGCCTGGATTTAAGGATCAGGTCAGTGAAGAAGAGTCTTTGGCTGGGGCTGGTAGCCAGGCTGGTGGAGGGACTAGGTTGGGGCCTGAGGACCAGTCCAGTGGAGGGTCTTGGGCTGACTCTGGGGACCAAGCCAGTGGAGGCTTCTTGGTTGGGGCTGTGGACCAGGCCAATGAAGGGTCCTGGGTTGGACCTGGGCATCAGGCTGGTGGTGAGACAAAGCCTAGATATGAGGATCAGGCCAAATCTGGAAGAGTGTCTTGGGCTGACAGTGGGGGCCAGGCTAGTGGAGGCCAGGCTAGTGGAGGGTCTACACTGGGGCCCAGGGACCAGTCCGTTGGAGATTCCTGGGCTGGCATTGGGGACCAGGCCAGTGGAGGATCCAGGCCAGTGCTCAAGGATCAGTTCACTGGATGGTTCTATGCTTGCAGTGGGAGTCAGGCCAATACAGGAGGTTCCTGGGGTGGGGCTAGTGGCCAGGCCATTGGAGGGCCTGGGCTTGGGCCCATGAACCAGTCCAGTGGTGGGTCCTGGGCTGATACTGGGAGTCAGGTCAGTGGAGGGTCTTGGGCTGGGGCTGGGGATCAGGCTGGTAGCTGTTCCAAACCTGGATTTGAGGATCAGGCCAGTGGAGGAGCATTCTGGTCCGGTGCTCAGGACCATGCCATTGGAGGGTCTAGTCCAGGGCTTGCAGACCAGGCCAGTGGTGGGTCCTGGGTTGGTACTGGGAGTCAGGCCAGTGGAAGGTCCTGGATTGTGGCTGGGAATCAAGCTGGTAGCTGTTCCAAACCTGGGTTTGAGGATCAGGCCAGTGGAGGAGGCTCCTGGGCTGGCACTGGGGATCAGCCTTGTGGAAAATCCTGGGCTGGGTCTAAGCCTGGGAATGAGGCCAGTAGAGGGTCTAGCTTAGGGCCTGAAGAGCAGGAAAGTGGAGGTTCCTGGGCTAGGCCTGGAGACCAGACCAGTAGAAGGTCTCAGGTGAGTGCTGGGACAGAGGCCAATGAAGGATCCTGGTTTGGGGCTGGGAGTGAGGCTAGTACAGGGTCTTGGTTCTGGAGAGGGGAAGAAGCTGGTATTGTGTCTAGCCGTGGAGATAAAAATGAGGCCAGTATTGAATCCAGCTCAGTGGTTAGGGAAGAGGCTATCATTAGTTCTAGATTTGGGGCTGAGAGCAAAAACAGCATTGGGTCCTGGATCAGATCTGATGAGGCTGCCTATATGGATTCCTGTGTGGGGGCTGAGGCTGGGGCTGGGGTTGGGGCTGAGGTCAGGCAGGAGTCTTGGCTCTGGGATGGAGACACAGCCACTACAGGGTCTAGGCTTGGGGTTGGGGAAGAGGCTGGCACGGGGTCCTGGACTTTGGCTGGGGATGTAGATGAGGATGAGCTAAGTAGAGCATCCAGCCCCGATATTGAGGAGATAAGTTTAAGGTCCTTGTTTTGGGCTGAGAGTGAGAACAGTAATGCATTCAGATCTAAGCGTGAGAAAGATGTCAACTTTGAGCGTGGGGCTGGAGGTAAGGCCAGCACCAAGGATAAGCTTGAAGCTGCTGGTGGAGTCGATGTAAAGTCTTGTTTCTGGGATAGTAATGAAAACAGAAGTGAGGACAAATCTGCACCTAAGACTAAAGCCAAAAAGTCAGCTGAGTCAAGAGTCACATATCCATCTATGGTCCCTGGGGCAGGAATGGGATCATGGGCGGGAGCCATGATCTGGACAGAAATGAAATTTCCATATCAAAATGAATCCTGCTTCCCACCTGAAGATGAGCTCAGAAAGCAGATCAGGTCTGGGGAGAAAACTCAGCCTTGGGCCTGCCGCTGTAGACATGAAACTAATATGGATCCACGAGAGCTTGAAAAACTCATTTGCATGATTGAGATGACTGAAGATCCTTCTATTCATGAAATAGCCAATAATGCTCTGTATAACAGCCGTGATTACCCATTCTCCCATGAAGTCATTCGTAATGCAGGTAGAATCTCAATTATTGAAGGCTTGCTCAATAATCCCTACCCCAGTGTTAGGCAGAAGGCTTTAAATGCACTGAATAACATCTCGGTGGCTGCTGAAAATCACAGGAAGGTTAAAACATACTTAAACCAAGTATGTGAAGACACCATCACCTATCCCTTGAATTCAAATGTGCAGCTGGCTGGATTGAGATTGATAAAGCACCTGACTATTATTAGTGAATATCAGCATATGGTTACAAATTACATTTCAGAATTTCTTCGTTTGTTAACTGTGGGAAGTGGAGAAACTAAAGACCATATTTTGGGAATGCTTTTAAATTTCTCTAAAAACCCATCTATGACAAAAGACTTGCTCATTGCCAATGCACCAGCATCACTGATTAATATCTTTAGCAAGAAAGAGACAAAGGAAAATATTCTTAATGCTCTCTCACTATTTGAAAATATAAATTACCATTTTAAAAGAAGAGCAAAAGTATTTACCCAGGACAAGTTCAGTAAAAATTCCCTTTATTTCATATTCCAACGACCTAAAGCATGTGCCAAGAAACTTCGAGTCTTAGCAGCAGAATACAATGACCCTGAGGTGAAAGAAAGAGTTGAGCTATTATTAAGTAAACTCTGATTAGTTGTAATTTTCCAAACAAATTTGAGTAATATTTGGGTTTTGCAGCCTGGAAGTAATGCACATTGTAAATTGCATTATAATTTCTAAAGTGATGTTGCTTATGATGGTCGTTAGCTGGACCATTTTATGAACACCAAATGAATTCAATTTTGTACTGAAAATACATGTGTTGATTTTTACCTTGTCTGGATTGAGATATTTTTGGTATGCTTCATGAGCAGAAACTGAGCTGATTCTTCATAAGTAAGGTAATCTTTGGTCCTTTGTGTGGACTTATGTTTATACATTTGAGACTTTATTTTTATGTCATCAATAAAGTTGTGTGTTTTAAGCAGAAAAAAAAGACACGTCTTTGTCCTTGAGTCTGTGATCTATTTGGAAAGGCAAGATGTATGGAAACAAAAAGATACTAACAAAACCCAAGAGCCTATGATCATAGCCAGCTGTTTCCCATTAGTGCTTAAAGGCAGAAGAAACTTCTGCATGCAACAGTGTTCAGGGAAAGTTTTGCAGAGGAGGGGGCACTTAAGTAAGCTGGGCATGAAAGACAGGATAAAAACAGGGCAGAAGGGCATTGGAGGAGGGAGGAGTGACGGGAAGAAAGGCATGGAGGTGGGAATTTTGCTCCACAGAGGAGACTGGCCTGCCTGGAGTACAAAGTGTGGGGAGGGGAGTGATGGAAAATACAGTCCAGCAGTTGGGTGAGTCCCATTCATGGAGGATCCCTGATTTCTAAACTGAGGCGTCTGTATATTCTACCCACTTCTGGGAGACACGAAAGCCTTTTGTGACCAGAGGAGTGACAAGATGAAAGGAACATTATGTGACTGACTTGCGTGCAGAATGGGTCAGAGTTGGGGTGGGGACAGGATTGGCCACTGGAGATTGGAACACCACTTAGGAAGTTACCACCATAGTTCAGGCATAGTTCCTAAAGGCGTGAAATTTCACTGGTGGCAATGGGAGTGGCAAGGGGAGGAAGGAAGTGAGAGTTGCTTTGAATGAAGAAGTGCTGGAACCTATCCTGGGGACATACAGAGAGGGACAATTTTATTGTAGGGTCCTGAGGGCATTTGATAGGAAAACATCCTCTTTCTTGTCCAACTCTGGTGTCTATGGGAGTGAATATGTTAGTGATTATTTTGGAATTATGAAAAAATATAATAGAAGAAATAATAATTTTTAGTGCTTCTATCAGATTTCTTTTACAAGATTGGTTGGGGCAGGGTCTTTATGGAACCATTGAGAGGGCTGTTGGCATCCATACTGGAGAAGATCCACCTCTCTTCCAACCCAGAGTATGGTGAAGGTGTGGGTGGAGGGACACCTTCAAACTGTACTGGTGGGAGCATACTTGGTACAAGATCCATTTGGATACATGTTTTAGAAGCTTTCAAGATGTGCACGCTCTTTGACCCAGAAATTCCTCTTGTAGAAATTTATCATTAGGAGATAATCAAATAATCAGCTTGTACAAGGCTGTGCATCTGCACCTTTTTGAAGAGTGAAAAATTGTGAATGACCCAAGTGTCTTGAAATAGGCACTTGGCTAAGAAATTAAGGTATGTATACACATTGAGACATTATGCAGCTCTTGAAAATGTTGATGGGCAACTACACTTATTTACATGGGAAAAATTCAGCATATAATCTTAAATGGGGAAAATAGGCCGCAAAAGCACATGCTATACTTTTTATGAAGAAAGAACATATATTTAAATTATCTTTATGTATAAACTTTGGTGTGTATACTCTTGAGAATGTGGATAGTTCCCTGAGAGTGTAAGATTAATGGGTAATTTTACCTGTTTTTTACTTATCTGTATTTTCTGATATTTATATAATAAACCAGGACTTTTTGCATAATTTACTAAAAGGAAACGGGTGAATTCAGGCTAAGCAGGCCTGTTAATAGCATTTCAGGGCACTAGAGCAAAAGTATAAATGGAGGTTCACATATTTATGTCTGAATATTTGGAAGGTATAAATAAAATTTTAAAATAAATATTACTTAAATAAAGCCATAAATATAAGTATAAATGTTTGAAATTTTAAATTTCATTAATCGTTTTGAAAGTAAAGCTGTTCTCAATTCTAGCATTTGATGGTCACCAACTTTCCAGTGGAAAAAATGATGTCATACTTGTGGTGAATTCTGCAATCTGCTGCCCTAATCCTCCTTCATGAATAAAGAGTTTATTATTTCAGTTGCTAGGAGTGCTGCCAGCAGACAGCCCTCAGCTGTCAGCCTTCATCGGGAATTGCCTCAGCTAGAAAGCCACTTCCCCCAAGGTCATACCTCCTTTCTGGGGTACTTCACATTCAATGACTGATCTACATGGCCTTCTTGCCCCAAATGGGACAGCTTAACTTCTCCCTCTGTCCAATCCTGCTTCCTTCTTTTCCTTTTCACAGGTTTTAATCCTAAGAGCATTCCCTAATAAAAGCCCTTCATGCTGAACCCTGTCTCTGAGTCTGCCCTCCAGGAAGCCATCCTACAACAGTTGGTACAAGAAGAGGTTCAGAAAAGCATACACTGTGATGAAATTTAGGAGATGGATCATCTGCTGCCCAGCTGCCAATGAGGACACCATCATTTGTGGTAGGTGGAGTAGATAGACATGTGGAACAGGTAGCAGAGGAGTTAGAGCTTTCACTGGAGGTGAACTAGAATGGCATTCATGGAAGGGAATACATTAACTGGTGCCATGTGGTAGACATTTGAGAAATATGTGAGGTATATTAAATATAAGGAAGTCCAGAAAATTGGGTGGCTATTGCTCAGCTTGATGGACCTCTAGGAAAAGATAATGAAAAGCTGAATTAAATTAGTCAACAATTTAAGCTATGTGTGAAAGCCAGAGGGTTTCATTCACAGCATATAAAGAGGTCCTCATCTTTTTCAGGTAGAGAGTAGAGAAATCTGAGGACCAAGCCCAGGACTTATTGAAACAAGCTTCAAAGAAAGTTAAAATCTAAACCAAGACAAGTCTGCTATGCCAAGACCAGGGCCCTGGTTAGGAAGGAATGTGACCCTGACACATGGAATAGGGACATCTGGATTGATGTCCCTAAAAGTCTTATATCCTCAGATTTCCCTGAGCTCCTTGAGCGTTCAGAAGTGTCCCACTCCTTCCTATTAAGCGTTAGTGCTTCACCTTGCTTGAACATGCAGAGCCCTTTCCCTTGTAAGATAATGTGTGTTTCCCACAGAATCTGCCCCCACCTCCCATCCTGGCCACTGGGCCTATGTCTAGGGTTAAGTTACATAACTTCATTGCTGTTGTTCTGGGCCTAATAAGGAAGGAAAGGGAATATCTCAAGAAGGAGCTGCAGGACCTAGCCAGCATGTTCTAGCAGGTGCTGAGGGAGTAAGCATGGGACTGAACTCTGAGGGCCTTGATCAGGGGAGCTAGAATATAAAATTGAATAAGGGATAATTAATTGATCAGAGAGTTCTCTACCAAGATACAGGATTTAACATCCTGGAAAAGATCCCAGGAGATCAATGTGAACTCACTATTAGAATGGCTCCTCAAAGAATGGAAAAAAACCAATGGCCCACATTGAGGTATAAAGGCCAGAGTTGCCATTGCAGATGGTGGGAGAAGGGATTAAAGGCTCAGGGAAGTGGGAATAGAATAAATATATTATAAAGACAGAAAGCCCTCCAGAGGACTATGTTATGGAGGAGGACCCAAAGGGCACACCATTTGCTAAAGCTATAAGGAATGCACTGGTTAAAGGGTTACCAGCATCACTGAGAAGTTCAGTGGTAGCTTGCCTCTGCAGACCAGGGCTCAGAGTAGGGGAGGGTATTATAGGATGAAGATCACTGATAGAAATGGTAATGCCACTGAAACAATAGAGACAGGATAACTGTGCTCAATTGTCAGAAGTCAGGTAGAAGCAAATACCATAATGCACCACAGGGTCAGAGTAATAGGTGGGGAGGCCTGATCTGCAGAGAGCTTTGGAGAGGGTTAATAGAACACAGTGCTCCTCCTGGTAGATAGATGGTTAAGAGGTAGTTAATAGAACGTGGGTGGTCAATATAACACATTGTCCTAGGGAAAATAGGCGTCCAACAATTTGTATTCGATCTGTACAATCAAAAAAAAAATCAAAGATACTCAGAAGTCTGAGGGAAGATGCCTCAATAAGTCACACTCTCCTGCTCAGCTTTGGCCTTAAGTCAGTTTTTGATCCAGAGAGCACTGTTTGAAGGAGTGGGGTACCCAGGACTGATTCCTCCAGTCCTTCCATTTACAAAGGTAACTGTGTGCTGGGGAAAGAGGAATACCCAAACATTTTGAGGGCTGATGGACCCTGGTTGTGAGTTGCTATTGATACCAAGAGACCTAACGTATCATCTTGCCTCACCCCTGTTAGAATAGGGGCAGATGGAAACCAGAAATTATATAAGCTCCTAGTCTATGTTGGGTTTATAGTGGCTCCACTGGGTCTACAGACTCACTCAATGGTTATTTTTCTGGTGTTTGAATATATAATTGGAATAGACATTATGATAGTTGGTACAAGCCCCATATTGGTTCCTTGGCATGTGGAGTCAGAGCTATTTGTAGATGAGGCCAAGTGGAAGCTTTGAAATTGCTGTCCTCTTCCTCGGCAAAGATGGTAAATGAAAACATAGATAGCATCTTGGAGAGGATGGCTGAAGTTAGTGCCACCTAAAGACCTAAAGAATGCTGGGATGTGGTCCCCATCATATCTCCATTTAATGCATCAGTTTGGACCCCTGAAAAATGTGGACAGAGTCTGGTAGATGACAGTAGACTACTGTAAACTCGACCAAGTAGTGGCACAAGGGCAGTTGCCATGCCAGATACGATATCTTTGCTAGAACAGGATGGCATGGCCTTAGGTACCTGGTACAGTAATCAGCTACTGATTTGGAAAATATTTTTTTTCCTATCCCTATCAGAATGGAACATCATAAAAGTTCACATTCACATAGAATGACAACAGTATACATTTATAGTTTTTCCTCAGGACTCTACTAACTCTCCTGTCCTCTGTCATGGTATAGTCTGAAGAGATCTGGACCATCTGAATATGACACTAGTCCACTGTGTTGATGACATCATGCTAGTTGGACCAAATGGCTAAGAAGTGGGTAACACGTTGGAGGCCTTGGTAAGACATGTGTACTCCTGAGGATGGGAGATAAACCCTACAAAGATCCAGGGGCTGGCTGCATTAAGTACAGTTTTTAGGGGTTGAATGGTCTGGGGCATGCCAGGAGATTCCCTATAAAAGTACAGTACAAATTATTGCATTTTCCACCTTCCTCATGAAGAAGGAAGCTCAATGTCTTGTAGGCTTTATTGGGTTCTGGAAGCAGCACATTTCACATCTGGAATTACTGTTTTGACCCACATACTGGGTAACACGAAAAGTTGCCAACTTTGAGTGGGGCCTAGAACAAAAGAAGGCCTTATAGCAGGTCCAGGCCATGGTTTCAAGCAGTCCTGCCACTTGGACCATGAAATCAATAGACTCTAAGGTATTAGAGTTATCTGTGTTGGTGGAAGATGCCATGTGGAGTTTTTGGTAAGCCCCAAGGGGAAGGTCACAACTTAGACCAGAACTTAGATTCTGGAACAAAGTCATGCCACACGCAGTGGATAATTATATATCTTTTAAAAACAGCTCCTGATATGCTACTGTGTCCTGGTAGATATGGAATACATGGTCATAGGACATCAAATGACCATACAACTGACCATACAACCAGAACTGCCCATTATGAACTGAGTTTTGTCAGCTCCTCCAAGGTATAAGTGTGGGCAGGCCCAGCAACAAGATGGAAGTTTTACACGTAGGATCAAGCACAAGCAGGACTGGAGGGTATAAGCACCTGCACAATCAGCTAGAGCAGATCCTCCATGATATCCACCACTGTTGCGCTAGCACCTTTCACACTCCTTACACCTGTGGCCTCATGGGGGATCTTTTTTGACAAGCTGACTGAGAAGGAAAAACCCCAGCCTTATGTATAGATTGGTGGGCTTGGTATGTGGGTATCATCAAGGACAGCAACTCCAGCCTGAGAAACCCATGATGATCAGGAGTGAGGGTCTGGATCATACCACCAGGCAAACCACCAAGACCCTAAGAGTGATTGGGATCTGTAATTGATAGTGGAAGAGAGGGACAGTCATTTTCAGCTTTGAGACCAGCTGCAGTGTTGGGGGCTATAGTTTAAGTTTCCCCTAGGAAGAGAGGCCTACCAGACCCCTGGAAGAGCTGATCCTGGAACTTATATAAAGCAGATCTGAGAGGGACAAAGGGTGGACTGTGGTGGATACTGCAATGCCCTGCCCAGAGTTCCCTTTAGCAATAAAGGCCTTATTACTTCAATTGTTAAGAATGTTGCCATCAGAGAGCCCTTGGATGCCAGCCCCATTCAGGCATCTCATCAGCTGAGAATTGTCTTGTTCAAGATCACACCCTATTCTCAGAGTGTCCCACATCCAATGGCTCACTGATGCTGTATATAAAGGCCTGGTCGTCTTGCTCCTACTTGAGATAGCTTTGAAGTTTCATCCTAAGTTCAGAATTCCCTACAGTGTATGCTGAGGCATTCTACTGATAGTGCACTGACATTTGATTTCTTCCTCTTTTCATTCCTGTTTATTTTCTCCCTTTTCTTCCATAAATGTTTATCCCAGGAGCTCTCCCCAATAAACCTCCTATACTAATCTTTGTCTCATAATCTGTTTACTGGGGATCCAATCTGTGACAACGATTCATGAATGTTTCTCTCTCTCCATACATCCCCAAATCAAGAGTCATATCTGTTGTTTAATATTGTGAAATATTCTTTAGCCTATATATGCAACTGTTGCAAATATTGCATTAATTTTTTATTACTTTGGAACCACAAACCAGAAAATAAATATAAACAAGAAAATGGACACTACTGGGAAATTAAAGTTTGTTAAGCAAAAATCTATGGCATTCATGTATCTGAGAAGAAGGCTCTGACAAGGTAGCTTGTATTTTTCTCTTCCCTAAGTGGTTCACTGCTAGAATCTTCCCTTTAGTCTGAAATAATGTCTATTTCTTATGTCAGCAGTGGCACAATCCACAAATCTTCATGGCATTTGGACACAGTTGCCTTTTGTTTAAAGGAGACAGGGAAACAGATGTGGAGAAGCATTTTCCTGGAGCCAGAACAGTGTTAGGCAAAGTACAGATGTTTAGGCCTATAAGTTGCACTGTACCAACAATGAGCACCAGATCCCATGTAACACAGGCACCCTTGTGTTCTTTAATAAGTGTGTGTGTGTGTGTGTGTGTGTGTGTGATATGCAGGACCCTTCAAAGCATGGGGTTTAGGGTGGCCCTCGTCCCCAGTTCTAGGGGCAGCAATGAGGCTAAGATAGCAGTGGATAACATTCCTAGATGTTTTGGAAAGTTAAGTGGTCTTATAGCCAGTTCTGGGTCTGACTGTGGCCCCGGGTCCCCAGATTCTTACTCTAGTGTTGTTGTTATAGCATACTCAGGGATCAGGGGTTGGTTTAAGGTTTTGGGTACAGTGGCCTTGCTGGGTCATGCACATATGAAGTATAATTTAACATCACTTTTTGAAAATGAAAATTCAGTCCTTCTTATAGGGGAAAAAGGCCTATTTCTGGGAAACACATGAACTAATTGGCCCTGAAGGCAGTGTGGTGTAGGAGAAAGAGTACAGTCTGGAGTATGGAATGAAGGAGGAAGGGTATTAACATTTCTTTTCTCTTTCTATTTTTCAAACATGAAGGAGTAGAATTGGGAGAGGAAGGGAATGAATCTGGTTTGAATTCTTTGAATTTGAGGTCCTTTTGGGACTTTCAAGTGGAGATGCTCAGTTTTCGTTTGAAAAGTATGGATATAGAGCACAGAAGAAAGGTCTGACTAACGATATGTATTGTAGATGATAACTGAAGCCAAGGAGTGAGTCAGGTAGCCTCAGCAAGGGGTACAGACTGAAAAACTGAGAGCAGAATGCTGAGGAAGCTCTATATGTGTGAGACTTTGGCAAGCAGGAATGCAGAACTGAAACCAAGTGTACAGCCTCCCATCTATATTACAATGCATACCTCTATACATTCTTTTTTCCGTTTTAAGAAAATTGTGGTAAAATACAGAAAACGTTTACCATCTTCACCAGTTTTAAGTGTACAGTTCATTGACATTTAGTACATTCACATTGTTGCATAACCATCACCACCATCCATCTGTAAAACTCTTTCCATCTTCCCAAACTGAAATTCTATACCCGTTAAACAATAACTCCCCATTAAGGTGGATGGACCTAGAGTCTGTCATACGGAATGAAGTTAAGTCAGAAAGAGAAGAACAAATACCGTATGCTAACACATATGTATGGAATCTAAAAAATAAAAAACAAATGGTTCTGAAGAACCTAGGGGCAGGACAGGAATAAAGACGCAGACGTAGAGAATGGACTTGAGGACACGGGGAGGGGGAAGGGTAAGGAGGGACGGAGTGAGAGAGTAGCACTGACATATATACACTACCAAACGTAAAATAGATAGCTAGTGGGAAGCAGCTGCATTGCACAGGGAGATCAGCTCGGTGCTTTGTGACCACATAGAGGGGTGGGATAGGGAGGGTAGGAGGGAGACGCAAGAGGGAGGGGATATGGGGATATATGTATACATATAGCTGATTCACTTTGTTATACAGCAGAAACTAACACAGTATTGTAAAGCAATTATACTCCAATAAAGATGTTTTAAAAAAATAACTCCCCATTATCCCATCCCCCTTGCAACCACCATTCTACTGTCTGTCTATGAATTTGATTACTTGAGGTACCTCATTTAAGTGGAGTCGTTCAGTATTTGTCCTTTTATGACTGGCTTCTTTCTTTCTTCTTTTTTTTTTTTTTGGCCACGCCACGCAGCATGTGGGATCTTAGTTCCCTAACCAGGGATCAAACCCATGCCCCTTGCAGTCAAAGCGCAGAGTCTTAACCACTGGCCTGCCAGGAATGTCCCTATGACTGGCTTATTTCATTGAGGATAATGTCTCTGTATTAGTCTGCTTGGGCTGCTGAAACAAAATACCACAGACTGGGTGGCTTGAAAAACAGAAATTTATTTTCTCACAGTTCTGGAGCCTGGGAAGTCCAAGATTAGGTGCTGGTAAACTTAGTTTCCATGAGAGCTTTCCTCTTGGCTTGTAGACAGCCGCCTTCTCACTATGACCTCACATGGCCTTTTCTTGATGCATGTGTGTGGAGAGAGAGTGAGTGAGCTTTCTGATATCTCTTTTTATAAGGACACTAATCGTATAGGATCAGGGATCCACCCTTATGGACTCATTTAACCTTAATTATTTCCTTAGAGGACCTATCTCCAAATACAGCCATACTGGGGGTAAGGCCTTCAACATATGAATTTGGGGGGGGACACACATTCAGCCCATAACAGTCCTTAAGTTTTCTGTACACGTTTGGAGTCCTGGTTTTTGAAAATGTAATTTTTATAGTTATAGAGTACCATAAGGCTTATAACAGCAACAATAAAAATCTATCAGAACTTTGCTTCATCCTTCCCCATCCCACATTTCTCCTCCTCAGAGAGAATCACTTTCAAATCTTATAACTATTTCTTCTGGTATCACTCCATATTTCTAAATAATCTGTTTATACTTTTATTTCTTGACTTTTAATTTTTACACATCAGCTATGATTTTCTGCAATGAAAAGATTGTTATCTTTTTTTTAATCCCTTGCAGCTCTGACAATCTTATTCCTTTTTAAAAAATTAATTAATCAATTAATTTATGGCTGAGTTGGGTATTGGTTGCTGCACGTGGGCTTTCTCTAGTTGCGGCGCTTGGGCTCTAGGCACACGGGTTTCAGTAGTTGCAGCACGTGGGTTCAATAGTTGTGGCACACAGGCTTAGCTGCTCTGCAGCATGTGGGATCTTCCCGGACCAGGGCTTGAACCTGTGTCCCCTGCATTGGCAGGTGGATTCTTTTTTTTTTTTTTTTTGCACTGGGTAGTTTTATTTCACAGAGGGGGTAAGGGTTAGGTGGTGTCAAGAAGAGTGACATGGAGCAAATAATTTTTATTATCATTTTTTTCTTTTACAAATACACTGAAGAATCATGCAATGCTGCCAGCATCGGATACAATCCTGGGCAACAAGTCTGCACATTCCTTTGCAACTGGTCCTGTGATGGCAGAACTTTTCATCTCCCCTTTATTGTTTACTATGACCCCTGCGTTATCTTCAAAATAAGAAACACACCATCTTTTCTCCGGTGTGACTTTCGTTGTCGAATTACCACTGCTGGATGTACCTTCTTTCTGAGCTCTGCTTTGCCTTTCTTGACTATGGCCATCACCATGTCACCCACACCAGCAGCAGGAAGTCTATTCAGTTGTCCCTTGATCCCCTTCACAGAGATAATATACAGATTTTTGGCTCCTGTGTTGTCAGCACAGTTGATCACGGCTCCAACCAGAAGACCCAAGGAAATCTGGAATTTCGCACCAGAGGACCCACCACGCCCTCGCTTCGACATCTTGAAAGCTGGAAAGGGACAAAAAGGAACAGCAGGTGGATTCTTAACCACTGCACCACCAGGGAAGCCCAAGATTCAGTTATCTTAAACCTCCCATCCCATATACACACTTCTCCCACAGTTTCCCAATATATTGTTATTACATCACTATATATATATATATATATATATATATATATATATATATATATAGGCGGTACGCGGGCCTCTCACTGGTGCGGCCTCTCCCTCTGCGGAGCACAGGCTCCGGATGCGCAGGCCCAGTGGCCACGGCCCACGGGCCCAGCCGCTCCGCGGCACGTGGGATCCTCCCAGACCGCGGCACGAACCCGCATCCCCTGCATCAGCAGGCGGACTCTCAACCACTGCGTCACCAGGGAAGCCCTACATCACTATATTTTACTAAATCAATATTCTATGTTTACTTTATGGCTACATAAATATTATTCACAGCTGAGCCATGAGAAAGAGTAGTTAAGAACATAAACTCTGCCAGTAGATAGCCTGGCTTCAAATCTTGGTTTTGTCACTTAATAGCTATGTGATCTTGGGCAAATCTCTTCTCTTCTTTCTACCTCACTTTCCCCATATTTAGAATGGGAATAAAAATACCTATTTTATTGAATTGCTGTGATGATTAAAAGAATAATACTCAGAGTAGTACTTGGCACATAGTAATTGGCATATATCATATATTATTGTTATGCCTTGTATAAATTTTTATTTTCCCTTCAATTATATCTGGTTTTGCTTCATGTAGTTTGGAGTTTTATCATTAGGTGCATGTATGTTTACAATTGTTAAATCTTCTTGATGGATTGACCCTCTCATCAATATAAATGGCCCTTCTTTGTTTCTAATAACAATGCTTGTCTTGAGGCCTAATTTTTCTGATATTAGTATAACCATTCCAGGTCCCTTTTGTTTACTGTTTGCATGGTACATCTTTTCTAACTTTTTATTTACAACCTATTTGTATCTGTGATTCTGAATATCTTTTGTAGACAGTATATTTTCATGGGTCATATATTTTAAATTGATTCTGCCAATCTATGCCTTTAAATTGTTTTATCTATTTATATTTAATGCAATCACTGATAAAGTAGAATTATTATCTGCCAGTTTGCTATTTGTTTTCTATATGTCTTATGTCTTTTTTGTTCCTCTATCCCTCCACTATTACCTTCTTTTATGTTAAATAAGTATTTACTAGTGTACCATTTTCATTCCCTTGTCATTTCTTTTACTGTATTTTAAAATGTATTTTCTTAGTGGTTACCCTGGGGATTACAATTAATAGCTTGACTTATAAAAATCAAGTTCAGGTCAATACCAACTCAGTTTCAAATCTTTGCTCCTAATATCTCCATTCCCTCCCCACTCCTTTGCATTGTTATTATACAACTCACATATTTATACATTATATGTATATCAACATAGATTTATTCATATTGCTTTATGAAGTAGTCTTTTAAATCAGATAGAAGAAAAAATAGTTACAACAAAATACATTTATACTGTCTTTCATGTTTACCTGTGTGGCTGTTGTATGTATTTTAATTTTTTGTTGAGAACTGGACATTTTAGGTAACATATTATTAGCAACTCCGGATACTGATCCTCCTCCCAATGGTTGTTGTTGTTTGCTGTCATTTGTTTATTGTTTGTTGAGTTGGTGGGACTAATTCTGTGGAGTTTATTTCCTCCCATAGTGTACACCTCTGTTTTCCCAGCTCAGATCTTTCCCCCTTATTTTTATCTTTTAGCTTGTCTACCTGGGTTTTGCCCCTGGGTTAGCATAAGTCACTTATTGGTCAAAGGTTGTGCTTAAGCCCAATTAGATATTTACCTTTTGCCATTGGATATATGTGTAGCTTGGAGGCTGCTCTCACATTTCAGTGAGTTTACATATTTTGCCCCTAGCTCATTCAGACTGGGACTACTAGCTCGGAAGTTCCTTCTCTGATTGCTCCTGAAAAGGCATAGCGTTGGGCATTCACACATTGTTCCAGACTGCCAAGGATGACTGTGATTTTATTTTTAATCTTGGCTTTTTAGGATTCGTCCCTGGGTCAGAGTAACTTATGGTTCATTCAGTGCTTGGTCAGAGGTTGTGTTTAAGCTCCTTGTGCCAGTAAGGCTTTTGCCTGGTGTTTATGAGTTTGTGTGTGGCTTGGGGAATCCCTTTTCAATGGAAAGAAAAAACACACAATGTAAGAGCTGTGAGTTAAGTTTTATTCAGGGTTTTCCTGAGGACTGATCCCAGGAAACAGCCTCTCAGTAGCTCTGAGAGGACAACTCCGAAGAGGTAGGGGGAGAAGTCAGTATATATATGATTTTGACTAGGGAATACATGCAGTCAAGCATTCATCTCAGTAAAAGGTTACTGCTTGTCACGAGGAATAGGTATCTCAGTTAATGATTTTAGTGCTTTTTTATGTATGGGAAGATGTAAGAATCTGGGTTAATTGAACATTTTCCTGAGATACATCTATCTAAGGTGCTATCTAAGGGCCCTGTTTTTCCAAAGTACAAAGTGCCTCATCCTGTTTTTCATCCTGAATTCTTTTTAGGCTGTACTGTTGGTCAGCAACTGCAGTGGCTTATGACTTAATCCTCGTAGAAACAAGTAATGAGCAACATTCTTTGTTTTACACCCTTCAAGCCTGTTCCATGCCTTTCCATGCAGCCTAGCATATGCACACAGTCTTCCTGATCCTTACAATTGTGTATGATCCCAGGAGGGCTCTGATTGGTTGTCTCTTTCCCTGGTTTTCTTCAATAAACTTGTGACTCTTCTGACATTTTTCTTGTGTTAGTGCTACCAGCCTCTTCTTAATTATATTCCACCATGATCTCCATTGTTTTTGACAATGCCTGTAGGCATGGAATTTTCTACTACCTTTTCAAAATTAAGTCAGTTCCCTCAGGCAGAGCTGCAGAGCTCTTCATCCTTATATCCCGCCTTTTCTCCTGGGAAGAGCCTCAATCACTGCACCAGAGCGGAAGGCAGGGACCTCATTTTACCTGAGTGACACTCCTGGTCTGTGAGATGGTGCTGGGAAGGGGTGACAGCTCCTGATCTTGGCTTTCCCCTCCTGGGATAGAAAAAATATTTGAGAAAATGATTGTTTAAAGTTTTCCAGATTTGTTGAAAGTCGTAAATTTACAGATTCAAGAGACTTAACGAATCCCAAACAGGATAAATTCAAAGAAAACCATGCCTAGACACATCTTATCAAACTGCTGAAGACCAAAAGTAAAAAAAAATACCTTGAAAGTAGCTAGAAAAAAATAACACATTATCTGTAGGGGAACAACAATTTGAAAGATTGTGGTTTTCTTATCACAAACAATGAAGGCTAAAAGACATTGGAACAATATCTTTAGAGTGTTGAAAGAAAAGAATTGCCAACACACAATTCCATATTCAGCAAAAATATCCTTCAGGAATGGAAATGAAATAAAGATGTTATCAGATGAAGGAAAACCAAGAGAATTTTCTGCCAGCAGACATGCTTTACAAGAAATGTTAAAAGATGCTCTTCAGGCTAATGGGAAATGATACCAGAGGGAAATCTAGAATTCAGGAATGAAGGAGAAGCAATAGAAATGGTAAATATCTGGGTAAATATAGAAGACTTTCTCTTCTGTTCTTTAAAACAACAACAACAACAACAACAGCAACATTGTATTAGTTTCCTATTGATGCTGTAACAAATTACCACAAACTCAATGGCGTAAAACAAGGCAAATTTATTATCTTATAGTTCTGGAGGTCAGAAGTAAAAAATGGGTTGACAGAGCTGTGTTCCCTCTGGATGCTGTAGTGGAGAATCTGTTTCCTTGTCTTTTCCAGCCTTTAGAGACTGCCTGCATTCGTTGGCCCAATACCCCACATCACTCTGACCTCTGATTCTATCACCACATCTTCTTTGACTCTTCTGCCTCTCTTTCCCTTTGTTAGATTAGCATCAATGTTATGGAGGTTATGCATGGGCTCAACAATATGGACTTCCACTCATCAAGGCTGATCTTCTACTAACACTGCTGAATACCCAACCTGACAACAAAATAAGATGAAGATGAATCATTCAATACAATAAGGCATTATTTCCTGGGGTACTAGTCAGCCCCATGGTGGTAAGATTATTATATAGGACACCTTTTATCACAGTGAGAACAGAAATTTTTCTTCATGGAAATAACTGCGTATTCCAGACACACATTTGCTTTCTTTGCTTACAATGATTCTGTCAGTGCCACCGTCTGTGGACTTCCAGGATGTCTTAATTATCATCAGGGTATCCCATACAACATTGTCTCTGACCAGGGAACTCATTTAATGATAAATGAAGTACAATAATGGAGTCATATCCAAATATTCACTAGTCTTTATCACTTACTCCATCATGCAGAAGCAGCTTGCCTGATAGGAAAGTAAATGACTTACTGAAGGCTTAGTTATGAGATCACCTGTTCCGGGTTGACAGTGCTGTGCTATAAGACTACAATAGTTGCTTCAAAAACAGTGACCAATATATAGTGCTATTTCCCTCATAGTAAGAATACACAGGTCTGGGAATGAAGGTGGAGGAGGGAGTGGTCCCTCTCACTATTATACCAATTAACCCAATAAAGACTTATTTTGTTTTGTCTCCACAACCTTGGGCTCAGCAGGTTTGGAGGTTCTATTTTTCCAAGGAATGAATGCTGCTATCAAGGAATAAAGCCATGGTTCCATTAAACTGAAAGCTGAAACTGCACCCTGGCCATTTTGGTCTCCTCATGCTATTGAATTGATAAGCAGAGACAGGGACTATTGTACTGTCTGGAGTAATTAAATCCTATCACCAAGGGGAAACAAGGTTGCTGCTATACAATGAGAACAAGGAGAAGTATGCTTGGAGCCCAGGGATAGTCACTGGGACACCACTTAATACTCATTTGCCCAATAGTCCTGTTAAATGGGAAAGTGCAGATATCCCATAAAGACAGGACTGAAGGTTAGGATCACTACATCAGGGAAAGAACTCTGACCACCTAAAGGGAGTATGAAGTGAACAGTGGAAGAATGAAGTTATGATTATTGATTTTGGCCTCATGAACAGCTACAGAGGGGAAAGGTAGCAGCTAGATGTATCTTTGTAATTTACTATTTTCCCCTTCTTTTCTCTAATATATGAAAAATACTGGAGATCGTTGTAATAAATTAGGTTTCAGGTGGAGAATATGAATTAGCATTACTCCATGACAGTACATTGGCTGATGGGATTTTTGTCCCTGCCTCCCTGTTGGAGATGAGAGTTTCTTCATTGGAATAAAGGACAAGAATGGATGCTGAGTGGTAAGAGTATAACCAAGTAGGACCCTATGGAATCTTCCCAGGGCAGATATCCCCCATGTCCTCTGCCTGCCTCTTGTTTGTAGAAAACCTTTAGCCTCCTAGGCCTTCCCCAAGTTCCAAAGAATAAACTTAATCAGAAAAGTGAGAAAATGCAGAAACAAAGGAAAACGGTCAAGCAAGACAAAATAGTAGTAGTTTAGCCATTAAACAAAGTCAAGGACCTTTAGGAATGAATGGGCTGTAGCTAATATTCTGAGCCATATTCTTTGAGCTGTTTTGCAGATACTGAACCCCCACCCCCAGGTGGAAGAAGTTAATTTTGACCACAAGTACATAGATCCCAGACCAGTTGATGATGTTGACTTCTGATTACCTCACCACCAACAAAACAGAAGAATGTCCATGAGCTGATCATACACCCCACAACCATCTCCCTGACCCTGTCTTAAAAAAACCTTTCCCTAAAAGCCATTGGGGAGTTTGGGGTCTTTTGAGCTTTAGCTGCCTGTACTGTTTGCTTTGTGCCCTGCAGTAATAAATGCTGCACTTTCCTTCACCACAACCCAGTGTCAGTAGATTGGATTTACTGCATGAGGGCAAGCTGACACAAGTTTGATTTGGTAAAAATTTTGGAGACTCAGATGGGATGGCAGTCCCAAGTGGGCATCTCGCCCAGGGCATATTGGCCCCTGGCTGGTGGTGGTTCTTGGATCGGTGGTGGTTACTGGTAGTGATGGGCCAAGACTTCATCTCCTGCCATAAGGTACCTTCTTTATAGCTATAACTCTCACTAGGTTCCATTTTTTTAAAAAAAGGCTCTTGCCATTTTAGGCCTAGGGTAACAGCTTCCTGCTATTGCTAGTCTCTGGGTACCTCAAAATCCCTAATTTGGTCTCTTAACCTTGCATATATCTCTTTGAGTAGTCCCTACATTCGAGTTTCTTGAACCAGCTCAGTTGGATTCTTTTTCCTGTTGGGAATCTGTATGATAAAGTGTGCTGATGTAAGGCCTAGGTCTATTGCAGCTATTTTGGTTCCATCAGAGTGGCCAGCTCAAGAATGAAGCTTATATGTAAGGAAGGACATAGCAGAGAGACTATTAATCAAATTGTACTTGAGGGACTTCCCTGGAGGCGCAGTGGTTAAGAATCCACCTGCCAATGCGGGGGACATGGGTCCGTTCCCTGGTCTGGGAAGATCCCACATGCCGCAGAGCAACTAAGCCTGTGTGCCACAACTACTGAAGCCCGCGCACCTAGAGCCCGTGCTCCACAACAAGAGAAGCCACTGCAATGAGAAGCCTACACACCACTACGAGGAGTATCCCGTGCTCGCTGCAACTAGAGAAAGCCCGTGTGCAGCAACGAAGACCCAACGCAGCCATAAATAAATAAATAAAAATTTAAAAAATTGTACTTGAAGCCATATATCTTCTGAATACAATTTATTGGAGTAAGAACAGGTAGACACTTCTTTAATATGATAAAAAATATACATAAGTTTCTAACAAGAAGTCCTTCATTCTTGAGGAATAAACACTAGAAGCATTCCCATAAAAATCAAGAAGACAAGGATGTTAGCTTTCACACAATTATTTAACATTGTTCTGGAAATACTAGTTAATACAATCATCCAAAAGAAAGAAATGTGATATTAATATTGGATAGGAGGTGAGATTATCATTACTGCAAATGAAACAAATCTGAGAAAATCAACCTCTTGAAACTTTAGGAACTCCATAAAGAGGCTGGTTATAAAATCAATATGCAAAAAACAATCACTTTCATATATAAAAATAATAAAAAATATAAGATGATTCCATTTCTAATAATAATGAGAAAAGGTAAGCTACTTAAGAAGAAACTTTAGGGCTTCCCTGGTGGCGCAGTGGTTGAGAGTCTGCCTGCCGATGCAGGGGACACGCGTTCGTGTCCCGGTCTGGGAAGATCCCACATGCCGCGGAGTGGCTGGTCCGTGAGCCATGACCGCTGAGCCTGCACGTCCGGAGCCTGTGCTCTGCAATGGGAGAGGCCACAACAGTGAGAGGCCCGCGTACGGCAAAAAGAAACTTTAAAAATACGCAAGATATATTCATTCATTCAACAAGTATTTATTGATAACCTACAGTGTGCCAAGCAATGTTCTAGGAGTTATATATATATTTATAAATTTATTTATTTATTTATGGCTGCGTTGGGTCTTCACTGCTGCACGCGGGCTTTCTCTAGTTGTGGCCAGCAGGGGCTACTCTTCGTTGCAGTGCGTGAGCTTCTCATTGCGGTGGCTTCTCTCATTGTGGAGCATGGGCTCTAGGCGTCTGGGCTTCAGTAGTTGTGGCACGTGGGCCCAGTAGTTGTGGCTCACGGGTTCTAGAGCTCAGGCTCATTAGTTGTGACGCACAGGCTTAGTTGCTCTGCAGCATGTGGGATCTTCCCGGATCAGGGCTCGAACCTGTGTCCCCTGCATTGGCAGGCGGATTCTTAACCACTGCGCCACCAGGGAAGCCCAGTTATATTTTTTAACGTATAAATTCTGCTGGAAAAATAAATGAAGACAAATAACTAGAGAAACTGGGTTCTTGGGTAGAAAAATATTCTTTTTTCCCCAGCTTTACTAAGATATAATTGACATATAATATTGCATAAGTTTAAGGTGTACAATGTGCTGATTTGATACATGTATATATAGCAAAATGAGTATCACAATAAGGTTAGTTAACACATCTACCATAATTACCATTTTTTTTATAATTGTTATGGTGAGAACATTTAAGATCTACTCTCTTAGCAACTTTCAAGTATACACTACAGTGCTGTTAACTATAGTCACCATGCTCTTCATTAGATCCCCAGAACTTATTCATCTTATAACTGGAAGTTTGTACCCTTTGACCAACAGTTTCCCATTTCCCCTTCCCTGCAGCCCTTGGCAACCACCATTCTACTCTATGTTTTCATGGCTTTTTTAGATTCCACATATAGTTCCATCCATGTTGTCGCAAATGGCAGAATTCCCTTCTTTTCTATGGCTGAATAATATTCCACTATACATATAAAAAGTAAGCTTAAGAATAACAAAAAATTTGCAAGATATACTCATTCATTCAACAACTATTTATTGATAACCTACAGGGTACCATATGTACATGATGCTTGTTTTTAATCCATTCATTCATTGATGGACACGTTGGTTGTTTCCATGTGTCGGCTATTGTGATCAATGCTGCAATGAACATGGGGGTGCAGATATCTCTTCGAGAGTGATTTCATTTTCTTTGGATATGTACACAGAGTGAGATTGCTGGATCATACAGTAGTTCTATTTTTATTTTTTTGTGGAAACTCCATACTGTTTTCTGTAGTGGCTGCGCCAATTTACATTCCCACCAACAGGGTTTCCTTTTCTCCACATCTGCACCAGCACTTGTTATCTCTTATCTTTTTGATAATAACCATTCTAACTGGTGTGAAGTGGTAACATATTCTTATAAAAATGCCAGTTAGCCCTCAGTTAACCTTAGAATTAACTTCATCCAAATTGAAATAAAAACAGGATTTTAAAGGGAATTTAACAAAACAATTCATTTTATCTGTAAATAAACAAATGTGAGTGGACAGGCAAATTATGAAAAAGAAGAATAATTAGAGAGGCCTTATCCTCCAAATATTAAAACATATTATAAAGATACTGTAATTAAAACAGTTAGGGACATAAAAAGAAAAAAATAACAGATTAAAGGAACATAGAGAATGAAAAAGTAGATCCAAATATATGTGGATATTTAGCTCATGATAAAGGTGGCATTTAAAATCAGGAGCTAGAAAGGTATTATTTGATAATGGGTATCAGGAAAATTTGCTAACTATTTGGAAAATATTAATTCCATATGCTTAATAAAGCTGGAAAAAATATATTCATAATAGCACTGAGATGTCATTTGCTTTTTTCACTGTGTTGACATTTATACAAATGGTGCAAAAGCAAGGGTGGATAAAATTTCTGGCTTACTGATAATAGAAGCAATGCAACAAAAAACATTCTATATGGACCAAAATTTAAATATCAAAAAACACACATAAAATTAGAAAAACATACAGGCCATCCTAAGCAGGACACAAACCCCAAAAAATGTAAAGAAAGAATTGATACAGTTTGTATCATAAAGATTTTGAAAATTCTATATAGCCGAAGTCCAAAGAAAATTATAAACTGGGAAAATATTTATAATACTTATGACAGTCTAAGAGCTCACTTCCTTAATTTACAGAAAGTTCTCATATATTAATAAGAAAAAGATGAAAAAACCTAGTGGAAAAACTGGGAAAGGCAGTTCATAGAAACAGGAATACAAATGGTTAAACCTATGGGAAGATGCTTAATCTCACTTATAATTTAAAAAATCAAAAAATTTTGGAGCACAACATGGAAAATATATATCAAAATTTAAGAGGTGAGAGTTGGCAGCATGGATGAAATTTAAAATGAACTTCCACTTTGACCCGGTGATTTCACTTCTAGGAATTTAACCTAAGGAAATAATGCCACTATTGTCAAATATATATGTAAACAAAGGTCTCCACTGTAACATTTTGGTAATAGACAAAGTTTGGGAAGAGGATAAATATCAACCAGTAATAGATTGGTTGAATTTTGATAAATCCACACTAGAGAATATTATTGTAGCTGATAAAATGATGTACATGTTATATTAGGTGAAAAAGTAGTTTGCAGAATAGTTTGCATAGAATGATTCCAAGTTATTTTTAAAAGATATGCATGTACACACATTCACATATATCTACATAATTTTTTTGTTGATATATAGGAAACAACAAAAAAACCCTGAAAGAGTCAATTGAAAAGTTAGCAGCGGTTTTCACAGGATTTATCCTAGGATTGAGGTAGATGGTTCATCAAGGTGGAGAATTTGAGACATTTTTATTTTCTTCTTCTCTTCTCCTAGTTAGCACCTGCTTCCCTTAATCTCAGTTCAAAGTTTCACTCCTCTCCCCATCAAGGAAGCCTTCCCTGATCCCCAGACTCTGCCATTTCTTTTACTATATTAACAGTGTTCCTTTCCTTCAAAGTATTTTTCTCACTTTGTATGTATATGTGATTATTTCATTAAGGTCTTGCTTTCACTATGAGAGCAGAATTAGTGTCTGTTTTTGCTCATCTACATATTCACAATAAGCACAGCACTTGTGGCAATGCTCCCTCTTTCTCCCTCCCAATATTTTGATGTAGACAGTTACATTTTCTCAGTCTTACATAAAGGGTTATGAGAGTGCAGGTTTTAAACATCTCTCCCCATCACAAAAACACAGATGAAGAAAAGCACAGCAGAAACAAATAGCTAACATTACACTAAATGGTGAAATATTAGGGGCATTCTCATTTACTTCAAGAACAAGATAAGGAGGCTCTCAAATCACCATTATTATTCAACATAGTTCTGGAGGTTCTGGTTGATGTAGTACATCCAGAAAATGAAAGAATAAGAGATAATAATGATTGAAAAAGACAAAATTTAAAAAATCATCATTTTCAAATGATTATGTATGCATACCTAGAAAAACCAGTTATCAACTGAAAAACTACAGGCATACTTCAGAGATATTGCGGGTCCAATTCCAGACTACCACAATAAAGCCAGTATCGCAATAAAGTGAGTCACACATTTTTTTGGCTTCCCAGTGCATATGAAAGTTTTGTTTACACTACACAGTGGTCTATTAAGTGTGCAAAACATTATGTCTTTAAAAATGTATATACGTTAATTTAAAAATATGTTACTGCTAAAAAATGCTAACCATCATTTGAGCCTTCAATGAGTTGTAATGTTTTTGCAATAGTAACATCAAAGATCACTGATCACAGATCAGTGTAACAAATATAATAATAATGAAAAGGTTTGAAATATTGCGAGAATTACCAAACTGTGACATAGAGACATGAAGTGAGCACATGCTGTTGGAAAAATGGCACTGATAGACTTGCTTGACACAGGGTTACCACAAACCTTCAATTAGTAAAAAAATCAATGTCTGTGAATCACAATAAAGCAAAGTGCAATAAAATTAGTTATGCCTCTATTAGAAATATTAAGAAAGGTCACTAAAAGTAAATATATCAGAATTATTTGCTTCGGCAATAACCTGGTAGAAAATATAATCATAAAAGGAATGTCATCCCCCAAAGCAACAAAACCATAAAACATCTAGGAATAAACTTAACAAATAATGAGTATGACCTATCTGAAGAAACATAAAATTTATTGAAGATCATAAAAGTTGACATGGATAGAAAGACACAATTTTTAAAGATACCAGTTCTCAAATTAAAGTGCAGATTCTTTGCACTTTATGTCACTCAGTGTGAGCCTTTTTGTTCTGTATATAGTTGTTCTGTATATTGTTGTTCAACACATATGCATACATAGACTCTGTATTTGCATGAAGAAAGGTGGAAATTGTTATCAGTGGTTGGTGGTGGAACAGGCATTGCAGGGAACTTTCACATTCTACTTTATACATTTCTGTGTTGTTTGCACATTTTTAAATAAATAGTGTGTATAATGTGTGTGAGAGAGAGACAGAGATTGATTTCTACTAAGATGATGTATCTTTTTTTTCAAAGTGAGTTATTTTCAGTTTTTTTTTAAGTCTTAGTTGCCTGTGAGAATGTGATGAGAGCTATGACCCCTCTTCCCACTAAGATGGACATATGCGTGCACATGACTTTGATACAATTTTAGGTAGAACAAAGAGGTGGCCAGTTGAGAATTCCTACTCTAGGTTAATCAGTATGGTTAGTGGGGAGAGTCCTTCAGGCCCAGGCATACATTTGGCTGAGGGAGCACCAAGGTGGGTGTGGGCTGTGGGCAATGACCCTGCAGCAGGGCTGGGTTCTCCCTGGGTGCCCTGAGGTAAGGAGGCCAGGGGTGGGAGGCCAGCAGGCTGCCCCTCTCAGGCCAGGTGGTAGCAGCAGACGGCATCAGGAACAAGGTTAACTGGGCCACCATTAATCAGGGCAGAGCAGGACAGGCAGGCCTGGGCGCTTCCCCCAGCAATTGCTTCTCTAGGCTTCATGGAAACCTGCAGCTGCAGGAGTAGGTGGGAACAGCAGTCCCTTCTCTGCATCCCTGAGTTACCTCTGTGGGAATTTGAGGGAGGGAGGGAGGAAAGAAGTCAAAGGTGTTTACTCAGTTTTGTCACCTGAGTGGCATTTACCACTTTGGTCACCATGTATATTTTTAGAGTGTGCAAAAAGAGTCAGGCTCTATAATGCAGGGGATGAGAAGCTCTGGAATATAGGAGAGATGGGAGGGCATCACCTTCCACCCTTCCTTCTTGACAAGGCTGGGAAGATCGGATGATTTCTGCATCCCTCACACCCTCAGCTTCCTCAGCTTTAGTAGACTAAAAGCTAATCTGGAGCAGGTGTTCAGAACAGCCATCAAATCACAAGAGGTTCACACAGCAGTCAGCCAAGACTTTGTGACACTGAATGCATGTCTTTCTTTAATCAAACAATACAAGATTTTATTGTTTTTGTTTTATCAAATTGTAAGTTGATCCAAAATTAGAAAAAGTAATGGATCATTTATGTAAAATGGCAAAGATTAGACAACTAGTCATCTTTGTGGACTAATTCATAGACCATGTGAAAAATAACAGTTTTCCATTTTAAAACAGGTTACTACGTTTTGAAAGCTTCTTTCTGACTGTAACCAGTGGAAACATTTTCCTTGTGTTATAAATAAATATAGTAAAATTAGCGAGGCCTTTTGGGTTTTCCCCTCCGACTTAAATTCTTCTCCAATCAAACGAAGATAGCATCATTTTATTTTCTCAATATAAGAGTAATGCATTACTAATTTTTAAAAAATGAACAGAAAAGTTTAAGAAAGTAAGACATTCCCACTACCCATATCCTTTTCTGAGATCTTGAATCCCATTTCATATAGGGGTGCAGGGGAAACGCTGAGCATTGAGGCTGCGTTGTGGGGGGGGGCGTGAAGGGAGAGGTGGGTGGACAGGGAGTAGAGGAGAGAAAAATTATTCCTCAAAGAGGAAGAAAAGACCAATGGACATGGGAGCAGATGTAGTTTCTCTCTGCTAACCAAAGAAAGGCAAATGCCAACCACAAGATAAGCTACTTCTGGTTTCTGGGATTGGCAGAGGAAAATGAGTGGCAGGACCTGCTGTGAAGGGAAAGGAAACGGGTGGGCCGGCTCCTGCCGCACTGCTGGTGGGAGTGGTAATTGGGGTTCTGAGCTCACGAGTGACGTGGCTCTCACGTGAGCAGGAGCCGACGTGTGCAGACGTCCTTCTAATCCAGGTCTTTCGTTTGGTCCGGTTGCCATCTCCCTATTACCTCGAGGGCTGGCGGGCCTGTGGCCAGGAGAGGAGGAGGAGGAGGTAACTTCCCTGATCCCAGCCAGTCTATGTGTGGATGGGTGCTTGCCCGGGGGATTCCTGCGGTGCGGGTAGAGGAGGGTGGAGACTAACGAAGGACGAGGCTCGCTTTCTCCACACCCTTGCACTATCCCCGGCCCTTTCAAGAACAAGAATGGTGGACCCTGGGGGCCAGATTACAGGGGAGACCCCAGACCAGGAGGGGGGAAACCTGAAACCTTTGGCATCCAGGGCCTTGAATCGGGAAGGGCCGATGTTAAGGTTCTTGTCCTGTGTGCTGGTCCATCTAGCAAGCCAGTATCTTGGGGCTAGGCGTCTGTCTTGTCATTCCCCGTGTCTTTCAGTAGGGCGCTGTACCACTCGGAGCAAAGGAATAAAGAATCTGCCCCGAACTTCTGCAAGTCAGTGTAAAGGTGGGATTGCCCCGCGGTCCCCAGAAGGGCGGGGATGGCTGGGGTCCTCCTCCTAACTCGGGCGCATTACTGACTCCGCAGTCACCTCCCTGCTCTTTTATATAGGAAATAGGAGATGACAGCGCGTACAGGAAACATAGTTGTCGTTGGGGCTATGACTGCGTCGTGCAGGGGAATCAAAGAGATCTTTGCGTTTTCTTTTGCTCCTCCGGTTTTTCTCACTCCCTCGCCCCGCCTCCCCTCTTTCCAGTTGTTCGAAAGGGGTGTGGTTTTTCCTGGGAAAATGGCCGACCGCTGGGGCTGGGGCTGGGGGCTGGAGGAGGGGGTGGATGGACGCCCTTGCTTGAAGAGGGCTGCTGTTAGCGCAGTCCTGAGAAGTGGGGATAGGGTGAGAGACCAAAAGGTGAAATCCGTTTGACAACCAGGACCTTGGATTCGGAAAGGCTGGTATTGGGACTGTCTGAAGTGCTGTTCTGTCTGCCTAGCAGTCTGTCTCTGCCCTGTCGCCTGTCTGTGTCTTTGGATCTTGCGGCTGAAGGCCAATCCAACTCTAGGAGCAGGAAGAAGAGGAAAATTGTCCAGAAACAAGTATGTCAGAGTGAGAGTGGTGGCACTATTTAGGGATCCCTGGGCTGGAGAATGGTGAAGACTGCAAACTCCAGTGGGCCCGTGGACCTCCCCCACATACCCCTCCTCCTCTCCTCTCTGGACCATTTCGGAGCTTGCAAAAGAAAGTGCTCTGCACGGAAAGAAGTGGCTGGGAGGACGAAGGTGTCACGAGAGTCCTGGGGTGGGGGTGGGGAGGACCTTTCTCCAAATTACTCTTTGGTACCAGAGTTGTCAGTCCTTAGGTTAGGTGGAGGCGGAAACCGAGATGAGGGAGGAAGGAAATTGCTCCCGAGCCGTGGATATAATGGGTGAGGGTAGGAGTATCCTGGTACCTCTGGGTTGGTGGGGGTGGCGGAGGCAAGGGCGGAGTTCGAGACTTCTGTGCATTTTACTCCTGTCTGGCTTCTAGACACTCTCCCTCCACCACCATCCATTTTGTTACAGGGAAGGAGTTGTGGCACTCACCTTCGAAGGCAGTGACTTTCGGGGCTGGGGGCTGGGTGGAGGACTGGAGGAGATCGAAGGAACGGGGGGCGGGGGGGCGGCTCATAATGAACTTCAAAGCCGCAGCTCAGTGAGGAGAGCGGGGGAACCGAACGTGGGAAATATTGGGCTCCGCGGGACTAGGGCCAGTGATTCCGCAGAGGAACGTGTGTCCTGTCCCGGATGAGGTTCATCTGTCTGTCCCAGGAGCTCTCAGCACCACTCCCCCCACCGCTTTGTATGCAGGTTTGCAGGACTCCGTGTACTTCCAGGCAAGAAATAGAAGGAAGAAACTGCCTGGACCCCTGAGGGTGTATGTGGGGCTGCCACTGCCCCCAGGACATCTGGAGGGGCAGGGGAGGTAGGGAACTGATTAGCTATCCTAAATTTAACATACTGGGGTGGGGTGGTTGAACATGAGGTTGGAGAATCTGGAGGTGGGGAAAATTTTCAAAATTACATTCCTGATTAAAAAAAGGGATCAGTGATCTACCCTTGAGTCCCTGCCATGT
Organism: Delphinapterus leucas; assembly: GCF_059928025.1. Classification (NCBI taxonomy): domain Eukaryota; kingdom Metazoa; phylum Chordata; class Mammalia; order Artiodactyla; family Monodontidae; genus Delphinapterus; species Delphinapterus leucas. The sequence goes on along the minus strand of NC_143150.1, from coordinate 45,316,766 downwards.
CCCCATTTGTTTTGTCTCTTTGTAGGTCTGTAGTTCAGTCTGTCTGCATGCGAAGGCACAGAAGGAGGAGACTGAAGCCTCAAATCTTTCTTTCATTCTTAGGTCCCCCAGTATCTGTAGCTGCAGCAGAGCCTGCTGGCTGTAGCTGAAGACTCCACAGCCCCCTCCCCCTGCCCCCTGACTTGGGAGCACTCTTCTGGCCAGAGCAAACCCTCCAGACACTCGTGGCAGCATGGGCCGAACTCGGGAAGCTGGCTGCTTGGCAGCTGGTGTAGTGATCGGCGCTGGCGCCTGCTACTGCGTATACAGACTGACCTGGGGAAGAGATGAGAGCGAGAAAATCTGGGACGACCACGATGACGATGAGGAGGAGGAATCTAGCGATATTGCAGAGACTGGGAAAGGAGCTAAGGCTAATGCTGGGGCAGGGGCTGGAGCCAGACTTCAGGGTGACTCAAAGGCCAAGGCTGAGGTGTCCGTGGAACTCAGGAGTGGACCTGATGTAAAGGCAGAGGCCCACTTGAAGGCCCAGAGTGGAGGTGGCCTAGAGGCCAAGGCCAGGGCCCTTTTCAGCACCCTGAAGGAACAGGCAAGTGCAAAGGCGGGCAAAGGGGCCAGGTTGGGTACCATCTCCGGAACCAGGACCCTTACACCTGGTTTACCCTGCCCAGGAGTCAGGGGTGGAGGCTGCCACCCTGTGAGGAATGGAGCTAGGGCTGGGGGCAGGACTAGTGGCAAGTCCAAGGGAAGGACCAGAGGTAAGAGCGCCAGGACTCCAGCTACATCATGGCCTGTTCGAAGGGGCAAGTTCAACTTTCCCTACAAAATTGATGATATTCTGGGTGCTACTGACCTTCAAAAGGTCCTTAACATCCTAGAAAGAACTAGCGATCCTTTTATTCAGGAAGTAGCCTTGGTCACTCTGGGTAACAATGCAGCATATTCATTTAACCAAAATGCCATTCGTGAATTGGGTGGTCTCCCAATTATTGCAAAACTAATAAAAACGAAAGATCCCATTATTAGGGAAAAGGCATACAATGCCCTTAATAACTTGAGTGTGAATGCGGAAAATCAGGGCAAGATTAAGACATATATCAGTCAAGTGTGTGATGACACCATGATCTGTCGTTTGGACTCAGCTGTGCAGATGGCTGGTCTAAGGCTGTTAACCAACATGACTGTGACAAATCACTACCAACATTTGCTTTCCTATTCTTTTCCAGACTTTTTTGCTTTGTTATTCCTGGGAAATTACTTCACCAAGATTCAGATTATGAAACTAATCATAAACTTTACTGAAAATCCAGCCATGACAAGAGAGCTGGTCAGTTGTAAAGTACCATCAGAATTGATTTCCCTCTTTAATAAAGAATGGGACAGAGAGATTCTTCTTAATATCCTTACCCTATTTGAGAATATAAATGACAACATAAAAAATGAAGGGCTTGCCTCATCCAGGAAAGAATTCAGCAGAAGTTCACTTTTTTTCTTATTCAAAGAATCTGGAGTGTGTGTTAAGAAAATCAAAGCATTAGCAAATCACAGTGATCTGGTCGTGAAAGTAAAAGTCCTAAAAGTATTGACCAAACTTTAACTGGGGGTCTGTCCCAAACAATACTGAGGTAATTTTTTTAGTTTGCACTTGGGAACAATGCATTTTGTAAATTCTTTGCTTTTCACTGTGCTTATATGTCAAAGAGATCCTTTCAGCTGCTATTTTGGAATAATGAATATCACATATCAACAGTGATGCTGGTTGTGATGGTTGGTTTTAGGCTAGACCATTTTAAGGATGTCAGATGAATACTAGAGCTTGTACAAAGAAAGCATTTATTGATTCCATCTTGCTACCTAGATTGAGATATTTTTACTCTTTCCTCTACTTAAACTGACAGCGAACTAATCACGAATAAGCTATACTTTTGTATTGGTTTACATTTGTTAATCTTGTGTTTCATCAATAAAGTTGTGTGTTTTAACCAGCAAAAAAAATTATGTTCTTGAGTTTATGATATATTTGGAGAGGCAAGATGTATGGAAACAAAAAGATACTAACAAAACTGAGAACCTCTAATCATGGCCATCTGTTTCCTATTTCTGCAGGCAACAGTGCTCTCCTCCGGATGCTTAAGTAGAACTGGGCATGAAGGATAGGATAAAAACAGGGCGGAAGGGCATTGGAGGAAGGAGGAGTGATAGGAAGAAAGGCATGGAGGTGGGAATTTTTCTCCACAGAAGAAGGAGGCTGTGCCTTCTCTGTGGAATAAAGTGTGGGGAGGGGAGTGATGGAAAATACAGTCTAGCAGTTGGGTGAGTTCCATTCATGGAGGTTCCCTGATTTCTAAACTGAGGTGTCTGTATATTATTCCACCAACCCCTGGGAGACACCAAACTCTTTTGTGACCAGAGGAGTGACAGGATGAAAGGAACATTATGTGGCTGACTTGTGTGCAGAATGGGTCAGAGTTGGGGTGGGGACAGGAGTGGCCACTGGAGATTGGAACACCACTTAGGAAGTTACCACCATAGTTCAGGCATAGATGTTAAAGGCGTGAAATTTCACTGGTGGCAATGGGAGTGGCAAGGGGAGGAAGGAAGTGAGAGTTGCTTTGAATGAAGAAGTGCTGGAACCTATCCTGGGGACATACAGAGAGGGACAATTTTATTGTAGGGTCCTGAGGGCATTTGATAGGAAAACATCCTCTTTCTTGTCCAACTCTGGTGTCTATGGGAGTGAATATGTTAGTGATTATTTTGAAATTATGAGAAAATATAAAAGAATACTTTTTAGTGCTTCTATCAGATTTCTTTTACAAGATTGGTTGGGGCAGGGTCTTTATGGAACCTCGAGAGGGCTGTTGGCATCCATACTGGAGAAAATCCACCTCTCTTCCAACCCAGAGTATGGTGAAGGTGTGGGTGGAGGGACACTTTCAAACTGTGCTGGTGGGAGCATACTTGGTACAAGATCCATTTGGATACATGTTTCAGAAGCTTTCAAGATGTGCATGTTCTTTGACCCAGTAATTCCACTTATACAAATTTGTCCTTAGGAGATATAATTGGTTTAGGAGAAATAACTGGCTTGTACAAGTTTGTGCATCTTTGCACTGTTTTGAAGAGTGAAAAACTGTGAATGACCCAAGTGTCTTGAAATAGGCACTTGGCTAAGAAATTAAGGTATTGAAACATTATTCAGCTCTTGAAAATGTTGATGGGCAACTACACTTATTTACATGGAGAAAATTCAGCATATATATATATATATTTTTTTTTTTTTTTTTGTGTGTGTGTGTGTGTGTGTGGTACGCGGGCCTCTCACTGTTGTGGCCTCTCACGTTGCAGAGCACAGGCTCCGCACGCGCAGGCTCAGCGGCCATGGCTCATGGGCCCAGCTGCTCCGCGGCATGTGGGATCTTCCTGGACCGGGGCACGAACCCGTGTCCCCTGCATTGGCAGGCGGACTCTCAACCACTGCACCACCAGGGAAGCCCTCAGCATATATTTTAAGTGGAAAAGCCAGTTACATGACCATATACATAGTGTATTCCATTTTTGAGAAATATAAAATATTTACATGCATTAAAACTTCTCTAAGGCTATATACCAAAATAAGAAAAATGGCTATGAGTAATAAGACAGTGCATGAATTTAGTATTTGAATCTTTTCCCTCATCTGTATTTTCTTATCTGTAATGTATATTGATTTTTTGTGTAATTGTTGGAAAATAAAAATGTTGGGTACAGGCTTGGTTGGAAGTGAAGGAGATGATAGAATGGGAGAATGGGTGGGGTTTATATGGATATGTTTCCCACATATTGAGTGGGAAAATATTTAGACCAAAAAGGAGGATGTGTTGAAATGATAGATGAGCTGTCAAGATGTGGATGCTAAGAGTCCTTATATCATATGATTAAATGAGGTAATGTGGGTAAACTGCTAAAGTAGTGCTGGAACATAGGAGTTAATTGATAAAAGTGAACACCCTTAATTAGCTAAAAGACAGGGTGGATAATTTTTAATTTATCTTTTTTTCTAAGCTGTCCTTCTGCCATACGCTAGTGTTATTTTTCCCCAGCTTTATTGAGATATAATTGACATAACATTGTGTAAGTTTAAGGTGTATGACCTGTTGATATATATATATATTGCAAAATGACGACCACCATAGCATTAGCTACCACCTCCATCCTGTCACATAATCACTATTTCTTTTTTGGGGTGAGAATATTTAAAATCTACTCTCTTAGCAACATTCAAATATATAATACAGTATTACTAGCTATAATCACCATGTTGTACATTAGATCCTCAGAACTTGTTAATCTTATAACTGGAAATTTGTACCATTTGACCAATATCCCCCCACTTCCTCCACCCCCAGTCCCCAGTAACTACCACTCTACTCTCTGAGTTTGTCTTTTTTAGATTCCACATATAAGTGATATCATACAGTATTTATCATTCTCTGTCTGACTTATTTCACTTAGCATAATTGCCTACAAGTTTTTCCAAAGTTATTGAAAACAGCAAGATTTCCTTCTTTCTCATGGCTGTGGTATATGTACTACATGTTCTTTAACCATTCATCTGTTGATAGACACTTAGATTGTTTCCATATCTTAGCCATTGTGAAGAATGATGCAATGCTTATGGGTGTGCAGATATCTTTTCGAGATCTTGTTTTTATTTCCTTTGGACATATATCCAGAAGTGGGATTGCTGGATCATATGATAGTTCTATTTTTCATTTTCTTTTAAGGAACCTCCATACTGTTTTCCATAGTGGCTGTACCAATTTGCATTTCCACCAACAGTGCACAAGGGCTCCCTTTCTCCATGCCCTCTCCAACACTTGTTATCTCTTGTCATTTTGATGATACCCATTATAACAGGTGTGAGGTGATATTTCATTGTGGTTTTGATTTCTATTTCCCTGATGATTAGTGGATGTTGAGCACCTTTTCGTGTACCTGTTGGCCCAGTGGATTTTAATAAATAAACTGATAAAATAATTCCTCTGAGGAATAGGGTCTTTGTTCCCTTCTAAGAACTGAATATGTTTCCTCAATTCCATCTCATCAATTTTTACAACATTCCTAATGCCTGGGTTTAGACATGAAGATATGAAGCCTAAGTATTTCTCAAAGTAGGGTTGGTGGAATTCTGGGAGTACATGTACATGTTTCTGGGTTTAAGGCATTTCCTATAAATGTTTTTTAAGCGTTCCGTTTTCATTAAAGAAATTCATTATAAGTATATTCTGTATTTTCAAGTGTCACCTGGTGACTTGGGAGCCAAATTTTGTGTTTATGTTAAATACTGTCATGGCACTAAGTGTGAGCACCACTGTATTCATTGATCATAAGATAGATGTTTCCCTGCCACCCCCTGCTCCCCAGTTTTAGTATTTCTGAAGTTATGATAGATCTTATAGTTGGTGGCACCTTAGCATTGTGTCATAGTTTAAATAGAAGTATATTTTTTTCATTCTTAGTGGTATATAAAATAATGATGTATCTAAAAATCAAAGGCATCTTAGATCAATGAAATTGTTTCTCATCAATGAGACTACGTAAAGACATAATACATAGAAGATGCATTTGCTCCATAGTAAGTTAAGTATCACTTTGTACTGATAGAGGTTTGGCAGTAGTTTGAGTTACAAAACTGGCAGAGGGTTGAGGGGGAGTCATTAGACTCACCCTACTGAAGGAATGTTTAAATCAAGAGAATCTGTGTTCTTGCCATTGGTATCATATTTATGTTGCAGACTGATTTAGAGCCACCAAAGCAACATTATCAATCTCATGGAATTAATGTTAATTTAAATTTGTTTAGTTATATAGCTTGATTTATTTTTAATTTGTGAGTTTTTTGCTTTGTACTTTGTATGAGAGTGAAGAGTGGCAGAATATGCTACCCCAAAATATGCCACTTTGGCATAAGGATTATTTTGAGCTAAAAGCACTTGAAAAATAGCAAGTACAAGAAGTGCACTCTGAACTTCCCTTTTCTTCCTGAAGACAAGAGATAAAAATCCAATGTGAACGATGCCCTTCCTATACCAGGAAGAAAGACATATTATTGTCTCCAGAGATGGGGAGTTGAGGCTGAGAGAATTCTGTAAAACAGTTCTTGTCAAAATAACTTTTATCTTCCTTTAGTCTCCACATATTTTAGTTTCTTTTGCACAATTGCTTTTCTTCCTTCAATCCAATATATAAGCATTTAGGTTTTGCCACTTCTTTGGATCTCATTTCCTTATGAAGCCTCCCATATCATGCAAACCTTGTGTTAAATAAATGTGTATGCTTTTCTCTTGTTAATCTGTCTTTTGTCACAGAGTCCCAGCCCAGAACCCAAGATGGGTAGAGGAAAGATGTTTTTCTCTCCAAGAGCTATAAGTAAAGGCATTGATGCCTAATTTTAGGTTGTAAATAATTAAATAAGATTATAATAATAATAATTTCAGACAATATTAGAAGCCCTTGAGTTTTCTCCTTTTTAGAATAATATTACTCAAATTTGGTAAGCAAGATATGCATGTCAAAGACATGTATATTATAGAAGAAAAGAGGGGGGTGGTACCTAGCATTTGTCAGACATTGGCATTTTATATATTTACCTCCCACCCCCACCTTAGTCTCAATAATCATGTCAAGTAAATATTATTATATTTTTGCTGAAGAAGAAATGGGATTTGGATAAGTTGGATAAGATTCCCAAGATCACTCCATTAGTAAGAGGCAGAGCCAGTGGCCTTCCAAACCTGATCAACTGGTTGCTTTAAAGTTCCTTAGTATGGAGCCAAACATCTGTATAATGCCTCCATACATACCCAACACAAAACTCCCCTTGATGAAGACAGACGGAAATGAGATTCTGTACGTTGATTACATAACTTTGTAGAAACACACACAGCAAGGTGTAGAAGAAAGAGTAAAGTCTTAGGGGTTGCCTATAGGCGAGACTTGGGTGAGAAACAGAGATACTCATATTTATCTTGCTGCTCCTATGTGTCAGGTAGGGTGAGCAGTTGGAGAATGGAGCAAATAATAACAACTTCTGTATTGATATCTTGAACTTGGGGTGCTGAGTGACTTTTCTACATGGGGTGAAAAATGAGGTCAATTTGCGTAATAAAAAGCCACCGTGCAGCAGGGGCACAGGTCTGACCAGTGTCCATCTGCTCCTGCAGGTCTCTTTTCTCATCCCTTCCCATTCTTCCCTCTCCCTCCCTCGCACTTGTCTTTTCCTTTCCTCCTTCTGAGAGACCATTGGCAGTAGTCTCTTTGTGCTTCTGTGTCTTTTGTGGGTGACCATTTAATTCCCATGACACCAGGTGATGCACCGGTGGGCATTTGATACAGAATAATATTTGTCATTGCTGTGGTAATACGGTGACCTGGGTGTGGCTGGATGCCAAGATTTTTTGGACCTTTGTTGAACAGAGACTGAGAAGGCACCAGTCTTAACGTGGCACAGCCCTATGTGCACTGCATGCAATTTTGATGTCCCACACCTGGTATTGTTTGGCACAGAATCACCCAGACTTTGGTAAGTGCTGTGTGAGACAGATATGTGACTGCCTGGTCCAGGGAGGCCACAGGGCCGGCCCAGCCACACGCAGATGTCCTCATGCTTTCACATCGGAGGCTGCCACTCTCAAACATTTTGGGAAGGGCACAGTTCTGTGATTGTGGCAGCTCATCGGGGCAGGGAGGGGGCAGTGTCCTCTCTTTAGAGAGGATGGCAACTTCTGGGTAACTGAGGAAATTAGAAACTCAGAGGATATTTTGCTATTTTGGTTTTTCTCTCATCTAATTGTTTTAGGAATTTAAGTGGGTCTATCCCAGTCAAATGTGTTCAAAGGGAATTTTACAAAGATGGAGTATAGCTCTCTTATAAATTGTCACCCAAAGCATAATATTTCAAGGCTCAGGAAACTGGTTTTCTATTTTTAAATTCATATTTTACTTGCCTTGTTTCAAAAGGGATTCTAAGTGTAGGTTTAGCAAATTGATGTGGTTCAGGCAAATTTTGTGTTTATGCCTCTGTTTAGTTAATTTCTCTGCTAAATTCCCTTGAGAATGGTTTTTTTGAAGAGTGATTATGACTATTTTCCATGCTATCTTTTTACATTCATTTTACATCACATCCCAGGTTGAACGTTTTATTCTGATTTCTCTGTTTAAACTGTGGCTCTTCCTTGCCTTTAAATGAGAACTATCGTGCTGCCATCTCGGGGTGCTGAAGACTAGGGTAATGACCCCTGGTTTGCTCTGCCCTGAGGTGTGGTGTCAAGCAGGTTAACACATATTTACTTTCAGAGATGTGTATCTCCATGCTTTCCCCTCTCCATTGGGTCCCTCTCAGGCCTTGTGTTAAGGGCTTGGGCAATGTTAGGTTTGGGGGTAAGCCTGGGTGGAGGGAGAAGGTAGGGGGTGGGAAAGAAGCCTTATTGGATGGGTAATTTTATCCTAACAGGTTCATGCCAATGGAATTCAATCCAGCACTGGCAGTGGGCTAAGTGTAACTTTTTGGCCCTGTTGACCATTTACATTTTAAAAAGTGAAAGAGTAAATGTAATACAAGCATCTTTGTTTGCGCATTAGAGCCTTCTGTTTATTGAGCATTTTTCTAAGTTTGCACATGGACATAACATGTTATTAAATGGGGTGGAATTTCTTTTTAAAAATAAAATAACAGAATGACAGTCTATGTTACTATAAGAAATGTAATTACGAAATAGATCAGATTCTTAGTGTTGGCTGCTAAGAACATTCTGTCCCTAAGGTCAATTTGCATCAGAAACCAAATTATCAGAAGGTTTTTTATTTAGTGCTCAAGGAATCAGGGCAAGCTGACTTAGCTAGATGTTAGTGCTGTCAAAGTAGTAGAACCAGGTGTATCCACATCTGCTATGGAGATTGACTTGTGGCTGAAATCAAATACTTGTATTCAAGAGCTAGAGCATCTTTCTCCTTGGACACAATTAAAAATTTTGTCTGCCTAGATACCCCTTTGCCAGAGGTGGATCATCAGTTGATGGTAGTTTTATGACTGGTAAGGTATATTATCAATTAGCTTTCATACAGAGTTTGAGAGATGTATACTTTTACAACAGGAGAAAACTGTAGTATTTGCAATGCATCCTCTCCTACATGTTGATTAGTATCTTTCTTTTCTGGATTTTTTTTGATGAGTAATGATAACTTGTTATTGATTTTTTTTTGAAACTCAAGCAAAATGAATTGTCACCTCTTTAGTTTTTTTTCCATTTCTATTTCAGTCTTTGCTAAAATGTGGTTTAACTATAATCTTGCTAATTTTTGTGGCTTTCTTTCAATAAGCTGTAATGAAAACCCTGACATAATGAAATGGATCAATAAAATAAACTAAGAGTTTGCGTGCCACAACTAAGGAGTCTTCCTGCCGCAACTAAGGAGCCAACCTACCATAACTAAGGAGCCCACCTGCCACAACTAAGGAGCCCACGTGCTGCAACTAAGGAGCCCACCTTCTGCAACTAAGACCAGGTTCAACCAAATGAATAAATATTTTAAAAAATAAATTTTTTTAATTGAAGTACAGTTAATTTACAATACTGTGTTAGTTTCAGGCGTACAGCAAAGTGATTTGGATATTATATTTTTTTTCAAGTCTTTTCCATTATAGGTTATTACAAGATATTGAATATTGTTCCCTGTGCAACAGTAAATCCTTGTTGTTTACCTATTTTGTATATGGTAGTGTATATCTGTTAATCCTATATTCCTAATTTATCCCTCCCCCCTTCAACTTTGGTAACCATAAGCTTGTTTTCTATATCTGTGAGTCTGTTTCTGTTTTGTAAATAAGTTCATTTGTACTTTTTTTAAGATTCCACATATAAGTGATGTCATATAATATTTGTCTTTCTCTGTCTGACTTACTTCACTTAGCATAATACCCTCAAGGTCCATCCATGCTGTCACAATGGTAAGATTTTATTCTTTCTTATGGCTGAGTAGTATTTCATTGTGTGTATCCGAAACACTTTGCTGTATTCCTGAAACTAACACAATGGTATATATGTATACCCCAATTTCTTTATTCAGTCACCCATCAATAGACACTTAGGTTGCTTCCATATCTTGGTATATTATCCATACTATCTTGTAAATAATAGCTGCAGTTAACATAAGGGTGCATATATCTTTTTGAATTAGTGTTTTTGTTTTCTTTGGAAAAATATCCAAAAGTGGAATTGCTGGATCATGGTAGTCCTACTTTTAAATTTGTGAGGAGTCTCCATACTGTTTTCCACAGTAGCTACACCAACAGTAAATGAAGGTTCTCTTTTCTCTACATCCTTACCAACACTTGTTATTTTTTTTTCTTTTTTTGTTTTGTTTTGGTGTTTTTTGATAATGGCTATTCCAACAGGTGTAAGGTGGTATCTCATTGTGATTTTAATTTGCATTTCCCTGATGATTAGTGATGTTGAGCATCACTTCAAGTGTCTGTCTGCTGTCTGTATGTCTTCTTTGGAAAAATGTCTTTTCAGGTTCTCTGCCCATCTTTTAATCGAGTTGTTTGTTTTATTGTTATTGATTTGTATGAATTATCTGCATATTTGGACATTAATCCCTTATTGAATATATCATTTGCAAATATCTTCTCCCATTCAGTAGGCTGCCTTTTTCTTTTGTTGATATTTTCCTTCACTGTGCAAAGCTTTTTACTTTGAAGTAATCCCGTTTGTCTATTTTTGTTTTTATCATCTTTGCCTGAGGAGACATATCAAAAAAAATATTGCTAAGATTGATTCAAAGAGCATACTGTCTATGTTTTCTTCTAGGAGTTTTATGGTTTTAGGTCTTATATTTAAATCTTTAATCCATTTTGAGTTTACTTTTGTATATGGTATGAGAAAGTAGTACAGTTTGATTATTTTGCATGTAGTTGTCCAGTTTTCCCAACACAATTTATTGAAGAGACTGTCTTTTCCCCATTGTATATTTTTGCCCCTTTTGTCATAGATTAATTGACCTTGTAAGTGTAGATTTATTTCTGTGCTCTCTATTCTGTTCTATTGATCTATGTTTCTGTTTTTGTGCCAGTACTATACTGTTTTGAGTATTGTAGCTTTGTAGTATAATTTGAAATCAGGGAATGTGATATGTCCAGCTTTGTTCTTTTTTCTCAAAGTTGTTTTGGCTATTTCAGGTCTTTTGTATTTCCATATAAATTTTAGAATTATTTGTTCTAGTTTTTTGAAAAATGCCATTGGTGTTTTGATAGGATTCCATTTGAATTTGTAGATTGGCCATTTTAACAATATTAATCCTTCCAATCCATGAGCATGGTATATCTTTCCCTTTGTTTGTGTTGTCTTCAATTTCTTTTGTCAATGTTTTATAGTTTTCTTAGTACCAGTCTTTTACTTTCTTGCTTAGGTTTATTCCTAGGTTTTTTATTCTTTTCTTATGCAGTTGTAAATGTTTTCATAATTTTTATTTCTGATAGTTTGTTGATAGTGTATAGAAATTCTACAGATTTCTGTATATTAATTTTGTATCCTGAAACCTTACTGAATTTATTAGTTCTAACAGTTTTTTGGTGGCATCTTTAAGATTTTCTATAAATAGTATCATGTCATCTGCAAACAGTGACAGTTTTACTTCTTCCTTTCCAATTTGGATGCCTTTTATTTCTTTTTGTTGTCTGACTGCTGTGGCTAGGACTTCCAATAGTATGTTGAATAAAAGTGGTGAGAGTGAGCATCCTTGTCTTGTTCCTGATACTAGAGGAAATGTCTGTGTCCTTCCCTGGGTTAGGGAAGTTTCCAGCTATTATTTCTTCAAATAAGTTCGCTGCCCCTTTCTCTGTCTCTTCTCCTGGGATCTCTATAATGCAAATGGTAGCTTAATGTCATTCCAGAGGTCTCCTAAACTATCCTCATTTTTTAAAATTCTTTTTTGTTTTTTCTGTTCAGCTTGTGTGATTTCCACTACACTGTCTTCCAGTTCACTGATCCATTCCTCTGTATCATCTAATCTACTGTTGATTCCTTCTAGTGTACTTTTTTAAAATTTTGGCCATGTTGGGTCTTCATTGCTATGCACAGGCTTTCTCTAGTTGCGGTGAGTAGGGGCTCCTCTTTGTTGCAGTGTGTGTGCTTCTCGTTTGCAGTGGCTTCTCTTGTTGTGGAGCATAGGCTCTAGGGTGTGCAGGCTTCAGTAGTCGTGGTGTGTGGGCTCGGTAGTTGTGGTGCGTGGGCTCTAGAGCACAGGTTCAAGTAGTTGTGGCACACGGGCTTAGCTGCTCCGTGGCATGTGGGAGTTCTTTCTACTACAAGGACACTGATGCTAACGAGGAAACTCCCAAAACAGCTGCACGAGCTTTAAGAGCAGAATCTTTGTTTCCTATACCCCTCAGACTCTTCTGTTTGCAAGCTCCACTGGCCTTCAAAGTCAGACATTCTGGAGGTTTGTCTCCCTGGTGCAGGACCCCCAGGCTGGGGAGCCCAATATGGGGCTCAGATCCTTTGCTCTTTGGGGAGAAACTCTGTGATTGTGTTTATCCTCCCACTTGTGGGTCACCTACCCAAGGATGTGAGTCTTGGATATATTGTGTGTCTGCCCCTCCTACCCATCTCACTGTGGTTCCTTCTTTATAACTTCAGTTGTGGAAGATGTTTTCTGCTAGTCTTCAGGTCATTCCCATAGATAGTTGCTCTGTAAATAGTTGTAATTTTGATGTTCCCATGAAAGGAGGTGAGTTCAGGGGCTTACTCCTCCACTATCTTGGCCACACCTCCCCTCTTTCTTATTTTCTAATACAGGTTTCCACTGCTGTCCAAAAGTAGAGCGTTCACAAGCCAAAATGGCTTAAAGTGAAGAAGCAATTACCTTAGGACAAATATTGTTAATGGATGCACAAAATAAGCTGAGATAAAGCACAGATGCTCAAAGACACAGTTCAAAGCTATGGCACCTTGATGCTGAGATGATGAGTGTAGTTCACAGGGAAGGAGCTTGGCAGTGAATGCTACTCTCACTCCTTGGGGTACATGCTGCTTCCATAATAGCTTGGTTTGCTGCAAAACAAATGCTGAATGCTATTTTCTCTTTTCATCTTTTTCCATAAAAGCAAAAATTGCCTTTGGATTTCTTTCAGTTTGTGAAAACAGGTACTAATGTAGGTCTTTTGTAAAAAAGCAAGTAGCATGAAGCAAACTTTCAAAAAGCGGGAAATTTGTGTATGCATTAATTTCCATAAATTTAGCACTTTTTTCACTGGATACCATAATTTTTGATAAGTTATATCAATATTTTGATTTTCATTTATATCAAAATATTTAAAAATTTCTTCTGTGACTTCTTCTTTGACACATGTTTTAAGAGTGTGTTGTTTAATCTTCAAATATTTAGAGATTTTGCAGCTATCTTTCTGTTATTGACTTCTAGTTTAATTCCATGTGGTCTGAGAGAATACTTTGTATGCTTTCTACTCTTTTAAACTTGTTAAGTGTGTTTTATGGCCTAAAATTGTGGTCTGTCTTGGTTAATATTTTATGTGAGCCTAAGAAGTATGTGTATTTTTTGCTGTTGTTGGATTAAATATTCTACCAATGTTAATTAGATCCGGTTGATTAACGGTGTTTTTTTTCTCCCTTTACATGAGACAGGAAGTCTAGATGGAGCTGGAACCAGCCAGTTGTCCTTCCCCCAGGTCAGATAAGGCCCTGGTAAAGTAGTTTCCCTTTCAGGATAGCCTTTGTTATGGAGAACATTTTGGATGTATTTCAAAATGGTTATTTTTCCCCTGGGCATAATTCAAAATGGTTATTTTCCCCTCCCCCTGACAGAAATATGAGGGAAATTTTCTCTGATCTTCATTGTGAGAACCTGTTGGGTTCCATCAGGGAAGAAAATAGTGAAAATGTGATGATCCCCTCAAAAGTGACCCTGCCCATAGATTTTTAACTCTTAAGCTAATCCACATCCAGTCTCTAGCAATTCAAAATGACCATTGAAGGTATTCTGACCAGTTACTGCTTCAAGTAGTCTCATCTTAGCTGTGATTCTTCCTATATCTCCAGACTTTGGGGGTGTTGTTTTGCCCTGTGACCTCAATTCTCTGATCAATCTTAGAGAAGTTGTTGATTTTCTATTTGTTCAACATTTTTCTTATTGTAAGGAGGGCAATGAGGACTTTCAACTCTTCATATGTTGGAGCTGAAGCTGAAGGTCACTATTACATTTTTACTTTGAGAATTTCCATTTGATTCTTTTCCCCCCACATTTCAGTTATTGGGTGAAAACATCTATCTTGTTTTCTGTTTTCTTGAACATATTAATCACAATTCTTTTAAAGTCTATATCTGATACCTCTAATAGCTTAATCTTCTATAGGTCCATTTCTATTGTTTATTTCTTTTTCTCCTTTAAAAAAATTCTGTTTGTCATATCTCTTGGTATGCTTTTGTTTGAGTGCTAAATATTATGAATGAAAAATTCTAGAAAATGTAGATGACTTTATCTTGATTTGTAGAAGATTTGCTTTGGCTTTGGCAAAGCAGTATAAGAGTAAATTACCTTAAGCTAATCAAGAATTGAACTAATTTGAGGTTGGATTTCAATCTTTGGCAGACCTATTCTATTTCTAGTTCACCCTTATTCCTAGGGTGTAATACTTCAGGGGTTCTAACTGACAGCCTAGGGAATTTATTGGTTCCCCCAACCTTGGAAATCTACAAACTCCAACTTTTATCTTCCCTGCACTATGAAGCTGCCAAAAGCTCAGTTTATCTTCCTAGCCTCTTAATCGCCTTTTTCTACTTGGTTTCTTTGCTTCTAGCTCTACACCCATTTAAGAATTGGTGAATGCCTCAAAGAGAAAATCAGTTTCATTTCTTTGTAATTTCCTTTCTCCAAGATCTTAGCCCACCAAATCCTGGATGTGTAGGTAGCCCTAAGTTCTAGATTTTGAATCCTTAACTCTGTGTAACTGCTGAAAGTTCTACTAAGGTTTTTTGACTCTTAGCAGCTTATTTTTCAGTCTCTCCACCCATGTTGATAATGAATTGACAAATGCTTCAAGAGGAAAATTGGTGTCAAATGTGTTTCACCTCTTTAAGTTTCCCTTCTCTCCACGATTTTGGTACTTCAAATCCTGGCTGCTTTCACAGCTCTCCAATGTCTTTTTTTTTTGGTTGTGTTAGGTCTTCATTGCTGTGCACAGGCTTTCTCTAGTTGTGGTGAGCAGGGGCTATTCTTCATTGCGGTATGTGGGCTCTAGGCGCGTGGGCTTCAGTACTTCCAACACGTTGTCTCAGTAGTCGTGGCACGCGGGACCTGGAGCGGGTGGGCTTCAGTAGTTGTGGCTCACAGGCTCTAGAGCACGGGCTCTGTAGTTGTGGTGCACAGGCTTAGTTGCCCTGCGGCATGTGGGATCTTCCCGGACCAGGGATCAAACCCATGTCCCCTGCATTTGCAGGTGGATTCTTAACCACTGCACCACCAGGGAAGTCCCTCTCCAATGTCTTTAAACAATTTAACTTGTTTAAATGTAATAACAATTGATTTTTCAGCTTTTCTTGTCCTTCTAAGTGAGAGGATTGGTCTTCTATTAGTAGGCTGTCATAGCCAGAAGCAAACTATCCTCTATAACTTTGAATGTAATATTTTTATTACCATCCCATGCAAAATATTTTCAAATTTTAATTATGATTTCTTCTTTGACCCATGGGTTATTTAAAAATGTATTTCCTAATTCCAAAAAATATGCAGATTATTGGTTATATTTTTATGATTTTTAGTTTATTGCACCATGGTTAGGGAACACACACTGTATGATTTCAATCTTTTGAAATTTGTTAAAACTTGATTTATGTCCCAGTATATGATCAATTTTGATACAGACATACCTCAGATATATTGTGGTTTCAGTTCCAGATCACCACAACAAAGTGAATATCACAATAAAGTGAATCACATGAATATTTTAGTTTCCCAGTGCCTATAAAAGTTATGCGTACAGTATCGTAGTCTATTAAGTGTGCAATAGAATTATGTCTAAAAAATAATGTACATACCTTAATTTAAACTACTTTATTGCTAAAAATTCTGTCATCTGAGCTTTCAGCGAGTTGTACTCTTTTTGCAATAATAACATCAAAGATCACTGATCACAGATCAGCATAACAAATATAATGATAATGAAAAACTTTGAAATATTGTGAGAATTACCAAAATGTGACACAGAGACATGTAGTGAGCAAATGTTATTGGAAAAATTGTACCGATAGACTTGACGCAGGGTTGCTACAAACCTTCAATTTGTAAAATATGTAGTATCTGCGAAGTGCAATAAAGGGAAGTACAATAAAATGAGGTATACCTTGTGTATGTTCCATATGTTTTTTTGAATGAAACTTTTGTGATTGTTGAGTGTAGTTTTATACCAATTAGGGATTGAACTAATTGAATCATATTTGCTAATCTGTTCAAATCTTCTATATTTCTGCTATTTTTATATGCTTATTCTGTCATCTACAAAAAAAGATATTTTAAAATCTCCCACTATGATTGGGCACCTCTATTATTTCTTATAGTTCTGTCCATTTTTTGCTTTATATACCACATCTTTTTTTTTTCAGAGATGAAAGACAATTTATTACTCACATCAATAGCAGTAGCCAGAGTATCAGCATTTTTACACCAGTTCCTGGATCCCATTTCCCAGCTGGTGATATGAAGAGAGCCAGATGACACCAACACACACAATGAGATGTGTCACAGAAGAACTCTGAGCTTAAAGAATCTGAGTCTTTTATCCTTACTAGCAAATCTTACCTTTGCTCATGAGGGAGACACTATCTCTATCTTCCAAGGCTGTTTGCTATACAACCTTGAAAAGATAGTTCAGAACAATGGGCAGTGAGTGCCTTACTCAGAATATGTGCAGGCACATGACAAAGCCACAGAGAATTGTCTCCCAACAGAGTGCAGCTTGAGAAGGATTTATTGCACCTAGCCTCGATCAGACGACCAATTAATGATTTCTGACACTGACCCTGGAGAAAGTACTTGCAACATTTATGCCACATATTGCATATTACATAATTAGCTACTGAAAAAGATATAAAACTATAAGAACTATAAGAGAGTTCAGTGGTAATATACAAAATAAGTATATATGAAATCATGATATATACCACATCTTCTAATCCTAAATTTTATCATACTTGAGATTTGAATGGCTTCTTGAATATGTAGCTTGACATTTTGGAAAGTTTCAGAAAATTGTCAACCATTATTTCCTCAGATATTACTTCTGCCTCATTCATTCTCTCCTCTCTTCATTCTCTTCTCTTCCTGGATTTCAAGTATACATATGTTACTTGAAATCTTTCTGTATTCTCTGTCTCTTAGCCACTCAATGTTTTCATCCTTTTGTGACTCTGGCATTTTTTCTGGATAGTTTCTTCCAACCTACCTTCCTGTTCAATAATTTTCTCTTCACCTATATGTACTCTGCTGTTAAATCCTTCCATTCAGTTCTTAATTGAGATTATTCTATTTTTCAGGTCTAGAATTTGTTTTATACTTTTTAATAGTTTCCATTTATCTGCAGAAATTCTCTATATTGTCCTTTATCTCCTTAAGCATAGTAAGCATATTTATTTTAAATCTATGTCTGATATGTCTGATAACTCTAATATCTGAAGCCCTGATGTGTCTTTTTCTATTGTGTGTCATTTCCGATGACTTTTGTTAATTTTGTCTTGTCTTCTTGTGTACTTGGTTGTTTTCTATTGTGTGCTAGATATAGTATTTTACGAAACTTCAGAAAAAATTTGAGGCCGATATTGTTTCTCTCTGAAGAGAATTTGTATTTGTCTCTGCAAGGCACCTAGAGGCATTAGCACTCTGGAATTACCTTAATCCAATTTCCAATGGTTGGGATTACTTAAAGTTAAACTGAAGTCCTTGTAAAAGCCTGTCTACATGACCTTTTTTTTTTTTAGATTCCATATATATGTATTAGCTTATGGTATTTGTTTTTGTCTTTCTGACTTACTTCACTCTGTATGACAGACCCTATGGTCATGAAGAACCTAGGGGCAAGACGGGAATAAAGATGTAGACCTACTAGAGAATGGACTTGAGGACACGGGAAGGGGGAAGGGTAAACTGGGACAAAGTGAGAGGTGGCATGGACATATATACACTACCAAACGTAAAATAGATAGCTAGTGGGAAGCAGCCACATAGCACAGGGAGATCAGCTCGGTGCTTTGTGACCACCTAGAGGGGTGGGATAGGGAGGGTGGTAGGGAAGGAGTCGCAAGAGGGAAGAGATATGGGGATATATGTATATGTATAACTGATTCACTTTGTTATAAAGCAGAAACTAACACACCATTGTAAAGCAATTATACTCTAATAAAGATGTTAAAAAATAAAAAAAAGCCTGTCTACGTCTCCTTCACTCTAACTCTGAGGCGCAGCTCTTTCAGCATCACAATCCAAAGATTTTAGGGTTTACCGGGTATACCTCTTGGCAAGATTTGGATTCCAGTACCTGTCTCCCTAGTCCCCCAAGGCTACCCAAAATTCTACATAGCCTCTCAGTAGTTCCCTCAATAACTGCATATGCGCCATTGGGAAAAGTGGCCGTAACATTAAGCTCAACTTTTCCCACTCCTATTCTGAACCAGGTATTCTTCACCATCTTGTTAGCCCTCTAATGCCTTCAGGGAAATGAAAATCTATGTTTTGTCCAGCTTCTCCAGATCAGCAGGAGGATTGGTTTCCTTTACTCATCTCCCATTTCCCTAACTCGTTATTGAGAACTTTTGGTAAATCTTTGTAGAAGTATACCATATACACAGAATAGTGAACAAATCCTAAGTGTTCAGCTCAATAAATTTTCACAAAGTGAGTAAGGAACAAAACATGAACAGCACATTGGAAGCTTCCCCCATGTGCCCATCTAGTCAATAGTGCATCCTAAGGGTAACCACTATTCTGACTTCTAAAACCATGGATTAGTTTTATGTGTTTTTTTTTAACTTTCTGTAAAGGAAGTCACACAGCATGTATTCTTTTGTCTCTTTTTTTTTTTTTTTTTTTTTTTTTGGCGTTACGCGGGCCTCTCACTGTTGTGGCCTCTCCCGTTGGGGAGCACAGGCTCCGGACGCGCAGGCTCAGCGGCCATGGCTCACAGGCCCAGCCGCTCCGCGGCATGTGGGATCTTCCCAGACCGGGGCACGAACCCATGTCCCCTGCATCGGCAGGCGGACTCTCAACCACTGCGCCACCAGGGAAGCCCCTTTTGTCTCTTTTTTATTTTAGCTAACATTGTGAGATTAATCCATACTGTTGCATATATAGTATTCATTGCCATTTATGAATATACTCCACATTTATGAATATACTGTATTTTATTTATCCATTCTACTGTTAATGGATATTTGAGTTGTTTCCGGTTGGGGATAATATGAACAGTGCTACTATGCATATTGTTATTCTTGTCTTTTGGTGAACATATGTATGCATTTGTGTTGTGCATAAGGTCACCAGTTGTGCATATTTTTAGTCTGAAGACAAAATTAAGATCTAGATCCTGGAGTGTGTGAACTCAGCAAGGTAAATGCTGCCTTGTGGGGGCCTGTCTGAGAAACCAGGTGGTCTTTACTAAGAGACAAGTCTGTTCATCTCCATGTCCCATTGACCTTAGCAGTTGGCACTATACCTAGAATGTATTATGCCTTAAATATATGTCTCAGAAATAACCAGTGGCGACATTTTGGCAAACATCACTCCTTATGCATATAAAAGCATGTACAAATCTTTATAAAAAGCCAGTATTTCCAAGAAAATGAGCAGAGGCAATAAATATCTAAATTATCTCTTGCTCTATGTCTTATTTCATGCAATGTGCTTTCTCATGGGTCCAAGAAAGATAATGGATATTAGCGGCTGAGTGGAGGGGAAGTGAAGAGATGGGCTGTTGCCCTATATTCTAAGAGAAGATAAAGAAGTATAAACTGAAATAGTTGCTCCAGGGGAAGATAGGTTCCTTCCTTGGAAATTAGAGAAAGGCAAATTTCAACAAAATGGAAATGCCTTATCTTTTGGTCTCTAGGATTGGCAAAGAAAAAATGAGTGACAGGTCTGGTGTGCTGCGGGGGAAAGGAGAGGGGCGGGCATACTCTTGCATCACTACTGGTAGGAGAGAAACTTGGGGACCATGGCTCATTGGTGACGTATCTCAGGTGACCAAGAATTGTGGAGAGGTGGTCTTTTTGGTCCGGCCATCAGCTTCCTGTTGATATCAGGGAGATGTGTTTGTAGCCAAGTGAAGAAGGAAGAAACTTCTCTGATTGTGTTCAGGTTGGTGTGAGAGTGAGCATTGCCTGGGGAGTCTTGGGGTCGCGGTGGAGTTAGGTAGCAGAGACCTGAAGGGGCAGAGTCAGCTTTCCCCACACCCTCCGGCTATCCACCAGCTCATTTTAGTTCTCTAAATGGTGCATGAGGTCGGGGGGAGAGCTGATGCTGGGATCTGGGAGTGAGAGGTGGGGACCGTTTGACAGTCTTGAATCAGTAAAAGGTAGGAACTGTGGCCTAACACCCTGCACTAAATGTTCACAGACCTTTATCTGTTGGTTAGCTTGTCTGTCTGTAGGGGGCAGCACAACCCAAAGGAAAGGAAGAGGAAACCCATTACATACAGGATGTTTAGTAGAAACCGAAGTGAGTTCTTTCAAGGAAACGTGGGGCCTGGGCCGGTCACAAGGTGGCGGTAGAGGCAAGCCCAAAACCAGAACCTGTTCTTTCACTATCCTGCCTTCAGAAAAGCATTACTTAACCCCAATCCTTTTAGGCTCTGGGGAAGCAGTGTTTATAGAGCAGAAATGACGGGTAGAACAGAAAAGTGGTCATTTGATGGAAGAAACCGAGGTCAAGAGGGTGACTGGGGCGCAGAGGAATGGAAAAGGTGGGCATTTGTGGGGGAAGGATGGGGTGATGAAAGGGTCTGGAGGGCAGGGTAGGGGCTGTGCCTAAGACCTAAATGGGAGACATTTGAAAGCCAGACTTCTCACTCTGGAGAGAGGACACATATGTGCCTGTACATCTACCAGTCTCCTTTCTTCTGTGTCTACAAGTAGACATAAATCTAGGCAAAGGAAGAAGGAAATTGCTCTACACATTGTTATCTCTTGGAGATAGGGATGGGGAGGGAGGTTGGAGTCAAAATGCAGGGTCTAGAGGCAACTCAGCTACCTCTCCTTGTCTTTGTTCTCCTCTCCTCTTACTTGGGTGCTGGAAAAGTTAAATGCTGTACCTCTGAGGAAACAGTGGGAATGAGCTTAAGGGAGATAAATACCAGAGGAGAAACGTTCGAAAGTTAAGACCCTAACTCAGGAAAGAGAGATACTGATACCCTTGTATCCTGAGTATTGACATGTATATCTATGGAAACTCATATGAAAGCTCTATGTATTTGCATTTCCACTAGTTTCCTGTCAGATGGCAGTTAGTGCAATTTGTGTCCAGGAAAAGAACGTCTAACAGTCTCCTACCTAGAACACTACAATTAGATAGCTTTTAAAAGACTGAGAACCTCCTGTGACTTCTCACAGATATAGAGTGTGCTCGAAATGCCGATTTAGTGAAAGCAGTTCTGGAGGTCAGGGCTAGAAGTTGCTACAGTGTTCATCCAATAATCAGAAGAGGATATAACCACAGTGAGAAACAACCAGGATTGTAGGGAACTTCATATGGATAAGGATGGGTAAGGGGTCTGGTCTTTACTCAAAGATCCAGGAAAAGCCAAGTCCTGGGGATGAGGTTGACATGAGATATGGGCAGTAGGAACCTAGGGCCTCTCAAAGAGGAAAGAGTCTGAATGAAGAAAAATCACTCTTTCACTAATGAAAATGAGGACTTTTTTTTAGTGATGCTTAAGATATTGAAAATTTCAGTTGTGTTCTTGGCCTCTCCAAGTGCCCTTTCATTCAGGGAAAAGTGTTGTTAGCTCAGCCCAGGGACACTGGTTTTTCATTTAGCCACGATATCAATAGTCATTTGGCCAGCCTCTCCATTGCTGGAAACACGATCCCTATTCCCGACCCTGCTGTTGAGGCTTTCTGTGCCCTGGATAACTTGAAAGCCAGTGTTGAAAATCAGGGCCAGATTAAGATGTACATCAACGAAGTGTGTCGGGAGACTGTGTCACTTTGCTGCAACTCATTTCTGCAGCAGGCCGGATTAAATTTGTTAATAATCATGACAGTTATTAATAACATGCTTGCCAAGTCCGTTTCAGACTTGAAGTTTCCTTTGATACCAGAGGGAAGTGAATGTGCTGAGGGGCACGTTGTGAAACCCTTGATGGGTTTGTCTGAAAAGCCAGTCTTGGCGGGGGAGTTGCTGGGAGCCCAGATGTTGCTCTCCTTCCTGTCCCTCTTTATCAGGAACGCAAACAGACAGCTTCTCCCAGAAATCCCGGCCTCTTAAATGGCCCCCTCCAACAGGATGGGACTGATCCACCCCGAACCAAAACCCGATCAGTGAACCACACACTTGTGTTCTCAATCAAAGACTCTGCAGTGGGTGCTATTGAAGATCCAGCCTTAGCCAATAGCCATATCTCTGGGTGAAAGTTACACTTGCTAAATCCAGGACCACTCTCTTGTTGGCCAGGCAGGGGCTCCCACAGAGCTTTGAGTAACCTCTTGGTTTTGCAGTCTGCAGGCAGTGCGCATTGTAAATTGCTCCCTTGCGGCCTTCTTCCTGTGGTAAAGGGATCATTTCAGCTGTGTGGTGAAAGGACAACATTTTCTAGCCCGACAAGGGATGCCTTGCCTGTGGTGGTCTCCCTGTCTAAGCTGGACCGTCTTGTGGAGACCAGGCCCATATGGGAGCTTGTGCCGAAAATGCATTGGTTGCTGCGTAGGTTGAATTCTTTTTCATTTACTCTCTTTTCTTCACGAGCCTATGGATGGTAAACCTATTCAGCAAAAAATGTACACTCCCCTTCTATGAGTTGTACTGACTCAGCCTCATCCACCAAGTCTGCATTTTTATGTATCACCAATAAAGCTGTGTGCTTTAGCTGGCAAAAACGAGAACATGGTACTTGTCTTTGAGTTTATAGTCTGCGTGAAGAGGAAGCCCAAAATACATGATCAGTGCTAACTAACTGGGGCGTTTGCTCCTGAAGAATGTCCGCCTAGCAGTGCCCACAGGAGGCAGTGGAAGAGATGGGCTGCAGGGTTCAGGATAAGCTTCCAGAAGGGGCTGGGGGCGGGGCGGGGGCAGGGGAATGGGGTGGAGGGTGGAATTAAGAAGGACTGTTGGGAGGACTAAAGGAGACAGCACCTGTGAAGCAGGCAGCACAGTGCCTGATGCAGAGGAATCCTTCCCTCGATGAAGTTGTCTTTCCTCGCCTGCTGGCCTCTTCGAGAGGAAGGTCAGTATGCTTGAGGTTTTGTCTACACATCCTTGGGGGCCACAGGGCAACCCATCCCTGCACAAGTTAGTGCACAGTTATAGCAGTAACAGTTGCTACTTGCTGAGTGCCTGCTTTGTGTTGTTCTCTCTCCTGAGAAGCAGCTGTGAAACCTACTTCCAGGCCCCCTCCCTTCCTTGGGATGCCAAGCTCAAATTCCTGGCCGAGTGAAAAGGCTTGGCCGTTGCTTCCTCTGGCCAAGGAAAGGCAGAACCTCCTTTCTGCCCTATCCCTGGTACTTCTGTGGGATCCAGGAAGGGGACAGTGGAGGCCTCCGTGGATCCCCGAAGGGGTGGGAGAGCAGATGCTGAGGGGCGTGGCATGGCCATGGCTGGTCCATCCATCAGGAGACATATTCATGCCCTCCATCCAAGCCCCTGGCACCCCTTGGAGGAAAGGAAGAACACAGCCCTGCACACCGAACCACTCCATGAATCTGGGCAACTCATTCCACCACCCTCTCCCAACATTTACAGACCCCTCCCAGCAAGCCTCAGCCCCTGCATCACCAAAGCCAGGTTCCCTGCGTGTTTCTGATGTGTCGTGAAATGGTTCTCTTCCTCAAAGCCCTGGCTAACAGAAGGGACAAGAAGCTTCCTTTGGGCGGTGCTGCTTCTGAGCTCGGTGCCCTCTCCTGGTCTCCCTGGGATGTGACTCTGGGCCACTGCTCCCTGGGCATCAGCTGTGTACAAGTGCTCTGCCTTCTGACTGCCCTCCTCCATATAGAGCATAGTTTTATTTCAAATTTTTAGGTTTTTTTTTTCAATTTTTTCCTCCCTTCTCCTGGAGTTTGGGGAGCAGGTGGGTTGCCACTCTCCTGCTTGTACTCATCCACCCCACAGTTTGGGCTGACTAGTAGTCACGGGTGCCTGCCAGGGACTCTGCCCCTTCCCAGGCCCTGCTGCCTTGATGGGCCAGCATGTGACTGTGGTTGCTGCAACATCACACCCCCAGCAACGTTCACCCCGCTGGGGCTTTGTTTGCTGGCTCTGGGGCTCTGTCTTGTTTCCAAAGAGCTGCTAACGTGGTCCCCCCTTTCTCCCAAGCCAGCCTCAGGTGGGCTGGGCAGTCTGTTTCCCACGCAGGATTGCCCTGCGGGCAGCCCTGCATCCACTTGTCCCAGTGGAGCCTGCTGGCCGATGGTGTCTTCAGCGACACCTTACTGCTCAGCCTCTGTAATCTCAGCCCAAAGGCAGAGCATTTCTCCTTCCTCCTGGCTCGGGGTCCCAAATTAACACGTGCTTCCCTCCTGCTCTGCACTCTGCCGAGTCCCCCGTTTTGAGTCCTGCCACAGGTAGTAGGTCCACCATCTCCGAGGCAGGCATTTGGCACTTTCAGGCCACAGCTGACTCCTATCGCAGGGAGGGCCTCGGAGACCTTCTGCCCATCTCCTGAGCAATTCTGTCACAGGGCAGCCTGCCAGCATTGATGTGTCTCCACGGTGTGGTCTTGGCCCAAGTCAAGAGCCCCTTCTCCATTTGCTGGCACTGCCCTCCCGAAAACACTCCCTGCGTGTGGAAGCACAGGGCTCTGGTCTGCCCTTCATCCCTTTGTTGGTTGCTGTGCCAGGGCAGGAGCCCAGTTCTGCCTACTACCGGGGTGCGGAGGGGGACTTCAGAGGGGGGCGTGGAGGGGGGGCGCAGGGGGCGGGGCGCATGCCTGCCAGTCAGGGCCTGATTAAGACATTCAGAGGCTTTCAGCACTGGAAAGACTAAGGTGCCTCCGCCCATGCTTAATTCAAAAATGAAACAGCAGGGGACCACCAAGCACAAACTAACCCACCTCTCTTCTGCAACCAAATGAGCTTCTTGCCAGGTTTCCCCATGGCAAACATTAGACAAGGTCATCAAAGCTTGAGCTTGTCACACTCTGTGGGGAGATGCCTGCCTTGATGGGGCCGCCCTAGCCGAAGCTGTCTCTTTGGTAAATCTGGAACTGCCTCCACAGACTGCCCTCCAGCTCCAGAAAGGGCCTTGGATTCCCTTCTTCTTCATCTCATTATCTTGTCTACACTTTGTGCCTGTAGGTACTGATCTCTGCACTAACTCCCAGCCTGCTACATCTCCTGGGAATTTTGTTATTTGACCCCCCACTGCACCTCTCCCTGCCATAAGTGCAGGCAAGGTTGCAGACATCCAGCTTCCCAGCTGGTACACCCAGTCTCACACAATGCATCCCCACGGGGGCCCTTAGTGCCACTCTCAGAGCAGTTTCAACCACGATCCCCTCACTTTGAAATGTCACCAGGGACAGGCACAGCCCTCACCAAGTCGGTCTCTACGCTGGGCCACCACAGCACCTTTTGGCTAGGAGTGTGACAGCTGTGTGCAGCACTGCCCCCCACCTCCTCCTAGCGGCCACCGGTTGGTCTAAGATGTGATGGGCACTGCAGCACAGTCCTGTGGGGCATCAGTCAGTCCCTTGTCTGCTCCTCATGCTGCATGGATCACCTTACACTCTGTCACTTCCCCCTTCACTTTACTCACGACCTCCTCTTCCCCTGAAGGCTCATTTTCCCTTATTGCCTCTTGCTTTTGCGTGTGGCTTAGGACGGCCTTCCCCACTTCCCAATTACAAAAGGAGTCTCCTATATGGTTTCCTAATTCTTTCATACCTTTCTACTTAAAGGGTTGTCTCAGGGATATACTTGGAATTTCCTGACTCCTTTTCCAAATGGATAACCTGTTAACCCAGCACCACTTATCACTCCATTCTCACGGTATAATTGGTGCATTCTGGGACCTTCATGCACCCAGCTGAGCATCCCCGCTGTGGCTTCCTGCTGTGGAATTCCTCTTGGGGCACAACCCTTTCTCCCAGGAACCCCTCACTGACTCGGGGACCCTCTGCTCACTGGGTGGCCTTG
The DNA here is from genome assembly GCF_059928025.1 of Delphinapterus leucas. Lineage (NCBI taxonomy): Eukaryota > Metazoa > Chordata > Mammalia > Artiodactyla > Monodontidae > Delphinapterus > Delphinapterus leucas. The sequence continues at coordinate 45,290,382 of NC_143150.1, read as the reverse complement.
GCAGGTGGGGTGCGTGTGTTGGCAGGGAGGCTGTGTTGGTGCCCGTGAGCAGGCGTCTGCCCCAGGTACCTTCTCAGGACATGCTCTGGCCCACAGGAAACTTAGGAACCCCCAGCCCTGCCTGCTTTAGCACCAAGGGAGATGGGACTGTTTTCTTCCCTCACCAAAATTGCCTCATTTTTGTGCGGCAAAACAAGTTGGAGCACACTGTGTTATGCATATTATTATAAACATTTTATGTAATATATTCTGTTATGTATGATTTTAAATTTTCTATTTTAGTAAAAATTATCTTTTTTAAATCATCATATAAAATTGTGTAGTGATACACATTTATAGGCATAACACTTTTTGCCTCCATTTGGATATATTGGGTTTGTATGGGGAAGAGTCAGTAAAAGACTCATTTTTATTTTTCTGTCTTTTGTGCCTTTGGAATTTTGTACTTATATATTTTTTTCCATAAAAAGTAAGTATTATGGGAAATGATTTTTGCTTGTTTGTATAAAAGCTCTTGATGGAACATTGTTTCTACAGTCAGGCTCCTTTGGTGAACTCTCTTATTATATTTATTTTTTTGCCTCTTTTTTCTTCCTGACTTTTTTTTTTTTTTTGCAGTACATGGGCCCCTCACTGTTGTGGCCTCTCCTGTTGCGGAGCACAGGCTCTGGACGCACAGGCTCAGCGGCCATGGCTCATGGGCCCAGGCGCTCCGCGGCATGTGGGATCCTCCCGGACTGGGGCACAAACCCGTGTCCCCTGCATCGGCAGGCGGACTCTCAACCACTGCACCACCAGGGAAGCCCTCTTTCTGACTTTTTAACTAGACAAACATAGTTTACAAATTATGACAGTTTTATCTCTTCTTATTCAATATTTTATAGCTCATTTCTTTTTCTTATCTCATTGCACTGTCAAGGACCTCCAGAGCAACAGTATTGATGATACAGTGCATACTTGTCATGTTTCTGATTTTAATGTCTGATGTTTCAGCAGTAAGTTTGATATTTGCTGTAAGTCTTTGAATAATATAATATGTCATCTATCTATATAATAGAATTTATAAAGCAGTAAAAATAGGTGAACTAGATCTCTACAGATCAGTCTAGACAATTCTCAGAAACCTAATGTTTAGTGAAATAAGCAATTTGTAGAAAGATACAATATAATGCCATTTATATAATTTTAAGATTATAAAACAATGCTATATATTATTTTGGATACAAAATTAAAAATGGGTACTGAAAGATGCACATCAATTTTACAATATTACTTGCTTCTGGGAAGAGATTGAGGAAAATGTGACCCTAACAATTTTGTACTTTAATTTTGTCTGTTAATAAAGAAATTATAAACAAATACAAAAAAGTGTTAATGTTTGTTGTTAATTATGAATGATTTATATGTAGATCCTCATTATTTTTCTCTGTATTTCTTTTTTTTTTTTGCGGTATGCGGGCCTCTCTCACTGCTGTGGCCCCACACACAGCGGAGCACAGGCTCCGGACGCACAGGCTCAGTGGCCATGGCTCACGGGCCCAGCCGCTCCGCGGCATGTGGGATCTTCCCGGATCGGGGCACAAACCCGCGTCCCAACCCGCGTCCCCTGCATCGGCAGGCGGACTCTCAACCACTGTGCCACCAGGGAAGCCCCTTCTCTGTATTTTTTTTAATTAAAAAGAAACCTGCATTTTGTGTCCAATACAATGAATTAAAAAACCCTCATCTAGACATATCGCCAAGAAATTTTAGAATAATAATGATTAAAAGGAGACCTTAAAATTTCTCAACGGTAGGAATAAAGCCATCTACCAAGCAGACTGGCATCAGACATGTTATTCGTAATACTGGATATGATATGACAATGTATAAATGCCTTCAGATTCTTAGAAAAGATGCTTTTCTCTAGTATTCTACATCTAAACAGACATACCCACATATCAAATCGGTATGTGATGACCATACAGATGTTTTCAGGACTGAAAGTACGCAAATTTTGCCTCTTGTGGACCTTCTCTTAGGAAATTATTTGAACAGGGACTCCAAGAAAAGAAGGTAGTAATCAAGTCAAAGGTAAATATGGAATCAAGGAAATGGTTATCACAACTTGGGAAAGCAATAAAGGTTAATTTTAAGACGACAGCTAAACAGCAGGCCCTGGTTTATCAGACCAAAGTGGAGCAAGAAGACAGAAGATTTGGGGTAGTAGGTGAACAAAAGGGGACTTGTTAAAATCAATTGAGAGGTTAGAAGAACTAGAGGGCATGATACAGGCAAATAAGGGAAGAAAAACAATTAGAAGGACCTCTAAGAAAATATTACAGTAATAGCCCCCAATGGACCATGCCTCCTTATTACCATACCATTGTATAATCCCCTCCCACACTGAATCTGGACCTGGCATGTGATTTGCTTTGGCCAGTTTGAACATTAGAAAACATGACCCATGAAGAGGCTTGAACAGTGCATTTTCAGTGGGCATTACACTCTTCCTGCTCTGAAACCACCATGTGCCAAGCAGACTAGCCTGCTAGAGGATGAGACCATGTAGAACAGCCATGAACTGTTCTGAGGACCCCTAGGAAGAGCTGCCAGATAAAATTCAGAACTCCCAGTTAAATTTAAATTTCAGATGAACATAAAACATTTTTCAGTATAAGTATGTCCCAAATATTGCATGGGGCATACTTATACTAAAACAATTATTAATTATTTAACTGGAATTCAAATTTTACTAGGCATCCTGTATTTTTATTTGCTACATCTGCCAACCTTAGTCAGAGGAAAATCAGCCCCCAACTGATTTGCCAGCTGACTCCAGTCACATAAACGACCTCAGGCAAGATTAGCAGGAGAACCAACCAGTGCAAATTCCTGATATG